>NC_133449.1:7427757-8731090 GCF_048565385.1 Saimiri boliviensis | reverse complement strand
CTTGTGCTTCGTATTGGTTGATTGAATGTGTATCAGGAATAGTGGTAAACTTTCCATGATTGATCTTGTTGTTTTCATTGCTATTTTTTAAAGGTTGGTGAGAATTTTAGCTTGTGCCGAAGCTCTTACAGATATCAAAATAGCCGTGGGTGAAAACGTTGTTCAGAATTTCTACTTTGTTAGCAACGAGGAGTGATGGTTCATCTGACTCTATCACTATTACTTCTAACTAGATCTATATTTTTTGACTCTGTGATTAGGACATCTCGGGAGGAAATGGTTGGATTGTATATGTAAAATCAAATACATTAACCCAACCATCAAATAAAACCACTGACCAGGGTCAAAGATGTATTTTACTTTCTACGGGAATACGATTGAAGGGGAGAAGCAATATTTTCTGAAATTTGTATCCACATATTAACCCACCACCATCATCTTCAGAAGAGTATTGGCTTTTCTGAAACTAATGCATTTTCAACATGTTGGGGAATTTATAACTCACCCTCTCCCTTTAAATAAAGCACATATCTTCTCTAGAAATGCAAGCTGTATTTCAACTTGGAAGTCCAGGGGCTTATTAAAAGATTGTATCTATTTCTAAATGAAGGTCAATTTTTTTTTTTTACTAAATTGTTTGCCTGACAAAATGTTTATACCCCAAAAACCTTGACAAATATATTTATTCCGAATAGGTTTATGTTTTCAAATCTCAAGAAGAAATTGAGCATTAGAAATACTACTGTAGGTTTGTCCCCTCCAGACACTTAAGATATATTTTTTGTAACAAAGCCTTGGCATATATACAACTTAGGAAAAAGTAAACTTGGTTTAAAACTTAACTCTGAACATTGCTCATGTGTAACATGAAATATTTTAAATTATAAAAATGCATTTGTGTGTGTTTCTGTTTTTCTTTTCTAAGTAAACTGTAAGTCTTAATAAGTGCACAAATATTAATTTGGGAATAGGTATTTGGAAACACCTGATAGATAAAGTCACATTTTTTGATATCATGTTATGTGTAATGATATATAAAATTGACTTAGTGGACATTATATTTCATTAGAACATGGTTTAAATGGATACTATAATATGTGTAGACATTACTTGTGCTGATACTATTTGGTGTTCTTTGTTATTCAGCCTATTTTAATATAAGTTGTGGCAAGTTTTTCTTCCTCCTCCCCTTCCTCCTCCTCCTCTCCCTCCTTCTCCTCCTCCTTCTCCTCCTCCTTCTTCCTTCTTCTTCTTCATTTGAGACAATGTCTCACTCTATCACTCAGGCTGGAGTGCAGTGGTGTGCTCTCAGGTCACTTCAACCTCCGCCTCCTGGGTTCAAGCCATTCTCTTGCCTCAGCCTCCCAAGTAGCTGGGACTACAGGCACCTGCCACCACATCCAGCTAATTTTTGTATTTTCAGTAGAGGTGGGGTTTCACCTTATTGACCAGGCTGGTCTTGAACCCTGACCTCAAGTAATCCACCCACCTTGGCCTCCCAAGGTGCTGGGATTACAGGCATGAGCCACCACACCTGGTCAACAAATTTTTCTTAAGTATAGTGAAATTCATTATTTCAGTGAAATCTGCTCAGCAGTTTATAAGAATTGTTTGCTTTTTACTTTGGAAACATTCAACATTTAGAGTTAGTAAAGATGGTATGAGTTGGGCACTGATATTCTGAAAATCAGAAACATGAGGTAGGTCTCATATTTCTTAATGTTCTCACTTATATTTCGGAAGTGGTTGATTGAGGAGTTACATAAACTGTAATGTGCAGTGGGCTAGTTGAAGGAAATAGTCTTTGCACAGACATTCGGATGTGTTCTGGGTGCTTGTTCACATTTATTTGTTGTTTATTTTATTGTACAAATCCCCTTTCTCATAACATAAACTTTTTAAGTGTATAAAACATATTTCATTGTTATTTCATGTCGTTACTTTTACTTACTGCAAGAATTTTCAATAAGGGGAATGTATATATTTTTTATAAACAATTTAATGAAAAATAAAGAAAATATTAATAAATCAGGAGAAGGTTGGAAGATAAAGTTGAGAAAGTCATATAGAAGAAAAGATAAAGAGCTGGAAATAGAGTAACAAATTAAATTAGAGTATCAATCCAGATAACCCAATATCCTACAAATAAGAATTGCACAAAGAAAGAACAGTAAAAATGAAGAGAAGACAATTCTCAAAGAAACATGAAAAACTTTCTGAACTGAAGGTCATGTGTTTCTAGATCAAAAGAGTCCACAAAATACCCAGCCCAATGAATAGCAAAGACCCACCCTATAACAGATTACTAAAATTTCAGAACATCAGTGACAAAAAGAATATCTCCAGAGAGGGAAGAAAAATAAAAAACCAGGTCACATCTAAAGAATCAGGAATTAAAATGGCATTTCTTAATAGCATCATTGGAACTTATAAGAAAATGGAGCGATGCCTTCAAAATTTTAAGTGGCAAGAGTTTCCATCTAAAATTCTAGACCCATCTTGGGCAGATATCACAGACCCCCACTCTCTCATCCCCTTTTTAAGAGCTTTCCTCTGCTTTAGACACTAGAAGGAAAAAGTGTATTTCCTAGGCTCCCTTGCAGCAGCAGCTCTGCATGTTGCTGAGGTCCAGCAGGCAAATTCACCCAGGAGAGATTTGGGCATTGGAGTTGTGAAATGCTAACCACACAGAGGTAGCACATATTCTGGGCACCTGCAGCAAAGGCTCTGATATCTGTGTTTCTCATCCTTTTTTCTTTTTATTATTGCTCCTCTGTGGAGCCTTTTTAGACATATTTTTCCCTTAACTACCTCTACCCATGAAATTTGAATATCATAGATATACTGTTTACCTACTTATATTCTATATAAATATCTATTACCCCCAACCTCCTAAAACCAATTTTCATTGCCACTGAGAATGCATGTACTATCTGGTTCCTAGAATTGTTAAGTACCAAACAGCAGGTGGCAGGGTCTGTGGGATTACTCTTAGAGCAGTCCTATGGTGGGACTGGGTGTTGTTCCTGATTGTGTAACATTCAAGTGTTCCAATATGGGAGAGGAGTACAAGGAATCCATCCATCACACCAAAGGAAAATCCTAGGCTGCAGGCTTGCTTTAGGTTTTAAGAATGGCCAAGACAGAGTGAAGCAGAACAACACAGGAGTCCAGGATACTCAGAAAAACACAGAATTGATAGATCACTCTGTGCACATGGCCATGTTGATAGGAGTTCTAGAGTTCTGTGGCAGGATTTGGAAATGAATTTGAATTATTGATAGTTACATGGAAAACTGAATGATGAAGGAAAGCAACTGTTAACTCCAGGAAAAACACAAAATTGTAGAGGAATGAACACATAATCATACTATGTGGATCCTCTCTGAATAATATCTATGAGTTCATAAAAATGGAAACACTAAATATTTGTTTAACCCAAAGTAGTAATATAATTATGTTGGGAGAATATAATTATATGGGGAGGTTGAAGGGAGTATGGGAAATTTGTAAGAAACCATAGCTACTCAGAAATATACAGGAATATTTATATCTTTATTACATATAACCAGTAAGAACCCTGGACAGTTGATTTTTATTTTATTTACATAATAAAAATGGAATCTAGTAATGTTAGTTGTCACAGTTATTAGTACTGATGTAATGTTAGCGAATTTGATTAACATTTTAATATAGGGAAAGGATTGTAGATTATTTATAAATTGGGACACAATAAAACCTAGTTAAATTATTTATTCTGGTATATGGATCAGTATATGTGAATTATTTTTGTATTTGCTTAATTATAATGAAGTTCATAATAGAATAAGATATATTAAGGGCCCAGGGCAATGGTTCTTAAACTTCATTGGGTATTTAGGAATTACCCATGAGCACTAATAAAATGCAGATTATCAGACTCTGACATAGAAAATTCTGATTCTTTATGTGTTGACTATTGCTCAGGAATCTGGATTTTAAATAAGCATACTGAGTGAGTCCAATAAAGATGATCCTGGGACCCCACTGAGACACACTGTCTTGTTGGGTTGTATCAGACATACTTGAGTTGATTCTGTCTTTTAATTTATTTCTCAATGACACTCAGGCAACTCCAAAGGGAGCAATTTTAAGTGCTCTCTTAAGGAAGTATCTAGGGACCAGTAGTGAAATATATTTTACATAAAGAGGAATAGAGTAACTTTATGCAATAAGACCAAGTTCCTGGCTCCTGTCCTAGAATAATGTAGGATCATTTCACTGGTTACCAGCTGGACGCTAACCAAAAAAAGATAAATATTTGTGGATTCAGAGATGGTATTTAGAGAAATACTGTGCAGAAGGATGAAATCTAATGGTGCCTGGAATTTTCAAAATAATTAATCAGAGTAACAATTTTAAATGTGCCACAAAGTAATACAGTACTCCAAATTATAAATTACACATTCATTGCTTAGTTCTTATCCACGAAATCTTTATATAAATTACTGTTTGTCTTTTTAAAATCCTTTTCCTACTGTGTAGGTTGTAAAGGCTCAGAATAGATACTAACAGCTAAAAGCAAACTATCTAACCACAGTATATTCCAGCATTTAAGAAGAAAATGTTCAAAACTAGTTGTCACCCTATTTTATTTCTGTAAGTGAAAAACTTTGTTAATGCTTTCAGGTGAGGTAGGCCAGGAACTTATTAAATCACTTAACGTAGTCTTTATACCCTAAATTTCAGCCCTCAGTGGTTTTCCCCCTTAATCTGGAGGGATAAGTTGACTAAAGTAACAACTTGTGTTTTTTTGTTTTTGTTTTAAGTTCTGTGATACATGTGCAGGACATGCAGGTTTGCTACATAGGTAATTGTGTGCCATGGTGATTTGCTGCACCTATCAACCCATCACCTAGGTATTAAGGCCAGCATGCATTAGCTATTTATCCTGATGCTCCCCCCACCTCCCGCCCCAAAAAGGCTCCAGTGTGTGTTGTTTCCCTTCTTGAGTCCATGTAACAGCTTGTTTTTAATCTAACCTTCTATCAGCATATGGTACCTATGATAAATGTAACCATATGCTGTAAGACATAATGATGATGATGATGATGATGAAGGTGATGATGGCTAGTATTTACTGAGCACTTACAATGTGACAAGCATTAAGTGTATTAAGTTATTTGAACATCACAACAAATCATTATTACTCCCATTTTATAGATGACAAGATTGAGGTCCAAGAAGGTTAAGTAACTTACCCAAAATCAAATATGTAGGCCTCTAACTTAAGGCAGTCTCATTCCAGTGCCCAACTTCTTTATCCAGTGCTTTCTATTAATATAACCCTCCCCACCCAATGCCTTGACAAATTCAGGACAAAGTCTCAGACGAAGAATCTAATAAAGGACGCTCCTTTCGTGTTTGTTTCCACCTGATCTACATTCTCACTTTGGAAGTGGCAACCCATTATTTGTAAATTTAATAATAAATTGGTTTCAGCTTCCTTGGGAACATTTGGCAACTCTTTCATGATAGCTTTTCCTTTAAATTTAATGTTTTGTGGTTTTAATAAAAACTGTCTTGTGATATACAGTATTTTAGGCCTATACCAGAATGTACACACACACAAATCTAAATAAGAAGGAATAACTATCTGATTTCAAGTGGAAAATAATTAAAAGGTAATTTGAAGAGATTGAAACCAGACTATTATCTGATTATCAGGCCATTCCTTAGCAGGTTCCTCATGTTTAGCCAGAGTCACCCGTCCTGGAGAGCAAGTTCTTTGGCAAGAGAACCAGGTTAGATGTGGTAACCCCAGACATTATGGGAAGAGATGATTCTCATTTCTAATTTTTCACTGGCTAGAACTCTGACATTAGTTAGAACACTGGTATTATAATCTGTGGACGAAAACCCAGCATCTATAAAATGATAGTAAGGGAAAAGGGTTTAGGCATAAAATACCCATAACAAAATATGCAGTTTGACACATGTACTTACAAAGAGAGAATTCTGCTGAGAGTGACAGGCTTCTGGGGACTACACAAAACTCTTCAGCAGGCTGGAGAATAACTTACAGCTTTCTCTTTGTCACAGAGCTGGCAGCAGAAGAGGGTGGGTGTAACTCCTCCCTAGTAGCCAGACTACACAGTTTAGCAGAACAGTGATATGTCAACATGATCAGGAAGGCGACTCTTCTCACAATTATGGATAGACAGAAAGAACCTGGAATATTAGGCAAACTGAGAAAATGAAGCCTTCTTCCTCAGTGCAGTGCCACAAGCAGATGCAATAAATGCTGCTAGTGGTGACAGTGCTTGTGATGAAATCTGGGGAGACTACAGCAATTTATATTTAAGATGTTTCATAATTTGGACATAAAAGCTATTATGTAGACACGCACACGCATGAAAGAGTTTGAACTTTATTTTTCTGCACCTAGGGATCAGGGGTTGCAGGTTGCAGGCTTATGCTATAATAAATAAGCATGAAAGGGGTGTACTTTGCATTGAGATTTGACTCATTCACATAAAGAAAAAAACGCCAAATAAATCTATGAGGAAAAGAGAATGTCTCCCCCAGATGCACAGATACAAAACAGAAATCTTTGTAGTCCCTGAGAAATAATAGACATTTTAAGAAGAAAGATTGATTAGAGATGTAATAAATTAAGAGGTAGTTGTGGAACCTGTGGAGTAATGAGAAAGCAATGCTATTCCCAAACTCATGAGTAATAGTTTCACTTGACATCTTTTAGCCTAATTATAACCTAGACTGTAGTCTCACAGAGACAGAGAAAGTCCCAGAAATTCTTGGGAATCATATAATTTTAGAGGAAAAGGGGACCATTGAAATCATTTATTTTTAAAATTTCTTAACATATTCCCAATGAAATTGAAGATAAGTGATTTGATTGCTGGTACAGTCCACATCAGTGGTGGAGCCAGAAAACAGTAGAGCCAGAACTTCTCCTACTCTTTGCTACCTCTTGTTCAGCCTACTTTGTGATGTCCTAATTGAACCATGTTAGGTCTTAAAGGGTGACATTCTTGTGTCATTTTTTACAGTCTCAGCCTAGGGTGAGCTTGTAAGTGCTTAAAGATGCCCCTCTAGTTAACTTGGGTTGTTATTATGGGTATAGTTCAATGCTCTTCATCAATCAAAATTATTCCAGGGTATAGGAGCATAGAATAGGCAAAATAATTGCCTGAGAGCTCTAATTTCATGACAGATACTATTTATACAAAACAAAACCATCTTGGCAGATATTCATTTCTTCTTGGTGGTTTCTTCAAAGTTAAAAATAAGTTGGGAAGGAAAAATTTTATTTTAGCAATCTTTAATGATCACAGCCATTTCAGGAGGCAAGGGCAATGGAGCCAGGACCAGAGCACTGCCACGTTGCCATCTTGCCACACGTGGACACTGCCTGGTGCTCCTATGCCTTGGTCTAAGTAACTCTTGTTAACAATATGGTTTTTATATTGAAATCCCTTTACTAGTAGTTATTATTTCTCAGACTAATAGTACTAGTAACTTAAAAAATAATTGAGTCTATAGTTAAGTTTATGCTCATAGTCACAACACTGCTATGAGGTAGGACAAACAGTTACCATTATTCACATTTAACAATGGAAAACTTAAGGCACAGAGAAGTTAAGCCCAGTTTCTAAAGTTCACAGCTATCTGGTGGAAAAGTTAGGGTTAAAATTCAGGTCTTTTAACTTCCAGCTAAGCTTCTTTCTTATAGACATGTTCCTTTCAACATTAAAGAAAGAACCTTCCTTGCTACTTTTCTTGTAATATGTGAATTTGTGGATACAACTGTTTTTTCTTCTTTCGATCTTAGGCATCATTTATCCTTTACCTCACCCCACGTAGTTCCTTGAACACAGTAAGCGGTCAAAAAATGTTTTAACACAAAAATTGCTTTTTATAGGATGGATGTTATCCAAGGTAGGGTGGTGAGGCATTATATACGATTGGTTTAATTCTTTTTCCTTTCATCTCCACTGAAGAAGTTTTGGTCTAATTAGCAGATACTGGTCAGGCTAATTGTGTGGCCTGTATACACTTTATGGTACCATCACTGAGTTATGAGCTTAAAATGCCAGCTTCAGTTCTTCATTAAAAACATAAGGATGTAGTATTTTTAATATGAAACAAATGGTTTCCATTTTCAGAATTATACTAAATTTCTTGAATTAATACGTGTCAACTTGACTGGGCTAAAAGGTACCCAGATCAAACTGTTGAGACATTATTTCTCAATGTGTATTTGATCATGGATCAGCATTAGAATTGGTAGACTGAGTAAAGAAGATTCTCTCACTTGCATACCCTGGCAACATCACATCTGTTGAGGACCCAAATAGAACAAAAAGGTGGAGGAAGGGTGAATTCACTCTGTTTGAGCTGGACATCCATCTTCTCCTGCCCTGGGATACCACTGCTCTTGGTTCTCAGGCTTTTGGACATAAACCGAATTACACTGTTGGGTCCTGTGGTTCTCAGGCTTTTGGGCATGGACTGGACCTACACCACTGGCTTTCCTGGGCCTTCAGCTTACAGATGGCAGATCGTGGGACTTCTCAGCCTTCATAATCTTAACCCAATCTGTAGTAATAAACTTCTGTCTACATATATATATCCAATTGGTTTTCTCTGGAGAACTCTAATAGAATCTTTCTTCAATTTTATCATGCACCAAGCACTGTTGTGAGCTCTTAATTTAAGTATAACTTTATAACCTCATAAACCATGGAGTTGGTGCCATTATTATGCTCATTTTTACATGAGGAAACTGAGCCTTAGAAAGGTTAAATAACTTGCCCAAGATCTTGCTGCTAAAAATGGAAGAGACTAGGTTTGTATGATTCTAAAATCTCAGCTATTATTACTATTATACTATATTTTACCTACAGCTTTGTAGCTCTGACACAGCAACATTTTCCCAGATGGCTAAAATCTTCCCTATTCTATCTATATAGATATAGGCATACATTAATTAATTAATTAATATTTTTTTGAGATGGAATCTCACTCTGTTACCCAGGCTGGAGTGCAGTGGTGTGATCACAGCTCACTGCAACCTCCTCCTGGGTTCAAGCAATTCTCCTGCCTCAGCCTCCTGAGTGGCTGGGACTCCTGCCACCACATCCGGCTAGTTTTATTGTACTTTTAGTAGACACAGGGCTTCACCATGTTGGCTGGTCTCGAACTTCTGACCTCAAGTAATCCACCGGCCATGGCCTCCCAAAGTGCTTGGATTACAGGTGTGAGCCACCATGCCTGGCCTATTTATTTTTTTGAGACAGGGTCTCACTCTGTCACCCAGGCTGGGGTGCAGTGGTGTGATCACAGCTCACTGCAGCCTCATCCTCCCTGGGCTCAGGCTATCCTCCCACCTCAGCCTACTGAGTAGCTGGGACTATAGGCATGTGCCACCTCGCCCAGCTAATTTTTGTACTTTTTGTAGACATGGGTTTTTCACCATGTTGCCAGGCTGGTCTGGATCACTCCTGGGTTTAAGTGATCCACCTCCCTCAGCCCCTCAAAGTGCTGGGATTACAGACATGAGGCACTGTGCCCAACCATTCTAGATATTAAATAATTTCATGTAGTTACCCCAAATACAGACTATGTTCTGTCATATCTGACTAAAATAAAAATTCAGCTTAGGGATACTCCTTTTTGCAGACATTATTTGTTCTAGCTCTGAGATTGTATCTCCATGCTGCTTACTTTAGGTTGCAATATGTTCCCAACACCCACCTTTCAAGTTTTTAAAATGGTATTTCAATTTTTCTTCAGTTTGTATGCTCAGCCACCTGTGCACTTCCTCTACTTCTGCAAAGTGAAGAAAAGGAAAAAATCAGTTTTTTTCTAATACAATATTCATAGAGAGGTCTGGATTGTTGGATTAATATACTGTAATAAGCAGCTCTCTGATTACAGCTCCCACTGGAACACTCCCTTAGGGGGAACGAAGGTCCCTGTTTTTTGATTCTTCCTGCTATCCCCATTCCCGTTCAGCTGAGAATCTACCAAACTAGGATTGAGTCGACCAATCAAAGAATTCTAAGCAAGAAGGGATTACACTGATGAGTTTCACTGCCTCCTCTTCAGAGAGACAAATGGAAGCCCACAGACTGATTATTAAAGCAGGTGTATTTTTATCTGTGCTGTCTTCTTATTCAAGACTCTAAGCTAGTCATCAAGCCAATGGTATAACTGACAGCTGATGGGAATTTCTGGAATGGGTGTTAAGTGTGAAGGAAAGAAAGGCCCAGTGGTAATGTCGGATCTAAATGTAGATTACTTGGATTCCAATCTACTTATCAGCTGTGTGCTCCTGGGCAAATTATGCAACTTTTCTGTGACTCAATTTCCTTGACAGAGGGTGTGTAATAGTATCTGTTTCACACAGTTATTGTGAGAATTAAATGAGCTATCTATCAAAAGTATTAAAGCTGTGGTTAAACTCTCAGTAAACATTAGTTATTTCTATGAAAGTTAAACTGCCAAATCCTTGAGTCTTGATTTGTCCTCATAATTGCTGTGGCATTTCTCCTCTTTTAAAGTCTTCCGAACAGAAGTTGACGTTTGCATTTTAAAGGCACTCAAATGGTTTACTTCTAAGAAGTTTGGGGCCAGTGGATTACATACACACACGTGACCTGCCAGGGTACGTAAACCTGGCGGACTTCCACGGTCTGGGGGTGACTGTGCTCCCGGGATGAAGGGATGCTTAGAAATTGCGTTTTTCAGGAGGAAGGTGGGGCCTTTAACGGGGGCGGCCGGCTACCAAAGAACTAAACTTTCACCCCGCGAAGGGGAGCCGGTCTCCCTGCGCCCGCGGGCGTCGAACCCAGGCCCGGCTCCCACCGCCCAAAGGCCGGGGAGGCTGGAAGCGACGAAAGCGTTAGACTTCGAGGCTGCTCCCAGCTTTGGGCTGTCACCGGGCAGTCTCGCAGACAAAGGGGCTTCTCAGCCAGGTCGCCGTTTTGGTGTGTCGTCCTCCCAGCCCCCCCCGTTGGTCCCCAAACTGCCCCCTGCGCTGGCTCGGCCGCGTCCCTCACATCCCGGCTTTAGCTGCCACCCCGGGACCCTTTGTGGTCTGCCGTCCCTCCTAGGGAGGGGTGAGGGGCTGCGACATTCCAGTGAGGAGAAACCGAGGGGTGCGGGGCAAAAACACTCTTCCTCGCTCCCACCCGAGGAGCGCGCCCCATGACGCTCGCCAACCGCCCTCCGGCAACTGCCCGGGCCGCGCCTCAGCCCCCTCGCCCGGGTCCTCGGCACGGAGGAGGCGCGTGGCGCGGCCGGCGCTCTCTGATTGGCTGCGGGCGTCGGGGCGCCGCGCCGCGATTGGGCCGCGCAGCTGTCTGGAGCGAGAGCGCGCAAGGTGGGGAGGGGGCGCTGGAAGCTGCTGGAAGTCGGGCGCGGGGGATGCGGCGGGGGCGCCGGGGCGGGGACGGCGGCGACGACGGCAGGAGGGGCCGCGCCGGTGCAGGGCGGCTGGGGGCGGCGGTCGCGGGCGGAGGCGGCGGCGGAGGGGGAGGTGCGAGCCGGGCGCCGCCCCCGGCCCCTCCCCGGCCCTCCCCGCTCCGCGCTCAGACAGCGGGCGGCCCAGGGGCGGGCGCGCCGCTGCATCCCCATCCTCGTCGTTGCCCGGCGCAGCGCGAGCGGGCGAGCGGCGCGGGCTGTCGGAGCGCGGAGGCCCGGCCATGGCCACCACCAGCACCACGGGCTCCACCCTGTTGCAGCCCCTCAGCAACGCCGTGCAGCTACCCATCGACCAGGTACCCCGAGGCGCCCCGGCGCCGGGCGTCGCGCCCTCGCCGCCCCTGTCGGCCGCGGTGCCACCCGACCGGGGGCCCGGGAGGAGGGTGGGGGCTGGGGCCGGGCGCCCAGTGCCCCCCTGTCCGCCACTGCCTGGAAGGGAGGGGACACCAAGCCGGTTATTGTCCCGGAGCCCCCTCCCTCCCCAGGGCGCCCCCAGCCTCCCATCCCCGGGCCGGGCGTTGTTGCCAGCGACAGCCCCCGGGAAGGGTGGTCGTTAGGGCGTGCGGGTGTGCATGCGGTTCCTTCCCTCCGCGGCAGCGGCGCTCGGACCCCGTGGTCGGGTCCCGGGGCAGCCCCAGGTGCGCAGGGACCGGGGTGTAGACGGGGTGCGGAAAGCTGCGCTTTGGGGAGGCCGGTGGTGCTGCCTGCCCCGCGCGCGGCTCTGAGCGACCCCCGGAGAGGCTGATGCTTGGGTCTGCGTGTGCAGGGTGCCTTAGAGACGGCGTCGATGGGTGCCAGGGGCCCGGAGAGGCTTAAGTGCTACAGCACTTTGGGGACAGTTTGCGTTGGAGTGTGGCTTAAGAGAGACAGAGGCAACAGTTTGGGGAAAGGCAGACAGGTTATGAAGAAAAGTCAGAGGGAGTTAATCCCAGGATTCTGGCTGAGAAAGTTGCAACCTTGTCGATAGATGCAGCCACGGTACCTCCTGGCCCAGCCCTCAAAAAAGCTCTTGACAGTGTCTAGGGAAGGGTGGCATTTAAATGAGGCCAATCGAATTTGATGGTTTAAAGGGCCTACGGATTACTGAGAAATAAATAGCATTGTGATGGAAAAGCAGCGCCATTTTACTCAGAAGAGAAAGTTTGGAAGTATTTTGTTGTGAGAGTGAGATTTAGGGAAATTGTTGATGGGGTGGGGGTATAGTTAGGTGATTGCTCTAGCTCCAGGCTAAAGATAGTTAACTTTGGAAATTTTGCTTACAATGATTTCAAGTGTACTTAACCTGGAAGTGTTTGCACTTTACACGGGATACTGGTTCACTGTCTTGAACTTGAAGGTGCTGCTGTCATTTAGTCCTCAGGGATTTTGTTTCAATACAGGATTCCTTCTTGTCCAGATGGCTTTTCGTAGCAGCAGTCTGGAAACCTGACATTAGGTTGCTAGCTGCCTTGTGCCATACTGTTTTAAATAAAATCAACTTAAGTATGTCGAAAGGGTGTTAAACAATTGTGGCTTCTGTTGAAATCTCACATCGCAGTCATAACTTCTGGGTAATAAATAGTAAAGTATCTATCCCCATCTATCTTGAACAACAGTTCTAATGTGTGTCATGCTAATAAAGTGTGGTGGTGAAATTAATCGTGTATTTAAGAAAATATTCTTCTCTCTTTATTAATAAATTGACTAGAATTTAGGATTTTTCATCCTCTTGGCCCTGTGGAGGATTCTCGCTGACGTTTCCACACTGGTGTGCAGTGTATGACCTTTCAGCATATCACACTCCTGCCTTAAATAGGCTGCTGCCAGTGTATCAGCAAATGCAGGGTGGGTGTCTGTTGAAAAGTTCCTTGCGGATGAGGAGCTTGGGCGATAGGTTTATACATTTACATTTCTTTCGGAGAGATGGGCATTTCTTTCAGAGAGACGTTCTCGTTTTTCTCTCCCCGCTCTTTCTTTCTGCCATTGCCCTACCCGTCCCTGCCATGCTGAAATATTTTCTTCACTATGCTAGTAATACCTATTCATTTATATAATGCTTATAGCTGTTTAACTTGATTTGATACTAATGAACTCATTTAAACATCCAGAGAAAGTTCTTTTCAGTACTAAAATAAGCAGGAGAATCAAGGGAAAGTGACATCCTTTGTTAGCTACAGGTCTTGAGTTGGTACCTTGGGACTACTCTAAGTTTGTACAGCCGTGTATACTACTGACTTTGTATAGCACAGTCGTGCACTGCATAGTGACATTTTGGTCATCAGACGACATGTCTGATGGTGGTCCCATAGATTATAACAGAGCTGAACAATTCCTCTTGCCTAGTAAAGCTGTAGTCGTTGTCATGTTGTAGCACAACACATTACTCATGTGGTGATGCCAGTGTAAACAAGCCTACTGTGCTGCCAGTCCTTAGCACATACAGTTATGTACAGTACATAATACTTGATAATGCTAAGTGTGCCACTGGTTTATGTATTTACTATCCTTTTATTGTTTTAGAGTATACGCCTGTTTATTTAAAAAAAAACGTTAACTGTAGAACAGCCTGAGGCAGGCCCTTCAGGAAATACTCCAGAAGGCATTTCTATTATGGGATATAACAGCTCCATGCATGCTATTGCCCCTGCAGACCTTCTAGTGGGACAGGATGTGGAGGTGGAAGACAGTGATATTAATGATCCTGACCCTGTGTGGGCCTAGGCTAGTGTTTGTGTTTGTGTCTTAGTTTTCAATGGTTTTTTAAATTAAATTTTAAAAGGAAAAAGCTTATAGAATAAGGATATAAGGAATATTTTTATACAACTGTACAATGTGTGTTTTACTCTGTTATTATAAAAGAGTTAAAAAGTTAAAAAGAAAAAAATTACAGTAAGCCAAGGTTAACTTATTATTGAAGGAAGGGAAATATATTTTATAAATTCAGTGTAGCGTAAATGTAGAGTGTTTATGACGTCTACAGTGGTGTCCAGTAATGTCCTGGACCTTCGCATTCACACACAACTCACTCACCCAGAGTGACTTCTAGTCCTGTAGACTCCCTTCCTGGTGAGTGACCCATATGGATGTGTCATTTTAAATCTTTTTTGCTGTATTTTTACTGTACCTTTAAATGTTTAGATACATACTTACTATTGTGTTAGTTACTACAGTATTCAGTACAGTATAGATTTGTACCCTAGGAGCAATAGGCTGTACCTTCTGGCCTAGGTGTGTAGTAGGCTATGCTATCTAGGTTTGTTTAAGTACCTTATGGTGTCCACACAGCAACAAAATTGCCTAATGATGCATTTTTCAGAATATAGCACCATCATTAAGTGACACATGACTGTATTTTGTGTTGTTTTCTCTTTGAGCAAGTCTTTAAAATATTGGATTAATATCACACAAACCTTAGCTTTTCATGGTGATAATAAATTGTTTATTTGAAGCACATAAGAGTTGACTTTCTTGTTGATGAAGCTGTTGGAATACCTATAAAAGCTCATTTTGTAAAAGTAGATGACTAAAGTCATTTACCTATTTTAAAACTGAGCAAAATAGAAAATTTTTATAATGTAAGTAATTTAGCCTAAGTTGAGAGAAAGCTTACGAATTTTTTATAATCTGATAAAGTGATTCAACAGGAAAAAGACAAGTCAGGAAATGAAAAGTGTAAAAATATAACTTGTTAGTATGTTAATTTAGTGCGTGCTAACTAACAATGTTTTGAAAAATTAGGAAATTATAAAAGCAGTTGTTTGATGTCAGAGGAAGAGAGAGACTTTAGTGTAAGGAAAACAATTAACTTTTTACTAGGTAAGGGTGGAATTTCTGAGATGATGGAAATTACTGGTCTGCATGTAATGTAAGAATGCACCTTGCAGGGCAAGGTAGCAGAAAGAAGGAAGTGTTTTGCAATTAGGCTGAGGCCAGGGAAGAAAAGAAGCAAAAGATTTTGCCTTAGACTCCTGGGTTGTTTAATTTTTACTGAGAATTCCAGAGTGACCTTGAGGTAGCCATAGTGTTTGTTCAATAGGCCTTAAATTTAAATAAAAATACAGAATCTATTATCAAGTGAGGTTACACGATGCTCTAAGATGGGAAGTATCTGGCATCTGATGTTTGCCTTTCTAGACTTTGCTTTCCAGAAGACTTTATTTCTAGGGTAATGTTTGGTAGGTGGTTGTGATTAAAGGAATGTATGGAGAAGTGGGTTTTGAGGAAGGAATTGGACTGAGAAAGAGCTGTGCCAAATGTGCTATTTAGGCAATGTAAGGAATCATTGAAGGTATCTGTGTTCTTTATTATTAATAGTTGCTGATGTGCTGGATTTTTAAGACTCAAAACCAAATACCAAAATAAAACAAGAAAATAATTAAATGTCCCAGATCAACCTATTTTTTAGTGT
Organism: Saimiri boliviensis; assembly: GCF_048565385.1. NCBI lineage: Eukaryota > Metazoa > Chordata > Mammalia > Primates > Cebidae > Saimiri > Saimiri boliviensis. The sequence continues at coordinate 8,715,213 of NC_133449.1, read as the reverse complement.
GTGTGTTTTTAAATCTTAACATATCATATACTCTTTTACATCGATTTGCCTAACTCCAAGTTACCAGATTCAGGTTGCTATCCAGTGTTTTCCTTCTTTCTCCCTCCCTGCTCTTTCTTTCCTTTTTAACAATTTTCTGTCCTTATTTCTCATCATGCTGTAATTACTGCTATGAAACTAGAGTAAATTTCCCTAGTGATGTGATATCCAGGATGGCATACTTGGCAGAAGGCCAGTTAGGGATGAGGCTGGCCTGTATAAAGTCATTGAACAGCCATGTTTAGGGACAGGGGTCATTGTTTTAGAGATGATGTGCTGAATTCTGGGCAGGGAGAGGGGCAAGATGGAGACTCAGGATATTTTGAAAGGTTTGGAGGGGGAAGGGGAAGGAGGAACGGTTATATGTTACTAATCCTGCAAAGTCAGATAATAATTATAATGTCTGACACTTATACAGTTTTCAAAGCTGTTTCACACAGATTATGCTATTTAATCAAATCCTCACAACACCTTGTGAAGTCAGATAAAGTTCAAGGCCTGAAATATTTAGCTTCATGGGTGTGTGTGTGCACGCATGTATGGTTTTACCATTTGAATAATAAAGGTCAATTTTAGTTTATAGTCTAAATAGTATGTGGCAAATATTTTTGGTAGATCATTGTTTTCGATCTGAGCTATCAACATATTTTGGAGGGAAAGGTGGAGAGCAACAGCTTCCTACAGGCCCCTGAAGTCAACACTGAAGGGCTAGGGGTTGTGGTTGACACAGGGAAAATGCTGATGTGAGTAAGGGGGAGAAAGCAGTGTGGGCTTATGAGATCTATTTCCTTTTTGAACAGTTCGTTGACTGATACTTTCTGTATGTTCCCCCCCTGCACTGTACAGATAACCAGTGATGTGAAGTTGATGTTAGGAAAAAGAGTAGTTTAAAACATTAACCTCTTTAATCTTCCTGCAGGTCTGTACTATGATGAATTCCATTTTGTAGATGAAGAAACAAGTGAAGTTCTCATTATTGAGTCTTCTTAAGAGTATGACTTTTAGGAAGAGAAGGTGAATGGCAACAAAACAAGCAGATCAAAGATTTATTTTAAACTTTCTGTTTGATTACTCTAGGTTTAGAACATCAATATTTAACTCATTTGTCTCTTCTGTCTACTTTTATACCCATAATGAGCGTTAGACTTCATCATGAGAACACTGAAATACCCAGTCTGTTGTGGACGATTCCTTTTCATCAGGAAGGCATATGGGACTGAGAATCTCGAATCTGTGTTTTAGCCCCTGTCAGTTAACAAGTTTAGATATGTTACTGTACGTAAATGAGTTTCCTCCTCTATGTGTGTTGGGCTTAGTTTTAAAATTCCATGATTCTTTGTCTTATTAACTGATGAAGTTGCCCAAATTCTTTCTGGTCCAAGTTGGAGAGATAATAAATGAAAACTTAGAGGAGGGGCTGGGTGTGGTGGCTCCTGCCTGTAATCCCAGTACTTTGGGAGGCTGAGGCGGGTGGATCATGGGGTCAGGAGTTCAAGACCAGCCTGGCTAAGATGGTGAAACCCCATTTCTACTAAAAAAAAAAAAAAATAAAATTAGCCAGGCGTGGTGGCAGGCACCTGTAATCCCAGCTACTTGGGAGGCTGAGGCAGAAGAATCGCCTGAATCCAGGAGGTGGAGGTTGCAGTGAGCCAAGATTGTGCCACTGCATTCCAGCCTGGGTGACAGAGTGACACTCCATCTTAAAAAAACAAAAAAACGAAAAAACCAAAAACCAAAACAAACAAAAAAACTTAGAGGAGGAAAGTGAACTACTGAATTTTGAAGATGTTTTCAGTAGTAAAGAGAGTTGAAACTGCCTGTCTATTTAATTCAGGGCAGCTAAGTAAAATACCACAAGCCCTGACAGCTGCAGCCCATATAGGTTTCTCTGTATTCCATTGTCCTTCGTTAACAGGAAGTAGTAGGGTAGTGGCGTAGTAGAAATGGCATGATTAGGTTGGCAGCCAGACTCTGCCAGCCTTATACTCTTTGACAAAATACTATATTTTTCTTTAAGCCCTAGTTTCCTTATCTGTAAAATAAGGATGATAATAAGTAGTGGTACCTACTTGTAGATTACTGTGAAGATTGAAACCATAATTGATGTGAAATGTCAGGCTTCTAGTAGATGTTTGATGCACAGTTCCTCCCTCTTTACAAATTATGAAATTCTTGGAATTTATTTGTGTTTTTGTTTTGAGAAGTTAACATCTGTTCATATGTATTTCATTTTTAATCTTTAGGACTTCCTTTTTAGGAAGAGAAATACAAGGCTTGGTTCGGTCATATGCCCACACAGTGATTAAACTAGGATTAAAATTTAGTTTTGAATTTGGAGTCAAAAGTGGTTTTTCTGCTTCCTTACTGCTTTAAGAGCTCTTTGTCTCCCTGATTTAAAAACACTTCCTATGTTGTTACTGCCCGTGTAGGTACAAATAGGCTTCATCTCTGTTGATTGGGGCCATGAGGGCCAACTTTCCAGGGACATAAAGCAGCTTACACACAGCTTTTGCCTCCAGTTGGTTTAACAGGTGGGTCTCTACAATGATAGCACTTGGTGAGATTCCTTTAAAATAAAACAAGCCATAAAATGACCCTCAGCAGAGTGGTCTTTTAATGAATTTTATGCATAATATGGATGATTGAAGCAGGCTTTGTAGTGTGTGGCAAGGGCGGGGCAGCTAATGGTGGAAACTGCTCAGGATTCAGGAGATTGGAACAGGCACTGGTGACGTGCCCTTTCTGCCATGGTTTCCCAATCGTAATGGCTCTTCCTGTATTCAGTGCACCTTGCATCTGAATCTTTTTCTGAGTCCTGTCTGATGTGACTGCTTCTTTATTTGAGCCATGAGAGTATTTTGGATCTAGCAGTGTTCTGGCATTTACATTCTGCTTAATGTTATATGTATCATTCAGGGTTCTAGTAAGAGACAGATTGAAGTAGGTAACTAAGGCAACCAGGTAACTTAAAGAACTATTTACAAAGATGTGGGCGGGTCTTTGTAAATCAGCGAGGAAGAGTAAAGTTACTGAGCCAGCTGTACTAGACATGGAGGGTCAAGGGGGAAGGAAGGAGCAGAACCCCAAGATAGTGGCTGTGGAGCAGGGGCTGCTTGGCAGCACGGGAGGAAGAGCTGTGGCCTCCAGTTGAAGGACTCAGCCAGCCTACAGTGAACCTGAGTGAGGGCTGTGGCCGGGAGAGCATGCCCCTGCCTCTTACTTCTCCTATCCTCTCACCCTCTGCTGGGGTCTACTTCAGAGGACAAGTTGGAGCTTCGGGGGAACAGAATAGAGAGGGGAGTGGATCTGGATTGCATTTAAATACAATGCAGAACATTAGGGTTACTTCAGTATTACTTATTTCTCTACCTTATGAATACAAATAAAAACCCTTGTCGTCAGACTCCTTTATGCACATTCTTATTTTGTGTCTTTATTCTCAGTCATGGATTTTGAAAGCATAGTTGATTTCCTAATTCCAGTTCATTTTTAAAACCATTATAATCAGGCTTCTGTCTCTGACACTCACAGCCAAATCCAGTGGCAAATGTTAAGACATGCAGAACTCATCAGTTACTTCCTTGCCTAAAACTCTTCACAGCTTCCATGTTGCCGAGCCATTGTGGTACTTTTTTAAAGTGTAGCTCTGAGACCACTTGTGTGAAAAATCACTTGGGATTGTTATTAAAAATATACATTCCTAGGCTCTACCCAGTGAGGGCCAGGGAGTCTGCATTTTTGACAGGGCTCCTACTTACCCCCACCGCTGACCACCATCACAGATAAGAAACTTGGACCAAAGTTTTTAAGCTCTCCGTATTATTAAAAGTCTATTAAAATGGAATATATTTTTAAAAAAATGCTTATATTTAACATGTTAACATGTACCCACTAAAATATAAAGCAGTGCAATTGTGCTGTTGACAGTATAGTCACAAGATTTGGGAAAAATAAAATTCATAGTACCTTCTGCTGTAGGCAGTTTGGCTTTGAAACAAGACAAGACTAAAGCTGGATGATGTACATATCTCCCTTCAATCCTGTCACTGCATCTCTGGTGACTGTTTATATAATCTCATGTGTAGAAAATGTTGAAAATCTAGATTTGGGGTTCTTCCTGAATGGGAGGCCTGGACTAAGTAAGTGTCTCTTTTGGCCTGCTCTGTGAGACAGCCTGCTCCATCTGATTATTTTTTCCCTCCTTTTATAATTTTACTTGTTTATTTGTTGAGATAGGCTGGAATGCAGTGGCTCAATCTTGGCTCATTGTAACCAGTAGTGAGATTGCTGGATTATATGGCAGTTCTGTTCTCACTGTGAGATTACCTTTGAGAGCCTCTATCTGATGGGGTAGGTTTAGAACCTTGGAAGGATGGCTTATTCAACTCCTGACCCCTGGCAAACTCTCACACTCTTTCCACACATGCCAGGTAAATTGCTTAGAGCCATGTATGCAGAAGTGTCGAGCTGGAATTTAAATCCTGGCTTTCTGCTTCTTGAAGTACTTGTAGACTCAATTACTTAAAATTCTCCTCAATACATTTTCTGTCTTTTAACTCCTTGCCTTTGATTAAGCTGTTTCCTCCTGAAATTCCTGCTACACTTTTTGGCTTGGCAGATCCGTATTTTTCAATAGTCAGCTAAAGCCTCTGCCTTCTTGATGAAGCATTTTAAGATTTGCCCTGTCCTTTCCTCCCTTTTTGGGCATCTTGCATGCATGGTGTGTTCATTTGTGCATGCTATACCTACCTGCCCTAAGTATTTGTAGTACTTCTGCCTTAGGCTGCAGGCCTTCCAGCTGCACTGATGACTTGGGACCCCTTCACGCAGCTGTCTCATATCCTGTGCAGCATTTATGTCCTGAGGTCAGTGTTCTGGAGGACTGAGAGAAGAGAGGCCCCTGGTAGTCCTGCCCCACCTCTCTCCTTTGCTCTGGACTAACCAGCCTGTCCCGTCTCTGTACAGCAGAAACCCAGTGTCATCCAGTTCTTTCTTAGGAAGGAGTTAATGGCAAGATTCCATGTGTCGTTCTGGCCCCTCTCCACTGGCTTCTTGTCTTATGTGAATCTCCCTCCAACTCCAGGAAGCAGTGCTGTAAGAGTGTGCCTGATGTTCCCAGGTGACTGGGTCACCCTGTTGGTTAGGGCCTTCCAAACAGTCCCCTCGTGCCCTGCTATAACACCTAGAACGTTGCATTGTTTTGCTTGCTTTACAATTCTCCCTCCCAAACTAAATTCCTTAAGAATAAGGACCTCCGCTTACTCATTTTTGTGTCCCGTCTGCTTAGGACCATTCTTGGTGTGGAATATGTTTGGAGTCCGCAGGGCTGGTGCGATGAAAGCATAGACTGGCTCAGCTTCTGACTGTCTCTTAGCCGTGTGCTCTTGGCAAGGTGCTGATCTTTTATTTGCTTTAGTTTCCTTGTCTATAAAATAGGGCACATGGTAGGTCCCTCCCTACAAGTTGTGATTTGCACTAAGGAGACGATACACACAGAGACAGAATCTGGTGCTTTGGGTGTTACTGATTTTAAGTGCCTTTCCAGGGCAGGGCACCGTGCTGTTAAAGGCTTCACATTCTTCAGAGTGTAGGAGAGTGTTCTCCGTCATCCATCTTACAAGTAGTTGAGTGTCTCATGTATGCCAGGTGGTATATAAGACACAGGGAGAAAGTGATTGCAGTAGAATGCAGTGATTTTCAGACTTATAACACCGCAGTTCCTTAGAGCACTTATCCTGGTAGCAAGGGCCAGGTCCTGCTGAGGAAGTTAGGATGACCAGATTCTGAGGGTGTGGTCTAGTGGGGTCACACTGGGTGCTTCCAGGGGACTTTTCCTGGGAACTGTGTACTTTCCCTGTCTTTCTTCCACTGGTACTCACTCCTCCTGAGCCAGGTAGAAGGCTGGTTAGGGGCTGGGGAATCTGTGGACACTCACTTTACTGGCTGAAAAGCTTCTCTACAGACTGAGCTCCCCAAATTGGGTTCAGGTCACTGCAGCTGCTCTCTCTTGCAGCTGGTCTGTGCCTCTTACTGCTGTGGAGTTGTGAGCATTTCGATGTGTTTGGTGGTTAGGCTCATTGAAGGACCATGCAGCAGGTCTCTCTTAGGTAAGAAGTGAGTGATAGAAACCTTTTTGGCTGACTTTATTTTTTTCAAATGGGTTATTTAAAAGGAAGCTGAGGACATGCAAAGCATTGAAGAATTTTGGGGGATTTTGGCTGGATTATTAAAAAAGAATTGAAGATAACTCTGAGAAGTACCAGTATTCTCAGCTGGATGATTACAGTGTCACGTGTGGTTGGAAAGAGAAGCTTTATGACCATTTTAATCAAGAGATTGAGATAAAAGAAGCCTACAGTTGCACAATTGTCTTTATCGATAAAGAACAAAGGACTGCTACTTTCAGTGTCCTTTTAGTGGGGCTCTCCAGAAAGACTCCTTTGAGGTACCTCACCCAGCCTCCATGTCCTTCAGCCATCCATCCAGTCCAGGGGAGCCTGGCTTTTGGGCAGCAGCAGATGAGTCATTGACAGGTCCTCCCAAAGTAGCTCAAAGGAGCAGGTAAACTTGTGTCCCCTTGGAGTGGGGAAAGCTCTGCGGAGCCAGGCGACCAGCCAGCTGCCAATCCTGTGGACCACATTCTTCTGGGAAGTCCCAAACTCTGACCAGCATGCCTTGCTTCTGTGTAGGCATTGAACAAAGATGTAGCATCCCATTTTAATCCATTATCTTATAGAAACTTTATTGGGTTTTGGAGATTTTCTGTGCCAGACTTAGGTGTTAGTGGAAGGTCAGAGTTATACATAATATATAATTTTAGATGTACTTAAGTCATTCAATTATATGTATAGTATGTATTAAAATAGGTAGCTCCCTGCTTATAAAAAAAAAACATACAACATTCTGGTTCTTTTAATTTTCTTTTTGAAACTAAATTACAGCTAAAACTACAATACATACATGAAAAACATCCAAGTGACACTTTCCTTGTTAAAACTGAATGGAGAGGCTAGGTGCAGTGGCTCATGCCAGTAATCCCAGCACTTTGGGAGGCCAAGGCAGGAGGAATCCTTGAGTCCAGGAGTTTGAGATCAGCCCAGGCAATGTAGTGAGACCTTGTCTCTGTATTAGACAAAAAGAATGAATGGAGAGAGGTGCTGCCTTTTACAGAACAAGTAGTTACAAAACCACTTATCTACTGGGTACTCAATAAATAGTAATTAAAATTGGATGTATTTAATTGAACAATATTAAATTTCAAGATAGATGGAAAGATGTGCAATAAAGGTCTAGAAATTAATTATTTAGACGAAAATGACTTGAACCAGATGTATATTTTGTTAACAAGCCCTGGGAGTTTTTGTTTATTGTATGGTGTTGCTTAGCTGACCAGATCATGGGGTTAGGTGAAGTAGCTAATGCCAACATAAATTCCAAGTTCAGATGCCTGGAGGGTACCAGGGAAGGAACATGAATGTAAAGGCAGTTGCACGGGTTTTCTGAGGTATGGACAGCATGACCATCTGCAAGCCCATGTCCTGTCTAAAGGGAAAGCCCCTACCCACTTTTGCTAATCGTGAACATAAAGGAATGTTGACTTGGTGCTGCTAAAGCTGATTTGTCAAGGGAAGATGGAAATTTTGATTTTTTTTTTTAAATACGATTTTTAAAAATTTGGGTAACATTTTAAGTTTTCTCTTTTTGAGTCCTAACAACACATCTAGACTAGATTTAGCTTATTGGCCACCAGGAATGAGGTAGCAGTTTCTGTTAGAGTTTATGGTATTCAGTCCAATCTGAAGTACACTTGTGTTCTGAGACTTAAAAGAAACATTGACAAATGAGATTATAACCAGAGTGGGGCACTGAGGACTACAGAATGCTTGAAACCCATGTCAAGCAGTAGTTGAAGATATAGTTCTTATATTTCACCATTTAGTAATTTTATCCTTAAATTGGCCAAAAGAGTTTCAAATTTTATCTGACTAGTTCTTTTCATTTGGAGAAGATCACATCTTGGAAATAATCTTGAAAGTCAATACCCCATTACAGTGGAAGGTTGGAATTTCATACTACTATCATTTTATCCTTTTTGCAGATCCAGTATTACTATTATTAATTGGTTTACATTGTCAAGGCTATTTTATGGTATATGACACTAAAAAAATGTCTAGCTGGAGGGGAATAAAGAAATACTTGGAAAGGTCTTGATAAGCCCCTGTTAATTTTTCAGTTTTCCTAGAATGTGTATTGATTTTTGGCCAAAATGTTTTATTTTGCGATATCTCTGGAGTTACCAGCTTCGGAGTTTAGGTTTAATCTGCGATGGACTTCACTGTGAGTGTCAGCATGCCTTTTCTAATACTAGGACTTACACAGCTGTTCATATTAGCTGCATCCCAAGAATAGCAATGACAGAGATTTTTGGATTGTAAGTAGAACCAAGAAGATGAATGTAGAGGACAGGGTAGAGGTTTGTCAAGCTAGTACTTAGTATCTTTGGAGACAGCTAAGGGGTCCTTAGTATAAGCTTATAATGTTGGGTGCTGTAATTATAGTCCTTGTATATTTCCTGTATGATGAAACTAGTTATGTTTTCACCTTTTGTTCTTGGAAAATACTTTTAAAGCCACATAGTAAAGGAAAATTTTGGTAAACTTGGCATCAAACATTGAGCCTCTGAATGGAAATTCTGATATACTAATCAAAATTAGAGAGTGGAATTTTAGGAATTGTGGAACTGTATTGTCTGTTGCAATTTTTATATGAATTGAGGGAATTCATTTCTAAGGACTCAGTTTCTTTTTAAGGTACAGGAAATATAAATTAATGGAGAAATATTCCAAGAAGGTTTTTGGCATAGACTCAGAGTTTTACTTTATAGGATTATAAAGTGGTCTATTAAATAATTTTTAAATGAATATCACATTGGGAAGAAAACACTTCAGTAGATTTAAAAATTCTTAGAAATTAATATTAAAATACTCAGTATATTAAAGACAAAAGGATGTTTGTAGCATGTCAGCAAAGACAGAGAAGACTGGAATAGTGCAGCAGCTGGACTTGGATTGTTTTCCTTTTTGTATTTTATTGAAAGCAGGAACCACTACGAAATAACATAAAAATGTTAAAAATACTTTCCCTATTTTGTCTCTATTTCTAGATTTGATAAATGTGTAATATTGGAGTTTAGCTCTAGTGAAATGAAGGAAAAAGTATGAATTTTCCTGGAATCCTGGAGTAAAAATACAACTTCTAGTTAAGGAAACTGCAGTGTAAGGAAGGGACAGCCAGCTCATTCAGTATTTATTGATTACCCGGCTTTTTTCTAGGCCTCAAATTTCAGAGAGCAGAGGGTCGAGTTGGCAGGGTTTGATGATACAGTGAATGAAAAAACAAATATATTTCATATATGTAGATTATAGTGACTAAACTCATGGGTTCAGGAGTCAGCCTGTGTTCCAGTTGTGGTTCTGCAACATAGCATCCCTTACAAGCCGTGTGAGTTTATCTGGGTGCACAAGAGTGTACTGTGTAATGAGTACTCTAGAAATGGTAGCTATGGCTGCCATTGCACCTTCTGTGCAAACTGCTTGTGTGAAAGAAAATTTTCCCTAGGAAACCTCAGGTGGTGGTCATCTGGCTTGTACTCGAACACTTAGGCTGGTGCAGAGCTTGCTCTCTGTTAGGGCAGCCAGCTTCATTTCTGGATACTTGCGCTTGCTAAAGAGTTTGTCATCTACGTGCCTGCAAACTTTCTGGAATAACCCAAAAGTGGTCTGAGTAAGTCCAGTTCTTCGTGATTACCTTTCAGAGAATTGGACACTTGGACACTTCCTATTTTTTTCACATGGCTGGCTTATGGACAACTGCATATTAATACATTAGGCATCAGTAGCCCTCAGTTTTCTACTATGAAATCCATGGGCTCATGATTGAACGTTTATAGCTCTCGTGGGATGATGCAGCCCCACATCTTGAAAGTTCACTTTCTAAGTTTTGTCCTCTCTAGAGTTTTGCAGTGTTGGTATACTTATTTGAGGATTTATTTATTTATTTATTTATTTGCCTCTATTATTTACTAAGATGTACTGAAAATAAAATTGGCTAATTTAGTAATAAGCATGCTCTCATAAATTATTCTGTTGAGCAACAATAGAACCCATGAGGCAGGCCCAGAATACCGTTTCTTTTTTCTTTTTTTTTTTTTTTGAGACGGAGTTTCGCTCTTGTTACCCAGGCTGGAGTGCAATGGTGCGATCTTGGCTCACTGCAACCTCCGCCTCCTGGGTTCAGGCAATTCTCCTGCCTCAGCCTCCTGAGTAGCTGGGATTACAGGCACACGCCACCATGCCCAGCTAATTTTTTTGGATTTTTAGTAGAGATGGGGTTTCACCATGTTTACCAGATGGTCTCGATCTCTTGACCTCGTGATCCACCCATCTCAGCCTCCCAAAGTGCTGGGGTTACAGGCTTGAGCCACTGCGCCCGGCCCAGAATACCATTTCTTTAGATGCAGTAGACTCATTTGACATTAGCTGGCTGATGGTGTGTCAGGTGTGAGAAAGGAGCATAACTGAAGGATGCAGGTGACGTGCTGGAAGTGTGTTAACTAAAATTGCGTGAAATAGGGGCTCATCAAATCACATTTTTGGTCAAATGTCTAATGATAGTGTTAAAATCAACATTGAGTTAAAGCTGAATATCAGCCAGGTAAATCTCAAAGATTTCTTTGTCAACTCCTGAAAATGATTGAGAGTGTCATCTAATCATTTCTACAAACAATATTGATACATTATTATTGATTAAACTCTATACTTTATTTGATAGATTGCTTTGTTTTTGCTTAAGGTTAAGCTTTGTGCGTGTTAGCTGCCATAAAAAAAACCATAGACTGTGTGGATTAAACAACAGAAATTTATTTTCTCACAGATCAGAGACTGGAAGTCTGAGATCCAGGTGCCAGCATGGTTGGGTTCTGGTGAGGGCTCTCTTCCCGTTGTGGGGTGTGCTCACGTGGCCTTTTCTAGATGTGTTCTTGCTGAAAGGGACAGCAATCCCTCTGTGTCTCTTTTCATAAGGGCACTAGTCCAGTCAGTTCAGGGCCCTACCTGTACAACTTCATCTAATCCAAATTACCTTCCAAAGGCCCCATCTCCAAATGCCATCACACTGGGGATGAGGGCTTCAACATATTAATTTTGTGAGGACACAGACATTCAGTCTATAGAGTTCTTTTTGTGTTCCTGGATGTTATGCAGGTTACCGTATTACTTTTGTTTTTGTTTTGTTTTGTTTTGTTTTTGAGACAGAATCTTGCTCTACCACCCAGCCTTGAGTGCAGTCTTGCGATCACAGCTTACCACAGCCTCGACCTCCTGGGCTTAAGCGATACCCTCACTTAAGCCTCCTTAGTAGCTGTGACTACAGGCATGTGCCACCAGGCACAGCTAATTTTGTATTTTTTGTAGAGATGGGATTTCACTATGTTACCTAGGCTGGTCTCAAAAGCGATAGCCTGCCTCAGCCTCCCAAAGTGCTGGGATTACAGACGCGAGCCACTGCGCCCAGTTCATATTATATTTAGTCATTGTGTCTCCTAAGCTTCCTCTGGACTGTGGCAGTTTCTCAGACTTTTTTTTTTTTTTGGTGACCATGTCAGTTTTGAGGATTACTGGCCATGGATTTTGTAGAATGTCTCCAGTGGGATTTATCAGATTTTTTTCTTATGATGAGTCTGTGCTTATGGGTGTTTGAGAGGAACACCACAAAGATGAAGTGTTGTTTTCATCATATCATTCCAAGGGTGTGTACTTTCAGTGTGACTGATGACTGTTGATTTTAGTTGATCACCTGGCTGAGGCAGTGTCTGTCAGATCCATTGTAAAGTTTCTCTTTTTACTCCCACTTTCCATATTGCAGTCTTTGGAAGAAGCAGCCTATGCATGGGGTAAGCTGTAAATGCTTTGAATGGAGGAATTAGCCACTCTGGTTTACCTCTAAAGAAGCTTTCATTACTATGTAGAGGGCAAAGTTGAATCAGGGAGAGGCATTGGCTTGTGGTCTAGTCTAGGCTCGGTGATGATGGTAATGGGGGGTGTGGTGAAAAGTGGCTTCATTTGGGATATACTTGAAGGTAGAACTGATATGACTTATTGGCGGGTTGAATGTGGGTATGAGAAAAAAAGAAGACTCAAGGATGATGCTTCCTAAGTTTTTGGCCTAAGCAGCTAGGCAGATAATTGTGGGGAGCTAGGGACAGGGTGGGGAGGACTGGAAGAGAAGTGCCTTTTGGAGCATGGTAAGAGGTGGATATGAAAGGTTCTCCATTGGTCTATGTTAAGTTTCAGATGCTTGTTAGACTTTGAGGTATAAATGTGTAGACCATTGAAAATGTGAGTCTGGAGTTCAGGGATAGAGCAGGGCTCAAGATTCTATTTAGGGGTTACACATTTTATCTTTAAAGAATTCCATTTATTTTCAGAATAGGAATTTGGTTTGATAGAATAAAGAGCCTGTGGTAATTTGATTAGAATGATGAAAAAATTTAAATCAACCTTTTTTTCCCCGCTGAAAACATTATGAGTACAAATAAAAAGAGTAAAATGTAGGTGATTTTCCCATCAGCATCAGTGTGACCTTTCTGTGTCTAACCCGAGTCCCAGCTAATATAGCCAGTTGAGCGGTGGAAGATTCAGAATTTGATTTGCATGTCTTAAAGCTGTTGAGAAAAGGAACTAGAAATTTTAGTTTTTTTTCCCCTAAGGAATTATGTGCATATATTTTGAGACTTACATTTTTTTTTTCTTAGAGGGAAACCAGTTAGGAGTGGGAGGCTTCTGAGCAAGCTGCATTCTGTGTAGCCGCCAGCTTCCGTCTTTCTCCAGGAGAGCACTGGCCCTCAGCACCTCTTTCTGCTTCCCCTTTTTTAGACTAATGGGGATGACTGGTTTTCCTGTCTGACTCCTGTTTTGGTGATGAAGATAGGGAAGCTGACGGATTCATGGTATTTGGCTCCCTATTTAAAAGGTAGTTATATAAAATTAAATAAAATTTGGCCAGTACCACTTAGAACTTTAAATCATTATAGAAATTGGTTCATTATTATTTAGAAAAGCGAATTTTAAGTTAATAATATTGGGAGAATTTATGTTTTTTCTTTTCCTTTTCCTCTCTGCTGGTTATTTGTTTTTAGAGCTTTTTGTACTAGTACATCCTCCCTTTCCTGAGGAGTTGGTTTTAAAAATTAGATTTGCAGGAGAATGTATGCTTTTAGAGGATGATGAAAGCCACTTGCGCTCCAACTTAAGGAAAACCCTTTTAAGCTCCATGTGTGCCTTTTTTTGACCCCATTTCAGAGAGGAATGACTTCTGGAATATTGTGTTCATCATTTCCTTGCTTTCTTCATAGTGTTAACCACAAATGTATGTATGTATGTGGTAATAAACATGAAATTTACCATCTTCTTAACCATCTGTAAGTGCACAGCTCAGTAGTGATAAGTATATTAGATCACCAGAACTTTTTCATCTTGCAGAACTGAAGCTGTATATTCATTAAGCAACTCCCTATTTTCCCCTCACTATAACCTCTGGCCTTTTGTTTCTATGAAGTCGACTGTTGTAGATAACTTCATGTGAGTAGAAACCTATAGTGTTGGTCTTTTTGTGACTGGCTTAATTTCACTAAGCATATGTTTTCAAGGTAATTTATGTTTTCACATATGGGGTATGTTATGGGACCTCATAAAAGCCAGAATTTCTTTCCTTTTAAAAAACGGAATAATATTCTATTCATAGTTCTTAATTTCTGTGTGATTGAAATTATAACATTTTATTCATGATTTGTGATATTTTTGTATGTAGTTTAGGAAAGTCTTCTGTATGTTGAGATTGTAAAGATATCTTCCTATATTACCTTTTTAAGAAATAATTTTTTTAAAATTTTAAAACAATATTAAACTCACAGAAGAGTTACAAGTACAATTTAGAGAACATTTTCTTGGCCCATTTGAGAGTAAGTTGCTGACTAATGTTGCCCCATCACTTCTAAATACTTTTGTCATATTTCCTACAAAAAAGGACATTCTTCTGTGTAATCTCAAAATGACCATCAAAGTTAGGAAATTAATAAATTTCTGTCATCAAATCTTCAGACTTTATTTAAGTTTGCCAGTTATCACATCAAGTCCTTTGTAGCAACAGGGTCCAGTGCAGAATCTCAGTTGTGTTTAGTTTGCATGCTTTTTAGTCTCCATAAGTCTGGAACACTCCCTTTATAGAATTGAGAAGGATTCCTTTCTCTTTTGTTTTCTGGAAGGGATTGTGTGAAACTCGTATTAATTCATTTTTAAACATTTGATAGAATTCTCTAGTAAAACCATCTGGGCCTAGAGATGTTTTTTTTCTAGGAGATTTTAAATTCCAAATTGTTTAACAGTTAGAAGACTATTTAAATTATCTATTTCATATTGGGTGAGTTATAGTAGTTCGATCTTTGTAAGGAATTGGTGCATTTCACCTAAGAAATTTCCATTTTAGCTAGTCTGTGTGCAGTTTTATTCTTCCTTACTTTGTATATACAGATTTGCAATGAAAATACAATATGAATTTATGAAAATAAATGTGTATTTTACATCTGTATCATATAATTTTATATCTGTATCATATAATTTGGATCAAGCTCTAGATGCTGCCAGTACCTCAGTGGCAGGCTGTATTCTGCACAGATGGGAGTCTCAGTAACCTGTAAAGTCGTTTCAGAGGTTGCTATGCATGAGTCTCTCTGACCATGCAGATAGTTGTACCGTGGCTATGCTGTGCAGACACCTCATTCTATTTCAATTTTTTTCCATTAATTATTATTCAAAACTGTGATGCAGTGAAATCAGATTTGTTATGGTCCCTGCCCTCAGGTTGCTTAGAGTCCCTGAGGGGTTACAGAGAAGTAATTAGGAAATTGGAAATCAGAGTGGTATGTGTTCTGATGAGGAAGGACAGACAGGTCCTTATGAGAACACAGAGAAGAGGCACCTGTTTTATTCTCCTCTGCATCGCTAGCACCTGGTACAGTACTTGGCACATAGTATTTTCTCATTAAATCGTTGTCGAATGAATGAATAAACTCAGAGGTGGATTGACTGCATGGTCACTTTTGGGGAGATCTTAAGTCTGAGCTAAGTTAGTGATATCCACTGGAAGTAGATGGATGGAGGGAATTTTGCCAGGTGGGTGCAGTAGTACCCAATGTCATATAAGCAAAGAAAGCTTAGCAATCTAAACAGTTGTCTAGAACTATTTGCAAATGAGGAGTGGTTTCAAAAAGTGATTACAGATGGAAGGCTAAGAAAAAGTTACTCGACCAAAGTCAGACATACCTTAGGAATAATGCTTTCCAAATGAATGAGAAATATTTTTTTGTAAAGTGTGGTATAGCTTTCTCTAGGTCTTATCTACTGGTCTTTGCTCTAAAACAAAACTTTACTATGCTATAAATACGTCTGTGATAAATCACAAGTTGATTACTAGTAATGGTGGGCCATATGTTAGCGTTTCATGTGCTAGGTACTGTATTGAGACCCTGCCATGGGTTATCTCACTCAATCTAGACAGCAGCCTATCTGAGAGGAAACTAAACCTGGGCTCCCACTTTACAGAAGTAACTAAGGTTTGGGGAAGTTGAATGGTGTGTACCCAGGGTCACTTAGGTAAGCCCACACTTCATATTTGGATCTGCGTCTGTCTGTCTTCATTAACCATTGAGTTATGTGTGCTCTTTCCAATGTTTCATATGTCTTTTTATTAAATACAAAAGGCCTGGGATTTAGTTTTGTGTATAGATCTTTACAAAGTTCATCAGTTAAGTAGGGAAATAGTTTGTAATGAAATAACATATTAGGACGCCCCTAAAGCAAATTACAGAAACCCACTTCAGCTAGCCAGCATGGCTGGATGCAGATAGTCCAACAATAAATACTGTGTACTTTGTCTCTATCTTCCCGTCCTTTCTTTCCTTTCTGCTTGTTCCTCCCTCCATATCCCACTGCCCCACCCCCTCTCACATTCAGCTTTTCTTCAAGTGTTGGCCCATTCCCTCCTGTCATAGAAGCAGGTCATTTGAAACCAGCTCCACTTGTGATTTTGGGAAGGGAGAGCATCGTCTTCTCTGAGGCTCTGGTAGAAATGTCCTGGGAAAGACTCTTGTTCCTGGGGCCTAGGGCTGTGACAAGATCTTGTGAACTACATGGAATGGGGCTCTTGGGGGTGACAGCATATCCTTATTTCATCTGACAGCATATCTTTATTTCATCTTGAAGAGACGTATTTGATGGCTGAGAGCTATAATTATTATGCAAAGATAATGCACAGTATATTTTAATAGCTTTATCAAGATATAATTCACGTACCATACAACTCACCCATTTAAAGTGTACATTTCAGTGGTTTTATTGTACTCAGACCTGTGCAACTATCACCACTGTCTAATCTGGAGTGTTTTCATCACAAAAAGAAACCTCGTACCATTGAGTCACTCCCCATTTCCCCAAATCCCTCAGCCCTAAGCAACCTGTCATCTACTTTTGCTCTCTATAGATTTGCCTATTTTATGTAAGTGGAATCATATAATATGTGGTCTTTTGTGTCTGGCTTCTTTCATTATCATAATGTTTTCAAGGTTTATCTATCTTTGCATATCAGTGTGCATTTCTTATTATTGCCAAATAATATTCCATTATATGGATATACTACATTTTATTTATCCATCCGTTGATGGACATTTAGGGTGTTTTCACATTTTGGCTGTTACGAATAATGCTGCTGTGAACATTTTTGTGGAAGTTTTTGTGTAGATTTAAGTTTTCAGTTCTCTCATGTATATACCTAGGAGTGGAATTTGGGGAATCATATGATAACCATGTCTCACATTTTGAGGAACGGTTTTCCAAAGTGGCTGGACCATTTTATATTCCCACCAGTAGTGTGGGAGGATTCCAGTTTCTCCATATTCTTGTCAACACTTACTATCTTTTTGACTGTAGGCATCTTGATGGATGTGGAGTGGTATAATGCATAATATTTTATAAAAAGATTGTTCTGGTTTTTAAATACTTGCCTGTTGACTTTTTTTTTTTTTTTTTTTTTTTTTGCCTTGTATTGGAGCTCTGCCAGTGGGCTCTGAACCTGTTCTGCCTCAATCCAGCTGGCCAGGTAGGCAGACCATGTTGCTCAAAGAGTCAGATGTACATGTTTGCTTGTTTTCTTCTTCTTTGTAAATTTTATAACCTACAAGTGTAGATAGGGATTATTCTTTTTTTCATATTAAGAAACTATGGCATAAAGAGGTTGTAAATGCTCGAGGTTGCTTGGTCAGGGCTGGAACAAGGATTTGTCTTTAGGGTTGATTGCGTGGTGGTGAATTGCTTGCTTCAGATCCGCTGTTGTCAGCCTACTGTGATGCGGTAGGTGCATTCCTATGGCACACATTCCCACTTGTATTCACTGTGTTATATATAGTTCCCACAAACTAGTTGCATCTCTACTGCTTTTTTTCTTATAAATCTGAGGACAAGAGTAATGTTTTAGGAATAATTTTTATTGAACTATTCACAAACTTGACTACTTTAATTTTCATTAGTATAAATTACTTGCAGCATACCAAAACTGAGCTACTTTTCTATGATTGATGATTGCTGCCTTTGACTACTTAATTATGGTGACTTTATCAGCTGTGTAGGGCTATTTAACATTCACCTTGGGGTTGGTATAAAATGTGATATTCTGGCAGTCTGTAGTCTGGGATGCACAGATGGTTTTCCATCTGTGGCTTTCTCCCTAGCCGTAAAGCAGACACTATTGTTAGGTGTATTAGTAGTGGAGTCTGTGTATTAAGACTCCATGTTGAGTCTTGCGTTGTCAGCGCGACATGAAAGAATCTATGTTGATCACACCTTATGCAAGAATCTAGGTTGATCTCTTGCCATTGATTTGCCACTTGTTACTGAATAGTTTGGAAGTCAAAAAGTTGTTATTTACAATTGCTGTTCAGCTCATGCTTAATATTATAATGGCATCAAGCAATAGCAAGAAGAGATTACACATATTGACAGTACTCCCCTAAATTTGGAATAATACAATGATCTGCATAAGATAAAAGGAAACATGAGCTTGCATATATCTAACAACACATACTTGTTGAGCTGATAATGTGCTGGGAATAGGTATGGGGGACAAGATGAACAAAACAGATAAAAATCCCTGTTCTTATAAAATGTATATCCTAGTGATTATTTTATTGATTTACCAAAAGATCATTCATCGTGTGTGACATTGAGGCAAAATAATCTATTGTGATTTTTTGGTAGCAGTGTCTGAAAACTTAAAAATTCTAAAAAAGAAAAGTAAGAAATTAAAAATGCCTAACTAAATTGGTTCATTTAGTGTATTATGTAAGCGATTATTGGTTAAATATCCCAAAGGCAAGATACCACAGATCCCAATCGAATAATTAAAAGTTAACACTTTTTATATTGACCTGATCCTTCTTTGAAAAGTATACTATTTTAGTGGGAAGCAGTGTAATTTCAAAATCAAATCAACATATTTATAAGTTGATGAGTTGATATTGTATCTAATGGAAATCTGATAATGAGGCAGGCCAGTAGAGGAGTTTTTTCCTTGTTTAGAAGCATAATTTGAAGACTAGTAAAATTAGTAGCGCAGTTGAAATTGACCTTTATTTTTAAGTATCAGGTAGGTAATGTGCTGATGTTGTAAAAAAGATTTGAGGAAAGCACATCCCACACATGACTGTGGAAACCCAATCATCACACTTAGGAATTACAAAAGGATCAAAATAGACTCCAGCCCCCACTTTTTGAAGGCAGGTGCTTTTAAAATTTTTTATTTTACTTTAAGTTCTGGGAACAAGTATAGAATGTGCAGTTTTGTTTCATAGGTATACATGTGCCATGGTAGTTTGCTATACCTATCAACCCATCATCTAGGTTTTCAGCCCTGAATGCATTAGCTATTTGTCCTGATGCTGTCTCCCTTTGCTCCCCACCCCCTGACTGACGCCGGTGTGTTTTTTTCCCCTCCCTGTGTCTATGTGTCCTCGTCGTTCAACTCAGGTGGGTGCTTTTTACCCAGTAGTACCTAGACACCTGGAGAGGAATGCTTTCAAGTGAAATTAGGAAAGGATCACAATTCTTATTTGGGTTAATGCTTCTGATGGTCATAGCAGGAATGAATGAGTGAATAGATAAATTTTATTAGCAAATATGGTAAATAAGTAAAATTTTTTATAAGATAATTTTCGATAATGAAAAGTACTATAAAGTCAGTAACATAGGGTCCATGACAAGTGATTGGGGATGCTTTAGATTGTAAGGTCTGTGAAATTTTGGAATATATTATTTGAGTTGTGAATGGTGAAATATCTATGTGCATTCCAGGTGTGGTGCTGGACAAGTGTCAGCTTTGGGGTGGAAGTGAGTTGAGTGTGTTGTAGACAGTCAATGTGTTGGAATATAGCCAGTGAGAGAAACGGTGCAAGATGAGGATGGAGAGGTGGAAGGGGCCTTGGTCTTTTAGGGCAGAATGGAGTTGGGATTATTTTAATCATGGCAATCTGTAGAGTATTTTAGGTCTTGGGCTTGATGGCCTCATGTCTGTAGTTGCTGTGTAGGGACTGACTGGTAGAGGTAGAAGAGGAAATGGGGACCGTAAAGAGCTGTTGTCCAGGCAAGAAGCCATGGCAACAGTGGAGACAGAGCCCAGGCCAGCTTTGGCAATGTGCTTTGAAGACAGAGCTAAGGAACTTAAGCGTGGATTCTATGTGGAAGGCAGGAAATGAGTAGTCAAGGGTTGATTGCTAGGTTTTGCTCAAAGTGTGATGGTACAATTACTGAGATGGGTAAATTTGGAGGAGAAGTTGGTGGTGAATCAGCAGTTCCCTTTTGGCCATAATAAATTTTAGTTACTTGTTAGAGAGGTAGCTTAATGGGCAGCCAAATCAATGTTTGAAGTTCAGTGGAGAGGTCAAGACTAAAATTACAGAGATGGGTGTCAGCAACATAGAGCTAACTTCAGAGCCATAGGACTGGATGAGTTCCATGTCAGGGAACGGGCTCTACAGTTTATTTCTTTCAATTGAGAAAGTTGGACAGGATGGTCTTTGAGGTTCCCCTTTTTCAAAAATTAGATGTTTATTGAGTTCTAAGAGCCTCTGTAAGAAACTAGAAGTGATGGGAATTTTCTCTAAAATGCTCTAGCTTCTTTTAAGCCGTGGAAAGGATGAATGGGGAAGAAATATAGACACTTCAGTATTCCACATCTGTATTTATTCCAAAATTGCTTTTCCACAAAGCATGATATGTAACTGCAGTGAAATACCCTTCTGAGAAGGAAAGTGATCTCAATCAAATTACAAGGTTTCAGTTAAACCTAGTGGTGGTCAATGTGAACTTTTTGTTAAAAAAATTTTAAACAGCTTTATTGAGGTACAAGTGACATCCAAGCTGTACATACTAAAAGTGTACGATTTGTTGTTTTGATGTAGGTATCCACCCATAAGGCCATCACCACAATAAAGATAATAGACATATCTGACACTCCAGCAGTTTCCTTGTGCTCTCAGTACTGTCTCCCTCCTGCCTCTCGCTGGCCTCCATTCCCAGGCAACCACTGATAAGCTTTTTGTCACTATTAATTAGTTTTGCATTTTCTAGAAATTCATATAAATAGACTCATACAGTAGACAGTCTTCTCTTTTTCTGGCTTCTTTGACTCCACATTATTTTGAGATTCATCCATTCTGTTGTGTGTGTCAATAGTTCATTCCTTTTTATTGCTAAGTAAGTAATATCCTATTGTACGGATATACTTGATTCACTTATGCAGTCATTATGAAGTTAGACTACTTTCTTTTTTGCTTCAGCAGGTCTTCAAATTTGCTGGTATTATTTGTAACCACCTAAGAGACTAAGCATGTGAATGTATATGCACACACAGAGACACACTCCGAACTCACTTTATGGAAGGGCTTCCTTGTTCTTGTATTCATCCCCCCTTCATCCTGTTCAGGGATGAGCTGCTCGGCTTTTCATTTGTCAGAGCAAGCTTGCCAGTGTTTGGATAGGAAGCAGGTCCATCCTTTCTGTGCGTTTGTGTTCTGTGTGATGTTTTGGGATGTGTGTGTGTTGTTGAGCCTTACTTATTTTTTATCCGGCATGTGTTTATTTCAGTAGGTCACCTACTGAAGCTTCATAGTTTAACCTTTACTTGGGCTTCATATTTTAGCAGCTGAGGATGCAGTTAATCTAGTACCTTTTAATTTCGTGGGGAAGTGTAAGTAAATTCTTCTCAGTTCATAGGAATTTTTCATAGTTGGTTAAGACAGAGACCAAAAAGAGACAAGTACTCATTAGCCTGGTAGGTAGGTGCCTACCTTTAATCTTTGTGGTGCCTTCATTAAATCACTTGCTTTCTGCTTCTGTTTCTGTCATTTGGAAAAGCTCACTGTTTTTGGTTTCTATGGATGATCTGATAATATGGTTAGGGATTTGAGAGTTAATCAACCTTTGAGAGTTTGGATGTTTTTAACAACATCAGCTTTAGCATGGAATTTATGGATGTCTGGGCTGTAGATTGGCAGTTTTCTGTGCTGTCATCTGGGGAGGAAGAGGAGAGGATGTTGTATCTGATGTACAGGCCTGTCCTGGCAGAACAGGGCTTCTTGCTGGCTGAACCCAGAATGGGCAGTGGCCATATAATTCAGGAGATAAGAAATAGTCCTAAGAGAGTCATGCCAAATATATATCTCTACTTTGTGTTCTCATGATGCTGCTTCTCTGCCTAGCAAGACCTAGTGGTCATCATTTTTTTTTTTTGTATTGTTCATTTAATTGTCTTTTTTTTTTTACTGGCCTATAAGTTTTGTGAGTGCAGGGACAACCATGGCTGTGTTGTTCATTCATTGTACTTATACATGAAGTGTCTACAAAACGTTGATTAGACTGTGTCTTTATGCTTCTTGTATTTATTTTATATTTCTGGTTATGAAGTTTCTAGTTGTAGCAATTAATGTTAAGAATTTTAAGCCCTTTAGGAAAGATGAAAGATAAACATGAGCTGTTTTATTAGTCTGCTGCCCTTGATTTTAAGCAAACTCTTGAGGTATGATTCTTGCTCCCTCCTCTTCACCCTCATTTTCCTTTCAGTGAATGAAAAGCACAGATGGAGCCAGGCCTTCCATTCAGGAATTGGTAGGAATGCATAGATGAATAAAATTTGTTCCCAAGCCATGAGAAGCTCATAATCAAAAGGGAAAGTTAGACTCACAGTCCAGTAAGTGATGGTTTAATATAAGCACATCCAGAAATTATTTTAAAAGTATTTTGGGATCCCAAAAAGTACAAATAAAAGTTCTAGTTTCTAGGTTGAGGAGGTGGGTAGAAGTGACCCCATTAAGTAAAATAGGAGATCCAGGAAGAAATGAGGCAGGTTTGGTAAGATGATGAGATTGGTCAGGTGCAAGTGCAGTAAAGAATTCAGTTTTGGATGTTTTCAGTTTCAATTTTGTGCAGTGTTATTCTTTCTAGGTAATCTATAGATTTTTGTGCTGGTTTATAAAAAGCACTTTCCCCAGTTGGTAGCTTTGAATTCGTCTTCATAATCTGTGAGGAGGCTATACTTTTTGGATTAGATATTCTGCATCACCTTACTAAAGTTTGCTCTAAGTGGTAGAGCCAACTTTCTGCTTACATTATGCTTGGAAAAAGTTTTTTTTGTTTGTTTTTTTTCCTATGGCAATGGCCTAGAAATGTTTGAAAATGCTTGCATCCTTTAAGGTGTTGTTGCCATTGCATAAAGTTTAGTGGCATGAAACTAGCAGATTTAGTGTAGGGAGATGAGGTAATTACTATCCTAAATTTTGGTGCTCAGTTTTTTGTTTGGAAATTTGAAAACAAGCATGTATTATTTAAAAAAAAATCTTCTATTTTGGGGTAGATAATAAATGCCCATATTGCAAAATGTCAAGGGAGATGGGTAAATAATGAGAAATGAGTCTCCCATTTACCCCATCCTCCACCCTGAGTGGCTGCCATTGCTCCCAGTTGCTGATATCCTCCCAGAGATATTCTAAAGTAGTGGTCTATTACTTCTTGGGAATCCAGAGATAATGTGGTTTCCAAATTGGTTAATTCAGTGGCTCAGTAACCTCATCAAGGCCTGGGTTCTCTAATCTTTCTGTTCTACTTTCCTATTTATTCCTCTTAGGCTGCCTGCTAGATGATTCCCAGGTGCCTTTTCCCTTCGGTGTATCTCATGTACATGGCAAAGTCCATAGGCAAAAATCAAGTATCTTTGTTGTATCCCTTTATAAGAATGAGGAAGACTTTCCCAATAATCCCCAGCCACATTTCTCATTGAACAGAATTGCAGCATAGTTACATTCCTTGAATTAGTTACTGGTGATGATTGGCTGAGACCAGTCACTATTCATCCCGTGAGACTAGGGAATAGTCTAGCTTTTATTAAAACACATGGCTGCCTGGTCTGGTTACTGAACAAAATCTGGGTTCTCTTACCAAGGAAAAAGATTACAGCTATGGGGTATCTGAAAGATCATTTCGTCTTAGTACTTAGTACTGGGCTGCCTCATTCTTTGTGATTCTTAGAGAGGATTCATTCCATTCACTTAATGTACCATGCTTTAGTAGTCTCTGTCTTTGCCAATTTTTCTATCATCACTGTGTTGCAATACATGTTTCTAAATGTAAATACATCGTCTTCCCTATTTCCAAATTGTCCTCTATTAATGTTATGTCACTGTATATTAAATACTTCAACAATGTTTAGTGTACCTGTGTCCTAATACACTTTTCAGTAGAGTACTGCTGAAGTCTCTCTGATAGGTGAAAATGTTATTTTACTGTGATTTTAATTTCCGTTTCTCTTATTATAGGGTTTGGGCATCTTTTCATATGAATGAATTGTTAGTGATTCTTTTTCTGAGATCTGAGCATGCCTATGCTCTGCCTACTTTTCTATTATGTGGTTACTGTTATGTAGGAGCTCTAGACAGATTAAAGAAATTAGCTCTTGGTAATAGGACTTACACTGTTGCTTTTAAGTTTGGTGTTTGTCCTTTGACTTTGCTTATGGTGTTTTGCCATGAAGGAATTTTTTATATTTATGTGATGAAATTGTATCTAATTATTTTTTATTGCTTCCAAAGTTTGTGTTATACTCAAAACATTTCAGATATTACCTTTATCATATTTTGAATACTCATTATGTGTTTGGATCTATCACTGGAATTCTAGTTATATTTCTCTGATCTGTCTGTTCATCTGTTCATCATTCCAGCTTTTAAAAAATGTATTCTAGTCTCTGAAAGGAAATTCATTATAAATTTTCTGGCTCTCTTACATGTTTGTATTTCTATATTAATTTTAAAATCAATTTTTCTTTTTAAAAATCCTGTTGACATTTTTTATCATATGGACTTAAATTTAATGATTAACGTAGGGAGAAATTAATATCTTTATGATTCTGAGTCTAAGAATGCTTTGCATTTCCATTTATTCAAGTGTAGCTCTTTGAGCAGGGTATCTGCTTTGGACAGTTATGTGAACTTCTGTTTCATTAGAGCCATTACATATTTTTTTTGTGTCTATTACAGTATGTAGTGTTACTGTAAATAATACATAAGGTTTAACAAAAAAACCAAAAGTCAGTTCTGTATAACCACCCTGGGCAAAAAATAGAAATATTACCCTCCCACAAAATGCACTTGTTGCGTGTCACAATTAAAACCCATTCTCTCCCTTCATAGGTAAACACTTTAGTGACTTCAGTGGTAGTCAGTTTCATGTTCTTCTTTATAGTTTTATCAATTATGTATGCATTCCCAGAAAATATGGTTTATTGCTTGCTTTTTGGAACTTTTTTTGTGAAATCCATTTGTATGTTGTATGTATTCCTCTGAATTGACTTGAGATATATGGTTTCTTCTAGAAGTTATAGTTCCTTCATTTTCATTGTTCTGTGTAGTTTTCCATTGTACAGATATGCAAGAATATATTTAGCCATTTTGCTGCTAAAGGTTTTATTTTTCCTTGGCATTTGGCTATTGTGAACAACATATTGAACATTCTTGTACATGCCTCTCCTAGTCCCCACTTAAACACATGGGTATTGGGGTACTCCATCATGGATAGGACTATATTCAATCCTGTAAGAAAATACTGAACTTTTTTCTAAAGCACTTGTTGACCATGTCTGAGAAATCCTATTGCTCTACGTTGTAGTCTACATTTGGTACTGTGAGACTAAAATTTTGGCAATCTCATAGGCGTGTAATGGTGACCTACGTAGCTTTAATTTGTTTTATCTCATAAAGATGTAAAAAGTGGTTCTTTCCTTTGCCTTTGGGCCCTGTCATCTCTGCTTAACTTTGAAGTTAGTTTGTGGCTGTGAGGTTGGTTGATGAGGACACTTGTTTTCCAGACACAGCTGCACCTGAGTTTTACTTGGGAAACTACAAAAAAAAAAAAAAAAAAAAAAAGAATTCAAGGTCCCATTTTAAACTTGGGGAATAAAAAGCTATGGAGCTAGAATCCAGGAATTTGTTTCTAACTAGCTGTCAAATGATTATTACCCAACTAAACTTCCACAGATAGATTCCAACACAGGGCCCTTGAAACTGAAGGTTGTTCTCTCTATACTATGTCTTCCTAATCTGGTGAGTATTTAGCATTTAAAACACACCTCAATTTGGAATAGCCACATATAAGCGCTCATAGCCACATGAGCGCAGTGACTATTATATTGAACAGTGCAGACCTGTTCAGAAAATTGCTCAGCAATAAGTGTATAGTTTGATGTGCATTTAGAACTTTGATATACACTTTGCTCTTTGGTGTCAGGTTGTATACTTTATGCCTTCCCACTCCTCTTCCCTCAATGAAGGGTTTCACAAAGACTGGCTGTTCACCTTGGTAGGGACTGGTTAAGAATATGTTATCCAAAATCCATTTATATTATTAAAAAAAATTAGAACATATTTTTTATTCCATCAGTAGAGATGTGGATGGTAACAGTTGTTAAAGATTATAATCACTTTGAGCTATCTTGAAATTTAAGGTTTTTTTACTCCAAATTTATTCTAGGTTAATTTTTGGCTTAGTGTAGAATGCTTAATTCTGATACGGAGGTAATTAACAAACTTTTGTTGGGCACATGTGGCAGTTGGTGGGCATGTAGCTAGTGGCTATCATATTGAACAGTGCAGATGTTTTCAGAGAATTGCTCAATTACATAAAGTGTGTGGTTTGATACGCATTTTAAATACCCCAGAAACTCCTTTCTCATGTTGTAGTAAGAGGGAGGAAATTAAAAACATATAAAGCTGGAGAAAATATACAATCTATTGTAGAGACAGAATGTAGATTTGCGAATAATGTTTTTGTATTTTTTTTTTATCACACATTAGTTAAAGTGTAATCACCCTTAGTAAAAATTTAAAAAATGGTAAGATCAGGTTCAACTTTGGAACTAAAAAGGAAAAAGTGTAAGATGGAGATCCCAGAGTTTGAAGTCCCGTATCTGCCATACTTGCTGTTTCCTTTTAAAGTAGAGATAACGCTGATCCCACATGAGCATTGAGGATAGCTTAGGTTTGTGCAATGTAATAAAATTTATTACACAGAAATGGAAAATGTTAGCACTGGGAGCACTAAGGTATTTGGTTTAACTAGGAAATAGGTGTAGATAAATGTTTTAATGCTGTAAGTGGAAAATTCAGAATTCCTGGTTTCTCTTACTCAATGATACAATTATACTCGAACTATTTTGTTTTTTTTTTTTTTTTTTAAAAAAACTAACCTGAGAAGCACATTGATATGTGTCAGTGTATTAGTGTAATACAGTTGTATGTATACTGCAAAAACAAAAAGCTTAAATGCTTACAGAACATAGAGGAAATCACTATTGGAAAAGACACCATAAACAAAGATGCAAGACTAAGCCATAGACTGAGAAAGATGTTATTTGCAAAAGATCCATTTCAGATATATAAAGAATCTTTTTAAAGAAATCAATGAGAAAAAGACAAGCTGATAGAATAATGGGCAAAGGATATAAAGGGAAAGTTAATGTCCAGTAGACATACAAAAAATGTTCATCCTGGCTGTAATCAGGGGAAATACACATTTGAAAAATAGAGAAATAACGTTTTACATTTATTAGTTTGGCAAAAATTAGTATTCTGACAATACCAATTGTTGTCAAGAATATGGAGCAGTGGAACTCACATTGCTCATACTTAATTTGGAGAGCAGTTTAGCAGTACTTAGTCAAGTGGATGTTGCTTGACTTGGAAGTTCTACTCTGGGTAGTCACACAATGAAATATAATACACAAGGTAAGTAAATAAGGTAAAGCTATGTGTATCAACAGAGATAAATGTTAGCAACATAATATTAAGTGAAAAAAATTGCAGAAGCTTACATTCAGTTTTACACCATTTTTATAGTTTAAAATATTCAAAGCAATGTAATATGTAAAATACACAAGTAACAAAAGTATAAAAACATGCAAGAGAATACTGCAACAAACTTAATGCTTGTAATTAGTCTCTGTGGGAGGGATGGAAGGAATAGACCAGAGGAGGAGTTCGCCCAGGAGGCTTCATTTGTACATGCAGTATTAGAAATACTGGAATATTTCAAGTCCCTCGTTCTCCATTACTTCCTTCCTCCTAGAGGTGACAGCATCTAATGGTTTAGTGTCTGTTTTTTCTGGGCCTGTGCATATGGAAGTAGAATTAGTGTGGGCTCTGGAGTAAGGGTGCCTGGTTGTGCAAGATGGCCATGAGGATTATATGAACCCCTCCTTGTAAAGCACAGTGTGCTTCACTGCCTGGTGCACATCTGATACCTACTGAGCACCTACAATTAGTAAAGTATGGTATATGTAAATGTGCTATATGGAGACTATATTAATGTCTAGCACATAGTAAATGCATAGTAGGCTCATAACAAGTACAGAATAAATGCATGTTTAGTTAATGAACGTATATACATAGTTTGATTTTTTCTTCTGCAACTTGTACCTTTCACTTAATAGTATTTCTTGGTAATCTTCCGTATCAAAACATAAAGATTTATGTAATCTTTTTACCACATTAAAAAAAAAATCTAGGTGTCTCCCTGCAGCTGGAGGTCTAGGTCTCCCCTTCCCTTCTCTGTGTCATCTCCTCCTAGAGGCCCAGCCTCTGTGGCCTTGCGACCTGCAGAAATTGGGCGATCTGCAGCTAAGACGCCGGGACCCTCTGGAAGCCTAGAAATGGAACCATTGACATTTAGGGATATGCCATAGAATTCTCTCTGGAGGAGTGGCAATGCCTGGACCCTGCACAGCGGAATTTATATAGGAATGTGATGTTAGAGAACTACAGAAACCTGGCCTTCCTGGGCAGACAAGCAACCTCATCAAGCAGCTCCCTGACATCACAGCCAGGTAAATCCACAAAGATGGGAAAAAACCAGCACAAAAAAGATGAAACCATCATCAAAGACCAGAACACCTCTTCTCCTTCAAGGCATCACAACTCCTCAACAGCACAGAATCACAACTTGACCAAGGAGTGCGACGAATTGACAGAAAAAGGCTTCAGAAGGTGGCTAGTGAGAAACATTTCTGAGCTAAAGGAGCATGTTATAACTCAAAGCAAAGCAATCAAAAACCTTGAAAAAAAGTTAGACAAAATGCTAATTGGAATAACCAGCATAGAGAAGAACACAGACGACTTGATGGAGTTGAAAAACACAGCACAAGAACTACGTGAAGTAAACACAAGTTCTAATAGCCAGATCGATCAAGGAGAAGAAAGGATATCAGAGATTGAAGATCAACTCAATGAAATAAAAAGAGAAGGCAAGACAAGAGAAAAAAAGAGTGAAAAGAAATGAACAAAGCCTCCAAGTAATATGGGATTATGTGAAAAGACCTAATCTATGCTTGATCGGTATACCTGAATATGACGGGGAGAATGAATCCAAGCTGGAAAACATGTTCCAGGATATTATCCAGGAGAACTTCCCAAGTCTAGCAAGGCAGTCCAAATTTCAAATTCAAGAAATACAGAGAACTCCCCAAAGATATTCCTCAAGAAGAGCAACCCCAAGGCACATAATCGTCAGATTCAGCAGGGTTGAAATGAAGGAAAAAATGCTAAGGGCAGCCAGAGAGAAAGGCCAGGTCACCCACAGAGGGAAGCCCATCAGACTCACAGCAGATCTCTCTGCAGAAACCCTACAAGCCAGAAGAGAGTGGAGGCCAAAATTCAACATCCTTAAAGAAAAGAACTTTCAACCTAGAATCTCATATCCAGCCAAACTAAGCTTCATAAGTGAAGGAGAAATAAAATCCTTTATGGACAAGGAATTATTGAGAGATTTTGTCACCACCAGATCTGCCCTACGAGAGCTCCTGAGAGAAACACTAAGCATGGAAAGGAACAAGTACCAGTCACTGCAAAAGCAAACCAGTTGGCAAAGACCAAAAATGCAATGAAGAAAATGAGGCAACTAATGGGAAAGAAAACCAGTCAGTAACAAAATGGCAGAATCAAATCACATATAGCAATATTAACATTGAAAGTAAATGGCCTAAATGCTCCAATCAAAAGACACAGACTGGCAAACTGGATAAAAAGTCAGAACCCATCGGTGTGCTGTATTCAGGAAACCCATCTCACATACAAAGACACACATAGACTCAAAATAAAGGAATAGAAGAAGATTTACGAAGCAAATGGAGAACAAAAAAAAGCAGGGGTTGTAATCCTAGTCTCTGATAAAATGGACTTCAACAAAGATCAAAAGAGACAAAGAAGGACACTACATTATGGTAAAACAATCAATCCAACAGGAAGAGTTAAGTACCCTAAATACATACGTCCCCAACACAGGAGCACCCAGATACATGAAGCAAGTTCTTAATGACCTAAAACAAGATTTAGGCTCCCACACAATAATAGTGGGAGACTTCAACACTCCACTGTCAATATTAGATAAATGAGCAGAAAATTAACAAGGATATCCAGGACTTAAATGCAGAGCTGGACCGAGTGGACCTAATACACATATATAGAACAGTCCACCCCAAATACACAGAATATACATTTTTCTCAGCACCAAATTGCACATACTCTAAAATTGACCATATCATTGGAAGCAAATCACCCCTCAGCAAACGCAAAAGAACAGAAATCATAACAGTCTATCAGACCACAGCGCAGTCAGAATAGGACTCAGGATCAAGAAACACACACAAACCCACACAACCACTTGGAAACTGAATAACCTGTTTCTGAGTGTCAACTGGAAACTGTCTCAAAAAAAAAAAAAAAGAAATACTAGACTTCCATAGAATCAACCCAAACGCCCATAAATGATAGATTGGACAAAGAAAATGTGGTACATGTACACCATGGAATACTACGCAGCCATAAAAAACAAGTTTGTGTCCTTTGTAGGGACTTGGATGAATCTGGAAACCATCATTCTCAGCGAACTAATATAAGAACAGAAAGCCAAACACCGTATGTTCTCACTCATAGGTGGGTGTTGAACAACGAGAACATGTGGACTCAGGGAGAGGAGCATCACACACTGGGGGCAGTTGAGGGGGGTAGGGAGAGACAGCAGGGGATGGGGAGGGAGGGGAGGATGGGAAGGGATAACATGGGGAGAAATGCCAGATATAGTATGCACCTAAAGTAAATAAATTAATTTTTAAAAAATCTAATTTTAGTTTCACACTGGGTGGCTCATGCCTGTAATCCCAGCACTTTGGGAAGCTGAGGTAGTCAAACACCTGAGGTCATGAGTTCAAGACCAGCCTAATATGGTGAAACCCCGTCTCTACTAAAAATACAAAAATTAACGGCATGGTAGCGTATGTCTGTAATCCCAGCTACTTGGCAAGTTGAGGCAGGAGAATTGCTTCAACCTGGGAGGTGAAGGTTGCAGTGAGCCAATATAGTGTCATTGCACTCCAGCTTGGGCAAGAAGAGCAAAATTCCATCTCAAAAAAAAAAAAAATGTAGTTTCTTTTTGTGACTTGTGAATTAACTTCCTGTTGCTCTTGCCCCTCCTGTTTTTTTTTTTTAAATTGAGACAGGCTCTCGCTCTGGCGCCCAGGAATGCAGTGGCATGATCACGGGTTACTGCAACCTTGACTAATTTTTGTATTTTAGTAGAGACAGGGTTTTGCCATGTTGGCAAGGATGGTCTTGAACACCTGGCTTCAGGTGATCCACCAGCCTCGGCCTCCCAAAGTGCTGGGATTACAGGCGTGAGCCTCTGAGCCCCGCCTGTCTTTTATTTTTTATTGCATTTTGCCATATGTAGTTTTAAAGTCTTTATGTGATAAATCTCTACCCATATTTTATGATGTCTGTTGTTTTCTTTTTGAAAAATGCTTTCTAAACAACTCAGTGTGCTTTTACAAATTTACTTTGGGGAATTGCTAAAAATTTCTTTGAATGCCCTTTAAAATAATCTTGTTGCTATTTTTGGTGTGTGTGTGTGTGTGTGGTTTTTTTTTTTTTTTTTTTTTGGATACAGAGGCTCACTGTGTTGTCTAGGCTGGAATGCAGTGGCAACATCTTGGTTCATTGCAACCTCCACCTCAAGGGTTCAAGCAATTCTCCTCCCTCAGTCTCCTGAGTAGCTGGGACTACAGGTGTGTACCACAACACCTGGCTAATTTTTGTATTTTTGGAAGAGACAGGGCTTCACCATGTTGGCTAGGCTGGTCTTGGACTCTTGACTGCAAGTGATCTGCTAGCCTTCCCCTTCCAAAGTGCTGGGATTACAGGTGTGAGCCACCATGCCTGGCCTGTTGCTATTATTTTGAAATGGCATAAATTACTAAGCAGTAAGTAGACTTTCAACCTGTGCCCCTAGACACTAACTTAATTGGTAGACTGAGCCAAGTCACTTGGTGTTGAGGAAAATATTTTCCTTACCACCTAATGTAAAATAAGTATCTTAAAGGCATCCTCTCTGATCTACCTAAAACTATTGCTTTTATAAATATTTTTATATGTAAGCTTTAAAAACAGTCTTCTTTGTTACAAAATGAAGTGTGTTAAAAGTTAAGTCTTTAGTTAGGTAAGATTTTTCATCCTTGCTTCTTTCTTCCTGTTCTCTTTCTGCCTCCCCCCAACCCCCCACGGCACTGCCAAATTGCTGAAGGCAGCTTATTTGAAGACACATGATTTCAAATGTTAGGACATTTGAATAGGTATATTTTCAACAAACTGGTTTTAAAGAACAACATAAAGCCTTTTTAGTCTAAATTTCTTTCCATTTAGGAGAAAGCTGGTATAAAAAGTTGACCTGTAGCAAGTCAAAACAGATTGTGTTCATTAGAAATGAGAAGTAGTCTTTTGTTGATGTTTTATGAAATGAAATGGCAGTATCTGGCAGATGGCAGCATCTTTTTTGGAGTCTTGCTTGTGGTAATCGAGTTTGGTCTTCAGACATTGTTTGGAAGTAGAGGCTGGCCCAGCAGAGGTGGTCATAGTACAGCCTCAAGACATCAGGCCCGGGTTTGAGTCTGGGCACCACCTCGTACTATATGTGACATGGAGCTTAGGACATAAGTTGATTGAGTAAAATGGGGAGAAATGACATATTTTTCTTTTTTTTTTTTTCGAACAATTCTTTTTTTTTTTTTTTATTGCATTTTAGGTTTTGGGGTACATGTGATGAACATGCAAGATTGTTGCATAGGTACACACATGGCAGTGTGCTTTGCTGCCTTCCGTCCCCTCACCTGTATCTGTCATTTCTCCCCATGCTATCTCTTCCCACCTCCCCACCCCCCCGCCCCTCCCCCATTTCCCCCCAACAGACCCCAGTGTGTAGTGCTCCCCTCCCTGGGTCCATGTGTTCTCATTGTTCAACACCCGCCTATGAGCGAGAATATACAGTGTTTGATTTTCTGCTCTTGTGTCAGTTTGCTGAGAATGATGGTTTCCAGGTTCATCCATGTCCCTATAAAGGACGTGAACTCATCGTTTTTGATGGCTGCATAATATTCCATGGTGTATATGTACCACATTTTCCCTATCCAGTCTATCATCGTTGGGCATTTGGGTTGGTTCCAGGTCTTTGCTATTGTAAACAGTGCTGCAATGAACATTCGTGTGCACGTGTCCTTGTAGTAGAATGATTTATAATCCTTTGGATATATACCCAGTAATGGGATTGCTGGGTCAAATGGGATTTCTATTTTTAGGTCCTTGAGGAATCGCCACACTGTCTTCCACAATGGTTGAATTAATTTACATTCCCACCAACAGTGTAAAAGTGTTCCTATTTCTCCACATCCTCTCCAGCATCTGTTGTTTCCCGATTTTTTAATGATCGCCATTCTAACTGGTGTGAGATGGTATCTCAATGTGGTTTTGATTTGCATTTCTCTGATGACCAGTGATGATGAGCATTTTTTCATATGTTTGTTGGCCTCCCGTATGTCTTCTTTTGTAAAGTATCTGTTCATATCCTTTGCCCATTTTTGAATGGGCTTGTTTGTTTTTTTCTTGTAGATCTGCTTTAGTTCTTTGTAAATTCTGGATATCAGCCCCTTGTCAGATGGGTAGACTGCAAAAATTTTTTCCCATTCTGTTGGTTGCCGATTCACTCTACTGACTGTTTCTTTTGCCGTGCAGAAGCTGTGGAGTTTGATTAGGTCCCATTTGTCTATTTTGGCTTTTGTTGCCATTGCTTTTGGCGTTTTGGTCATGAAGTCCTTGCCTACACCTATGTCCTGAATGGTTTTGCCTAGATTTTCTTCTAAGGTTTTTATGGTATTAGGTCTGATGTTTAAGTCTTTAATCCATCTGGAGTTAATTTTGGTGTAAGGTGTCAGGAAGGGGTCCTGTTTCTGCTTTCTGCACATGGCTAGCCAGTTTTCCCAACACCATTTATTAAACAGGGAGTCCTTTCCCCATTGCTTGTTTTTGTCAGGTTTGTCGAAGATCAGATGGTTGTGGGTATGTTGTATTTCCTCTGAGGCCTCTGTTCTGTTCCATTGGTCTATATCTCTGTTTTGGTAGCAGTACCATGCTGTTTTGATTACTGTAGCCTTGTAGTATAGTTTGAAGTCCGGTAGTGTGATGCCTCCCGCTTTGTTCTTTTTGCTTAGAATTGACTTGGCTATGCGGGCTCTCTTTTGGTTCCATATGAAGTTTAAGGTGTTTTTTTCCAGTTCTGTGAAGAAGGTCATTGGTAGCTTGATGGGAATAGCGTTGAATCTGTAAATTACTTTGGGCAGTATGGCCATTTTCACGATGTTGATTCTTCCTAACCATGAACATGGAATGTTTCTCCATCTGTTTGTATCCTCTCTTATTTCGTTGAGCAATGGCTTGTAGTTCTCCTTGAAGAGGTCCTTTACGTTCCTTGTTAGTTGTATTCCTAGGTACTTTATTCTCTTTGTAGCAATTGTGAATGGCAGTTCGTTCTTGATTTGGCTCTCTTGAAGTCTATTACTGGTGTATAGGAATGCTTGTGATTTTTGCACGTTGATTTTGTATCCTGAGACTTTGCTGAAGTTGTTTATCAGTTTCAGGAGATTTTGGGCTGAGATGATGGGGTCTTCCAGATATACAATCATGTCATCTGCAAATAGAGACAATTTGATTTCCTTCTTTCCAATTTGGATACCCTTTATTTCTTTTTCTTGCCTGATTGCTCTGGCTAGAACTTCCAGTACTATATTGAATAGGAGTGGTGAGAGAGGGCATCCTTGTCTAGTGCCAGATTTCAAAGGGAATGCTTCCAGTTTTTGCCCATTCAGTATGATATTGGCTGTTGGTTTGTCGTAAATAGCTTTTATTGTTTTGAGATACGTTCCGTATCCTTGCATGTAAGATGGGTTTCCTGGATACAGCACACTGATGGGTTTTGGCTTTTTATCCAATTTGCCAGTCTGTGTCTTTTGATTGGGGCATTTAGTCCATTGACATTTAGGGATAGTATTGTTATGTGTGAATTTGATGCTGTCATTTTGATGCTACCTGGCTGTTTTGTTGGTTAGTTGATGCAGATTCTTGATTGTGTTGCTGCTTTTTTACCATTTGGTGTGTTTTTGGAGTGGCTGGTACTGGTTGTTCCTTTATATGTGTAGAGCCTCTTTCAGGAGTTCTTGTAGAGCAGGTTTGGTGGTGATGAAATCTCTGAGTGCTTGCTTGTTCACAAAGGATTTTATTTTTCCTTCACTTATGAAGCTGAGTTTGGCTGGATAGGAGATTCTGGGTTGAAAGTTCTTTTCTTTAAGGATGTTGAATATTGGCCCCCAGTCTCTTCTGGCTTGTAGGGTTTCTGCTGAGAGATCTGCTGTGAGTCTAATGGGCTTCCCTTTGTGGGTAACCCGACCTTTCTCTCTGGCTGCCCTTAGCATTTTCTCTTTCATTTCAACCCTGGTGAATCTGACGATTATGTGCCTTGGGGTTGCTCTTCTTGAGGAATATCTCTGTGGTGTTCTCTGTATTTCCTGGATTTGAATATTGGTCTGCCTTGCTAGGTTGGGGAAGTTTTCCTGGATAATATCCTGAAGAGTATTTTCCAGCTTGGATTCATTCTCTTCATCACATTCAGGTACACCTATCAGACGTAGATTAGGTCTTTTCACATAGTCCCACATTTCTTGAAGATTTTGTTCATTCCTTTTTGCGCTTTTTTCTCTGTTCTTGCCTTCTCTTTTTATTTCATTGAGTTGGCCTTCGACCTCTGATATCCTTTCTTCTGCTTGGTCAATTCGGCTGTTGAAGCTTGTGCATGCTTCACGAAGTTCTCGTGTTGCGTTTTTCAGCTCCATCAATTCACTTATTCTCCTCTCTATGCTGTCCATTCTCGTCAGCAGTTCGTCCAATCTTTTTTCAAGGTTCCTATTTTCTTTGCGATGGGTTAGAACATGTTCTTTTAGCTCATTGTAGTTTCTTACTACCCATCTTCTGAAGTCTGATTCTGTCATTTCATCACCCTCCTTCTCCATCCGGTCTGGTTCCCTTGCTGGTGAGGAGTTGTGATCACTTTTAGGAGGAGAGGTGTTCT
Organism: Saimiri boliviensis; assembly: GCF_048565385.1. NCBI lineage: Eukaryota > Metazoa > Chordata > Mammalia > Primates > Cebidae > Saimiri > Saimiri boliviensis. Next base: position 8,679,034 of record NC_133449.1, on the reverse strand, counting down.
GGTTTCGGGAGTTTTCATCCTTTTTACGCTGGTTTCTACCCATTTTTGTGGGTTTATCCACCTGTTGTCTGTCTCTGTCCCAGGGAGTTGGAGCTTTATGAGTTTCCGTTGCACTACTGCCTTTTTTGATTTTTTTTTTTCAGGTCGGACCCGCCCAGCTAGCAGCACGCCTAGCCTCTGCCTGCCCGCAGGGGCTTTGCTGAGCTGCTGTGGGCTCCGCCCAGCTGCCCTGAGCTCTTCCCTGTAGTCCTTTTTATATGGGCGTAGTTAGAACTGTCTGGGCAATGGTGGCCCCGCCTCTGTTATGGCGGACTCTCTCTGTTGTGGCAGGTTGCCTCGGCAACGGCAGCCTGCCTCCGTAGCGGTGGAGAGTCTCAGTAATGGCGGAAGCCCCTCCCCCACGGAGCCGGACCGTCCCGGTTCAGCTGTGCTTGGTTTGAAGGGCTCAACCCAGAGGGTTTCCAATTACTGTTTTTGTTTTCGTTGTTGTTGGGGGTGGAGGGGTGGGACCAACCGAGCCTGATCACCTGGCTCCCTGACTCAGAGTCTTTTCTTTTAAGTTGAAGGACCCCGCGTTCTGGTCGCTTGTTGAAAAGGCGCCGGGATCTCCCGTGCTGCGACTCACGGAGTCGGCTCGAACCGCGGCGCCGGCTCCTGGCGGATTTTTTGCCTAGGAATCTCCTGACCTGACTCACTATTTCAGATGAATGGGCTATTCTGCCGTCTCAAGGCTCTGCTCGCCAGCTAAGAGGGCTCCCAGACCAGTGGTTTTTTTACGGAGAACGGCAGCAACAGGGAGTGGTCACAGCAGCCGCGCAGGCGGAATCAGCCCCGCGGGGGCCAAAACAGCCGCACCGGCTGGGACTGCGACGCTGGCGACCCCTCTGCCTGGGTATCTCCTGGTCTGTGGGCAATAAGAGTTCGTCTGGAAATGCGGCGTCCACTCACCCTCTGCACTTTCACTGGGAGCTGAAGTCCTGAGCTGTTCTTAGGCGGCCATCTTGAAAGTCGGAAATGACATATTTTTCTAAGGATTAAGTAAGATAATCAGTGTGAAATGCCTGGCACAGGAAGTACGGCATGTAATTTGTATGAGAGTTCATTTTCAGGGATAAAACTTCCCATTTGACTTTTGGAGGCACACACTCGCATTCTTTCTCACTCTCCCTCTCCAGTTTGTATTTGCCTCCCCAACTCTGCCCCACCCATGGAAGGGTGACTAAGATAGTTTTGTTTAGGAAAGTTTTACATTAAAGACCTTTCAAAACAGTTATTTGAACATTTGGGTATGTATATATTCTAGTCTTTTCTGTTGAAGTAACAGTCTGGACTTACCTGTCTGAATGTCTTATAGAATTTTTTTGGGTGTGAATTATGCTGCTCCCTTTTTGTAGAGCCCCTGCTGTGGTCTGACTGTCCTCCTTATCCTTCCTAGCTCAGTTACAAGGCCTAGGAACAGATTTGGGAGGCTTCCTCCAGTCAGGGAATTGGCTGAACCTTTCTTTGGGTCCCTCCCTAGGTCTCTGTCTTAGCACTTGACAAATTTGACTCCAGCTTTGCTCTTTCAGAGCAGGACTGCATCTTTGTGTCTCCTGCATAGTTATCCTGACTGTTACTGGAGAAATGTGTGAATTAAGCAGCATGACTTTAGATAGATCACCTAAACACTGAAACTTACTTTTCGCATCTATAAAATATGCCTTTCCGCTCTGGACTGTCTCTCACTAAGGTCATCAATAAAGTTGCAGTTGCTAAATTAGGTGGGGGGTTTTGAAATTTATACTCTAGGACGCTAGACAATGACCACTACTTTGTGACCCCCCTTTCCCAGGTCTGCGCATTCTCACACTTCTCAGAAGACTGCTCCTTGGTGGCTCCTAGTACTTGGCTTTGGAAGTGTCCGTTGCAGCTCTTTAGAATTCTGCCCCATGTCGTCTTGTCTTTCCATAGCTTTCCTTCAGCTGTGTCTGCTACTCCCAGATTCACAGCCTGATGGCTCCAGAGCAGTCTTCCCACACCATGTGTGGAGTGTGCATGCATGTCCCCTGGGCACCCTCACGCTAAGCATAGCTGAGGCAAAGTTCATTGCTTTCCTCGAACTGCTTTTTCTCCCTCTATTTCCCTATCTTGATGAACACTGTCATCATCCAGCAGTGACTTGTTGTGTTTTCCCACTCCTTAATCCCCCCATCTGGTTACTAGTCCTGACAGGTCCAGCGCCAGGTGCTCTCCGAATTGGTCACCTCCTTGATCCCCTGGCAGCTCCAGGCCTTCCTTTCTCAAGCGGACTGGAAAGGCAGCTTCCAGTCTGCTCTTGCATACTCCATGTGTCATTCCTTCCTTCTGCTGTAGAGTTGGAGGGTCAATCTTATAGCTTCCTTGTTTTAAAAATCTTCCATGGTTTTGCCATCACTATTGGCTCAAATGCCTTGGCGTGGCATGCAAAACCCTCACTTCTGAACCACCTGCTTCCAGCCTCATCTCCCGTGATCCCTGGCTACACTGCATTTGCGCTTTCATCTCTCGTGATCCCTGGCATGGCATGCTGGGTGTTCACACTTTCATGTCCTAGTGCTTCCTTCATGTTGTTTTCTTCTTTCAGATACCCTTTCCTACTGTCCAGCACAGTGCTTCTTACACCTTGAGGATGATAAGAACCTGTGTTTTCATTTTATTTTTTATACGTAGTTTTGGGCCTATCCTCCCAAAGATTTTGAATGAGTGTCCAGAGTGAGGCCTGATCTCATTTTCTTTATCCTAAAGATGATAATGTTGAAGAGAGATGATTTCAAATATTCTGTAAAATTCTGTATGTGTGTTGTCCTCAGATGCTTAGAAAGAATCATACTTTGTTTTGTGGTGTAAGAATAGACAGCTGTGGAGAGGGGGAGGGGAAGCTGCCCTTCCAATGGTTGTCGAGATCAGCGGGATTGGGAAGTGCTGTCCACCCACCTCACTCCTCACCTCCTTCATGGCATGCACCCCTTCAGCCTCTTTACTTTGTGGTGTCTTAAAGGATGTTCTACATAACTGTTAAAAAGACTGTCATGTTGGGTTGATGTTCCTTCTGTATATGTTTGTTTTCTATTAGGTTCTAAAGTCATACAGAACTATGACTGGGACCCATGCATTTTAGATTTCCCATATTTACCCATAGTAGATGATCAGTAAATTTTTGTAAATTAGGAGCTATCTGAAAAAAAAGAAATAAGAGCTATTCGAAGCAAAGTTTTAAACTGTAAGAAGCCATGTAGATGTGAGTAGTTAATATGAAGAATACTAATTTTTCCATTCTGTTTACTTTTTGCTTAATTAAAAAAAATGCTGTTAGAACACTTTAGAAGGCAAAAAATATTAGAACCTTTTGGAAAGACATTTTGCTTATATTATTGAGTCTGTTTTAAAGATCAATTGCTTCTTAGATAATGTACAACAATGTTCAACTCTTTTTCTCCTTGAAATGTGAGAAAGAGAACATGCTTGTCTGTGTCTTTAGGCAGAGATATCTCTATGGGTCTATGGAAATAGCTACATGTAGATAGTGTGATTTGTTCACAATGTAGGTGCCTGAAACACTGATTGTTTTCTTATGTATGTTTTTGCAAGTTCCTAATGTCAATGGATTTTTTCTTTTATTTATAGACTTTGACTTATTATTCCTAAGATTCTATTAGAATATGTTTCATAAGAGAGAAATGGAGATTTTGGCCAGGTGTGATGGTTCATGCCTGTAATCCCAGCACTTTGGGAGGCAGAGGCAGGCAGATTATTTGAGTGCAGGAGTTCAAGACCAGCTTGAGCAACACAGTGAAAACTTGTCTTTATAAAAAAATGCAAAAATTAGCCCGGCATGGTGGTGTGTGCCTGTAGTCCCAGTTACTCGGATGGCTGAGGTGGGAGAATTACTTCAGCCTGGGAGGTAGAGGTAGAGGTTGCAGTGAGCTGTGGTTGCACCACTGTAGTCCAACCTGGGACACAGAGCAAGACCCTGTCTTAAAAAAAAAAAAAAAAATGAAATGGAGATTTTTCTCCAGTCTTTACATGCCATGAGAGATTCTTATTCTCAGCCTTTTTACTTGGAGAGAAAAGAGCAGCAGCAGTCTTACCAAAGTGTATTTCACTTCTGTAAGTCAAGAACAGTTTAGTTCCTAGTGAACTATGAGTAAATTTAAAAACTGAGGTTGGTGGACTTGAGCTTTTTGAAGGCTGCTTTGTCCCTTATCTGATTCATTCCTTCTCCTTGGGAGCCAGTCCTTGAGATGCCTTGGAGCTCAGCTGCAGGTTCCCACTGTTCACAGTGATGATGTTTAGGTCACCATAGACTCTCCTTTACTCCCATTGCCACAGGCGGTCCTGCATCCCACCAGATCCTCCAAGTCCCTGGTGCCCTTAATAGTCTCAGGGAGCTTGGGGACTTTGCCTCTCCTGGAGCTTTTGTGAAGAAATGTAGTGATCTTTTTCACCAGTTACAGGGTTCCCTCAGTCATTAAAGCAAGTTTCTCTTCCTCTTAACCCATAGGTGCCTCTGGCCGTTTTGTTTCTGTGTCTGCAAACCAGTGCAACCAGTTTCTTCCAGGTGTCCTTCTACACCTCTCTGCATGTGGCTACACCTGTCCCCTGCCAGGTGTAACAGAGACCACATTGGTGGGCATTTGCCCATCACTTGGAACTTGAGGCTCATCCTTGCAATTTCCCTTAATTTTCGTTTTTGGTTTGTATACTTGGAAGATCTTAATTTTTGTGTAACTTTAGTGGTTTTTTTTTTTCCTGAGAATTTCAATGTAACATGAAATGAAAAATTCAGGTCTGTGTTGCTAATATAAAATTTTAATTTTTCTTTACAGGTCAACTTTGTAGTGTGCCAACTCTTTGCCTTGCTAGCAGCCATTTGGTTTCGAACTTATCTACATTCAAGCAAAACTAGCTCTTTTATAAGACATGTAGTTGCTACCCTTTTGGGCCTTTATCTTGCACTTTTTTGCTTTGGATGGTAAGTAATTATTTTGATCCTTTTAAAATGAAGACTATTTGGATATATTTGAGAATTGAGTGTGTAGAAAGATATATTATGTAGGGTTTTATTCTTACTAAGTTTTTTTCCATAAATTTTTATTTTTAAAATAAAAAATTAAGAATGGGAAATGGGCTCTCGCTTTAGTCTTAGAGGAAAATTTACTATTTATAATTTATGAACAGACAGATGAAAAAGGATATAAGGCATTTTATTCCGTCATGAGTTCTTTATACGTATTTTGCATACCTTTTATACTGACAGAAAAACCATTTAAAATGTGTTTTTGTTTGTTTGCCTGTTTTTTCTCTGGGAAAGCAGCTTTTAAGAGTCTGATAAAGCCTACTGATAGAACTTTATTGGCATTTTTTTATTGGCATTTTTTTGCCATTAGCAAAAAGAGACTTTTTGTTTGTTGATTTGTCTGTTTTCCATGGGGAAGAATTATTTATGATGGAAACCTTTTATTTCTGACTTTTCAGTTGCATGTTGGTGTTTTCTTTCATTAGGTCTCTTTTTCAATCCTTAGGGCTACCTGAGAGCCTTAAATACAGAAATGCTGTACTTCCTGTTTGTTACAGGTAACTGTAGCTGTGGCTGTAGAAGAAATCAGAAGGGCACACTGTCTTGGCAAAACAGCAGAGACTCCTAGTGGCAGTCTCTTTGTGGCCTCTTCCTGAGCTTTCCTTCTTACGTGAGCACTTGTGCTGCATGCTCATCTGCTGCAGTGTTTGCCACTCACAGGGAAGGACTTCTAGGCTTGCTCTTCTGCAGATTGTTGTTTGATATCAGAATTCCCTGAGAGGTTGAACATGCACTCACTACGTCTGTGCTTTAGTAGTTTCTGTTGTAGGGTGGAGAATCTGTGGGACTTTGATGATGCTTCTGTGTTTGTTCTAGGATGTTGTTTTTGATGGTTTATGAGAGTTGGAATACAATGATATTTCTTAATCTAATTTTTGCCTCTGGCAATTGCAAATGTTTCTTAGAAGCTCATGAAAAATTAAGTAGGGATAATTTATTCAGTCTCTACCATATTACCTCTGATAGGCACTGACCTGGTAGATAGTGTTTAGTATTGAGATTTAAATATGACCTCTTAAATAAGCCCAAGTCTGGTCTTTTTTGCTTCATTGATGTCACAATTATATATCACCATTTTCTAGAGGTTTCTCAGGTATTACTATTTAAACTTTTTGTAAATCATGCCATGGATAGTGTATCTTTTTTTAAAAGTTTTGATTATGGAGCTTTTCAAACACAAAGATACAAAGAACAATATAATGAGCCCTCATACGCCTGTCACTCAGCTTCTACAATTATTAAAATTCCACCATTCTTATTTTATCCTTTCTCCAACTTATTTTTGTATAGTATTTAAAAGCATATCCCAGTCTATACGTTTCATCCACAAATAACTTCAATATTCAGTATATATTTGGGTAGCATATATCCATAAAGCATTGGGAAAGGCTTGTAGTTCATATTGGCCAATTCCAGGGCACACCATTCACTTTGTGGTCTATGGAGACAGAGTAGAAGATAAAAATATAAATAGTATCTCTTACAGTTGTGTAATATAGCAGTACTGCAAAAGATGAGGATGCATCTCTTTACTTAGAAACCTTTTACTGAGGAAGTGTTCTCTTGCTGTGAAGCCTTCTTGGATGCTTTGTAACACAATGCCACAAGTAACCTGACATTGTTAATGTCAGTTAGTCTGAAGTATTTCAAATTATATGTGATAACCAGGATTTCTTTTTTTCTCTTTTTTTTGAGATGGAGTCTCACAGTGTCACCCAGGCTGGAGTGCAGTGGTGCAGTCTCGGTTCACTGCAACCTCCGCCTCCCGGGTTCAGGTGATTCTCCTGTCTCAGCCTCTCAAGTAGCTGGGATTACAGGTGCCTACCACCATGCCTGGCTAATTTGTATTTTTAGTAGAGATGGGTTTTGCCACGTTGGCCAGGCTGGTCTCAAACTCCTGACCTCGTGATCCACCCATCTCAGCCTCCCAAAATGCTGGGATTACAGGTGTGAGCCACCACACCCAGCCTTTGTTTTCTTTTTTAAGACAGGGTCTCACTTTGTTGCCGGTGCTGGAGGGCAGTGATATGATTATGGCTCACTGCAGCCTCAGTATCCCAGGCTCAGGTGATCAGTCCTTTCATCTTAGCCTCCTGGCAGCTGGGATTACAGGCACACACCACCACACTTGGCTAATTTTTTTTTTTTTTTGCATTTTTTGAAGAGATTGGGTTTTGCCATGTTGTCTAGACTGATCTTGAACTTGTAGACTCAAGCAGTCTGCCCACTTCAGCCTCCCAAAGTGTTGGGATTACAGATATGAGCCACTTTGCCCAGCCAGGAGTTTTTTTTTTTTTTTTAAATGAGTTCTTCATTTTTTCTTAAAGGAGAAAGCTTTTCATATTCTTTCTTTGGGAAGAGGGATTGTTTATGCCTCTGTATCATGTGGAAGATAACTCTTTGTTAATTGGGATATATTCTTAACTAATAGGGATATATTCTTTTGATTTGCATTTCAGTACTTTCTTTTGTAGGCTCAAAGACAATCATACCTGCTATCCATTTTGACAACTTCTCTTTTGGAAAACATGTTAGTACTCTGTAAATATGTAGGCATGCCTCAGAGATGTCGCAGGTTTGATTCCAGACCACCGCATTACAGTGAATATCGTCATAAAGCAAGCCATACAAATGGTTTTGATTTCCCAGTGCATTTAAAAGTTACATTTACCCTATAGTCTATTAAGTGTGCAATATAATTATGTCTAAAAATGTACGTATCTTAATTGAAAGATACTTTAAAAAACACTAAGGAACATCTGGGTCTTCAATGGGTTGTAATCTCTGTTGAAAGAGGGTCTTGCTTTGATGTTGATGGCTGCTCACTTATCAGAGTAGTGTCTGCTGAAGGTTGAGGTTGCTGTGGCAAATTCTAAAAATAAGGCAACAATGAACTTTACCATAGTGATGGACTCTTCTTTTCACAAAAGATTTCTCTGTAGCATGTGATGCTGTTTGATAGCGTTTTACCCACAGTAGAACTTCTTTCAAAATCGGAGTCAAACCCTGCTGCTGCTTTATCAACTAAGTTTATGTAATATTCTAAATTCTGAAGTAAAAGCACAGTCTAGGATGGCTGATTAGAGAGTTTCAGCATGCCTCAGCCACTTGGAAATAGCATGATGGTACATAAAGATCAACTCTCTGAGCCTAAATTCAGGAAGGAAAACGGGAATTCACCAGAATTGTGAAGGACACCCCAGATCCTGAAGAGAACACTGGCAAACAGCCCCTGTGATAGCATCCAGTAAAAGTGAGTGAAGCCCCAGTACATGAGAAAGGCAGGAAGCCTCTCTCTATGATTCACCTTTCCACTGGGGATCTGAGTAATCCAGTCTGAGGGAGAGCACTTTGTTTCTCCAAAGCCCTGGAGCTAACTTGGGAAGAGGGTTGGAGACACATGAGGGACAGACATTGTGAAAAGCTGCAGACATTTTCCCAGACCTGGGATGGAGAACAGGACACCATTTTTAATCCAGGCACATATGAAGCTAGCCATTCCTTGGTGACTCAGCAGCATGGCCATGCAGGCGTTTCAAATTTGGTCCAGAGATTAGAGCACCTGCTCTGGAGTGAGGTAGGGGCTTTCATAACTAGAACTGTGGAAAGCACCTCAGCTGTAGGGCTAGAACTGGGCTTTCCTCCATTGCAAGCCCGGAGCAGGAGGAGAGCTGCTAAGTTGCAGTTTCTCCTGGGCAGCAAGACTTGCAGCCAAGGCCAGCTTGGCAACCTGGAACTGATCCATGTGTGCCATTGCTGGGTGCCCCACTCTGCTCTACTGATACTGAGGTATGACAGGGTCCTCTCTGCTCTACCCTCAAGCAGAAATCCAGACATTTGGAGCATCCATTTGCCTGGACCAGCAGCCTGAGCCAACCCCCCACCCCACCACCGCCCCCACCACTGGACATAGATCCTGGTGCAGTGATGCTCTCTGCTCCATGCCCAGGCAGATCTTGAGGCATTCAGAGCACCTGCTTGTCTGATTCAGCAGCCTGAGCCACCCCACCTTTCCTGGACGTAGATTGCAGTTTAAGAGGACCCTCTCTGTTCTGTGCTCAGGCAGATTTCCAAGCATCTGGAATGGCAGTTCTTCTAGATTAGAAGTTTAAGCCTTCCCCCATTCCTGTGTAGAGAATGTGGAGCCCAAATTGTTTCCCAGCTTCATGTCTAGGCCAATCTTGTGTGCTTGGTGGCTGCCCTCAATATTCTCCCTTGGCACTAGCGTCTATGCCTGCCATCAATGGATCTGTAGGCCAACCTGCTCTGTTTGGCCCTGCTCTTAGTGCTCCCCCTTCCCCCTGTGGCTGAGTAGGGAGCTTACACCACTGTACCCTCCACAAACAAGTTTATTGCCTGAGGCAATAGAGAGCTTCTGCCCATAAACAAGGATCAAGTATATAATCAGCCTTGTTGGCTGCAGCTGGCTTTCACTTTTATAAGCACCATTACACCATCTATGGACATGTAGGTTGAACTCTACTGCCCAATATAAAACCTGCCAAAAGAAGTGTATAGGGCTATAGAAGCAAAACCAAAAAGCCCTAGCTAGAATTCTCTACAGTCACACTCATTAAGGAGGGAGAAAAAGGAAAAAGGAAAGAAAATAACATAGGGAAAGAAAGAAAAAGAAAAAAGCCTTACCTTCATGAAAATAATTAGAAAAATTAGAAGTGCCAGCATCTGTAGATCAGAAGGAACCAGTGCAAGAATTTTGGCATCATGCAGTGACACCACCAAATGATTGCACTAGATCTCCGGCAATAGACCCTAACCAAAATAGAAACTCAGAAATGACAGATAAAGAATCAAATTATGGATTGCAAGGAAGCTGTGAAATCTAAGACAAAGTTGAAAATCAACACAAAGAAACTTCTAAGGCAATGCAATCCAGGAAATGAAGGAAGAGATAAACATCTGAAAAAGAAATCAGTCAGAGCTTTCAGAATGGAAAAACTCACTTAAGGAATTTCAAAATGCAATTGAAAGCTTTATCAGTAGGCTGGACCAAGGAGACAAAAGAATTTTCGAGCTTGAAGACCAGTCTTTGGAACTAACCCAATCAGACAAAAATTAAAAAGAATTTTAATAAATGAACAAAATCTTCAATAAATGTGGGATTATGTAAAGCAACCAAGTGTACAAATTATTAGCATTCCTAAGAGAGGAGAAAAAGCAAACAACCTGGAAAATGTATTTCAAGGAACAATTCAGGAAATTTTCCTAGTCTTGTTAGAAGTAGCTATCCATATATAAGATATCCAGAAAATATCTGCAAGATACTATACAAAATGAATATCACCAAGGCATATAGTCACCAAACTGTCCAAAGTCAATCAATGCTAAAGAAAAAATCTTAAAGGCAGCTTGAGATAAAGGGCAAGTAATATACAAAGGGAACCCCATCAGGCTAACCTTATAAGCCATGACAGATTGGGGGCTATTTTTAGCATTCTTAAAGAAATTCCAACTGAGAATTTCATAACCCACCAAACTGTATTTCTTAAGTGAAGGAGAAATAGAATCTTTCCTAGACAAGCAGGCACTAAAGGAATTTGTTACCACCAGACCAGCCTTATAAGAGATCCTTAAGGGAGTTCTAACACAGAAACAAAAGGAGGATACCTGGTACCACAAAACACACATAAATATATAGCCCGCATACCCTGTAAAGCAGCCACACAATAGAAACTACAAAGTAGCCAGCTAACAATGTCATGATAGGATGAAAACCTCACATATCCATATTAACTTTGAATATAAATGACCTAAATGCTCCACTTAAAAGCCACAGAGTGACAAGTGGAATAAAAAAAGAAGACCCATTCTTCTGCTATCTTCAGGAGACCCATCTCACATAGAAATGACACCCATAGGCTCAGATTAAAGGGTTGGAGAAAGATATACCATGCAAATGGTGGGGGTGGGTGGGTGGTGAGGAGGGAAAGCAGAGATCACTATTATATATGATAAAACAGACATTAAATCAGCAACAGTAAAAAAGGCATTGTATAGTGAATCCTACCTGCATAAAATAATAAAATTACATAAAATTTTGCCAGCATAAAATTACATAAAATCCTACGTCTCAATGATTCAACTCAAGAAGAAGACTTAACTGTCCTAAGTATGTACATGCGCAACATTGGAGCACTCAGACTGATAAGACAAATACTTCTAGACCTATGAAAAGACTTAGCCATACAATAATAATAGGAAACTTCAACTCCCATTCACAGCATTGGACAGATCAATGAGTCAGAAAATGAATAAATTAATTCTGAACTTATACCCATCACTTGACTAGTTGGACCTAATAGACATCTACCGAATACTGCCACAGAATATACATTTTTCTCATCTGCACATGAAATGTACTTCAAGATTGACCACATGCTCAGGCATAAAGCAAGTCTTAATAAATTCAGAAAAATTGAAATCATATCATCCATACTCTTGGACCACAGTTGAATAAAAATGGAAATCAGTACCAATTAGATCTCTTAAAACCACACAATTGCATGGAAATTAAACAATTTGTTCCTGAATGGCTTTTGGATAAACAGTGAAATCAAGGCAGAAGCATAAAAATTCTTTGAAATAACTGAAAACGGAGACACAGCATACCAAAATTTCTGGGATGCAGCAAAAGTAGTGTTAAGAGGAAAGTATACAGTGCTAAACACCTACCTCAAAAAGTTAGATCTCAATGATCTAACATGACACCTAGAGGAACTAGAAAAGCAAGAACAAACCCCAAAGCTAGCAGAAGAAGAAAAGAAATAACTAAAATCAGAGCCGAACTGAACGAAATTGAGACCCAAAAATCCAAACAAATAATAAAACCAGAAGTGTGTTCTTTGAAAGGATAAAGAGGATCAATAGATTGCTAACTAGATTAACAAAGAAAATCCAAATAAGCACAGTCAGAAATGACAAAGGTGGCATTACAACTGATCCCACGGAAATGCAAAAAGATCCTCAGAGACTATTATGAACATCTCTATGCACACAAACTAGAAAATCTAGAGGGGATCTATTTCCTCTAGATACACAATCTCCTAAGACTGAATCAGGAAGAAATTTGAAACACTGAACAGATGAGTGTTGAGTTCTGAAACTGAATCTGTGATGAAAAACCTACCAACCATAAAAAAAGCCCTTGACCAGATAGATTCACAGCTGATTTCTATTAGATATATAGAAGAAGAGCTGGTGGCCAGATGTGCTGGCACACACCTATAATCCAAACTGGGAGGCCAAGGCAGGCAGATTACCTGAGGTCAGGAATTTGAGATCAGCCTGGCCAACATGGTGAAACCCCCTTCTCTATTAAAAATGCAAGAATTAGCCAGGTATGGTGGCACATGCCTGTGATCCCAGCTACTTGGGAGGGTGAGGCAGGAGAATTGCTTGCACCTGGGAGACAGAGGTTGCAGTGAGCCGAGATCGTGCCAGTGCACTTCAGCCTAGCCTATAGAGCAAGACTCTTTCTTTAAAAAAAAAAAAAAAAAAAAAGGCAGTGTTCTACTGAAACTATTCAAAAAATTGAGGAGGAGGGACCCCTTACCAACTTCTTCTATGAAGCCAGCATCAACCTGATACCAAAACCTGGCAGACACAATGAAGAAAGAAAACTACAGGTCAATATCCCTGATGAACATAGATGCAAAAATCCTCAACAAAATACCATAGCAAACCAAATTCAACAGAACATCAAAAAGTTAATTCACCACGATGAAATAGGCTTTATTCCTCAGATACAAGGATGGTTCAACACATGCAAATCAATAATTACGATTCACCACATAAACAAAAACAAAAACTATACAATAATCTCAATAGATGTGTCAATAAAATCCAACATCCTGTCATGATAAAAAAAAACTCAAAGAAACTAGTCATCAAAGGAACATACCTCAAAATACCAAGACCTGTCAGTGACAAACCCACAGCCAATATCATACAGAATGGGCAAAAACTGGAAGCATTTCCTTGAGAACAGGAATGAGAGAAGGACGCCCACTCTCACCACTGTTGTTCAACATAGTTCTGGAAGTGCTAGCCACAGTAATTAGACAAGAGAAAGAAAGAAAAGGCATCCAGTTAGGAAAAGAAGTCAAACCCTTGGTCTTTGTTGACGATATGATTCTATACTTAGAAAACCCTAAGGACGCCCCAAAAGGCTGTTACAACTGATAAATGATTGTGGGAAGATTTCAGGATACAAAATCAGTATACGGAAACCAGCAGCATTTCTATATACCAATAATGTTCAAGTTGAGAGCCAAATCAAGAATGTAATCTCATTTGCAATAGCCACACAGACAAAAAAATAACCAGGAATACATCTCTCCAGGGAGGTGAAAGATTTTTACAAGGAGAACTACAGAACACTGCTAAAATAAATCATAGATGACACAAAAGAAGAAATTACTCTTTGCTCATCCATAGGAAGCAGTTACTCATCTGTTGAAGTTTTATCAGGAGATTGCAGTAATCAGTCACATCTTTAGGCTCCACCTCTAGTTTTCTTGCTGTTTTCCACTACATCTGCAGTTACTTCCTCCACTTAAGTCTTAAACCTCTCAGTGTCATCCATGAGGGTTGGAATCAGCCTCTTCCAAACTCCTGCTAATGTTTATATTTTGACCTCCTCTCATGAATCACAAATGTATTTAATGGTATCTAGAATGGTGAATGAATTCTTTCCAGAAAGTTTTCAATTTACTTTGCCTAGCTCCATCAGAGGAATCACTGTCTATGGCAGCTATAGCCCTATGAAGTGTATTTCTTAAATAACAAGACTTGAAAGTCAGAATTACTCCTTGATCTGCAGGCTGCATAATGGATATTGTGTTAGCAGGTGTGGAAACATTAATCTCCTTGTCTACCTCTATCAGAGCTCTTGGATGATCAGAAGCATCGTCAATGTGCAGTAATATTTTGAGAGGAATCATTTTTTCTTAGCAATGGATCTCAATAAGGGGCTTATAATATTCAGTAAACCATGCTGCAGAGCTGCTGTGGTTCAGGCTTTGTTTTTCCATTAATAGAATACAGGCAGAGTAGATTTAGCATAATTCTTAAGGGCTCTCGCATTTTTGGAATGGTAAATGAACACTGGCTTCAGCTTAAAGTCACTGGCTACATTAGCCTGTCCTTTGAAGCTTTGAAATCAGGTGTTGACTTCTTCTCTCTAGCTATGAAAGTTCTCAGTGGGATCTTCTTCCAATAGGAGGCTATTTGATCTACATTGAAAATCTGTTACTTAGTGTAGCCATCTTCATTAGTGATCTTAGATCTTCTGGGTAACTTGCTGCAGCATCTAGACAACCTTAGCACCTGCTGTTTTCACCTTGCATTTTTATTACTGGCGATGGCTTCTGCCTTAAACATCATGAGCCAGTTTCTGCAAGCTTCAGCATTTTCTTCTGCAGCTTCACCTCCCTCAGCTTTAATAGAATTGAAGAGAGTTAGGGTCTTGATCTGGACTAGGCATTGGCTTAAGGAATGTTTGCCTGGTTTGAGCTTCTATCTAGACAATTAAACTTTCTCTATATTAGCAGTAGTGCTATTTTGCTTTCTTATCATATGTGTGTTCAGTGGAGTAGCATTCTTAGTTTTCTTCAATAACTTTTTCTTTGTATTTATAACTTGTCTAACTGGTGCAAGAGGCTTAGCGTTCAGCCTGTCTTGGCTTTTGACATACCATAGTCACTAAGCTTAAACATGAGAGACATACAACTTTTCCTTTCACTTGAACACTTAGAGGCCATTGTAGGTTAATTAATTGGCCTAACTGCAATAGTTGTTCTCTCCGGAATGGGGAAGCATACAGGAAGACAGAGACTGCCAGTCAGAACACACCTAACATTCATCAATGAAGTACTTATGTGGGCACAGTTTGTGGTGCCCCCAAATGATTACCGTAGTAACATCAAAGATTGCTGATCACAGATCACTATAGCAGGTAAAATAATATTGAAAAAGGTTGAGATGTTATTGAGAATTACCAAAATATGACAGAGACATGAAGTCCCAGCACGTGTGATTGGAAAAATGGGCCAAGAGGCTGACATGATGTAGGGTTGCTGCAAACATTCAAGTTGGAAAAATCTCAGTATCTGCAAAGCACAAAAGCAAAGTGCGATAAAATAAGTCATGCCTGTAATTGATCATTTACCTGCTTCTCTTTGGACTTAGCTTAAAAAAAAAAAACCCAGCAAAAAACTATTATGTGCAAGTTCCTTTTAAGTGAGAATTAATTTATACCTTACTTATTTAAATATCCTTGATAATACCAGTATAGGGTAATGGAATAGAGCTTAAACGCTGAAGTCAGGCAAACCTGTATTCCAGTGTGGGTGCCTTGGTCTGGTGGCTGTATGACTTTGGATATGTTATTTGGCCACTCTGAACTTCACTTTCCTCATCTGTGAAACAGAACCAGTGATTACTGTGAGGAGTAAATCTGTAAAACTACAGAAAGAACATGGCATGATAGCTAGTCATTATGAACATGGAAAGTTACTCAGGATCATTCATCTGTTACTACCATTATCCAGAGTGATGCAAGTTGGAAATTTTTGTGTTTAATCTCTTTTTTTGGCATATATCATAGAGTATTGAAGTAACCTATTTATTTGTGTCTTTTTGTCTAGATTGGGTGCTCTCTGAGGACAGAGACTGTCTCATTGACTCTTGTATTTCTAGTGTTCAGCACAGTGCCTTTCAGAAGGTAGACATTCAGTAAAGATTAGTGAAATAATTGAAGAGATTTTTAGACCTGTGTTCTTTTTTTTCGCTAAAAATAAACTTTATACTTGCCTTTAGTGTGACTTGAAATTCAGAATTAAAATGTGATATCTGAAAACAAACTAATGTTTTGTGTAAAAGCATTGTTTTATTTTCAAAGTGCTTATTAGGTAGCTTGAAAGATTATGATACACAACCCATGGGGTTCCATTCTACCTGGCTCTATAAATTGCCCTGAAACAACTTGAGCTTGGATGTCAGTTAGAATACTTACTAGATATATAACTTTAGCTTCTTCAATTCTGAAATTATGAGGATTGGATTATAATAGACTTTAAAGATATCTGTCTTTAATTTTTACTTTACTAATAATACTTAATAGTTGAGTGCTCACTGCATGCTAGATAACCCACTCAACACTTTTTATGTATTATCTCTTAATCCTAAGAAATCTTAAGTGGCTACTGTGTTTATTATGGTCACTTTACCAATGAAAACAAGCACAGGAACTCAGTACAGAAAATTAGGAAGAGTATCACCAGTGCATTTATTGAGTAGAAAAGCACCTGAATGCTTGTCATGGTGGTCAGTGAGAGAGAGGTGAATGCGGATTCACCTCCTACTTCTAAACTTGGATTGTTGCAACAGTGAAGGCTTAAACACCAGGAGGCTGCCCAAATGTTATACTGCACTCCAAAGTTGGCCAGACATATCATCTGAATGGTAATGCCGGGAGAGGAGGGGGCACCTTAAGGCGACTTGAGGCATCATAGCACTGTTTTGAGAAGTCAGACGCTCAGCTTCTAAAGTTGTGATATATCCCACATGTTTCAAGAAATTTAACATAGCAAAGGAACACTTTTCCCTCCCAAGAGTCCTCAAAAATGTGTTTTCCGTGTTTAAGTACCTGTATTGAGTTCTGCTCTCAATTTGAAGCCCCAGAGTTCTTCTAGCAGTCCTCATCAGCCTTTTCCCATGAAGTCAGAAGTCAGCCAGTGAATTGCTACTGTTGGCAATAAATAAGAGGTAGATCATTAATTCGAAAAGTGTGTGTTTTGTTTTTTAAAAAAGCTTTCTTTTATTTCCTTTTATACTCATTTAGGTTTTTCTACTTCCTCTGATTATAATAGTATTCCAGGCCAACGTTATTTTCTCATTTGTGTGTGTGTGTGTGTGTGTGTGTGTGTGTGTGTGTGTGTATGTGTGTGTGTCATACAGATAGACTGACCTATTCTGTACAGCATGTCAAATAAGTTTCTCCTATGGGCCCGCCTTGGTGTCTATTACTGATTTATAATATTCCTATGGAAAAATGTGTTCAAAATTTTGTGTAACTTTTCCACATTGGGAATACCTGTTATTCCATAAGGATTAAGTTTGAAAGTTATTTTAATCATAGGTTAACACCCTTATTAATACTTTAAAATTAAAGTAGATTTAGAGGTTCAAGAAAAAAATAAAAACTTTAAATTGTGTCTGAAGATTTGAAAATTTTATTTTGTTATTTATTTATTTGAGATGGAGTCTTGCTCTGTCACCAGGCTAGAGTGTAGTGGCGCAATCTTGGCTTACTGTAACCTCCACCTCCCAGGTTCAAGGGATTCCCCTGCCTCAGCCTGATGAGTAGCTGGCACTACAGGCAAACACCACCACACCCAGCTAATTTTTTTTTGTATTTCATAGAGACAGGGTTTCACCATGTTGTGCAGGATGGTCTCGATCTCCTGACCTCGTGGTCCTCCTGCCTCGGCCTCCCAAAGTGCTAGGATTACAGGTGTGAGCCACTTTGCCTGGCCTGAAAATTTTATTTTAAATTGTTCATGCCACCAAAGGGGAAAGAAATGAGAGAGTGTTTGTGCATGCATAGACATGCATAAATTAGGGATCATTTTGATTGATTTTAATCACAGGCATCCTAATCATGTTTTGTCTGAATTTTGTGGAATGAGTAGATAAATTATCTCATTTAATGGTAGATTTCAAGAATATTGGAATATTAGAAAATACTGTGTCATGTTAGCCAGAATGTTTGTAGATACATTGCAGCAAATTAATGAATGATTAGATAAACTTAAGGAAGTTTGACTTGAGCCATCATGTATTGAGAATAAATGGATTTGAATATACCTTTTTTTTTTTTTAAATTCGAATACTTAGCACTTTTTGTTGTTTTGTCAGTCGTTAAAAAGGTAAAGGCAGAGTACAAAGTTGATATTGGAGAAACTAGTTTGGGAAAACAACTGATGTTCTGACAGGACGATTCTGAAATTCGTATTAATTACCTTTTAAAATCATTGTGCCTTGAGTTATGAAGAAAGCTATCATCCTTGAGCCACGTAATCCCACACAGCCTTCATGCAGCCAGGAGCATGGAATGCTGGGCACTTGGCATGACTTTCGGCCTTGTTTATTTCTCTCACTCTCTGGAGCCTGTGGTATGGGACCCCCTCTTTAGGGTATCCATGGGAGTTTAGGCCTCAGAGGTTTCATTCCTTATTTTTTTTCATTCCTTATTTTATTTATGTATTTTGTGTAATACATCAGTATTTTTTAAGCTTAATTCACTTTAGTTTGATGTTTGAGACTGGGCATCCCTCGTCTAATAGTGCTCTTACTTTTTATAGGTATGCCTTACATTTTCTTGTACAAAGTGGAATTTCCTACTGTATTATGATCATCATAGGAGTGGAGAACATGCACAAGTAAGTATTCACTTTGTTCACATGCAAGTACATATTTCACTTGAATAGAATTGCATTAGAATAGAATTTTATTTATTACTTTAAAAGTAATTCTGAATTATAATGTTTTAAAGAAGAATTGTCATAAATACAAAAATAAAGTCATTGTTATACATCATTCTTCTTTTTACTTAAAGCACCATTGACATTTTGGGATGGATGAGTCTTTGACTTTCAGGACTAACCTGTACATTTTAGGATATTAAGTAACATTCCTGGCTTTTACCCCCTAGATGCCAGTAGCACCCCTTGAGCTGTGACAACCATAAATGTTTCCAGATATTTTCAGCTATCTCTTGGAGGAGCAAAATTGCCTGTTGTTAAGAACCACTGGTTTAGTCTGTTGGTGATAGCAGTGGAGAGATAGAGAAGTGAGTAGGTTGGAGAGAGATTTAGAAGGACTGGTAGGAAATAAAGTGTCAAGGATGACTTCCATGTTTCTAGCTTGAACAGTAGGGTAGATGGAAGCACTGTTTTCTGAGGTGGGAAGCCCTGAAAGTGGGGAGCATGTTGTGGGCATAGAGCATTTCAAGTGGGTATGTATTCAACCCCTAAACAGTGCTTGGTGTATAGTAAACACTCAGTGAATTTTTGCTGTGTAAATGGATGCTGACTTTAAGATATCTGTAAGACACGTGAGAGGAGATGGGTAACTGAGGAGATGTGTAGTAGGAACTGGGTAGCTGGACTAGAGATGTAAGTTTGGGAATAGAGATGGATAAAATGTACTTGGTTGAAAACCTAGGGACAGAATATATCAGCAGATCCTGCTGGGGTGTTTTGCAGTGTCTGAACTGTGATGTATGACATATGCACCATATTTCTGAATTCTGAATCACATATGTCTGCAAAAGCTTTGTCTAAGGAATCAGACCAATGGCTTTAATTAGCTTGTTTCTAAGTCTCATTCTATTTTGCATTTTCTGTGTTTGGCACTCAGTCACCCTCTGTTGTAATGTGTACTGTCTTCTCAATTTCCTTTGACACTGCCTGCACTGACTTTTCTTTTTCTTCTGTAAACTAACACTTACAAGTTCCTGATGACTTTAATTTTTATAAGAGGAGAAAGGATATTTAGATGGTGTTTCAGATGAAGCAATTTTTATGGGATTATGACCCTATTTAAAAAAAAATTTGTACCTCTGACAGGTTCAAAGTGATGCTATAATTAATATCTGATGCAAAAGATATTAACCAGGTTTAGATTAGATTAGATTACTGAAAACAGGAGACTTACATATATTTTGGCTAAAGCAAAGGTAATCTGCTTTTCACTTGGAAGGTTGGTAAATTTTGTGTTTAGAAATGGCAAATTGTTTCTTTTTCTGAAAGGCAGTTACAGTCTGTGAAGTTAACTTAATACTTTAGACCTGTACTGTTCAGCATGACAGTCACTAGCACACATGTGAGTGTGCAAATTAAATAAAAATGGAAAATTCAGTTCCTTAATTACACTAGCCACATTTCAAGTGCTTACTAGCCACATGTGGCTAGTGGCTACATTGGACAGTGCAGATAGAGAACATTTCTGTCATTGCAGAAAATGATATTGCATAGTGCTGCTTTAGAGACATATATTTTTATGAAATTAGTAATGTTACTCTTTTACAGTAAGTATTAAGGGAGATAATGCTACTTGCTTATATGCTGCTATTTAGGTTGGAATGTTGGTGTTGGAATTTGACACTATTGATGTAGAAGATTAGGGCAGGTAAGTAAGGTTTGCCATGTAAGTCAATTGCTAGGGTTGGCAATAAATAGCAGGTGGATAATTAATTTGAAAAGTGTGTATTTTAATCTCTTTTTTAGCTCTCTTCTATTTAGCTTATACCCATAAATATTTTTCTATGATTTGACTTTTTAACTTATATGCTCCCCCCCCCTTTTTTTCTTCCTGTTTAGGCCTTTACAGTAATTAAAAATGTGTGATGGGTCAGACCTTCAAGTATTTCACCCAAATACTCTAGATGGGACGTAGAGTATTTTTATGTGTTGTCCAGAGTTATTGTTTGTGTGCAATACACTCTGTTTATTTCTTTCAATCTAGTTCTACATGGTATATACGTATCTTACATTATGTTTTTTATTTTTTTTATTTATTTTTATTTTTATTTTTTTTATTGCATTTTAGGTTTTGGGGTACATGTGATGAATATGCAAGATTGTTGCATAGGTACACACATGGCAGTGTGCTTTGCTGCCTTCCGTCCCCTCACCTGTATCTGTCATTTCTCCCCATGCTATCTCTTCCCACCTCCTCACCCCCCCGCCCCTCCCCCATTTCCCCCCAACGGACCCCAGTGTGTAGTGCTCCCCTCCCTGTGTCCACGTGTTCTCATTGTTCAACACCCGCCTATGAGCGAGAATATACGGTGTTTGATTTTCTGCTCTTGTGTCAGTTTGCTGAGAATGATGGTTTCCAGGTTCATCCATGTCCCTACAAAGAACGTGAACTCATCGTTTTTGATGGCTGCATAATATTCCATGGTGTATATGTACCACATTTTCCCTATCCAGTCTATCATCGTTGGGCATTTGGGTTGGTTCCAGGTCTTTGCTATTGTAAACAGTGCTGCAATGAACATTCATGTGCACGTGTCCTTGTAGTAGAATGATTTATAATCCTTTGGATATATACCCAGTAATGGGATTGCTGGGTCAAATGGGATTTCTATTTTTAGGTCCTTGAGGAATCGCCACACTGTCTTCCACAATGGTTGAATTAATTTACATTCCCACCAACAGTGTAAAAGTGTTCCTATTTCTCCACATCCTCTCCAGCATCTGTTGTTTCCCGATTTTTTAATGATCGCCATTCTAACTGGTGTGAGATGGTATCTCAATGTGGTTTTGATTTGCATTTCTCTGATGACCAGTGATGATGAGCATTTTTTCATATGTTTGTTGGCCTCCCGTATGTCTTCTTTTGTAAAGTATCTGTTCATATCCTTCGCCCATTTTTGAATGGGCTTGTTTGTTTTTTTCTTGTAGATCTGCTTTAGTTCTTTGTAAATTCTGGATATCAGCCCCTTGTCAGATGGGTAGACTGCAAAAATTTTTTCCCGTTCTGTTGGTTGCCGATTCACTCTACTGACTGTTTCTTTTGCCGTGCAGAAGCTGTGGAGTTTGATTAGGTCCCATTTGTCTATATTGGCTTTTGTTGCCATTGCTTTTGGCGTTTTGGTCATGAAGTCCTTGCCTACACCTATGTCCTGAATGGTTTTCCCTAGATTTTCTTCTAAGGTTTTTATGGTATTAGGTCTTATGTTTAAGTCTTTAATCCATCTGGAGTTAATTTTGGTGTAAGGTGTCAGGAAGGGGTCCTGTTTCTGCTTTCTGCACATGGCTAGCCAGTTTTCCCAACACCAATTATTAAACAGGGAGTCCTTTCCCCATTGCTTGTTTTTGTCAGGTTTGTCGAAGATCAGATGGTTGTGGGTATGTTGTATTTCCTCTGAGGCCTCTGTTCTGTTCCATTGGTCTATATCTCTGTTTTGGTACCAGTACCATGCTGTTTTGATTACTGTAGCCTTGTAGTATAGTTTGAAGTCCGGTAGTGTGATGCCTCCTGCTTTGTTCTTTTTGCTTAGAATTGACTTGGCTATGCAGGCTCTCTTTTGGTTCCATATGAAGTTTAAGGTGTTTTTTTCCAGTTCTGTGAAGAAGGTCATTGGTAGCTTGATGGGAATAGCGTTGAATCTGTAAATTACTTTGGGCAGTATGGCCATTTTCACGATGTTGATTCTTCCTAACCATGAACATGGAATGTTTCTCCATCTGTTTGTATCCTCTCTTATTTCGTTGAGCAATGGCTTGTAGTTCTCCTTGAAGAGGTCCTTTACGTTCCTTGTTAGTTGTATTCCTAGGTACTTTATTCTCTTTGTAGCAATTGTGAATGGCAGTTCGTTCTTGATTTGGCTCTCTTGAAGTCTATTACTGGTGTATAGGAATGCTTGTGATTTTTGCACGTTGATTTTGTATCCTGAGACTTTGCTGAAGTTGTTTATCAGTTTCAGGAGATTTTGGGCTGAGATGATGGGGTCTTCCAGATATACAATCATGTCATCTGCAAATAGAGACAATTTGATTTCCTCCTTTCCAATTTGGATACCCTTTATTTCTTTTTCTTGCCTGATTGCTCTGGCTAGAACTTCCAGTACTATATTGAATAGGAGTGGTGAGAGAGGGCATCCTTGTCTAGTGCCAGATTTCAAAGGGAATGCTTCCAGTTTTTGCCCATTCAGTATGATATTGGCTGTTGGTTTGTCGTAAATAGCTTTTATTGTTTTGAGATATGTTCCGTCAATACCTAGTTTATTGAGGGTTTTTAGCATAAAGGGTTGTTGAATTTTGTCAAAAGCCTTCTCTGCATCAATCGAGATAATCATGTGGTTTTTGTCTTTGGTTCTGTTTATGTGGTGAATTACGTTTATGGACTTGCGTATGTTGAACCAGCCTTGCATCCCCAGGATGAATCCTACTTGATCATGGTGGATGAGCTTTTTGATATGCTGTTGCAATCGGTTTGCCAGTATTTTATTGAAGATTTTTGCATCTATGTTCATCATGGATATTGGCCTGAAATTTTCTTTTCTTGTTGAGTCTCTGCCGGGTTTTGGTATCAGGATGATGTTTGTCTCGTAAAATGATTTGGGAAGGATTCCCTCTTTTTGGATTGTCTGGAATAGTTTCAGAAGGAATGGTATCAGCTCCTCCTTGTATGTCTGGTAGAATTCAGCTGTGAACCCATCTGGACCTGGGCTTTTTTTGGGTGGTAGGCTCTTTATTGCTGCCTCGACTTCAGACCATGTTATTGGTCTATTCAGGGTTTCGGCTTCTTCCAGGTTTAGGCTTGGGAGGTTGCAGGTGTCCAGGAATTTATCCATTTCTTCCAGGTTTACTAGTTTATGTGCATAGAGTTGTTTGTAATAATCTCTGATGATGGTTTGGATTTCTGTGGAATCTGTGGTGATATCCCCTTTATCGTTTTTTATTGCATCAATTTGGTTATTCTCTCTTTTCTTTTTTATTAATCTGGCTAGTGGTCTGTCTATTTTGTTGATCTTTTCAAAAAACCAGCTCCTGGATTTATTGATTTTTTGAAGAGTTTTTTGTGTCTCTATTTCCTTCAGTTCTGCTCTGATCTTAGTTATTTCCTGTCTTCTGCTAGGTTTTGAGTTTTTTGATCTTGCTCCTCTAGCTCTTTCAATTTTGATGATAGGGTGTCAATTTTCGACCTCTCCTTTCTTCTCATGTGGGCACTCATTGCTATATATTTTCCTCTAGAGACTGCTTTAAATGTGTCCCAGAGATTCTGGTATGTTGTGTCTTCGTTCTCATTGGTTTCGAAGAACATCTTTATTTCTGCCTTCATTTCATTGTTTATCCAGTCAACATTCAAGAGCAAGTTGTTCAGTTTCCATGAAGCTGTGCGGTTCTGAGTTAGTTTCTGCATTCTGAGTTCTAACTCGATTGCACTGTGGTCTGAGAGACTGTTTGTTATGATTTCTGTTCTTTTGCATTTGCTGAGGAGTGATTTATTGCCAATTATGTGGTCAATTTTAGAGTAGGTGTGGTGTGGTGCTGAGAAGAATGTATATTCTGTGGATTTGGGGTGGAGAGTTCTGTAAATGTCTATTAGGTTTGCTTGTTCCAGGTCTGTATTCAGGTCCTGGATATCCTTGTTGATTTTCTGTCTGGTTGATCTGTCTAATATTGACAATGGGGTGTTAAAGTCTCCCACTATTATTGTGTGGGAGTCTAAGTCTCTTTGTAAGTCATTAAGAACTTGCCTTATGTATCTGGGTGCTCCTGTATTGGGTGCATAAATATTTAGGATCGTTAGCTCTTCTTGTTGCAGTGATCCTTTTACCATTATGTAATGTCCTTCTTTGTCTCTTTTGATCTTTGTTGCTTTAAAGTCTATTTTATCAGAGATGAGAATTGCAACTCCTGCCTTTTTTTGCTCTCCATTTGCTTGGTAGATCTTCCTCCATCCCTTTATTTTGAGCCTTTGTGTATCCTTGCATGTAAGATGGGTTTCCTGGATACAGCACACTGATGGGTTTTGGCTTTTTATCCAATTTGCCAGTCTGTGTCTTTTGATTGGGGCATTTAGTCCATTGACATTTAGGGATAGTATTGTTATGTGTGAATTTGATGCTGTCATTTTGATGCTACCTGGCTGTTTTGTTGGTTAATTGATGCAGATTCTTGATTGTGTTGGTGCTTTTTTACCATTTGGTGTGTTTTTGGAGTGGCTGGTACTGGTTGTTCCTTTATATGTGTAGAGCCTCTTTCAGGAGTTCTTGTAGAGCAGGTTTGGTGGTGATGAAATCTCTGAGCGCTTGCTTGTTCACAAAGGATTTTATTTTTCCTTCACTTATGAAGCTTAGTTTGGCTGGATAGGAGATTCTGGGTTGAAAGTTCTTTTCTTTAAGGATGTTGAATATTGGCCCCCAATCTCTTCTGGCTTGTAGGGTTTCTGCTGAGAGATCTGCTGTGAGTCTAATGGGCTTCCCTTTGTGGGTAACCCGACCTTTCTCTCTGGCTGCCCTTAGCATTTTCTCTTTCATTTCAACCCTGGTGAATCTGACGATTATGTGCCTTGGGGTTGCTCTTCTTGAGGAATATCTTTGTGGTGTTCTCTGTGTTTCCTGGATTTGAATATTGGTCTGCCTTGCTAGGTTAGGGAAGTTTTCCTGGATAATATCCTGAAGAGTATTTTCCAGCTTGGATTCATTCTCTTCATCACATTCAGGTACACCTATCAGACGCAGATTAGGTCTTTTCACATAGTCCCACATTTCTTGAAGATTTTGTTCATTCCTTTTTGCGCTTTTTTCTCTGTTCTTGCCTTCTCTTTTTATTTCATTGAGTTGATCTTCGACCTCTGATATCCTTTCTTCTGCTTGGTCAATTCGGCTGTTGAAGCTTGTGCATGCTTCACGAAGTTCTCGTGTTGCGTTTTTCAGCTCCATCAATTCACTTATACTTCTCTCTATGCTGTCCATTCTCGTCAGCAGTTCGTCCAATCTTTTTTCAAGGTTCCTATTTTCTTTGCGATAGGTTAGAACATGTTCTTTTAGCTCATTGTAGTTTCTTACTACCCACCTTCTGAAGTCTGATTCTGTCATTTCATCACCCTCCTTCTCCATCCGGTCTGGTTCCCTTGCTGGTGAAGAGTTGTGATCCCTTTTAGGAGGAGAGGTGTTCTGGTTTCGGGAGTTTTCATCCTTTTTACGCTGGTTTCTTCCCATTTTTGTGGGTTTGTCCACCTGTTGTCTGTCTCTGTCCCAGGGAATTGGAGCTTTATGAGTTTCCGTTGCACTACTACATTATGTTTTAACATATTTCTTTGACCAGGCAGAGTTTAAGTCTTTAAAATGAAAGATTTGAACTTCTCTGAGTACTGAACAGTTTTTAAATTCTTGCCTCTCTGCTTTATGATTTTTTTTTGCTTTATGCTCTTTATGAGATATTCATAGTGTAGTTATTGCATGTGCTTTGATTGACCCATGTATAAATTCAAATATTTAAATATATATGCACTTAATTTTTGTAGTTCTCTTTAATGTTTTTATGATGTGTTTTATTATTCTGACTCATATCTAGATAATTTATTTTTAAAATGCAATCTAGGCTGAGCACAGTGGCTCATGCCTATAATCCCAGCTCTTTGGGAGGCTAAGACGAGTGGATCACTTCAAGCAAAGAGTTTCAGTCTAGCCTGGCCAACATGGGGAAATCCCATCTCTACTAAAAATACAAAAAATTAGCCAGATGTGATGGCTCATGCCTGTAATCCCAGCTACTCAGGAGGCTGAGGCAGAAGAATCACTTGAACCTGGGGGGTGGAGATTGCAGTGAGCCGAGATTGTACCGCTGTACTCCACCTGGGTGATGAGCGAGACCTCGTCTCAATAAATAAATACATAAATGAATAAATAAAAATAAAATAAAATATAATCTATTCTAAAATTCAGTGCTTTTTCCTAGTCTGTATTTTCATATAAGCTTTGAAACTTTTGAGGAAAAAGTTGAACAGTTTACATAATAGAGGCAAAGAAAAGAGTGTTTAGGGACAGAATATTCTATATGTCTAAGTTTGAGCTGCAGTAATGATATACCTTAAAGTGCATTTCTGATAAACAACAGAAGTTTATTTTTCCCAGTTCTGGAGTCTGGGCTGTCCAAGATCAGGGAGCTGACAGATTTGGCATTTGACAGGGACCTGCTTCCTGGTTCATAGTCAACTGTCTTCTTTCTAACCTCAAATGGTGGAAGGGGCAGGAGAGCTCTGGATGTCTTCTAGAAGGACACTAATACCACACATGAGGGTTCTGTCCCCGTGACCTAATCACCTCCAAAAAGGACTTGCTTCCAAATATCCTCATACTGGAGATTAGGTTTCAACCTATGAGTTTTGGGGCAAACACTCTATAGCACTATATATTATGATATTAATTCCCATTAATAGACATAGCAGGAATTGAAGTTTTACCATATTCACCCAGCACTTCTGATTTGGCAAACTGTCTTTGTGTAAAGACCCAGATAGTGAACTTTCAGCTTGCAGGACAGACAGCCTCTGTTGCTATTCCACTCTTCTGTTGTCGTGCAAAGGTATCCATAGACAACAGGGAGCATGGCTGTGCTTCAGGAAAACTTTATTTACAAAAACAGGTAGTGCACTGGATTTGGCTTACCTATATTCTAAGCAGACTCCTGTCACAGGGATTTTTAAAAAGAGCAGGAGGCAGAGAAACACCTTCCCTACTAGCTTCAAAAATGTAAGTTTGCTAAGTGGTAATTTTAAACTTGTTATAGCACAACTAATGAAATATATGAACTTTTCAAAATAAATGACTTATTGTAAAATATTGTTCTGAAGCAGGTGATTTTTAAAATGCCTTTCTCTTGGTATAGCTTTTGTGTAAAAGGGAAGTGAAATAATGTAAGTTTTGATGTTTAACACTTGAAGCGAGAAATATTATTCAAAACAACATAAAAGGAATAGTTAAATCACAGGATATAAAATCAATATACAAAAATCAGGATTATTTCTATACATCAGAAATGAATAGTCCAAAGTAAAATTTGAAAAATCCATTCACAGTAGCACCAAAACGAGCAATATGTTTAGGAATTAACAGCATGAAGTGCAAGATCACTACACTGGAAAGAAAAAGCATCACTGTGAGAAATTAAAGAAGACTTAACTAAATGGAGAGAGACACCATGTTATGTATTGGGGAACTCAATTCTTGTTAAGATGGCAATGCTTTCACTTTCATATTTGAGCAACAGGTTCAATGCAATCCCTGTTAGAATTGCAGCTGGGTGTTTTGTGGAAACGGACAAGCTGATCTTAAAATTTAAATGGAAGATAGCCCTAAAAGAAAAAGAAAGTCAAAGGGCTTATCCTGCCTTATTACAAAACTTACCACAAAACTACAGTAATTAAGACAGTGTGTAGAGATCGACATGTAAATCAGTTGAACAAAATGTGGTCAAATGATTGTTGACAAATGTGTGAGGTCAGGGCACTGTGGGAAGGGATTACTTTTCAACAAATGGTGCCATAAATTAGATACACATACTCAGGCCGGGCCTGGTGGCTCTCGCCTGCAATCCCAGCACTTTGGCAGACTGAGATGGGAGGACTGCTTGAGCCCAGGAATTCAAGAGAAGCCTAAACAACATAGTGAGACCCCATTCTCTAGAAAAAAAAAAAAAAAGTTACACACATGTAAACAAGTAAATTATAAATCTTGGGCCCTGCCTCAGAATGTACACAGAAATTAACTCAAAATAGACCACAGACCTACATGTGAGAAAAATCTATACAACCTTTAGGAAAAAATAGAAGAAAATGTATTTGACATTGAATTAGGCAAAGATATGACATTGAAAGCACAAAATAAAAAGAAAATTAGTAGTTTGGATTTAATGAAAAGCCACAGACTAAAATAAAATACTTGCAAAATATATATCTGATAAAGGATTACATCCAGAATATTTAAAGAACTCTTACAACTCCATATTAAGAAAATAGTCCAATTAAGAAAGGGGCAAAAGATTTGAATAGACATTTCATCAAAAAAGATATATAGATGCAAAGTGAACATATTAAAAGATACTCGGCGTCATTAGTGATTAGCAAAATGCAAATAGAAATGACAAAGATACCAGTTCACACTCTCAAAGAGTGGCAGCACCAAGTGTGTGCGATGCCGTGAGGAAAGTGGAAACTTCACACATTGCTGGTAGGAATATAAAATAGGGCAGCCGCTGAGGGAGAGTTTTCAGTTCCCTAAAAAGTCAAATATACTTCCCATAAAACCTAGTAATTCTATTCCAAAAGAAATGGAAACATATCCTCATGGTCACCTGTCTGTGAGCAATTATGGCAGTTGTTCATAATAGCCCAAATTGGAAATAACCCAAGTGTTCATCAGCAGTGAGTGAGCTGTGGTACATCCACGCAGTGACAAGAAATACTACTGAGCAGTGACAAGCAATATGCACGTGCCGCAGCGTGGATAAACCCCAAGTCCACATGCTGCGTGAAAGAAGCCAGCCACAAGAGACTAGCCTATAGGATGCCATTTATATGAAATTTCTATGCAAGGTCAAACTGAGTGACAGAAAGCATCAGTGGCTGCCCAGGGACAGGGGATGGGAATGAGGATTCACTGCAGATGGGAATGAAGGAACTTTTGGGGTGATGGAAGGATTCTAAACCTGCACTGTAGTGTAAATTTACTAAAACACATTGAGTTGTACACTTAAATTAGGTAACTTTTATGGCATGTAAGCCTACCTTAAAGCTGTTTAGAAAAGATAAACGTTATAAAGGGGAGTGCAGCAAGAAAGGCCAAAATTAAAATAAAATTGAGGCACAGCTTGAATGTTAGTTTAAGGATTTTGTATATTTTCTCATTGAAGAAAATGTATATGTAGATGTTTATATACATCTGTATTTTTCTGAGCTGAAAAGAATGAAACATGAGAAGGAGCACTGACCCTCAAAGGAAGGAGGTCTAGAGTTGAAGGGGAGACATGGTAACTGTCTTCAGATGCTGGAAGGGAGTAGATGTGTTCGTTCTTTGGTGTGCTAAGATGGAATACCACCAGATGAAATGTGAATAGGCACTCATGACCCAAGGAGGGACGGCCTCGGGTACAGTGAGAATGTTCAACAGTATGGTTTGTGGAATATTGCATTTGCCATGGGAGATCTGTCAGTTGATGCTGAGGGGACATTTTGGTTTGCATGCTGTAGGAGATCATGCCAGGTGCCTTCTCCATTCCCTTCTGGTGGGCATTCCTGACAAGCCATGGCAGGAGCTGCTGAGCATGATGTATAGCTGTTCAAGAGTGCCTTCCCCTTAAATCCGTAAAGAACTAAAGAAAATTGAGAAGTTGGCCAGGCGTGATGTCTCATGCCTGTAATCCCAGCACTTTGGGAGGCCAAGGCAGGTGGATCATGAGGTCAGGAGTTTGAGACCAACCTGACCAACATGATGAAACCCCGTCTATACTAAAAATATAAAAATTAGCTGAGCGTGGTGGTGCATGCCTGGAATCCCAGCTACTCAGGAGGCTGATGCAGGAGAATTGTTTGAACCCAGGAGGTGGAGGTTGCAGGGAGCTGAGATCAAGCCACTGTACTGCAGCCTGGTAGACAGATCAAGACTCCATCTCAAAAAAAAAAAAAAAAAAAAAAAAAAAAAAAAGAGAAGAAAAGAAAATTTCTATCATTGCACATTGACTTCTTCCCTGTTCTCTGCCTTTTATGTCTTAGTTCATTTGTTTCTTCTCTTTAGATTCTCAGTACCTTGTTTTCTATCTCCCATTAAGATGTAGAAGGGAAGAGGGGGCTAATTGTGTGCCCCACTGGCAGTTTTACTGCTTGAGAGGTGTTGGTGCCTCATTTTATAAGCAAGCAAGCAGAGACTGAGTTATTAGGTAACTGAGGATGTATAGCTGGAAAACAGTGGGTTTGAACCCGCATCTGTTCTACTCTGAGATGCTATTTTAAGTAATCGAGTTTCATTTGACTGAAATTTATTTGCACGATCTGTCACAGGTAATTTGCCCTTTTATCTCTTTTTATGAAATGAAAAACTATTGCTTTTAAAGGAAATATAGGTATCATCAGAGGAGAATCTTTCTTGAGAGGTAGGATGAGAAAGTTCAAGTGAGTTTCTTTCTCTTGATTTTGACATCATGCAATGTTTTAGAATCGTTTCCAAAGTTTATTCTGTGTGTGTATGTGTTTGAAGATCGGTCCCGGGAAAGGATTGACTGTGTGTCTTTTTTGGCCTCAGAAGACCTCCCTGCTCCCCAGGGATTGTGTGCTCTGGAAAGCAGCCACCGAAGCCCGTTTTCTAGGACCTGTGTGGTGCAGAGGGTCTGAAAGCGTCTTTGGCCTGACTGTGTCTCTCACCCTGCAGCCTGGCATAAGGTTGCTTGCTTCAGCAGAAGCTCTGAAGCTGTGCTCCAGCCCCAATCTCCTTGTCCTAAAACCTTCCTTCATCCTGTCACAAGACATCTTCTCCCTGTGCACTCGCTGCGGTTGATGCCATTGGACTCTGTCTTGCTGTTTTCTTTGGCCTCAGCACTCCCAGGACCTCTGACTCTAGGTTTGGAGGAAAGAGCAGCAGGATTTACTCGAGCGCCACTTTGCTGGGGCTTCGGGCCTCCCTTGGATTCAGCTGTGGAGTGTGTTCCTCAGGCACAGGACATGGGTGTGGGGGACAGGTGACTGTGCTAGAGGGCAAAGGGACAGAATTGAGGTTAAATTCCTAAAATGCACAAATATCAATCTCCATTTAGTAGAAAGATTCCTTCACTGTTTTGTGGTAGACAGAGTTCCAGTAAGGGTGATAAATTGTGAAATCAGGCTGTTTTATTGGTTCATTCATCATTCATCTTATTTATAAGACCAACTTGGCACCCCTCTCCTGTGTCCTAGGCACTGTCCTCAGCTTCTCCAAGTTCAGTATGGTGGGAGGCATGTGAAAACATTTTAATACTGTGTGCCAAGCACTCTGGTGGGAGATAGTTTACAAAAATAGCTAACCCCACTAGGAGCAAGCAGCTCAGGGCAGAGCTTCCTGGGGGGCATGCTATATGCATTAGATATGCGGACCCTAGGTAGCTGAAGAGGTAGCAAGGGCAGACTTTATTGCAGGGCGGACAGCACAGGCAGAGGTGTGGAGGCATGAAATATGGCATGGAAGCACTAGCAGCTTAATGAGTAGCCTTACTATGGTGGTGGTGGTGGTGTGTGTACACGTGAGAGAGAGGAAGAGCAGATGAACATGCATATGAGCTTGGTAGGGGTGGGGTGATACTGTTACATCTCAAGGCAAGCTTTCCCAGCCATTTCCCTTGGCCACAGTATATTGTTTGTGTAATAATCCTCTCCTCCTCTCAAATGAGAAATGCATCAGATGTGTTTCATGTGCTAAGGGAACAGAGATATAGACAGGGCTAAATTTCTCTTTTATCTGACATTTATTTAGTATATACAATTTTAAAATAGACGAACCTGTGCTTTGCCTATAAAAAATGTATGATCTGGCTACGAAAATAATCCCTACATGTGTCTTGATGTGTGCCATAACCAGCAACATTTAAACAAGGCCCTGGGGCAGATATCTTCTGTGTGCTTCGGCTTCCCTCACATAGAAATTCAGTATCATGGTGGCAGTCACATGCACATAGCACTGTTTGATATAATCCTCCTTGTTTACGTCTTGGTCTGTCTCTCGCCAGCGAGCGTGAGCTCTAGGGGAGCATGTCCTGCCTGTCTTTCACACTACTACTTCATCCCTAGGGCCTCACAGCATGCCTGGCACATGGTAGGATCTCAATAAATACGTATTAAAATAGTAAGTTTAGGATACAGCCTGATTTTGCCTACCCTCTACCGACCCCTTTGCCTTGTTCTTCATGACTACACTTCCTTCCATTCTGGAAAATGTCTGTTTTCTGCAGGTTTGTTTCCCTGTGTTCCCTCTGTCTGGAGTGTTCTTCCTCCTCCCATCCTCCCTCTCCTCCTGACTCTCAGATTTTACCATATCGCATCCCTAGTGAGTCTTACTGAGATGTCTAAATCTAGGACAAATAATTTGTTGCACACACTCTCGTGGAATTGTGTTCCTTTCCTTCTGAAAAATCTATCTTAGTTCTTACTGATAAATGTTTGAGAGAGTTACTTAAGGAATGTGTTTTGCCATCATTGACTGCAAATTCTGTGATGGCCATTATGCCGTGTCTGTTTTGTTTTCTGAATATAGTCAGTACCTAAGAGATTGTATGCTCTCAGTAAGTGTTCACTGGTGAATAAGTGAGTGATGATATGACTTCTGTGTCACAGCACACCTTGTCCAAGGAGCCCCCTTGAGCTCCTGCTTCCTGGCCGTAGCCCCTGCCTCACTTAGAATGCTGGGATCCACCTCAGGGCCTGTTCAGTGGGAGTCTTGTGAAAGCCACTGTGGACTCCCTGTCTCCTTCTCTGTGCCCCTAGAGTGGTGTCTTATCCCTGATTATTTTATTTTATTTTACTTTAAGTTCTTGGGGTACATGTGCAGATCTTGCTGGATTATTACATAGATATACACATGCCATGGTGGTTTGCTGCCTCCATCCCCTGGTCACCTACATTAGGTATTTCTCCTAATGTTTTCCCTCCCCAACCTCCCCACCCCCTGCTACCTCTCCCGTAACCTCTCATCCCCCAAGAGACCCCAGTGTGTGATGTTCACCTCCCTGTGTCCATGTGTTCTCATTGTTCAACACCTACTTATGAGAGAGAACATGTGGTGTTTGGTTTTCTGTTCTTGTGTCAGTTTGCTGAGAATGATAGTTTCCAGATTCATCCATGTCCCTGCAAAGGACATGAACTCATCTTTTTTTATGGCTGCATAGTATTCCATGGTGTATATGTGCCACATTTTCTTTATCCAGTCTATCTTTGATGGGCATTTGGGTTGGTTTCACGTCTTTGCTATTGTAAACAGTGACACAATGAACATTCGTGTGCATGTGTCTTCATAATAGATCAATTTCTAATCCTTTGAGGATATACCTAATAATGGTATTGCTGGGTCAAACAGTATTTCTATTTCTAGATCCTTGAGGAATTGCCACACTGCCTTCCACAGTGGTTGAACTAATTTACACTTCCACCAACAGTGTAAAAGCATTTCTGTTTCTCCACATCCTCTCCAGCATCTGTTGTCTCCAGATTTTTTCATGATTGCTATTCTAACAGGTGTGAGATGGTATCTCAATGTGGTTTTGATTTGCATTTCTCTGATGACCAGTAATGATGAGCATTTTTTCCATATGTTTTCTGGCCACATAAATGTCTTCTTTTGAAAAGCACCTGTTCATATCTTTCACCCACTTTTTGATGGGGTTGTTTGTTTTTTTCTAGCAGATTTGTTTTTGTTCTTTTTAGATTCTGGATATGAGCCCTTTGTCAGATGGGTAGCTTGCAAAAATTTTTTCCCATTCTGTTGGTTGCCAGTTCACTCTGATGATTGTTTCTTTTGCTGTACAGAAGCTCTGGAAGTTTAATTAGATCCCAGTTGTCTATTTTGGCTTTTATTGCCATTGCTTTTGGTGTTTTAGTCATAAAGTCCTTGCCTATGCCTATGTCCTGAATGGTATTGCCTAGATTTTCTTCTAGGGTTTTTATGGTGTTAGGTTTTAGGTTTAAATCTTTAATCCATCTGGAGTTAATTTTTGTATAAGGTGTAAGGAAGGGGTCTAGTTTCTGCATATGACTTGCCAGTTTTCCCAACACCGTTTATAAAACAGGAAATCCTTTCCCTATTGCTTGTTTTTGTCTGGTTTGTCAAAGATCAGATGGTTGTAGATGTGTGGCATTATTTCTGAGGCTTCTGTTCTGTTCCATTGGTCTATATCTCTGTTTTGGTACCAGTACCATGCTGTTTTGATTACTGTAACCTTATAATAGAGTTTGAAGTCAGGTAGCATGATGCCTCTAGCTTTATTCTTTTTGCTTAGGATTGTCTTGGCATTGTGGGCTCTTTTTTGGTTTAAGATAGTTTTTTCCAGTTCTGTGAAGAAGGTCAGTGATAGTTTGATGGGGATAGTGTTGAATCTATAAATGACTTTGGGCAGTATTGCCATTTTCATGATACTGATTTTTCCTAACCATGAGCATGGAATGGTTTTCCATCGGTTTGTGTTCTTTCTTATTTCCTTGAGCAGTGGTTTGTAGTTCTCCTTGAAGAGGTCCTTCATGTTTGTTAGTTGTATTCCTAGGTATTTTATTCTCTTTGTAGCAATTGTGAGTGGGAGTTCACTCATGATTTGGCTCTCTGTTTGTCTGTTATTGGTGTATAGGAATGCTTGTGATTTTTGCACATGGATTTTGTGTCCTGAGACTTTGCTGAAGTTGCTTATCGTTTTAAGGAGATTTTGGGCTGAGACGATGGGGTCTTCTAAATATACAGTCATATTATCTGCAAATAGAGAAAATTTGACTTCCTCTTTTTCCAATTGAATACTCTTTATTTCTTTTTCTTGCTTGATTGCTCTGGCTAGAACTTCCAATACTATGTTAAATAGGAATGGTGAGAGGGTACCCTTGTCTAGTGCCAGTTTTCAAAGGGAATGCTTCCAGTTTTTGCTCATTCAGTATGATATTAGCTGTGGGTTTGTCAAAAATAGCTTTTATTATTTTGAGATGCCTTCCATTAATACCTAGTTTATTAAGAGTTTTTAGCATAAAGGGCTGTTTAATTTTGTTGAAGGCCTTCTCTGCATCTATTGAGATAATCATGTGGTTTTTGTCTTTGGTTCTGTTTATGTGACGGATTACATTTATATATTTGTGTATGTCGAACCAGCCTTGCATCCCCAGTCATCCCTGATTCTTGTACCTGCAGCATCTCTTGCCAGACTGTACTGTTTCTGTTCCCAGGGAAGAAGCAGAGGGGTGGAAATGAGGGAAGGGCTGAACATAGGGAGCCGTTCCACTTAGGCTGTGGTAGAAGGGGAAGAGAAATGTGTTTCAGGCACACCTAATTGGGATTAGGAACATATTTTCCCTGGAGAAGGTAACACAATGTGGCCGTGTTCTGTGATATTCAAGAGTGGAAGGCTGTTAACCTTGAGAAATGAAGTTGAAAATTTTCTTTATAACTTGGCAAGTAATTTTCAACAAGATAAATGGCCTAAGGAAAAAAGGTAAAAGATGTAAGTATATGCAATAAAATTGCATAGATCTAATGGGTTACCTTGCTGTGTATGGAATTATATTGTAAAAGCTGCAGGAAAATGATTTTAAACCTCCATCATATGGCTCAGCTGCCCACCAATTTGAACAAACATTTATTGTGGGCCACAGTATTTCCAGAAACTCAAAGATAAAGGAGATGGGATCCTTACCTTCTTGAATGAACAGTTGAGTTGGGAACATTACAGTGTCATTTCTGCAACAAATGTTTATTATGCTGATGCTGGGATCCAGTGATGAATAAAAAAGACATACTTTGTCCCCTACAGTCAGGCTACCCACCACAGGCGATTACTGTTACAAAAGAAGGATATACCAAAGGCTAGGGGCATCCTGGAGGGAACAGCAGTGGTGGAAAGTAGTAAAACTATGTATTAGCCACTGACTGTATTCAGTAGAATCAAAAAGTTACAAATGATGTACAGATATTTGGTGTTAAGTAGAATGATGCTAAAATATACTTACTTAAAATATTGGGAAATATGATATTTTCTTCAGAAGTCTACTTTATTGATGACAAAATTGAGCAGCAGACAAGGTCATGAAAAAAAATTGAATTCAAACTCTGACTTACACTGGGTGGCCTTAGTGATTGATTTTATGAGCACTAGTTGGAGCCAGATATATATGGGTTTGAGTTCAAGCTCTGCTAAGTTTCCATTACCTAGAACCTTGGCTAAGTCACTTTACCTTTCCAGGCTTAAATTGGATTAAATCAGTAACTTAGACGAGGAGCAGGGTACTTGCATGCTTCATATTGTGGGTATGTAGGTAAACTTTTCTTGGAATAATGGGTTCAGATACCAAAAAGAGGTGTTCAAACTTTCAGATCAAATCCTTTCAAAGGCCATTTTTAGTTCTGAAGTATTTTGCTGGGTTTTTTCTCCCTCCTGATTATGTGAT
This sequence comes from Saimiri boliviensis, assembly GCF_048565385.1. Taxonomy (NCBI): domain Eukaryota; kingdom Metazoa; phylum Chordata; class Mammalia; order Primates; family Cebidae; genus Saimiri; species Saimiri boliviensis. The sequence goes on along the minus strand of NC_133449.1, from coordinate 8,642,250 downwards.
GTTACAGCTTGTTTGAAAGTATTCATAGTGTTGTATTTATCACCGTATACTGCAGTTCATTATCTTCTTCCCAGAGTGTGAAATCCTTAGCAGGGATATTTTACTCTAAATCCCGCTGTTAGGCATACGGATGATAGGAGCTTAGTAAGTGAAGTTATCTATTGTATTCTGTTCTGTCAAATAAGTATTTGTGAGGTTTTGCCTTTAAATGTTAAAGAAAAATTTTTTTTTTGATGGATACTCATTCCTGGTGTAAGAGATTTTCAAACAGATTCTTTTCACTCATGCTCTTGGCCTTGAATGACACACTTGATAGGTTGACTTGCCTTAGTCTCCTGGTGTTCCCTGCTTCTCTTCCCGCTTGCTTTTCTTCCTCTTAGGCTCTCCACAGGGCAGAGGACATGGTAACTGGCAGAGTGGGGTGGAGTTGGGGCAGGAAGAGGCAGCTCTAGCTGCCGTGGCCTCTATCTCAATCCACTATGACCCTGAGGAGCAGACTGTCCTGGGGTCCATGTTACCTGTCATCTGCCAGTACTCACAACCTTCCTACAGTGGCTGCCTAGACAGAAATTTCATCAGGAACTGCCTTAACTCTACCGGGAATGAATGATGATCTTAGAGGTGCCATCTGGCAGGCAGAAGGCCCAAGTCATTTGAAAATTTGTCCTCATGGAGTTAATTAGCAGTGGTTAGTGGCTTGGCAGAAACTCTGTGGGGAAAGTACTAACTTCACTGAGGATACTCCCATGATCCCATGAGAGAGAATAAAATGTGGTGGCAAGGAAAATGGACTTCAGTTTTTTTCTTGTATATTCTCTGTGGACCGTATTCACCAATCTTTCAGGGGTCTGGAATAAAGGTACAGGCCCTGTTGGTATTGCTATACTAACCCCAAATTAAAGTTGGATTTCATTTGGGAAACTAAGGAAGTCTAAAATTGATTTTTTGATATTATCTTATCCCCTTAAGAGTTAATGTTTCCATAATTACCATGTATCAGTCACTGTAATAAGCACATGCTACTTCATCCTAGCAACAGCACTTAGAGGTTTGTGTGCTATGCCTCTTTCACCAAGAAACAGAAGTTAGTAAATGGTGGTCTAGGATTTGAACTAGTTGTGTCTGATTCCAGCCAGGGCTTTTTATTATTATTTCTAAGCAATAACCATTATGATTATGAAATTTTGTCATTAAAAAAATACTCTGAATTGAGGAGAATTTGTGAAGCCAACAGGGTCTCTGAACAAAGGCAGAGGTTGTAGGTGTTGGTGATTGTTCATCAGAGCAAATATGCATGTATGTCTATCCAAAAGGATATGGTCATCTTTTGGCATATTATGCTTAGAATGTAAGGTTTTAAAAATACTCTCAGTGCCCATGGGGAGTTATTTGGTAATAGGTAATAGGATGTCCGGGTTCTGTTAGAATTCTGAAAGAGCTTCAGAACATAACATTGTTCCATCAAATCCTACACTCAGGAAAGCATGTGATTGAGATTCCTTAATATACTGGCAAGTCAATGTAGTGTCTCTTTTGGAGGTGTTGTATTTGAATTAACTTTATTTCAAATTGTAAACTGAATCCCTTTAGAGGTTTTAGTCATTCTTGAGCAAGTAAGGGAAGTATTTTTTTTCTTCAGTTGAGGGCTTTTATATGAAGTATGGTGATTCTATTAATTATAAGGATGATAAGACTAACATATGTTTTTGGTAAATAAAGGCATTACTTTGGACATTTCTGAACATATTATAGTAAAAAGAAATTCACACATGCTCGTAGAATGGGGCTCTGCCAGGTCAGGACTGTCTAAAAGGTTAGTTTGATAGTTAATGCTCCAGATTAATCAATTAAAAATCAAAAGGTGTCATTCATGGTGGCTCACGCCTGTAACCCTAAGTGCTTTGGTGGACGCTGAAGTGGGAGGATTGCTTGAGGCCAGGAGTTTAAAACCAGCTTGTGCAACATAGTGAAACCCTGCCTCTACAAAAATTGTATAACTTAGCCAGGTTTGGTGGTGTGCTTGTAGTCCCAGCTACTTGAGGAGGGTGGGAGGATTGCTTGAACCCAAGAGTTCAAGCCTGCAGCGAACTGTGATTGTGCCACTGTACTATAGCCAGGGCAATAGAACAAGACCCTGTGTCTGCCCTCTCCCCTACCCCTAGAATTTTCAAGATATCATTCAGTTTGATGATACTTCTGTCTCATCTTGAAAATAATTACATATTACTGAAACGTAACTAGGTAGTTGTCATAACATAAAATAAGAATGCTACTCTTTATGATAAAGTACAAGGATGTGTCTTTTGCCTTTGGGTACTTCTAGAAACCAATCTGAATTTTACACCAAGATCCTAACACTTGCCAGAACACTGAAAGATAAATTAAGAGCCCATCATCCAACCATCCATTAGAATGATGAACAAAATTATCCAGTTATTTGTCATAATACCATGCCATTTATATAAAAAACTATGGTTCATTATTGTAGTTTTGTGAGAAAAGAAGCATGAGTGAAAGGGGCATTTTTTCAACTTTTTGTTAATAAACGAGGAAATTGTCTTGGACAGTTGGGACTTGCTAAATGATGAGCTCTACCTGTGATGTGGTGTGTTGTTGTAAGCATATAGACTTGACATGTGCGCATTCTGTAGTCACTGTGTTAGAAAGAGTACGGTTTAATAGAAAGAGCCGTTGGCCTTTGACTTTGGAATTTGAATGATGGAGTGATTTCTGTGTGCCACTTTGCTGAGTGTTTTTTTTTTCTCCCAAATACTTTATCCTATTTAACTGTTGAAGTGTTAACTTCTGTTAACTTCTGTTGAAGTGTTAACTCTGTAGGAAGTGTTACTGTCTACTTGTACAGATAGGGACACTGAGGTTTCAGAAGGTTAAATAATTTCAACAAGGTCACAGAACCAGTTAACTGGCAGCTCTAGAAGTTTGTAAAATTCATTAGTCTTGTTGAGGGTTGTTAGATTGCTTATTTACTGAGATTCTTTTAAGGAATTTTTTATTTAAGTTGGAGAAACAAAGATATTTTTACTTGCTTACTTGCTAGCATAAAAATCTTGGTTTACTTTTTGAAAGAACAGCAGGCACCATTGAAACATTGTGTTGTGGCTGGGTTGTTTTCTGTCTTCTTCATCAGGATGTAGTATTGGGAGTATTTAAATAATATTTTAAACTTTACAAAAATGTCTGAGTAATAGTGATTGTATTCTCTAGAATCCCTCCGTTTATTTAAAATTGTTTAGCCTTCTCTAAGTGCTTTGCCTGTGGTTGGTATTTATTAAAATACTAATAAATATAGATTTCAAAATAGTATTTTAATGTCAGCTGACTAAAAATATAATTTTAGGATTCTTTTAGATAAATTAACTATGTAGGGAAAAAATGACTCCTACTTGTTGCTAGCTTATTAAACAGTCCTTATTTAGAGTAGTTATGGAAAAGACAGGTAAAGGGTAACAGCAGAATAGCCAAGAACCTAACAAACTGCCAGGCATTTTGGTGAAAGGATATTGGAGCAATTGAGTCTGGCATTTATATCTCATGGCAAAAATTGCACATTTATGGTACTGGTGCAAAAATAGACACATAGATGAATAGAAGAGAATAGAGATCTCAGAAATAAGACCACACACCTACAACCATCTGATCTTCAACATACTGATAAAAGCAAGCAAAGGATTCCCTATTTAATAAATGGTGCTTGAAAAACTGGCTAGCCATATGCAGAAAATTGAAACTGGATTCCTTCCTTACACCTTATACAAAAATTAGCTGAAGATGGATTATGACTTAAACTTAAAATCCAAAAGTATAAAAATCCTAGAAGAAAATCTAGGAAGTACCATTCAGGACATAGGCATGGGCAAAGATTTAATGACGAAAACATCAAAAGCAATTGTAATAAAAGCAAAAATTTACAAATAGGACCTAATTAAAATAAAGAACTTCTGCACAGCAAAAGAAACTATCATTGGAGTGAACAGACCACCTACAGAATGGGAGAAAATTTTTGCAATCTATCCATCTGACAAAGTTGTAATATCTAGAATCTACAAGGAACTTTTTACAAGAAAAAACCAAACCCGTCAAAAAGTGGGCAAAGGACACAAACAGACACTTCTCAAAAGAAGACATTTATATGGTCAGCAAACATGTGTGAAGAAGCTCAACATCACTGATCATTAGAGAAATGCAAATCAAAGCCAAAATGAGATACCATCTCATGCCAGTCAGAATTGCGATTATTAAAAAGTTAGGAAACAACAATTGCTGGCAAGGATGTGGAGAAACAGGAACGATTTTACACTGTTGGTGGGAATGTAAATTAGGTCAACCATTGTGGAAGACAGTGTGGCAATTCCTCAGAGATCTAGAACCAGAATAACATTTGACCCAGCAATCCCATTACTGGATATATACCCAAAGGAATGTAAATCATCCTATTATAAATATATATGTATGCATATGTTCATTGCGGTACTGTTCACAATAGCAAAGATGTGGAATCAACCCAACCCAAATGCTGGATAAAGAAAATGTGGTACATATACATCATGGAATACTATGCAGTCATAAAAAGGAACTAGATCATGTTTTTTGCAGGGGCATGGATGGAGCTGGAAGCCATTATCCTCAGCAAACTAACACAGGAACAGAAAACCAAACACCACATGTTCTCACTTACAAGTAGGAGCTGAACAATGAGAACACATGAACACAGGGAGGGGAACAACACTGGGGCCTGTCAGGGAAGTGGGGAAAGGGGAACATCAGGATAAATAGCTAATACATGTGGTACTTAATACATAGGCGATGGGTTGATAAGTGGAGCAAACCACCGTGGCACGTGTTTACCTATGTAACAAACCTGCACGTCCTGCATATGTATCCTAGAACTTAAAATAAAAAATTCTTAAAAAGAGACACACACGGACATATCAAAACTTTGTGTGCAACAACAATGACAACAAAAAGAAAATTTAGCATTTGCTTACATTTTATGAAGCCTCAGAAAGGAGACGAGATTGTTAATCTTTCCTAGGCTGGAAATTAACCTTGGGATATTACAGAGTAGTGTGCCTTTACATGACTTGCCTTAGGAAGAGAATAACAGATAGTCTAAGGATGGGTTAGACACTATTTGCCTTTCAAAAACATTTTAAAATTTTGTATTGAACTCATATATTGTTGGACCACTTTTCTTGCAGAGCTTGAATGACTAGAGAACTATCTAGTCTAGTATGCAAAGCTTTACCCTTGTGTCAAACATTTTCTTAGACACTAGAGCTTTAAAACAGATATAAAGCACTCTTATAGCTTAAATTTTAAAACATAAAGTGCTAAAATGTTGAGTCTGCAGAATCAGTATGATTAAATTATCTTTTGTAGGTATATTTAGCTCAGTAATTTATTTTTTCTTTAGTAAATTGGAGGAAGGAGGGGGAGAATTGAATGAAAATGATATACAAAGACAGAAACATTATTTTATGTTTCCTGTTTACTGAAAACTTCAGATGATCTTTTTATTTTTTAATTTTGAGACAGAGTCTTGCTCTGTCACCCAGGCTGGAGTGCAATGGTGCCATCTTGGCTCACTGCAACCTCTACCTCCATATTCAAGTGATTCTCGTGCCTCAGTTTCCTGAGTAGCTGGGACTACAGGTGTGTATCATCATGCCCAGCTATTTTTTGTATTTTTAGTAGATACCAGGTTTCGCCATGTTGATTGGTCAGACTGATCTAGAGCTCCTGGCTTCAAGTGTTCTGCCCACTTTGGCCTCCCAAAGTTCTGGGATTACAGGCACGAACCACTGTGCCCCACCCAAGTGATTTTTTAAAAACCAGCCTGAATTCTCTTGATTTTTGACTCCCATTTCAACTGATTGAATATGTATTTGGATTTCATATAAAGATCCAATTTTTGGTTTTAGACTTAAAATCGTTTATTTCTTAAATTGCATTCTTTCTTGATGTCGTCTTATATCCCTCTTTATTGTGATTTTCATCCTTACATACTTTAAAAAGTACCAGGCACAATTTCAATGATCTAGAAGACTCAGAGATCTCCAGGGAAACACTAATACTCCACTGAGATTAAGGGAAGCAGCCTTGCTAGGGTGGATTTGCTCTCTGTTAGCTTATGCCTCTGTTAAAATTATCCTTAGTATTCAGTGTTGATCCTAAATGTCTGGGTTTTTTTGATCTCTTGGGAAACAGTGACAGCCTTAGTTCCTTGGTGGTTGTCCTAATCTTCAGTCCCTTTGTCCATTAGTAAAAGTGTGCCCTGTGTATCCTGTTCCCTGTAGAACTGTCTGCCCACACTGTCTTCTAGTCTTCCCTCATTCCTGCGAGCCTGCCCTCATGTCCCTGTGAGTAGGTGGGCAACATAATGCTTGGTGGCAGCCACAGAGGAACCACAGAGAGAGTGCCCAACATGGTCCTGGCCCACCCTGGGCACCCAGGAACTATCTGTTGAACAAATGCCAGAAAACATCTATGTATGCAGCCAAGGGGAAGTCTGCTGAGTGTGCCAGACTGAGCTTGATGGGCTGTGCCGATGACCTAGCGAAACATAGTTCATAGTCCTTTTCCCTCAGGAAAACAGTGATTGAGTTGTCAAATACTTCAAATAGTGAGTTATCATGAATCCAATAAGGCATTTTCTTTAAACTGCTATTTCATATGTGATCTTGTGTTATCTCTTCAACACTTTAAACTTTTATAAAAGTAATTGAATTGAGAAATTAAAAATAAAATTCAGTGAAAACGAATAACAAAAATTAAGAAATAAATAAGGTGTAAAATCTCTGAAGAACGACAGATTGATTATTAATCTTTATTCATAAACTGTTGTTAGTAGCTAAGTTACCATTGGTTGCTAACATTTGTAAACACAGCCCCATGTCTGTTATAATGTTAACTGCTGAAGTGTGTTTCCATTTGAAATTTACAGCTGTCCAGGGCTGTAGTACTGTTAGCTCAGCTTTACAACCGAGAAAATTGATGCTCAGAGGGCTGAAGTACCTTCCCCAGTTTATACACTGAGCCCATATTAGACTCGGAGTTTGAAACCATGGCTGTTTAATGCCAAAGCTCCAGGCCTCCAGCCACTAAACCACTTCTTCTCCAACCTTATCAATATGTGGGTTTCCCATGGGGAATTTTTGTTGTCCCATCCCTGTTATTTGGGGGTTGCTTTTCTTCATTGTTAATCAGTGTGTGTATAAATAATATAAATTAATTTTAGTTTGAGCACTGAATTGGGAAGCTAAAGCTCGTAATTCTAATTCTTGGCTTAGTTTCTTAATTTATCTGGGCTTTGTTTGACGCCTCCTATGAAATGTAAGAACCAGCCAGGCGAGGTGCTCATGCCTGTAATCCTAACACTTTGAGAGGCCAAGGGAGACGGATTGCTTGAGCTCAAGAGTTCAAGACCAGCCTGGGCCTCACGGCAAAACCCTGCCTCTACAAAAAATACAGAAATTAGCTCGGCCTGGTGGCACATGTCTGCAGTCCCAGCTACTTGGCGGGGCTGGGATCACTTCAGCCTAGGAGGTAGAGGCTGCAGTGAGCCGAGATCGTGCCACTGCCCTTCAGCCTGGATGATAAAGTAAGACTCTTTCTCGAATGAATGAATGAATGAAAGAATAAACAAATAAACAAAATGTAAGAGCCATGGGTAAATCAGTGGTTTTTCTTACCCCCAATGCATCTAACACAACATTAATTAGTAATAGTATTTTCTGTAGCATTAATTTTTACTTCTTTGAAATAAAGGATTATACCAGATTTTGAGAGACTGGGACAGTGATTCTGATAGGTTACACTCTTTTATCCCCACCTGACATACAAAAAAGTTACCAAGCAATTTTGAGATCTATTTTTGTGTCTGCTGACATAACAAGTAGAAATTTTCCCATCTTTCCACTACCTTTTCCATTTACTGCTCTTTCAGTTTGGGGGATTATCTGGCTGTTCTGTTCTTTATGTGTCTCTAACTTGCTGTCATTTACCGTCCTCTGGATCATTTGCAAAGTCTGATCCAGAGATCTCTGGGAGTCCCTGAGATCCCTTTAGGAGAGAGGTGGTAAAGTCAAAACTATTTTCATAATGATGATACTTAAACATTATTTGTCTTTTTCACTTTCATTCTCTCAAGAGCATATGGGGGGCTTTCTAAAGTCTATATGATGTGTGATATTGCAATAGAAACATTCGAGGATCTGCTGTTCTACTGTTAAGTCAGACATTCAATAGATTTATAAAAATATAAGACAATACCACTGTTCTCACTAATTTTTTTTGTTTTGAAAATATATTTTTCATAACAGTTTTTTAATTGTTTTAATTGATGGGTTTCGGTTTCCACTACATTATTTTCAAAGATTAAATCTTAGTTACCTTCTTAAATGCATTCATTTTATCTCTGTCCCCACACTTAGCAGACATATGAATTTATAATGAAAAGTTTTAAGATGAAGATAAAGATAATTCTTGGGAGATAATCCTTAAAGATATAGGGTAAAGTGTTTAAGAAGTAACAGAAAGAAAGTAAAAGGAGGCAGAGAAATAGCCATTGGAAGGAGGTGACGGGGGCTGATGGTCTGCAGGTGTCCCTGGGCAGAGAATGTTCCCACCCATCTTGCTCTGCTCATTTCTGCACCCACCCCAGCATACCTAACGCCACACTTATCTTGGCCTCAGATCTCTTCCTTGCTGATGCTTTCTTTGGCATCATTCTCTCTCTAAGCTGCCCAGGTAACTGTAACTGGAATAAATCCTCCCTTCTTCCTTCTTACCTCCACATCTAGCCACCACCAAGAACTGTCTGTGCTTCAGTTTCTTGAGTTGTTTTGAGCACTTAACAATTATAAAGCATTGAAAGCAGCCGGGGAATGTGGTAAGCACTCAGTGGATGGGGTGACCCTTAGCTCTTATTACTGCTCAACCCATGTCAAAGCTGCTGTTGGTCTTCAGCTTCACCCATTTCTGCTGTTTACCATCTGGTACCTGCATCTCACATTACTCTGCCAGCCAGTCCCTCTGGCCTCTGGTCTGTGCTGTGCTCTGTTGCTCAGATGATTTTTACAGTACTGTATCTGTCTGACCATGCCTCTTTTCTGCTTCAAACTCTCTTGGCTCCTGTTAGCTTGGCAGCTTTGCAGCGCCCATTGTGACTGCCCCTGCCTTCTTTTCCACTCAGTTCACAGCACTCAATCCTTGACTGAGGCAGGCCCAGACATAATGAACCATTTGTAGTAGTGCACACATGCTCCGCTGTTTGACACTTGGTTCCTTTGTATTTTCAGGGAGCCCCCTGCCCCCAACATGAATTCCGGCTGGTCTTTCAGAGCCCTGTTGACCTGTGACCTCTGTGGTGAGGCCCTTTCCCCCTTTTCTTAATAAAATGAGTCAGCCTTCTACTCTACGTTGACTTTTCTACCTAGAGTTGTACCTTACCTTGTACATCTTGTATACTTCACGTATTGCACTGTATTTCTCATACTTGGTTTAATACTGCAGGTGGTTTAATATTGCAGGTAGCCAGGGTGTGGTGCTGTGTGCCTGTAGTCCCAGGTATGCAGGAGGCTGAGGTAGGGGAGTTGCTTGAACCCAGGAGGTCAAGGCTTCAGTGAGCCATGTTCATACCACCATACTCCTGACAGAATGAGACCCTGTCTCAAAGCAGACAAAACAAAACAAAAAAACCACCCCAAAAAAACTTGCTGTTAAGATCCAGACTTTAGAGCCACACTGCCTTCTCATCCTTGCTCACCTGCCCAGTAGCTTTGTCACATTATCCAAGTTACCCTCTCTATGCTCAGTTTTCTCATTTTTAAATTGGAGTAAAAATAATACCTACTTCATAAGGTTGTCGTGAAGATTAAATGAAATGCTGTATTTTATTGAACATGAGATGTCATTGATGGTAAGATGTACCCTTATTTTTTGTCCCACTAAAAAGTTTACATGCCATCAATTATGAGAGGATTCTTGATTTCAGGGATGTTAAAATGTGAAAACATACATGTATTATATTCAGTGGAGTGGCCACATGTAAGTGAGCCCCTACACATTTGCCTTTGCCTCCTGTACTGGACTTAAAACCCAGGATGGGGACTGTGAGTCTCATTCAATATTGTGTCCTCAGAACCCTGCCAGACAATTTTAGAGTATTAAAATGTATATTCTAAAAGAACTGATAACAGACTGTGCTCACAAGCTAACCATTTTCTCCTATCTGCAATCAAAGAGCAGGCTGTAGAGTATACCTTTCTTCTAGGGCCTAATTCTAAGAGGCTACCACCAGCTCATCTGTTGCTCAACCAGGGCGGTGTCTTCATCCTGTTCCCACTTACTGGTTCAGTTGTGTTATGAACCAAAATATGGGATGTAAAGAACTGTAACCCACATAGTCTATCTTGTTGCCCTTGCTTTTAAGTGGTTTACAGAATAATTTGAATTACTTTTTTTCTTTTCCTACTTTCCACCTAAAGGTTTTTTCTCCCAAAGTCAAATAAAAGAATGATGAGTGGGCCGGGCGCGGTGGCTCAAGCCTGTAATCCCAGCACTTTGGGAGGCCGAGGCGGGTGGATCACGAGGTCAAGAGATCGAGACCATCCTGGCCAACATGGTGAAACCCCGTCTCTACCAAAAATACAAAAAATGAGCTGGGCATGGTAGCGCGTGCCTGTAATCCCAGCTACTCAGGAGGCTGAGGCAGGAGAATTGCCTGAACCCAGGAGGCGGAGGTTGCGGTGAGCTGAGATCGCGCCATTGCACTCCAGCCTGGGTAACAAGAGCGAAACTCCCTCTCATAAAAAAAAAAAAAAAAAAAAAAAAAAAAAAAAGAATGATGAGTGATCTTGTGTACGGGCACTGGCGGAGATCTGGACAGTAGCACCCTTTATTAAAATGTGGCTTCTGAGGAACAGTCAATGATAGGTTCTAATCTTGGTGTAAAAACCAAGATCTTGGCTTTGGAGGTGTGAGAGGGATGATATGAAGTTTTTTCCAAAGAGTCCTGGTTTTATTAGGGACTAGAATAGGCTGAAATCTGGATGTGTTTTTGTGGATAATTGTCTTTCTCAGTTGCTCCACAATTCTGCCATTACCTTGGTAGTTTTTGATATTACTAAAAAGCTTTAATTTTTTAAATGTATACTTATTGAGATACTAGGAGAGGTTAAATTGGGAACTATTAATCAGGTGATGTGTTGAAGGTCTTAAATCTTCATGTAAACTGAAATATTATTCTTTGTATTTTGAAAGATAAAATAAATTTGCTTAATACCAACAACCAAAAACCAATTTATTTGTATATTTTGGCTAACTTTGAAAATTTTCTTTGTGAAGAACAGTTAAGTGACTTTATTATCTTACTGAACCAGGTGTGGGAACAAAAGTTAGATATGGTTAATAAAAAAGGCTGAACAATAGTTGGGTAGGGGGTTTCGTTCATTTTTGTCATCTGTAAACAAAATGAGAATAGGAAAGAATCGAGTGACTTCATGTATCAGTGTCACTATTTGTGTCTGGTATAGTGAATACATTGAAGCTCCTTTCCTCTTTCTTATGAATAGGGCTTTGTAAAAGAACAAACAGAATCCCTCGAGACTTTTCTGTAATTCATTGAGATCCCTTTGTTCTGACTAAGAGAACACCTGGTCAAAAGAGACAGGGCAGATCACCAAGCAAGCCCACACTTCGTAGAACAGCAGACTTTTTATTGAGGATCATAAGATTATGTGCAGGTCTCTAGGAAGGAAGGAAGTGGGTGTTCTGGTCACCAGACACCAGAATCTGGTGTCTCTATATTCAAGGAAAAGCCTAGTAAGGCTATTAATCAGTGAAATGAGATCCTAGAGAGAGGGTTAATTTGCCTTACAGAAGACCCCAAGTGTTCTAACGTTGAGTCGGAAGAAAAGGAGGGACTTCTGAATCTTGTGTGAAGATGGCATGACTGTCTTGTGCTGACAAAACAGGTGGTTTAAAATTCTTTTTCTGTTCAACTAGCAAATATAGAGATGATTTCTCATTTAAAGAACTCAGTTTACTCTTCCTAGTGAAGGTTGGCTGTTTGTTCTTACTACCAGCACTTTACTAGTTGTAGATGTTTCTGATTTTCTGGATCTATGTTGGAACCCTAGTTTACCTCCCACAGAAATAATATTTCCTTGCTGGTCTACAAAAAATCCATTTTAATTGATGTACCTGCCAGCTATTAAATAGTGAAGAGGTCAGTAAATGTTCTCTCTGCTGAAATAGCTGTAAAACTGGATGAACTCGTGAAAAACACTTTTGGGCTCTGGAGATTGACCAAAAGCAAGGAACAATTTGAGAAGCATTAATTCTTAAAAAAAAACTTCTGACTTTTAGATAAGAACAGTGGGAATTGATGGTATTCTGGCCTGGAGTTATCCTGTTCCTAATCCCTTGGCAAAGTAACGCTGCCAGGGTGTCAACCTGATGGGTTCTTCTTGACTGCTGCCCAGAAAAACCAATGCACCGAGAACAGCAGGTATTGCTGTAATGAAAGAGTTTAATAATTGCAGGGCCAGCCAAGCAGAGGGACAGAGAAGGTAGTTTGCAAATCTACCTTTCTGAGAATTCAAGTTAAGGGTGCTTTGGTTGGCAGGGGCCTGGAGAACTGAAACAATTGACTGGGGATGAAATCACAGGGATGTCTAAAACTCTCTCTGCATAGCTGAGTCAGTTCCTGGGAGAAGGTCTCAGGTGGTGTCTCTTGATCTGCCGAAATGCTAACTCTGGAAGAAAAATATCTCAAAAGCCAGTTCTTTAGGTTTCACAATAGTGATGTTATCTGTAGGAGTAGTTGAGGAAGTTATAAATATTGTAACCCCTGGTTACATGATTCTGAAGCAGTTAGCAATTTAGAGAAAAGCAAGCTAAGCAACGGCAGGTCATGGTTTAGATGTGCCTATCCTTTAGCAAAGTTGTAGTCCCTACCATAATTCTAACATTGTGACCTTTTGTTAATCTTTACAAATATGGTTTCAACTTTTGAACAAGGGTGGGATCAGTTCAAGGAAAGGACTATTATAACCCTGGCACCAAGAATGAGCAAAAGCAGTTTAGTCTGACAGAAGCAAGCTGGAGTCAGTTATGTCAGATCTCCCTTATCACTATAATTTTTGCAAAGTTGGTTTCAAGGGCAAGGCTGGCCATCAAAACCAGCGAACTTGATATGGAGTGAAAGGCAGAGAACCCTATGCAGTAGCTAACAGAGAATGCCTCCAGCTCTCCTATCCTAAGGATGTGGTCCATCATTTAACAGGGAGATCTTGGAAGTGAGAGAGCCATCAAGGGACTTGATAAAATCTCCACACACACCTGGCTAACTGGAGGCTGTGTTCAGCACAGAGGAGGCCTGAGAGGGCCTGGGGGAAAGTAAGAGCTGGGGTTGACTGGAGAAAGGATGGAACTTTGAATGAGCTCTCTTACTAGCTTAAGGTGTTTGAGCATAAGCTCTGACTAATCATTGACTAACAACTCAGATATGCAGACACAGGGGGCAACCTCTAGAATGAGGCTAAAAAATAACACTGAGGCTTTAAAAAACTGAGTAGAGACATCAGCTGCTGCATCAACTCTCACCACGAGTGAGAAAGATTCAGCAGATTAACTTCAAGCTAAGAAACAAAAACAGCACAGCAGTGCTCAAGAAAAAGACCATTAAATGCAGAGCTGCAGTAATGTATTATCTAACATGTCCAGTTTAAAAAATTATGAGAAACAGGGAAAAAAAGCAGTCAATCGAAACTACTTCTAAACAGATCCAGATGTTGGATTTGCCAGACCAAAAAACTACCATAAATACACTTAAAAAATTAAGGAGGATCATGACTTAACAAATAGGGAATGTCAATAAAGAAATGGAAAGAGGCCGGGCGCGGTGGCTCAAGCCTGTAATCCCAGCACTTTGGGAGGCCGAGGCGGGTGGATCATGAGGTCAAGAGATCGAGACCATCCTGGTCAACATAGTGAAACCCCGTCTCTACTAGAAATTAAAAAAAAAAAAAATTAGCTGGGCATGGTGGCACGTGCCTGTAATCCTAGCTACTCAGGAAGCTGAGGCAGGAGAATTGCCTGAACCCAGGAGGCGGAGGTTGCGGTGAGCCGAGATCGCGCCATTGCACTCCAGCCTGGGTAACAAGAGCGAAACTCCGTCTCAAAAAAAAAAAAAAAAGAAATGGAAACAAATGAAAGTCCTACTATTGAAAAGTAATTAACCAAAATGAAAAATTCACAATAAGTGCTACATAGTGATTTGCAATGGTCAAAGAATCAGTGAACTTCAGGGTATATCAAAGGTATTAGCCAATCTGATGAGAAAGGGTATAAAAAATATTGAAGAAAAATAAATAAAACTTCAGAGACCTATGGGATAACATCCCATGCACCAACATATGGTTAATGGGAGTTCTGAAAGATAGGGAGAGAGAAAGGGACAGAAGCATTTAGGAAATGATGTCCTTTGATATCCCAAATTTGAAGTAAAATATTAATCTATGGATCCCAGAAGTTCAATAGACTTCAGGTAAGATAAACACAAACAGAGCTTCACTAAGTCATACTACGAAAGACAAAGATGATGAGAACATCTTGAAAGCAGTGAGAGAAACTTGTTATTGAGAAAGCAATGATAAAGTTATTATCAGAACAACGAAGGCCAGAAGGAAATAGAATGGCATATTTGAAATGCTGAAGGAAAAATTTTCAACCATAAGTTCTATATCCAGCAAAATTATCCTTCAAAAATGAAGGTTTAGTAAAGACATCCCAGATAAAGGCTTGCTTTTTAAAGAAATTCCAAAGGAAGTCCTTCTTCAGGTTGAAAGGAAGTGCAAAGGAAGCAATGAGAAGCTCCAGAAATGATGAATAGGTGGGTAAATACGGAAGTCTATATGCATCTCTCTTTTCTTAATTTTTTAAAGGACATAAGGGTGTTTAAAACAATAAGTTATAATACCAATTTACAATACTAATAATTTACAATACCAATATAATATTGATATTGTAAAATATGTAGATGCCTTATATATGACAGTGATAGCTCAAAGGATGATGGAGAAAATGAAGCTACATTGGAGCAGGCTTGCCATATTTTATCAGTTAAGTCATTATTAATCTGAAATAGATGTGATGAAATGAGACACATGGTAATCCCTAGAGCAATCACTAAATAACTAAAAGGTATACATTGAAAGAATCAACAGAGGAATTAAAATAGTTCAATACCAAATATTTGTTTAATACAAAAGAAGGCACTAAAGGAGGAGCAAAAAAGGCCTGAGACTTAGCTAAAACAAAGAGCAAAATGGCAGATTAAATCTAACCAAATAAATACAGTAAATGTCAATCGAAAGTCAGAAGTTGTCAGATTGGATAAAAAAGGTCTAACCATATGTTCTCTACAAGAGAAACACTTTAACGACATGAATAGGTTGAAGGTAAAAGAGTGGAAAAGATATAAGCCATGTGAACACAAACCAAATGAGTATTGGAATAGCCACACTCAGGACTCTCAGGACTAATAAATGAGGCTGGCAAGGTTGCAGTTTCTAAGACCAGTGTACAGAATCCATTACATTTCTATATACTATAAATTCAGAGTCCAGAAATGCAGATACAAAAACAATTTCATTCACAGCAGCATCAAAAAGAATAAAATACTTAGGAATAAATTTAATAAAAGAATTGCAATTGCACTTGAAAACTATAAAACATTCCTGAGAGAAAGAAGATTAAATGGAGAAGTATTTTATATTTATGAGTTGGAAGACTTTACATTGTTAAGATGGCATTTCTTCACAAATTCATCTACGGATTTAATGCAATTTCTAACAGAAACACTGAGAGGCTTTTTGGGGTAGAAATTGATAAGCTTTTCCTAAAATTTTATGGAAATACTAAGGACCTTAAATCACCAAGATAATTTTGAAAAAGAATAACAAAGTTTGAGGATTTACACTCCTGATTTTCAAACCTAATGCTACTGTGATCAGGACTCTTGTGTTACTGGCATAGGAAAGGCATATGAATCATTGCAACAAAATTGAGAGCTCAGAAATAAACCTTTTTGGTCAGTTGATTTTTGACAAAAGTGCCAAGGCAGTTGGGAAAGGATAGTTTTTTTTTTTTTTTTTTTTTTTTTTTTTTTTTTTTTTTTTTAAATACACAGTGCTAGGACAATCAGGTTTCTATATGCACAGAAATGAGCCTGACCCTTATCTCACATCATACATAAAAATCAACTCAAAATGCATTTTAGTCCTAAATGTAGCAGCTAAACCTATAAAACCTCAGAGACAACATAGGAGAAATTCTCTATGACTTTCAGTTGGGCAAAGACTTCTTAGATATGACAACCAAGGAATAAAAAATTAAAGGAATAAAGAAAAAAGGAATAAAGAAAAAAATTAGCTGGGTGCTGTAGCATATGCCTATAATCCCAGCACTTTGGGAGGCCGAGGAAAGAGGATTGCTTGAGAACAGGAGTTTGAGACTGGCCTGGGCAACATAGTGAGATACCATCTCTAAAAAAAAGTTATTTTTAAGTAGAAAAGTACGCTGGTATGGTGGTACACACCTGTAGTCCTAGCTGCTTGGGAGGCTAAGGCAAGATCACTTGAACCCAGGAGTCCAAGGTACATTGAGCTATAATTATTACCACTGTGCTCCAGCCTTGGAAACAGAACCTGTCTCAAAAAAATTAAAAAATAAATCATAATAAAATAAAAATATTGAATACTTGTATTTCAGAATTTAAAACTTTTGTTCTTTAAAAGACGCCTTTACGAAAGTGAAAAGATAAGCCACAGGAGAAAAATACTTGCATAACGTATGTTTGATACAGGACTTGGATCCAGAAGATACACAGAACTCTTGAAATCAATGCTAAGAAGACAACCCAGTTTAAAGATGGACAGAATTGCTGGTTAGACATTTTATGGCTACTATGCACATTAGAAGATGCTCAAGATCCCTAGTCATTAGGGAATTGCAAGTTAAAACTACAATAAGATACCACTGTATATTCACTAGAATGGATGTAATTTAAAAGACTGGCAATACCCAGCATTAGTGAGGATATGAAGAAACTGGAATCTTCATACATGGCTGTAGGAACATAAAAATTATAGTTATTTTGGAAAACATTTTGGTTGAAAGTTAAACATTAACTTACCATACACTCTGAAAATTCTGTTGTTAGGTTTCTACCCAGGGTAAAAACATTATGTCCACACAGAGTAGCATTATTCATAATAGCCAGAAGCTGCTAGCAGCCTAAATGTTCATCAGCTGGTGAAAGGGTAAAGGAGGGTGGCATGTCTATGCAATGGAATACTATTCAGCAGTTTACAAAGGAACAAACTGCTGATATGCAGCAACATGGACGAACCTCAAGAACATTCCAAGTGGAAGAAGCCCGATACAAAAGACTACATATTGTATTATTTTATTTACATGAGATTCCTAGAAAAGATAGCTCTAGAGACAGAAAATGATCAGTGGGTTGCCTAGGGTTGAGGGTACGATTAGAGATTACTGCAAGTATTTAAGCACAGGGGAACTCTTGGGGCAGTGGTCTTGCAGTGGTAGTCATACAACTCTACACTTTTATTAAAAATTGTTGAAATGTACACTTACAATAAGGGAATTTCATGGTATGTGAATTATACCTCAGTAAAGCTGCTTAATATAAAAAGTGTATTTCAGTGAGGCTTGGAAGCCTTTTAGGCCTGGAGCAGTAACAGCTCCTTAATTCAGTATTCCTTCTGCCTTTCCAGTAGGAACTATAATTCAGGTTAAACAAATATGGGCACACCTGTTTTATTGCACTCCATTTTATTGTGGATCATAGATACTGCCTTTTTTCTTTTTATTAAACAAACAAAGTTTGTGGCATCCCTGCATCCAGCAAATCCATCAGTGGTGGTTTCTGGCAACATGTGTTCACTTTGTGTCTGTGTTACGTTTGATAATTCTCATAATACTTCAAACTTCATTATCTCTGTTACAGTGATCTGAGATCAGTGATCTTTGATGCCACTATTGTAATTGTTTAGGGGCCCTGTGCACTGCCCATTTCCTCTTGAAAATGAATGTAAATGGAGAAAAGATGCAAACTGAACCCTGGGACCCCAGGATAAGAAGGAATCTGCAGAGGAGTTGTACAAAAATGGTTTATTTCCAAATAATTTTTAAATCAGTTTTATTTAATTATGACTTATCTAAAATAAAATAGAGCTGCCTGTTCCATGAGCTTGGACAAATGTATAGACCAGTGTGACTACCACCCTAAATCTAGGTACAGCACATTTCATTTGTCCCAAAAAGTTCCTTTGTGATCCTTTATAATCAGCCCATCCTGTCCTCTGCATCCAATGAGCTGCTTTCTGTCACCGTAGATCAGTTTAGGTTGCTCTAGAATTTCATAGCAATAGAATCCTGCGTTATGTAATCTTTTGTGTCTGACATTTTTTACTCAGCTTAATGTTTACAAAATTCATCCCTGTTGTTGTGTTTAACGGTTTGTTCCTTTTTATTCCATTGTATGAGTATACCTCAATTTATGTATCCTTTGACCTATTAATGGACATTTGAGTTGTTTAAAAATTCAAAAATGGGCTATTAGGAGTAAAACTTCTGAAACATTCTTCAAGTCTCTTTGTTGATACATATGTTTATTGCTCTGGTGTAAATACCTAGGAGAGGAATTGCTGGGGCATCAGATAAAAATATTATAAGCCAATAAGAAATTGTCAAACTTCCCCAAAGTAATTGTGCCATTCTACACTCCCATTGGCAAAGCATGGGAGTGCCAGTTTCTTTCCATTCTTACCAGCAGTTGATGTTCTCAGCCTTTTCCATGGTGATCATTCTGATGGATATAGTGATATTTCATTGTGATTTTAATTTAGATTTCTCTGATGATTGATGATGATAAACTTCTTTTCCTGTGTGATTTGACTAATTGTGTATCTTCTTTTGGGACATTTTGTTTAGATCTGTTGACTGTTGGATTTAATTTTTGTTATAATTCATTTCTATATTTTGGATATAAGTCCTTTGTCAGATAAATTATGAAAACGTTTTTGCAATCTATATTTGCCTTTTTACTTCGTTAGCAGTGACTTTTAAAGAGCAGAACTTTTAAATGTTGATGAAGTGAATTTAATTTTTTAGTTTAGAGCTTTTTATCTTTTACTAAGAAACCTGTGCCTGTCCTTGGGTTATGAAAAGTTTCTCCTAGAAGTTTTACAGTTCTGGTTTTTATGCCTAGATCAATGATCCCTATTGAGTTAATTTTTGTGTATGTTAAGAGACAAGGGTTGAAATTTATTTTTTCTATATGTATATTCATTTGTCCCAGCACTATTTATTGCAAATGCTTTTTCCTTTTGAATTGCAATTTCCATCTATGTATGGCTTTATTTCTGTACTCTTTATTCTGTTCATTGATATATGTGTCTAATGTTAGGCCAGTATCTATCACACTGTCTTGGTTACTGAAGCTTCATACTTAGTCTTGAAATCGGGTAATGTAAGTTCTTTAACTTTTTTATTCTCTTTCAAAAAACACTATAAAACAAAATATACATAGTAAATAGTCTTGGAAAATACAGAGGGGAAGGCAGAATAGAGAGAAAAAAGCCAGTATTCAGATGTGCAAGCCTTTTGTGCAGTTGGGCTACAACCAAAGCCATCTAAGCCTGAGAACCTTGGAGAGTAAACAGTGTAATTTGATTTCATCGTGTTAAAATAAAAACTCATTTGCTAGTTTTTATTTTTATTCCCATCAAGATTTTGAACCTCTTGGTGACATCACATTTTCCTTTTTTGAGAAGAATTTGTTTTTAGTTCTCTGCAGCATTTCTAGTTCATTAATGCCCATAGTTGCTGCTCCCTGGGAATTAGCAATTTCTCTGAACAATTTCCACCTGTATCTAATACCTAAGTGAACAGATATTTTAGATGTGGTTTCAGCTTTTGAAATGAGGCAGCAATTCAACAGTTCTTAATAAGAAAATGTTCTGTTCTGGAACTCTTCAGAAGCTGTGGATTTTATTTTGATATTAGTAATAATCATATCCAGACGCTTTTGACTGTAAAGTGCAGAAATCACAATTTATAGTAGTATGTGAACGGTGTAAACAACAGAGAAAGATTACCTCTTGAAGCCAGAAGTCGTGAGACAAGGTGCACCTCGTTTTCATTAATTCAACAGCTCAGTGTCAATGGGGGCATCAAAACACCAAGTTCTGTTTTTTATTTTGCCATCTCAGCATATTGACTTTGTTCTCAGGCTAGCTCCTCATATGCTAAAGAGAGCCACTGCGCATGTATACGTGCCAATGGCAAGTGTCACACTAAGAGTAAGAAAGGCCTTTTCAAAAGCTCTGTGTCATGCTTCATCACCCGGACCTAAGTTTTATGCCTCCCGTAAACCAGGCAGTTGCAAGGAGGGTGAGATGACAGTGATGGGGTTACAATAGCCAGGATCCATGGAATAGTACACCCACCTTTTAGAAATGAGAAAACCAGGATGCAGAAGAATAGTCACTTTCTAAGATCACATGGGTAGGAATAATAAAAAATGATTGGAGCTGTTACTTAAATCCAGCTCAGGCCCTGTTTATTTGCATGTATACTCTTTTGTTTGAAGACATTCAGTGAAATTCATAAGTGGACTGTGTCACTTAAAATAATTTGTTCATGTACTGGCTTATATGTCTGCTTTCTTTGTTGATATATGAACTTGAAAAATCAAGGGCTTTCCCCTACACCCTTCCTTGCAGTATAATTCAAAAGACAAATTAGCAACAAAAGTTTGATGTGCTTTTGGATGAGTTAGGAGTACAGAGAGTTAAAAAAAAAAAAAAAAAAAAAAACCAACAAAAAACAAAAAACCACCACCTAGAATTCTTTCTCAATTTAGATTGTCCAGAGCCAATGTAGGAGCTCAACAATGCCATTAAAGAAGCAGTTCTCTTCTCTGGTTCTGCCTCTTAGCTGGCCACCTCATGGATACAGGATGGTGGCTACCGCACCCATCAGATCCATATTCTAGGTAGAGAGCATGGCGAAGTGTGAAAAGCCCCACCAGCTCTGTTTGCTTTTTTTAAGGAAAACTATCTAGCACTATGTGATTGAAATACAATGCAAGCCGCAGATGTAATTTAAAACTTTCTATCCGGGCATGGTGGCTCATGCTTGTAATTCCATCACTTTGAGAGGTCAAAGCAGATGAATCACTTGAGGTCAAGAGTTCAAGACCAGCCTGGCCAATATGGTGAAACTGTATCTTTATTAAAATTAGAAAAATTAGCTGAGTGTGATGGTGTGTGCCTGTAGTCCCAGCTGTTTGGGAGGCTGATGTAGGAGAATCACTTGAACCTGGAGGGCAGAGGTTGCAGTAAGCCAAGATTGCTCCACTGCACTCCAGCCTGGGCGCCAGAGTTAGACTCCATCTCAGGAAAAAAAAAAATTTTCAGGTAGGTACAGTTTACAAACTGAAAAAAAGCACATAATATATTTTAGTAGTAACATTTCATTTTACTCAATATTGCCAAAATAGTATCATATCAAACTGTAATCAATGAAAAATATTTTTTTTATACTTAGTCTTCAAAATCTGGGGTGTATTTTACAATTGCAGCTTATCTCGGTTTACACTGGCCACATTTCAAGAGTTCAGTAACCACATGTAGCAAGTAGGGGTATATTGGTAAGTAACAACTAACTGTCTTTCTAGGAAAAAAAGGTATGCATAAATGTACATACATGAGTTTATTCTAAATTTTACAAATTTAACAGACTTTTAGTGCAGAATTTACAAATAATAATGAAAATAGAATATCCTCTATTGTCAATTCTGTATAGCTTGTTGATTCTCGCAAAACACTTTCATTGATTTTATATTTTTCTGAACTCTCACAGTTAATTTATGGCTGCAATTCAACTGTAATTTGACCAAAATGACTATAAATAAATGCTCGATTGCTGTCCAATTTAGTAAAGTAGTTGCTCACATCATTGGCAAATGAATGTATTTCCAACATGAATGTCAGTTAATATTTTTGCTTATGTTATATAAGATGGGTGGGTTTTTTTGTTTTGTTTCATTTTTGCTGTTTATTCCGTACTGGCTACAGTCATGATACACTGTGTCATGGTGCACCCATCACCCAAGCAGTATACACTGCACCGTATTTGTGGTCTTTTATCCCCCACCCCCTTCCCACTCTCAGGGATCCTGGGAGGAAAGGGCATATACTTTCATGTAGGATTCACGTGAACTGTTGGGGCCAGAGGGCTGGCTGTCTTTCAAGATTGCTGCCATCAGTAACATCCCTCCCTGTTGTACAGGTCTGACTCTTTATATCAGAGCTGAAATAAAATTTTTGCTAGGGTTTGGATGTTTGTCTCCTCTAAACTTCATGTAGAAATCTAATGTCTAATGTTGGAGGTGGGACATAATGGGAGGTGTTTGGGTCACGG
Organism: Saimiri boliviensis; assembly: GCF_048565385.1. Classification (NCBI taxonomy): domain Eukaryota; kingdom Metazoa; phylum Chordata; class Mammalia; order Primates; family Cebidae; genus Saimiri; species Saimiri boliviensis. The sequence goes on along the minus strand of NC_133449.1, from coordinate 8,619,711 downwards.
GGCTGATTCCTCATGAATAGATGAATGCCTTCCCCGGGGGATGAGGAGATGAGTCTGTTCTCACTCCTTGAGAGCTAGTTGTTAAAAAGGGCCTGGCACCTCCTGGCTCTTTCCTCCTTTCCAGTCACATGGTTTCTGCCCACATTGGCTCTCCTTTACCTTCTGCCATTACTGGAAGCAGCCTGAGGTTCTCATCAGAGGCAGAGCCCAATGTTGTAGTCCACTGTTCTGTGCAGTTGGAAGGCCAGCCTACACTCGAAGTGGGCAGAGAGAGACTCCTCCTCTTGACAGGGAGCAGGACAGGCTGCAGAAGAGCCTATTAAATAGGATATACTGTTTCAAGCATCTTTGGAAAGTACAGTCTGCCACATGATTTTTAGAAGTTCAGTTTGATTTCTCAACACTTTATGAATGTGTATCCATATGTGCTATTTTTGTCAGATATAGCAATCATGAATATGTTAGTTTTGTTAAATGTTTGAATTAGGAAGCTTTCCTTCCCTGTTCTTTGCTCGGGAATAATCTAAAATATTATAATTGTTTCTCAAAAGTTTAAAGAACTTTCATAAAACAACCTGAACTGCCTACATGACAAAGATTTTTATTTGGTGAAATGTAATTTTTTATTAAAGTTTTTCCCCCCTTGATTTCTTCTATATGATATATATTTAGAAAGTCCTTCCCCAATTTGGGAACATTTGACTGTTTAGTCATAGTTCCTATTTGTTGTAGTTGTGTATTTTACATGTAATTAGTTAATTCATATAGACTTGTTTTGGTGTGAGATGAAGGCATAGCTTTCTTTTCCCCAGCCAGCTTGTGAACCAGTTAGATGACAAGCCATCTATTCCCGGATAATTTGCACTGCAGCCTTCATCTTATTCAATGTTAAATATTCTGGAGTCTGTTTCTGGGTTTCTGTTCTCTCCTGTTGATACATAAGTTCTTTTTCCCATTCTATGTTTTTAATTGTAACTATATTCCCAGCATCTTAAGTTTTTAGAAATCAGTAAGTGTTCATGGCTATGAAATGTAAGTAAATGCCGCCCGACTCATACTAAGCAGTTACGCTTTTAGACTATTGAGAACAAGGTTTTTTCAAAATTCTATGAAGAATTTGTTTAATATATACCTTAGCCAGATATTGTTGTGCTAACTTTTATGTTCTAGAAAGGCGGAATAAATGGAACACATACTAATCACATATTTATAGCTTGTGACCATGACTTTCAAATATATAAATTGGTATGTGTATGTCTCTCAGAAGAAAATGAATAAAATGAATTTATCATTGAAGGTGATAGTCAAGTAAACTGAAGCATATGCTAGAAAAGAGTTTTCATAATTCATTAAAGAAAGCGGTTTCTAAAGTAGATCTAGTAATATTTAATTTCTGAACCATATCATTTAATTAATAAAGTACTTTAAAACGTGCTCTTTAACAAAATGAGTCTTTTATTTTCATTAACGTAGCTTGTTTTTGTTTTTCAGATACTGCTTTGTGTTTGCTCTGGGATACCTCACAGTGTGCCAAGTCACTCGCGTCTATATCTTTGACTATGGACAATATTCTGCTGATTTTTCAGGGTAAGGTGAAAACTTTGATTTAGTAGCCTGTTTTATCCATTCTAGCAAGGTGGTTAAAGGACAAAATATTATATTTGCATTTAGTAGTTCAAGTGAAAAGCTATTATTAAACATTTCAGTTGAAAATTTCTTTATGAACTTAGAGTTTCCCTCTTCTAAGTAGTCTTTTAAGTACTACAGAAGTCAGTGAGAGCTTTGTTCTGCTTCTTCATACCTAATGGGGCTTCCTTTGGTTCATAGGTACTTGAGCTAGGTCAGTCAGAGTTTCCCAGAGAACACGCTCAAGGATGCATTTTTCTTCTATGCATTTCACCCCTTTGCAGTGTTCTCCATTCAACAGCAGTATTCAGTTGAGTAGTGGAAATAACTTCTGGCTTTTGTTCCTTCAAAGGGGATTTATTTTCTTACTGGTGCTAGATGAGTCTCTGTCTGTAACAAAACTGATTGAATGTCCGTTATGAAATAAACACAGAAAAGCTCTTACGAAGTAACTTGCTTTCCATCTTTGTGAAGTGACATCTGCTAACACCTTGGTACCAGATGAGGAAGTTGAAGACACATTTTCATTTTTTTTCATGTCAGGCTTGACTGCTTTCTCCAGTGAATAAGATACAGTAGGCCTGCTTTGGGCTAGTCTGGAGTCATCTGGACTGCATAAGTAATGAGCAGTAAATCCAATTTAAGAATATGTGTTTTGGAAACGTCATGATACCTCTGGAAAAAAAAAATTATTCAGCAATAGAAATGGACCAAAGTTGTATGAGCTCAGAGAAAAATCACTTTTATGAAACAAGAGAATTTTAGAAGAGAAAGAGGAAATACCTTTTTCTCCGTAATGAGATTGAAGTATATTTTATGACACAGATTTTAAAATTGGTTTGGCTGAAAGGAAATTACATCAAAACAAAACCCAGATCAAAACAAAACAATTTAAATGTGCCAAAAATTTAGTTAATCAAAGATATTGAGAGTAATTGGGAAATACATCTGGAAGAGCAGAAAAGGAGAACAGATGCTGGCCATCTCATTTATGGATAGTAGGTGTTCCTGGAGAACATGACCTCATGAGAAGAATCAGTAGACGCCAGACCACTGTGAAAACCTTCATGATCTTGAAGAAGTAACTCAGGTCACATTTTCATCATAGTGTAATGAAATTGGAAATCACTGTGTAAGTTTAAAAGAATTGCAATTGCTTAGAAAATTTAATTCTCCTGAGAATTTGCAACCATATTGGTCTTGTTCATCACGTATCCTATGCTTAGCACATGGTGGAATTAAATGTGTATTGAGTTAGGAATAATACTTAAGTACAGAAGAAAGTTGAAAATACAGTCAGAAAAATGGGAGAAAGTAACAGACAACACAGATGAAGAAACAAGAGCCATGGGGGCAAAGCTGTGCCACCTGAAAGAGAAATTAAGGGCTTTGAATACTTGAGTTATAATAAGTGAGAAATAAGCATTTATTAAAGTAGAAAATAGAAACAAAAAGCATACTTTAAATTAATTTAATTTATTAATGTCGATAACAGAAATGTTAACATTAGCAGCTTGAAGTTAACAATATTATAAAATCGTGAATTTTCACATTGGCCTCTAGGGTCCTGGGACTTTGTAGGCAGATTCTGCAGGTGTCAGAGGAGCTCAGCAGGTGAGGTTCTAGGTCTTCCAGTCTTGCTTCAGCCACGTCTGCTCTGTGTTTCTCTAGTTTGTATTTTGGGATTCTGTGTAATAGTTCATTAAAAAATATTTTGCTGCTCTTTTAACTGTCCGATTTTAAAAATAATTTAACATAGCCAAGTTGAATGTATTATACAATCATGTGGATTGGTGTGAGTATAGATTTGTGTGGCCCAGACTTTGGTGGGCTCTCACAGCCCCTCCATCAGTTTGATCTTAGTCATTCCCCTTTTTATTTCCCTCATCAGCTATTCCAAATTCTTGTCAGTCTCAAGGCCTTTACCTATCATTTCTATATTATCTAGGGATAGGCTAACTGCATTTAAAACAATAACATTATTTCAGTGGCTCAATGTAGTAAGAGTTTATTTCTCATTCACATTACATTTCATTGAGGAGGGAGTCTCTGCTCCACACAGTCATTGGGGGAACCAGACTCATTCCTTCTTATGGTTCTACCTCCTTCAGGCTCTGGAATCCTCTAGGTTAAGTTGAGGGCGGGGTGGTAAGTGTGAGCAAAGTGAAGGCGTGCCTGGGCAACACTTCTGCGTGCCTCCTATCAGCAAACATGAGTCATGTGGCACAGATCAGAGGACAGTTGACTTTAAGAACATAGTGCATGTTTAAAAAACAGCTGTATTGGATGTGACTTTAGAAGTATTTTGCTGCTATTTAAAATGCCATTTAAGGCTGAGTGTGGTGGCTCACACCTGTAATTCCAGCACTTTGGGAGGCCAAGGCAGGTGGACTGCCTGAGCTCAGGAGTTTGAGACCAGCTTGGGCAGCATGGTGAAACCCTGTCTCTACTGAAGATACAAAATATTAGATGTGCATGGTGGTGCACACCTGTAGCCCCAGCTACTCAGGAGGCTGAAGTGGGAGAGTCGCTTGAGCCCTGGGGACAGTGGTTACAGTGAGCTAAAATTGCACCACTGCCTTCCAACCGAGGTGACAGAGTGAGACCCTGTCTCAAAAAACAAAAATAAAAAATAAAAATGCATTTAAATACTTAAGTGTAGTTTTAAATGTTTAAATATATAGAATAAAAACAATCTGGCATTTTTAAGATAGAAAACCTGTTTATAAAACTCCCAGTTTAAAGAATATTTTTTATCTGTTAAGAGAAAAGTTTTGACCATTGTCAGTGAACTGATAAAGATTAGACACAGTCAAATTAGCCGAAGGAGACCATTGTGGCAGAATTAACTTGAAGGCTCTCGATTTTTTTTTTTCTTTTAAATGGGCACAGGAGAGAAAAGAGCCACCTAGAGACAGACTCTCCGCTTGCTACAGTATTCGGGCACAGGGAACCCTTGAATATGTTGTAATACATAAGCAGAAAAGATCCTGACTTGATCCTGATTAGAGTGAATATCATAGATCTTCAGAATGTTAGATGGCTAAGAAGGTGGATTGGATAGTGACTCACCCTTCGTGCTGAGCTGGCCCATTGCTCTGATGCTAGAAAGTGTAAGAAGCAAAGCCCAGACTCTTGCTGAGGAATCAAAGTGAAATCTCTTTTGTATGGGACAATTTTACTTGCACAAGAGTATGGAGAAACGGGTGTGTGTTTGTGTGCGAGTGTGTGTAAATTGTTAGGTTTAAGATACATATCAAATGTTGATTAGATACAGGGACTCATGCCGTAATACAAGTTTCTATTTACAGAAAGGTTGAAAAGCTACTGAAATTGTTTGGTTTCACATTAGCCTTAGAAAATAGATACAAGGTAAGTATAAAACAACTACATAGCTTTCTTTGTATCAGCAATAATCAGTTAGAAAATAAGAAACAGGATTCTTTTTCAAAAGCAAGAAAAACCATGAAAAAATCTAGTAATTTGTATAAAAAGAAATGTACAGAATCTCTGTGCAGAAAACAATAAATTCTTACTGTAGAACATAGAGTAACTGGCAAAAAAAATCAAGCTGTTCGTTCGAATAGTAAAACTCAGTATGTGACTGAGTGCAGTGGCTCACACCTGTAATACCAACACTTTGGGAGGCTTTGGTGAGAGGTTCGCTTGAGCTCAGGAGTTCAAGACCAGCCTGGGCAACATGGCGAAACCTCGTCTCTACAAAAGATTTTAAAATTAGCTGGGCATGGTGGTGTGTGCCTGTAGTTCCAGCTTCTCAGGAGGCTGAAGTGGGAGGATCGCTTGAGCTTGGGAGATTGAGGCTCCAGAGCCATATTCACACAACTGTACTCCAACCTGGGTATCAGAGCAAGACCCTGTCTCAAAAAAAAAAAAAAAAAAAATCAAAACAACCTTAAGTATTATAAAGATACTAATGGGACTGAGTGTGGTGGCTCATGCTTGGACTCCTAGCATTTTGAGAGGCTGAGGCAGGTGGATCATTTGAGGCCAAAAGTTTGAGACCAGCCTGACCAATATGGCAAAACTCATCTCTACTGAAAATATAAAAATTAGCTGGGCATGGTGGGACATACCTGTAATTCCAGCTACTTGGGAGGCTGAGGCATGAGAATCACTTGAGCCAGGGAGGTGGAGGTTGCAGTGAGCTGAGATCACACCATCGCACTCCAGCCTGGGTGACAGAGCTGTCTTAAAAAAAGAAAAAAGAAAGTAAAAAAAAAAAAAAAAAAGATACTGATTCCCTCTGACTCCCCCAAGTTAATCTGTTGATATAATGCAGGTAAAATTGGAGTTTTTAGGGAAATCAGATAAATAAATGGAAAAGTTTCTCTAGAAGAATAGATGCTTGAGTATAGTGAAGTTGATATAAAGACATTGTACTCAGGAGTCATTAAAATATTCTGGACTGACAGGAATAGACAAACCAAAGAAACCAGGATGAAGGACCGAGAAAGAGACCCATGGATCTAAGGAATAAAATTACAGAACAGCAGTGGTGGGATCAGAAATTCATGGGGAAAGCCAGGCTCTACGCTTCAGTAAATGGTATTGGGACATTTGGAAAGAGAAGAGACAGGTAAATCCTTGCCGCACATATAGATAATAGATTGTAGATGGAAGTGAGAAAAGATTTTTTAGCAAAAAGGTTCTGATTGGAATATGTTGATTTCTGTGGTACTGAAAGGGTTGCTTTTAGTGTACTTATAAAAAAAAATTTATATGTGAAATAATTATTTCTTCATGTCAAGAATGTATCTTAGAGCTAACTGCACCGTAGTAGAGGCTCAATAAATGCTTACTACTGGTCAGTCATGTGTGCTCCTTTAGTAAGGTTTATTAAGCACGCGCTGTGCATTTTGCTAGGTTCTTCAAGGTTGAGACAGGTACTTTTGTAGCCAGCATTTTTTTCAAGCATAATAAGAACTGGTAGACCATATAATCTGAAAGCCACAGGTGTGCTCATCATGTCCATCCCTTCTTTTTAGAAAGCATTATTCATATTCAGACTCTACTTGTAGATGTGTTTCTGTGTTCTCTGAAATGAGTCATGGGAGGCCCCCCTTGGCCCTTCATTGTGTTCCCACTAATGATGCGCAGCAACTGTGTTCTGTGGGAGCGTTTCCCAGCCCCTTGACCTACATTTGATTTCAGGAAACATTCCGTCTGGCTGCCACTAATGTAATTCAAGGTATCCGGAATAAACAGAGATGGATCCATTTGTGGTTTGCTTTGTCTGTTGTTCCCCACCCTACCCAACCAAGCCTTTCTCCCTGAAGGTCTGTGTGTTCACAAAGCAGGTGGCACAAGATTCATCAGAAACATGCAGTGTTTTCCTGAGGCTGAGAAGCTGGTGATGGGCCTGCAGGGCCGCCTCAGTGTGTGCCTTCTCACCACTCTTTCTTCTTCAGTTCTGCCACTCATCCCAGTGACTCTCCTTGGAACACCCTTCCAGCCATATCTGCGTGTCCAAACCTCCACAGTCTTAAAGGCTTAGCTAAATGACTCTTGTTTGAGATGCGTCCCCTCAGCTCTCTCTGTGCAAATCCTCAAATAGCTCACTGGGCAGTGCAGACTTTGTACTGTAGTTATTCACATACCTTTCATCAAAACAGTGCTTCCCTTTTGATTATTATGTCCCTTCAGCACCATTGGCTTCATAGCAGTTTAGTTATTATGCAAAGGTGTGAATGGAGAAGGGACCCAGCTCCTATTAAACATCTGCTGTGTGTCAGACACTATTGAATTTAGTCCACACAGTGGCATCATTATCCCCTGTGTTTTATAGATAACCGTTTTGAGAAAAGTCAGATAACTTCCTTGTCTTCCACAATTGATGTGAAGTGGGGTCAAGATTAAGTGTTCTGACCTGTACGTCCAGCTGCCTATGCAACCTGCTGTCTAGGGCCTCTTGTGCCAAGCATGCCTAAAGTTGCAGTCCTGATTTCCCTTCTCAGTCTGCTTCCTCCTCCTAGTTAGTTACTCTGGTCAAAAACCTCAGTGGTACGAAGTATGAAAACCTGCACAGGATGCATTATCAAATCCCATTGACTTTCCCTTCAGAATAGATCTAGAAGTAACTTCAGACCTCCTCTGCTGTTACCCTGGTCTGAGCCACCATCCTTCCCTGCCCAACACCCCTGTCCCTTCCGCCTGCCTCTGGTACCGCCACAGTCTTTTTTCAACCTAGAATCAGAATATATTCTTTTAAAACCGAGTCACTTTTTTGCCTAAAGTCCTCCAGTAGTTTCTTGTCTCACTCAGATCGAAGCCTGTGTCCTCACCCTGAGAAGATGAGAGCCTGCTGGATCCGGCCTCCTGCTTGCTGTCTTCAGCCTTTGTTCCTGTCCCCCTTACTCACTGTCACATTGGCCTCCATGCTGATCCTGCAACATGCCAGTCACACTTCTTCCTAGACTGTTGAACTTGCTTTTCTCTCTTCCTGGAACATTTTTACTCCAGGCCTCCACAGAGCTTGTCCTCTAGTTCACTGTCATCTTCTGGGTGAGGCTGGTTCCCACCTGTGTCCTGTATTCCTTAGGCCCCTTACTCTGCTTCATTTTACCGCCCAGGGCTCACAGCGTCTGACACATTGTATCTTTACCTGTTTATTCGTTTATAATCTACCTCTCTCCAGTACAGTATAAATTCCATAACAGCAAGGACTTGGCCTGTCCTGTTCACACTGTATCTTTGGCATATAGAGCAGTACTTGGTGCATTGTAGGTGCTCATTAATTAAATACTTGTTTTTTCTGAATGAAGCAGTGAGTAAGTGAATGAATGGATGAGGACCAATGGCCTTTTCCATCGTCTCTCACTTTGTATTCATTTGGTGTTAGGCAAGTGAGGTTCCTTGGTGTCAGCAGGTCTTGTTTGGATGAAAGGTTACTTGTACACTTAGGGTAACTGAGGTGGATAGTTAACAGTTTGCCTTTGCTGCCGGGTAACACATATCCTGGTGGCAAGCTGTTACCCAGTAGATGCTTTTAGTTGATTTGTAGCATTAATATACAGACTTCCCCTGAGTTTAGTGGTCTCCTAGAGATAACAGAACAATCACAAAAGTCATTGTTCATTTTTAGCATTCATTCTCTTGTAATGTTTAACTACATTTGAGTTTTACTGTGTAATGGAACCAAATCCTATTCTTGTTCTTTGTAGAGAAAAAAAGTATGTAAATATATTTTTAAATTTTTTATCCTTTTTTTAATTTCAGAAAGCCTAGAATTTTTACTTAAGCTAATTTTTTTTATGTTAGCTGAAACTGTTACATCAGTTGAACTTTTACTTTGAACAGTTACATTTCATATTTTCCCACAGTCTCAGCAGAGTATCTCTGGAAGGAAATATAATACCACTTAAATATACTAACGTGGTCCTATAGAAGGAAAAGGAAGCGCCATCCTGAGGCCCTGACCTCACTCTGGAAGTTCCAAAGCCTTCCGCTTCTTCTACCTTTTCCAGCTTCCAGCTTCCATCCTAGGGAAACAGGAGGTTCTTTCCAATTTGTGTCAAGGCATCCCAGGCTTTTCCTAGGGTCCAGGAAGTGGTTAGATACTGAGGCTCCATTAATACAAAGCCAACAGATATTGAATAGTTAAAATGTCAGTAGAGATGTAAGTGAAATAGTTGTGTAAATCACCCTAATTGTCCTGAAGCAGATGTTTGTGAGCAAAATGTGCTGTTAAGAAAGCCCACTGCAGTTACCTCCCTGTGTACTGTTAGACTATTTTCATTTGTAAATGCTTTCTGCACAGTCGTTCCTGCTGTGGAAGGGTGAGGTGTCAGTCTTTCTTGTCTCCTAGCTGTGTACCTGCTATGTTGGACTCATCTGGCTGTTTTGCCCTCTAGTTTGCATTTCTGAGCTCTCTTTAATCTACTCATCCCTTACTGAACTTTTCCTATAATATTTTCTTATTTTCATCCATAACATATGCCTGTATAGTTACCTTATGACAGTTTTGTCTTCAGTCTTTCTGTTTCTCCATGTGCTATGCCTGGCTGACGGGTTGGACCAGAGGCATTGGGACTGCCATCCACTTAAAACAAAGGGACTATATGGAGCTAATGACCATCAGGAAATGAAACAAAAAAAAATGATGAGGCATTTCTATAAACCAGTCAGTACATTGACAGTGTATTATGTGCTAGGTACTGAAGGCACAGAAATAATTAAAGCAATATTCCTAACTGTTGAGTAGCTCATGGTTTTTTGTGGTAATAGAATAAACAAATAATTACAGTATATAATAAATGCTTTCAAGCACAGACGAGAAAGAACAGATGGGGGGAGTGTATAATTTACCGACAGAAGGAGTAATAGATCTTCACTAGACACTTAAATTCCATTTATTTGGTATTTTAAAAATATTTATTTGCCAGGCACAGTGGCTCACACCTGTAATTTCAGTACTTTGAGAGGCTGAGGCGGGTGGATCACTTGAGTCCAAGAATTTGAGAACAGCTTGAACAACATGGCAAAACCTCATGTTAACCAAAAATTTAAAGATTATCCATGTGTGGTGGCACACTCCTGTAGTGTCAGCTGCCTGGGAGGCTGAGATGGGAGAATCACTTGAGCCCAGAAGTTCGAGGCTTCAGTCAGCCAAGATTGCACTACTGCACTCTAGCCTGGGTGACAGAGCGAGACCCTGATGAAAAATATGTTTTTTTTTTTTAATTTAGCACATATTTTGTGCCAGACACTGTGATATATGCTGGAGGTTTAGTGGTGAACAAGACTGTTAGGTTCCTTGCCTCATGGACTTTCTGAAAAAGGGAGCAATTTAAATCAACCACTGAGATTTAATAAAGAGAACAACTACGAATGTGAAAACACTGTAAAGGAAACAAACAAGGACTGAGATGAAATGAAGGGTGTGTATTTTCTTGCATATATGTATGTGTTTGTGTGGGCAGAGGGAAGCTACTTGAGTTAAAGCTGTCCAGTGGGCCTCTTGTGCGAAATGACTCTTCACTTAATTCTTGAAGAGGGAGGAGTAGCTTATCCTTGTAAAATGATTCCAGGAAGAGTAGTCTGGGTGGAGAGAGCAGCATTTGGAGAGAGGCTGGAGTATTCAGGTCCATTTCTTGTCTTCCCTCCTGCTCTGTTAGGGGCATGATTCCTGGAATCAGCAGTACAGCTACATGTCATCCGTCCTCCCAGCCACACGTCAGCTGTCCTCCCAGCGAAGCTCACTTTCATAAGAGCTTCTGTGTCCTTTGCACCTGATGGAATAGAAGTTGTATGTGGGTTCAGGGGCCAAAGCGGGCACAAGAAGGACACTCAGAGCCCATATTTGAATTTTTTAAACGTCTTGTCTGTGTATACCTGACAGATTACTGTGTCACTGAATTGACAAAATAAATGTAATAATTATTTTATCAGTTGTTATTATGTTTTAAGGAGACATGGGAATTAGAATTTAGAACTGAAGAGAATTTCATAACTCCATTGAGCTAAACTATGAAAAGAATTGGGCAGATTGAGAAAAATGATTATCTCCCCCCAGGGAAATGGAAATTTTAGGGCATTTTTATAATTTTCAAGGGCTTGAAGGATATCTTACAAAGCAGAAATAGCAATCCGGTGTTCCAAGCCACCTGGGGGATTAGGTTGGTTGAAGCATGATTTCCTGGTAAGTGAATATGTAAATATAAGAATTGACTTTTAGAATTGAACCTAAGAGAAATCTCCTCCCTTAAGTACTTCCAGTTTAAGACCATTTGTCATTGATGAGACCTTCCTGTTAGTTGAGGAGAATGAGCTGTAGCTTCTTAAGGGCCCAGGTCTGTAAATCAAATTACCAGTGGTAGGAATGTTTAAAGCAAACCCTTGCTGCTGTTTGCTGACATTGTGAGAAAGACACCTCTGTTTGCCAAAGGCAGCAGTGGGCATGATCGAGTTTCTGCATTGAGCGATGTGTGGACTGGTGGAAGAGAGCAGGTCAAGAGCTAGACCCACAGGGGACTAAGCCTCCCTAGCCTGGGGTCCCCTTTCCATGGCAGTGCATGGGGTGATGCTGTGTGCTCCACACTGTCTTCAGGATTCCCTGAAACATGTTCTCCTCCTCACATGTATAGAGCACAATCTACCTTAAGGCAAAACACAATTTCTTGGTTTTATTGTATTATCGTTTCAGAAAGTTAAATAACTTTTGGTCAATTGTTCTTCAATATAGTCTGTAAGCTAATGTAATAGTTAAAGGATAAAAGCCTTCCTGGTGGTTTTATTTATTTTTATTTTATTTATTTTTATAGAGATGGGGTCTTGCTATGTTGACCAGGGTGGTCTCAAACTCCTGGACTCAAGTGATTCTCCCGCCTCAGCCTCCAAAAGTGCTGGGACGACAGGCATGAGCGACTGCGCCCAGCCTGAACTGTTTTTTAATATTGTCTGAAAGCTAATGTAATGAAGTATGAGATGCATCCTGGTGGTTTTCTCATATGGATGTGTTTTTTTTTTCCTTTCCAAGTTATTCATTCAATAATAATAATAAAATACAGGAAAATAATGCTGTTTTTTTTCTTATTATTTTAAAGTCCTTTTTCCTTTAAAATACATCATGATTTCAGTGCCTTACCTGGCTGTGTTTAGAGTCAATAACCCCTGGGTGCCTAGTTTTTAGCGTAAGAAGTTGGGAGTCTGTCCGTGATATGTTGAAGACAGTACTGAGCCAAAAGCAGGAGACTGGGGCCTCATCTCATGCCTGTGTGCTTCTCACCTCTGGGCCTCATTTTCTAATGTATAAGATGAGGAGATTGGGTTAGATCACTGGGTCACTAGAGATTTCTTTTAGAGGGGAGCATTTTTTGTTTTGCTTTTTTGAAGCCTGGGAGAAAGCCCAGATCACCATCTCCTATGCTGTTTTCAAACACATAACCTCTGAGTTATTGCTGAAATCCTTTGGAGGTCTTTTTTATGTTAAAAATTTCAGGATTTGTAGTGATAAAAAGCAGAATAAACTCTTACTCATATGTCATAACTATTGTTTTAACTTTTTTCTTTTAAAATACTAATTTTTTTATCTTGTCACAGCCCAATGATGATCATTACTCAGAAGATCACTAGTTTGGCTTATGAAATTCATGATGGTAAGAATTCTGAAATTAATTTTTTATTGCTGAAAAAATTTCAATTCCAATAATCTTTTGCTTGAGATATTACCATAACTTTCTGCTATTAGAGTAAGGAAAGGGAGGGTGTTAAGATAGGGAAATATATTTAACTCTGCTTAGGGTTATGAAAAATGCTTGCTTTCCTTCAGTGTTTTACCTTCATTTTGAATTCAGTGCAGTGACAGAAAGTAAAATAGTGTGATTTAGTCATATTGCCCACAGTAGTGGCAATTTGACATATAAAGGAAAGAGACATTTGGTCTAGATCAAGTTTTATTATTTCCTGCTTCATCTCCTTGTTAAATTTTTATTATAATTTATGTGTTTCCCCTAAACTGTTTACTTTATATACATACATTCATAATTATATGTTTCCATGTATTTTTATTATACATATTTCTGTTTTCGATGAGTGACATATAGCCCTGGCCTAACAGGACTCTGAGTCATAAGATTTGGACTCTGATTCCTTCAAAGACTGAAGAAGTGAAGCATCCCTATTAGAACAGTCATTTTTATGTATCCTCGGGAGCTTTTGAGATGAGTTTGAGCCCCACTGTGTCTCCACTTACCCAGTGCAACACCCCAGGCAGGTTTTCCCTCTTATTGTCTGAGGACCAGCCCTGACAGTACTGTGGAGAGAGAGAGAGAGAAAAAGAGAGAGAGAGAGAGAAAGAGAGAGAGAGAGAGGGGGAGAGAGAGAGAGAGAGAGAGACTATTTCCTCTTCTCCCCTCTGGCTACTAACAAGCAAAATCAACACTTAATTTTTCTGGGGGATGGTGGAAGGAAAGAGGTAGATTAAAAAATCTCTGCTACGTGTTTAATCAAGTCTGCATGTTAAACAGCAACTCTCTGCCCTTCAGAAAGAGAAACACCTCTGAGGGAAAATTCTGCATACAGGAGGGAACATGAGGTTGTGGTAGGAGTGTGGGTTTTGGTGGATGGGCAAACGTACACTCAGAATCCAGTTCAGCTTCTTACTCCTTCAGTTTTCTCCTTTGTCAATTAACAGTATGATCCAGCTTGAAGGGTTTTTTCATGGATTATAATTTGTGCAGTGTCTTGTAGTTCTTGCATTCTGATCAATGAAGTGATCTGGCGAAACTCACCAGATCCTGATACAAGATTGTAGTTATAAAACTTATACTAGAAAACACTGTAGGTAAAAGCATACAGTTATTTTCAGGTGCTAAAACTTCTGTAATATGCTGATAACAGGTTACTCCTGTGACACTGGAAAGAGAATATAGGAAAGTTGTGGATCAAGGATATTATTTTGTCCATAGGTCTATAAGTATCTGATGACAATATATATTCAACTCAGAATTAGAAGCACAACAAACCCCATTTTTTGTGACCCCTTCTTTTAAATGGATTTAATGGTAATTATCTGTTTAGAACAGTTTAGATTTTGATTAATCTTGGCAGCATTTGAAGAGTTCATACCCTTTAACTTTTCAAACTGGATTCCTCTTCTGGTTTGCTTCAGTACATCCTCTGAGACAGTCTGCTACAGATCTGCCACTCCCGATACCACCTACCCCTTTATTCCCAAAGGATGGATTGAACCCTGTCTAATCTGTGTTTTCTCAGCTAGTCTTTCAAAGAAGGGCCTTATTATCTGTGTGTCGAGGGACCCCAACACCACTCCCAGTTTGTTGATTCACAGGACTTAGCATGTAGTTGTATTCATGGCTAACATTTATTACAGTGAAAAGATTCCAAGTAAAGTTAGTAAAATGCAATGGTGCCTGTAGTGAAGTCTAGAAGAAACCAGGCGCAAGTTTCCAGAAGTCCTCTCCCAGGGGAATCACTTAGTTTTTCACAATTTATTGCTGGGGGAATTAAGAACGTACTTAATTCCCCCAGCAACAAATTGTGACAACAGCTGGGAAGTGTTTATTAGGGAAACTCTTAAAGTTTTTATTAGGGGCTGGTCACATAGGCTCCCGCTGCCTAACACACACCAAATTCCAGGCTCCCAGAAGGAAAGCAGGTGTTCAAAATAAACCATATTGTTGACACAAATAGGCTAGGCATAGGGAACATTTCATATCAGTGTAGGAGACTGTGGACCAGCGCACACCTTATAAGAAGGGCTTACTAAGGACAGCAGACTCAGAACTGTGTTAACCTGTTTCTGCACAGTCTGGTTCTGGACCACTCCTAGATGAAATTAAGTAAATTATCTATAACTGTGTCTGTTTCTCAACTATCAATCCAGCAGCATCATTCATACTTGCATCCTCAGGAAGCAGGTGTTACTGTATCTTTGGATATTTCTAGGCATGGTTTTTAAGACATTTCATCACCCTCACATAACAGAGCCTGTTTACCCTTCGGCTTTGAATTGTCTGTATAAGATTGCTGAGGGCTTAGGATGAATGACTAAAATAACCTGCTGGCATGTTTGGTCCTGAAGTCTGACTTGTATTGTGGCCTTTAGGGGTAGCATAGCTGGTTTTCTTGCTGGCAGCTTCATTGATGTCACCTTACAGTAGGAATACTTCAGCTA
This sequence comes from Saimiri boliviensis, assembly GCF_048565385.1. Lineage (NCBI taxonomy): Eukaryota > Metazoa > Chordata > Mammalia > Primates > Cebidae > Saimiri > Saimiri boliviensis. Next base: position 8,604,431 of record NC_133449.1, on the reverse strand, counting down.
ACTGAATGTTTGTACAGGTTGAGTATCTCTTATATGAAATGCTTGAGATCAGAAGTGTTTCCAATTTCGGATTTGTTTGGATTTTGGAATCTTTGCATACATATAGTGAGATATCTTGGGACCCAAGTCTAAACACAGAATTAATTTCTGTTTTATATATACATTATACACATAGACTGAGGGTAATTTTCTGCATTATTTTTAATAATTTTATGCATGAAACAAAATGTGTGTACATCGAACCATCAGAAACCAAAGGTGTCACTGGTGCAGCCACCCATGTGGGTAATCAGTGGTTGTTTGGCATCACCAGGATTCCTGTACTCCGAATTTACATAAAAATGATAAGCAATCATTTTCTTATATCTAGTCATACCTAAGTACTAAACAGTGGAAAATATACCATTCCATTGATACAGTGAAAAAATAGTGTATTCAGGGCAACTAAGCATCACAGTAGAATCTCTGGACTACCGGCATCAGCTGTTAGACACAGCAGCAACAAACAGTGGCAGGCGTTCAGCCTCTGCCAACAACGTGTTGTCACGCTGGGGCTCAGAAGTCTTCTTGTATCCCGTTGTTTGCTGGACTGCCTTATCTGTACTTGGTTAGACTTCTAGCGTTAAAAAATGATATCTTGTCTTTAATTGGTTTTTGGTGATTCTTTTGGCAAGTTCCCAAATTGTGAACTGAGAAGGGAGGCTGAGCTTGTTGTGCGTGTAGACTTTTGACACAAGTTTGTTCTATGTAACGCTATCCTTTAAGCTCCGTGTCTACTTTGATTGGCTAGTTTATACTTTGAAAGCAATAAGAGCTTATCTGAGCAACATGGCAGGCTGAACTGGTGTAGAGACCCACCCTATGCCCATTACTTGGAAATGCTGACTAAACCTAACAGCATAGTTTATGTATGGCAAAGCTTGAAATCACAAATAAAACTATTAACATGTCACCCTTCTGGTAAAAGCATGAGGAAAAAAAGGATAAGAAATTTTAAACAATCGAATACTTATCCTCATTTCTAAAGATGGCTCTTGTTTTTTTAAGGAAAGGGTGGACAGCAGTGTATCTGATATGGGAAAACAAAAGAGAATTGTCACAAGTAGGAGTTACCCTTTTTTAGCATTTAAATCCTGATAGTATTTTACCTTTTTCTCATCTTTGATCCTCTTTTTTTTAAAGTATTTTTTTTTCCTCCTGATTATAAAAAGTAGGTATGTGATCATTGAGGAAAATTTGAAAAACATGAATTGGAAATACAAAGAAAAAAATAATCTTCTGTATCCCTCCCCCAACAATCCTCAGAGCCAGAAGACCTCCTCCTCCTCCTCCTTCTTCTTCTTCTTTTTTAGACAGTCTCGGCCCCACTGCAACCTCCACTTCCCAGATCCAAGTGATTCTCATGATGCCTCAGCCTCCTGAGTAGTTGGGATTACAGGCATGCACCACGCACCACCATGCCTGGCGAATTTTTTTTATTTTTTTTTTAAGTAGAGACAAGAGTTCACCATGTTGGCCAAGCTGGTCTCAAACTCCTGACCTCAGGCGATTCAGCTGCTTTGGCCTCCCAGATTGCTGGGATTACAGGTGTGAGACACTGTGCCTGGTCCCTTCTTTTTTTTTTTTTTTTTTAATTAAATTGCCTTTATCATCTTATGAGGCATAGTTTTCTTTTTACATAATTGTCAAAAGTGGAATGTATAATATATTCCCATTCTTCAATTGTAGCATATATAGGTTGCTACTTTTTTTTTTTTTTTGCTATTATGTATAAACATGTGATGATCTGTGTCATATATCTTGAATCACACCTTCAGTTATTTCCTTAGGGCTAGAGTTTTAGGAATAGAGGGTAGAAAGATATCTAAAGTGTTTGCTATACTGGTTTACAGAAAGATATGAGTTCCTCTTGGTAGCTCATTTATTTGTTTATCTTCTGTCTCCCTACTAGACTATAAGTGTTATAAAAGTAGGGAGTTTGTTTTTCCTCTGCTCTTTCCTCAGTGCATAGAATAGTTTCAGAGACATTTTAAGGCAGTAATTATTTTCTTTTCATCTTTGTATTATATACATATAAAATACATAAAATGTGTGTTTTACATAATTTAGATTGTACAGTATGAGTAAGAGCCCTTTAAAATTTCTGCATACTTATAAAAAGTGAAAATGGCATCTTGCTCTTTTAATGTACACTTAATGGTTTATAATAAAAATGTTGTTAATCGTGAAATTAACATTTCACGTTAGTTGGCTACATGTATTTCTTTTATTATTTGTCTTTTCATGTTTTTAGTTTGGTCTATTTCAGTGTTTTTTAATTACTTTAGCTTTGTTTCTTTTGGGAATATTAACACTTTATTAATATTAATGTTGCTGTTTGCTTTTTAATTTAGTTTCCCTTTACTCTTTAAATTGGATTTGAGGTATATATATTTTCAAAGCATATGGATCTAGTAAGTTGATGTGTAATCTTAAATAATATATCCTCTTCTTTGAAGAGAAGGTAAATAGATGGATAAAGATCATATATTTGAGTTTGGTTTCCATGCATTGGAGTCATGAAGAGTAAGGAAATTGCTCCTTGCTTTATGTTGAGCTTCTAGTTGATAGTACTAATGTGTAGTCATTTAAGTTATCCAGTAATAAAAAAATTGTAATGGCCCTTTTTGAAAAGTTATAGCATTTACAGTTAAGGACAATAACATTATAATTTAAAAAGTGCCAGCATTGGGAATTCTTTAGTTTAGTTATAACTTCCCTTAGAGTGGAATCAGATGACCAACCATGTATTATTTTATAAAGACTTTTCACATGATCGAGCCTGTGTTGCCGTAAGAAGGAATGGAATAGTCATTATATCAAAATTGGGAATATGATAGCGTGAATTTCAAATGAGGAAAGTAATGAAAGTGTGCATGGGCAAAAATGTCATTTTGGGAGAAATCTTAATTGATAAAAGTACCTATTTTTGTTTCTCAGGGATGTTTCGGAAGGATGAAGAACTGACTTCCTCACAGAGGGATTTAGCTGTAAGGTATGTGCCTTTGCATCGTATCCTGTCATGCTTCCCGTGCCTCTGCCTAGGACCCACATTCCTCCTGTGGCTGAGGCTTACTCGTTCTTCTAGAGGTACTTACTTCTGAAAATCAAGCCTCACTCCCTCCACACACCTCCCTCCTGCCAAAGCCTGCTGGGTGGGACTGGGTATCCCCTCTAAGGCTCCTGCAGCACCCTGCCTATGTGGTTGTACATGTATGACTCCTGTGGGCCATGAGGCTAGCTGCTAGTTTTTGTCCCTGTGAGACTCTGAGTTCCTTGAAGACAGGAGGATAGTATCGTCTTCATGTCTGCCATCTACTAATTACTGATAGTAATTGCAGGTACCATTTACAGGCCAATAATTTGATGGCAGGTACTGGGCTAAGATATAATGCATTAATATAGCACATAGATACCATATTTTGAAATAATAAAGAACCAGTCAGATAATTCTCATTATTATTTGAGGAATTCATCTGGGATAGGCTTCTACTTCATTTGTTGAAGATACTCTGATGACTAAGAAATGGCTTAATTTCACAGGGTCCATCTCAATCTAAAATAATTTGAGATGGAATACACATTGTACTTAAAGAAAAATTATCTGTAGATTACCTTGTTTCTAAATCTAGAATGAATAAGTACATAACTGCTAGAAGAATGAGATTGTTTTTGATATTATTTAGAACTACACTAAGTATTCATTCATCTTTGATCCCAGGTAGCATGTCTTAGGGATCTTTTTATATTTTCCCCATCTTTAAAAATGTTCTATTCTGATATCCTCTATAGTCAGTCTTTGTATAGCAGTAAATACACACTTGAGTATACTTTTCTGACTAGAGGTTAATCTGGTCTGGATTCTTTGATCTTTTGGGACCCTTGGGCTATCCTAGTAGCTACTCATTTACACTCAGCCCCCATTTCCCCTGTGCCTCTCCCATCGAGAGCAAATCCCCAGACCTAGGTAACCCAACCTCTCCACCTACCTGAACAGTGGAAGAAAGCTGAGTGGAAAAACATATTCTCGCTGACTGGACTCATTTTGAATTTGTTACTCCAAATTTAAAGTTAGGATTCTTAGTATTGCCAGTGTCTCGATCACATTTCCTTAGTCCACTCGTTTCCCACACTCTCCTAATATGATATATTCTCCTTTCTCCCAGACTTTTAACACTCTGTCCCCGCTACTCATGTTGGTAGCAAAATTTTATATTTTTGGAGAGAAAAAAAAGAAATCCTACTTTGATTCTGCAACCACCAAATCTACAATGATGCCTGAATCTGTAACACAGTGCTCTACTTTCATCCCTGGTATCAAATACTAGCTGTCCATAATCTAAGGCCAGCTTCTGACTGCGGCACGGAGTCCACTTCCTTCTCAAGGATTTTGCTGTGTCAGTTACTCCTGTCTGTTCACTCACAGATTTCTCCCTCTCCATTGGGCCATCCCCACCACCTGAACAGAGCAAGCTCATGGCACCTCTCATTCCTTTCTAGCCATCACCCCGTTATTGCACACTCCTTTAGAAGAGCACTTCTTGAAGGCTTTGTCGACATTCAGTGTCCGTCCCATTCTCTCCTTAACTCCCTGCATTAAGGTATTTGTCCCCATTCTTGGTCTGAAATCATTCTTTCAAGACTTAATCTTGGCCAATTTCATTGTCAGCCTGTTTGCATGATGCTGAACCTCAACAGCACTAGCCAGCTGGCCACTCTTCTGAAATACCTTCTTCATTTCCTCCAGGACACTCCATTCTTTCCCTTTTTCTCCTCCTTCACTGACTCTCTGTTTCTTCTGCTGAATCCTCTGACCCTGCTTCTGCCTTACCACAGGAATAACCTGCTGTATTCCAGGGCTCAGACCTGGACCTCTCCGTTTTCTCCAGGTGGTCACATCCATTGACTTTAAATACCATCTTCGTGTTTGAAGTCTCCTAAATTTATATTCCCACACAATCCTGTCCCCTCAGCTCCAGCCTCATTTATTCAACTGCCATTTTAAGGTCTCTACATGGATAGTGACAGGCAGCTCAAACAGAACATGTTCAAAACAGAACTTCTAGTTTGTTTCCCTCTTCCTTCCTCCTCCACATCTGTTCCTCCACCATTATCACCCACTTAGTTAATAACAGTGGCATTATCACTGGTGGCTTGGGGGGACTTCCCTTTTCTTATAGCAAATACAGTTCACCAGCAAGGTAAGTTAGCCCTTCCTTTAAAATTCATCTCTGATCTGACTGATCTTCACCACTTCCACAGGTCACATCCCAGCACAAACCCTCATTTTCTACTTGGTCTGCTGTAGGAGCTTTCCTACCTGGCATCCCTATTATCTCCCATCCCCTGTGCAGCCTACTTTTCAGCTAGCAGCCAGAGAGCTTTTAATGTGCATTGGATTATATTATTCCCCTCCGTTGATGAAAATCCTCCAGTGGCTTCCCCTGTAACTTAGAATAGAATTATAAACCCCGGGCCACGGCATATAAGGCTCAGCAAGAGCCCAGAGCTCGCCCACGCTTCCTCACTCCATCCATTCTTTACTGTGCAAACCACTCTATCAAAAATACCCCTCCCTTCCTGCCATCGCTTTCTGTCCCTTTGCTCTGCTTTGTTTTCTTCAATAGTAGGTATTACTGTCTGATGTTATACAAGACATTGGTTTTAATTGTCCCTCTCCCTGCCCCTCAATGTAGGGTCATTGAAGACAAGAACTTTGTCTCATTTATTGTCCCCGTTATCTAAGTTTTGGTTCATTATTTGGAGTGATTTTGCCTCCAAGCATCAGACATTTTTGGTTGTTACTGCTCAGGGGGTGGTGCTACTGACATCTGGTGGGGAGCGCCTAGGGGGTGCTGCTAAACACCCTGCAGTGTGCAGGAGGATGCCACAACAGAGAACTAGGGGTCCAAAGTGTCAATAATTCCACAGGGAGAAGCCCAAACTTGAGACAGGACATAGTTGATATCAAATAATTATCAATGGAATGAGTGAATGAATCTTTTGTTTTATATTCTACATTACAATTAGATTTAAGTTCTGATTTTATAAAAAAGTGTAGTAATTTACTTCAGTACCTAAAATTACTTGTTGTTTGATAGGACAGTGGAGCCAAAAGTTACTTAAGCAAGTTTCATGGTTAAGAACCTCCTCCTGTCCTTGCTAATGGTGATACATAGTTGACTTGGTGTTAAAATAATTGGTATTGAGAATGAAACTCTGTTGCTGGAGTACAAGGAGTTCTTTTGTACCGTTGTGACTGCAGGGTACTTACCCCAGTCTTTGATACAGTGAGAAAGCATGCTGTTTCATCATTAAATAGAAATAACTAAAAGAGATAATCTGCCAGAAACATTTTCTGTCATCAATTTCAAGCCCTGAGAAGAAAATACTTAAGGTTCAAGACATTTTTAAAAGTGGAAAAATAATTCTGGAAACGTTAGAAAAGTATTTTTGGCTGAGTGGTAACCTAGATAGTATCAGATGGGCAGGATCACTATTTTGTTCTGTGTAATTTCTCAAAGAAAAATAGTGTATGCTAAGCTAGGCAAGGTGGTGAGTGCCTGTCATCCCAGCTACTCAGGAGGCCAAGGCAGAAGGATTGCTTGAGCTCAGGAGTTTGAGTCCAGCCTGGGCAACATAACAAGACCTATCTCTTAGTTTTTTTTTTTTTTTTTTAAATACATACTATTATGAGGGTATTCTTTCAACCTCTCTTGTCCACAAGAGTGTTTGTATATTTTAAGGAGACAGCTTATCCTATTCAGAGAGGAGGAGGGACTGTGACATGTTCAAAAGCCTGCCTGCTGTGTACAGGTGCAGTTGTGGTTTCTTTGTGATGGCTTATGTGACAGTAGGCTTTCTTAATGGAACTGTTTTTTTTTTTAAATACACACTCCTTATTCATTTATATGATAACATAAATTGTCTAAACAGTCTCTTGTATTAACTAACTGTTTTCACCCTGTTACCCATAGGTACTGTGTATCATTTGGACAGACCTCTAAGGAATGGAATTAAAAATGTTTTGAGACATTCTTGACTCCCTTTTCTCTTCCACCCTATAGCCAATCCCTCAGCAGCCTTCAGGCTCCACTGCCAGGACACGTGCAGAGTGTCTGCCCCCTCCTTCAGCCATCGTCACCTCCTGCCTGGAGACAGCAGGAGCCCCACACATGGGCTGGAGTGATGTGTTTTCAGACATAGGACTTTTAAAACCCTGCTATGTTTTTTCATATAAGTCAGAATAAAATCTAAAGTCCCTGCCATGGCTAATAAGGCAGGCCCTGTCTGGTTCAGCTCAGCTGTCTGCCCTGCTCCTACCTCCTCTCCTGGGACTACTCTGCTCCAGCCCCATGGTCTCCTTGCTGCCAGGCATGCCCAGCTCAGGGGTCCTCACACATCATTCCCTCTGCCTGGAATCCCTGTCCACGTTATTCCTGTCACTTTTTTCTGGTCTCTGCTCAGATGTCACCTTACCAGAGAGGCCTTCCTTCTCTGACTTCTTAACATCGTAAAAGAGTTCCTTCTTTTTGTAGCACTTAGCATCTCTGAAAATACTTTTTATATATTTTATTGTTGTTTTCTGCAACTGGCGTGCAAGCCGTGTGGCTGTAGGATTGCCTTCTCTTTGTTTCCTGCTGTGTCCAGGCCCTGGAGTATGTGGAGCGCATGGTGTGCAGCAGGTGTTTTTTACAAGAGTGAATGATTGCCTGGGAAGAGACACCACTTTATGGATAGTGCACCTGTCTTTGATTTGTTTCATCATGAGAAATCTAAGTCGAAACCTTCATATTTGCCCGTAAGGATCTGTAAAGAAGCTCTTATTCAGACACACTGTTGAGCATGACTGTGTCCTGAGCCTGAAAATTTTTGTTTTGTGGGTGCAAATGAAAATTAAAGCTTGTCTTATTTTGGAAATGGGGAACAGTGAGGTGGATGATTATTCTATCAAATGTTCTGAAAACTTACGCTGCATCTCACTGATTGCATGTCTTTTCATTGCAGGCGCATGCCAAGCCTACTGGAGTATTTGAGTTACAACTGTAACTTCATGGGGATCCTGGCAGGCCCACTCTGCTCTTACAAAGACTACATTACTTTCATTGAAGGCAGATCATACCATACGACACAATCAGGTGAAAATGGAAAAGAAGAGATACAGTCTGAAAGAACAGAGCCATCTCCAAATGTAAGGTCATGAGATTTATCTAGAGCCTTCATAGCATGTATTGGTTAGTCTTATTTATTTAAAGATACAAATATTTTCACATTTCGAACTTATCCATGTATTTCTTTAAAAATACTTTTCAAGATAAATGACTCTTCATACTGTTACTTAATGGTGATACCTAGTAGAAGTACAGTCATGATTAAAGAACATAAATAAAGTCACTTCAGAAAGTATGTGCTGAATTCCTTCATGAGAATAATACTTTATAGTTACAGGGAATTTTACAAGAAAGCTCTTATTATGGAATTGGCCAGCCTAATGATTTTCCAGGCCTACCCTCCCTCCCCTCTCCCTCCCTCCAACCCTCCCTCCATCCCTCCCCCCTCCCTCCTCCCCTCCATCCCTCCCTCCCTCGCTTCCTCATTCTGTCTGATTGTCTTAACCTCTGCCTTGTGTTCCAGCAGATTGTAAACACTCTGAGTACTCCATTTCTTTTTTACTTGCCCCTTCCTCTTCTTAATTATTGCCAGTTGAAATCTTTCTTTCCTTTAAAGGCCGACTTCAAATATCATCTTTTCCACAAAACAGCTCCTCATTCCCACAGTAAAGAGATTAGTAATATTATAAATATATTAATAATAGCTAACACTTTGACAGTGCTCACCATGTGCTAGGCTCTGTGGTGTGGACCTCACACCTTTGTTTTAGCCCTCCCTCATAGCAGTCATACGAGGCAGGCACTGTTTTTCTCACCATCTAACAGATGAGGAAACTAAGACTCAGAGGCTAAGTTTGACCAAGATTTCCCAGGTTGGCAGTAGAACTGGAATTCAAACTAGTGCAATCTGGTTCCAAGTCTGTGCTAAGTTGCCTTACAACCAAACATAATTTTTACTTTCTTTGAGCCACTGGGGTACTTGAAACTTATGAAGCAGCTGGGATGCTGCTGCATAAAGAAAGGCATTGAGACTCTCTATAGGCTAAGTTTCTGTTAGACTTCATTTGGTAAAATCTAAAGTTTCCATGAAAAAGAAGAGCCCAATCTGGAAGCCTGTGAGTTGAAGGAAAGGGGCTAGTGTGTTTTCCCTGAATGCAGGGTTTAGAGCAAGGGGTGACGTGACCTCCCTTATCCTGCAAATCTACCACCCTCCACTGTGTGGGCAACAAAGAGTGAATATAGAGATGTGCATGCCTTCGCAAAAGATAGTATATTGCCTCTTTCCTACCATGTGGCTCATTGTATTTTATACCACAATGGTGTTTTTCTCTTTATATTTTCTATTACTGGTTAAGTGTTGAGAAGTGTCATATCAAACTGGATGGGATTCCAGACTTGAAATTGGTGTCTTTTCATTGACTGTTTTGTATCTCCAGGATGACCACTTAATCTTTTAGTGATTTCCCTGCTGTAAGAGAAAGTAAAGACAATTGTAGACAGCATCTTAGAAGTTTATTCTAGAATGCTAGAAGGAGAATGAAAGCCTAGGAATCAAGATGCTGGACTCTCAGTGGCCAGTTTGGCTCCTCATTTCCGCACATTGCTTAATGTGTATGAGTCCCTCTCTGCAAAAGGAGAATCCTAATGTCTTCCCCGTTTTAGAGACTGTATGAAGATCAAACGATTTTGTAAAATACTTGAAAATGTCAAATGTTATAAACATGTGATAGTAGTAAATCAAATTCGACAAAGAATAATACACACGTATATATTCTATTAATTCACTGAGTTTTTATGGGTTTTATTCTCATAAAATGTCACTTTCCTCTTTTGCGTTATAGACATCTTAACTCAGAGGTTGTTGATAATGGCAAATATTCCTAATGTGTTTTTCCACCATTTAAATAATATATTTGATTTAAATTTTACATTTGTATGCTTTATAATGTCAAATAATGATAGTCAGTAATAAGTCCCTCAAATGGCATTTAGATGCTCCTTGTGCATCAGTGGAGTATGTAGATTATTGGGATCTAAAAAAGGATGCTCGTGGAGCCCACTGGCTCTTCTGTCGGGGACCTCTCCATTGTCCTCTCCTCCGTCTGCATCAGTTAGGATACGGGTTTGGCTGCTGAAACAAGGACCAAAATAACAGGAACTTAAAGTAGAAATTTATTTTTATGTTATATGTGGGACAGTCACCTGTAAGCAGTGCATTAATAACATGGGGGCCCCATGATGTGAGAGATCTACACTCCGTCTTCCCTGTATAAATCACTGTTGCTCACATCCTATTGGCCAGACCCTAATCACATAGCCACACTCGTGTATACCATAGGTGCTGATGTGTCATCTTTAGCTAGACTTCCAAGCAACCAAGAGAAATTTCTTTTTCTGTGCAGGAAGGGGAGAAGGGCTCCCGGGTAACACTTGGCAGTCTCTGTCATGACATATGTAGGACGTTTCTCTGGGGCTCTTCGTTTTTGTTTTGTTTTGTTTTTTGAGTGAAAGATTCTCCGGAATTCAGCCTAGGACATACAAACTTGACTGCTGGGACTCTGGGTCTGGGCAGGGGAAGGGGGTTGAGGATATCACCTCTTAGGATACCGGCTGTCTTTGTGTTCTCTACATTTTCATTGCAGCACCATATCCCTACCCTGCTTCAGTCTAGTGGCTACAGGTTTCTTATTATGTTATTAAAACGATATGCCTCATTTTAAAATTAAAATATGGAGGCCATTTATTTCATCTTGCTTCATTTATAATTACTATTTTTTCTCTACCATTTTAAAATCTTATAATTCAAATGTAAAGGTAAGATATTTGGGAGGCACTAAGGAAAAAGTAGCCTTATTTCATTAAAAGACAATGGAAAACGAGAATAACAGCTGCTGCACAGAGTCCTTGAACACTGAGTACCACCTTGCAGGAACAGCCCAGTCATAAAATACTGTTTCCAAAAATGCAGTGCATCCGGCATATGCTTTGGCTCTTGCCTTGGAGCTTTTCTTTTGGCACTATTACATAAAGTGTTAAAATGTGGCACTTCATTGATAAATTACTTCAGTTAATTTGAATACTATTTGGTTACTGTATGGATCACTTCTAAATCCAGTTATTTTGTTGCATACTTCATCTGGATCTAGTCTTTTCTCTGCTTGTTTCTTTTTCTTCATAGCCTATGTAATCTCTCTTATACCAAATGAAGTTGAAATATTCTGGCCTTCTACAAATATAAAAACAGCATGAGTTGTAAAAATACAGAATACCCTGAGTTGGTAATGTAAACTTACCGCAGTGTTGCTAAGAATAGCCTCTTCTTTCACCAGTCTTTTATGCACACTTTATTCTTCTCAGGTGTGTAACTCTTTTGGTTTTTATTATTCTTGAACAAAGTTGTGTTAACTTTCAGATTTACAGAGATGCATAGATTGTTTATTGTAAAAATAACGTCCATGAGATGCCTAGAATTTGGAAAATACAGAAAAGACACAATGGGAAATATATATATATCTCCATATAAAATTTATTGCCAAAAGTAATTAATATTGTTTTTTGTATTCACTTCCATTCACACTGATACACTAATGCTTGCTTTTAGATTTCTTGATTTCCTGAAAGTTCTGAATACACAAATAGAGGTTTTAGTATGAGTTGAGCAGTAACCCCTAGATAGTACTTACAGAGTTGGAAAAGTTCATACCATGAGACTATGGAAAACTTTAAACGCCAAGTGCAATTTAGTTCTTGAATTTTGACCAGAAGAATTGTAGGACGGATGTTGAGGAAGATCAGTCTGTTGATAATACATAGAATGAATTAAAAGGAGCATGGATAAAGTTGATGAAGTCTCGCCTTGCACTTTTCAGACTGCGGTAATTCAAAAGCTCTTAGTTTGCGGGCTGTCCTTGTTATTTCACTTGACCATCTCGACAACATTACCTGTGGAGTACAACATTGACGAGCATTTTCAAGCTACAGCTTCATGGCCAACAAAGATTATCTATCTATATATCTCTCTTTTGGCTGCCAGACCCAAATACTATTTTGCATGGACGCTAGGTAAGTAACATGTAAATAGACTTCCTTGTGTCTGTGTTGAAGCAGTCTTACCTTGTTGATAGATTGCTATCAGTGCGCCCTCTTGAGGATATGTGAAGACCAATTGGAAAAATTAAGTCATCTATGTAGAAGACACAGACCTCACAGTTCATATGTAAGGATATTCTAAAAACAGAATCAATTTTATTATAAAACAATCAATTTTATTATAATACAAAATAAAAATCAATTGATCAATGGAAATATAACAGATATTTGTTGAATGCCTATTGTATTCTAGATTCAGTGCTAGCCAGAATAGATACTAGTGTGTAGAGATCGAGACCATCCTGGTCAACATGGTGAAACCCTGTCTCTACTAAAAAAATACAAAAAATTATCTGGGCATGGTGGCGCTTGCCTGTAATCCCAGCTACTCAGGAGGCTGAGGCAGGAGAATTGCCTGAACCCAGCAGGCGGAGGTTGCGGTGAGCCGAGATCGCGCCATTGCACTCCAGCCTGGGTAACAAGAGCGAAACTCCGTCTCAAAAAAAAAAAAAAAAAAGACATAGTCCTTATTCTCCAGATGGTTATAAGTTAGTATGATTGTATTCAGCTTATCATTATGATACCTGTTAAATAGACCATTAACCATAGTATAATATAATCAGTAGTTAATTAGCAAAGCGAATAAAATGATATTGGCACACTGATAGGGGGTTATCAGTTATGCCAGGAGATTCATTATTAATTTTTTGTTTGCAATTATGACAATTAAAATGATTCTTAGGATACTTCTGATCCCCAACCCCAATATTTGGTTTGAAAAATGAATTCAAGACCAGCCTGGGCAACATAGTGAGACCCCTGTCTCTACAAAAAAATTGTTAAAAATCAACTAGGCCTGGTGGCATGTACCTGTAGTCCCGGCTACTTGAGAGACTGGGGTGGGAGGACCGCTTGAGCCTAGGAGTCTGAGGCTGCAGTGAGCCATGGTTGTACCACCGCACTCCAGCCTGAGCAACAGAGTGAGACTTCGTCTCAAAAACAAAAACAGAAAGATTGAATGTGATTTCAGCAATTGAAAAATGGCTAGTTTTGCACTTATGAGCAAGGAGACATGGAGCTATCTTGATTTTCCTGGCAGATGTTAGCAGGAGGGACCTGCTCAGGTGAAATGGGCTTTCACAGGGCTTTGCCTGCCCTGCAGAATGAGCCACAAGAGGCTTCAGGCAGCCTGATGGCCTGATCCTGTGATGGAAGAAGATAATTCTGGCCACGTTTTGAAGGTTGAACTCATGTAGAGAGAATCTTTCAATGAATAAATTGAAACCTCTTTTATGTGTGTGTTGTCCTTTATCTCACCCACAAGAGTGTAAGCTCCTTTATTCTTATGAGTGTCCTGATTGCCTTGTTTATATTTGGTACTCAACGAATATTTGAATAAATGCACGAAGAAACACATCGGCCAAACGAGGGCGATAATTAGGCCTCTGAGGTTTGGCATTTTACTCTCAGTTTTATTTTGATTTCATTATTATAAAATACGGTTTGGGGCTGGAATCATTATTTTCAATCTTTCGTCATACCACTATGCACAATAGTATCATTAAAAGTTACTTTAACCTGGTGAGTTAATGGCCAATGAAAATAGAATGTTACCTTATGGATTTTAATCTAATATTTCTTTAAAGATTGAACATTTTTATTGTAGCCAAATTTAGACATCAGTAATATCAAATGAGATTCCCGTACTACTTGAATTCTGACTTTAAATTGAGACTGAGAACTTTCCCAAACACCTGGTACTTTTAGGGTTTTATCAGAATTGTGACCTGTTGTTGAATCACTGTTACAGAATTATAAGAGTTCTGCATGTTTTTGGATTTGGTTGGACATCTTATTGTTGAAAATCTGTCAAATGGAATGAAGTCATTGAATTTATAGGGCTTTTGAGAAAAATCACAAAATCTCTGTAAACATGTAAAAATACGCAAGATTCATCATTAGGCCAGGAGCAGTAGTTCATGCCTGTAATCCCAGCACGTTGGGAGGCTGAGGCAGGAGAATGACTTGAGGCCAGGAGTTTGAGACCAGCCTGAGCAACATGTTAAGACCCCATCTCTTTAAAAAAAAAAAAAATTTTTTTTTTTTTTTTTAAATTAGCTAGGTGTGGTTGTGCATACCTGTGGTCCCAGCTACTCAAGAGTCTGAGGTGGGAGGATTGCTTTAGCCAGGGAAGTTGAGGCTGCAGTGAGCTGTGATCGTATCATTACACTCCAGCCTGGGTGACAGAGTGAGACCTTGCCTTTAAAAAAAAAGAAAAAAAGAAAATTCATCATTAATTTTTTGTTTGCAATTATGACAATTAAAATGATTCTTAGGCTACTTATCCCCAACCCCAGTATCTGGTTTGAAAAATGAATCTTGTGCATTTTTACATACTTAGAAACCAAATAAAAGGTGAGTTAATTCATTTTCCCTGTTTCTTCTTTAAAGAAATAATCATATTAGAATATATATGAATGACAATTTGAAATTGAACTATATTTAAAGAATTTTAAGAATTTTTATCTGTAAGGCAATAAAGTTATTTCATTCAGTAAATACTTACACTGTGTCTGTACTGTCTTAACACAAGTAATGGTTGAGGTCCTAGTAATGGTTAAGCCCTGAAGTTCTGGTGTCAGCTCTGTCAGTGGAGAAACCAGCTGAGGCTCAGCATGCATGTGCCCATGTTCATCTCTGCCCCATTACCTTTTTTTAACTGTCTATTTGGTTGTGAAATTGGAGTTTAATGATCTCTGGAGGTTCAAAAATCTGTTTTTGGGAAATCTAACAGTTCCAAAATTCTTTAATTTTGTTTTTGTATTTTGTTAATAATTTAAAAAATAGTATGAATGTATTCTGGATCATGTGGACAGTTACTTGCTGATTTTTGTGTCCACATGTACATTTTTCAAATTATAATTTCATGGATGCTGGTAGATAGGCAGACTGTATTATGTTTAATTCCTTAATTCAGGGTTCTCAAGTAGGAATCAGGTTTCTTGTCTCCACAGCCCCGTGGCCCTGCACTTTTCTCCTTATCACCTCAAAAAAAGGATTTATTGGGATCTGAGCAGTTTTTTCCCTCTAACTCAAGTTCGAAAAACATTTAGCCCATGTAAGGACAGATTGAATTGATGTTAATGGTCAGTTACTTGGAAGATCTCTATATAATGGCAACTTGCAAGCTCTCTTGGGAGTTACGTAACCTGGGGTAAAGATTAGGTGGGGTCTGTGGAGGGAGATTGGGGGACAAGGGACATGGAAGGTGGACACCCACAGTTTGATTTCCCCAGTTCTCTTCTCGTTTTGTTGCTGTTGACCATACCCTGAGTCAATCTTGTTGCCGAATGAGAATGTGATTAGGAGTTTCATTGCTCTCAGATCACAGTAGGCTAAAAAAGGTGGAGAGGGTGAATACATGAACAAATCAGAAGTGGTGGCAACCATGCTGGAGGGAGGGAGTTCCCAGCAGCCATTTATATGGGTATGCTGTCCATGTGGTTCATAGAGTTTACTTTTAATTCTGTTGGATCTGTTATTATGCTTACTTTAAAGGCACATATGTGAATTGAACAAAGGTGGCTGACCTCATTAAATCTGACGGAGTAGTAAATCTTGTTTATTCTTTTCCCCCAAAGTGTAGTTTTTAAAAGATATTGTTTGATGTACTAAAATACACTAATAAACAATAAAACAATTTAAAGATACGTGTTCATATAGGCATATTATTTTGCTGGGCTTTGATGGATTTCAGTTTGTTTATTCTTTGGTCATTATACACATAGCATAAACAGTTTTCAAGTTGATTGGAAAAGGGCTCATTTGAGGCAGAAATTTTCTTTGCAGCTTAATCAAGCATTTACATAAAGCAAAAGTGATTAATTGAGCATTGTGGTGAAAAGGATTAGAAAACAAATTCTGAGTTGGGTTCTGTAGCTCATGCCTGAAATTCCAGCACTTTGGGAGGCCAAGGTAGGAAGATCAACTGAGGCCAGGAGTTTGAGACCAGTCTAGGCAACATAGTGAGACTCTATCTTTACAAAAAAAAGAAAATAGGCATGATGATGCACACCTGCAGTCCCAGCTACTGAGGAGGCTGAGGCAGGAGCATTGCTTGAGCCTAAGAGTTCAAAGCTGCAGTGAGCTATAAACCTGCTATTCCAGCCGGGCAGTGACAGAGGGAGACCATATCTCTATTTTTTAAAAATTCTGGAAAAATAAAGTTATGGTGAACCAAGAAAGAAGAAAAATGGAAGGAAACTATTATGCCTCACTTATATATTATTGTTTATAATAAAGTTCAAATATATGATTAAAAAGAGCATGGTGCTTCCAGGGCAAAACCTCCCTAAGCTTAGCAATTTCTTGGCAGCTGGTCGAGCATACTCTGCTTCATTCCACTGACACAGCTCATGTTGGGGAGCATTTCCTGTATGAGTCTTCGCCTTTACCTGTCAGTCCTCAGCAGCTTTTAAACTCCACCTACCCTCAACTCATGCATAATGTCTCATGTTTTATTGACTAATTGTCCTGGATGTGTTTTTTTCATTGTATGTGATATTGTTTCTGACCTAAAAATTGGAATAAATCTACTTTTACTGTTTAAGAATAAAAGGTGTAATAACATATACCCTCTGGGAGAATACGGTAGATTATTATGGAGATAATTAATACTTTCTTAAAAATTTTGTTTTCTATAGCTGATGCCATTAATAATGCTGCAGGCTTTGGTTTTAGAGGATATGACAAAAATGGAGCAGCTCGCTGGGACTTAATTTCCAATTTGAGAATTCAACAAATAGAGGTGAGTCAATCATGAAGAAGTTAGTTACTATGTATACTTTAAGTACTGTAGTTTGCTTTTACAGGTTATGCTGTGATGTTCTAGGAGTGGTATTGAAGGGTCTTTAATATTAACACTCGTTCTTTCATGTAACAAATATATATTGGTTGTCAACTCTGTAGCCTAGTCACTGAAGACAATGAATAAGATAGGTACAATTTAGTCCCTCATGGAGTTTTAATTTCCTAGAGGTTACAGACTAAGGTCAAATAGGTGGTGATCAGAGAGGGGTAAGGGATGTGGGTGTTCATGAAACACCAGCTTCTTTGTTTAGGTGTTTGAGGGAAGAGAGTCCTAAAGAAAATGGTGCTTAAGCTGAGTCCCAAAGAAGTATGAGACAGCCAGACACTCCAAGTAGGGGGAGCAGCCTGGGAGCCGAGAGAACGTGTACAGTTCATGTTGGTTAGTAGTTTAGGGAGCCATGAAGGGTGATTGGGAAAGTGGATGCCAGGCAGTCACATTCTTACAGCCATGTAGGACTTTTGAACTTTCTTATAAGAGCAATGGGGCACTGTGGATGGATTATATATGTAGCCAAGTGAGGTGATCATATAGGTGTTTTAAAAGGATCTGGCATATAGAATGTATTTCCCTCCAGAGGCAGAGATCTCTGTTAGGAGGATGTTTTGTTAATCCAAGTTGATGGTGACCTAACAATGTACTGCCAGTGGGGCTAGAAACGTGTAAATATATTGGATAGCTGAGTAAGAGACTCAGCAGAACTTGGTGATAGATTGGGATCAGCAAGAGAGAATAAGTTATGACTCAGGCCCAGAAATCTGGTTTAAACAACTAGGGTTATGGTGTTACTTTCCACTTAGATAAAGAATGGAGAATAGATGTGAGTTTGAAGGGACAGGTAATATCTTCAAGTCACAGACTTACTGAGTTGTCCACCAGGCAAATCATGGTCAGACACTCAGCAGAGGCACCTGAGCCCGAGAGTGAAATCTGGGAACTATCAGCATGTGGCAGTTCAAACCCTGGAAGAGAGAATGAGGAGAGGTGAGAGTCTAAAGGAACACCAATACTGAGAGGCTGGGCGAAGGAAGGCAATTCAGGAGTAGCCAGGAAGAAAAAGGAGAAAACCAGCTGGGCACAGTGGCTCACACCTGTAATCCCAGGACTTTGGGAGGCTGAAGCAGGCAGATTGCTTGAGCTCAGGAGTTTGAGACTAGCCTGGGAAACATGGCAAAACTCCATCTTTACAAAAAATACAAAATCTAGCTGGGTGTGGTGGTGAGTACCTGTAGTCCCAGGTACTCAGGAACAGGAGGCTACAGTGAGCCGTGAACGTGCCACTGCACTGTAGCCTGGGTGACAGAGCAAAACCCTGTCGAGAGAGAGAGAGAGAGAGAGAGAGAGAGAGAGAGAGAGAGAGAACAAACCATTGTTTTGCTAGCCTGTGAAAAGGATCATTCCAAATAGGAGAGATTACCAAAACTTGAGGTGAAGGGGTCAAGCTGGACCCTCTGATGAGCCCTAATATTACTGAAAGTGGGCAGTTAGGCATTAAGTGCCAGAGATGGGATGCCATAAGAAAAGCAGTGCCATCACTGAAGTTTGCCAAGATAACCAAATCTGAATTGATCTCTAGATCCTTCTAAGTTTAGAGGGAACATGGAGTATAGAGAGTCTATTAAACACCAGATCAGATCAAAAGTAGGAAGTTCTTTGGGACATTAAGACCCAAGCTATTACAGATTAAAAGAGGCTTTGGCCAGATGTACTGCATGAACCTTTTTTGCGGTCCTGATTGACAAACCAACTGGAAAACACCCTTTTAAATAATCAGGAATATTTGAATACAAAGGGGGCTTAGATGATGTTAAAGAATTATTATTAGTTTTGTCTGATCATGGTTTTTTAAAAAAGTCTTTATTGGACGTACATTCTGAACTAACTGCAGGTGAAGTAAGATGTCTGGTATTTGGTTTGAAATACTCTTAACAACAGTGTTGTCAATAAAAATGGAGGAGAGGGAGAAATCGATCATTGTTGAAGTTGAATGATGGATATAGCAGTGTTTCTAACCTTTTGTTTATTATTAACACCTTAAGGAGACTTTTGGACACTCTTTTCCTAATAATTTCCCCCCTGAAATTTTAATACTACAGATACACAGGGTATCTGTATACCTATTGATATATTACTGCATGCATACATATTTATACATTAAAAAAAGATATTTTTGCCCCTTAAACCATTTTTATCCTCCCGGGGCTGCTATCACCCTGGCTGATAGTGCATGGCATAAGAAAAAGTAAAGAACGGAATTAATTTTTCTGAAGGAAAAAATGGGCATCAATGCCAAGTGCCACTGAAATACCAAGAGAAGGACACAAATACCTGCGTCATTATGGTTGTATTTATTTATTTATTTTTTGAGAGGAAGTGTCACCCTGTTGCCCAGGCTGGATTGCAGTAGTGGGATTTGGGCTCACTGCAACCTCTGCCTCCCAGGTTCAAATGATTTTCCTGCCTCAGCCTCCCAAGTAACTGGGATTCCAGTCACCTGCCACCACACCTGGCCAATTGTATTTTCAGTAGAGATGGCGTCTCACCATGTTGGCCAGGCTAGTCTCGAACTACTGACCTTATGAGATCCACCCGCCTCGGCCTCCCAAAGTGCTGGGATTACCAGCATGAGCCACCACGCCCATCCTTTTTTATGGTTTTATGAACAACAGTTTCAGGAGAGGGATTGGCATAAGGGCCAGATTACACAACTCCTAGGAGTTCATTTTCCATAAAGGGAAGAGGGTAGAAACAGCGCAGTAGCTAAGGGGAACAGGGAATTGAGGAGAGCTGTTTAATTTTGTTTTAAAATGGGGATTGAAATGTGTCTACTGATTAGGAGACAATTTGAAGGGGAGAGTGTGAAGCTCTCCCTATAGCTGAAGGAGAGAGAGATCTATTGATCAATGAAGTCCCGGAGAAGATGGAAGTGGAGAGACTGGCCCTAAAGGAGAAGGGCAACCTCTCCTGTTACAAAGACAGGAAGGAGGGCAGGATAAGTGTGTGTGCAGCTGAATGTGTAGTTGGATGGTGAGAATTTGGAGTCTGATGATTTTATATCATCTCTGTAAAGTAGGAGGCTACCTTACCTGTTGTGAGGGAGGAAGGAGATGCTAGGACCAGAGACATAGATGGGGTATCAGGTTGAATCGCGAAATTGTTGACACTTACCTCTTCTTGATTTTATTTTAAAAAAAGAGAAAATTTCAAATGGTTCAGTCCAGTAGCTTTTTTTCAGGAAGAGGAGAATGAACTAGTTGTCTAGGGAAACAGGATTCTTTGGTAGGTTGAGGGCTCAGTTGTGGTGGAGAACCATGAACTTAAGACAAAGGTCTGGAATGTGGTGATACTCTGCACACAGCATGCAGATGTTTCCAGTGGGGCGGGTGGACAGTGTGGTTGATCTAGAGTTAGGGTTTTGATAGGGAGGTGAATGAAAGGAAAAGAAACAAAAGCACTGAAGATTCTAATGTAAGAGCAGTAAATAATGGAACACAAAATCTAAAATAGTCAGAAGTCAAGACCAGAGAAGGAGAGAGTTACACAGGACAAAAGTAGGCTGGAGACCAAGGGCTCCCTCTATGATCGAAGAACAGCTTTAGTGGGAGTGACTGGAAAGATAGGAGGCCCTGAGAGATCTGGGTGGGCAGGTCTACTCTTTCAGGGGCAGCACAGAGCCAGGCAGCCCCAAAATTCAGAGTAGCCAGGGCACTGAGAGACAACGGCTGGGCGGGTTGTTGCGGTAGATGTCCACTTCACCCAGAACCATGGCAGAGCTTGGCTGGAAGGAGGTAATGAGGTGGGCACCCCAGTCTTCAGTGTGAGAGGGAGGCCATCAAAAGGCGTTTGTACACTCTCTCAGGAGTTCCCTTGGAAGAATTCCATGACATCCCTTGTAAATGTTAACATACAGGAGAAAACAGTGACAATCCATTTACCTCATAGTGTTCCCAACAATAAACTTCTCTTACATAGAATGATGTTACTATATTAGAAAAACAAGATTAAGGAAAGAGAAATCAGTATACTACCATTGATGTTAAGTAATTTTTTGTTTTAATATTTTAGCATAATATATTATTACTTACATTTAAAGCTTCATTATTTTGTGACACAAAGAAAAAAGTTGCCTTTTTTTTTCCAGATGTCAACAAGTTTCAAGATGTTTCTTGATAATTGGAATATTCAGACAGCTCTTTGGCTCAAAAGGTGCGTTCTTTCAAAAACAATCTTTAGATGTGCTCTGACATCTAGTTCTTAAGGTTGAGCTTCACTGAATTCAGGTTCTTGATTAAATTAACGGTGTTGAGTGACATTGTGACCTCAGTGTCGCCCGGGAAACATTATTGGCCTCCTCCTGGGCAAGGCAGTGTAGAGTCAGAACTGTTTTGGCCTGAGTCCCGGATGCAGCTCTCCTGCATGCGCAGCTATCCTGCCCTCTCAGCCTCCTGTAAAGGCCTCCACCAATGTTGGAGGTCACCAGTATCCTCCTTTGCAGCTCCTGATCCCATTCAATAGAGATGTGGTTTAAATTCAAAAGGGCCTGCACAAGCACAGTACTTGTACCCTGGGTACTCCAGAATGGTCCCAGTTTTAAAGGTTTGAATTCAACAGATTTTAATTTGTTAGTCAAGGGATACAAAGACCAGTAAGACAAAAAGATCTAGTCCCTGCAAGTGAAAGAGTTCACAATTTTGTTAAAGACATGGCTGTGTAATCAGACGTGCTATTCCTGTGGTGAGGATTAGGAGAGAGAAAGCAGGAACAGTGAGGGCACAGAGGGACGCAGGAGGAACTTCCTGGACGTGGTGGGTGCTTGAGCTGAGGTTTGTGTCGGGAATGTGTCTCGTGAACAGGGTAGAGGCAGCCCAGGCTGAGTGGAGTAACAGGTGTGAAGGACAGAGCTGGGGAACGGCACAGAATCTCCCAGGGATCTCTTACCATCCCTGTGAACACATTGCGCTATCTTGAATTTATTTCCTAAGAAAAGGCCCCTATAGTGATAAGGCACTCAGCAGCCTTCTTTTATAGTGTCCCCTTTTAAATGACACATTAAGCATCTTAATTTGGCTAGCATGTGCTATCATCTCTTCAGGATGCCTGCCAGTCTCCCCAGGGGCTGTAGATCCTCTGAGCTAATCTGCTATGTTATTTTTTGTTACTGTTATATTGTAAATTTGATACCTTAGGGAAACTATTTTCATCTGAGTTCTCTACCCCTGTTAATAGGAAAGCTCAGTCTGTCTGTCAGAAGGAGTAGTGTTATTAGGTCAGTTGAAAGTTATTGATTTTTTTTAAAGTAATTAAATAATGTAGGATAAAAATAACCTTAATATTAGTTAAAATTTATTCTTTTTATAAATTGTATAGACTCCCCAATACTAGAAATGATCATTTTAGTTACTGTATATACCAGTAAGAAGATGGGAATTTATGTTCCTAAATTTGACACTTAATCGCTGTAGCCCCCCTGAGATCATAGCTAAGTTATTGCCTAGGATAAGTTGTATTTGTTTCTCTAGTTACCCTAAATCCTGTCAGGTAATAAAAGAATGATCATTGCAGGCTTTGTAAACTTGGGTCGCTCACTCCACTTGGCTCTCCATGTTTTTCATGGTTTCTAGGGTGTGTTATGAACGAGCCTCCTTCAGTCCAACTATCCAGACGTTCATTCTCTCTGCCATTTGGCACGGGGTATACCCAGGATATTATCTAACGTTTCTAACAGGGGTGTTAATGACATTAGCAGCACGAGCTGTAAGTATCAAGAATTTTATTTTACAATTCAATGGTCCACTTGAACTGTTAAAAAGGCTGAGTACATCTGTGTTAGAAGGTTGATCCTCTTTCCTTGGCCGTGATCAGTATTGTCCTTTCCACTAGAAGCGAGGTGTGTAAATGCATGTTTGCTGAGCACACACCACAGGCTAAGCTCCATGCCCAGTTCCTGTGAGGAGAAAACATGTTTCTGCGTGCCTGGCAGGTAGGAGGCACTCACAAAATATTACTTTGTCTTTACAGAATTTTCTGAAGGAGAGATAAAAACTGAGTTAAATAAAGATGATCAGAATGGGTAGGTTTATTTTAGAAATGTTTCCTGAAAGCTGTAACCTTTGAGTCCTCTCTAAGATGAAGAGTTGACTGTGGCTAGGCCACGATAATGGATGAGCTGTGGCCAGGTAGATGTCACACTAGAAGTGGGGCACCGTTCTTTAGAGTATTTGCCTGGATAGAACCTAGAGTAATATTTTGGGAAACATTGAGAAATTAGGTTGGTGACATGACAGAGGTAAGTAGAGTAATTTAGTGCAGCCCCTTGAAAACCAAGGAATGTGACATGACAAAAACCGTGTTTCAACAGCTGCTTATGGTACTTAGAGGTAAGAGGGCTCCATTTAACAAACTAGCAGATATTTACTCTGTTCCATTTTAAGGTACTTTGGGGTGGATAAGTTGTATGTGTGTATATACATACCTTATGCATGTGTGTGTGTGCACGTGCATATGCACCAAAAGGTATGTGTGACAGATTCCATGGGTGTTATAAATACAACGTACCATAGATGTTTAGAGATGGAAGAGATCTCTTTTGGTTAGATTAACTAGAGATGGCCTCATTAGAAAGGTGTTTGGATCCAGACTTTGAGAGATGAAAGTTATTTCAGTAGTGAGTTAAGCATAATGGGGAAAAAATGACATTCTAGGCATGGGAAGGACATTAGCAAAACCAAGTTTTGAACACCAAGCAGAGAAGAAGCCTAATCCTATTCTGTCTGCAATGGGAGGGGGTCAGGTATAGTTTTTAAGCACAAGAATGAAATGCTGAAAGCCCATACCCCAGGACACATGGATTTGTCATTGGTGGACAGGATGGAATCAAGAGCAGGTGACTGCCATGGCAGTGAGCTATGCAGGAGATAGCAGTGCCTAGCCACTAAGAATGACGGGCTCTGTGTGGAAGGGCAGTAGCCACGCACCACCTCACCTGTGAACAGTACATGCGGTGTTTTCAAAGCAGGGCTGTGTCTCACCTATGTAAATATATTTGACAAGAAAAATGTTTGGTTAAGTTTGAACATTACAAAACTGAAATGTTTTGACTGTTAGGAAAGCTGACAAAAAAGGTATTAAAAAGTGATATTTTGAAAACACCATTTCTGAGAAGTTTTCCCCAACTTTCATTAATGAATAATGTGTGTGGATGCAAATTATTTAAGTGCTGTTCAGCCTAAGCTCAGTGTGGACTCCTTTGTTTTTCACAAATGCGGAGGTTAAATAAGAGTTAAGGATGAAGGTAAACTAAACTTTATTTATATATTATATTTTACCATATATGATTTAAGGGATCTCTAGGCAGGGTTGTCTTAAACTTTTTTGGGGGAAACTTTTTAATACAGAATCTAATCTACAGAAAAGTTGCAAAGAACTTCTGTATGCCCTTTACCCAGACTCATTAGTCATTTATGCCGTCCCTGTGGTTTCCTCATCCCCTCTCTCTCTGTCTCTTTTATACACAGTATGTACAATGTGTATTTGCTTTTTTGGAACCAACTTTTTCCATAGTAGCAGTGCCATTGTACACTCACACCAGCTACATATGAGCGTTTCGGTTATTCCACACCACATCCTTCAGTTGATATCACCAGTATAATTTCATAAGTAATGTTAATGTAAAGATATAGCAAATATTTTTGTTTCTTTATTTCAGATGAGAAATAACTTTAGACATTATTTCATCGAACCTTCCCAACTTAAATTATTGTATGATGTTATAACATGGATTGTAACTCAAGTAGCAGTAAGTTACACAGTCGTGCCATTCGTACTTCTTTCTGTAAAACCATCATTCACATTTTACAGGTAAGTGTTACTCTTAAAACTTTGTCAGTGGGAATAATTTTATTTTCAAAAGAAAGTTTCTTGTTATTGGGTAGAATAGAAAAATAGTACCACAGCCATATTTCCTGCTGATAAACGCATTATCAGTTACGTTTTAATCCTGAGCCTATCAGTCCCAGCATTTTTCTCTGGAATGACTCATACCACTCCACCCTCAGATGAGTGATTTAGACAGAGAAATATCAACTGGGTAACCACTGCCTCAGCCTCTCCTAAATTTAACAAAAGTTTCTTAGTTTGATTGTCCTGAACTTCTTTGGGGAAAAACCCAGCTCTTTACAAAGGATTGTTAATTATCTTAATTTCTTTAATCAAAGGAAAATAAATTCTATTTTGTCTGTTCCTTTTTACTGTGCCTTTTATGTTTGATCGCTGTGGTGATCTGTATATTATAGAAATTGCCCCGTCTCGAATTCCATATTTTTATAATCTACTTACCTCCTCTCCCTGCCTCACCAAATTCCACTCCCCCATATTAGATAGTGATATTCTAGAGATCAAAAATGTTATTCTTTTATAAATTCTTTATTATTCTAGCATTTAGAATGACCTGGCACAAAGTATACAGTCAAAAGCTATTGAATCAAATATGACAATAATTATACCGGAAGACATTAAGTAAGTCCTGCTAAAGGTTCCATTTTAGCAAAATTAGTAAATGTTTAAAAGTGTGATTGGGCTGTTGGTTAGATTTTCTATCCCAGATACTTTGTTCAGAATTACTTGAATTTACAGCTATAGATACAGTTTAGGTTACATTTTGTTTATATTTAATTTGAGGAATGATGTTTCCAATAATATATATATATATATATATTTTTTTGAGACGGAGTTTCGCTCTTGTTACCCAGGCTGGAGTGCAATGGCACGATCTTGGCTCACCGCAACCTCCGCCTCCTGGGTTCAGGCAATTCTCCTGCCTCAGCCTCCTGAGTAGCTGGGATTACAGGCACGCGCCACCATGCCCAGCTAATTTTTTGTATTTTTAGTAGAGACGGGGTTTCACCATGTTGACCAGGATGGTCTCGATCTCTTGACGTCGTGATCCACCCGCCTCGGCCTCCCAAAGTGCTGGGATTACAGACTTGAGCCACCGCGCCCGGCCTAATATTTTTAATAATATGGCTTTTCTTTTTCATGAAAGTAATCATCAAGAAGCAATATTGCTTCCCTGTCACTCACCCTCATTAGAATATTTGTAACTTAGAGACTGTAAATAGCAGGTGAGGCCAGACTAGTAAAAGTCTTAACTATCTCCACATTTTCTTTGTTGACTCAACTTTTAATTCTCTGGATTGGGGAGATTTTCAGATTGCTACTGCTATTAATACATTAACTTTTTGTTTTTATTCTGTTTAACCATGGTCTTAGGACTCTTACAAAGGAATGTAATATGCTATCTAGAATCAGGCTTCTAAGCAGCCTGGGTTTATCCAGTGCTATAAATTCCCATGGGCCTACACTGTCAGGTTTCTTCTCCTGAGGGGGAAAAATAGAAGAAGAATATAGTAAATAAATACATCCTAAGGTGGCCACGTGACATTTTTACAAGTGCGCAGTTATAAAATTTTAATAAACTTTTTCCCTTTTTATTTTAGCTCCTGGTATTACAGCCTGCACATCCTTGGTATCTTAGTATTATTGTTGTTTCCAGTGAAAAAAACTCAAGGAAGAAAGAATGCACATGAAAATATTCAGCTCTCACAATCCAAAAAGTTTGATGAAGGAGAACATTCTTTGGGACGGAACAGTTTTTCTATAACAAACAATGTTTGCAATCAGAATCAAGAAATAGCCTCGAGACATTCATCACTAAAGCAGTGATGGGGAAGGCTCTGAGGGCTATTTTTTAATGTTAACAGAAACCAATCTTAGCACCTTTTCAAGGGTTTGAGTTTGTTGGAAAAGCGATTAACTGGTGGGAAATTGGGCAGTTATAGATGAGGAATTTCCTGTAAACCAGATTGGAAATAGAGTGAAACAAGCCCTCCCATGCCATGTCCCTGTGGGCCATGCCTTATGTAAGAATATTTCCATATTTCAGTGGGCACTCCCAACCTCAGCACTTGTTCGTAGGGTCATTCGTGTGCCCTGTTGCTGAATGTATGTTGCGTATCCCAAGGCACTGATGAGGTGGAAAAATAATCGTGTCAATCTCAATGATAGGGATAAATCAACTTTTCCAAATGAATGTCTTGCCTTAAACCCTCTATTTCCTAAAATATTGTTCCTAAATGGTATTTTCAAGTGTAATATTATGAGAACACTATTGCAGTAGTTGATGTTGTGTGCTGTAAAGGAGTTCAGGAGGATTTTGAAACAGGATATTTAAGAATGTGGATTTTATTAAATGCAATAAACATCTCAGTATTTGAAGGGTTCTCTTAAAGTATGTCAAATGACTACATAGTGAAACTGTCAACAGTAATGGACGCCAAATTATAGGTAGCTTATTTTGCTGGAGGGTTTAATTACCTTGTGCAGTCAAAGAGCACTTCCAGAAGGAATTTCTTAAAACATAATGAAAGGTTTGGTAAGGTGATATTTTAAGCTTGCTCTTTTTCTTAAAAGAGAGAGGTGACGAAGGAAGGCAGGAATGAAGAAGTGCTGCGTGGCCTCCGGTGGAAAGCACAGGGTGGAGACGTGGATCTGCAGGCTGCTTCTCCGCCACGCCAGGGCTCTGTGCTATCCTGTGAGACTTAAACAAAAGTTGGATAACTTCGTGATACTTTAGACTTCTAAATGAAATTTGTCGGGCATAAATTATGTAGAATTAGAGGGTTTGAAAATAATACTGGTAGGGTGCTCAAAGGTTTTGAAAGAAAAATTGCTAGGTAGGTTACTATCTGGCTAATCAGTTTCTTATCCTTGACAGTTTAATTCATATTTGGGAAACTTTTAGGGAAATGAAAACTAAAAGTCATTGAGTCTTGGTGACAGTTTTTGAGAATAACATAAATTCATTTTCAAACTCTTCTCATTAAAATTTTGCTGTGAACTCTTACTAAAATCAGTTACAGATTCTGTAAGTAGGAAAATATGCTTTTATTTTATGGGCCATTTTTACCATGATTAATCTTGACTTGGATTACTAGGTGTCTTCTGTGATCCCACAGAGGACTGTGGTGGCCACAGGAGCTGAAAGCAGGAGAGTGGGATTTGATGCCAGGCAGTGGAGTGACCTCAGCCCTGGATTGTATCTCCTGCCCTGTGAGAGGGGAGGGGGCAGAGTCTTTGGATTTCACCTTTATTTGGCCTCTGTATGGAACTTACTTTTCTTTTCGCCTTAAATGTTTAATGAAGTGCAAGTTTTCTGCTATGGGTTTTTCTCTCTCTCTCTTTTTGTGGTGGGTGGGGTCACTAATAAATTTGCAAATGAAGTTAAGGACATAGCAACCATCTAGTGTATGTTATGTAATACTTCATTTAAAGAAGAAAGGAAAAGCAAATACACTTGCGACTTTTGAGGTCTCAGTCAGCAAAAATGTTCATGTTTCTTTTTTGAAGTTGAGAAATGTCCTAATCTATTTTTTTTTCTAAAAGTAAATGTTTTCCAACTGATAAGGCTAGCCCTGCCATTCCTTCTCAGGAAACAAATCGATAGCTAAATACATTTTCTCTATTTTCCCATGCATTGAAATTATGTTGGCTGGGTGTGGTGGCTCACACCTGTAATCCCAGTACTTTGGTAGGCCGAGGCGAGTGGGTCACTTGAGGTCAGGAGTTCAAGACCGGCCAGGCCAACAAGGTGAAACTCCGTCTCTACTAAAAATACAAAAATTAGCTAGGCGTGGTGGAGAGCACCTGTAATCCCAGCTACTCGGGCTGAGGCAGGAGAATCGCTTGAACCCAGGAGGCGGAGGTTGCAGTAAGCTGAGATTGCGCCACTGCACTCCAGCAGGGTAACAGAGGGATGCTCCATCTCAAAAAAAGAAAAAAAAATTTTGCAGCCTGTATAATGTGAGAGAATAGAAAGAATGTTCATGGAAAGTATCTGCCCTGTAAGATGTCTGCTCAGTTTAATTAATGTTGCAGAGAATCCGATGGCTATTAAGAGAAAGTGAACAAATTAAGAATTTAAAGGACAGGTTCAGGCATGTCATAAATGAAGACAAGAAGGCTTAATACAAACTTGTTGGGTTTTGTTTTTTTGTGTGTGGTTTTTTTTTTTTTTTTTTGGTGGGGTGGTGGGGGGCAGTAGGGGTTTCAGCCTATCTAGCCACTTACAAATAATCACATTTTTGTTACCTGAACTTACTTTATTTATCAGCCTGTAAGCCTAAGTCACTGTTACCTATTTCTTGCTCAGTGAATATAATCTTAGCACTGTCATCTAGAAAGCAACATATTTGATTGGTTTTCCAGTTCCTTTGCCGATAATAATTACATGTACAGTTTGACTAATTTTCATCCCCCGAATCAACAACTAGGTTTTTTTTTTTTTTTTTTTTTTTTAATGAAATGGTTTTTGGCTAGCTCTCCTCTAGTTTGGAGAAGTAATAATCACAAAGATTAATATTTTGCTTCTATTACTTAGAGTAGAAGAATTTTAAACTGGTACGTCTACTGTTAAATAGAAAGGGATTCATTGTAATATATTCTTGCTTTTTTTTCCATCAGCAGAATTAAGATTCATTGCATATTTATGTTGTATATTTTCCACTATTCAGGTATCATGAAATCACTCCAGAGATGATCAATCAATATCATATATGTACTTTTGGTTAATTGTATACTACTCAGGGAAAAAAATGAACAAAAAAAAATCATTCATCCTTCAATTTCATTTTTTTGAAACAAGAATTAGTTTAATTTGGTATGCCTCAGCTGTCACCATTTTATAAGTGGCTCATTCTGTTTTTAAAGTAAGTATTTTTATTGGAACTCAGGGTAATTGGGGTAATTTATTTAGCTTCTAAAATATCCAGCAGGATAGAAAAGATTTATTTGGCTTCAGAAATGTCCAGTGACCACTTCTCTTATTAGCCACTGCTGTCCATTTGACTCAGAAATATGTTTATTCTTGGTCTCCGTCATGTGTGACACTCAAAAGATTTCCACACATAACACTTTTGAGAAAAATGTGCAGTAAAAAGGAGGTTTCTAGAAAGTGACAGCCTACACTGAAGCACTAGCTGGCCTGGGAGGAGACCTGGATCTTCGTTCTGGTTCTGTCTTTCATGAAACTGAGGACCTGGAGGAGCTACCTGTCCTATAGACTCCAAGTTTCTCAGCCATAAGCAAATGAGTGAGTTCTAAGAGTTCAGGACCAGTTGTGTGTCGTGACCAAGCCATTAGCAAGGTCTGTAGGATTCAAGGACTTGGGCAGGTTCACAGTCGACACTATTGTCAAGGTCATTGACTTTCACTACTTGAGCTCAAAGCCCTGACTTTTCAAAGGTTGTCATGGTAACAGTGAAATCCCTTAAATCAGAAGGCGTGGCAACATACCTTTTCTACTGGCAATAGCTCTTTCAATGAGTGTTTCATAATCAAATAGTCCCTGCTGAAGAAAACATGTTTTCCTTTTGCTTTCTCTGCTTTTTTGGTTTTTGTTTGTGCTGTGTAAAATTGGAGAAGATATATGCTATGAGATATTTTATACAGATTAGTGACTACTGAACAGGGTTTGCCACCATATAATATCTCAAAGCTATTCAAGGATATTTAAAACATAGGTAGTTTAGTTATACCTTATTTTAAACTACAGAAAGCAATAGCTTTAAACTTTTGCCATTAAAATAATCACAAATTGATAGTTTTACTTGAAGACTAGATCACAGTTTTAGAAAAAAAATCTTTCCTATTTACCATTCATAGTAAACATTCAGTTTGTATCTTCATGAACAAATCTGGACATTTATACATTTTTGTTTCCTAATTATCATCTGTTCACAATTAGTTGGTTTCAACAGTTCTACATTACAATTGAGAGAAAAATAACTTGAGAGAATAATTGTTTCAGAATGATGCCTACTATTTTGTGTCAGCTAAAAATTTGTCCAGAGTTTTAGATGTAAATCAGTATTTCGTGGGGTTTTATTCAGGCATTAATAGTTCTTCCTGGCTGAAATTTAATACGTCAGATGTAATATAGGTGCAGAATCCTAAATAACACTGTGAGATGTAATCTTAACTGCCCTCAATACCTTATAAAACTGTTACCCTTTACCCAGTGTGCATGTAATGAGTGGCTGGTGGTTGATGCCCTCATCTTAGATGCTGAAATTTCTGTTTCACACAGCCCTTAAAAGTGGGTTTCTTGATCAGTGAGTGCTTTCAGTGCTGAAGGAAAAGATTTGTGTTTAAGAAGAGAAATACACCCTGAAATTTGATAGATTAGAATGTAGAGGGTCTCTACAGTGATTTTCTGCATACCAAGCAGTCAAATCTATTTATAGAAACTCTGATTCAACAGAAATTTTAAAATGAAATTTTCCACGTCGGTATTTTGTAGGAAAGCTCTTATAATCAATGCTTGAGCTCCTTTTTGAGGCTCTTCTTGTACAGAGGTTGCAGCCAATTACATTTTAATTGGTAGGCTGCTGAATAATGTTTTTGTATGTTTTAAAATAATACTTATTTTAATAGGTTTTTTTTTTTTTTAACATTGTGCAAACCCCAATAAAGTACTGACACGCTCCATAGGCCATTAACTGGGAAAATTTTGTGAAACACAGCTGGGCATGGTGGCACGTGCCTGTAATCCCAGCTACTCAGGAGGCTGAGGCAGGAGAATTGCCTGACCCCAGGAGGCGGAGGTTGTGGTGAGCCGAGATCGCGCCATTGCACTCCAGCCTGGGGTAACAAGAGCGAAACTCCGTCTCAAAAAAAAAAAAAAAAAAAAAAAAAAAAGAAAAACCAAAAGTTACAGAGAAACATAAGTAAAGTCACTAATCAGTTTCTTAGTAACATGTTTGAAAAGAAAAGGTAACTGACTGCCTTTCACTGTTTCATGTTCACTCTTTTAGGTTAATTTTCTTAGGAAATCCATTTGTTAATATTCCTCCCTGTCCTTTTGCATTAAAGGACAAATATATATGTTGAGAGTTTGACAGACCTTTAAAATATTCCTCTTTCCCAATTTTAAGTATTTTTGGTTCTGTGTGCACAGATTTATCAGTGAAGGTACATTTGCCTCTGACTTTATCACAAGGAAAAAGGAATCAAACATTGAACACAAATGTGTTCCAAACCAGTCTTGTCCCTCTTCTGTCACTTTTATGCGACTGCTCCTCTGAACCAGAAGGGGCATGATACAAGGCAATAGGAATGAAAGTAAAAATCGAATGAAGTGAGAAATTTTTCCAGATACAGAATGAAAATGTGGGATTTCATTCCTGCCTGCCTTTAAATGTTGTGTCTCAATCTCTGCCTAGTAGTAGTTGAGCCCTCAGTCATCCAAACATGAGGAGAGACCCAACTCCAGCAGCCAGAATTTAGGATTTACATTTGCCTTCCCGTGTTGAGAATAGAATGTGGTGTTCTGTGCTTTCTGTTTTTATTATTCCAAACTATTTTTTTAAAGAAGTGTTATTTTCCAACAGATTCATAAATTAGTTCCTGTATGGTAAATTAAAACTCCCACTGTGTCAGTCAAACTGTGATGTGCTAATTTCATAACCACTCATTTCTAGTGTGTGTCAGAGCTGCACTGGTGGCTTATCGCTGGGTTTTAAAGGTGTTTTTAACTTACATATGTAAGTGTTTTTTTCTCTAATTTGTGTGTCTTTACAACTGATTAAACAGTAATTTAAAAATACATGTGTGTGTGTTTGCTAATATCTGAGGCTTTTAATTCCACTTATGGAACTGAATACTGGGCCTGTTAGGAGAGTTAATGGTCATTTTTATGGAAGGATTCTTCAATAATATGATAATATTCTAAAGAGTCAATGACTCTTTAACTGCTTAAAGATTATTTTAAAGAAATGATTGTCATAAGCACCTTGGCAGGTAATTAAAACAATCTTAAATTAATGTATAGTATCCGTATTCTCTCCTAAAACAGACTTGTCAAGTGAAGAAGACACTGACTTTGCTCAGCTTAAAGGGATCGCCCCCGCTCCCAGGCCCTGCAGTTGGCCAGTTCTCAGCACTTAGGTGGGAGATTTGTGGTTGTGGCTGCTGGGAAGCAGAGCGCTGGGACTCTGCTAGATGCTTGATTTCTGTGTCATCACAGACCTAGGAGAACTTTGGAACGTGCCTGGGGGCTCTTCCTTTATGCTGTTGTGAACAACTGTAGGGAAATGTCTTCTGTTTTACTTTTGTGTAGAGGTGCTAGGCTGAGCAATCACAGGTCCCGTCATAATGCTTTCTCTCTGGAATAGAGAGAGAATTTGATGCCAGACTTAATTTACCCCATTTTGCGATTCAAGACCATGTTGAAATTGGACCATGACCAAAAGCATTACAGACTGATAATTTCTACCCATGCGCTGGGTAAGGAGACTAAATCATTACCTTTGTCCTCAAGGAGTTAGTGAATAGTGCCCATATGACACCGTTAGTGTTTTATTGGATGCAAAGGAGTTTTGGCAATAGGAGGAGGAGTGAGGACTCAGCCCAGTGTGGGAGAGCTCCACAGTGGATTTGGCTCCTGGACCCCTGAGGAAGGCTTTTCCTGGGCTGAGAAAGAGGAGGTGGGGAGTTAGAGGAATAAAGAAAAGCTACGCCAAGAATTGTATAAAGTATTGTACACAAATAGAATAAAAACATAAGCGAGTTTAGATCTTTTATGTATCAACAACATGTCTATCTGTTTAATAATGTTTCCCCCAGTTGGGAAAAGGAGCAATAGGAAATTAGCCAAATTTTTAAATCATCAATGAAATATTTCAAGCAGGTGGTTCAGTACAGAGAGATATAAAAGATACTGGTGTGCCCACCCTCAGATGGAACAGACTTTGGTGCTTTGCCACATTAGATTCAATTGTTTTTTCTGCATGGGAAGGAAGGACGGCATACCCACCTGTCCTGGCCTTCTCTCCTGCCCAGGGGGCACCAGTGATGTCAGCACGGGTCTCTTTGGGAGCCTTTGCCTTTGGCTGTCTCTCTATCGCTGGGTTTTAAAGACATACCTTTGTGTTATGTCTATGTGATTTTAAGACATACCTTTGTGTTACATTTCCAATAGCTTTTCTCAGTGTGGCATGATGGGTTGTGTTGGCTCAGTCAGCTTGATGCTGGAGCCAGATGTCAGCTTAGATTTTAAGTCTTTAAATACTACATTTCTCTTTCCTGGTAAAAGCCTTTCTGTTTTCCGCCTGTGTATCTACTGTTCAAGTTTGCTTTATCTTGTGCTGAGTATTCTTTTTGTCACATCCTCCTGAGTGATCCTGGTGGCATCTTTTGGTTCAGGCTGAGCTTGACTATTAGCAGGGGCTCTGGTTCTGATGGGTCAGCAGAGCGGAGCTGGCTGCACTGTGGCCCAGGACAGGGAGACCATTCTCTTGGTGCCGTCCATTTGTGTAGGATGGACATGAGAGTAGCCCTAAAATGACAGCCTGAAATTTGAGCTTAGATGTCAGCTGTTTTCAGCCATTACTGGGAAAGTCGTCTGCCCAGCACCAGAGACTGGAGAGTTGAGTCCCTGATTGTCCCTCCACCCTTTTAAAATTAATTAACTAATTTGCTTTTCAGATCGCTTTAAAATTTATATGCCTACATCATATGTGTATGTACACACACACACACACACACACACACACACACACACACACATATTACTTTAAGTTCTGGGATACACGTGCAGAATGTGCAGGTTTGTTACATAGGTATATACATGCCACGGTGGTTTGCTGCACCCATCAACCCATCACTTACATTAGGTATTTCTCCTAAGGCTATCCCTCCCCCGGCCTCCCCACCCCCTGACAGGCCCTGGTGTGTGATGTTCCCCTCCCTGTGTCCACGTGTTCTCATTGTTCAATTCCCACATATGAGTGAGAACATGCCGTGTTTGGTTTTCTGTCTCTGTGCTAGTTTGCTGAGAATGATGGTTTCCAGCTTTATCTATGTCCCTGCAAAGGACATGAACTCATCTTTATGGCTGCATAGTATTCCATGGTGTATATGTGCCACATTTTCTTTGTCATTTGTGGGCATTTGGGTTGGTTCCAAGTCTTTGTTATTGTGAACAGTGCCATAATAAACATACATGTGCATGTGCCTTTATAGTAGGGAGATTTATAATCCTTTGGGCGTATACCCAGTAATGGGATTGCTGGATCAAATGGTATTTCTGGTTCTAGATCCTTGAGGAATGGCCACATTGTCTTCCACAATGGTTGAACTAATTTACACTCCCACCAGCAGTATAAAAAATGCATGCATCTTTAGCCTCAAGAATATTATATTCACATTGCCTTAGGATCAAACCTCTTTCATAGGAGGGAAGGACCAATTAAAAAGTAATGGCAACCTATACTACAACCCTCAGCCTTTCCAACAGAGCTTGTCAGAGGAGTCGGCCACACTACCTCTGTGTTCCTTTTGTCCCCAACGCTCTACTGAACCATTTTCACAAGGGTCATTTTTGGCCTCTTTGTTGATGAATTCAGTGGTTTCCAATCTTTATGTCACTTTATCTCTGTAGCATTTGACTATGTTGACGGTCAAATGCTCTTGAAGTTATTTTTTTGGCTCTGTGTAACCATCCTTCCTTGCTTCTCTTTCTACCTCTACGGATAATCATTTTTAGTCTCCTGAGATTCCTCTTCCTCTTCCCAGAGCATACACAGCTACTGTTACAGCTCCTCCATTCTGATCCTGCCTCCAGCATACATCTGTCTGCCTAACTCCCCTCCCACCTGCCCTTCCTCCCTCTCCAGTATCTGATCAATACATATATAACTTCCTGCTAAGTATCTCCATCCAGAACTCACAAGCACCAACTCATAACATCTAAAGCCAAACCTATCATCTCATTCCATCACCCCCAAAGCTTGTGATAACTCTTGTAGTCCCTGTCTCATTCGTTATGAATATTTCCCTGGTTACTCAAGTCAGAGCCCTGTGTACCATCTTGACTTCATCAACCCTGTGTGCCTGCTTCCCGGATAACTGACTCTGTGTCATTGCCCTGCCTCCCAATTGTTCATCTAGTTTATTACAGTCTCCTAAATAGAATTCCATTCTCCAGTCATGCCTGCCTTCAATCCATTCTCTGTAATGCAGATGGGGTCATCTTTCTAAAGATCTTTTTTATTTTCCTGCTTCACAAGTAAAACTCGGCTGAGTGCCATGGCTCACGCTTGTAATCTCAGCACATTGGGAGGCCAAGGTAGGAGGATCAGTTGAACTCAGGAGTTCCAGACTAGCCTGAACATACAGTGAGACCTCATCTCTATAAAAAACAAATTAGCCAGGTCTGGTAGTGTGTGCCTGTGGTCCCAGCTACTCAGGAATGTGAGCAGGGAGGATCGCTTGAGCCCAGGAGGTTGAGCTATGTTCTCGCCACTGTACTCTAGCCTGGGTGACATAGCGAGACACTGTCTCAAAAAAGAAAGGAAAAAAAAGGTGAAACTTCCTCTGAAACGCTTGTGATAAATGCGAACTTTGAATGTGGCGTAAAAGACTTTTGTGGTTTAGCAGATGCTTCCCTTTGCTTCGTCATGCTTCCCTCTGATTTGCTGCCCTGCCGGTACACACGTGCTCATCCTCATCCTTCAGCCATGTGAAGTGTACCTGCCCCACTGTCTCACTTGCTCCTGCCTCCTAGCCTGTGTGCCTTCTGCTCCATTCACCCAGAATTCCTCTCTTCCCCGCATCCCTCCCACCTCTCCTCCCTGGCTGGCTCCAGCTTCATCACCAGAATTAAGGTTCCTTGTCACTAATCAGGAAATGCTCGATGAACCCGTACTATGTTCCAAGGACTATAATGCATGTTAGGTATTCAAAGAGAAGGTATTGTTCTCCAGGCAGCTTTTCTGAGCCTTCCAGGCACAAGTTCCCTGCTGGGTATTTCAGGTGTGCCTTCCACTAACCACATGGTGTTGTCATTGTTAATATATATGTTTGTAGAAAGTCAAAAAGTACTTCACAACCAAATAAGAAGATAGAGTACTAAATGTAGAACAGTTTACAAGTTCATGAGTTATCTAACGTTTACTTGAACCTAATTCACTTAGCTATGGGACTTCCATTTCCAGGGGCCCTCATTACTAGCCACTAGTTAACAGCTGATAAGCAGATATAATTCCCAAAGTGTCTGCACTGATTCATGGTAGCGAGCCACACTGAGTCAAAATGTTTAGCTCCTGGCGGCTATGTTTAAAGCATGAGAAACACTTAAAATGCACACATTTTGGAATTGGGCATAAACAGGATCACCTAGAAAATCAGTCATTATTAAACAGTTGCTAAACTGAAATAACCTATACTTAATACGAATACATTTCATACTCAAACCACAGAGTTTTGTGAAATTTGATAAATTATATAAAATCTGCAGTACGATAAAAAAAAATAAAGACCAAAAAGCTTAAGATTAAAGGTGTCCTGTAGATAAGATTAAATATTTTTCATCTGAACCCTCAAATTAGGAATTAATCGGTTCACCACACACACGAATTGGTTGATTCCCGCCTGATGTTTATATTAGACATGCAATTATGAAGTAAAATGCATTCAAGTAAACAGATCCATTGTCTTAACACTGATAAACAACTTTAATGTTTGAGTACATTTCTTTCCAATCTTTTTTCTGTTGATAGATAAAAAGATGGAGGTATATTTTACAAAGTAATTTTGTGAACTTCCTTTTGAACTGAACATATTTTGTTCCTCTCTTTACCTGTTTCACTTAACATTTTTTTGTTTTGTTTTGTTTTTGAAACAGAGTCTCACTCTATCACCCAGGCTGGAGTGCAGTGGCAAGAACACGGCTCACTGTGGCCTCAACCTCCTGTGTTCAAACAATCCTTCCACCTCTGCCTCCCAGGTAGCTGTGATTAAGGTGTGCACCACCACGCCCAGCTAGTTTTTAAATTTTTTGTAGAAATGTGCCCTTGCCATATTGCCCAGGCTGGACCTAAGTTTAATTAAAAGGACAACAACAAGAAAAAAGGAGAATGATAGATGTAGTTAATATGCGGATTAAATAAGCCACAGGTGCACTGAACCCAACTCCAACCCATCAAGAGA
The DNA here is from genome assembly GCF_048565385.1 of Saimiri boliviensis. Lineage (NCBI taxonomy): Eukaryota > Metazoa > Chordata > Mammalia > Primates > Cebidae > Saimiri > Saimiri boliviensis. The sequence continues at coordinate 8,566,283 of NC_133449.1, read as the reverse complement.
GAAAATGAGCTGTCAAGTTACATTTGTAGACTGAAGTGATAAGCAGATTTGTGACATAGGGTCCATGATATGTACTTCTCTTTGTTGAGCCTGGTGCGCTGTGTTTTTCTGAAAAAAATTTTTTTCAGGGGGACAGGAGGAACATAAACAGAAAAAATGAAAACTTTATCCAGAATAACAGAACAGTAAACAGTGGAATAATTCAGGATATAATATAAGGAAATAGCCTGTCTGACTTATCATCTGACTTTCTGTGTCAGTTTGCTCATGGAAAAACTGACTAATGATGAAGAACTAAGGAACTTTGTACCAACAGTCATATGTTGCTGACGTTTTATTCCATAAGAAATTTGAACCCATAAACTACAATGTGGGTAGTGTTTTTTAAGTATACGATGGTAGTACTCTGTTGGAACTTGCCGTGTGAATGGCTAAACAATCAGAATCTCATGCTGCTGTTTTAAATACAGGGAATAGTTTTCTTTGTCCATAGTCATAGCATTCAATATATTTAGGTTTGTCAAATCATCTCTACTTTTATTAATATTCAAATTGAGCTGGGCATGGTGGCATCTATCCTAGCTATTGGGTAGGCTGAGGCAGGAGGATTGCTTGAGCCCCGGACTCTGAGGCCAGCCTGGCATTGAGACCTTGTCTCTTAAAACAAAATTCAAATTGAAACCTATCTCCCATGTAGCTCTAGGCAGTTCATCCTCCACCCCAACTCCAACTCCCAAAACATTACCACTGTCCTTGGGAATTCATGGCACACGACTAGTAAACAGTAAAAGCAATCCCCATTTCCTCAAACTCTACCATTCACCTTTTGCCCTGGTGGAAACCCACATCTCACCTGAGGACAGAACTTCTATGTAGCCCTCTTAAATCACCGGGCCTGCAGGGGAGGCATGTACACACCTTCCTCCTCAATGTTACCTGCAAATAACTGTCTCTCCTTCCTTCCCAAGATGCCAGAGTCCAGAAGCTTGGGCTAGCTGACATCAAACCTCCCATTCTTCCTTGCTGCCACCATCTATGGACTTTTCTGAGTCACCCCTTCCTCGAAAATATTAGAATCTGGTTATCGTCACTCTCTTCCACACAACTCATGATTCTTAATGATTTCAGTATCCTTGTAAAAAAAACCTTCCAACACCCTGACTTCTCAGTTCCCTGATTTGCAGTCCTCCAGTGATCTTCCCCATTCTTTTTTTTTTTTGAGACGGAGTTTTGCTATTGTTGCCCAGGCTGGAGAGCAATGTCCCGATCCCAGCTCATCGCAACCTCTACCTCCTGGGTTCAAGTGATTGAACTCCCTCAGCATCCCGAGTAGCTGGGGTTATAGGCATGTACCACCACGGCTAGCTAATTTTGTATTTTTAGTAGAGATGGGGTTTCTTCATGTTGGTCAGACTGGTCTCAAACATCTGACCTCAGGTGATCTGCCCATCTTGGCCTCCCAAAGTGCTGGGATTACAGGAATGAGCCACTGTGCCTGGCCGATCTTACCCCTTTCTATGTAAGCCACAAATAGACATGCTTTAGATCTTGTGGTTACCAGTAGTCTTCATTTCAAGCATTCTATTCTTGACCGTCTCCCAACTTTCCATCTCACTCCCTCTCCAGATCCATCGGCTTACCACCATACTTTTACCCCATTGATTTTAGCTTATGTCTTACTGAAAGCCCCACTGAGACTCTGTGGTCTGAAATTCTAATCATTTACATATCCCTTCAAGTCCTCTGTTCCTGTTTCCCTTCATCAAATTCACCTGACAAAGCTAAGCCAGCCCTCTCGAAATCAGGGGCATCCAGCGCTGCACCTGCTCCTGCACCTGGGTGGCTGACATCATCATGCTGCCTAATTTCACCTTAGTAGTGCCTAGCAGTGCCAAACAGTTCGGCCCATGTCACTCATGTTGCTTTTCTTTCTCCTAGAAGGTGATTTAATATCCTTTTTTATCCCATCTGCAGCCCATCCTTCCCACTCATTAATCATCATTAAGGTAAACTGAAGCTACTGCTGCTAAATGGCATGCTGACCTAAATTATTAATGTATCTTTATCAATAAAATATTGGCTGGGTGCAGTGGCACATGCCTGTGATCCCAGCACTTTGGGAGGCCGAGGAGGACGGATCACCTAAGATCAGGAGTTCGAGACCAGCTTGAACAACGTGGTGAAACCCTGCCTCTACCGAAACGCAAAAAAGTTAGTTGGGCATGGTGATGGGCACCTGTAATTCCAGCTACTCTGGAGGCTGAGGCAGAAGAATCATTTGAACCTGGGAGGCAGAGGTTGCAATGAGCCGAGATCACACCATTGCACTCCAGCCTGGGCAACAAGAGTGAAACTCCATCTCAAAAAAAAAAGAAAAGAAAAGAAAAAAAAGTTTCGTTTTTAACATGATAAAATGAAACTACATTTTATGATGAAGATAGGAGGCAGGTGAAATTTCAAAATATGCTAACTGGCAGATCCAAATTACAAATTTGTATGGCACAATTAAAATTAGTATTAACCAATAGTTCTCATAGAATTGAAGGGGTTAAGAATGCACTCTAGACCGAATGCAATTTTAATGTCTCTATTCCAGTTCTAGTTCTCTTTCGTGGGAATCTGTGGTGTGAATGAACTCTGGCTCTGGAGGTTAATGGAGAGTCAAGGTGCCAACCTACATTGGGTGAGATGCCAAGACCCTGGGAATGAGCAAAGATCCCAATTTTCAAGAAAGAGAGGAAGGAACTGAACCTCTTTCTAACTTGATGTTGCCCTAAAAATACTTTTGGTTTAAAACTGTGAGCCAGTGGGGTTGGATGCTGTCCTGAGCCGAACTCCTGGCCATGCGGTGCCCATGCCCATCTCATGGTTGCTATCACTCACCTGACCCCTGCTGGACCTCTGTTTACTCAACTCCCCCTAACCCCAGACCCTGCTCATTCTTCTGAGCTGCCACTTCCTTGGTTCTTGCCTGTGCTAGCTTGTACTGATAATATCTTCCATTTGTATATCACCTGTCTCACTAATAAGATAATACTCTCAAGAAGAAGGGTTCTGAATCTTCCATCTCTATTAATGCGTAAGAATTTGATTATGAAAACAGCTTTATAGCCCTGGCAACATAGCAAGACCACATCTCTAGAAAAAATTAAAGAATTTAGCTGGGCATGGTGATGCATGCCTGTGGTCCCAGCTACTTAGGAGGCTGACGTGGGAGAGTCCCATGAATCTGGGAGTTGGAGGCTGCAGTGAGCCCTGATGGCTCTCCATCATTGAACTCCATCCTGGGTGACAGAGCGAGACCCTGTCAAAAAATAATAATGAAAGCAAAAAGCTTTAGAGTATAAAGCAGCTGTGGCCAGGCAGTGGGTGGGCAACATGAACATGGTCTGCCCTGTATGTTGAGCTTGTGAAACGCCACTGAAACCTGAAGTCTTTTCATACAAATGGATGAGTGTGATCTGCAGACAGCAGATAATTCAGTGGTCACTTTCTCTGTCCTCCATTTTCCTTTCTGGTCTGTGTCTCTTGCTCTCCATGTCTCCCCATTTGAACACAGGACTGCATTTGCCCCTCTTCTCTTGCCTCTCATGTTTGTTCTAAGCGTTGTTCTCTTGTGTATTCCTTTTCTTTCTGTTGCCATCCTAGAGTTAAGCAAACTTCCTTCTACATATTTTTTCTGTAAAAGAAACGTGCTGATTAAAGGGGTCAGGGAGGCAGCTGGCAAAGATACCAAGACAAGTGGCATCAACAACATCACACCCTGCAAGAATAATATCTCAGGAGCATCCTTTTTACCCTCCCCTTTTACAACAATGGGTCTTTAAAATAGTGAGTTTGGTTAATAACGATTATTGTTCCTTTGCTTTTTTTTTTTTTTTTTTTGAGATGAAATCTCATTCTGTAGCTCAGGCTGGCATGCAGTGACGCAATCTTGGCTCATTGCAACCTCTACCTCCTGGGTTCAAGTGATTCTTTTGCCTCAGACTTCCAAGTAGCTGGGATTACAGGCACATGCCACCACACCTGACTAATTTTTATATTTTTAGTAGAGAAGGGGTTTTGACATGTTATACAGGCTGGTCTCAAACTCCTTACCTCAAGTGATCCACCCACGTCAGCCTCCCTAAGTGCTGGGATTACAGACGTGAGCCACTGGGCCCAGCCGATAAAGATTATTTTTTAAATCTCTGTTTAAGAAGTCAGAGTGATAAGATTAGGGCAGCTATCTCTTCAAATTTTTATATATTTTACAAATTCTTTATAATGAACACATACTCCTTTTGTAATCAGAAAAGAACAATTTTTAAAGCAGTATGTTATGCAAAACATCTTGAGATTTCTATGCAAAATGTAATTACCTTGAACTTGAAACCATGTAAAAAGGCTGGACTGCTAAAATCATTATTGCAGCATGCTGATACTGTTAAAAAAAAGTTGAAAGGCTGTTTAAATTACAGTTTTGATGGGGAGAGTGGTGAGGAATGAAAATACAACTTATATTTTTCCCTCTACTTAAAAACCACATAGCAAGTTGAGAAGCAGACCCTGAAACTGATTTGATTGATTCTGCTGGAATCAATCAAAACCCTGGGGATACATTTGCCAGAAAGATTTAGGCTCCAAGAACCATGAGAAAAACCAAGGAAGATAGAAGGAGGGATATATTTGAAACAAAACTGAGGAGAAATAATTTTTGTTATATTTTGCAATAGTTACATCTTTGCAAAATACGAGTTTTAGAGCTAGTAAGTATGAAAGAAAGAAACCACTTGGCATGAGCAAGGAAATATTGGTATCAAAATAGATATAATTTACTAAATGTTACCATAATTTGAATTTGTGTGTGTGTGTGTGTGTGTGTGTGTGTTTTGAGACAGAGTCTCGCTCTGTCACCCAGGCTGGAGTGCAGTGGTACAATCTCAGCTCACTGTAACCGCCACTTCCCGGGTTCAAGTGATTCTCCTGCCTCAGCCTCCCAAGTAGCTGGAATTACAGGTGTTTGCCACCACGCCCAGCTAATTTTTATATTTTTTAGTAGAGAAGGGGTTACACCATGTAGGCTGGTCTTTACCTGACCTCAGGTAATCGGCCTGGCTTGGCCTCCCAAAGTGCTGGGATTATAGGCATGAACCACCACGCCTGGCCTAAAGTCACCATCATTTGAGACAGGTGAATGCAGCACAGCAGGACTGCAAAGCAACTTGCCTTTTCCTCAGGACCACTCCTGTGAAAGCCTGGCCTATAGACCTCTTGCCTCCCATCCCTGGAGGAATTTTGAGTAGATCTCATAATTTTCATAATTTTTTGTATCATTTTGACATCATAAAATGTTATCTTGCCACTTGTTTGGTCACTGCAAATTATCATTTTTAGTAATTAAATGCCTGCCCCAGTATAATAACAAAAATAGTGAACCCAGGGTGTCTCCCCTCCACAGTTGAGACACCTGGCACCTGACCCCCCTCTCCTCCTCCATCAAAATGTGGCTACAGTGGAGCCTGTTTCCAGTAACCGCTTTCCAGGCTGTTATCTGGATTGCTTTCCAAACATTCCTGAGAAAGAACAAGTTGCATGCTGTGTATCCTCAGGGATTTTTATTTGCTGGGGAGAGGAGCCGGGGGTTCAGGTGGCATGGGACTAAACCTGCCATGTCTTCTGAAATGGACATTTGCAGAGTTCTTCACTAAGAACCCCCCAGGATAGTTCAGCAGTGCTTGGACCACCCAAGCCAGAGAGGCCAGCACCCCTCGCTCCCCTCTTGCCTTGCTCCCTGTTGTGTTCCAGGTTCCTCAAAGAGATGTGTTTCAGTCGGCAGGTTCACGCACACCCAGTATAGCTCACACCCGGTGGGCGGGGCTTGGCCTAGACATGAGCCTGGACCTGCTTAAAGCCTGTCTCCTGGGCTTGTTGTAGAGGGATGGAGTTACAGAAATTACGAGGGCAGAGGCACTAGGGGAATTGGAGGATGAGGTGGGGTAGAGAGGTGGGGTGGGGGTTAGAATGAGGGTGGCCCTTCTCAAAATGGAGCTTAATGGGGGAAGCAGAGGCTTCAGGAGCCCCTTCTCCCTGGGTTGTTATTTCACTAACTAGCACCTGCAGTGAGCCTTTGCAGTGGCCAACTTCTGATAGAGAACCCATATTTCCCATGTCCACAAACCCACTAAGAAAACCTGTCAAATACCTCGTTGACTATTCACATAGTTCCTTATGTTTGGAGCACAGGCTCCCATTTTGTGGCTACAGATCCCTGTGAGAACACAAACTGCAATTCCTGTGTTGTTTCCACAATCAGTGGAAACTAGGCGGACACCTGCTGTCCTTTGTGGGTCCTCCAAACACTGCTTGGCCTTAAAAAGAGATGTTCGTATTTGAAATCACTGATTTGGACACAATGGAACAGAAACTAAGTCTGAGAGTGGTGTTTCATTAGAATCAGCTGGAGACATCTTTTAAAATCTACATTCCTAGGCCTTGCTGCTGTTGGAAATAGAAGCTCGGTGCTGCAAAGAAAAATTAGCACTGAAAGGTTCTTTTCAGCAACACAATTTTTACTTCCTGAACTGCAGGAAGGGTACCCTCGCTAACCATGGTGTCACGAGAGTACAATGAACAAAGGAAAACACACAAATTTATCCCTTACACATTTGGGGTTGTTCTTACTGCTGTGTCTGATCTCTGTTGGCTGGAGCCAGACTTCACAATTTAAACTAAAACCTGATTGGCTAATAAAACTTTTCTAAATAGTTAAAAGCAGTGGGGAGCTGGGACATGCCTGTGAGCATGCCCAGCACAGATATTTTGATTAAAGTACAAGGACATAGAATGTACTATGTGCCTGTAAGCATGGCATGTCTAACAGTTACATAGGATAGTGCTTAACAAAGAGTTATTAGCACACTTGTGATTTATCTAACAAGAAAGGAAACTTTAAAAAGGAACTGTTTTACTTCTCTCACTGCCAGTAAGCATCAATGTTGATTTTTTAAAAGGTGATTTTAAAAAGATGATTGCGATGTGCATAGGTTGGGAACCATTGAAAAGCACCCACGATGTGGTGACCTGGCAACTCAGGCCAAAGCCAACAAGGAGCCTGGATGGGTTCAGCAGAAGTTCATGTGCCCCTTGTAAGCCAAAAATAAAATTCTAAGGCCTCCCAACCATCAGAATGGACACCTACTCTCTGCCAGGGGCATTCCAGAGTTAACCTCTAATTGAGGCCATGATGGAAGAGGGAGTCAGACCTCAGTACACCCCTCCAGAATTAGCATCAGCTCAGACCTAAAGTCTGATAGAAACATTACAGTCTATTCTCTCTGAAGCCTGCTACTTGGAGGCTTCACATGCGTAATAAAACCTTGGTCTTAAAACGTGGAAAGTAAACCTCTTTCTACTGATAATAACTCTTTCAACCAATTGCCAATCAGAAAAATTTTAAATCTACCCATCACCTGGAAGCACCCTCTCTCCTTCGAGCCCCCTGCCCTTCCAGGTGGAACCAATGTCAATCTTCCATGTATTGACTAATGTATTATGCAGCCCTAAAATGTTTAAAAGCAAACTGTACCCTAACCAGCTTGGCAACACATCCTCAGGACCTCCTGAGAGTGTGTCGTGGGTACTTCTTAGCTTTGGCAAAATAAACTTTAATTGACTGAGACCTGTTTCAGATATTTTGGGTTCATACCCTGATGAAACAAGGAGAAAATACCCCAACGCATACAATGAAGCCCTAAATGGCGGGATTTCTTTGGTAATGGATTTGCTAAGGGCAGCCACTGTTGTAAATAGGGCAGGGTGTGGGAGTGGGGGTTGGAGGTTTGGTGGGTTATAAGGATGACCTTAGAGTGGGGTAAAGGACAGGGAAACAGGTTAAATGTGCCTTATTTAACACTGCGTTTCTGAGTTCTGATGCTGTCCGAACCATTGTGCAGTGAGAAGGTAAGCATGGAGGACGGAATGGCCAACTCTGTTGGGGTCCCCTAGGAAGGTTCACAAAAGAGGGGAACTCCCTGAGCTGTATCTTAAATAGAATTTGTCCATCACAATCGGTTGGATGGGGCCAGAAGGAATGTCCAGGTTGGGGAACAACCCTTTGGAAAAGAATGGAGATGAGACGGCCCAAAGTTCCGGGAACTGTAAATATTTGTCAGCCTTGGGGTGGGCGTGGCAGCATGGGAGGAGACAGGAGTCAGAGCAGGGTCCAGCCTCTGAAGGTCCTTGCGTGTTAAGTACCACTTGGGAATTTGTTTTAGGGAAACTGAAGGGCACTGAAGAGTTTAATGAAAGAAGTGGCATGAGCTGGCAAGCCCATGGAGAAATGGTTAGCAGGGCCGCTGGAAGCGGGCAGGGAGAGTTGCTGGGAGCTAATGGGATAGTCCTCGTTGGGAGCTCTGAGGCCTTTAAACAGATCACAGGGATGGAAGTGGCTGCAGTCAGTTGATGGGCTGATTAATGACCATTTAATCAGGGGGAAGATGACTGTTTTGGTTAGGGGTGGGGCCAGGGCTCTGAAACTAGTGATGCAGGAGGAAGGGTGGCGGGAGGGGCATGGGGGAGTCCAATGGGGACCAAACTGCAACCTCAACAATTCATGGGACTCTGAGAAGGAGCCACCAGAAAAATGCAATAGAAGCCCAGGAGAAGGAACATTTCCAGAAGGGAGTCCTAAACTGTGCTACCAAGAGAGGGAGGGAAGGGGATGAGGGAGTCCTTTTGTCTGGGGAAAGTGGTGGAAGGATTAGGGTGGTGTGGGTGGCTGGAGGAAGACCAGGACAGAGGGAAGTGTGGGAGGAAGAGGGGGTGGGGGGAGTCGGGGGAAGATATGGGGACAGAATGTGGAGGGGGTGGTGGGAGGATAGGAGGACGGAAGGGATTGAGGGAAACAGCTGGAGGCTGAGGAAAGATGGGGTTGCTGGGGCGGGAAGGGTAGGGGTTGCTGGGGGAGGCAGCCTTGCATTTCCATAGGACAAATTCTGTACTCTTTTAACCCCTTCAGTGGTCTTCCGTTTCCCTAGAACTAATTCCCAAATGATACTTAACACTCAAGGCTCTTCAGAGGCTGGCCCCTGCGCCATCTACCGCCCCCTCCCATGCTGCCACCCCAGCCCCAAGGCTGGCAAATATTTACACTTCCTGGAACTTTGGGCCAACCTCCTTCTCATCTCTCTTCTTGCCCAAAGTAGTGTTGTTCCCCCACCTGGACATTCTTCCCAGCCCCATCCAGCTGACTGTGATGGATAAACTCTACTTCAGTCACAGCTTGTGGGTGGGGGGCCATCTTTTGTGCATCTTCCTAGTGGACTCCAAGTAGCGTTGGTCATTCCATCCTCCATGCTTACCTTCTTACTGCACAGCGCCTAGGACATGGTCAGGACTCAGGCTGTGTTAAATAAGGTACATTTAGGCCGGGCGCAGTGGCTCACGCCTGTAATCCTAGCACTTTGGGAGGCCGAGGCGGGTGGATCACGAGGTCAAGAGATCGAGACCATCCTGGTCAACATGGTGAAACCCCGTCTCTACTAAAAATACAAAAATTAGCTGGGCATGGTGGCGCATGCCTGTAATCCCAGCTACTCAGGAGGCTGAGGCAGGAGAATTGCTTGAACCCGGGAGGCGGAGGTTGCGGTGAGCCAAGATCGCGCCATTGCACTCCAGCCTGGGTAACAAGAGCGAAACTCCGTCTCGAAAAAAAAAATAATAATAATAATAAGGCACATTTAACCTGTTTCCTTGTCCTCTACTCTAAGGATGACTTCATTCTTATATCCTACTGATAGGGTTTGGCTCTGTCTCCCCACCCAAATCTCATCTCGAATTGTATTCCCCATAATCCCCATGTGTCAAGGGAGGCACTTGGTGGGTGGTGATTGGATCATGGCATCGGTTTCCCCATGCTGTTCTCGTGATAGTGAATTCTCATGAGACCTGTTAGATGTATAAGGGGCTTTCCCCCCTTTCGCTCGGCACCTGTCTTCCTGCAGCCATGTAAAGAAGGATATATTTGCTCCCCTTTCTGCTATAATTGTGAGTTTCCTGAGACTTCCCCAGCCATGCAGAACTATCAGTCAATTAAACCACTTTTCTTTATAAGTTACCCTGTCTCAGGCAGTTCTTTATAGCAGTGTGAAAATGGACTAATACCCCTACCACGCTTCCAACTCCCCACCCCTGACCCACCCTCCCCTGTTTACAACAGTGGCTGACCTTAGCAAGAACTCACACCATTTAGGACTTCACTGTACCCGGTGAGGTATTCACTCCTTGTTTCATGAGGAACACACCAACTTCTTTTTTTTTTTTTTTTTTAGACAGGATCTCTGTTGCCCTGGCTGGAGTGCAGTGGTGTGCTCTCAGCTCACTGCAGCCTTGAACTCCTGGGCTCAAGAAATCCTCTCACCTCTGCTTCCTAAGTAGCTGGGACTACGGGTGTGCAACACGACGCCCGGCTAAGTTTTGTATTTTTTTTTTTTTGTATATATATATATTAAGAGACACGGTATCTCCATGTTGTCCAGGTTGTTTTCAAACTCCTGAGCACAAGGGATCCTCCTGTCTTGGCCTCCCAAAGTGCTGGGGTTACAGGTGTAAGCCCTTGTACCCAGCCCACACCAACTTCTGATGAAGCCAGGCTCCTTACTGGCTTTTTCCTGAGTTGCCAGGTTGACACATTGGTGGGTGCTTTTCGATGGTTCCCAACCGATGCACGTCGTAGTCATCCGTGGACCTTTTAAAAAATCCAGATTGACGCTTGCTGGCAGCAAGGCCTAGGAATGCGGAGGCTGAAGGAGGGGAGGAGGTGGGAGCCTTGGAAGGTCGGGAATGTGAACCACAGGCCCTGTGGAAGGCGGAGGCCTCGTCCGGAAGAAGGCAGCTAAAGCAGGCTTTCATTTCTCATGAGTGTGCAGGGTCTTCTGAAGTTATACTTGAAGTTTATTTCTCTGAAGAAGCTTGATTGTAATAGCAAATAGGGATCATACATTAACTGTAATAAAGGTGACACTCAGTGAGAAACGTTGCCTGGGGCGCTTGTCCCGGGTGTCCCCGCCCCCCGCCTGCCCCGCCTGCCCCGCCTGCCCCGCCTGCCCCGCCTGCCCCGCCTGCCCCGCCTGCCCCGCCTGCTCTACGCCCATCCTCTCCTCGCCCGGGGGGCGTGGCTACCCGGAGCCCCGCCCCTGCCCCAGGCCACGTGATCTGTCAGTTCGCGGAGAGGGACGAATATGGCTGCCGGGTGTGGTGAGGGCGAGGCGCTTGCAGTCGCCGTCTTTGGCTTTCCCGTGCTCTGACGCCGCCTGCAGCCGAGGGGGCCGGTTCCGCCCGAGCTGAGAACCGGGTTGTGAGACGGTCAGTGTGGAGGCCGGCCCGCGGGGCTTTGCCGCGGGATGGGGGAGGAGACGGGGGCGAGGCCGGGCTGGGGGAGCCGGGCGGGTAGGTGGGACCGCCGGGGAGCGCGCGGGAGGGGCGAGCTGCGGCTGCGGGCCTCGGGACGGGCCTGGCGCGGGCGCCGGACGCTCGGGCCCCGGCTTTCGGGGCGAGTCCGCGTTTGCTGGAGTGCCGGGAAGGTCTTCGGCTTTGGAATCTCAGGGGGTCTGCCTCCTCAGGGACCCCTCGGGTGGGCTGGGGTGAAGGGTGTTGGTAAAATCTTTTTTTTTTTCTTTTGCTAGGCAGCCTCTAGTGCATCCACCACCTCGAGAGTCCCCTCAGCTGGTACCGCTAGTCGTTACGGGTTTCTCTTCCTAGGCTTCCCTGGGCCGGGAGGTATTGTTTTCTCCCTCGCGGTCATCGTGGACTCCATTGCCCCATTGTCCTGTGCAGGCTTTTAAACGCCTTGACAACATAGTGCAGGCCACTGATTTCCGTGCTTTCAAGATTGATTTATAGGACAGTCGTTTCTCCCTCACTCTGTAATGTTGGAATTTTTATTCTTTCAAGTTGGTAGGTTTAAACCGATGAAGAATTTTTTATTAATAACTATGCAGCCATCTCTGCTCCCTATGGGTACTTGTTAAAAATGTAGATTTCTTAGCGTTTGAGAGATTCTCATTTTTTCGGCTAGAGGTGTGGCTCGGGAATCACCCCTTGAGGTTCATTCCTGTCCACATCTACACCGTTTTAAACCACCGTGGGATATTGAGTGCAGAGCCCAGGTTGGGAAATGCTGCGGCCAGGTGTGTTCTTTGTTCTCTTCTGGCTTTACTAGCATGGACTACTTTCATCATAATCATTTTGGGGTGCTTGTTAAAATGTCAGTTTCTGAGCACCGCCCCAAATCTGGGGAATGGGAGTCTCTCGGGGAGGAGCTGAAGGGATATGTGTGTTTGACAAGCTTCCCTATTAATTTTGATGCACGCAAGTTTGAGAATCCTTGTTCTACACTCTTGATGTGAATGATTTCCAGATCTTTCACACACAGCGTGAACGATATTTTTTTCCAAGTATTGGGTTTTTTTTTTCCCACCTAGCTCTTCTGGGGCATTTCAAATTCAGCCTGGCCAAAGCACCCTATAGCCCCGTTCACCAAGCTGGGCTGGTGGTGGGAGGGGGAGGCATAACTAAAGTAGGGAAAGGTCTCCTGCTCTTTTTGTTGTTGTTGTTAAGAGCAGCTCCATTCTTCAGTCACCTCTGCTGGTCATCTGGTCCAGCAGGTCCACCTGTTTTCTTTTCCAACCTGTCACATGGTTAGTTTTTATATCCAGAATCTCTCTTCTGGATATTTTGTTAAGTCAGAAAGTTCAAATATTGGGGATTTTATATTTTCGAGTTAGTATCTCTAGTTTCTTCTCCATTCTCACTGCCTCTCCTGTGTGCTCTCTGTTTTGGTGGTTCTTCAGCTGATATCCAGGGCCCTGATTCTTTGTTTTTCCAGTCTGGGTCACGTACACTGCCGGGAGACTAATTTTTATAGGATCATGTATGAATGTGCCATCCCCTTCTTCCTGCTTTTGCTCAAGAGCTGTCAGTTTCTCCATTTCATGTGCTAATGTATTAGTCAGGGCTGTTTACAAAGAACAGGAACTTAATCTTTTACTTCAAGGAAAAGGAGATTATAGGATTGAATGAGGGTCAGAAAGAAGTCAGGATCCCAAGTGGCTCCGTTTTCTACATCTTCCTGGGGCAGCTTTTTTTTTTTTTTTTTTTTTGAGACTGGGTCTGGCACTGTTGCCCAGGCTGGAGTGCCGTGGTGTGATCTTGGTTCATTGCAGCCCTGACCTCCTCTTAAGGGCTGTATTTGTTCTCTTTGGCAGAGTCCCTTTTCTGTTCATATCTGTTGTGTTCTCTCTTTGCGACTGGCTGTCTCAGAACCGTATCATTTTATAGGTGACCCATATTGGCTGGCTCAGTTTCTGGTTTCTAATTCCCAGTTCTAGAGAGAGAAGTCTGACTGGCCCAGCTTATCTTTTTCAACAGTTTAATGCCATGGATCCCTGGGGATGGCTGATGGTAGAGAACATGGCCATTGAGGGAACAGGAGCTGTGGGTGGGCAAAGTCCTCCAGAAGAGGCATCTTTAGTATACCTATGCAGTCACTCAATTTGACAGTTATCTATTACGTTTCTACTTGTTCTAGATTTGTAATAGGTTCTGGGGATATAAGAACGAAGGAGAGAGAAAGCCCTTTGTAAATTAGTTCAAGGCCAGGCATGCTGGCTCACACCTGTAATCTCAGTGTTTTGGGAGGCCAAAGCAGAAGGATCAGTTAAGGCTGGGAGTTCAAGAGCAGCTTCGGCAATATAGTAAGACCTGTCTCTACAAATATTAAAAATATAAACAATTACCTGAGTGTGTTGGCGTGCACCTGTAGTCCCAGGTACTCAGGGAGGCTGAGGCAAGAGGAGCACTTAAGTCCGGAAGTTTGAGGCTGCATTGAGCTATGAATGTGCCACTGCACTCCATCCTGAGCAATAGAAATCAATACAGACTCTCACACACACACACACACACACACACACGAGTTAGATTAAAGGTGACCTGTGAGTGGGGTTTTGAAGGATATGTTTTGGCTTGTTAAGAATGTTAAAGTTGGGTCAGGCATTCCAGGTAGTTAGGTCAGCTTGGACATGCCCATTCATTCGACTGATACTGGGTTCTGTGGTGTACCAGGCACTTCTCTTAAGTGCTGGAGATTCAGCAGTGAAGAAAACAGAGATAGTCTTTATTCTCACTGAGCTGCATTTGTTTGGCTGGGGAAAGCAGACCAAAACCAAAGTATGTGGTATGTGGAGTGATGCTAGGTGCTATGAAGAAGACCTGTAAAGTCGGGCTGTGGAAGAGGGAGATAGTAATGGGGAGAGGGGAGAGGGCTGTTTATACACATTGGTCAGGGAAGCTCTGATCAGGTGACATATACAGAAACTCATTGTGGCCTGAGCAGGGTCAAGGAGAAGGAGCAGGAAGAGTTGAGCTCAGGGAGGTGGGGAAGGGGTGGAATACGTCAAGCAAGGCCTTGTTGCCCATGGTAGGGATCTGGGATTTTATTTTGAGTGAGAGGACAGCTTTTGGGGTGTTTTGAGCACAGAATGGTCATAAGAAGACATGATTCAGGAGGACCACTTAGGCTTCTGTGTGAAGGGGGCAAGGGCTGCCACCCAGGCCCAGGAATGTCAGCATTAGGGTAGGCTCTGGGGACTGCATAAGGGTATTGTTGCTGGAGACTTAAGTGGGAGGAGGAGAAGAGGGGCTGGAGATAGAAGAACCATGGGAGGGGCCACATTCAGGAACTTACTGTGTCATATCTGGAGGATATGAAATAAGTAAGCATTGGGCAGCACGGCCACTATTGCTTTCCTCTGCTGTGTCTGTGATGGGAGAAAAGTTATAGGGTGCATCTATTAACTGATTGACTTTTTAGTGAAAGAATTTGAATACATTTAAAAATTTTGCCTATTAAATCGGCAAGTTCTAAAAATGAGCTTACTACAACATAAATTTTTTGTTCTGACATTGCTATTGGCTACATCTGCCATCTTCAAAACTAGTGTCGAGACATTAATTTTTTTTGCCAATTGCGTGAAAGAATATATAGCCTTATATTCCCATTACACAGAAAATGCTGTGGACAATAGATTCAACTGATGTTCATTTATTCAAGAAATATAGTGTCTTGTATGGGACAGCTATTATGCTAAGTGTTGGGTATTTGGTACAGAATAAAAGAAAATAATCCATTCTTCTTAAAAGCTTATATCCTAGTGGGAGAGACAGCTATTAAATGGGTAATTATGTCCCATTCTAGCAGGTGTAGCTAAAAAAAAAAAAAAAAAAAAAAAGATAAACAGGTAAATATGTAAATTACAAGTTTAGTAAAATGTTATGGAGGAATAAAAAGGATTCCATAATAGAGAACAATCCAGGTTAGGAGAATCTACCAAGAAAGGGTGGTTAAGAAATGATCATATTCTGTTATTATGTAAAACATCTAATATTTGTTGGTTTCGTATGGGTTAGGCATTATTTTAATCCCATTGTGTGTAAGTTTTACAGCCAGGTATGTGTCCTTCCACACTTTTTGTTCATCTGTACACATTGAGTAGATACATATATAGGGCTCTTATTTATTTTCTCAAATAGAATTATACTGTATACATACTCTTTAACATGACAGTGTGTCATGAGTTTTACTATTGTATATAACAACAGATGTGGATTTAATGTTCTAATTTTGTTTTATAATTTCTGGGTACTTATATATGTGCCTACAAACATGACATTTAATAATTGATTGCTCAGTGAAATTTATCAAACACTGCCAATGCCCTCTAGTCAAAGACTGATAGGACCATACTTATAGTTAAACAAAGTTGGTCTTATTAACTCCCTGCAATGAAGGAGAATGCCTATCGTAGGGAACTATGGGAGATGGTTCTGTAAGAGGTTGTAGAAAAGAGTAAGAGGTGGCCGGGCGCGGTGGCTCAAGCCTGCAATCCCAGCACTTTGGGAGGCCGAGGCGGGCGGATCACAAGGTCAAGAGATCGAGACCATCCTGGTCAACATGGTGAAACCCCGTTTCTACTAAAAATACAAAAAATTAGCTGGGCATGGTGGCACATGCCTGTAATCCCAGCTACTCAGGAGGCTGAGGCAGGAGAATCGCCTGAACCCAGGGGGCGGAGGTTGTGGTGAGCCAAGATCGCGCCATTGCACTCCAGCCTGGGTAACAAGAGCGAAACTCCGTCTCAAAAAAAAAAAAAAAAGAAAAGAGTAAGAGGTTGTTAGAAAAGACTTAGAAGATTCGAGCTGATGTTAGGTGATTTGGGGAAGAGTTCAAGGAAGAAAAGCTTTGCTCAGTCTTGGGTGCTATAGGAAGCAGGGGGAGTGTGCATTCTGCAATTGGAGATTTAAAATCTTAACGAAAAGGAGCGAGGTGTGGAGTAAGGCTCAGGCTGTGCTTGATAAAGAGCAGCATTCCTTCCTATTTGCCAGGATAGGAGGATGTGTGAGCATTTAGTGGTTTCGATAATGTTCATGTTTTGGTCTGTGTTCAGATATGATTCCAGAGTAGTTTTATTTTTGTCTTCATATCCTGGTGACAGAGTGACCTTGTTTGATGTTGGCGTTCTTTGAAATTATTGCATTTACTTTAGAACACCAAGTCTGGTTGTGCCTGCCAGGTCAGTTCCTGACAGTCAGGGGCTGCTTTTCTCTCTCACTCCTGTTGTGTAGGCATTATGCTAGATAAAAAGCAGATTCTGCCACCAGAACTTGTAGTCTAAGGGAGGTGTGGAGAGAGTAAGTAAAATGGAGAGGAGAGTTGAGTGTGATGTGAGCAGTCTACAACTAGATGTATACACAGGGGTGGAGGAGCTCAGGGCCTGGCCCAGCTTGGGGTAAGCAGCCAGTCGGTGAAGGCTTCCAGATCTGTTAGCGCCATGTTCTTAAGGATGGGTAGGAGCTGCCCAGGCATATATATCGTGGACAATGGACTTCCTAAGCAGAGGGGGCATTAAGTGCAAAGGTCTGGAAAGAACAAAGCGTGGGACAGTGAAGGAGCCACAGGTACATCAGTCTGGCTGGTGCTGGAAGTGTAGATGTGACTTTGTTGGGGGGCGGGGAAGGGAGGAAGAGATGAGGCTGGAATGGTAAGATGGGGCCAGACTGTGAAGGATCTGCATGTCCTCAGCAAAATCAAGTGTTGAACTTACTGAGTCTTCACTCTGCTTAGCGGAGAGCAAAGCTTTCCATAGGAATTGCATATTTGCATCTTTACGATGGCTTAAAAGCCTTAGAGGACATAAGTTCCTTGAATAACTTGTAAGTAGTAAGGCTGTCATCTGTCCTCCCAACCTTGGTTTCTAGAGGAATGTGTCATGGATCACTCTTGCTTCAGTGTGGCAAATGGATTGGAGCGGCAGGACTGGAGACAGGAGGCAAAGATTGATAGCCTGTGCCGTTGACCCAGGTGAGAGATGGTGTAGTAGACATCTTTAGACTTGACGTCTACATCACAACTGTTTACTCTTTTCTGGAAACAGTGCCAATACTGTGTGACCTTGTAACCCCCTCCCAACTTTGTGTCTCTAGTTGATTGCCTCTGAGTGTGCAACAGATCCAGCCTGGTCAGTCAGAGCCCTTTTCTGGAACTTTTGGATCTGGGAACAAATAATAGCCTGCTTTCTCTGCTGTTAGAAACTATCTGATTTGGGCCAGGTGCAGTGGCTCACGCCTGTAATCCCAGCACTTTGGGAGGCTGAGATGGGTAGATCACTTGAGCCTAGGAGTTTGAGACCAGCCTGGGCAACATGGTGAAACCTCATTTCTACAAAAATTAGCTGGGCATGTGGTGCACGCCTGTAGTCCCAACTACTCAGGAGGTGGGAGGATTGCTTGAGCCTGAGAAGTCAAGGCTGCAGTGAGCTGTGATTGTGCTACTGTGCTTCAGTCTGAATGACAGAGTGAGACCCTGTCTCGAAATAAATAAATGAAATAAATGAATTATCTGATTTGAGGCTGGAGAGCTGTGGGAAGCCATATTTCTTTTTGTGTAGAAGAAGTTGGTCTAGGATGAAAGTAGATTGAGCGAGTAGAGAAAGAGAATCCTCCTGGCATTTGAGGTCCAGTGGCACCCACTCTCCCCATAGTGTGTTTATGGGATTAAAACCAGCATCCTTCACATACATTTTTCTGTTTTGCTTAAGCTAGTTTAAATTAGTCTCTTGCAACCTTAGGGGTCTGATTAGTATAGATGGGGAAGGCCTAAACTAAGGCACTGAGCATGGAGTTGGCTGATCTCACGCTTTTCGGGATAAACTGGATGACAGATGGTAGCTGTGTGACTCAGACAGAGATGGATGCCTTGGTAGAGTAGAGATGAGAATGGTGTTCTACTTGGAAGGAGCAAATTGAGCATAGGCAGGGGTGTGGAACAGCACTTGGGGAGTGGGGTGAATCTGAGTGTTTCTGCTTGGCTGGGCTTTGGGTGAGCTGGGGCCGCTATAGAGGGAGAGCCAGATCCCGAAAGTCTTGCTGAGGAATGGGAACAAATGAAGGTGGGTGTTGGTGATGACCACTAATAAAAATCCCTCACTGCTTTCTAATGATAGAAGTATCACATTCCGGAACAAGTAGGAAGTAAAGGTTCTAAAGAAAACAAAATTACACTAATGCCCATTACCATTTGTTCTTTTTTAATTTCCAATATTAAAAAATGTATATATTTAAAATAGCTGAGATGCTGTATATATTTAAAATAGCTGAGATAGCTCTTAATCTTTTACCCCACTTCTATTATGAGCATTTTTCTGTAATGCATTTTTGAGACATATTGATGACTGTATATTATCCTACTTTGTGAATTTTTGTAATTTATATAATATCCATTTCTAAGATTTTTGTTCTTATGGATAAAATTGTTTTACTTGAAATCTCAAAATTTTGTCCATGTTTCCCATGTTTTTAGAATAATTCCTAGACGTGAAACTATTCGATCAAATTACATCATTTTTTTTTTTTTTTTTTGAGACGGAGTTTCGCTCTCGTTACCCAGGCTGGAGTGCAATGGCGCGATCTCGGCTCACCGCAACCTCCGTCTCCTGGGTTCAGGCAATTCTCCTGCCTCAGCCTCCTGAGTAGCTGGGATTACAGGCACGTGCCACCATGCCCAGCTAATTTTTTGTATTTTTAGTAGAGATGGGGTTTCACTATGTTGACCAGGCTGGTCTCGATCTCTTGACCTTGTGATCCACCCGCCTCGGCCTCCCAAAGTGCTGGGATTACAGGCTTGAGCCACCGCGCCCGGCCAAATTACATCATTTTTAAAAATAATTCAACCCAAGAGTATAGATTTAAGTTCCTGTGAATATATGCTCCCTAAAAGTAAGGTATATGGATGTATAATTTACATATAATAGGCTTCACCCTTTTTATTGGATGGTTTTGAATTTCGACAAATGAATGACTGTGTAACTGCCGCCACAGTCAAGTTATACAACAGCCATTAACTCGCCAAATTCTTTTGCACTCTTTTGTAGTCATCTCATTCCCCTGCCTTAGACCCTGGCAGCCCCTGATCTGTTTTCTGCCCCTGTAGTTTTCCTTTTCCAGAATGCTATATAAATAGAATCATATAGCACAATGGTTTCCACCCTCTGGCCCCCAGAGATACACTTCTTTCCCACGTGCAAAACATATTCACTCCATCCCAAGGCCTCCCTCAAAGTCTCAGTTCATTTCAGCATCAACCCAAAGTCCACAGTCTCATTTAAATCTCATCATCTAAATCAGATATGAGAGGCTGTGGGTGTAGTCCATCCAGAGGCATGATTCCTTTCTGCCTGTGAAACACAAGAAACAAGTTATCTGCTCCAACACAGAGTTGGGGAATGGGCATGGGATGTCAGTTATAGACGGTCCTGTTCAAGAGTAGAGTAAAAGGAAGGAAAAAGGATTCTTTAGTCCCAAGCAATTTTATTTTCATAACAGCAGAAGTTTTCAACTTTGATGAACTCTCGTTGATCAGTTTTCTTTTTCTATGCACCATGCTTGTATCAAATCCTTCTTAATCTAAGGTCACTAAGGTCATTTATGTTTTCTTCTAGAAGTTTTGTACTTTCTATATGTGGTACAAAGTATAGATTGAGGTTTGTTTGTTTATTTGCATTTGGAAGTCCATGTGAATATAACAAAATTCCTACTTTTTTGGAACTTAAAGTGTAGTTACGGTAGACAGACAATAAGCAAACAATATGTCAATTTTCTGATGGTGGCAAGTGCTATGGAGAGCAGTGAGAGCAGAACAAAGCGTTCGGAGTGCAGGGCTACAGTGAAGCCTGTGTGAGCTTGGTACTCTTACCTCCCACATCAGGTGAGACTTTCTAACCAGGTGACCTGAAGGAGGTCGGGGGGGTGAGCCACATGTATGTCCTATGGAAGAGAATTCTAAGCAGACAGAAAAGTAGCACAGAGGCCTGGTGAGGTGGGACAGTGCGCAGCATGGACAGGCAGCCAGGAGGGTGAGAGGGAGCGATAGGAGCTATGGTGACAGGTGTGACACAGGTGAGAGGCTTGCCACTTAGAGTCATCTAGGCCAAGGTTAAAACCTTTGATTTTACTTTGAGCACTCTGAGAAGCCCTTAGACGGCTTTGAATAAAAGAGGCCGTGCTCTGACTTAGCACTTCCCACACTGCGGTTCTTCCTCAGTGGCGTCAGCGTCACAGGGAGCTGGGTAAAGATGCGGAGTAAGGGGCCCCACCCAGACCTGCTGAGTCAAACTTTCTGGGTTCGGGCCCAGGAACTTGCTTTAAAAGCTCTTCAGGTGATTCTGATGTATGTTAAAGTTAAAAAAATTTTTTTAATGTAATTTTAATTGACAAATTATATGTATTTATGGGGTCCAGTGTGATGTTTTGATACATGTATCCATTGTGCAGTGATCAATCAAATCAGGCCAATTAACATATTAATCACCTCACATACTTACTATTTATTTGCAGTGAGACCATTTAAAATCCACTTTTCGAGGTAAAGTGGAGGCTGGGAGGCCAGTTAGGAAGTGATGACAGTGATCCAGGTGAGAGTCACTGTGGCTCATCCTGGGTGGCAGTGATGGCAGTGGTGAGTGGTAGTCAGATGTGAAATGTGTTTTACAGGTAGAGTCAAAAGGATTTGCTAATAGATTGAGTGTAGTGTGCAAGAGGAAGAGGTCAATTCCAAGGTTTTTGGCCTTGGAAGAATGGACCTGTGGCTGCCGTTTACTGGGATAGTGACAGCAGGAGGAGCAGGGAAGCACGGGGATGGATCTGGAGTTTGGTGTTTGGATAAGATGGAGGTGAGCGTGAAACCTAGGGAAGCGACATCTTGGTGGCTTTTTGCCAGCTGAGCTGTTGAAGCCGTCAGAAGCCAGGTCTTCACTTCTGCCACTGGAGGCGTCCTCGCATGAGGTTAATGTTAAGAAGGATACTGTATTTAATAGTAACTTAATTCTTTTCTAACTATAAATTATGTGTATTTTGTCTAATTAACAGGTATTGAAGTGAACTGCAGCTTTCTGTGAAAATGTCAGTTTTGATATCACAGAGTGTAATCAATTATGTAGAGGAAGAAAACATTCCTGCTCTGAAAGCTCTTCTTGAAAAATGCAAAGATGTAGATGAGAGAAATGAGGTAAGACCAAGTTTGTAAAATTGAATTCTTTCACAAAGATTTGTTGACTACCTACTATGTACAGGATAAAAGTATGTAAGAAATAGGCAGTTCTAAGCCTTAGTGATATTGGACTATACTTACGATATAATGTCTTAAAAGTACTTCAAATTCCATGTTTTTGGAATACATTTTAACTTATATAAATGATTGACTATTGAATTTAGCTTTATTAATTTTTCCCCCTGACTTAATATTCAGGAAGCTTGATTACTGAAATCAAGTTTTTTTATGAAACTTTGGAGATCATCTGGACCTGATCTTGATTAACCAGACAAGAAACCAAGGATTGTTGAAATACTTAATTTAATGAACCCCGACTATTTTTCTCCATTGTTTGTCCCACACACTTTGGGATTATAAAACCCCTACATCTTTAAATAATATATAAAACAATTTATGTATTATTTATTTTGGCTCTACCTGTGAAACACATTTCACTTTATTAGAGAGTTAAATAGGTTATGTGTTATATTTAGTAACACAGTAATAAACATTAACTCAAATATTTCTACTCAGTGTTATGAGTTTAAAAATGTGTATCTTAGTTCATTATGAAGAGCCAAGCTATTATTATTTGGCATGATATTTTAGGTGCTAATACAGTTTTGTGTAAATTTTGTAAGTGTCAGGGTATGTGTTTGTTTTATAAAACTTAAGGAAAATAACCCTGTCTCTTAGAACTATATGTATTTTCAAGAGTATAATATTTCTTGCCAGTAGATAAGATGAATAAGGAGTGAGTTTTTTTTTACGCTATATGTGTATGTATATATACTTAGATGTTTGTATATATTTGCTTACATATATATGTGTGTAGACATATAAAAAGTTTTATTTATAAATTTTTGTTGTGATAAACACATACTATAAAATTTACTGTCTTTACCATCTTCACCATTTTTAAGGATACAGTTTAGGAGTATTAAGTATTTCTGCATTGTTGGGCAATAGATTCCAGAACTGTTTCTTTCTTTCTTTTTTTTTTTTTTTTTTGAGATGAAGTCTCACTCTGTCCCCCAGGCTGGAGTAAAGTGGTATAATCTCGGCTCACTGAATCCTCTGCCCTCTGCGTTCAAGTGGTTCTCGTACCTCAGCCTCCCAAGTAGCTGGGACTACAGTCACTTGCCACTACCCCTGGCTAATTTTTTTGTATTTTTAGTAGAGATGGGGTTTCAACACATAGGTCAGGCTGGTCTCGAACTCCTGACCTCAAGTGATTCACCCATGTCACCTCCCAAAGTGCTGGGATTACAGGTGTGACTACTGTCGATGGCCTACCAGCACTCTTTCATCCTGCAAAATCAAAACAATATTAAATAATGGCTCTCCCTTTGCCCCTCTCCCTAACCCCTGGCTGTGACCATTTTACTTTCTATTTGTATGAATTTGACGATTTAGACACCTCATGTAATTGGACTTATATACTGTTTGTCTTTTTGTGACTGACTTATTTCAGTTAGCATAATAGCCTCAAGGTTCATCCATGTTATAGCATGTAACAGGATTTCCTTCCATTTTAAGGCTGAATAATATTTCATTGTATGTAGCACATTTTCTTGATCTGTTCATCTGTAGCTAGAAATTTGGGTTGCTTCCATCCCTTGGCTGTTGTGAATAATGCTGCTATAAACATGGGTGTTTAAATATTATAAATGGTTTTGCTTTTGTTTTTTGGTTTTAGACAGCGTCTCACTCTGTCACCCAGGCTGGAGTGCAGTGGCAGAATCAGGGGTCACTGCAGCCTCGACCTCCCAGGCCCAGGCTCCCACCTGTGCCCCTCCTCCACCTGGGACACAGGTGTGCAGCACCATGCCTGGCTAATTTTTTGTATTTTTAGTAGAGATGGAGTTTTGCCTTATTGCCCAGGCTGGTCTCGAACTCCTGGACTCAATCTGTCTGCCCGCCTCAACCTCCCAAAGTGCTGGGATTACAGGCATGAGCCATCATGCCTGACGTATACATGTTCTTAAAGCTGCTGAACTGACTTAGTAACTACTTTATTATTACTTTTTTTGACGTGGAGTACCTAATTTCATTTAATGTTAACTCAGTTGTTAAGGAAATCGTGATATAAAAATGTTATAACAACAATATTATGCAGCTAATGTTTTTATTGAGTACTTACGCAAATATTCTGATATATATTTTCTATATCTTAACTCATTTAACTTGCATAGCAGCTATATGAAGAATATTACTGTTATTTATCATTATTTATGGATAAATGACTTAATTCCTCAGTTTCCTATTCAAGATATTGTTTGGTAGAGTCCATATTTGAACTCTGCTTTATTTGATTCTAAACAAATTATAATCTGTTTAAGCCTTATGAGTTTTGAGTCTTTGGAATAAAGTTTAATGATAGATAATGCCTATATTTTCAATGTTTCTATATTGACCAAAATATATTTTCATTAGTTAACATCGTTACCCCTTCTATGATTATGAATAGTTAAAATTTGTTGTACATAGATAAGATATAACATTTATAATTGGAGATGAGTAATTGTTATAGAAGAATTACAGTAGTAGTCATTTTGTTAGTAAATGTTAGCATGTTTGGAATAACCATATGATAGTTTGAAAACATTAAGTTTTACTTCAGGGAACACCGAGAAAATAGGTTCACTTAGAAGTAAAAAAATAGCACACCATTAAGTGTCAAATTTTATGAATCTTCCTGCTACAAGGAGTAAGGCACAGTGGCGAAGAGCTTGATTCAGCATCATGCGAGATAAGCATTTAGTGGATATTAATTAACATTATGTCCAGTTTAATACTGCATCAACTTAAATCGGAGTTTTAAAGTGATAATTTGAAACTACCTGGGCTTGTTCAGTTATGGCTCAGTGTAAAAGTTGGTATTTTTTTTTTTTTTTTTTTTTTTTTAGCATTCTTCTGATAAGACGTTAATTTTTATAGAATTATAAAAAGTTGTTTGGATTTTTTCCCTTCTTTTTTGTTTTAAAAAGTATTTATGTAACTTTATGTTAATGTGTTTTGGTTATGAGTTTTGAGAAAGATTCTTAAGTATCAGATCAATTAAAATAACCCAGGAGGCGAAGGTTGCAGTGAGCCAAGATTGTGCCACTGCACTCCAGTCTGGGTGACAGAGCGAGACTTTGTCTTAAAAAAAAAAAAATGTGGATAGGCTGGATGCATTGGCTCATGCCTATAATCTCAGCACTTTGGGAGGCTGAGGTAGGTGGATCTCTTGAGTCTGGGAGTTTGAGACCAGCCTGGGCACTGTAGTGAGACCCTACTTCTACTAAAAAAAATTATCCAGGTGTGGCACCTTTTAGACCTAGCTACCTGGAAGGCTTAGGTGGGAGAATCACTTGACCCTGGGAATTCAAGACTGCAGTGAACTACAATTGTACCACTACACTGCAGCCTGGGCAACAGACTGAGATCCTATCTCTAAAAAATGTAAAATAAACAAATAAAAAAAGGGTAAAATTGCCTGGTACTATGCTTATTAGCACATAATTGGTCACAAACAGTGAATTCTAGTTTCCTTTTTTTTTGTTGCTTTATTTGTAAACTAGATAAATCCTTGGCCTATGATGCCAGTCTTCTCAATGATGGCAAATCTTTGTCCTTTGTAGAGTAGCGAGGGGTTTTTATTCTTATTTTTGAAAGGAGCAAAAAGTCACTCTCGCCTCTCATTGGTATAAGGTTGAGGCTAGTCATTTATCTCCTGTTTAAGAAAATGAACTGAGACTTTAAGCAGTGGATTTTGCTGTATGTATATGAGTAAACTTTATTTTGTTGAGACAGGGTCTTGCTCTGTTGCCCAGGCTGGAGTGTAGTGGCATGATCCATCTCACTGCAGCCTTGACCTGCTGGGCTTAAGCAATCCTCCCACCTCAGCCTCCTGAGTAGCTAGGATTACAGGTGTTTGCTACCATGACTGGCTCTTTTAATTTTTTTTTTTTTTGTAGAGATGAAGTCTCACTATGTTGCCCAGGCTAGTCTCCAACTCCTGGGCTCAAGTGATCCTCCTGCCTCAGCTTCCCAAAGTGCTAGAATTACAGGCGTGAGAATCACTGTGCCTGGCCTATAAATAGACTTTAAGGGAAATTTCAAAGGAGGATTTCAAAATGTTTTAGTTTCACCATAATTACTTGAAGAAGTATAAACCCTCCAGAAGGACTGCTTTAAAAAAACAGTAGTTATTTAGGTCTCATACCCTTAAATAAATAGAAATGAGAAACTAGAAATTGGGAAGAGCAAAAAGATGCTTCAATAATAGCTACTTTTTCACTGTAGTCTTCTGGAAAGCTGAAATAAAGCCTGGTATTTCAGTGAGTGCATAGTGTTCTGTTTTGTTTTGGTGTGTTTTGGCTTGAGGTCACTGTGAGTAGTAGGGCAGGGGTTATGTGGGTTATGTAATCCTGTGTTCTCTGGAAGGAGATAGACATGGAATTTGCTGGGATTGTGGGGTCAGGTATGGAAAGGATCTTTATTGATTTATTTTCAAGTAGAAGAATGAAGTTGTCATGACATAAGTTACTCTATCTCTACAACTGTAGTTACTGGACTGGTTAAGAACTAGGAAAATCCAAGTAGGCTTTGTTTCCAGGCCCAATTTTTAAAGTAACAATCATTGTCTTTGGGGATCCAGTAAAACTTTATGGCAGCCTTTCGTGAGGGTCATTATCTTTTTGGATAGTGTAGCTACAAAAGGTGTTTCAGTTAAGAATTTCTCTCAAAACAGTGATTTAGACAAATTAAAGTTTTGTTTTTCTCACATAATGACAAGCTAGAGGAGCCATTCCGAGGCTGATATGATGGCTTCAGGATGTCCTCAAGGACCCAGGCTCCTTTCTTTCTGGCCACTCCTCAGTGTGTGCCTCCTGCCTCCAGTCATGTTGCAGAAGCTGCCGCATTGTGTCTCAGTATAAGGCAAGAAGGAAAAGGCACAGAGCAGCTGAGCTAGTCCCTGGCGGAGCTTTCCTGGAAGAGCTAGCCAGGGCATTGTTGTGGGATTATTTCCAGCTGGAGGTGAGGCTGAACACGGGGTGTTTTTTTCAGCTGAGCTCATTGCCACCTCCAACAAGCCCTGTCTTTTTAGGTAGTGGGTACACAACTAATAGTTTCTGCAAGACAAAATAATGACCATTCACGTCTTTCATTTGGCATGTTTCTAGGCTATCAAATTTATACCATCTTTCCTACTTGTGTTACAGGTATTTATAACCTTTGTATTATGTTATATATTTAAAACATTTATATTATTAAAACATTTATATTATGTTTTTATCTCATTATCTAGAAACACTTTTCTATGTGAAGATCTGAAATGTAACTGTGACCCCAGAGAGTAAACAGAAAACTTCCCCAAGTCTTTGGAATTACAATTTTGAAAACTATGTTGTAAAATTGACGTATCCGCAAGACTGTGGATTTAGAGTTTGTTGCTTTGATTTTTATATTGTACTAATCAATAACTTTGATATCTCACTTTTTATCCCAGTAGATTAGAAGGGAGAACAATTCTATAGAATTTATAACAAAGAATCTAGAGCTGACAGAGACATGCATGGCATAATAATTAATGTTAGTAGTTATGACTCAGAATTATAAACATAACGTTTAAGGTAATCTGTTTAACAGGTAGCAGTATGTGCATAGCTTTTTGGAATGATGATTATCTTAAAAGTTATAATCAGCTTTAATGTTGAGAGGATAAATTGTTTCACCCAGAAAATCTATGTGTAATACGTCATTCCCTAATGAGCCTGGTTGGATGATATGTGGCTACCACATATAATTTAGTATCTGTTCTTACATAGGAATGTCTGTATTTAATGTGATCGATTTTTGAACTTTAAACCAGTGTTTGTGTTTAAATCCTTACTTGTATTATTCTTACAATAGCATCTGTTGTATTTCACTAATCATTATAATTATTTGCTTATTTGGATGTTGTGCCTTAAAGATTTTTAAATTCTTTGAGACTTTGCTCACTCGTTTACCCAGCAAATATTTGGGAACGTGTGTGGCAGTCATTGTCCCTCACACTGGGTATGTCGTTTTAAACCTGTAAACAAAACTGACATGTTTCCCAGCCTTTAGGTGAGACAGACAATAATCAGTTGTTAATCACACAATAAAAATGTGGTTACAAACAAGGATTAGTATAGGAAAAGTAAATGATAGGGGATGAGTGAAGAGGTGGGAATGAGCAGGAGGGCACGTTAAGGCTGGGAGTGGCACAGGCTGGGTCGAGAGCCAGGCATGTCCTGCCCCACCGTCACTCAGGGTTTGTGTCAGATTATTAATACTGTGGGAAGAAAGTTATATTTTATTTTTTCTTTGACTTTTAAATTATTAGTAAACTGAAACTTAGCTGTTTCTAAATTAAATACAGTAAACACAACTAACTAATGCTTAATATGCATTTGTGAAAATGTGTGCTATATTTAACTGTGATGTTTTAATAAAAGTACAGTATCTTGATAAGTTCCCTGTGTCTTTTATATTCTCTAGTGTGGCCAGACTCCACTGATGATAGCTGCAGAACAAGGCAATCTGGAAATAGTGAAAGAATTAATTAAGAATGGAGCTAACTGCAATCTGGAAGATTTGGTATATATTAAAATAATCAACTCATTATTTACTCTCTTTGCTGTTTTTTTTTTTTCAGAAGTGATTCAAAAGTAATGATTAAAACTTTTACATATATCTCAACTTTGCCTAGTGGGCTGTCAGTTTTCTTTTTTTAAAGAGTAATACAGGAGGGAAATTTTTACTATCAGTGAAGGATCTCAGCTCTTTGGTTTTTGTATATGGATGGGACTGGCTGAATAGAGAGCCTGTGTACATGCGGTTAAATGTTTGCCTTGAAGATATCCACATATGAGTCATGTTAAGTAACACCCCATAATGGTAACGTATTATAACTGTCATTCCATGATAATGGCCAGGAAGATATGTTCCCTTCTGGTATCACTTCTGAGGGATAAATCAACATTCCACAAAGTTACATTTACTCTAATTCTTCCTGTATTTTGGGAATTGCATTTGAGGGTCACATAGCTACATCTGTTTTGTTTCTTAATTGAATGATCATTTGAATTAAATTACAGTTAGAAATAAAATTTAACATAGGATGCTTGCATCCTTTATTTACAAAAGGAGAATAGTTCTTTTTCCTTATCACAAAGTTTCTTAACATATCATATGAGATCTCTGTAGTTTGGTAGCCTGTGAATGTGCTTTTAAATCTGATTACAGTCTCTTTGATTCTAATTTATATTATAGTAATGGCTGCTAGCCATGAGGATTAGCTTTGAGGTTTTGATGATCATCTTTTCTCCTTTTTAAAAAACATAGTATATGATTAGAAGTCCAGTGAGAAGACTGAACAAGCAGTTATAAAATCATGTTTTCACCATTATTAGTGATGCAAATGGACAGACTGATTCTTAAGAGAGCTTCAGTATCACTTTAGAGTAGTTTTCAGCATCGGTCAAATCATGTCAGTTTGGTATGATCATTTGGTATGTAAATTTAATTTTAGTGTTTCTTACTTTGAAATATTTTTGGTTTTAAAATGGTAACTTTTAAAATATGTGTTCAAGGATAATTGGACAGCACTTATATCCGCATCAAAAGAAGGGCACGTCCACATTGTAGAAGAGCTGCTGAAATGTGGGGCTAACTCGGAGCACCGTGACGTGGTGTGTACGCTTTTTATGATATGTTCTTCATTAGCTGAAATCGTATTCATAATAACAGATATGTGTGAAATCTTGTGGTTTTATGTGTGAAATGATATTATAATAATGTTTTTAGAATTTGGGGTTGGGCATTTGAAATGACCCTCAAGAATGTTTTAAAACCCAGGTGTCATAATATACCTCTTAGAATATTCTTAGTCATTTTTCGTTTATTTCAGAGTTTAAAATTCTGAAATATTGTTACAAATAACTCATTACCCTTTAATATATCAATGTTTTGAAACTTCTGAGACAGTTGTTTCCTTTAGATAGGACTTTAGGAGGGACAGCGTATGCTTTTAAAACTATTATCAGGTGTTTGAAGTTGTGCTTTTCAGAATAATATGTTTAGATTTATTTTAAAAATGTGATTATTTTCAGACATGCTATCTGTGCATGACAGAAGTTTAACAAGATGTGATCCTTAATTATTACTTAGCTCTTATTTGAGCTTGGCATCTGATTAAAGCATAAGGTGAAGAGAGAGATCATTTTTGGCTAATTCTGTAAAATGTTCAGCCTTTTAAAAAGTTGACTTTAACAGTAGAAGAAAGGAAGAAGATGACCTGCTGTGATATATAAAATATTTATTACTTAGCTGATGATGCTTTTTGAAGTACAGATGGTCTGAGTTTTGAAGAAGCCACAGCATTCCACCATTTTGTACTTAATAGCACGTTATAATTTACACAGTGATTTTACCTGTATAGTCTTATATTTATTCTCAAAATTAAGTTAAATAGGTGGTATCATAGGAAGATATAGGGAACCATTAGTATCTTACATATTTCTGAAAAGAATTTAAGTAAATTGCAGTGAAAGTTTAGGAAGAGAAGAAAATTATGTCAGTAACCTAAGCAAAGGTGGATGTAACAGCTGAGAGTGAAATGTGGTTCTTGCCTTGTTGGTACGAAAGGTAGAAGGGAAATGCAGGGAGTTATCCAGTTCTCAATATTTTCTTAAAGGTACCTTACCAGATTATCAGATGGGTTAATAATGACACAGCTATGGTAAAGCACATGAGGAGGCCAGGCATGGAATAGTACCATACCAATAGGTGCCATACCAGTAGGTAGCTATTCCATGCCTGGCCTCTTTAGGTACTTTATAGCTGCTGTGTCATTTAACTGACTTCTCAGAACAATCCTAGGGACTAAGAATTGATTTTGTTCTCAATGTGCAGTTGAGGAAATTGAGACTGGAAGAAGTGACTCTTTATCCTAAGTCACACAGCTAGTAAGCATTTGGGCTGGGTTTTGAACCAGGTCTCCCTGCTCCAAAGGCTTTCTCCTCTATCATTGTTTTACATATGTCAGCAAGGGAATTAGGAACAATAAAATATACATTATGAATGTGCAAAAATGCGTTAAGATTCATAAAAACTGATTTTTTAAACTTCTTTGGCTCTCCCTGTTTCTTCAGATGACCACAAAACCTTTAACTTTTAAAGGGTCTTTATTAGGCTTAAAAACACTGAAAGTTGGGGAAACTGAGGACAGTGTCTCTCGTAGTATTGCGGGACCTTAACCTCAGAGGATTGGGTGGGTGGGTGGTAGTACCTACCAAGGTGAGGGAAGACAGAGTCCCTGGGAGAATTCCAGGATATGATATCAAAAGTCTAGTGAGGAGTCTTCATGTGAGGAAGCCTTTACTGGCACCAAACTGAAGAAAGAGTTCATGAAATAGCTATAAAGCTATACTATAGTTCATTTGTCTCAATCTTTCATTTTGCCAGTTTAACTTCATTTTCTCGAGGTTAATATTTTTATCTCGTAGGTTCTTACAAAGGGGGTCAGAGGGACATTATTTTTTTTTCCCCCTGAGTCAGAGTCTTGCTCTGTTGCCCAGGCTGGAGCACAGTGGCACAATCTTGGCTCATTGCAACCTCTGCCTCCCAGGTTCAAGTGATTCTCCTGCCTCAGCCTCCTGAAGAGCTGGGATTACAGGCATGCACCACCATGCCTGGCTAACTTTTTGTATTTTTAGTAGAGGCAGGATTTCACCATGTTGGCCAGGCTGGCTACAAACTCCTGACCTCAAGTGACCTTCCTGCCTAGGCCTCCTGTTTTTTTTTTTTTTTTTTTTTTTAAATTTTTTGATACAGGGTCTCACTCTGTCACCCAGGCTGGAGTACAATGGTGCAATCTTGGCTCACTGCAACCTCTGCCTCCCAGGCTTAAGTGATCCTCCCACCTCAGCCCCTCTCCTAGCTGAGACTACAGATATACACCACATGGCCGGCTAATTTTTGTATTTTTTGTAGAGATGGGGTTTCACCGTGTTTTGCAGGCTGGTCTTGAACTGCTGAGCTCAAATGATCCGCCCTCCTTGGCCTCCCAAAGTACTGGCATTATAGACGTGAGCCACCATGCCCGGCTGGGACATTATTTAAATTGAATTGAGGGCATGATGTTAAAAAGTTCTGGGCAAGTATTTTACAAGTTAAAATGTATATGTAAGACTTGACTTGATCAAATGCCCAGCTCTGTAATTTGACCTAAATACGTTGTGTCTTTCATGGCCTTGACACTTTTGAAGAGTACTCATCAGTAATTTTAGAAGGTTCCTCAATTTGGATTTGTGGGTGTTTCTCATGTTCAGATTCAGATGTGCTTTAGAGGGAAGGATGTCCCAGAGGTGATGTGCTTTTTTTGGTGCACCCGCTAGGGGAAACATGATTTCAGTTTGTGTCACTGGTGATGTCAACCTTCATCTCTTGATTAGGGTGGTGACTGCCACTGTAAGGGCACTATTTTTCTTTTTGTCATTACTAAATATTTGGGGGAAGATACTTTTGAGACTAAACAAAATATTTCTTCTGACTAAACTTTCACCTACTTGATTTAGCATTCATCAGTGACTCTTACCTGAGTTATTACCATTACTGTGGTGGTGTGATGATGATTTTCTATCTCCCTCATTCATCTTACATTAATTCATTAGAATTCTTCTGTAAGGAAGGGTTCCCTGTTTCCCTTCCCCACATCCTGCTCTATCTGTCTATCTGCCATCTGTCTGTCTGTCCATCCATCCATCCATCGATCCATTTATCTATCTATATCTTTCTGTTTCAGTATGGACTCATGAACATTTATTCCTTGGGTTATAGCCCAGTACTAATATTACTGTTCAAGTTATTCCAACCCTTTAGTACTTCCTTACTTTCTAGTACTTCAGAATGGTTCAGGGTCATGCTCATCTTGTTTTTTTCCTGTGCTAGTACTGGAATCAAGTAGTTTCCCAAGGAAATCTTGCTTTTTTTTATTGGACCATGTTTGGAAACCAATATCTAGGTGTTAGGAGTGCTTGTTGCTAGTGGGGTGTCACTGCTTCTAGTCCTCAGTGGATGGAGGTAAGAAGTACATGCAACTCATTAATACACATATGTCTATTTCTGTAGCTATCTATATTTTTTAAAATAAGCCCATGTTGATACCTTTCCATATCCTTTATATTCTGATTAATTTTTAGAAAAATTCACATACAGTAAAATTCACTCTGACATGTGCAGTGACACATATTCCACCACAGTTCCATACGCAACAGCCCCGTCACTTTGGCCATCCCCAATCCCTGGACACCACTGATCTGTTTTCCTTTTCTATAGTTTTGTCTTCCAGGTTAGGGCAAACACACACACACACCCCTTAAATTTTTTTTTTTTGAGACAGTGTCTCAGTCTCTCACCCAGGCTACAGTGCAGTGATGTGATTTTTGGCTCACTGCAGCCTTGACCTCTGGGGCTCAAGTAACCCTCCCACCTCAGCCCCAAGTAACTGGGACTACAGGCATGTGCCATCATGCCCAGCTAATTTCTAAATCTTTTGTAGAGATGGGGTTTCACCATGTTGCTCGAGCTGGTCTTGAACTCTGGAGTTTAAGCAATCCATCTACCTGGGCCTCCAAAAGTGTGCCATCACACCTGGCTAAATAGTCCCTTTTCTTTTTTCTTTCTTGGAGACAGGGTCTTGGTCTGTCGTCTAGACTGGAGTGCACTGGCTGGATCTTGGCTCACTGCGACCTCTGCCTCCAGGGTTCAAGTGATTCTCCTGCCTTGACCTCTTGAGTAGCTGGTACTACAGGCATGTGCCACCACGCCCAGCTAATTTTTGTATTATTAGTAGAGACGGGGTTTTGCCATGTTGGCCAGGCTGGTTTTGAACTCCTGACCTCAGTGATCCGCCTGCCTTGGCCTCCCAGATTGCTGGGGTTATAGGTGTGAGCCACCGTGCCTGGCTAAATATTCTATTTTTTAAAAAGATATTTTAATTTTTATGGGTATATAGTAGGTATATATATATTTATGGGGTACATGAGAGGTTTTGATATAGGCATGTAATACGTACTAATCACATCATGTAAAATGGGGATCTGTCCCCTCAAGCATTTATCCTGTGTGTTATAAACAATCCAGTTATACTTTTTTAGTTATTTTTAAATGCATGATTAAATTATTATTGACTGTAGTCACCCTATTGTACTAACAAGTACTGCATCTTATCCTTTCTATTTTTTTTGTACCCATTAACTATCCCCACCTCCTCCCTAACCCTCCCACTATTCTTCCTAGCCTCTGGAACCGTCTTTCTATGCTCTATCACTATGAGTTCAATTGTTTTGATTTTTAGATCTCACAAATAAGTGAGAACATGTGATGTTTGTCTTTCTGTGCCTGGCTTATTTCATTTAACATAATGATCTTCAGTTACATCCGTGCTGTTGGAGATGACAGGATCTCATTCTTTTTTTAATGGCTGAGCAGTACTCCATTTTGTGTAGGTGCTGCGTTTTCTTTATCCATTTATCTGTTGATGGACACTTAGGTTGCTTCCAAGTCCTGGCTATTGTGAATAGTGCTGCAATAAACATGGAAGTGCCAGTATCTCTTTGATGTACTGATTTCCTTTCTTTTGGATATGTGACCAGCAGTAGTTTTGTGAGATAATATGGTAGCTCAATTTTTAGTTTTTTGAAAAGCCTCCAAACTGTCCTCCATTTTGATTGTACTAAGTTACATTCCCACCGACAGTGTATGAGGGTTCCCTTTCTTCACATCCTTGCCAGCATTTGTGATTGCATGTCTTTTGGATAAAAGCCATTTTAACTGGGGTGAGATGATATCTCATTGTAGTTGTGATTCCTATTTCAATGTTGAGCCCTTTTTCATATGCCTTTTTGCCATTTGTATGTCTTTTGAGAAGTGTCTATTCAAATTTTTGTTCATTTTTTGATTGAGTTATTAGTTTTTTTCCTGTAGAGTTGTTTGAGCTCCTTATATATTTTGGTTTTTAATCCCTTGTCAGATGGTTGGTTTGCAAATATCGTCTCCCATACTGGGGGTTGTCTTTTTGTTTCGTTGGTTGTTTCCTTTGCTGTGCTGAAGCTTTTATACTTGATATGATTCCATTTATCTGTGTTTGCTTTGGTTGCCTGTGCTTGTAGGGTATCAGTTAAGAAATTTTTGCCCAGGCGCGGTGGCTCACGCCTGTAATCCCAGCACTTTGGGAGGCCAAGGTGGGCGGATCTGAAGGTTAAGAGATTGAGACCATCCTGGCCAACATGGTGAAACCCTGTCTTTACTAAAAATACAAAAAAACTAGCTGGGCATGGTGGTGCATGCCTGTAGTCCCACCTACTTGGCAGACTGAGGCAGGAGAATCACTTGAACCCGGGAGGTGGAGGTTGCTGTGAGCCAAGAAAGATTGCACCACCGCATTCCAGCCTGGTGAGAGAGAAAGACTCCATCTCAAAAAAAAAAAAAAAAAAAAAAAAAAAGAAATTTTTGTCCAGACCAGTGTCCTGGAGAGTTTCCCTGATGTTTCCTTGTACTAGTTTCATAGTTTAAGCTCTTAGATTTAAGTCTTTAATCCATTTTGATTTTTGTATATGGCGAGAGAAGGGGTCTAGTTTTATTCTTTCACCTGTGGCTATCCAATTTTCCCAGCACCCTTTATTGAAGAGACTGTCTTTTCCCATGGGGACAAATATTTTTTATCCCTTTTAGTGATGTTGAAACAGGATGGTAAGGATTCAGTGATTTATAGTCTCAGAACTAAATGTGGATTGGTCCAAATAGTGATTTTTAAAAAACAAAACATTAATTCCTTAGTAACTTTTGATTACATTGGTCTTTTTTATTGAATTGTATTGTAGTTGAGAAGATTGCTCCTGTAGCTTAGTAAGTAGAACATTGTCAAGTGTGATATTAATTCATACCTGATGACCTTACTTACCTCTGGAAATCCTGATCACAGATGAGATGCCTTAGCATTCTCTCTCTTTTAGCAAGAGGTACTATAATGATCTGGGACTTAAAGGATGTATTTAAATGCAGGAGTTGCATATGATTGTTAGATCTCTCTCTGGATAAGGTTTAAACTCATACAAAGAAGTGACTGTCTAGGAAGTTAGAAAGTTTTCTGAAGAAATATTTTTAGACAGCCAAAGTAAATCTTAGAAATTTGGCAGAGTTCATGATGAATGTTCTTGAATTCGGGTTTCATTATATAGTGTAAACTTTGGAGTAACCATTTGTGGATGCAAGAGGTTTGACTTATTTCATGTCCTATTGTATTTGGGGAGCTTGGGAATTTAAAACGATATCATATTACCTTCCTGAACCAATGGTTTATGAAGATATTCACTGAAGAAATTTCATTAGTGACATTTTTATACTCGGAGACGATCTAAAGTTTGATTCCCTTTCCCGCCACTTTTTTATTCTTTAGGGAGGATGGACAGCTCTCATGTGGGCATGTTACAAAGGCCGTACTGATGTAGTAGAATTGCTTCTTTCTCATGGTGCCAATCCAAGTGTCACTGGTCTGGTAAGCATT
This sequence comes from Saimiri boliviensis, assembly GCF_048565385.1. Taxonomy (NCBI): domain Eukaryota; kingdom Metazoa; phylum Chordata; class Mammalia; order Primates; family Cebidae; genus Saimiri; species Saimiri boliviensis. The sequence continues at coordinate 8,530,083 of NC_133449.1, read as the reverse complement.
AACAAAAAAATTTGTTTGTATTGTAAGTGGTAAGTTTTCTTAGGGAATACTTAGGGTTGATTATTCTTGGTTTCATGGTCAATAGAAATATTACTTATCTTATTAAACATAATGTAGAATATGATTTCAAAACACAGTAATAAGAATATTTTTTCTAAAGCTAAGTTTATTTCTCAATTCTTGTCAGCAAAAAGGCAGCTCTTAGAGCTTAAATGTTAATTATAACTATATAACATTGCAAAAGGAGATTTTGAAATCTTTCCTCAGCTTCCTGTTTTCTGTGATTGTGAATGCTTAATCTGAACTTATTTAAAGAAGACATTTACCAAATAACCATACTATTTTTCTATACATTCTGTTATATATGTTTACATTTCTCTTGTTTTACTTTCTTCTTTTTAATATTGCCTGTTGGCTGGATAATCACATTTTAATGTATTGAATTTATACAAATATTTAAATGTGTTCATAATATATATTTATTTAAGCTTCATTATATCTTAGTTGCCAATTATGTATTATCAGTATTGTATCTGTTTTTAAAGTGGAGAATGATTTGTAATCTGATTTTTTAAAAATTACTTTGTGTTACTTCCTTTGATATTTACTTTACTTAGCAAATGTGTGTTGCAGATATGTACCTAAAATATTTAATTTCTCTTTCCCTCCCTCCCTCCTTTCTTCCTACTTATCTACCTACCTACCTCCCTACCAATCTATCCTAGCAGTACAGTGTTTACCCAATCATTTGGGCAGCAGGGAGAGGCCATGCAGATATAGTGCATCTTTTACTACAGAATGGTGCTAAAGTCAACTGCTCTGATAAGGTAGGTCAGCAGCGTCTTTTCAGGGTCCAGTCCATGTTATGTCTACTCAGTGTCTAAGTTATAAACATTTTTATATGATTTGTGAGGCTGCTCTAATGTGTTTCATATTTTTGTATATTAAGGTATTTTATATAGATATACATCTTATAGATAGATTCCCCATGTATTTTATATGCTAAGTATCCTTCTGATGTTTTCTTATATCACATTCATTGTTTTCAAGAAAACTGACCAGGATAACAGAGTCCCTGTCTTCATCGTTTGAAGTTTTCTATTGTAACTCTCCTTGCTACCTTCATTCCTATCTGCTTTCCCTGTATTGTTGTGAGAGAGCTCTTTCTAAAATTGAAGGTTATCTTTCTTTTGTACTTAAAATCCTGAAGACCGTCTCTGGAATGATGGGGGAAGATGGCCTTGCCTTCCTTTTTTCCCTTCTCCTGCTGCTTGTCCCCTGCGCTTCCTTGCATGCCAGCCACTGAATGACCCACACTCCTGAGTCCAGTGCTCCTTCACAGTGCGCTTGCCTCCTCCTCCTCAGCTTCTGTTCATCTCTGAGGCTCTGCCCATTTGCCATCACCTCCAGAAAGTTCCCCAGAATGATGTGCTATTCCTTTTTTTTTAATCCTTAACACGTACCTCAGTCATCTCATAAATACTTACCTAGTTATGTTTTTTCTTCCTTGCTTTTGGAAAGCTTTGTTAGCTTTCACTATTTGAGGCTAAAGCCCAGGCTTCTCAGTTTGGCTTCAGCCTGTCTTTCAGGCTCACTTTTTGCCATTTCTATCCATATACCCTGTGTTTTAGATACAACAGATTGTTTAACGTTCTGTGAACGTTATTTCTGTTTTTATTCTTTTCCCTCTGCTAGGAATGTTATGACCTCCTCTGCCTGATGGGCTCCTGTTTATTTTTCCAGGCCTATTTGAGGTGTTACCTTCCATGTTAAGTGTCCTACCCTAGGTGCCCCTTCCTGGGTACTCTGCACATCTCCATTAGGGCACATAAGCTGCCACCTTGTCATGACTGATTTCCACGTCCTTCTTACCACTAGAGTATAAGGTTCATAAAGATAAGGAATGCTTTTTTTCTTTTTCTTATTTTGTACCTCTATTATTTCCATTAGCTGTCTAGCTTAGAGTTTGGCGCATTGTGGGGATAGTCATAATCTTCTCACATTTATAACAGTGTAGCTAAATATAGGAAAATAGCTATTACTTTAAGATTTTTTTTTCATTAAAATAGATTTTGTGCATAAATTTCTTTAAGTAAAATAGTATCGTTTAACCTTATGGGGGTATTGGAAAATGATTCGTATCTTGATCTGGATAGTAGTCATACCAGTGTATATATATGTAAAAAATCATCAATTAGTACAGTGAGAATTAGTTTTCTTCTTTCACTTTGTGCATGTTATGCCTCATTTAAAAACACTACACAAATAATAGCTTAATGAGGAGTATAGGGAAGCTGTTATAAATATTTATATTATAATATATTTAAGAATATTGCATGTGTACTATTGGCTGATTCAGATTATCTGAGGTTTGAGGTATGTCTAAAATGTCTGTTGATTATATATATATATATATATATATATATATATATATATATGTTTTTTAGACAGAGTCTAGCTCTGTTGCCCACAATCTCGGCTCACTGTGACCTCTGCTTCCTGGGTTCAAGCAATTCTCGTACTTAGCCTCCCAAGTAGCTGGGACTCCATGACTACTGGCCACTATGCCTGGCTAATTTTTGTATTTTTAGTAGAGACGAGGTTTCACCATGTTGGCCAGACCAGTCTTGAACTGAGCTCAGGTGATCTACCCACTTCCCAAAGTGCTGGGATTACAGGTGTGAGCCATCATGCCCGCCTCCTCCTGTATTTCTTATTCATTCTCTCTAAGCCTGCTTTGAGGCCATGGTTGTGGCAGCTGCTTCCCCTCCATTCTCTTCCTCGTTTTGTGAGGTGCTGGCTCCCATGTGCTGAATTGGCAGCCTTGGGATTCTGGCTGTCCATGGAGTCTTCATCCATCCGGGAAGCCTGTCCAGGCCTCCAGCCTTCAACAGTGCGGTTGCTGTGGTTCCTGATGTGATTTATAGAGTGACTGCTCAGTACAGTAGCCACTAGCACAGGGCTACTTAGACTTACATTAATTAAAATGAAATGAAAAAAATAGAACTGGGTTCATCAGTTTCAGTAGCCACATAGCATTCAAGTGTTTAATAGTGATGACTAGTGACTACTCTATCTCACAGCACAGCATTATAGAGGATTTTCAACAGAGGAAGTTCTACTGGACAGGGCTGTCACAGAGAGTAGATTAAATTAAATTAAATGTTAATTTAATTTTCATCTATGGGCTGCATATACCGAAAGGTCACTCTGGGCATTCATGTGTCCGCTGATTGCGAGCCTCCCTGAAGACAGGCATTGCCTTAAAGCATGATTTATATTCCTGGATGCCTTTTGAATCATGTTTCAGGGAAAGGTGCTTTTGAGTGCAGTTTCAAGGGCTTATGGGTCTTCTTCCACCTCTTGATAGGTTTGTGACCTTAGCCTATTAATTAACCTCTCCGGTCCTCAGTGTTTTCATCTGTGAAAATGTGATACTGTGAGTTGTTCTTATGATAAGGATCACACACACTGACCTGTGGAAAGTGGTTAGACTACTATAGTTTTTTTGACACTTGGTTATGCTACAGTCAATCTGTTGGACTTTAAATTTTGTTTCACAAGATATGGGAAGCAATGAAAGCTTGTTGAAAATTTGGGGCTGTATTACCTTATGGTGGAAAAATTGTCACTCATTATAAAAGTTAAATAAGGGCCTGGCGCAGTGGCTCATGTCTGTAATCCCAGCACTTGGGGAGGCTGAGGTGGGCAGATAACTTGAGGTCAGGAGTTCAAGACCGGCCTGGCCTGTTCAAGACAGGCAAAACCCGTCTGTACTAAAAATACAAAAAAATTAGCTGGTTGCGATGGTACATATCTGTAATTCCAGTTACTCAGGAGGCACAGGCACAAGAATTGCTTGAGCCAGGAGGCAGAGATTGCAGTGAGCCAAGATTGCCCTACTGCATTCCAGCCTGGGTGACAGAGCAAGACTGTCTCAAAAAAAGGTTAAATAAGGTTGGTTAAAAGACATTTCATGCACTGGTTAATCATTTACTCAGGAGAAATAAAACGGGAGAAATAGGATTTATCTAAGATTAAAATGATGATAAATGTATACAGTTTCCAAAAAAGATAAGATTTTATTAGAATTCATTTTAAGAACAAGTTTCTTTGAGTGTCCCTCTTATAATCATTTTAAATTTCTTGTTTGTTTTAATAGTATGGAACTACTCCTTTAGTTTGGGCTGCACGAAAGGGTCATTTGGAATGCGTGAAACATTTATTGGCCATGGGAGCTGATGTTGATCAAGAAGGAGCTGTAAGTATCTTATATTTTAATGCTTGGCAATGGAAACTTTTTTTTTAAGTGTACTTTAGGTTCTGGGGGTACATGTGCAGATCATGCAGGATTGTTGCATACGTACACACACGGCAATGTGGTTTGCTGCCTCCATCCCCTCATCACCTACATCTGGCATTTCTCCCCATGTTATCCCTCCCCGACCTCCCCAACTCCCCGCTGTCCCTCCCTTGGCCCCCCCCAACAGACCTCAGTGTGTGATTATCCCCTCCTTGTGTCCATATCTTCTCATTGTTCAACACCCGCCTATGAGTGAGAACATGCGGCGTTTGATTTTCTGTTCTTGTGTCAGTTTGCTGAGAATTATGGTTTCCAGATTGATCCATGTCCCAACAAAGGACACAAACTCATCATTTTTTATGGCCGCGTAGTATTCCATGGTGTATATGTGCCACATGTTCCTTGTCCAGTCTATTGTTGATGGACGTTTGGGTTGGTTTCAGGTCTTTGCTATTGTAAACAGTGCTGCAGTGAACATATGTGTGCATGTGTCTTTATAATAGAACGATTTATAATCCTTTGGGTATATACCTAGTAGTGGGATTGCTGGGTCAAATGGAATTTCTATTTCTAGGTCGTTGAGGAAGCACCATACTGTCTTCCACAATCTTTGAATTAGTTTACCCTCCCACCAACAGTGTAAAAGTGTTTCTATTTCTCCACATCCTCTCCAGCATCTGTTGTCTCCAGGTTTTTTAATGATTGTCATTCTAACTGGCGTGAGGTGGTATCTCAATGTGGTTTTGATTTGCATTTCTCTAATAATCAGTGATGATGCGCATTTTTTCATATGTTTGTTAGCCTCATATATGTGTCTTTTGAAAAGTGTCCGTTCATATCCTTTGCCCACTTTTGGATGGGTTTGTTTGCTTTTTCCTTGTAAATCTGTTTTAGTTCTTTGTAGATTCTGGATATTAGCCCTTTGTCAGATGGGTAGATTGCAAAAATTTTTTCCCATTCTGTTGGTTGCCAGTTCACTCTAATAATTGTTCCTTTTGCTGTACAGAAGCTCTGGAGTTTAATTAGGTCTCATTTGTCTATTCTGGCTTTTGTTGCCAATACTTTTGGTATTTTAGTCATGAAGTCCTTGCCTATGCCTATGTCCTGAATGGCTTTTGCCTAGGTTTTCTTCTAGGGTTTTTATGGTGTTAAGTCTTATGTTTAAGTCTTTAATCCATCTGGAGTTAATTTTAGTGTAAGGTGTCAGGAAGGGGTCCAGTTTCTGCTTTCTGCATACTGCTAGCCAGGTTTCCCAACACCATTTTTTAAACAGGGAATCCTTTCCCCATTTTTTGTTTTTGTGAGGTTTGTCAAAGATCAGATGGTTGTAGATGTGTAGCGTTGCCTCCAGGGCCTCTGTTCTGTTTCATTGGTCTGTATCTCTATTTTGGTACCAGTACTGTGCTGTTTTGATTACTGTAGCCTTGTAGTATGGTTTGAAATCAGGTAGCGTGTTGCCTCTGGCTTTGTTCTTTCTGCTTAGGATTGTCTTGGCTGTGCGGGCTCAAGAGAGAGAATTTATTTCTTTAGTATATGCTTAGAAAAATTTCCCACTAGTTCTAAAATGATAGTAACAGAAAAACAAACATTTTCTGTTACCCTAAGTACATTATATTATAAACATATATACTATAAATAAATGCTTTTAAGGATCTGTTGCTAATGCACTTACATTTGGGGTGGCTAAAAGTATGAAGAATAGCCGTCAGTGATCTTAGTATGATATATAGAGAGTTATGTGTTGCTTAATGACGGGAATACATTCTGAGAAATGTGGCATTAGGTGATTTCACCATTGTGGGAACATCATAGAGTGCACTTACACCATCTGAATGGTATAGCCTACTATGTACCTAGGCTATATGGTATGGCCCATTGCTTCTAGGCTGCATCCTGTACAGTATCTTACTGTGCTGAATACTATAGGCAGTTGTAAGACAATGATATTTCTGTATCTAAACGTAACTAAACACAGAAAACATGCAGTGAAAATCTAGTATCATAATCTTATGGAACTTCTGTTGTATGTGCCATCTGTCATTGATGAAAGTGTGCTGTGCATGACTATTTTGGTTTTTGTCCATGGTTCCCAGCTGACTGCTCCTATAGCCTATGTAATTTCATAAGTGACTACAGTAATAAGAGTATCTTTGGTTATATTTGGCCTTTTGTCCTTGGTTCTTGAAACCGCTCTGGAACAGTTCTAGAGAGATAAAGATAAAAGACATTCTTTTGTTTCTTATCATAAGCCCCTTTTAAGCACACTTGAGCTTATGTTAATGAGGTAATTTTTGGAAAGTTTCTAGATAACCCCATTGGTTGAGGCTCTGGTTGCCAGGGACACCAACCATATGCTCAGAGGGTTGGAACTCACAGCTCTAACCCACCACCTCTGGGGAGGGGAGAGGAGCTGAAGATTGCATTGATCATCATTGACCAATGATTTAATAAATCATCCCTTCATAATGAAGCCTACATAAAAACCCAAAAGGACTGAGTTCAGGGGGCTTCCAGGAACCAGACCAAGAACACATCCCCATGCCAGGAGGGTGGCATACTGCAACTCCATGGGGACAGAAGCTCCTGTGCTCAGGACCCTTTTAGACCTCATCCTATGTATGTCTTCATTTGCCTGATCATTTCTATCCTTTAAAATATCCCTTATGGAAACTGGTAAATGTTGCTTCCTTGAACTGTGTGAGCTGCTCTAGCAAATTCATCGAACTCGAGGGGGTTGTGGGAGCTCCAGTTTATAGCCAGTCAGTCAAACAACCGGAGCTTTCATTGGCATGGGAAGCAGGGGCAGACTTGGGCGCAGAGCAGTCGCCTGTGGGGTCTGGTGCTATCTCCAGGTAAGTAGTGTCAGAATTGAGTTGGAGAATACCCAGCTGGTGTCCGCTGTAGAATTGATTGCTTGCTTGATGGATGGGGAAAAACCCCACACATCTCACCAGAGAAGTATTTAGTGTTGTCAGAATGTAGGTGAAATGGAGTTTGTTTTTTCCTACCCCAGTACAAATTGATTAATAAACTGTTCAAATTAAATAGTTTTTAACATTAATTGTGGAAAAACATTGTGCTGCAATAAAATACTTTTTCTTAAAAATTTTAAAGTAATATTGCAATTTTGGTATATTTTTAGCTATGCCTTATTTTCCTTTTTCAATGAACAGATTTTAAAAAATCAGAACTCAGCTGATTTTTTCTGGGTTCAGTCAGAACTCAGAAAGCTTAAAAACTGGTTAGCTACATCTTACCGATTAGCAATTATTAATTCCTCATTCCCCAGCCTGACCCAGTCGTGTTGGGGAGAGGAAGAAGCCTAATATCTCTTTTCCCTTAAGCCTATAAGTATATGGTTAAAGGAAACAATTTTTATGCACAAGAAACAGTTAACATAATACAAGACTGCTTACTTACAAATTTTTTTTTTTTTTTTTGAGACGGAGTTTCGCTCTTGTTACCCAGGCTGGAGTGCAATGGCGCGATCTCGGCTCACTGCAACCTCCGCCTCCTGGGTTCAGGCAATTCTCCTGCCTCAGCCTCCTGAGTAGCTGGGATTACAGGCACGCGCCACCATGCCCAGCTAATTTTTTGTATTTTTAGTAGAGATGGGGTTTCACCATGTTGACCAGGATGGTCTTGATCTCTTGACCTTGTGATCTGCCCACCTCGGCCTTTCAAAGTGCTGGGATTACAGTCGTGAGCCACCGCGCCCGGCCCCTGCAAAATTATTACATTATGTGAGTGGATCATAAAGGATTCTGAGAAGAGATATTACCAGATCTCAGGTTGCAGTGAAACAAGAGTAAACTCTTTATATCATACTTTTGGCACACTATCAACCAGTTCCTCCTGTTTGCACACTGGCAGGAGCTGCTCATTTCCAGTCTTCAAGGCGTAGGTCCTGTTTTTGTGCTGGTGGAGGCAGCATGGTCTGTAGGCAACTGCAGATGCAATACCTTCCACCTGCCTCCTTTCTAGACAGTCGGTCAAATCAATGGGTGGCTTGTTTGTATGATGACTGATGGCTCAAGAATTTGAAAAGGCTGTGTTATTTTATTTTAATATGTGAGAGAGTGACAGCTTAATTTTGGGGGCTGATCTAAAATATTTCTGTAAGGAAATTATATGACAGCTTGAAGTAGTTGAACACCTGAAGAAGCAATTTTAATACACTTCTGGTAAAGAGACACAGTCTTCTCTTGATTTATTGTTTGTTTATTTAGAGACAGGGTCTCATGTTGCCTAGGTTAGTCTTGAACTCCTGGCCTCAAACAGTCCTCCTGCCTTGGCCTCCTAAAGGTTTGGGGTTATAGGTGTGGGCCACCACACCTGGCCTGATTTATTGTTACAAAATAGATATGCAGTTTTTAAAAGAATTACTAAGAGTTTTTGAAAATGTGGTTTCTAGATCACTGTGAAAGACAAAGAATATATTACACTTTTTTGGAAATAGCTCATGGCTATTCATTCATTGTTTAGTGGTTTTTATGGGTTTTATTATAAACAATTCTTGAAGTCTAATTTAGCTGACTTTGGATTATTTAATTTAGAATGTGTTTAAGGACCCTGTCAACTATTTTATCCTTCGTTACATTAGTGAATTTGTTCATTGCAAATGAGTCCAGTTTGAAATTATCATTTAAAGAACTCAACTTCATAACAGCTCTAATGACTGAAGATAATTAATATATTTTCAAAAATGAAAGATGCCTCCTAGTCATTTTTGGTATATTTCTTGCTATTTATTTTGGTATTTTACTATTGGAAGTGACAGTAGTAGACCACCTGTTCAAAGACATTAGTTTTATGATTATGGCATAAACCATGTATTTTCTAGAATACACTAATTTCTTGGGCTTGTGTTTTGTTTTGTTTTTGTTGTTGTTTTTAGAATTCAATGACTGCACTTATTGTGGCAGTGAAAGGAGGCTACACACAGTCAGTAAAAGAAATTCTGAAGAGGAATCCAAATGTAAATTTAACAGATAAAGATGGAAATACAGCTTTGATGATTGCATCAAAGGAGGGACATACAGAGATTGTGCAGGATCTGCTCGATGCTGGAACATACGTGAACATTCCTGACAGGGTAGGTCGCCTATTTTACATTTGTGTCCTGGTGGTGAAGTGGATGAAAGATGACCTTAGTGTCTTCTTACTAACTTTCAAGATTCTCATGCATAACATAAACTTGTTTTAGGATAAGTTTTATTTTTGCCTTTGAAACTAATACGTTAAAAAATAGTTCAATCTTTCTGAAAGAATGTCCTTTCTAATTTTTGTCAAATAATGTTGTTATTGAAAATGTAACATATGCTATTACTCTCTAACTGGCCTTGATGTGTCACTGTAGGGGTGCTTTTTTTGTGCCCTAACTCTTTCTCTGAGCTCACAGTTGCTGATTGACTTCTACCTTAACTCTCCACTTGAATGTCTAATTGTCTTTCTTCAACTTATAGTAAAACAAATGCCTTGTTTTTTTCACCCCAAACCTGCTTTTCCCTCATTCTCTATCTCAGCAAGTGGCACCACCATTCACCCTGCTTTTAAAGCCCCAAATCCTGTGCATTAGCCTTGATTTCTCTCTTCCTCACCTACCCTCCAGCCGGTTCTGTTGACTTTACTCCAAAACAAATCCTTTATCTGTCCACCTGTTTTCATTCCACTATCACCTCCTAGCTGAAGCCACTATCTGTGGTGGTGCTGCTGTTACAGAAGTAGCATTGCAACTGGATTCTCCACTCTGATCTTGGAGTGATCTTTAAAACAATAAATCTCATGTGTACTTCTTTGTTTAAAGCCATCCAAGACTTCCTCTTGCACTGAGGATGAATGTTATCTTTTTAGTTGATAGACATGACACATCATCTTTGTCTAACCTCTGTCCCCACTTTGTACCCCTCTTCTGCCAGTTTTCATAGCCTGCAGCTGTGTTTGCCTCTTTCCCTTCTTGAACACACTCAGCTTGTTCCACTGTGGAGCCTTTGCGGCAACTGTGCTCTTAGTCTGGAATGCTGATCTTGTGGTTGGCTTCTTGTTGTCCCACTTCAGCTTCAATGTTACCTCCTTGGAAAGGTCGTCAGCTACCCAATCCAAAGTAGCTACCTGATCACCTTTTTTTTTTTGAGACATGGTCTTGTGCTGTTACCCAGGCTGGAGTGCAGTGGCGTGATCACAGCTCCCTGTGGCCTCGACTTCCTAGACTCAAGCAATCTTTCTTGCCTTAGCCTCCCAAGTAGCTGGGACTACAGGTGCATGCCATCATGCCTGGCTAATTCTTTTTAGGTTTTTTTTTTTTTTTTTTTTTTTTTCCCTTAAGAGATAGGGTCTCTCTATATTGACAGACTGGTCTTGAACTCCTAGCCTCAAGTGATTCTCCTGCTTTGGCCTCTCAAAGTGGTGGGATTACAGGCATAAGCCATCATGCCTAGCCTAACTAGTGGTCACTTTCTAAAACATTACTTTATTTTATTTGCATAGTGTTTGTGTGGTTTTTTGTTTATTATATATTGTGTTCTCTGCCAGGCTGTAAATTCTTCCAGATGTAGGACCCTGTCTGTCTTTTTTCCTAGTACCTAGAATGGTGAATGGCACATTGTAAGCAGTGAAATATTTGTAACCTTTTATAAGTTTACTAGTCTGCACCCATGTTAATGCTAATGTTCACAACTAAAATTTGTCCAATATTTTAAGTATAGGAAGATATGAACTGAAAATGATTGTTGCTTGGTGAATATAGTTTCAGGGAAAGTGATGTCCTCATGAGGTCATGAACTTTGTCTTAGTTTTATTCTAGGGAATGAATCTTAATGCAGTACCGGCCTGTAACTGCCAAATCAGCTAGATTTTCATGGATGCTGGTTGGGGATCTAACTTTCTCCCTTAATTAAATGTGGCTGTAGATTGACTGATAGTTTTACAGCTCCTTTTTTTTTTTTTTTTTTTTTTTTGAGAATTCATGGCTTTTATCATATAGCATTATTCCACAAGATTTTTACTGTATGATTTTAAAATGTTCATCTGGTTCATTGACAGCCACAGCATCATTGTATTTAATTTACATTTGTAATGGCAGTTACCTTCAAAGAGAATAGATTATTGTTCTGAGTAACTGGTCTTTCTAGACTTTCTTTAGGAATTTCAGAGTCCTCATTTTGGGGCATAAAGTCCTCTGTTCCTTACTCTGATGTCTGTTAACATCAGGTATTCATATTAGTTAAGTAATAAATTTTTCTCTTATTTAGAAATAGACTTTTTCCAAGAAATTTTTAGGAAAAAAAAAAAACGATTAACATCAAAAGAGTGCTTCTTATCAATTCACCTTTTTTTTTTTTTTTTTTTTTTTTTTTTATCTTCCTAGAGTGGGGATACTGTGTTGATTGGCGCCGTCAGAGGTGGTCATGTTGAAATTGTTCGAGCGCTTCTCCAAAAATATGCTGATATAGACATTAGAGGACAGGTATGTATGATTACAGTGCAGTTGCTATCTTAGAGTATAATTGGTTGTAAATGTTGACTGATCATAATGTTATTCATCCTACTTCCCTATGGAGATAAACTTGTAAACCCTAGTACATTTAACAGTAAGTTTCACTGCCATTATTGTAAACTTTCTATATTAATGTTGAGTTAAATGTAGATGGAAGTAAATCAAAAAGCTCATGTTTTTAGAATATACTATCGTGACTACTGTGTCTATATAGATTCAATTCTCAAAACTATAATGAGTAGTTACAGAGAGTTGGTAGCACTTTGAGTATCTGGTACTTATTTTCTTTAGTGTTTTCTCCCATTTTGTCTTCTTCTTCATATGCTGTTCTTCTGTTGTTATTGTTTTATTTTCTTCTCCTTTTTCCCCACTGTGCTTGACTTTGCTGGGACTGCTTGGTAGTGCCTGTGGACATTGCTTAAGGCAATCATAGTTCACAGAACCACAGAGGTTATTAATTTTAGATAAAAGCCTTGCCCACAGTTGTGAATTTATCAAATACTTCAGGAACTTCAGACTTTAGAAAAAGTTCTTGGTGTCTCATTTTGTTGTTGGACAGTCTGCATTTCTGCTCATTTTTTTTCTTGTATTTGACCAAAAATCTCGTGTCCAAATCCATTTTTGAATCAAACTATAAATATTATGCCAGTGTTATGGGCAGAATTAACATGGGCCTCTTGTCTTTAAGACACATGTATTTTAATTTGAAAGCTTTTAGTTTATTTGTATGCTTTTATTTAACGTAAAAAGTGAAGCCACAAGATGGTATATGATTGATTGCTTGGCAAAAGGTTCAAATATGAGTCTTGAGGTGGGGAAAGTAGGGCTTATGTTGGGGGCTTTTAGAGGAAGGTAGAACTCAAGCCAAATTTGAAGATGAGTTGGATTTAAATAGGTGGAGACCCTGGCGGGTGGCTGGTGCCTGTAATCCCAGCTCTTTGGGAGGCTGAGGTGGGAAGATCTCTTGAGCCCAGGAGTTTGAGGTTATGGTGAGCTGTGACTGTGCCACTGCACTCCAGCCTAGGTGACAGGTAAGACCCTGGATCTTAAAAAAAAAATAGAGAAAAAGAAGGCTGTCTTTCTTGTATTTCAGACAAGGGCAGTGGTAGTAGGATGAGAAAATTTGAGAGAATTAGAAAGTGAAAGATGCATTCCATACCTAATGAGTACATCATTTGGCATTGGGCAGTGGGGTGTTAGGCATGATGGTGGGGATGGTGGGGTGAGAGGTGGAGAAATGAAATGGCAAGGGAGATGGGGCCTGAGAAGTTTGAGTTGAGTGGTTAGTGTTCATTTTTTAGAAGAGAAACTCTGTTGGGGAAATTTTGGTATTGGGAACTTAATGTGGCTGCTGCAAAAAGTCATTCATTATCTCCTGGGTTAAAAACATTGCCACTGAAAGAAGGGTTCTAGGTCATCTATTTGGACTTTCAGCTGACTACCTTGGGTCTTTTCATCCTCTTCTATGTTTGAATTCCTTTTTTGTTGTTGTTCTCTAGCTCTACTTTCAAGGTCTGTGTGGATTGATTTTGGTTTTTGAGCTAGATAAGAAAGATTTTAAAGGATCTGATCAAGGCAGTATCAGGGTATAGGATGGATGAAATTAAGAAAGCTAAAAATGATAATGCCTTATATTTGTGAAGTACATTTTCATGCATTATCTTTTGAAAAAATGGGAAGTATTTATAGCATGTTACAGATGAAAATCCAAGGGTCAGAATAGTCAAGTGAGTTGTGCTAGTTTACAGAGTTCAGGTATTGATGACTCCTAACCCAGTGCATGTTCCTGAAATCTGATTACATTACAAAACTACAGTTTACTTGATTAAGTATGTGGGATTGCTACTTTTTAGGTCAAGTAATATGCAGTTTTTCTAGGCTTCTTTCATAAAGAATTTCTCAAAAGTATCTGCAAGATAGCACAAGGATTAATGGTATTTCCTACCATACTGCCTGTTGGTATGCTTTCTGACAGAAATGATGTTTTGTATTTACAGGCCGCAGTTTTAAATATTGTATCTTACATGAAGTGATTCTTGATGTTTTTAAAAATTATACAGGACAATAAAACTGCTTTGTATTGGGCTGTTGAGAAAGGAAATGCAACGATGGTGAGAGATATCTTACAGTGCAATCCTGACACTGAAATATGCACAAAGGTATGCATGGCATTTCTGTTCTGTTAACAACACCTCCTGCTGAATGTTAGTAGTGCTCATTTTAGTTCAGTCATCTTGGATGTTAGTGTTACACTGATTTTACTGGTAATATTCTATATCAAATTGAGAAGTAAATTTATATCCTTTCAGGATTTGTGTATTCATAGCAAAATACAGTGTGCTATTTGTTACTTCAATTAAATGCTTTTCAGAAAGTACAGTATCAGCCATCCATAAATTGTTATTATTTGGACGGATCCTTTCCCCCGAAATTCACTTGTGCTCCTGCTATCTGGGATGCAGAATACGTTTCTCTGTGTGGAGACTGTGTGTGTGCAGGAGTTCCGAGCCAGCTTAGGCAGTAGAGTGAGACCCTGCCTAGAGTGAAACCCATTTATTCTCTTTAAATGAATAAATAAATAACCACTGTGACTGGTGGTTGGTTCTCCAGACTCATTACTTTCATCTATTTTACTCAAATCATATAAAAAATACAAAATTATCTAATATTGTGGTCTTGTATTTAGCCTATGTGTAATCGTTTTCTGTAGGGAAAATATATTTGGAATTCTGGGTTGATACAGCAGGAATTCTTAATGAATAAGCCAAAATTATAAAGTCACCCATAAGAATCCTATTTCATGTGCCGTAGATCAGGACCAGCCAATTTCTAAATCAGTGATGGTACTTCCAGTATCCCAGGGTAGAAAATTTCTGGGATTCCTTCTGGTTTGCAGGTGGCTCCGTGATGCTCTTTTTTTTTTTTCTTTTGGACCTTGGTGTCATCCAGTATGACTACCTGCAGCTTCTGACCAGATTTTTGTCTAACTCAGTGCTGAATTGTGGTCCCTCCTTGTTTTCTTTCCTTTGGTTTTTAAAAGCAATCATGAACTCTTTTGAGGTTTTCTGAAGGCATACCGCTTGTATCAAATGGTTTCACTGCGAACTGAGGCGATGTTGGTGTACATTTCTGAAAAACCCTGGACACTGGGTTACCTGGATGTTGACAGGCTGGGCTATGGGTTGGTTGGTGGGGAGAATGGGAAGTAGCCTCTGGAGGGGCTGCCCCAGGTCAGTGGTAGAACTTGGGGAAGGGCAGAAGCAGCCACTGCTGCCAGCTGTAGCTTACGAGCAGGTGGGGGAGGTCCCACACCTGGCTACGTGATTTAAAGTCACTTTGATACAAATGAGTGGTTGTAAAGGAAAAGCATTTTTTGTTGTTTTTAGCTTTTATGTTTTCTTGAGAGGGTTTTAAATATAGACTGTTACCAGAGTCAGATATTTCTTGACATGTGCATTTGTATGACATAAACACTTAGGAGTGAAGCTATTAATCTGGTAAACATTCTTATTTATGCCCACAGGATGGTGAAACACCACTTATAAAGGCTACCAAGATGAGAAATATTGAAGTGGTGGAGCTGTTGCTAGATAAAGGGGCTAAAGTGTCTGCTGTAGATAAGGTAAAACATCTGTGGGGAGAGAACACTGCGCGGAGAGCTGTTAGTACACTGACCTCTATATGGAGTGGATTTAATGGGGATCTGATTTCAGGTTGTGTGGGGAGAGATTACTTGCTGGGGATGTCTGTGTGGGATTTGGATCCCACGCAGGAGCACGCTGAGGAGTGGGTGTCTCAGCATGCAGCTGCTTCCTATTTCCTTCTATGGCTCACAGCAGCTGTGGGGCACAGCCATTGACAACCACATGAGGAGGAGGCACTACTTTCATCAGGGCAGAGCTTGTTGCAGATAAACAGGAGGAAAGAATTTACAGGGGCTGGAGGAGGCTGACTCTCAAAGCAGACGGTGTCAGTGTTCACTGATGGCAGATAATGTGTTCTGTTGCATGTTCTTGCTATAATCCTTTTAGAGAAATTTTCATATTTTCTATAATAAGTTTAGCTCTGAATGGCTGAGCACTTCATATAGATTTGATTTTTCATTTTCGTTTCTTTTTATTTTAAACAAGCTTACTTCTTTTTGTACTTTAATTTGATTTTACCCCAGAAAAGAAATGAACTGATTGATGTATGAAGTAGAAATAATATTGTAAATTTTCTCCTCTGATGAATGATAAGATTTGGGCTTTTCTAATTAACAGTAGGTTGAAGTTGATTTTTCTGTTATTTTAAGGCAGTTAAAACAAAAACAGGGAGTCAAGAGTCAATGTGTGTTTGCGTTTCATTTTGCCAAGTTACAACATCATTTTAAAACAAAGCACCTCCCCACCTGTCATTATATCAACATAATGTCATATCAAAGGAAAATTTAATATTAATTAGAAGACATAAAGTCAAAGAAGAGTTTTCAGAATTGAATATATGTAGCTTTCAAGAAAACTTTTTATAACGCCTGTTTTTTCCAATCTGCCACTGACCCATCTGACACTGGTCCCCCAATTTGCGATACAGATCCACTGGACTGTACCCTTCAGGGTTCCAAATAGCCTGTTAATTGTATAATGTGCTATTGTAAGTAATTGTTTCATACTCATTAATAAGTTTCTTGAAGGACTCTGCCTTGGGATTCTTTTGTGTGTTGCTGTCCCCAGAGTTAGCACATGATACTTGCTGACAATACACATGATAGTGGGAACAGTTGTTCATGAACACATTCCTCCTGAGAATGGGTAAAGTGCTAACCTGCTAGAATTTGGGATACAAACTTATAAAAGTCTTGAACTTGATCTTCATAGATAATTTAGAAAAACAATTTTAAGAATGATGATTAATGTTATTTTTACCTCGCCCGTCACTGCTCTCTGATAATCTTCAGCCTGTCAGCAAAGTGTGCTAATATCCTCCCACATTTATAGAAATTTTGTATCTGGTAGAAATGCTGCTGCTGATGTTTTGTCGTCTCACAGATTTGGGGATGAGAATTGGAATTGAGATGGGAAAATAAGATGAAATTAGATTTGGATACGTTTAGTTTGAGGGCTGATAAGACATTCAGGAGTCTGTGGTCAATAGACATTGGGAAGTCTAGTACTGGAATCTAGGCAAGAAATCAAGGCTTGTGATGGAAATTTGACAGTTACTAGGAAACAAGAGTTACCTGGGAGTGACTAAGATGATCAGTTGAAGAAAGAGAAAAGCTCAAGTCAAAATGGACTTCTCTTATGCAGTGTGTCATACTGCAGTTTTAAAATTGTGCATGTTTATCCAGTCTCTTTCTATTACGACATAAGCCACTTAAGGCCAGCAACTATTTTGTCTTTCATCTTTGTATCCTCCAAAGTAACAAGCAAAGAGCCTTACAGATAGTGAGCTTGGTGCATAGTTATGATGACACATTTTTTAGGACATGGGAGGAAAGTCTAGAAGATGAAAAGTTCAAGATAAGGTCGTACCTTGGAAGCCACAGGAAGAACAGTGTAGGTTATTTTCATTTAGTGTCCTAGAGATCAGTGTGGCTGAGAACTGAGAATTTAATTTGTTAAGGTGTTTGTGAAGTAATCAGTAGGAGAGCACTTTGCAGCCCAAAGAGGGCTTTTGAAATTTACATGTTAGCTTTCATTACTGTTGGATGTGAACACTAATGATTGGAGATGCTAATAAGGAGAGAAGGTGGGTTGATAGGGAAAAGGGAAAGTTGAGGAGAAAGGAAGAGGTGAGGAGAGAGTCAGAAGGGGATAGCTGTACATAGAGGACACCTGTGGAGAATGTAGAGTGATGAGATTTAAAAGGGTTCCCTGTGCAAATGGCTGACAAAGGTCATTGGAGCTGACAAGATCACTTGTCTTGGATGGCTATCAGCATGAATTGTAAAGCTTTCTAGACAAATGAAGAAAGCTGTGAAACAGAATTTAAATTAGTTGAGGAAGGTCATTGATATCCTTATACAATAAATATTTGGATGATGGAGGGATGCTAATGAAGTGGACCCATGGCCTAGGAGGAGCTGCAGTGAGAAAGCCTGTTGCTTCTCTTCTTTCACTGAGTTAAGGGAAGGAGAAAAAAAATGACCTTCATTCTAGAGGGCTTTGGGAGAAATAATATCTGAGCAAAGCTGGGTGAGGATCTACAGAAAGAAATTATGGGGAAGATAGAGATACAAATTCATATTATGTGCTTTATATGAAAAATAAGAAAAGTTCAGATTTTGTTATTTTACAGAAACATAAAAATTGTTACTCTCTGCATACTATATATCAAGCTATGAAAGTTCAAGTTTCCTCCTATTATATTTCAGAAAGGAGATACTCCCTTGCATATTGCTATTCGTGGAAGGAGTAGGAAACTGGCTGAACTACTTTTAAGAAACCCCAAAGATGGACGGTTACTTTATAGGCCCAACAAAGCAGGAGAGACTCCTTATAATATTGACTGTAGCCATCAGAAGAGTATCTTAACTCAAATATTTGGAGCCAGTAAGTATTGAGTTTTGTTCCTAACTGAACTTTTAAATAATGAATGTTCCATTAAAAAAATATGGAAAATAAGGCCAGGCATGGTGGCCATGCCTGTAATCCCATCACTTGAGGAGGCCAAGGTGGGAGGATTGCTTGAGCCCAGGAGTTGGAGACCAGCCTGAGCAATATAGTGAGACCTTGTCTCTACAAAAAAATTTAAAAATTAGCCGAGCATGGTAGTGTGCCTGTAATCCTAGTTTCTTGGGAGGCGGAGGTGGGAGGATCTCTTGAGCCAGGGAGATGGAGGTTGCGGTGAACCAGGATCACACCACTGCACTGGGTCTCACTCTGTTGCCCAGGCTGGAGTACAGTGGTACAATCATAGCTCATTGCAACCTCAAATTCCTGGGCTCAAGCCATCCTCCCACCTCAGCCTACTGAGTACTTGGAACTACAGGCCCATGCTCCCATGCTCTGCTAATTTTTTTTTTTTTTTTTTTTTTGTAGAGATGAGGTCTTGCCATGTTCCCTGGTCTGGGCCCAGGTTATCCTCCCACTTTGGCCTCCCAAAGTGCTGGGATTACAGACATGAGCCACTGTGCCTGGCCATAATTCCTTTTTTTTTTTTTTTTTTAATGATTTTTTGTCTTTTAAAATATGTTTTCTTGTAATAGTAATGTGCACTAATTACATTTCAAGAATGAAAACATGAGTATAGCAGAAGGTGAAAATTCCCCGTTTTCCCCTATCTCTCAGCTTGTAATTGTCTAATGACCCTCCAGGCTTTTCTTTATGCTTATAAAAATGTTACATATTATGTATATAGTTTTAAAAAAGGAAAATTGAGTTATACTATGTTACAAAAATCTCAAGTGTCATACTTTAATTATTGCACAGTCTTTCATCATGGGGTTTCTCTATTGGTTAATATTTAGTTTGTTTTGCTAACAGCTAGTGCTGCAGTGAACGCCTTTTGTGCATGTATCCATTGACTCTTATTTTTAGGATTTTTTTTCTTTCTTTTTAAAATTGTTATTATAGATTCAGGGGGTACAATTAGGATTATTTTCTTAGAGTAAATTCCCAGCAGTAGAACTGCCAAGTCAATGGAGGCCCACGGTTTTGATAGACTTTCCAAAATGGTTGTAAAACTTTCTTCTCCCTCTGGCAATGTAAGATGCTACAGTTCCCCACAAGCTTGCTGGCACTGGGTGTTTCCAGCCTCTTACTCTTTGGTAATCAGATAAATGAGAAAAAAACTAATTTCAATTTGTGTTTTAAAATTATTAGTGAAATTGAGATCTTTTAATATATTCAAAGACTATTGCTTCTTAGCCTTTTGGCCTAGATAATGTGTAATATATTCATCGCCTCTTTGTGTTCTTGCCAGTTTCCTTTTTGTATCCTTTACCCACTTTTTAGTTTTTAATATTTTAAAAAAGTTGATCTAAGAGTCTTTCTGACTTATGGATATTGATCCTGGTTCTGTCCTATGTGCTGTGTTTCCCTCCCATCAGCAAACTCTCAGTCGATGCACCTGGTTTTTTATTCCCCATTCAAAAGTCACACGTTTTTGTAGCTCACTTATGAGTCTTTTCCTGAGGTTCTGGCCTTGGTATTACACGGAGAAAGAAAGGCCCTTTTAAACAGGTTTTAAAAGTTTCTGCTATGTTTTCTTCTAGTAGTTCTATGGTTTTACTTTTTTCTACTTAATTTTTTAATGTTTCAGAAAATTTTGTTAAGGCTACAAGATATGTAGCATTTTAATTCAATTTTTTTCATGAATGATTTAACTTTCCTTATACCACTTATTAATTCATCATTTCTTGCCTTGTTTGAAATGCCTCTTATGTTAATAGCCTATATGAGTTCCAGAATGTTCAAATTATTGTAGTTTTATATTTTTATTCTTCTCTAGTGACAACTACCCTTCAGTAGTCTTTTTTTCCTATTCTTACCATTCTTCTTTCAGTTAAAACAAAATTTTCATGGGTTTTAATTAGAACTGCCTTAAAGTGGTAGAATTGTTGAAACTTTCAGTCTGGACTCATAGATTGTTTCTTTTTTTCTTATTATCTGTTATGTTCTTCGGTAACATTTTATATCTTTCTTTTTATAGATATTACACATATTACATTTAATTTTATATACTCATTTGTGTTAATCATAATATTTTATTGATTCTAAAATGCACACCATTCCCACAATTTAACATCTCTGAAATTGGAATGTGTCTTTTAAGTGATGGGTGGGAAAGCATGGTGTCACAATCTGGCAGCATTTTGTACTTTCTTAGTTTTACATAAAAATGATGTATCATATAATCAATAGATATCTTCAGTTCTATGAAATATCATAGTAATTTAAGAATCTTAAACTTTTTTAAAAAAATTTTAAATCAAGTAGATTTAAAATTTTTAAAAGTAAATCAAGCTTTCCAAGTCAGAGTAGGCTTGGAGACTTCCTGAAATGGTCTTTATATGGGTATAAACATTTGAAATAATTTTTTTCTCTTTAATCAAATGAACAATAAATAGATGTTTCTTTCTAATAATGATGCCACTGTTTAATGTAAGATATGATGTGCTTTAATTACAGGGCACTTGTCTCCTACTGAAACAGACGGTGACATGCTTGGATATGATTTATATAGCAGTGCCCTGGCAGATATTCTCAGTGAGCCTACCATGCAGCCACCCATTTGTGTGGGGTTATATGCACAGTGGGGAAGTGGGAAATCTTTCTTACTCAAGAAGCTAGAAGGTAAAGGGCTTGCTTGTACAAAGTCTGTGTATATAAAACAAGATTTTCTCTGGGGATTTTTCTGAAATAAAGAGGAGGACCACTTTCTGTGTAAGCATGTGTGTTACACGGTTTACTGAGATGAACTCCCCTCTCGTTGGTCCTTTACATGGTCATTTGAGTTCTGTTTCTAAAGCAGATCCAGTTGTGTGATAACCCCACAAAAAACCCTTGCTGGCATGTTTTTTGGCTTCTTCATAGACTTGTCAGTTTGCATGGTTCCACGTGCCAGCACCACCTCTGGCATGTGCCCCAGCTTCATTCACAGAGGACTGTCTGCTCTCGCAAGAACAGACCAGGTGCGATTCCCAGGGTCCTCCATTAGCAGCTTCTTAGCTGGCCTCACTACCACCCACCCAACACGCATGCCTTTTGCTTGGAAAAATCTTACTCATTCTTCAAGGATAGGTTTCAGTATTACCAGTAAAAATTTCCCCACATTTTGTACGAAGAATGACTTGTGTGGGGCTCCTTTGGGCTCAACATGGACCTTTAAGAACAGTATTCTCAAATGTGATTGGAGGGAGAAGGGATGAGGAGGATCACAGTGGAATGGTAGTGATACGTAGTTTAAAGACATAGAGTATTGTTTTTATTTTTGCATGTGGAAACGATATGCGTATGCATAATGTTCGTTGTTTGTATTAATGCAAACCACACAAAAAAAATAAATCTCAAGAAAATCTTGACGGATGGGAGTATATGAGAAGTGATTTTGTACATCCTCCATGTGAAGCAGGAGAGGATGCTTGAGTCAGGCCTAGCTGTGCTTCTGGGGGTGAGATGTTCATCTTTGGCAAGAGAACACTGGTTAAAATGGTTAAGTAGCGGTTATTCTGTCTAGGGACCTAGTAAAGTGCCCAATAAGTGTTTACATTGAAAATGTGAAAACTGCAAATTGAGTTAAAAATTATATTTCTTAAAGTAAACAGGAATAAGGTTTCATATTAAATTCTCTTTCAGATGAAATGAAAACCTTCGCTGGACAACAGATTGAGCCTCTCTTTCAGTTCTCATGGCTTATAGTTTTTCTTACCCTGCTACTTTGTGGAGGGCTTGGTTTATTGTTTGCCTTCACGGTCGACCTGAATCTTGGAATAGCAGTGTCATTGAGCTTCTTGGCTCTCTTATATATATTCTTTAGTAAGTCTTTGCTCTTTATCTTTTTCAAAAATGGAGAAAATGTTGATTCATAGATAAAGAAAAAACATTATCTGTCTTTTAAAACCTGTATGTGATTTTCATAATTGGGTGAGAAAATTGATCTTTTTGCTGCTTCACAGATTTTCCTAAAGAAACATTGCTCACAACTCGCCGAAGTAGCTAATAAACTAATGTGCTGCTTGATAATCTTGAAGCAAGATTCTAGATTATGATACTTACCCTTTTTGTTAATTAATGATTTGTATTTAAATCTTTTTCTGAAAAGAAGGCTTCCGAGCCATCACTGGAGTGCTCTTGAGCATTTTGATCATATCTGCACTTTCAATTTTACCTAAAACCAAAGTAAAAATATATAATACAATCCCTATTCTTGGGAGTGTCTTCAATTCCAAGAAAGGAAATAGATTGACTGTTAGAGGAACTGATAACCAATTTTATCACTTGCAAATACTGATAAATCCAAGGTGATTTGCATTTGAATCAGAACTGCAGTTATGTTTCTGTTTAAGGCATATTTTAGTTTACTTTTTGCTTTTCATATCTTTTGTATCTTAGGGGAGGTTAAGGAATTCTTTGAGGAGTATTTAAGAAATAGTATGGGACGTAAGCCTAGCTGTCATTACTTGATACTTGATCTTTGGAGAAAAGATCTGCTTGACTAATGACTGCTTTGGATAACTTTTTTAAACTGGAATTTCAGTTGTTATTTACTTTGGTGGACGAAGAGAAGGAGAAAGTTGGAATTGGGCCTGGGTCCTCAGCACTAGATTGGCAAGACATATTGGATATTTGGAACTCCTCCTTAAATTGATGTTTGTGAATCCACCTGAATTGCCAGAGCAGACTACTAAAGCTTTACCTGTGAGGTGAGTTGTTCCATTTGACAGAAGAAATCTTTAATAAGATTAAGAAAAAAATCTTTCTCACTTAAAAAAGTTTATAGGGGCCAGGCACAGTGGCTCACGCTTGCAATACCAACACTTTGGGAGGCGAAGGTGGATGGATCACCTGAGGTTAGGAGTTGAGATTAGCCTGGCCAACATGGTGAAACCCCATCTTTACTAAAAATACGAAATTAGCCAGGTGTCATGGCGCCTGCCTATAATCAGGGAGGATGTAATTGGGAGGATGAAGCAGGAGAATCGTTTGAACTCAGGAAGCAGAGGTTGCAGTGAGCCGAGATGGTGCCATTGCACTGCAGTCTGGGTGACAAGAACGAAACTCTGTCTCAAAAAAAAAAAAAAAAGTTTATAGGGTATAGCTTCTCCACGTCTATTCCAAAAAACGTTGGTACCTGGAACCTTTTACATACGAAAATAAAAACATGCCCTTGTCAAATACTGTGGGAAACACTTCAGATTATATATCCCTCTTGTATGTTAAAGGATCAGAGGCATCTTTCCATAAAGAAACCTGTTTAACCTTTACCAAAGTTTATTTGAGCATAAACCATTTTTCTCCCTTAAGTCACCAGTTACCATCCTTTGGAACACACTTTGAAGAGAGCACTGGATGGTGGCGGGGTTGAGCCACTGGCTTTGGTCCCACAGAGCTCCTGGTGGGAGACCTGGCCCCTGCTTCTGTGAGCGGTTAACTTTGGGAAACCCAGCTCCCCTCTCTGAGCTGTGCTTTTCTCAGCTCAGGAAATATATTCACATGTCTATCTAAAATTATTATTCATACTAAGTAGGAAATTTATGAGAAAACAGAAAAGATGAAAAATGTTTAAGTCCAGGAATAAAGGAAATGTAGAAGGCTCCAGAAAAAAGGAAAATGGAAAAAAAAGAGATTAAAAAATTAAAAGCAAAAGAAATTCAATAAAAGTAAGCAAAAGAAGAATGTAAAATGTATTAAGGCCAGGTGTTACGGCTCACCCTTGTAATCCCAGCACTGTGGGAGGCCAAAGTGGGCAATTGCTTGAGCTCAGGAGTTCAAAACCTGGGTAACAGGGAAACTCCATCTCTACAAAAAAATAGAAAAATTAGCTGGGCATGGTGGCATATGCCTGTAGTCCTAGCTACTTGGGAGGCTGAGGTGGGAGGATTGCTTAAACTTGGCAGGTTGAGGGTATGGTGAGCCAAAATCATGTCACTGCACTCCAGCCTGGATGACAAAGTGAGACCCTGTCTCAAAAAAAAAAAAATGCATTAAAAGATGAAAACATTTTAAATTATAAGAAAAAAATAAGTGTGATTTAAGATGAAAATAAATAGACCAAACCAGATAAAATATTAAAACTGAATGTGAGAGAAAAATAAAGGTGAAAACTTTTAAGTAACTATCATATAGAATTAAGTATTAAGAAAATGATTTAAAAGTGAAAAAGTTAAGAGGAAAACAGAATAAAATAATCGGGGGAATATTTTTACAGAAAATAAGAAAACCAGGCTAAATTAATGAGATCGTTTCTTTTTTTCCAGTTAGAACAATTAAAATAGCATCGTTAAGACCACACAGTATAATACAGATTTTATTCTGAGAACAATGCTTATCTACTGGACTGAGATGAGAGTTTAATTTAGAGATGGAAGGGAGAAAGGAACTAATACAGAAATCATGATGACTCAGAGACTGAAAATACAAATAATTCATTTAATTTTGAAGAACAATTGTTAAGAGAATATTTTACAACTATTTCTCAATCCCTGGTAGATGTTGAAGCTATAAATAAAAGAAGCCATTTTAAAACTTGAGTTTTTAAATGGTATTACTGGGCTTGAAATTCTTTAATGACTATAAGTAATATTTTTTCAGGGTTATAGTCTCTTTAGTTGGTATTAGAAAACTTATTTGTGCCGCAAAACTCTTGTGACTGCAACACGCAGGTGTCACCTTTTAACCACTGTGTTATGAGATCTGTTGGGGTGTCTGATATTCCACATCTAAATTCTGGCATAACTTCCCCCCAACTGTCCTTAGTCAGAGGTACTTCATATGGTTCTGTACATTTCACTTTTGTTACTGTTTTTTCCTAAGAAAAGTATGTAGGATTTTAGAAGTGGAAGCTACCTAATTACTGATTATTTTCCCTCCTTGGAATTTAAAAAACAGTCTTTTGACGGAGACATAAAGAAAATAAAGGGTGAATGATGCAAAGATGACATACATTGAAGTTATTTGTTACTTTTGATACCAGAGTAATATTTTATTTATTCTCTTCTTAAAGGTTTTTATTTACAGATTACAACAGACTGTCCAGTGTAGGTGGAGAAACTTCTCTGGCTGAAATGATTGCAACCCTCTCGGATGCTTGTGAAAGAGAGTTTGGCTTTTTGGCAACCAGGCTTTTTCGAGTATTCAAGACTGAAGATACTCAGGGTAGGATTTCCTTCCTTCCTTCTTTGTGTATAGGGGTGGGGGTGGGATGAATGTTCAGTTTATTTTCATGAAAACACACCTTCAACATTAGACTCATCAGGTACTGTGACTATAATGTTAGGATTTTCTAGATATTTGATATGTTAATAATTACTAAAACCATTTGTTGCATTACAGGTAAAAAGAAGTGGAAAAAAACATGTTGTCTCCCATCTTTTGTCATCTTCCTTTTTATCGTTGGCTGCATTGTATCTGGAATTACCCTTCTGGCTATATTTAGAGTTGACCCAAAACATCTGACTGTAAATGCTGTCCTCATATCAATTGCATCTATAGTGGGATTGGCCTTCGTGTTGAACTGTCGTACATGGTGGCAAGTGCTGGACTCCCTCCTGAATTCCCAAAGAAAACGCCTCCATAATGCAGCCTCCAAACTGCACAAATTGAAAAGTGAAGGATTCATGAAAGTAAGCACTCACTGGTTATTAGAAAAAATTGTAATGTGAGTATGCTACCATTGCCATGCTCATGTGGGCTTTAGGGAGTATACTCTCTAAATGTTAAAGTGTTGCATTTATTTTAGTTTAGTTAATTTGTTCATTCCTTTGTTCATTCAAGACTATAATTTAGGGTAGTTTTAGGTTCACAGCAAACTTTAGAGGAAGGTGCAAAGATACTCCATATACCCACTTCCCCCACACATACACAGCCTTCCCATTTAGCACCATTATCCACCAAAGCAGTATATTTGTTACAATTGACAAACTTAGGTTGACACATCATAATCACCCAGCATCCATAGTTTATGTTAGGGTTCTCTCTGTTGTACATTCTATGGGCTTGGACAAATGTATAACGCATCCACCGTTGTACTCTTACACAGAGTAGATTTATTGCCCTCAAAATCTTCTGTGCTTCACCCATTCACACCTGTTCACCCCTCCCTCTCCCTTCTCCCTAACCCCTGGCTACCATGGTTCTTTTTACTTTCTCCATAGTTTTGCCTTTTCTAGAATGTCATACGGTTGAATCATACAAGTGTAGTCTTTTCAGATTGTTTTCTTTCACATAGTCATATGCATTTAATTTCTCTTCATGTCTTTTCATGGGCTGCTAGCACATTTCTTTTTAGCATGGCTAATATTCCATTGTCCGGATATATCACAGTTCATTTATACATTTACCTACTGAAGGACATCTTTATTGCTTCCAGGTTTTGGCAAGTATGAATAAAGCTGCTATAAACGTTCATGTTCAGGCTTTTGTGGAACTTAAGTTTTCAACTCCTTTGGGCAAATACCAAAAGAGTGCTATTGCTAGATTGTATGGTGTTTTATTTTGTTAGAAACAACCGAACTGTCTTCCAAGGTGGCTGTACTATTTTGCATTCCCACCAGAAACGAATGAGGGCTACCTGTTGCTCTACATCACATCCTCACTAGTGTTTGGTATTATTGGTGTTCTGGATTTTGGCCATTCTCATAGGTGTGCTGGGGCATCTTATTGTTTGAATTTGCATTTCCCTGATTACCCATGTTGTAGAGCATATTTTCATGTGCTTATTTGCTAGCTGTATGTCTCCTTTGGTGAGTTGGCTGTTAAGGTCTTTGGCTCATTTTTAATCAGGTTGTTCGTTTTCTTATTGTTGAGTTTTAAGAGTTCTTTGTATATTTTGGATAATGGTCTTTTATCAGATATGCTTTTTACAAATATTTTGTCCCATTCTGTGGGTTGTCTTTTCATTCTCTTGACAGTGTCTTTTGCAGAGCACATGTTTTTGATGAAATCTAGCTTATTCTTTTTTTCATGGGTCTTGCTTTTGGTGTCCTATCTAAAAAGTTAGCACCAAACATAAGGTTCTCTAGATTTTATCCTCTTATTTTCTGGAGTTTTATACTTTTACGTTTAGGTCCGTGAGCTATTTTGAGTTAATTTTTGTGAAGTGTGAACTAAGTCTAGAGTCTTTTCTTTCTTTTTCTCTCTCTTCTTTCTTCCTTCCCTTTCCTTTTCTTTTTCTTTTTCTTTTGATGTGTCAATGTTCAGTTGTTCCAGCAGCATTTGTTAAAAAGACCATTTCTTCCATCGTATTGCCTTTGCTGCTTGTCAAAGATCGATTGACTGTATTCGTGTAGGTCTGTTTCCAGGCTCTTTGCTCTATGTCTGTTCATTTGTCAAAACCACACTCTTTGATCACTCTAGCTTTTTTTTTCCTGAAGTTGGGTAGTGACAATCCTCCTATTTTGTTCTTCTCCTTCAATATTGTGTTGGCTATTCTGGGTCTTTTTCTCCTCGTGTGGACTATTGATTCAACTTACAGATAACTACAAAATAACTTGCTGGGATTTTCATTGAGATTGCATGGAATCTGTACATCAGGTATTGAGTCTTCCTATCCATGAACATGAAATATCTTCCCGTTTATTTAGTTCTTCCTTGATTTCTTTCAAGAGTTTTATAGTTTTTCTCGTATAGATCTTATACATATTTTGTTAGATTTATACCAATTTCAGTTTTTGCAGTGCTAATGTAGATAGTAATTGTGTTTTTAATTTCGTAGATAGTAATTGTGTTTTTAATTTCATGCTTGATTTACTCATTGAGGATGTATAAGAAAGTGATCAACTTTTGTATGTTAATCTGAAATCTTGCTGTAATTGTCAGTCCCAGGTTTTTTGTTGTTGATTCTTTCGTATTTTCTATGTAGAGTCAAGTCATCTGTGAATTAAGACAGCTTTCTTTCTTCCCAATCTTCATACCTTTTATTTCCTTTTTTAAAAATTTTATTGCATTAGTTAGGACTTCCAGTACTATGTTGAAAAGGAGTGATAAGAAAAGGGACATCCTTGTGTCGTTCCTGATCTTAGTAGATGTTCTCCGCATTAAGTATGATGTTAACTGCAGATATTCTTTATCAAGTTGAGGAAGTTCCTCTCCGTTTCCAGTTTACTGAGAGTTTCTACCATGAATGGGTGTTGGATTTTTCAAATGCTTTTTCTCTATCTATTTATCTAATCATGTGATCTTCTTCTTTAGTCTGTTAATATGATGGATTACATTAATTGATTTTTGAAGGTGGAACCAGCCTTACCTACCTGGCATAAATCTCACTTGATTGTGGTATATAATTCTTTTTATATATTTTGCATATGATTTGCTAATATTTTGTTGAGGATTTTTGCATCTATGCTCATGAGATACTTATTGGTCTGTAGTTTGCTTTTCTTGTCATGACTTTGTATGGTTTGGGTATTAGGGTGATGCTGACTTCATAGAATGAGTTAGGAAGCATTCCCTTTGCTTCTAGCTTGTGAAAGATACTATAAAGAGTTGGTATTATTTCTTCTATAAATGCTTGATAGACTTCACTAGTGAACCCTTCTGGGCCTGGTGCTTTCTGTTTTGAAAGATTATTATTGATTCAATTTCTTCAGTAGATATAGGCCTGTTCTTGTGAATTTTGGCAAATTATGTCTTCCAAAGAACTGTTTATCTAAGGTCTGTTTATCTAAATTATCAAATTTGTGGGCATAGAGTTGTTCATAGTGTTCCTTCGTTATCCTGTTTGTGTCCATGAGGTCTAAAGTGTTAGCCTTTTATTTGTTATTATTCTGAATTTGTGTTCCTTCTTTCATCTTATTCCAAGGCTTATTCATTGTGTTTATCTTTTTAACTAACTAGCTTTTGGTTTCATTGTTTTATTTTTGTTTCAGTTTTTATTATTTCTTTTTTTCTGATTACTTTGGATTTAACTTGCTCTTCTTTTTCTAATTTCCTAAGGTGGAAGCTTATTGATTTTATTTTATTTTTATTTATTTATTTTTTGAGATGGAGTCTCACTATGTTGCCCAGGCTGGAGTGCAGTGGTGTGACCCCAGCTCACTGCAACCTCTGCCTGCTGGGCTCAAGGGATCCTCCCACCTCAGCCTGCTGACTAGCTGGGACCAGAGGCAGCGCACCACCACACCTGGCTAATTTTTGTAGAGATGGGATTTCACCACATTGCCCAGGCTGGTCTCGAACTCCTGAATTCAAGTGATCCACCCACCTGGGCCTCCCAAAGTGCTGGGATTACAAATGTGAGCCACTGCACCCAGCCAGATTGTTGATTTTATATCTTTATTCTTTTCTAATATATACATTGAGTGCTATAAATTTTCTTCTAAGCAGTTCTTTTGCTGCATCCTACAAATGTTGATAAGTTTTGTTTTCATTTTTATTTAGTTCAAAATACTGTCTTTGACCCATGTGTTATTTGGAAGTGTGTTTTAAAATCTCTAAATATTTTGGGATTTTCCGATTATCTTTCTGTTTTTGATTTTTAGTTTAATTCCATTGAGGGAAGACATTGTATGTATGATTTCTATTTTAAATTTGCTATGGTGTGTTTTATGGCCCAGAATGTTGTCCATCTTGGTGAATGGTTTATGTGAGTTTGAAAAGAATGTGTATTCTGCTTTTTTTTTTTTTTTTTTTTTTTTGTTGTTGTTGTTGTTGAAGTACCTATAGATGTCAGTTACATCCAGTTAACTGATGGTATTGTTGAGTTGAACTGTGTCCTTACTGGTTTTCTGACTGCTGCACCTGTCTTCGTAGAATAGTGTTGAGGTCTCCAGCTGTGATAGTGGATTTATCTATTTTTTCTTGCAGTTTTGTCAGCCTTTGTCTTATATATTTTGATTCTCCATTCTTAGATATATAAATGTTTAAGATTGCTGTGTCTCCTTAGAGAATCAACTCCTTTATTGTTATGTAATACCCCTCTTTAATCCTAGTAACTTTCCTTGCTTTGAAGTCTACCCTACCTTTCTGAAATTAATAGTTACTCCCACTATCTTTTGATTGGTCTTGGTATACCTTTCTTCATTCATTTACTTTTAATCTACATGTGTCTTTTTCTGAAAGTTGGGTTTCTTGTAAATAACATACAGTTAGCTCTTGTTTTTGATCATCTGTGACATCTCTTTCTTTTCATTGCTATCTTTAGAGCACTGACATTCAAAGAACAGTTGATTTAGATGGATTAATATGTATCACATTTGTTACTGTTTTCTATTTGTGGCCTGTTTTTTGTTCCTATTTTTGTCTTCTCTTTTTTATCTTTTATTGAGCATATTATATGATTCAATTTTCTCACTTTTCTTAACATATCAGTTGTACTTTTTTTTTTTTGAATGGTTGCTTTAGAGTTTGCAACATGCATTTACAACTAATCCAAGCCCACTTTCAAGTAATACTATATCACTTCTCAGGTAGTTTATCTTATAATAGCAAAATAATCCTAATTCCTTTCTCCCATCTCTTGTATCAGGTTCTTAAATGTGAAGTGGAATTGATGGCCAGGATGGCAAAAACCATTGACAGCTTCACTCAGAATCAGACAAGGCTGGTGGTCATCATTGATGGATTAGATGCCTGTGAGCAAGACAGAGTTCTTCAGATGCTGGACACTGTACGTTTGCGCCACCTCAGAACTCACCATTGTTATGTTGCAGAATTTGAGAGAATGTGTGACTTCACAAATATCTAAAAATAGAATGGAGTTGGTTTTTGTTTGAGTAGTTCCTATTCCTTTTGTGATTTTTCTTTTGTAAAAACAACCATTCTTTATGCAGAAACATAGAAAGAATAAATGTTTAGTCACAAAGAGATTTAAATAATTTTAGCTTAATGGCACTGTGAGAAAAAAATGAATAGAGCATCTCTTAAGTCTGCAGTGTGGCTCCAGCTTTTCTTTGTAGATAGTTATGGTTAGAATCCAAGATAACACAGGAACCCACAGAATTTGTAAGTTTTTGTTGCTGCTGTTAAAGCAATTATATCAGCGGCTCTCTGTAAAGTATGTTACAAGCAATAGTGATTTAACTTTGGACAGAGACCAGTGTGCCCAGTAACTCATGCGTATTCATGAATGTTTCTCATGTGGTTTGATTTACCTCTTTAGCAGACTGTAAATGTCTGAAAAAGGACAGTATTAATTTTCTCTGCAGGTTTTATCTGTGTCAGATGGCGACAAACCTAGATTGAGCTGTCAGTAAAATTTGCTTTTGTATAGAATAAGTTTTGATGAAAAAGAGATAGTAGTTTAGAAATGCAGTCACCAAAAGATAGCACATATTTTGAAGAGATGCCTTATTATTTTGGACAATTGAAAATTTATGTCACAACTGTACATTTCTTCTACCACAGGTCCGAGTTCTGTTTTCAAAAGGCCCGTTCATTGCCATTTTTGCAAGTGATCCACATATTATCATCAAGGCAATTAACCAGAACCTCAATAGTGTGCTTCGGGATTCGAATATAAATGGCCATGACTACATGCGCAACATCGTGCATTTGCCTGTGTTCCTCAATAGTCGTGGTCTAAGCAATGCAAGGAAATTTCTTGTAACTTCAACAACAAATGGGGATGTTCCATGCTCAGATACTACAGGTAAAGCTCGGGCTTCTAAAGTACTTTGAGTTTGAAATCGTTTTGTAGTTCCTTTATAGTGACTCTCCTTTTTACCTTGAAAAATGTTGTTATTTCACAAACAGAATTTCAGTGTAAGTGATGCTCTCTTGATAAATTATTTAAGGGATACAGGAAGATGCTGACAGAAGAGTTTCACAGAACAGCCTTGGGGAGATGACAAAACTTGGTAGCAAGACGGCCCTCAATAGGCGGGTAAGGTGCCGTTGGTTTTGAGCTATATGCTTGTATTGCTGTTTATTTGAATACAAATAAAATTAAGATGATGCCACGTAAATACTCTTTTGTAAATATTGCATTAAGCTCTTCAAATAAACATGATCAGTGCATTTTTTTTCATCTTCGCATGTTTCAGGGAATGTTTGCACCTAGAACCCTAACAACTGTACTTAGTGTAGGGGTCCCAATCTGTTCTTAGCCCAGGTGATTCTCCTGATCCCTGAGATCTTAAAGCTTGCCAAATGATTTCATCCAGGGTTGAGAACCACTGTATTCATTCGTGGTCAGGTTGACCTATGCCTGTTGCCATAGCAATAGGAGAGAAAGGTTTGTAGTGTGAGAAAATTCCCGGCTTTGTCTTCCTGCTGGCTGTCCTTCCCTAGTGCTTGTGGGATGTGCACTCTTTTCCGTATCACATAGTGATTTGTGTTATTCCCAGCCACTGGGGGTTTCTCCTTCAACACGCTGGTTGTTCCTGACCTCCCCATCTTGTTTGTATGGAACAGGGGCATGTTCTGTGTATGTGTCTATATGCATATGACAGGAAGATACTCATTTGCAGGGCAGTTGTGACAGTGTCACTCATGCTCAGTTAAGTTGGGCTAGTATCAGCATTTTATTTTTTTCTGGTTTGCTACCATTAAGTTGGAGATTTTACTTTAAAAAAAAAGTCTTCAATGACATTTTGATTTTATGCCTCTATCCTGTATAGGTATGGATGCAAAATTAATAGGATGAGTGACAGCTGATAGCATTAAATTCAGAGGAGCATATAACTGATCATTCTGAACTTCCTGCCTGGCAGTTGGCAAGGACTCCTGGGTGCCCCATGGTTGCATCCATCCTTCCCATGCATCAGGACCTTAAACAAGAATACACCTTGGTTGTACCTGTTCCTTCTCTTATGAGATGGAATTCCTTTGGCCCACCCACGCTGTAGAGTGCCTTTCATTCATATGGAGATGTGAGGATAAAGAGGTTGTCTCTTTGACATAGTTTTCACATACTTTAAAATAACCTAAACATCAGGCCAGGTACAATGCTCATGCCTGGAATCCTAGCACTTTGGGAGGCTGAAGTGGAAGGATCGCTTGAGATCAGGAGTTCGAGACCAGTCTGGGCAACATAGTGACACCCTCTACATAAAATAGAAATAAAAAAATTAGCTGGGTGTGGATGCCTGTAGTCCAAGCTATTCAGAAGGCCAAGGTGGGAGGATTGCCCCAGCCCAGAACATCCAGGCTGCAATGAGCTATGATTGCCCTACTGTACTCCAGCCTGGGTGACAGAGAGAGACCCTGTCTAATAATAATAACCTAAAAACCAAAATGCTGAATCCTTAAAATCAGACAAGGGGTTATTTACTTTAATTATTTAAGGGTTCCTATAAATAGTTAGACTTCATGGAGTTTGAATATCATTCTCTTTACACAATTCTGCTTACTTATAATCTTAAAGGCATTGAACTTCCTCTAACTGTATAACTGTAACTTAAACTGTATCTGAAGGTACACTATAGCAGTTGATACAGTTGCTGTGAATATTACTTTACAATTGCTTTGTAAACATTCTGCTTCATGGATAATAATTTATTACTGTATAATATTCCTCTTTGACTAAAACTTTGGATTTTTTGTTGTTATAAACATTTATTAACATCTCAAAAACTCCTAAGTTCCTGGACTGGAAGTGTGGGTTCCTTCTCATTGCCGATGTGCTGTTTCAGGACACTTACCGAAGAAGGCAGATGCAGAGGACCATCACCCGCCAGATGTCCTTTGATCTTACAAAGCTGTTGGTTACCGAGGACTGGTTCAGTGACATCAGCCCTCAGACCATGAGAAGATTACTTAATATTGTTTCTGTGACAGGTGACTTTTGTCTCTTATTGTCTCTGATGGATAAGAAACTTTAACATTAACAAAACAGTTTAATTTCAGTAACCAAAGGTATATATTGTGTATATATGTTTACATTGCTGAATACTGCCTTTGTTTGTGTTGTGTACACTTAATGAAGTCAGTTTTAGTTTCAACAATGAAAAGTCAAAACTGATATTGTCAACCGTCAGCTGTATACCATTATTTTAAAACTTTATAACTTAAAAAATCTTATTCTTCATCTCAAGTTTAATTTTTCTTTTGCTATAAAGATAATTTTATTCTAATTTTTTAACTGAGTATAAATTAACTTTTAATTTAAAATGTTGAAATTCAGATGTTATGTGCTATTATTGTTTTAATTTTCATATGATATTTTGAATACAAATATTGACAATAAAATTGAGGATTATTGCCTTGTGCCTGAAGTCCTTGCATGGAATTCTGCTCCCTGCCTTGTGAATTCCTGCTTGCTCATAGCTTCAGGGCAACCACACAGATACTTGTAATTTAGTTTGTAAAATATATGTCTCTTTGCAGGGTATTGATTGGTACTTTGTAATATTTGCTATGTTAACTCTGTTATGATAGTTATACTAAAATTATGCTTTAGGTTATTGGGGTTCATGCTGTGAACTGTATTCCAAGTGAAGTTGTATCTAGTATTTATGTTTTGTACTTAAATTCCTTTAAGTGATTTCTCAAGCCTTGCTGTATTTATGTTCAACAGTGGGAATGTTTTAGTATGTTATCAACATATATGTATTCATTTAACAAATGTGTAGCAAGTGTCTACATTATGCCAGGTAACGTTTCTGGGCATTGTGGAGATAAGCAGTGAACAAGATAAGGTCTCTTTCCCAGTGGAGAAAACCAAATGATATAATGTCACAGAATGATGTGTGCCATAAAAACAAGATTGTGAACAGGAGATGGCCCTCCCTCTCACTCAAAAATTACTCCCATCAAAACACAGATTGTTTCTTCCTTCCCAAGAGAAACTTCTTTTGACTGTACCTCTGTCTCCAGCTACTACCCTATTTCTCAGCAAAGCTCCTTGAAAGACTTGTGTGTCCCTGTGTCTCATATTCATCGCCCTCTGTTTTCTCTGATCGATTCCAATAATCTCTTGCTATCTGTTCAGTAAAATTGCATTTTCAAGGTCACCAATGGCTTCCATGTTATAAAATTCAGTGGCCAGGCCAATGCTCATCTTATTTGACCCCATTAGTGGTGTTTGACAATGTGTTGATCACTCTTCCTCCTTGAAAAAATTTTTCTTCCTTTGGCTTCCACAATGCCACACCGACTGGATTTCCTCTTTCTGCACTGGTAGGTAGTCTTCATATCCCTTTACCATTTAGCATTGGAATGTACATTTCTTGGCGTTCTCCTTTTCTATCTAGATCTGCTTCCTTGGTGATTGCATTTACTCTGAAAGGCTTAAATACCATCAATATGCCAGCAACTGTCAAATTTGTATCTTCAGCCCTGTAGCTCTTCAGTTGCTTGTTTGACATTTAATGGTGTCAGTATATATCGGACACATAATGTGTCCACAGCTGAACTTTTGATTCTCTGACTCAAACTTCATCCATCCATGTCTTTCCTGTCTATTAATCCAACTCTTTTCCTGTTCCTTAAGTAAGAAAATCTTGATCTTTTTCTTTTATATATCACCACCAATCTGCTAGTAAATTCTGTAGCACTGTCTTCAGTCTGTTTCCAGAATATGAGCACTGTTCACCATTTCTAGTGTACTACCCTCATCAGATACGTCACTGTGTCTCACCTTTATTAATTATGGAAATAGTCTAATTGGTCTCTACTCCTGTCTTTTTCTCTCTAAAGCCTATTCTCCATACGGCAGCCGCAGTGATTCTTTTAAACTAGAAGCCAGTCGTGTTATTTCTCTGCTCAAAACTCTGTAATTTGTCCTCATTTCACTGAAAATAAAAATCTAAGCCCTTACAGTTTCCTACAAAGCCCTTTATGATCTGCCTTTCTGCATCTCCTCCTCCTTCTGACCTCATGTCCCACCATTCTCCCCTCCATCCCTTACGGACTTCTTTGCTGTTCCTTGAAAATGTCAGACATGCTCCCATCAGAAGGCTCCTGCAATTGCTATTTCTTCTGCCTGTACAGATTGTTCTTTGGATATATGCATAATGGGGTTTCTCACTTCCTTTCAAGTCTTTGCTTAAATGTCAGCTTTTCTACAAGCTCTTCCCTCTCCATCTCATAAAATGACATCTTTGGTATGCCTTGCATTACCCCTTCCCTACTTTATTTTACTCAACAGAAAAAAATCACCTCTAATTCACTACATCATTTACTTTTTGGTTTGTTTGTTTCTTTGGTTTTTGTCTGTCTCCCCTCGGTAGAATTTAAAATCCATCTGGCAAAGGTTTTCTATCTATCTTTCTTATTGCTGTTTTCTCAGGACCCAGAACAATGTCTGGGACACTGTTGTTGAATGACTAAGAGACCTGAATGAAGTGGGAACTGAATTTTATATCTGTCTTGAGAAAAGCATCTTAACAGGAGGAAGAGCAAGTGTGAAGCAAGTGTGAATTCCACCCTCTGGGGTGGAATTCCAGGAACAGCTAGAGGCCAGTGTGGTTGCACTTTGGGGCTTAAAAGAGAGTGTTGGGAAGTGATGTCAATGAACCAACCACTGGCTGGGTCACGCCTATTATCTCAGCACTTTGGGAGGCTGAGGTGAGTGGATCACCTGAGGTCAGGAGTTTGAGACCAGCCTGGCCAACATGATGAAACCCCGTCTCTACTGAAAATACAAAAATTAGCTGGGCGTGGTGGTACACACCTGTAATCCCAGCTACTTGAGAGGCTGAGGCAGAAGAATTGCTTGAACACAGGAGGCAGAGTTTGCAGTGAGCTGGGATTGCTCCACTGCACTCCAGCCTGAGCAACAGAGTGAGACTCCATCTCAAAAAACAAAACAAAACAAAACAAAACAAAAAACAGCTAGCGCCTCGGTAGTTCACTTTGAGCTTTATAGGCCCCAAATTTTGAATTATATTTAGACATTTTCAGACACTCTAAAGAGGACCAAGGTAACATCATTTAATAGTTGATACTGAGATATACATTTTAAAAATAATGATGTTTACACATTTCAGAATAAAAACAAAATATCTTCCTAAAGCCACATTTCAAATGTAAGAATTTCTCTAATATTAGTCTTTGACCATACCGTAGACTTTCTATTTGTTAAATCAGAGATATTTGTCTTTTATGTCTCATCAAATATAGCTCAGCCCATGAAACATTTCTAAGTAAAATTTCCATTTTTAAAAGCACCTGTTAGTTTCAGTGCTTAAAAGTGCTCTGTTGAAAAATACCTTACAGATTTAAATCTGTGTATTTTAGTGAAATTTTGATTTCATTTTTTTGTGACGTTTTCTATTTATTTCGGTAACATTAGTTAGAAGTGTATAGGAAAATATATTTTATTGGAAAGCATAGAATTTGAAGGCAAAAGACGTAGGTTTGAGTCCTGGGCATGTTATTTAGCCTCTTGAGTCCCCAGTTCCCATGTATGCAAAAGTGTGTGTTATCCGCTGAACACCATGCAAATAGTTGTTGCTGTAGGAAAGTCATGCAATACAGAGATTAATGTCAGGAAAGAATTTGAGATTTTAGTAGGTAAATATTGATAAGTATTTAGTTGAGTGGTTTCCTAATTAAAAATTGTGCTTTATTTTACCAAATATACTTTATTTCAAATTTGTTTTATTGGACTATTTGGAAAGATAAAACTAAAAAATTATCTTAGACATATTCATTGTTCAGAATTTTCTTTTGACATTGCTTTATTTTTTAGCTAATTGTAGGCTAGATATGTTCTAAAGATAGAATATTTATTTTTATTCATTCATACATTTTTTTTTTTTAAAAGACAGAGTCTCGCTCTGTCCCCCAGGCTGGAGTGCAGTGGTGTGATCTTTGCTCACTGCAACCTCCACCTCCCAGGTTCAGGTGATTCTTCTGCCTCAGCCTCCCGAGTAGCTGGGACTACAGGCACCTGCCACCACACCTGGCTAATTTTTGTATTTTCAGTAGAGGTGGAGTTTCACCATATTGACCAGGCTGGTCTTGAAGTCCTGACTTCAAATGATCCACCCACCTTGGCTTCCCAAAGCTCTGGGATTATGGGTATAAGCCACCGCACCCGGCCTATTTACTCGTACTTCGAAAATAGTTTTCCAGTTCTCTGTGTCTACCAGTTCCTTCATGACTTTGCATGCATGCGTCGTCCAGTTGCTGTTCCTTTTGTCCACATGTCCTCACTCTGCTTCCCTTATCCTCGCCACCTCGTGCCTTCCCACCAAACTAACTTGGGTTCATCCTTTGTAGCTTAATTCTAGTGGTTGGTTACATTCTTTTTCTTTCTTTCTTTTTTGTCTTTTTCTCTTTAGTGGTTATATTCTTAAGGAAACCTTCCCTTAACTGCCGCTTCTGGATTTGGTGCTCATTTTCTCTTTTCACACAGCAACATGTGTGTATCTCCAACATAGCCATATCTCCATCATATGCTCAGATCCTACCTTCCAGGGAAAAGGAATCCAGTCATGGAAACATAATTTCTGTGTCTGAGCAGATTTGCTGAGGGAGTGAGGGCCTGGTGATACAGGAAGAATTGTATTGGGGCTTATATAACTATATTAGTAGTAGGGTAAGGAATAATTCACATTGGACCTAAATTGGTATCTTAGTCTACCTACAAACAAAATTGATGATGATGAATTGACATTATTTGAAAATTAAAAAAACAACAGTATCGGCAGCTTAGAATTTCTACCAAATCATGGTGAAGCACGATACAACAAAACAAGGCATCCGTTCTGAAAGTTTGAGGATTGCCACTGTCTACATGTACACATGCCTAGTGATAGAACAGTGACTCAGTCCTCAGAAAATCCCAGCAATAGGCAGGGTTGTTTTAAAATACATAAATAACAAATATGAAAAGCATTACAACTCAGGTGGTGGGTTGCTTACATAGGTGACTCTGAGTATCTGAAAACAAAAGTGTGCGGGATTGCCCATTCATCCATAATAAAACAAGAATGGACTGGCATATTTGGATCTGGTTATAGTCCATCAATAGGATCTCAGCAGATAGCCCTTTAGAAGGTTGGGTCCGTTGGAGGTGAGTGGATGTTCTGTTGAGTGATTGTGGTGGCGTTGAGCTGTGTGACGCAGTTCCAAAAGATGCTTGCCTGCATGTATGTGTTGAAAGAAGTGTATTTCACCAGTGGCAAATCAAACAACTGAACATTACTTTAGAATTAAAATTGTGTTTAAGCCCCAAAAGCTTTACTTAGTGCAGCTCTTTGGATTTTAGAAGCCATGGTAGTACTATGATTTGAATTTGTAGTATAAATTAAATGGTAAATTTTAGAAATTTTAAATATTTTTGAATATACTAAACGTTTTACCTAACATATAATTACACATCTACTAATTTTAACATGTTTTTGTATTCTTTAAAAGGGAGATTGCTGAGAGCCAATCAGATTAGTTTCAACTGGGACAGGCTTGCTAGCTGGATCAACCTTACTGAGCAGTGGCCATACCGGACTTCATGGCTCATATTATATTTGGAAGAGACTGAAGGTATTCCAGATCAAATGACATTAAAAACCATCTATGAAAGGTACCTTTTTTGACCTGTTTGTATTTTACTTTATTTTAGGTTGAGTTAAAAAAAAGACAAAAACTCATATAAAGCAGACAATACAAAATAAAATGTATAAGATGTATACTGCTGGATTTAACTAATCATTCTTATTAATTCCATTATAATTTTGGAGTTGTATTAGCAGTGGTATATATCCCATCATGTAAAATCTATGACTTTATTTGGACATGTTTTTCCTTTTTCGGGTATGTAAATTTTATTTTAAAATATTTTAAATTTATTTTTAAATTTTTTAGAAACAGGATCTCTCTCTCTGTCACTTGGGTTGGAGCACAGTGGCACAATCACCAGCTCACGGTAGCCTCAGACTCCTGGGCTCAAGCCATCCTTCCACCTCAGCCTCCCAAGTAGCTGGAACTGCAGGTGTACACCAAGACTCCTGGCTCTTTTTCTAATTTTTTGTAGAGACAGGGACTTGCAGAGTTGCCCAGACTGGTCTTAAGCTCGTGGGCTAAAGCAATTCTCGTCTTGGCCTCTCAAAATGCTGGGATTACAGGCATGAACCACTGTGCCCAGCCTTACTATATGGTTTATATATTAAAACTTCTAAGATTTTAAATAACTTTTATTTCTTTAGAGTGTTGTCATTTTATTCCTTAGTATTTTATTTCGTTAGAGTATTTCCTTAGAATAATTTATTTCCTTAGAGTATATGGTTTTCCTATTTTTTTAGTTCCTGTTTTTCATATACACATTTAATGTTTTCCAAGTAAATAACTCATTTTAGAATTAGCATTATAGAGGTTGTTGTATTAGTCTACAGATTTGAACTCTTCTGGGTTTTGCTGTTTAATTTATGTGACATTAGTCAGTGGTTTAAACCCTGTGTGCTATATTAAGTAGGTGTTCTAGTAGATGCAGTGATACGTAATTACCCTGGCCTATTAAGAAGTGGTACTGAATTGCCTCTGGTCTTTGAGGTTTGCAAATCATCTTATTGTGAGATACAGGATTAGTTTTTCTCTTGATTCTGTAGTACAATATTAGGTTTTATTTCGTGAATAAACATTTGTTTTATAAACCAGGTGCTGTATAATGATGAATGCTTGCTAATGACAGTAATTACTAAGCGGTTAAGACTTAACTTTAAAAAAAAGTTTTAACTGCTTCATAATAATTCATACCAATACAATGAGTTTTATTTTTTGCATGTTATATGTATACATAAAGCCCCATTTAATATAAAGAGATAATTCCTTGACACTCTATTCTGTCCTTGAGATTGTTGTTATCATTTGTGTGTAAATAAAAAGGTCAGAAAAAACAATAAGCCTTCCTTTAGGAACTGTGGAGCGATAGCTTAAGAAACAGTAGTGGAAGGAATTTGTGGCTGCTTGAGATTCGTAGACTGTCTGAATGGGTGTTGTTCAGGAGTAGTCTGTTACTCCAGGAATAGATCTCTGTATTTCAAGAGATTTGTAAACTTGGGCACAGGAGAACTAGTTGCCTCACGTGGATCCTTACTTAAGGAAGTCGAGTCACTTAGTGTTCCTGACCTCCTTCATTCACGTCAGCACTCTGCTAGGTGCCTTATGTATTGTTGAAGCTTTGGAAAGCGCAGAGGTGTTTGGTGGGGATATAACGAGGGATGGGAACTTTGCTTTGCCGTTAAACCAACTCATTACTTTGAACTTTGGCATTTGGTGGGTTTACCATCCATGGCTGGGTCGGATTTTGGATGATTTTGAGGTGCTTTTCTTCTCTTTTTGGTGAGATAAATATATATGTCTTAAATGCCTACAACTACTTACAAAGAATATTTTGTAGCTAGTCTAAGAGAAAAAGTATAGTAAGTAATCTTTGATAATTCATGGGAATTGACTTAAAATAATTATATATAATAAGATGATTTGGAATGAAAAACTATAGGGAGACACTTTGATCAACATAATGAAAAGCCAGATATTAAAGTATGTGAGAATAATCTAGATTATTATATTTCAAGTTAACTTTGAGTTCTTTGATGCTATTGCTTGTAATTTGAATAATAGAAAGTTTTATTTACAGCAGACAAAATGCAGCAGTGTGTAATTGATATTCATTTATTTTATTAAAGAAATCTGATTTGGTAAAAACAATCACAAAATAGTGTTTTTGACGCTAGTAGTAAAATTTATTTTTTTTAATGCATAAAAAGCCTCATTTATTTTTATAGCGATTTGATGACACATCTGCTTGCTTTATTCAGGTGAAAAAGAAAATGTTGGTTCTTGGTGTTTGGTGAAATTGCGTTGTTAAATTATTTTCTAAATTGTTCAACTTTTAACAAATGACATTTGATACTAACACTAGAAAGCAATTTCAGCGAATTAAGTAGATCCCTCTGTAAACCACAGGAACATTAAGATGACACACTGTTCATTCAAGATGGTTTTAATTGGTACAATTATTGTAATTTTCTTGCAATTATGTGTTGAGCTAAAAGCTTTTGTCTGGATCATTTGAGAGTTTTTTTTTTTTTTTAAACATACATTTAGTAAGAAGAAAGGGAGTAAAATAAAAACTAAAAATTTTCTGTCTACTTTTTATTGTAGCATTTTAGACAACCATTGAAATATTTTAGTCTAAAACTTTATTTCTGCCATTTAAAGCAGAATGATAGTGGTTTTTTTTAAAAATGAATTTAAGTAGTTTTCATGATGATAATGTTTTAAATTTCTGTTTTGACACTGCTCAATTTTTTACCCAAGATGATATGGTCAGAATTATTTTGTGATAAGGATAACAACATTCTTTATTTTGATACTTTATTTTGATGTTTAAAGAACAGTTGAATAAATTCTGAGAGTAGCCATTTTCCATTTCATTGAAGTAGCAATTTGCCGTACAGACACTATGGACATCTAATTTATGACTTTAATAGACCTATCTGTTCTTTTTAAATTACTCAAGTAATGGTATTTCTATACATTATTTAGTGCAATCTCATAGTAAAACATTGTATTTTATGATAACCCCTCCTGATACTCATCCAAGGCTTTTATAAGCTTCATTTTATCACATCTAGTTATCTCATATCTCTTGTAGCTCACACTAACCTCCTTGCTCTCTCCATTCTTTTCTGGGTGATGATCAGCTCTACCTCCCTCTCTTCTCCACTATCATTTGGCCTAGATTATGCACAGACTTGTTTCTTTTGCATGTGGACTTAAGTTAGGAACGTGGATAGCATGAAAAATTTAATGTTAGTTTAGAGGAAGTTGTTGCTTCATCTCCTTTGTAGTACAAAGTCCATCCTTTGTACTGAGAATTTTTCCCTTTAATTTTTGAGATACTAGCAGTATTTATTCCAAACATTGTTTCTTGCATGCTATTATGGTGTTTTTCATATATAGCTTAGAATTTTACCGAAATTTTGTGATATATGACTTATCTGTAGATATTGGTGTTGTCATCATTCAAAATTTATTAAATTACTATCTTTTATATAATTATTGTTTCTATCTTTTTCTCAAGGCACACTCACTTTGACTGCAGATGTTCAATATTTTATCAATATCTTTATCTTTTTAAAGAGAAGCCTGATCTAATTGCAAAATTACATGATAATTCCTCGTATAGTAGAGAAAACTAAGCAGGTTTATACTGAAATAAAGATTTTGTAGTCTCTAATAGAAATCATATTTTATCTGGACAGAAATAAATGACGTTTGTGTATTTGCCAAGTTCAGTGTGAAGAGTGAGCCTGCAAACCTTGGATAAAGATACCCGTAATCAGATGTAATGTTGACCATTCAGTGTGCATTTCTGGCTTTGAATTATTTTTATCCATGTCTTTATGAAAATTGGACAATTCATATTTCTAAAGATAAAGATAAAGGGCAGAATTTTTTAGCTTATTTTGATGTACCTGTAAATCATGCCTACTTTTGTTATTTGGAGAAAAAAGTGAAATGCATTAAACTAGACGTGTTTGACTTTTTCTTAGTTTACTTATTTATGTATTTTTTGTTTTTTATGTATTTTATGTATTTATGTATTTTTTGGCTACTGATTTGTTTTGTTGTTGTTACCAGACTTCTAGCAACATCCAAAGGTATGAAAGAAATTAAGGGGATAAAGCTTAAAATTCATTCATTTATTCAGAAAACAGGTATTGAATCCTATTATGGGCCAAGCACAGTTCTAGGAGCTTGCATGTATCCAGGAACAAAACCAGCAAAGATTCCTGCCCCAGGAGCTTGCACTCTGTCAGAGAGTGATGGATAATACACAAT
Source organism: Saimiri boliviensis (assembly GCF_048565385.1). Classification (NCBI taxonomy): domain Eukaryota; kingdom Metazoa; phylum Chordata; class Mammalia; order Primates; family Cebidae; genus Saimiri; species Saimiri boliviensis. The sequence goes on along the minus strand of NC_133449.1, from coordinate 8,485,973 downwards.
GTATATAATCCATAATTAGCATGTTAAAAGGCAGCAAGTGCTGTGGAAAGGATCAAAGGTAGAAGAGAGTTAGGGAGATAAAGAGTAGTGTAGGTTCTACCTTAAGTAAGGGAGTCAGGATTGTCCTCATGGAGAAGGGACGAGTTGAGCAAGGGTTGAAGGAGTCAGGGGAGTTTGCCAGGCAGGTATCTGAGAAAGCATTTCCAAGCAGAGGGAATGGTTTGGGGCCAGAGAGCACTTGGAATGAATGCTGAAGGAACAGCAACGAGGGAGCTGATGTGATGAGATGGGGTGCAGTGAAGCAAGGGAGTAGGAGGTCAGATTGGAGTCACCAGTGGGGTTCATGGACCCCTTTTGGAGGACCATGGTAAGGACTTTGGCTTTTACCCTAAGATGGGGATTCATCACAGGGTCTTGAAAATTTTGTAGCTATTACCCTAGTGCTCCAGAGCCTATTTGCTGTGTCAGTGCAGCTTGGCCTGAGTTAGGGAATTCTCTTGATTTAAGGGAGCATATTTTGAGACTTTCATGGTGGGAAGGGAATAGGAATGAACTTGGACAGAAAAGTTAAGGTCAGTGAAAAGTTCAGAAAGTAATTGGCTATCCCACAGTAAAGATGAAATGATTATAGAGCCAGGCATGGTAGACTGTGCCTCTAATCCCAGCTACTTGGGAGGCTGAGGTAGGAGGATCACTTGAGCCTGGGAGTTGGAGGCTGTAGTGTGCCATGGCTGTGCCTATGAATAGCCACCCCACTCCAGCCTGGGTGACATAACGAAACCTTGTCTTTTAAAAATAATGAAAGATGAGTTATAGAAATAGCAGATTGTGGCCTTTTCTGTGTAAGCGAGGAAGTAAATAACCTCATGTACAGTCCTGTTGCAGGGTATTTAAAGAAAATTAGTTATTCTAAACATCTGCAAGAATTTATAAGCCTGATTTCCCTTTCATCTCCCCTGTTGGAATACTTGTTTCTTAGAATCATTTTAGTCTTTATTTTTTAATGAAGTGATGGGTTTGTAGACATTTTTTTGTATTATTTAAAAAATTGCCTTCTTTCCCTTTTCTTGACAACTACATGGTATCACTGTCTGATATATAAACCTCTGGTTGAGAGGGAGTGAAAGGTAATTTTTGTGGCATTGAAGACTGCTAGGTGTAGGAAAGATATCAGGGGCAGAAGAGCAACTAATGAGTTGCTTTTAGAATAATACTGAGTTTGACTTATAGATAGTATAAAGTACAAGTGATGGTCTGTGCATATCAAATTGGGCTCTAAAGACAAAAGGATATAATTGGTCAAAATCTGTATGCAGGTACCAGGTTTCTGCTGGAGTCTCCAGTGTCATCAGCCTGGCTCTGGCTCCTTCTCCCTCTTACTGTTTACCGTTTACATGCTCTTCTCTGGCCCCTTCCACCTCCTTCTGGTCTCATCTTAAATGTTACTACCTCAGGAAGCCTTTCGTTACCAAGTCCCCTCCCCCCCACCCCTTCGAGGTTTTGTTAGATGAGTCCTGTATGTACTGGTATGTTCTTTCATAGCACTGGCCGTAGTTACCTTCTTAAAAATATTTGCATTGCTATTTCTTTAATATTTGTCTCCTGAATGACGCTATATACTTCATGAACTGTAACTTTATTAAACATTGCTGAGTTTTTTTGCTTCAAGACGGTGATTGATTTAGGTAGTAGTGGATATTTCTCAAAGAGTAAGGAAATCTGATAACATTGGATCGAGGAAGACATGGACTGGGCAGGTGGTACCTGAGCAGCCTCACTTTATCTTGAAAAGAGTACTGTCCATCCAGGTACTTCATTCTTTAGGCTTAAATATGGGTAAAATGTTTCTTTTGTTATATATATGAGCATATCCCTGGGCCGGATGCATAGGAATGTCTCAGTACACATAGGCTGAGCGATGACTCTGTATTTCACCTAAAACTTGGTGGTTTCTGCCTTATGTCAGGTGGTGCTAGAATCACAGCAGTGTTTTTGAAAGCATTCCCTGTAACTTTGAGTTCAGCGGCATTTCTAAGATTTCTTACATTCATAATCCATTTATCAATGCCATGGTCTGCTGAAGTTGCTTCGTGTTTTTTTTTAAATTTTTATTTCAGTAGCTTTTGGGGTACAAGTGGCTTTTTGTTGCATGGATGAACTATACAGTAGTGAAATCTGAGATTTTAGGGCACCCATTATCCAAGTAGTGTGTGTGTTGTACCTACTGTGTAGTTTTTTATCCCTAGCCTTCCTCCCTGTCCCTTCTGAGTCTCTAAAGTCTATTATTTCACTCCGTATGCCTTTGCTTATTCATGACTTTGCTCCCACTTATAAGTGAGAACATACGGTTGTTGTTTTCCACTCTTGTGTTACTTCACTTAGAATAATGGCCTCTAGCTCCATGCAAGTTACTGCAAAATACGTTATTTTATTCCTTTTAATGGCTGAGTAGTATTCCATGGTGTATATAAATCATATTTTCTTTATCCACTCCTTAGGCAGTGGGCACTTAGGTTGGTTCCACATCTTTGCAATTGTGAATTGTACTGCTGTAAACATGTGTGCAAGTGTCATTTTCATATAATGACATTTTTCCCTTTGGGTAGATGTCCATTAGTGGGACTGCTGGATCAAATGGTGGATCTACATTTAGCTCTTTGAGGAATCTTCATACGGTTTTCCATAGAGGTTGTACTCATTTACATTCTGATGGAGTTGCTTTGGATTGGCTACTTCTAGATAGCCAATTGATTCCTCTCATTTCAGATTCTTCTTACAGACTCAGTTTCTTCTTACAGACTTGTCAGAATTGTTTTAAAGGCCATGTAACATAGATGACTCCAGTTCTGTTGTGCTAAACATTTTAATTGTGTTCATTCATTAAACAAAATTAATTATATGCTTGCCACAGTCTAATAAAAGTAGTAGCTAATACATAATGTGAGCCCTCATTCTGTGCCATGCAGTGGATTAAGCACTTTACCTAGATTATCACAACTAATGCAGGTTGCATATCCCTAATCTGAAAATCTGAAATCTGAAATGCCTCTAAATCTGAAACTGAGTGCCGACGATGTTCAAAGGAAACGCTTACTGGGGCATTTGGGATTTGGGATTTTTGGGTTGCAGGTGCTCAGCTGGTACTGCAGATACTCCCAAATCTGAAACACTTCTGATCCCAAGCATTTCAGGTAAGGAATACTCAACCAGTACTTATAACCCTAAGAGGCAGAGAGCAGGAGTTATCTAAGACCTCACAGCTGTGACTGTGGCGCTTCCCAAGTCTGTTTCTGGGGGCCAGGAGCCTGTTCTCTGTAGCTGCCAGCTAGGCAGTGGGTCTGAGATACCAGAAATATAGAACTAAATTAATATTTTTATTTCCAGATAGATTTTATTTAACTTTTCATTGATGTACCTATGAGTATTTAGAATAATTTATTATGTATGAGTGTGAATGTTGTAACAGGTAGAAATTTTTCTTTGGTGTTGAATTGATCTTTTCTGTTAAAAATGCAAACAACTTACCAACATATAAAATCTCAAAGAAATGCTTTATTTATTTCTAATTGTGTCTAGTCACTGTGCTAGGTTTTGGGTGGAAAGCTTTAAAAAATCACTTCTGATATTTAGCACTTAAACATCTGGTACATCTGTTCGTTTAAGCCTTTATACCATTTTTATATCTACCGTGTGGCTATAACTTTTTTAGGTAACTTTTTCAGTAGGTTTTCTTTTACTTTTGCTTTTTAATATATTTTCTCAGCCTTTACTGTTATAATGCCATTTTCGTGTTTAATGCAAATGTAGAAGGAAGAAAAAATGCTAAATATTCCAAAGTAGAATGAAGAAAAAATGCTAAGTGTTTCAAAGTCATGTGTTTCTAATGTCAACATGAAAAATTCAGGGATATTAACCAAGGTCTTGATTATTCAAAACCCTTATTGTACAAGTTATCTTAAAAGATTTAATGTTTAAAAAGTATACAGTATTCTAACAATATTTGGAATTGTTGAAAACAAATAGCAGATAGTTTCTTGAAATATATGTTTTGATATGTAAGAAATGTAAGTTTAATGTGTAAAAGAACATTACCTGTGCAGGTTTACAGTTAATATAGTAAGAGCATTTGTATATATTTATATTTTCTAAACAAGTCTGATTATTAAAGAACTCAAATTTACCAAAAAAAGATTACATATGCCTTGACAGATTGGGTAGCCAACTTTTTTCCTGAAGTTGATTTTTTCAAGAGGTTTGTGATTTCAGAATTTTAAATCAAAATATTTAAAGACTTTTTAAAATACAAGAATAAATAAAAGTGATATATAACAAAAATGCTAGCTAATTCAAATGCTAAGATAATGTTGAGCTGCTGGTTTAAGACCACGCTGCAGAAGTGGCTTCTGTTAGCAATATTCAAGAAGTCCACAAGATGGGAGCATTTCACTAGAAACATTATTAGCATGTTCAGCCAAAAATAAGATGTAATACATTTTGCTTTCCCCTTCCATAGCAGAAAAACAAGTGAGAGTTTAATGAAAGGTTGAATTTTCTTTTCTGTTGTTGTTTTAAAAAAAATGACTTCAGGACATTTTTTCAGCACTGAGAATCATGATCAAAGGCAAATGAATGGTTATCTATTCATATGACGTAGTTTTTAAGTGTAGTACTACTTTTGTCTCCTCAAATTACTTTAACTTTTGGGAAAATAGTGGCTATGAAAAAAGAGGAGCTTAAAAAATTGATCTGCTTACAAATTGGCATTTAGATATAAAAATATTAAATCCTAAACATTGTAGAACTTTGGTCCAATACTTTTAAAACATTAAATCTTTTAAGAGAACTTGTATAATAAAGATTTTGCCTTAATCAGAAACATATTCATAGATCTACTTTCTTAAGTTCAGAGCCTCCTTTCTCTATGCCTGTCATTCAGTTTTATTACAGAACATTTGCATTCTATATATGATTAATGTAATACAATTTTAGATTTCTTAAAGGCAACAATTGCATAGAGAATTCATCACTTGGCAGCAACTTACAATATTATTAGTGGTACCTAAAACAGCTATGAAAATTTGATCTCATGTTTTTGTCTGAACATTTTAAAATATCAAGTATAAACTCTTGATGCCATAAAACAGGCTTTGCTTTTTAATATTGATAGACACTATTTTCACATAGAGTCAGTTATGAATTATTTTGCCTCTCTTACCTTTTTACTAAAGCCTCTCATTACGCTAACTGGAAATATCACTTTGTTCTGTGAATTACTAATAAATGATTACTTGCATGGTCATAACTGGGTAGGCATCATGCAGTCATACACTGTTTTTTAGACTGTTACTCCCAGTGGAAACCTTTTTCCAAATCTTATGCAGAATTCCAATAAATAAAGCGGAATTAATATAAGTTTATTGATTCAAATTATAAGATTTCGTAACATTCAGTGAGAAAAATGAGCTATTCTGAAGAATATTAAAATTGCAGAATTTTGGATGACTGTTACAGTCTTAAATTGGTTGAAACATCTGTTTGTTTCTCTAATTAGTTTTGGGACTGTAACATGAAGAAAATCATAAATCATGAGTAGATGCAAATGTTACCAGTTTTTAAACTTTCTTTGTGATGATAGAATGTTTTCAGTTAATCTCATCCAGAAACTTGAAAGATGAATTGGGAATATTGTTTTATAGGTGAATCACCAGTAGTTTCTTGGAGTGGTTCACATTTCTTGTAATTATTTGAAGTGTTATCTGTTTCTCTGACTAGGTGAAAGTCATGTCATGCAATTTTCTAATGATTTTTACAGTCTTTGCTGAGGCTTCTAGGCTGTAGTGTAATGTACTTGTTTGCATAATTTTATAAACAAAAGTGCTGATCTGGATTCTGAAAAAATGATGAAGGAAATTCACTGTGTGCATAAAGATGATGGAGAAGCTTTATTTCAAAGTACAAAAAAATGGAAACTAAAAGAAAAACTCAAGATGACTTATCAGCTTAGCTTATTTATTGATCTTCTTCAGTGTGTTAAAATGTAATATGTAACAGCGTTCTTTCCTATTACATTTTTAAGGCATTAAAAACATGTAAGATTACCTGAGGGATTTTGAGCCATGTGTGTGGCTCCTGTTTGAACTGGTGCAGTGAGCAGGGCAACAGCTTTTGAAGCAATCAGGAGCAGGCACCCCCTCTGCCGCTTATATCTGTGGTGGTGTTGCATCAGTTGCTTACCTCTCTGAGCCTCAGATTCCTCATTGTAAAAATGGAAATAATAAATAACCTCATGGGATGCTGAGAGAGAAATTAGTTAAACTAGGTAAAGCACCTGCCTCAGAGAATGGCAGACAGTAAGTATTCAGCCAATTAGTTCAAGTTTTCCTCTCAATTCTTCATAACTTTTAAATATGTTTTTCCTGTTAGAGTTTATATAAGAGGGATAGAGAACCCCTAAATGTACCTTACTCAGAACACTTTACATAATAGACATGAATGAAGACAATGCCTTACCAGTTTCATAGTTGACCCTAGGCAGACACCCCTTTGAGTTTTTATCTTTTACGCTCCCTGCTTGTGGATTCCTTTTTCATCCCTCTATTTTCTAAAATTGCAGCCTTAAAGCCAAAGACAGGTTGTGCATATGATGACTTTCTACTGAGTTTAAGTGTTCTTTAAATCCTTTAAATTACATGCCTACATGTTTCCTTCCTTCATATAAAAACAAAATCTTGGACCGTGATGTTCTCACCAAATAGATTATCCTGGAGATATACACTCTCAGTGGGAAATAATTTTTGTTTAGTGTAGAATAATCGCTTCTAGTAAATGAAATTAACTTTGTTTAGCTCTGCCAGTGGCTTCCATGGCAACTTATACAAGTGCTTTTATGGTTTGCACTATTTAACCCTAATCACACCATCCTTAAACACATAGGTCAAACACATTAAATACTTGCAAGTGGCTTCTTTTAAACCAGAAATAAACAGACAAACACACTTGAAGAAAGTATACCATGATGATCTATTTGGCCAGCAGAGTATGTAAGTGCTTTGTTATTTCCTAGTGTAGTTACTGAGTAGGATACCTATAAAATGCAAACTTACTTTTGTAGACCTTAAAAAAATGAGGGTCAGTGAGAACACGTGGCACTGTTTGCATGTGGTCTTGAGAATCTTATCTGACCACCACATGAGCATAGATGCCTCTTTTCTCTTCCAATACGTTATTTTCTCTATCGAGAGTTGTTGTGTACTTAACACAGTCTTCTGTATGTGGACAGTTTCAGCTCTTAATACTCTTATTACTTTGGCTGTGGCAGACAAAGTGTCTACTTTCTGATCCCCTAAGCTAATGTTATTTCCAACATGGTGGGAAAGGTGACTCATGGAATAGTTATGAATATACTTTTATAAAAATATTAGGAATGATTAAAACTTACGGGATGCAGCAAAGGCCGTGCTCAGAGGGAAATTTATGGCTGTAAATGCCTACATTAAAAAAGAAAAAAGATATTAAATTAATAGCCTAACTTTACACCTTGAGGAACTAGAAAAAGAAGAGCAAATTAAACTCAAAGCTAGCAGAAGGAAAGAAACAAAGGTTACAGTGGAGAGAAATAGAGAATAGAATAACAATAGAGAAAAGTAATGAAACCAGAAGTATTTTCCTTGAAAGTATCAACAAAATTGACAGGTCCAATGTGGAAGTCTAGGCCTAGGGGCAGAGGCAGAGCCAGGGGCCAAGGTGAGCAGAAGTGCCTTGAGTTTTGGAGTTGCTGCTGAGGCCAGGACTGTTCCTGAGGATTGGTGAGGGTGAACAGGGCTTAATCACGGTAGATTTTTCTCAAGTATTTTTCCAGAGTGTTTGGAACCTGGGAAGTAAGGATTTTAATTTGGGGATTACGTAGACAGGAAAAAACCACAATTTTGTGCAGATTACAGGTTGGAAAAGTCATTACTAACATTCCTATTATCAGATTTAATGTTGAGATGGTAACTTATAAATAAAAACCATACAGTGGTCTGGGCACAGTGGCTCATGCCTCTAGTCCCAGCAGTTTGGGAGGCCGAGGCAGGCAGATCACTTGAGGTCAAGAGTTCGAGACCAGCCTGGCCAGCATGAGGAAATCTCGTCTCTACTAAAAATACAAAAATTAGCCAGGCATGGTGGCTGGTGCCTGCACTCCCAGCTACTCAGGAATCTGAGGCAGGAGAATTGCTTGAACCCAGGAGGTGGAGGTTGCAGTGAGCTGAGATCGTGCCACTGCACTACAGCCTGGGCAACAGGCGCAAAACTGTCTTAAAATGAACACAAAAACAACAAAGAAAACATAAAGAATTCCAAGACTGGGATTTGGGAGGATAGAGCCATGCTGCAGATGTTGTTATTCAAACACAGATGCTGTAGAGCAGACAGTTGTGACCAAGACCGAATTGGCATTTCCAAGTCAGAGTTAGTTGCCATGTTGATGGAGGAGAGCTGAAAAAAGCCATTTTAGTGGCATTTGCAAATAAGAAGGACATGGAACAGGCCATGACTCCCTCAGAGATGTACATTCACTTGGGTTATCTGCCTAGAAGGACTGAGAATCGCAAATATTCAAAACTTCAGCAGCCAGAGGCACTGGCCTTCATGAGACAATGGAATGGTTAGTTGAAACATTAAAGAGCAAATAACAGTACAGTCACTCTGCTTCTCTGAAATGAAGATGGCTTCATCCCTTGGGAAACAGTCAAGTGTGCTTCTCATGACTAAAGGTTAAAGCTGTATGACTGTTGGCATTTACAGAACTGACTGTGACATTTGTAATAAATATAAAAAAATAGATATTTGGTTGAAAGGGTAATTCATTTTGATTGAGCCAGTTGAATGTTCTGTGTTGTAGGAAATGTTGCTTCCCTGCTTTCTTAACATTAAATACACATTCTATTTGTATGGGATTTTTATTCAAATAGTTATATTAAAGAATGCACTTTTGTTGGGAAAAAACAAACCCTATTTTTTGAACTAATGGTTGCATCTTTTTTGTATAAACATTAGTAAATATCTTAACTCTTTTTTTTTTTTTTTTTTCCTAAAATGAATTTCCAAAGATTGTACTAAATAGGGTAGGCTAGGAAATAGTGTGGGTAGCATAGTCCTCATTTTCTTAATTGACCACTTTGTATTAAGCTGTGTTTTTTAAAAGCTTTTGGATATTGTCCTGACGTTGAGATCATTATTTTAGTGGTTAACTTTACTGACTTATCTGCAGTTAATATCATACGCAGTGATGAAACACTGAAATTATCCTTCCTAAGTTATAGGAACAAGACAAGGATGCCTGCTGCTGTGAACTGAATGCTTGTGTCCTACCAACATTTTTATGTTGAAGCCCAAACCCCCAATGTGATGTTATTTAGAGTTGGTGCCTTTCGGAGATAATTAGTTTAGATGAGGTCATGAGGGTGTAATCTTTGTATGGGGTTAGTGCCCTCCTATGAAGAAACCAGAGAGCTTCTCTCTCTCTCTTTCTATAGTGTCCTTGATGTGAGGACACAGGAATAAGATCATCTACAAACCGGAAAGAAGGCCCTTACCAGAATCTGACCATCTGGCACTTTGAACTCTGACTTCTAGCCTCCAGAATTTCAAGAAATAAATGTGTGCTGTTTAAGCCATCCAGCCTATGGTATTCTGTTACAGCAGCCAGAGCTAACTAAGATACCCATTTTCACCACTGCTATTCAACATTGCATTAGAAGCTGTAGCCTTTGTAACTGGACAAGCAAAAAATAAATAAATAAAAGAATCAAAATTGGGAGGGAAGAAGTAAACCATCTCTAATCACAGATGACATGATTCTTCTATGCATAGAAAAATTCCAAAGAGCCCACAAGAAAGCTATTAGAGCTAACAAATCAGCAAAGTTTGCAGGGTACAGATCAACACACAAAAAGTTGTGTTTCTGTACACCTTCAGTGAACCATATTAAAGGGAATTAAGAAGGCAGTTCATTTTACAGTAGCATCTAAAAGAGTAAAACACCTTGAACTAACTTTAACCAAGAAAGTTAGACTCATACACTGACAACTAAAAAACCTTACCAAAAGAAATTAAAGAAGACCTAAATAATTGGGAAGACATCCTGTGGTCATGGGTGGGAAGACTAAATATTAGGGTGTCAGTACTACCTGAAGTGATCTATAGATTCAACAAAACACTTGCCAAATTCCAGTAGCCTTTTTTGCAGAAATAGAAACTGATCCTTAAGTTCGTATGAAGTTTCAGGATACCTCAAATAACCAAACAGCCTTAAAAAGAAGAACAAAGTTGGAAGACTGACACCTCTCAATTTCAAACATACTGCAAAGCTACAGTAATCAAAACAATGTGACACAGGCATAGATGGACATATAGAGCAATGGAATACAATGAGAGTCTAGAAAAACCCTTACATTTATGGCCAGTTGGGTTTTGACAAGGGTGCCAAGTCCATTTAATGGGAAAAGAACAGACTCTTCAACAAATGGGGATGGGACAACTAGATTTTCACATCCAAAAGAATGAAGTTGGACCCCGACCCCACACCATGTACAAAAATTGACTCCAAATGGATCAATGTATGCTTTCCCAAACACAAGGTTTTGTCAATATCAGAAAGGATAATTAAGGTGAAAATTATTCCGTTTTAAAGGAATGGAGTTCTTGAGGAAGAACACCTTTTTGTGTGTGTGTAGTTTATTCACTCTACAAATATTTATTGGACAATAGTGTTGTGACAGTATTCTGTACAAACCATTGGAGCTACAGTGGTGGAAAAAAAACTAAACTTATTCCCAGTTTTAATGGAATTTCCAGTCTAGAGACGGAGATAAATATTAAGAAAGTAATTTCATTAGTGTAGAATTTCACTTATGATATGTGTTATGCAAAAAGATATACAGTATGTGCTGTGGGGGCTTGCGATGGAGGAAAATGAGCTGGTCTCCAGGAGGCTCCCTGAGGAGGTGGAAATTGCACCGAGCACAAAGGATGGGTAGGAATTAACAGGGTGAAGATGGAGGGTGTGGCTATCCCCTGGGGTATCTAGGGTTTTTGTGTTTTCTCAGACAGCCATGGGCGTATAAATGGACTCCATTTTATCTTTGTTTCTGACGTTTCGGCTGCAATGCCGAGCGGCTATTTTCTGTCCCTCTCAATCTCCAAAGTGTTCTGTGCATGGACAGTATTTAATAAATGGGCATTCACTGATAGAAAGTATTTGAGAATCTATTAGAAGTTAATTTGTTTCAAGGCAATAAAATTCTAAAGCATTTAAGAATTTTCTCTGTTTAAATTTTTAAAGAAAATGTGTCTTAATTTTTAACGTCCTACTAAATAATGACATTATTAGGCAGCTACTTTTAGATAAAATGTGATCAATAATACCTTCTTCATAAATTCTGCTCTAAGAATCTGTTTATATTTTGATTTAGAATAGAAGTCTTTTCTGTAATTTAAAACCTGATTTTGAATGGAAGTGATATGAATAGTTTATATAATTTCTGCCAAGGAATTAATATGTACTTTGTATAAACCACTGTCATTTATAATCAGAATGCCTTTAACTTACATTGGTGTTGGCTTTAACAAGTATCGCTAGATTGGTAGCATAGAAAGAAATTGCATTTAGACTTACTAGGAGCTCCTTGATGCCTGAGGTTTTATAATGCTTTCTTTGGGCCATTTAACTGTTGGCAACTTTAATTCACATGATTCATAATACTGGAAATTTGAATTCACTCTTAATTGAAAAGTGAAGTTACTTAAATTCTTTAAATGCTAACCTTTGGAAAAATATCTGAAAAATAAAGGCACATATGATTTTGATGGCCTACTGCCAAAAGATTATCATTTACATAAATATCTCTTTCAGCAGAAGAGTTTAATGTATTGAGCTCAGAAGGTTAGAATAGAGACTTCAATCTGGAAGCCAGCAGTAGCCTGTTGGCTTGTGAACAGCAGCATTGTTCATCATACTGAGAACACTGTTGCATTCAGGCAGAAGCAGAGCTGGCATTAAAATGCAGTTAATTTGTTTCATGTGACTTGTCAGCTGTGTGTTTTTATCTAAATCTTTCTAGCTTCTCTTTTTAGTATTTTGTGTTCGACTCCTGAAATAAATGAACTACCTATTTAACTGTTTAAGTTCTGATTTTATCGCCCCTTGCAACAATTCTACAGGTTTTCCATTTCATTTTACATATATTTAATAATCAGTTTGAACATGCTTTTAATTTATTGAGTAACCCCATCTCAGAGGGCTTTTCTGTCTTGTGCATGTGTATGCGTCTGTAAAAGAGACTTTCTGAAATTAATTAAGGTAAAATTGCTACCCTTATTTTCTCACCAGCACCCTATTCTCTTCTTGTTTGCTAATTGTGTTCTCTGGATTTTTCCCTTAGATGACTTTTAATATTTGGCTAGTAGCCAAGTATTGGGTCTGAGTAAAGTGCTAGTCCCAAAGAAATATTGTAACTGTTACTAACATTAGAATAAGATTCCCATTTCACTTTTTGAAGGGCATGAAAATCTTACTGCTCCTCTGCAACTATGCTCACTCAGTATTATCTAACAGTGAATATACTTGTTTAATTGGGAAGCGAGTATTTTGAAGAGGTATCCAGTAATTTTTAAACAATTTTTGAGGTGTAGCTGACATATAATAAACTGCCATATTTAAATTGTACAGTCTCACAAGTTTGATAAATGTATATACCCACAAAGTCATCACCACAATCAAGAGAGTGAATGTTTCCGTCAGTTCCAAATTTTCTACCTGTTCCTTTGATACCCTCCCTCGTCTTCGTCCTGCCCCACATTGCTAACTTCACAGAAAACTCCGGTGTGCAGTGTTATTTTAGAATGGTTTATATTTTCTAGTTTTATAGAAATGAAAACATACTCCTATACACTCTTTATTGGCTGGATTAATTTAGTAAGAGATTCATCCATGTTTTTTGTATCAGTAGTTCATTCTTTTTTTTGCTGAGTAGTATTCCTTTGTCTGGATATACCACCATTTATTTACCCTTCCACCTGTTAGTGGACATTTGGGTTGTTTCCAGTTTTCTCATCTATGTCTTTTCTTTTAACTTCTCTTTCTTGTTTTTCTTCCCTTTATCCCCCTGTGATATGTTCTTGCTTACTGCCTCAGATCAAGAATTGTCAACATTTGACCATTTTCGACCTACAAAAACTACAGTTTCATATAGTAATGTTTAATAAGTGTTTTTAAAATGAATATTACTAGCCGGGCACGGTGGCTCAAGCCTGTAATCCCAGCACTTTGGGAGGCCGAGGCGGGTGGATCACGAGGTCGAGAGATCGAGACCATCCTGGTCAACATGGTGAAACCCCGTCTCTACCAAAAATACAAAAAATTAGCTGGGAATGGTGGCACGTGCCTGTAATCCCAGCTACTCAGGAGGCTGAGGCAGGAGAATTGCCTGAACCCAGGAGGCGGAGGTTGCGGTGAGCCGAGATCGCACCATTGCACTCCAGCCTGGGTAACAAGAGCGAAACTCCGTCTCAAAAAAAAAAAAGAATATTACTAATTTTTACATTCAAGAGTGTGAGTTGTACAGAATTGTTTACATATTGCTTGAACTCAGTTATGCAAAAAATTCTGCATAATAAAAGACTAAGTGACATACTACATTAGCAGGTATTGTGTCTGATTGGTAAAAGTATGTGTTTTTTCCTGTTTTCTGTATATAGTAAGCATATATTACTTTTACAGTAGAAAACAAAACCCTTTTTAAAAAGGAAAACTTATGCTATTTTTCTTATTTGTGTAATTTATTTAAAAGTTCTTCATTTCTTATTTTCTTTGCAAAGGAAGAACCGTGGTATTCTATTTAAAAATGATGGGTTTCAGAACCAGTCAGATTCTCTTTTCTAGCTGTGCGACTTTGGGCAGTCTGTTTAATCTCTCTGCGGCCACTGTCCTCAACTGTAAAGCGATAACTCAATAAATCTTCATCGAGCGGTGACCCTTAGCCACCTTTGAGCATGTGACACACCTGTGCATATGCTGCTCTCCTCCGTTTCCCCAGCCTGAGTCCTGCCATGGCCAAAGGCAGTATAATTCTGACTGCACTCACTGTTACCTTTTATTTTTTTGTAACCATACTACTTTTTTTAGTTTTTGTTTCTCTTTTATTAAAAAAAATTTTTTGACTGGATGAGGTGACTTGTGCCTGTAATCACAACAGGGAGTGTGAGGTGAATGAATTGTTTGAGCCCAGGAGTTCAAGAGCCTCCTGGGCAACATGATGAAATCTTGTCTCTATAGAAAAATACGAAAATTAGCCAGGCGTGGTTGTGTGAGCATGTAGTCTTAGCTACTCCGGAGGCTGAGGTGGGAGGATCACCTGAGCTGGGGAGGCAGAGGTTGCAGTGAGCCAAGATTACACCACTGTACTACAGCCTGGGTGGCAGAACAAGACTCTGTCTCAAAAATAAATAATTTTAAAAAACCTAAAAACTAAAAATTAAAATAGATTTTTGGTTGGGCCCAGTGGCTCACAGCTGTAACCCCAGCACGTTGGGAGGCTGAGGTGGGTGGATCACCTGAGGTCAGGAGTTAGAGACCAGCCTGGCCAACATGGTGAAACCCCATCTCTGCTAATAATATAAAAAGTAGCCAGGCGTGGGAGTGCACACATGTAATCCCAGCTACTTGGGAGGCTGACTCAGGAGAATCACTTGAACCCAGAGGCAGAGGTTGCAATGAGCCGAGATCGTGCCATTGTACTCTAGTCTGGGCAACAGAGCGAGACTCCATCTCAAAAAAAAAAAAAAAAGTAGATTTTTAATCAGACCAAGATGTGTAATTGTTGTATAAGTAACTTCAGATGACTTGCAGAATTTACCTTTCTAATAGTGACATTAACAACCTTTTTCATTGATTTCTTATTTGAAGAATATCAAAGAATATTCCAACAACTAAGGATGTTGAGCCATTGCTTGAAATTGATGGAGATATAAGAAATTTTGAAGTGTTTTTATCTTCAAGGACCCCAGTTCTTGTGGCTCGAGATGTAAAAGTCTTTCTGCCCTGCACTGTAAACCTAGATCCCAAACTACGGGAAATTATTGCAGGTGAGTATTAGTAGCAAATTAAATTTTTCATCTAAAGTTCTAAAAATTTTTCATGTTTCTAACTTACCTGCATACATTTCTCCTACTCTATGAAAACCAAGAAGTATTGAACTAAGCACTACACAGAAAAGTTAATGAAATTAAAGATTAGGAGTCTTGGCATCCTTTTGGTATTGTTAAGAAAATCCTGTTAATATTTGTGGAACTCACCTTATTATAATCCCTCTGCCTGCCCCCTCCGCCTGCAACCACCCATGTCCTTGGAATTGGATTTCTTTTAACATACAGTCATGACTTTATGATGTCCATCCATTGTAATTTGCCTGTCACCGGTCTTCAGTTCTTAATAGAGCTCTCTATCCAGAGAAGTAAGAGAATCTTTATATTACTTTTCAGATATTAACTTAAATCTGGGGACTAGAACCTGAGAGCAGAGACGTTAAGGTTTTTGAATAAATTAAGTTCTGGAGGTCCCACTCTGTGCACACACATAAAACTTTTATTGAAACAGTCCTTTGTATGACATGGCTCTGCTGACGTGCCTTTGAGTTTTCCAGGAACTGTAAAGAGATTGCCTTAAGCTACTTCTGCATTCTGTTTTCTAGGTACCTGTTAAAAGGGTGATGTCAAAAGGGTGTTACATGGCTGTGGAATTTGTTGTTGTTCAGAGGTGGATGAGTCTCATAATTTGCAAACCCACAGTCTTTGCTAACATTATATGTGTTAATACTCAACAAATATGAGTTATTAATCATTGATAACATTAGGAATCAAAAGACTGCTAAAATATCTTAAATCCTTTAAGAGTCAGAGAAAAATCAGTAGTTCCGATAACTGAAGAGAAGAATCCAGATATTGGTGACTTTTCAAACGGTTAAAAAGTTTTTATGCCTAGTAGTTGGTCATTTCTCACTAAAAGGCCTATGAGTTTTCAAGATTTTCTGTCTTCTTGTTTAATCTAGTTGGAATCCCTGGCAAGAGTGATAAAGTCATGTTTCTGCCTAGTAACTAAAGAGGAATGATAATTTGACTAATTCCTAATGTCGTGTTTTCTCTTGACTTCTGGGGTCTGATTGAATCTTTCAGATGTTCGCGCTGCCAGAGAGCAAATCAGTATAGGAGGACTGGCGTACCCCCCTCTCCCTCTACATGAGGGTCCTCCAAGGGCACCATCAGGGTACAGCCAGCCGCCATCAGTGTGCTCCTCCACATCCTTCAATGGGCCCTTTGCAGGTGGAGTGGTGTCGCCACAGCCTCACAGCAGCTATTACAGCGGCATGACGGGCCCTCAGCATCCCTTCTACAACAGGGTAAGGAAGGTGGAGGCAGCTCTATTTGTAAGAATTCGTTCCAGGGAAACTTCAGTTTTCTGCTCGTGGTTACTATTATTATTTTAAAACTGTACTTTGGCTTTAAAGTAGGAAAAATGTAAAATTTGAATGTAAAATATATGATTTTTTAAAAATCAAAATAATTTAGAATTTTAATGTGTTCTAGAGTCTGAATGTTAGAGTTTTTTTCTTTTATTTAGTTTCTTGATAAGTAAACAGATTCCACAGGGTCAGCAGTGACTATCCTATACTTCAGAGGAATCTGATTTTTTGTTTATAAACAGATGTTTTATTTGTTATATCTTGTATAATAGTTTAGATTGGCTTTTAAAACAATGATAAACTTAAATTCCTACAGTAGTTTAGTAAACCTGTACTTAATATGCTTTTGTCTTTTAAATGTGAGTTAATAATGGGGAAGTGCTGCTTATGGAACTCAGATGGTTTTGCCAAATAATAGCACCATAGCCCATTTTTAGATTTTTATGTCAAGTTATCTTCAGTCATCTATAATTTTTTACTGAATATAAATATGATAATTTCCTAGATAAAAAGATGAAACACAACTAATTATCAGTAGTATTCAGGCCCTGTCAAGTTTAGTAGGCCCAAGCTATATTCTCACTTTAATGACCTCAAACAATAACATTTCCTGTAGGAAAATGGAGCATGAACCTGGGGTTACACTTTCTGGAACTGTTCTCTTACGATGCATTGCAATTTCTTTTTTTTACTGTCTCCCTCTTTAGTCTAATTTGAGAAAACTTAGGACCTAGTTAATCATAGAAGCCTAGTGCCTAAACTGCCTGCCTAAATAAATTTCATTTGAGCTGGGAAGAAAGAGAATTTAGAATAAATGTGAAAAAGGATTCCAGAATTTAAACTTTCAGTCTTTGAAAAATGTTGGCTGTGTAAGTAATTAGATGCTGTTTAAAAAGGCCCTGGAAATGTTACTCCGTTTTTCTATTTAGAAAAGGAGACAAAGGTGGAATAATAGCATTTTATCATGTATTCCATCTTTGTACAATTTAACTGTGTGGTAGGCAGTGTGAAATGCAGGTTTTTACTTACCAGTCTTAAAATCTACTGTAAGTTTACAAAAAATAGGTCCGTTGATGCCAGATGAAAATTTGAAACCAAGAAGTTTATTTTAAAAAATGAACGATTACCTTACCATCTAGCCTGAGATACTATGTTCACTAATTGTATGAATAACAATAATGTAATCATGCTTTAATAGTATTTTATTATTTTTTAAACATTTACAGTTTTCTCTTGTTTTTAAATCTAGCTACTTCTCACTGTAGTTATTTGAGATTTTTTTAGTCTTAAGTTAAAAGCAGAATAATTCTTCTAAGCTGACAGGAGTAAAAAGGGTGGGAAAGGTTTCACCTCAGTTTCACAAAACCTCTTGCACTGCAGTCTTTATGTTTAGCCTTTATAATTTGCTATCTCCTATTTATATGGAGCTGATTACAAATGCATGCTGTTGTTTTAAATCTCACATAAACTGTGGATTCCCCACCGGTTTTTTTTTTTTTTTTTTTTTAAATATGCTTGCTTATTTAGGATATAGAGTAAACTCTGGGGTGTCAACTAGAGGTAAGCTCCAGGAACTTGTAGTAACATTATTCTTGGAATTTGTGCCAGGGTATTCTCATATATTCCAGACTTTGTTTGGTCTTATTTAGGCTAATCTTTTTTATTGGTAAGGAATAGGATTAGGATGCCGTTTGCTTCTTTTATAAAGATTATGAGTTAATATTGGTTAAATCACTTAGAACCTGACAGACGGTAAGCTTGTGAACATATTAAATATAGAGAGAAACTCGTGTCAAATTGTAAAGTGCAAAACTTTAGTTGCTCTTTTTTCTTCAAAAGGCTTACATGAAATGACTGATATAAAAATGTAAATAATATGTCCTAAGTTTGAGTCTCGTATCTTATAGAATATTGAGGCTTTTTTTTTCTTTTGTTTTGTCATTTGCATTAAAATTTTGGTGTTGTATGTTATTGGTTTCATTTGAAGAAATCTCATTACATTTTCATTTCTGTAATTGTTTACCCCTTTTTTGTTACATGTTTTTCCATAGCCATTCTTTGCCCCATACCTTTACACGCCAAGGTATTACCCTGGCGCCTCCCAACATCTCATCTCACGTCCATCAGTAAAAACGAATTTGCCCAGAGATCAGAACAATGGCCTAGTAAGTATATAAAAGGGTAATGAAAGTATTAATTTAATAATAAACATAGATAGCATTAGAGGTTTGATGATTTCCTTTACATAGTAAAAGAGTACAACTTACTTTATACATAGATTTAATAAACATAACCTATTACTAATGTAAAATGTATTTGTTTTCATTTCTGATAAATATCTATGAAAGGAAAATGACTGGCAGGCTCAGTGAATAAATGTTGAACTTGTTTATAGCCAGAGATTTCTGGCTTGTAATATGGTGTTTGCTACCAAAACTTTACATTTGCTAATTTCTAGTATCTTCTTAAAGGACATATGTACATATTACCTTTATTTTATATATATACATATATATGTATATATATGTATTTATTAATATATATTATAATACCTTTATAAGATAGAACAATAATTATTATATCTTACAAAGGTAATATGGCACCATGATATAAAAAATAGAGGATGTATTGAAAGAAGAACATTTCAGTCAAATGGCAGGAATTAAACAAGATAAGGGAAATTCTTCCAATGAACTATTGAATCTAATTAATCTAAAACAAAAGACATTTGTGCCCAAAGTATTAGGGATTCCTGTTGATAAAAGTAATAGAGAGTTTAAAAAAAGAAACTCTCTATTAATATATCTTTATAAATCAGGATGCAAAAAGCTCTATCACTTACACTGCTGTTTATTTTTTAGAATGCTGTTCGGGGAAGATCTGTTCATGTAAAGTGTTTAGTTTCAGTGTGGTGTATTATTCTACCATCATGTTCATTTGTCCTCGCAGTTTGGCTTCTTCCTTCCCCCTTTCACCCATACTCTCCTGTTTTGTGTTGTTAGGAAGTTATCAAGGAGGACGCTGCTGAGGGGCTTTCTTCACCCACAGACTCCTTGAGGGTAATGGAGTAGTCCTGTGGTGTGGATCGCTGGCGTCTCATTGCTTCTGCCTCAGTAATGACCGTCTTAATTGTGATGATAGCAGCTCACTAACTCTGCGTTCGTGGTGTGATGAGCAGCTAGTGTAGAGTAGCTGAATGCTAATAATCATGGTTCATGAATTAATTAAAAAGCGGATGTTTAACTTCACCCATTATTTCCTCCTGCTTTTCCCCTTTTTCAATACATGGGATGGGGGTCTTTTTGATTCTCCAGTAAGGAAGGGCTTTTTCTAGCAGCCATCAGGGGTGTTCAGTTGGTAGTATTTGCTCCTTAGTGTGAGCTCTAGCTTTGCCTTTGACTGTTTTTATTAAGCCTGTAGTAGGTATTACACATGTGGAATATTTTAGAAAAGTATCCAGTATCATCTTTGAGACTGCAAAAAGACACATGAGCTAGATGGTGTAGACCAAAAATGCATCTTTAGTAACTCCCTCTCAGTGTCTACATTTAGTTAAGTCTTAGTCTAAGTTTTAGTGCAGTATTATATAATACTTCTCTTTACCTACATATTTGTTAAAATAAATTTTCCAGATAAACACAGAAGATTGTTCAACATGTAAAAGAAATTATTTATTTTGCCAACACCTTAAAATAGGTTTCTTAAAAAAAAAACAAAAAAACAACTTGTAGAGGGAATCGCTTCATAAATTACGATGTAAGTGGCTGGGCGCAATGACTCATGCCTGTAATCCCAGCACTTTGGAAGGCTGAGGCTAGTGGATCACTTGAGGTCAGGAGTTCGAGACCGGCCTGCCAACATGCTGAAACCCGTCTCTACTAAAAAAATCAGCCAAGTGTGGTGGCATGCGCCTATAATCCGAGCTACTTGGGAGGGTGAGGCAGGAGAATCACTTGTACCCGGGAGGTGGAGGTTGCAGTGAGCCGAGATCATGCCACTTCACACCAGCCTGGTGAGAGAGAAAGAGAGAGACTGTCTCAAAAAAAAAAAAAAAAAAAAAAAATTACTAAATAAGACTTCATACTTAATAAGAAGTAAGTTGTGATGAGCATTAAAATATCTTCATTTAGAATGTGTAATCTAACGACCCAGTTTGTATTTTAACTTCAGTTGTTTTATTTACAGACTGTGTTACACCCTTGTAAATATGGTCAGTTTAGCCTAGAGCTGTGCTGAAATGTGGCATAGCAGTTGGAGTTAACATGGTGAAATATTGCATCCTAAGTTTATCCATAATTTTTAACTTAAAACATGCATTTGGGCAGGTAGAATTTTTTTGACTTTAATTTTCTTTGAGTTAATATTAGTAACAGTGAAAAAGAGAACCATTGTGGGGCTTTCATTGTTGATGATTCTTTTAAAGTCATTAACATTTCAGCTGAAGTGTTTAAGTGACCTCAGTTATCCACAGTAAATTACCATAATTCTCTTTAGTGTTTAGGGAATCTTTAAGCCATGGGTCATCACCACCGTATGCAAGAATGACCTTTAGTTTAGTCAGACCTTTAGTTTAGTCAGAGAGCCTTTAACATATAGATTCATGCATGCAATTCAATTCTCTGAGCTAAAATTCCTCAGCAAATGTTTGAAGAAAATCAGATACTATGAAGAATTTGATGGCCTTGATGACACAGACACATTGACGTAGTAGCTATTCCCATGCTCAAGAATGTAGACAAATACATGCCATTACAAGGTGACTGTAGTTTTTTTCAGGGACCAGTAAAGGAGCATTAGGCAAATTTTGAAATGAGTCTTTGGAGAAGGGGAAATCATGTAATTCCTGAAACCTTAGTTTAGAAGCTCAATGAAGGTGCTCTGCATATATTAGTGACTTTCTCTAGTAAAATAACCATACCATTTGCTTTTGTTTTACTACGAAAAGATCATTTTATGATTAGCATAGCAAATAATAGATGCTTACTAAGCTTCCTTTGCTTTTTTGAAATTAATAATAATAGCATGTAAAATTCATTTTGTTGAAGTCTAGAAAAAGTAAGTAGTCACTTAGTTCAATGTTAAATTGAAAGCCGTGGTGGAAATGGAAAGAATCAGTACGTGGGAGTATTGCCGGGACTTTGTAACTGGACCCGCAGAGAGTACCCAACAGAAAAGTATGTAGCCCTCAAGCCTTGTCATAGAAAACTCTTATGTTTCTGGACAAAGGACTTCCCTTTGGTCTCATCTCTGCTCAGTCGGCTGTCCCTTGTATAACGCTTGACAAGAGGAATCAAGAGCTATGCAACAGTTTTTGGACAGATTGTCGCGTCACAAGGTGGTGTGTTTAAAAAGCCAGACCATAAAGGGTTAACCAGCCGTGGTCTTTTCAAAATAGAGGTGATCCCATATTTTTATTTTTTTTTACCATGAGGAACATCTGAATCACCTTCATAAATTAGATCTTTATAAAAGTAATTGAGTTTTCTTACATTAAGGAACATTGTAGTGCTTATAGCTTGTGAAGTCCAGGCATGGACTTATTAGATGAAATTATAGATATATTCAACTGTTTCACAGAAGTGAGGACTTATATTATTAATAATATGTATAATAATATAAATAGTATATATTATAAAATAATAACAATACATTATATTATATAATATATAAGTAATATATTTCTATTATAAAATATGTTAACATATTAGTATAAAATATATTAATATCAATATAAAATATATTAATATCAATATAAAATATATTAATATAAATCATCACTTCTGTGAAACACCTGGATATATCTATAAGCCTCCATGCTAGCTTTCAAAAAATAATTGTATAATAGAGAAAAATTATATACCAAATATTTTGAAACCAGATTTAAAAATTAGTACTATATGCAAGATATGCTCCCCAGAGTATTAGGGCTAGACTTCGAAAGCACAGAAGCCGTTTTTAGAAATGAACTGTTAATCAAAAATTCAGTTTATAAAACCAATAAAAGCAGAGTCCTGGCACCCACATTACACTTACCTTCCCTATTGAGGGTCCCCCAGGGCGTACTAGTCCCCATGTGGCACAGATGGAACGTGTGAGACTTACCAGAGGGACACAGGCAGGGGTGCCAGATTTGGAAGTAGAATTCGAGTCCTGTCTCACAGATCATGGTGCTCACCACCATGTTGCCGGCTTCGTCCTGAGCATGACTTAGTCAGGTATTTGGTCTTTTAAGTTAAACAGACCCTGGTGATGAGCTCTTTGCCTTGGACAGATTACTTCACCCTCTGATTCTCAGCGTTCTCACCAGGAAAAGCAGACTTGCTTCATAGGTTTGATTTAAGAATTAGTCAGCTTTAGCATACTTTAAACACTTCATTATTATTCTTCCTACTCCTACTGCTACCCAAAGACCAGAATCCATGGAGCATTAAAGACACAGAACTCAAACTGTTTTTGGTTAAATCATCTTTGTCTCAGTCACAGAAGTGGAGTACAGATGCTCCAATCAGTTTAGATTCACGCAGCCTTTTTATCTGTTGATGCTTCTTAGGCCCAAAGGTGTTAATCGGTTTGTTTTCTTAGAATTTAGAAGAATTTCTAGGTTATTTGAATACTTGAGATACTTTAAAATGTTGAAAGCTTTCCAGGGATATTTTCACTGGTGTCTTTATCTTCTAGGGAAGTCCCCGCTAGGAAATGGCAGCATTCACATCATTCTGTGACCCTAGTGAAGGGAAGGACCCAGTATTGAGGGCCTGTGTCCAGCCAGGTCTCCTCAGTGGCACATTGTTCTGTCATCTCAAAGAGTTGCTCTAGAAGCTCTGTGGTATGGTTTAATTTAAGGTATATTGCTCCTGGTGGTAACTGTGTTTCATTGAAAAGCACATTTTCAAAGGAGCAATAAAACATTTCTTCATCCTTTCATTTTTCTCTGAATTATTTCACAGATGTTTGCATGATCAGCAGTTAGTTGCACAAACATTTATGGAGTGTAAGAGGTGCTGTTCTAGTGGGATACAGCAGTGAACAAAACTGACGAAGTCCTGCCGTGTCGAGTGTGGACCTGAAGGCCACTCAGGGATTATCAGCACTATGAAGGCATTCTTTCTTGACCAGCAACAAGGTTTACTCATTACCTTTAGACAGCTTTATTTAGATCACTTTTATACCTTGTTGAAAAAGCATGACAGTAATTAGCACAAAGTTTAATCATAAGGAATTTCAGAACTGCAAAGGCATTGTTAGCACAGTATCATGATTTCTAGTGTGCTGTTATGTTTACCGTTAGATATTAATGAAAACTGAATTAATAAAGATATTAAAAATGAAAGTCTTGGTTTTCATTAAACAGGATCCAGTCTAGGGACCAAGTAAAAAGTAAAAAACAAGTCCCCATGTGATGGCTCATGTAGTAATCCCAGCAGTTAGGAAGGCTTAGGTTGGAAGATCACTTGAGCCCAGAAGTTCAAGACCAGCCTGGGCAACATAGCAAGACCCTGTCTCTAAAAAAAAAAAAAAAAAAAAAAATTAGCCAGCAGGGCATGGTAGTGCACATCTGTAGTCCCCCTACTTGAGAGTCTGAAGAGAGAGGATCAGCTGAGTGTCAGGATCACACCACTTCACCCCAGTCTGGTGACAGAGCAGACCCTGTCTCAAAACAAACAAACAAAACAAAGGTTCACCTGTAGAGAATTTTTATTTTTACCACTGGTTTAGAACTTACAGCCTATTTTCAAACAAGTATGTCTGCAAGCTAAGCTGTTTCTCATTGTTCAGGAGACGTGGCCAAGAAAGTCAAAGGTGCTGAGGGCAGGGAGTGGAAGGCATTTTAGGTTGTGTTCAGGCTTTAGGCTCGGGACAGGTACTGCCTGTCAGCTCTCAGAGACTTCGCACAGTAGCCTTGACCAGTTGGAACACCATTCTGTAAAGTATCTTAGAAGTGGATTTGTACTATTCGGTTTGAATTTGGAAAAGTATTTGCCCATTTTTTTCCTCTTATTAAAGTATAGTGAAAAGTTGTCTTCACTTCCCGCTTGACAGTCTTTGTGCCAGACCTCAACTCAAGAAAACTTTTTTCCTAAACAATTTTCAACTAAATTGATTGGGATATTTTCACAGAAATAATATTATAGTAATGTTATAAAATCCTAGAGGTACAGTTAAAAGTTTAAAAATAACAAAATTATGTCTATTGCAGTGGGTTAGTGCTTGTGTTTTTGTTTTGTTTTTCTGAAACAGAGTCTTGCTCTGTCACCCGGGCTGCAATGCAGTGGCACAATCTTGGCTCATTGCAACTTCCACCTCCTGGATTCAAGTGATTCTCCTGCCTCAGCTTCCTGAGTAGCTAGGACCCAGGTGTGCTCCACCACGCCCAGCTAATTTTTGTATTTTTAGCAGAGACAGAGTTTATCCATGTTGGCAAGGCTGGTCTCGAACTCCTGACCTCAAGTCAACCACCCACCTCAGCCTCCCAAAGTGTTGGGATTATAGGTGTGAGCCACCACACCCTGCCAGTACTTGTGCTTTTTAAAAGATTGTTCTTAGAATGTAGTGTTATGCCTAATCTGTCATCTTTGACCTGGTATTTCTTAAGTAGTTTGTTACATCGTAAGAGTAAGTTACATTTTCCACACAGGTTAATAATAGCTTTCTCTTGTGTTTTGGATGTCTTGTAGTAAACTAATTTCATTAGCACTCCTATAACCTATTTATAATAAGGTCGATCGTGTAAACTAGAAAACAGGGTTTCCATGAAGTACTCCAGATACTGAATATGTTAAAAGAAAGACATTGGATGTTAGGCTAGCAGAACCCTGCCATTTAATGTACTAAAACTGTTGTAAATTAACTTTGGTACAAATTGCCAGTCATCTCTAGATCATTAAAAAAATATTTTAAAAATATTTACTATCAGTCTAAGTACCGAAAAAGAATTGACAGCAGTGATTCTTTGCTTTGGATTAGACTTTAAAAATCCACCTCACTGAAATCAGGTTATGTTCATCACAGTTTGCAGGATTTGTCTGTATGCTTATGATTTCTCAAGCTATAAGCCTCTTGGGATCATTCTTATTTAATGGTAATATTTAGTGCATCTATTATGTGCCACATATCCAAAGAAACGAAACCTAAATTTGGAAGTATGTTTCTGAACATGACCTATAGTGTGGCTAGATATTTTATGATTATGTGATAGTCTAATTAAGCCTTCTTATTCAGTGTTTTAAAATTAATGTTAAACTTGCATATAGTAGGAATATTGACTTTTCATAGCCAATTGGATGTACCTTATTTTCTTATTAAGTATGGCTTATGATTTATTCTTCTAACACAAAAAATATAACTTTTTAGAGTATAAATGTAAAATGACCAGGCACATGTGAATGGAATGCGGCTACTGTGGGTGGGGCATGTGCGCATGCATGTGTGCTCCCTGCTGTGTGCTGCTGTCGTCTGTTCAGAGCGTAGGGGAAATAGGAGGAATGACCCGCTCTGCCTGTGTGTGTTAGACATTTATAGATGTGCATCGGATGTGTTACTTTATGCTCTTGTCCTTCACTCTGTTTTATTCCTTCCTTAAAGCCATGTGACTCTGGGTTTAACAAACAGAGACAGGTACAGAAACTCTCAGTGAAATCTTACTTTTCTTATTAGACTACTAGAAGCAATCATTGGCAGCTTTCTGCTGGGCTGTTTAGAAATCTATGCTCATTCAGGTGCCTTCAATGTATGAGTTGCTTCCAGCCATTGCATGGCCCTCAGTTCTGTGCTTATTTAATAAATTTACCAAAGATGATAACATTCTAGAGTGTATTTTTTTTTTTTTTTTTTGAGACAGAGTTTCGCTCTTGTTACCCAGGCTGGAGTGCAATGGCACGATCTCGGCTCACCGCAACCTCCGCCTCCTGGGTTCAGGCAATTCTCCTGCCTCAGCCTCCTGAGTAGTTGGGATTACAGGCACATGCCACCATGCCCAGCTAATTTTTTGTATTTTTATTAGAGACGGGGTTTCACCATATTGACCAGGATGGTCTCGATCTCTTGACCTTGTGATCCACCCGCCTCGGCCTCCCAAAGTGCTGGGTTACATAGAGTGTATTTTTAATCTACTTGCAATTAACAATGATACAGTTACCTCAAGGTAATTTCAGCATTTTGGTAGCTTTACTTTTACCTGGAGAAACTGTGACTGTGTAAATTTTGAAGTTTATTTTTTACAGTTTAAACACACTAACATCTTCTGCATTCAGCTTTCTAAATTAGAAAAATTTTTAAACAAATTCTGATGTTAAAATCAACAGGCTAAAATGGTCTGTTTTTGACATAACAGATAATTTTAAGTAAGAATGCATGATAAACATTAAAGTATTATCATTTTAACTATTCTGTGTATTCTCAAAGTAATATGCTTAGTTTCTAATAAGAATTTACCTACTGAATCATTGAATATGCTTTTTGCTTTTTCCTTTTCATTTTTGCACTCTTTCTCCTCCCTTTTATGAGATTTTCACCCCCCAAATTATTATGGTTATAAGATTCATTTAGTTTCAATATAATTTTATTATATATGATTATTTTAGAAAAGGCCTAGCAAGTGATTACCATTTCTTCTTCAAAAAAGCATGTTATAACATATTTTTTTGATAATTTAGCTCTTGTATGAAGCCCAAATTCTAATAAGAGACTATAGTTTTGATGGAATTACAAAGATTTTAGTGTCCATATGTATCTGACTTTCATTCAGAGGTAACATATATATTCTACATAATCCCCAGTGGAGAATAAAATATGCTTTAAAGTATTGATAAATTGTAAAAGTTGTAAGAAGATTATGAAAGTAACATTGGGTAGTTTTTTGCTTTAAAGGAAAAGGGTAGTATCTCTGTTAACATGTCTCTGTTGCTGAATTCTCAGCTTTTCCATAGACACAAAATTCTCTTCAGTATTTTACATTTTCCCTCCAAAGCTGACAGAGTTAATTTGATCCATGTCTATTATATTTGTTGTTTTTAGCACAATCAGAAGTAGAGAGATTTGGGGAGTTTTGAAATAAATTTTTTACTTTAAAATAATTTTAACCCGAAAGAAAAGATGCAAAAAATGCTGTTCCTTCAGTGTAAACATCTTTCATAACTTAGTATAACAGTTGGTATAATACTACTGACTCAACTACAGACTTGAGATGAATTTTACCAGCTTTCCCACAAATGTCATTTTTCTGCTCCAGGATCCAGTTCAGTTGCATTTTATTTCTCCTTAGTCTCTTCTAATCTGTGACAGTTTCTTGGACTTTCCTTATCTTTCATGACCTTAACTAATGCTTTTAAGGAATACTGGTTATTTTGTAGAATGTCCCTCAGTTTGGGTTTGTCTGATGTTTCCTCGTGATTAGAAGGGGAATGTATGTGGCTAGAAAACTGCAGGAATGATGCTGTGCCCTTCCCTGTGCACCATGGTAGAACGTGTATGATGTCCACAAGCCTCACCACTGCTAATGCTAACCTTGGTCACTTGGTTAAGGTGGCATCTGCCAGGTTTCAGTACTGTGAAGTTTTATTGTTCCTTCGTTGTAACTAGTAAATATCTTGGAGGAGATACTTTGAAACTCTGCAAATATCCTTTTGCTGCTTATACTTTTGCCCATTAATTTTATCATCCATCTGTGGATATGTGTGCAATCACTGTTACTGTGTTTGCCTAATGGTCTTTTTCTGCTTTTCTCTTCTACATTTATTAATTGGAATTCTGTAAGGAAAAGCTGTCTCTGCTTCCTAATTAATTCACTCTTTTTCAGTTATTTAGTTATATTAGTAGGGACTTAGGGATATTTATTTTATCTATGAGGCATAATCCAGTAAAATCATTATTTTGTTGATTAGATTTTTTTGGTGATTTTTTTTTTTAACAAGAAAAATGTAAACAAGTTTAACTGTATCCAGAGCAAGGAGACTGGTTGAGGAATAAAAACGTTTGAAAGATAAAAAAGTTAAATATTACTCACAATAAGAAGAAATGAAGGACTGACATGTTACAATATCAGAGACCTTGAAAATATTATGCTAAGTGAAGAAGCTAGAAAAAGGAAAATAGGAATTTGTAAGACCTGACGAGTTAGAATTCTGGTTCAAGTCTACCACTAACTAGCTATTGTTCTGTGACCTTAAGTCCTAACTTTGACCAGGCTGATGCACCCTCTAGACCACAGTGGGTACATCTATGCTGGGGAGATGCATTTATTATTGACCACAGGCAAATGGTTCATTAGTATCCACATTCTGAAAATGTTTTTTTCTAAGTAAATACTAGACTTATTTATTACTTTGACTTTCCTTTTAAATGAGAACAAATTTAGTAGATGGTATTTACTTTCACATGTTAAAAACTAATACTGTTGTTTTATATTTACATGATGATTGAACAGATTCTAAAGAAAGTTTTAGATCCCGTGGATAAAACATAATCAAGATCTGAAAACTTCAGCTCTTGTAAACCATTAAGGTAGTCTGTAGAAACACTCAAAGTTGCTTGTTTAGTATAAGTACTTTAAAATTATTTTATATGTTTATTTTTTGTATTCATTATAATACTGGCATATGTAGTTTTCCATCTTTTTGTGTGTGTGTGTGTGTTTTTTCCCCGTCTGTTCTTCCTCTTACTAAGCACAGCACCCTTCTCTGTTGAGGTTAGGCAGTAAACATTTGAGAAGTTGGCCTAAGCTTAGTTCATGGAATGGTCTGTTTTCTTACAAAAAATGGTTTTGACCAGGCTGTATCAGCTGTAATAAAAGCTACTCATTAGGTTACAGCAGTAACTAAATCTGTTCCCTAATGGTATTTCCTTACCACGCTACACACATTTGTAGTTTTTACCTTACTTCATGGTATAACTCAATGAGTTTTTCTGTGACCTCATTATAGATGGCATTAAATCCTATTCATACCTGTATTTTTCCTTGACTTCTCTAGGGGTCAGGCCCGGCCCCAGGCCCAGTGGTATTACTGAATTCACTGAATGTGGATGCAGTGTGTGAGAAGCTGAAACAAATAGAAGGGTTGGACCAGAGTATGCTGCCTCAGTATTGTGCCACGATCAAAAAGGTGAGGTAGCCATTTACACACAGACCAGAGACAGCGCTCGGGGTGGAAGACGGGGCTCGGTGGGTCGTGTACACTTACAGCTTTCCAAAGGTGTATTCTCAGTTAAAATGAGAAAGCTCAAAATGGAAAACCTAATTCTTAATATTTTGTATTTTAAAATTGCCCTGTTTTCTCTTATTTTATAAATGGATAAAAGAAAATAAAGTAGCTGTCTTACCATGTTCTTTTTAAAATGACCTAATATAAGTAAAGAGTGCCTTGATGAGAGAGAAAAAGCTCTAGGGATTTCCCATTGAGATAAATAGAACTCATTTTTCCAATGTGGAACAGAAAACCTTTTGTGTTACATTTTTTTTCTAATTGTAATATTTATTACTGTGACTTAGTAATTATCAAAGTAAGCCACACTTACTTCATTTTCTCCTGATTCTCTTTTATGTCATGTAGGACTTAGGATCATGTCACATTTGATGAAACTGCATAGGTTTGGGTTTGCAAGGTTAATGCATTTGCGTAATTTTTTTTTTCTTCTAAGATCCTATTTCAATTCTAGCAGCTACCAGGAGGTTGGATAAAGATGTTTGAGATTTTGGGGAAGGCGTTAACAAGTCATTATAATAGATATTTCACCAAGGTATACTTTTTATATCAGAGTACATTAAAGTAGAAGATTAATAACTAGCCTCTAATATATATACTTTAAAGAATGACATTCTGAGAGAAGTTTTTAAAAGAATTATGAGCATATGTAGACACCATTTTACTAATCTTAGCCAGTTTCAGAAAGGTTTCAGATAATGTCAGTTTCCTTACAGAGCTGGCTGGTGCTGGTCCGTTTGCATGAGTCAAACACTGGCTTTTCCGTGGACAAGCCCCACTCTCTCCTCCAGGCATCTGGTTGGTGTCAGGAAAGAGCAGGGTCTCCCACATAGGTCCTTTTTGACGAGTTCGATCCCATCAGGGTAGTGGTTTTCTCCCACTCAGCTCTTTGCTCCCAGGCCCTGGCTTTTGGAAGCCACTCAGAGCCGATGGCCTCCTCCATGCTGAGGGCTCCGTGGCGTTGTTGCAGCAGGACCTCTGTCACATACTTGTGTCCACTGTTTTCTTCAGGATTAACTTGGAAACAGAACATTCTATTGATTATAAACATAGCTAGCTATTTCATAATATTGCCCCAGTTAATAAAGTCAGGTTTTATATTTTATAAAAGCAGTGAGTTACCTGTTATTAATAAAGAAAATGCTGTTGTTTCATTTAGGGGAAACTAGAATTACAGAAAACCAAAAGTGATAACTTCCTTTTTTATGATTTTTTTTTTCTCTGAGATAGAGTCCTGCTTTGTCACCCAGGCTGGAGTGTGGTGGCATGGTCATGGCTCACTGCAACCTCCACCTCCTGGGTTCAGGCAATTCTCCTGTCTCAGCCTCCCAAGTAGCTGCAACTACAGGCGTGTGCCACCATGCCCAGCTAATTTTTGTAATTTTAGTAGAGACGGAATTTCACCAAGTTGGCCAGGCTGGTTTCAAATTCTTGACCATATGTGATCCACCCACCTCAGCATCCCAAAGTGCTGGGATTACATGCGTGAGCTACCACACCCCGCCTTGTGAATTTAATAGACTGAGAAATTAGTGAGTGGGTATTCTTCATATCTGTATCTAACATAACAATAAACAAGTTTGTGAGGCCTACTTCATTTAGAACTTTGTTAGTGACCAACACGCTTATAAGGGCAGATGTCCTTGTCCCTTCCCAGCAGCTCGTGTTCATGTTCATATTTTCTAAGAAAAGAAAAACTAACAGTTTTGTTGTTGCTCATGACAGCATAGGTAGTTTTGGAAATAGTTGGGAGTGTTAGCTCTTTAGTTGATCCCAGAAGAGTGATTTGTTTTACTTGAATGCCCAAGACATTGGAGAAAATATGGAGTGGCTTATGGTGTTCAAATTCAGCTTGTTTATTATATTATTATATGGGATGATCACCTTTCTTTGGTCAACCATTCTGGTCTCTAGACACTTTCTTAAAACTAAACGTAAGCATACTTTTCAATCACTAGTAATTCACAATATTTCACATTTTGTGTTTCTACCCATAATTGTTTTAATTTTTACTCAGGCAAACATAAATGGCCGTGTGTTAGCTCAGTGTAACATCGATGAACTGAAGAAAGAGATGAATATGAATTTTGGAGACTGGCACCTTTTCAGAAGCACAGTAAGATAATTTATAACATTGTGATATTTACGTTATTTTAACACTCAGAATTATTCATGACATTGTAGAAAAACAGTATCAATAAGTACCGGCCTAAACTGGTATTTTTTCATATACTTTTTAAACTTAAAAACTGCCTTTTACACTTATGTGCAACTCTGTGTTGTGGAAATACACACAGCAGCACTTGGCAGCCTTTGCCTTTTTGGGCATTTCACTTAGAGATTTGGGGAAGACACCATTTTACTGACCTGCCAGTTCTTCATGCTTTCAGCTGCCCTCTCATCAGACTCCTTGAAGCCTTTGAGGCCTTGACCTTGAGCATTTGTCCTTATAGAGCTTGCATTGCCCCATTTTAGCAGGAATCCTGTCAAGTCAGTTTACATGTGTGATTGCCCTTGGTATTGGATCAAATGCCTTGTCCCCCCAACCCCAGGTGATGTCTGCTCACCCCGGCCATCAGCATACCCAGAGTCTCCCACCCCTGCTGCCTCCCCTTAGTGATGTTCCATCCACGGCCCCCACCCTGTCCCTTGGTGGTAGATCCCCCCACTCATCCCTGCTGTATTCGGAGCTGAACTCCCTTCTTAGTGAGACTGCTTTCCCTGTTGCCATCTTTCTGAATACAATCTGGATCTACTGCTCCAGTAGTTAGCCTGGCCAGCTCTGGTTTTGACACGTGCCAGCTGCATTTTGCTTTGCCCTCAAGTTAAATTTTAAACTGAAGTAATAATTTAATGGACAAATTGTAGTGTAGTATATGTATGGTGGTTTTTACTGTTGCTTCCTTTAGTATTAATTAACGTGAAAGAAGTACAAATTCACTGGAAATTCACTTACCAGAAGTATGCTTTCTCATTTCTGTTGTAGTAGCTTTATAATGTTTTATTTTTCTAAACCATTTATAAAGCTTCTAAAATATGATTTGTTAGTGTAAATATGTATGTGTTTCTTCTGTTAAGGTGCTAGAAATGAGAAATGCAGAAAGCCAGGTGGTCCCTGAAGACCCACGTTTCCTCGGGGAGAGCAGCAGTGGTCCAGCCCCGCACGGTGAACCTGCTCGCCGGGCTGCCCACAGCGAGCTGCCTCACACGGAGCTCTCCAGCCAGACGCCCTACACGCTCAACTTCAGCTTCGAAGAGCTGAACACGCTTGGCCTGGACGAAGGTGCCCCGCGTCACAGTAATCTAAGTTGGCAGGTATTTATTGAATGGCATTTTTTCATATTATTGAAGAATAAGGGCGCCATTCAGTTCACTGAGATTATATGGGCATTTATACAGTCATTCAGAAAATGTTTACTGAATACCTAAGTGAACAAGAGACAAGACGGAGGGCTCCCTGTACTCAAGGAGCTACGTTCACCTGGAGAGGAGCAGTGAGTGAAACAAAGAAAAAGTTAGCTCATGTAGACCTTGACGAGAGCTGGGAAATCCATAAGGGTCACGGCGTGCTGAGTCAGTAGGGACTGGGCTGCTTGAGCTAGGGTGGTCAGCAAATTCAGCCTTTCCCAGGTGATTTTTCTGTTGCATTCAGTAACCGTTGGTTGAAGTACATCTTCATTGGAACACTGGCCACATAGTGTCCCTTTGAGTTTCATCCTTTGGTTTCCAGGATGCCTGCACACCCTTCATGGATATTGGTCTCTTCTCATCTGGCATTAGATGTAGGCGTGTTCTTTGGAGATTCTTGGAAGAGGGAGGCCAGGTGAGAGATAGAGTCAGGGACCGAGCCAAGTGAGAGATGCAGGAGGAGTAGGAGCAGCCAGGAGAGCGCAGGAGGAAAGCAGAGCAGGGCGCAGGAGCAGGGCGCAGAGAACAATGGCGGCACCACAGCAGGCGGCCGGCGGCAGGCGGCAGGGCAAGGCAGGGCAAGGCAGGGCAAGGCAGGGCAAGGCAGGGCAAGGCAGGGCAGCACCGAGGAGGAGGAGACGTCCTGTTTCCGTGAGAAGGTCTCCAGCAAGTTCACTTTGCTCCTTCTTTTTTTGTCTCAGCCTTTACTCTTGACCCTTCTTAAGCTTTCTCGATTCTTCTCCGCTTCCCTTTTCTTTTTCCTAATCTGTACTTTTTGCTTCTATTTCTGAGCTATTCTGGGATCTGAAGCAATTCTGACTTTAAAACTCATATTGAAAATCAACTTGTAAAACTATTTTCTTTTTCTGTTTACTAAGGCCCAACTATTGGCCTCACTGCTTTTTATACTTTAATAATGAAGTTGACTTTGGCCTTAAATAAAAGGGAAACGTTTGAAGTTATAAAAACACGTGCTGTGGCCAAGCATGCGGTGTGTGCCCATAGTCGCAGCTGCTCAGGAGGCTGAGGCAGGAGGAGCGCTCGAGCCCAGTAGTTTGAATCTAGCCTGGGCAACACAGCAAGATCCTGTCTCTTAAAAATAAAATAAAAAACAGAAACAAGTGCTAAGGTTGTTTGTTAATATAGTGTTGAGTTATATTTTTAAATAGTAACAGTAAACTGATTTTATTAAAATTTATAGAAAGCTTTCTAATAACAGCATTATTTATAAGGCACAGCTTTTGTTAAACTGTGTTATGTGGAAGTCTTTTGAAAGAATTTGATATTTTGGTGACTTGTAAAATGGTTAGTTTACATGTGTATTTCCTAAGCTGATGTTTATGCATTTTTTTCTTATTTGAATTTTTAAATTTTTTTTTTCTGTCTTCACAGTCACAAACTCGCAGAACCCCAAGTCTTTCGAGTCTCAATTCCCAGGATTCCAGTATTGAAATTTCAAAACTTACTGATAAGGTGCAGGCTGAGTATAGAGATGCCTATAGAGAATACATTGCTCAGATGTCCCAGCTAGAAGGGGGCCCGGGGTCTACAACCATTAGTGGCAGATCTTCTCCACACAGCACTTATTACATGGGGCAGAGTTCATCAGGGGGCTCTATTCATTCAAACCTAGAACAAGAAAAGGGGAAGGATAGTGAGCCAAAGCCCGATGATGGGAGAAAGTCCTTTTTAATGAAGAGGGGAGATGTTATCGATTATTCGTCAGGGGTTTCCACCAATGATGCCTCTCCTCTGGATCCTATCACTGAAGAAGATGAAAAATCAGATCAGTCAGGCAGTAAGCTTCTCCCAGGCAAGAAATCTTCTGAAAGGTCAAGTCTCTTCCAGACAGATTTGAAGCTTAAGGGAGGTGGGCTGCGCTACCAGAAACTCCCAAGTGATGAGGATGAATCTGGCACAGAAGAATCAGATAACACTCCACTGCTCAAAGATGACAAAGACAGAAAAGCCGAAGGGAAAGTAGAGAGAGTGCCAAAGTCTCCAGAGCACAGTGCTGAGCCGATTAGAACCTTCATTAAAGCCAAAGAGTATTTATCAGATGCCCTCCTTGACAAAAAGGATTCATCGGATTCAGGAGTGAGATCCAGTGAAAGTTCTCCCAATCACTCTCTGCATAATGAAGTGGCGGATGACTCCCAGCTTGAAAAGGCAAATCTCATAGAGCTGGAAGATGACAGTCACAGTGGAAAGCGGGGAATCCCACATAGCTTGAGTGGCCTGCAAGATCCAATTATAGCTCGGATGTCCATTTGTTCAGAAGACAAGAAAAGCCCTTCCGAATGCAGCCTGATAGCCAGCAGCCCTGAAGAAAACTGGCCTGCATGCCAGAAAGCCTACAATCTGAACCGAACACCCAGCACTGTGACTCTGAACAACAACAGTGCTCCAGCTAATAGAGCCAATCAAAATTTCGATGAGATGGAGGGAATTAGGGAGACCTCTCAAGTCATTCTGAGGCCTAGTTCCAGTCCCAACCCAACCACTATTCAGAATGAGAATCTAAAAAGCATGACACATAAGCGAAGCCAGCGTTCAAGTTACACAAGGCTCTCCAGAGAGTCTTCAGAGCTCCATGCAGCGGCCTCTCCTGAGAGCACAGGCTTTGGAGAAGAAAGAGAAAGCATTCTTTGAGAAAAATAAGCAAAGGCGAAGAGTATTGCTGTACCCTTATGACAGAATTGACCTGGATTTTGACTCCATCCATGCCCATCGTCTTTCTACATTTCACTGACAGATAACTAACAGATGAAGAGGCCGTGGTAAAAGAGACACCCACAGTACGACAGAGGGGAGCATGAGAAGTCATGGCTCACCAGCAAGCCTCTATTGCCTTTGTAATTAGAAGCTTGAAAACTCACTAATGCTACTGTACCTTTCCTTGGCGCATTACCCCATAAAACTTTTTGAGATGAGGTGAGATCTGAGTATAAAGATAGGTCAGAAGTATTTTAAAGGGCTTAATTTGCTCCCCCCACCCACAAAAAAAGTAAAAAACTGGAGTACCTTTTTGCAGAACATTTGGCAACCACACATTTGAGGGAAGATGTGGCATAGGTGAAGCAGAAGCAAACTCTGCCCTTAGGGGCTCATGGAGGTGAGAGCACACAGCCTGTGACACTAGGGAGATGCTCAGTAAACTGAGATCCAGCGTTCTATATGGTAGAGGCGTTGCTTATCACAGAGGTTCTGAATTTTAACTAGGAAGTATGTAATGAAGAGGGCTTTAAAGATTGCTAGGAAAGCCAGTCACCAGGGCTCGCAGTAGTGTAACCGGGCCATCATGAGCTGTCAGGAGAGTAGGTGTGGGCAGGGGCCAGTGACCTCCATAGGTTTATCTGTCAGAGGCTCTTCTCTCCAAAGCCCTGGCCTGGCTTCCAGCACCATCCAGCTGTGCCCAAGAAGCCACCCTGGTCTGTTCTCTCATTCTTTTAAATGGTGCCCAATTCTAAGTGAGGTTAGCAATGAGAAGAAAGAAAAAGAGGAATTCTTTTTCTGGAGAATCAGGGAGACATGGGTAATAATAGGCACTAATAAATATTTATAGATGAGTGAATGAGGAAATAATTACATCAAAAAGGTCAGTGACAATTAATAAATGACAAGGAAATATTTAATTAGGTAAAACTAAATCATTGCTTTCTATGCTAGGATAGATATCTTCATCTACTTCGTCTCTTCCTAAGTCAGCAAGTTAATTCTGGGGGAGGATCATGAGGAAGGAAATACTTTTAAAAAAAAGTTTAAAAACATGTAGCAAAGCACGAGTAAAAATATATATATATAATATATATAAGCGGTGTGACTGTAAAACTGTACTTTCCGTGAATTGTTAGCCGAGTTAAGAGAATGATGACCTTGAAATACTGTGTGGACTGGAAATGTTCCCCATCATCATGCAATGACATTTCGTTGTCATTTTAACACAGCTTATTTATGTAGAATGAATTCTGGTGGTTTACCCCAAGTCGCAGTTAGGATGGTAGATGGTGAGATCGCAGATGTGCGAGTCTCTAGAGTCAGTGTTACATTTGCGATGTTTATCTTTCAGTGGATTTTTATTAATATGCTGATAAAGTTATTTACTTGGCCAGTCATTGTGCTAAATAGTTGCTCTATTGTGTTTCATTGTCTTGATGTTTGAGTATAATCTAGCATTTTAATACAGTGTTTATTTTGCATGATCTTTAACAAATGTTTTAAGCAGTTTTAAAAAGGCAGGATGTTACTGACATACACTGAAGTCAGAACATTTTACTATTTATAGTGCTTATTAGTTTGCAAAATTGTATAATTAGGAATTATTTCAGAGACGATGTTTTGTTCTTTTTCAGGTGAGTAGTTGCCACGTAATATCATTGGAGTACATTCTTTATACTGTTTGTGAAATTAATACTAGCATATTAAGTGTACAAATAGATTTAGAAAACAATAAAAAAGTTGCATGCTATTCTGACTCATGAATTTTTATTCACTTTAATAATGATTCACGTTTTGATTAAAAATAAATTAGCTAGTGTGTTTGTTTTGTCCCATGTCTGAAATTTGTTAAAGACTTTTAGGTTCATGTACAGTCATGTAGTTGGCAGAAGTGTTCTGAACTGCTCCCAACTAGTCTTTTTAAGAGAATGTGGCTCATAAGTCCCAGTGCCTCAGTGGTGCTTTATAAAGCGTTTGTTCCACAGCACGCTAGCACCCAGCAGTGCTGTGCAGTGCATTCCTGTAGCTAGAAGAGGGAGGTTATCCAGATCCTAGAGGACATCAATTTATTTCATGAACTTACTGGAAAAGTTTGCTTTTTCATAGTAATACCAAAATTGACAAACCAGATGAGTGATTGAGTCACACATCATCTCCCTCGAAACTGTGTGTGTGTGTGTGTGTGTGTGTGTGTGTGTGTGTGTGTGTCTGTGTGTCTGTATCTGTTTATAATGTACAGCTCAGTCTGATTCTCACATATGCAAAACTCTGCTTTAACTGGGTGAAAAATGATAGAAAAAGAAATTGGTGCTCTAATCTTTATAATCCCTTAGATTCTGTCTCATTTAGAGTCCTGTGGAGTGTTTTTGTGGTTTGTTATTTGTTTGTTTGAGACAGGATCTCACTCTGTCATCCAGGCTGAATGCAGTGGTGCCATCACAGCTCACTGCAGCCTTGACTTCCTGGGCTCAAGCAGTCTCCCAGCTCAGCCTTCCACGTAGCTGGGACTATATGCATGTGCCACCACACCTGGCTAATTTTTATTTTTTGAGGAGATGGGGTCTTGCTGTGTTGCCCAGGTTGGTCTCGAACTTGGATACAAGCAATCCTCCCTTCTTAGCCTCCCAAAAGCCTGGGATTATAGACATGAGCCACCATGCCCAGTGGAGTCCTGTGTTTTAGGTACCGTTTTGCCTTCACCGTAAGCCACAGATAGTTCTGATAATGTAGCAAGTATTAAGCCAGATTAATTCACTGTGGTCTTACGGAGCGCTACCTGTTAGTACAGGCTTCCTGCAGGAGAAGATTGGAAATAAAAAGCTGTTGATCTCTTTCAGTTGAAATCACTTCCACAGTGCAGGGTATTTAAGGATCAACTCTCCAACACTGGGAAATTTAAGTTTTCATAACCACAAACATTTTTAATATTAAAAGGAAAATGTGTCTTCATGTTATATTTTACTTATATGGGTTTACATAGTGGTCGGAATAATTTTAATTGCTTAGCCAGGTAATTTTAGATGAAACTTACTTGCAAAAATGCTCATTTTGAGAACTCTTTAGACTATTTGCATGTGAGAATGCTGCAGTAAAACATGTTTGTAATTTTTTTTTTCTTACAAATACTAACCATTAGAAGATGTTTTATGAATGAAAATAAATCTTCTTACGGGTAAGATAAAAAATTTAAAAGTTGATTTTTAGTTATACCCGGAATTCTCAGCCTATTTAGAAGTATCCCATAGTTTAAAAGTCCAGAAATCTCTGAATTCCTGGCTAACTCCTGAGTAAAATCAACCTATCTACCAGGAAAAGTACTTGTTCCCCTTTATTTTATGAGCCAGTGACTTGGGGGAATAAATGGGTAAAAGGGAAGGTGCTGTAAATTAACTTCTGTGGCCAGCACTCATGACCGAGCATCTAGGCTCCTTTATTCCCACCTTCTCTTCCAGACACACGCCGACACTGGGCTGAAGGGAAGAAACCAGTGGGGATACTGTTCCTTTGTAGGGGGCAGCATGAGTAGACCCAGGTGGGCTCAGAATCGATTGCATTTTTAATTTCCAGGCTGTGGGGACTCCCTACCCTTCCCTACCTCAGAATTTTAAGCATAGGCCATAATTATGCAACCGAATTGAAAAATGGAAGCGTATAGATAAGAGCCAGCACTGGAAAGTTTTTTTAATGGCTTATCACAAAGGTTGAGAATCCCTGGTTGAGACTGATTAAACAGAAAGAGAATTTACAATCTTACATAATTTTAAACCCTTTCATGCCTAGGAAGAAAATGCTGGCCTTGAGATAGATAGCTCTTCAGAGGATCCAGATTAAACTAAGGTATGTAAACAATTAGTCTTCAAAGTCAGCTACAGTCATATGCCACGTTGGGACATTTTGGTCAACAATGGACCGTATCTGTGACAGTGGGCACATAAGATTCTAATACTGTATTTTTCCTGTACCTTTTCTATGTTTAGACACACAGATAGCATGGTGACAGTTGCCTGCAGTATTCAGTACCATGCTGTACAGGTGTGTAGCTAGGAGCAGTGGGTCATGCCACACAGCCTAGGTGTGTAGTCGGTGGTAGCATCGTACCTAGATGCATCCTATGATGTAACCACGACAAAATTGTCCAACAGCGCATTTCTCAGAATGCATCCCTGTCGTCAAATGATGCATGGCTGTAGTTTTAAGCCAGCTGTCCAGTTCTTGCCAATTAGAGAATTTTTATTCTTGCCACTTTAAAAAACAGAGTCAAGAAGCATCTAACATGGTTACTAGAAATCAAATACTGTCGCCTACCTGGTCAAAGCCTTTTAAGCAAGGTGACTAGCCAACTCACAGCCTTGGCTTACACTGGCATCAGAGTCTGGTGTGTGCCATGCACACGTGCTGTGGGTGGAATGTTTCATGACAAGGACTTTCTGGAACTCAGAACTGAAACCCTCTTTGAGTGGGGCCTGGGTAGCTGTAGAATGGGCAGGATCTGAATTCCCAGTACAATGAGGCATTCTGAAAAATAAAGAATGTGTAAGAATAAAAGGGTCGGTCAAGAAGGAGGAGCAATTATTTCCAAACTATTCATAGGATGACCCTTTAAAAATCATAAAAACCTATCTGGAGTGAAAGACCAACCTAAATGAGCAATAGCATGGATTACATATAGAAAATAAAGACAAGTGTTCCTGTTTCAAAGCACACGAATACTCTGAATCTGCCCACAGAGCATCAGCAGCAGTCATCTTTTTTACCAAGATTGCATGTAAGTCCATTTTCTTGGATGAAATGTGATTTTTGTAGTGTTATTTACACTAGTGATACGTGCCAGGAACCCTTTCATAGTTTTTCTGAGATTTAACAGAACATGGAATAATATATCACACTGAATTCTTAGAACTTGAGTAAATGAAGCTTTTCTTTTAGAAACAATGTAGAATTACATGCTCCATATTATTCAAATTAAGAAGCTTTTGAAATAATAAGACCATCTTGATTATCCGTGATCATTTTCTAATTTTAACATTTTGTACATATTTACCTCATTGTCTTTCAAGGCAACAAGACCTATAGATCTAGTCCCCTGCCCATAGACCCAAGCACTTTTCTCATTTCTTCTGACAGTTCGAGTCACTTCTCACAGTTGACTTCCTCACCAAATAATAAGGGGGTGAAGAAGACTCGGCCTACCTACCACTCAGTAATCCTGCTGTCCAGTCGACTGGAGAAGAGAGATTTGTTCACCTCTACTAGTGTGATTTGTTCTTAGTAGTTGTAGAATTTAAATTGGTTTTAGTGGAATGTTCCTTTTATGAAATTTTAAGTAAAAGCCATTTAGTATATATTTAGTATAGCAAGAAGCATGTGAATGAGCTCTATATAACCTGCCACTTCAAATCTTACAGCATCTTCTTGGTCAGATGTCTAATAAAAAGTTAGATTGTTATTTTCAAATTTATCATAGTCCCTGATACTTTAACTTCTTAAAGCTGTGTTTATAAGAATTTATACACTGCATGTTGTTGTACTTGATGCAAATTAAACTATTTTTATTTTCAAATAAGTTAATTTATATTTTGAGTTATTTGTGTTTTTCTCCTTCTGTCTTTTACCTGAGTTCTTTTCAGTTGTTTTGTGTTGTAAGTTTTTTTACGTTATCATGTATTTTCCTTTTTCAGGTTGTCATCCTATTTTACTGTAAAACATTCCTTAGAGCAGTAGATTGGGAAGGAACCTCAAGACATTGTTTAGATCAAATCCTGGATTTCAGAAAAGCCAGTGGACGTTCAACAAATGCTTGTTGGCCAGGTGCTGTGGCTCATGCCTATAATCCCAGCACTTGAAGGGGGCCAAGGTGGGAAGCTGGCTTGAGGCCAGGAGTTCACTGCCAGCCTAGGCAACATGGTGGGATTCCAGCTCTATAAAAATAAAAATAAAAAAATTAGCCAGGAATGCTGGTGTGCACCTGTAGTTCCAGCTACTCGGGAGGCTGAGGTAGGAGGATTGCCTGAGCCTGGGAGACTGAGGATGCAGTGAGTGGTGATCACAACACAGCACTCCAGCCTGGGTGACAGTGTTAGGTCCTGTCTCAAATAAATAAATGATAAATAAATAGATAAGACTTGTTAAGTGAATGAATAAACTAGGGGCCAACTCTGATAGAGTCTGCCCACAAATCCTACACAGTGCCTTCAAAACACTGACTTTAGGCCAGGCACGATGACTCATTCCTGTAATCCTAGCACTCTGGGAGTCTTTGAGGTGGGCTGATCATCTGAAGTCAGGAGTTCGAGACCAAACTAGCCAACATGGTGAAACCCTGTCTCTACTAAAATACAAAAATTAGCTGGGTGTGGTGGCGGGCGCCTGTGGTCCCAGCTACTCAGGGGGCTGAGGCAGGAGAATCACTTTAACCTGGGGGACAGAGGTTGCAGTGAGCCACGATTGCACCACTGCGCTCCAGCCTGGGCGACAGAGTGAGACACTGTCTCAAAAGAAAATAAATAATAAACAAAATACTTAATGTAAATCCCTCAACATTGTGCTGCTGCACCACAGTTCCTTACAGGCTCCACCTTCGCTCTCACTTTCTACCCACCCTGTTACCTGCCTGGCCCCGTAAGCTTTTCTGTTTGTGATTTTGGAAATCTTTAAACCATAACAACATGCTTTGTTGCAAACTCCCAGGGAGTGAAGCCAGGCATGGTGGCATGCACTTGGAATCCCAGCTACTTGGGGAAGCTGAGGCAGGGGGATCACTTGAGCCCAGGAGTTCAAGACCAACCTGGGCAACATAGCGAGAGCCTGTCTCATAAAAAGGGAAAAAATGGAGGAAAGCCTCCCAGGGATAGACATCCACAGCCGGTCTTGATAAGCTCCATCGTCTTGGGGTGTGAGGCCGTGCTCCCACACGGATGTATTTTTAATCCTCTCGTACTTTGTTTAGTCCTTTGTGGAGATGCCCATTTCATTTAGTCCTTTGTGGAGATGCCCATTTCATAAATTAATAGAATTCTAGAATCTAATTAAAATGGTTCAACTCTACATTTTACTTTAGGGTAATATCGGGACCATCACAGAATGGGATGTCGGTTTACCCTATCTATAGCTCAACTCTTCAACCGTTCTTTTAGCAAAGCCAGTTATCTTCACTGACCACCCCTCACTGCCCTCTACTATTTCCTCCCTCAGATAGACTACTCTGATTAAGCTTGAGCTAGAATAAACACTTTATCCTGCGATTCCATATTGAGAATTTTATACTTGAGTGATCCATTATGTGTTACTGAAAAATTTATGATGTTGAGGGAGGGTAACTGCTGTAACAACCATCACCAAATCTAATCGACTGAATACATTTGACATTCATTTCTTGTTCACGTGACAGTTCAGTGTTACCTAAATTCACGTGAAGACTGAGAGGCCCAGGGCTCTGCCCCACCTTCTGCACCCGCAGGGGAAGAGGCTGGAGGACGCATGCGCCCAGGCCTGGAAGTGACGCATTTGGTGCTTTCACCCATAGTCCATTGGCCTTCTTAAGTCATGGACTCCTGCTGAGCTGCAAGGGTGCCTGGGAAATCCATGTGACTGTGTGCACTGGAGGAAGGGGAGCGTTTTGGTGAGCACACAGGAGTCTTTGCCACTAGATGATGATGAGGATTATCCACAGCCGATTAAGCATGGAGACTTATCTTGTATCAAACAGATGAGTTGTCAACATCTCATGTTTACTTTGTGTGCGAGTTTTATACAGGTAGGAAAGGCTGTTAGAATCTTAACACCTAACTGGAAGAAGGGTTTTAGAGAAGGGTGGTTTTCAGTAAGCCAGTTCTTTCCATAGTCCAAGAAGGCAAATGAATTTCCAGTGTGGAGCAGTTTGCAGGCAAGGTTTTTGTTTTGGTTTTGGCCAGGCTGGAGTGCAAGTGGTGTGATCAGAGCTCACTACATTCTCGAACTCCTGGCAGTAAGTCATCCTCCTGCCTCAGCCTCCCAAAGGCAGGTAAGGTTAAGAAGAGGGGAAAGGTGAAGTTTCACAGCTTTTCTAGAATTCTTTTTATTCAAGGGACTCTCAGACCATTAGACCCAACCAGAATCAGCTCAATTTTCAAGATTTGCTTATAAGTTTTTGTAATATAAACATCGGATTACTATCAGTTCTTTAGGTTCTTCTCTCCCTCCCGGAACACTGGCAACAGGAACTCTTGGGAGCTTCTCCCTGTTCTTGCAGATGTGTCAGGATGTGATCCTGGGGGCTCCCACGCCAGCCCACACCCTCTGTGGTATAAGCAGGGATTGGCAGGTAGTGAGACACTAAACCGTCCTGAAGTGAGCGCTCATGTCCCAGAAACACACCTTCCAC
Organism: Saimiri boliviensis; assembly: GCF_048565385.1. NCBI lineage: Eukaryota > Metazoa > Chordata > Mammalia > Primates > Cebidae > Saimiri > Saimiri boliviensis. The sequence continues at coordinate 8,441,793 of NC_133449.1, read as the reverse complement.
CTCAGAAGCCAGTGGGAAAGCTAGACGTTGTGTCTGCATGTTTGTTCATAGACACACTCTCCTGCAGTCTGACTCTGTTGACCACTTTCCAGTTTGCTCATATCAGAATGTCTTTGGTTCTGAGATGCACATTTTCTTCTAACTTGTCAGAAATTAGAATATGTCTTGCAGTCAGTAAAATCTATGGCAACATTTTTTTTACTTAATGGTTCCTAAAACTCCTGTAGTTGATGATGTCTTGCTTAGGTTTAATGAAAGATATTTTAATAGATGGCATCATTATGTTGAGTTGTGTCTCTATCAGTATTGATGGACTGGGGATGATTTATATTCAACTGACCCCCCAAATTCAACATTTTGTGTTGAATATTTATTTTGTCAGTGTTCTTTATCCTGTATTCATTTTGAATACGTAAAGTATTGTGTGTTTGTTATAATAAAACAGCTTACTGTGTTTGAACACACTGTATCTGACAATGTTCTAGACCTAATTTGATCTTCATGATCACTTCATAAAATAGTTATTATTATCCTCAATTCACAAATGAGAAAGTTAGAGACAGAGATGTTAGGGAATTCCCCAAAGTCACACAGCCACTGAGTGGCAGAGCCAGGGTCTGGCTCCAGAGCCCGGCAGTGTGGCTCCTGATGCCACCCACTCTCCACATGGCACTTACTGTTACTTCTCCTTGCCGGTGAGAGATGGGCCGATTCTCACATTTTTCCAGGACACATTTTCAGTTTAGCTTTATTCGCTGTATCATCATCATCATCATCATCATCATCATCATCATCATCATCATTGTGTTTTCTTGTTTTCAAATAGGGTTTGGAGTGTCTTCAAGGGTTTCTGTTTTAGAAAAATAAAACTGAAAATTATCTATGGTCATGTGAATTATATTTATAGAGAAAAATAGTCTTGTTTTATTAACATCAGACATCTTTGTTCCCACTAATGACTTTGGAACAATGTTCAGTAACAGGCTAGGAATCGATGGACATCACCCATCCAGTTATTGTGCATGGATTAGACCACTACCTTAAAGTTTGTGCATAGTGTTGAATATATTAATCTTATTTGCAGTCCTGTTGTCATCTGGCTTAGATATATTTGCCGTTTCCTATGTCTCTTGTCAGTATTCCATGTAAGATTATAATCCCAAATACCACAATATGTATTTTTCTTCATACTTCATTATTAAACAGTATTAATGCTTAATAAATGTTAATATATAAGTAATATATGCATATTTAAAAAATTACTACTGCTGTAGAGTGTTTTTTAATGATTGTGGTCTCATAAGGAAAAAAGAAAAGAAAATAGGCAAAACAGGAGCCCTTTTCCCTTCCATAATGACAAGTCAGTCACCAAAGCCAAAAGCCAGTAAGCGCAGCAATAGCAGTGGACAGTGGGTTGAAATGGCCTGGTGGCACTTCCATGTTATGTAACCAGCCGCCTACCGACTGGAGTGCTCCCTCCCAGCCAGACACTCTATCAGCGTTTCACATGGATTAACTCCTTAAATCCTAATAACCCTACACAGTGAATGCTGTTGCTTTCCCTAGTTTACAAATAAGGAGACTAAGATGCAGAAAAGGTGGAACTTTTTAACAATAGCACATTCGATTTTTATAACTGTCCTCTAAAACATTGACATTATTTTTATCTTGATTTTTGAGAAAACTGAAAATTCAGGAATTGGAGACTTCTGCCTTCCCCAAGGCCACCAGCTAGTGACAGAACCAAAACACCAGCTCCAATTGTCTAAGTCCAGATTTGATGCATTTTTCACACACACCGTGGTACCGGCACCCCCTGCAGCGTCTACCACTCTCGGCTGTGCAGGCCTGTGCGGCATCTGCTTCCATCTTTCCTTGTAGAAAAGGTTGACGGAGAGCATTGAACACATGCTCAGCCGAGGCAGCCCCAGGCTTCCCCAGCGCCTTCCTCTTGGCTCTTCCTTTTCATCAAAGCAGCCTAACTGCTAGACAGGACCTGAGTCCAGATCTGCAGGTGATCCTGGACCAGGAACTCATTGGATCTTTGAATCCTCATCTCCCTCAAAATTCCTGTCTGGCTACAGCATCTTCACTGATGGGATCTTGTAAACTGAACTCTGCCCTTTAATATAAACATAACTAATTTGAAATGGATTTAAACTGGTGCTGTGTGCATCTGTGTGTGTGTGTGTGCACACAAAATTTGACCAAACCTATCACTGAATTGGTTAGTTCCTTGGTTAATAAATTGTAAGTTGAAAGAACAGCTGAGTCACAAGGCTTGAGTTACGGGCCTGGCTCTGTTATTAATTTATGAAATGGTTATTGATTTTCAGCCTCAGTTTGTATTTTGAAAAACAATGATGAAGGAATGAGAATTATCCTTTTGGGTCAGGTGCAGTGGCTCATGCCTGTAATCCCAGCACTTTGGGAGGCTGAGGTGGGCAGATTACAAGGTCAGGAGATTGAGACCATTCTGGCCAACATGGTGAAACCCCGTCTCTACTAACACAAAAATTAGCTGGGCGTGGTGGCACGTGCCTGTAATCTGAGTTACTTGGGAGGCTGAGGCAGGAGAATCGCTTGAACCAGAAAGTTCGAGGTTGTGGTGAGCTGAGATCATGCCATTGCATTCCAGCCTCGGTGACAGAGCAAGACTCCGTCTCAAAAAAAAGGAATTATCCTTTTGACAATTGGTACTGCCTCCCCTGGCTTATTGGATGCTAGTCACTTTGCAAATATCAGCTCCCTAATCTGTAGGAATCTAAGGCTTCAAAACCTTCCCTAATGTCTCTCTGCTGGTACACCTTAGAACAGGGATTTGAACTCACATCTGATATCAAAACCAATCGATACACACCTCTGCTGTGCCTTCTGCCTCTCCAGCAATGTAGGTGAACTCAGTTTCCAGGCTCCAGGGGGTATTAAAGAGACAGTCACAAGCATGTGGAGTGAGGAGAACATGCTGTGGTCATTTCATCCAGCTTCCTCATGCTTGCCAATCAGGAAATCATAAAGTGGTTGTATAATTACAAGTGATACACAGGAGGGTTCGCTTTCATTCCACTTTTAGCTGTGTTTGATCGCTTCTTCTGGGTCTCCTTCTGGCTAGCAGAATACAGCTTCTTGTCATTAGAATCCGACTTCTTGGGTGCTAATATTCCCTGGGTTTAGACACCTAACCTCATTTCTCTTTCATTTATTTTCTTTTACAAGTCTCACTCTTTTGCCCAGGCTGGAGTGCAGTGGCACCATCTCTGCTCACTGCAACCTCCGTCTCCCAGATTCAAGTGATTATCTTGCCTTAGCCTCCCAAGTAGTTGGGATTACAGGTGTGCTCCACCACACCCAGCTAATGTTAATATTTTTAGTAGAAACAGCGTTTCACCATGTTGGCCAGGCTGGTCTCGAACTTCTGACCTCAAATGATCTGCCTGCCTTGGACTCCAAAAGTGCTGGGATTACAGGTGGGAGTCATCATGCACAGCCCTCATTTCTTATGAAATTTGATGTGAGTTATCAAGTTTAACTGTGTATCTGGAAGGGCACTATACCAATTTTTCAGAACACATTCTTTTCCCTAAAGAGTCCCAGGATGGGCCGGGCGCAGTGGCTCAAGCCTGTAATCCCAGCACTTTGGGAGGCTGAGGCAGGTGGATCACGAGGTCAAGAGATCGAGACCATCCTGGTCAACATGGTGAAACCCCGTCTCTACTAAAAATACAAAAAAAAAATTAGCTGGGCATGGTGGCGTGTGCCTGTAATCCAAGCTACTCAGGAGGCTGAGGCAGGAGAATTGCCTGAACCCAGGAGGCGGAGGTTGAGGTGAGCCGAGATCGTGCCATTGCACTCCAGCCTGGGTAACAAGAGTGAAACTCCGCCTCAAAAAAAAAAAAAAAAAAAAAAAAAAAAGAGTCCCAGGATGCCAAAAATGCTAAGTGCCCTGACCCATTTTCCAAAAATGTTTGCATTTCTCATAGGGAAACTATTCTATTACTTAAAAAGAATTGATGATCTCTAAAAGTATAAAATCATTTAAAAGTACACATTTTTAAATTGAGAGCACAGGTAATTCATTCTTATAACAAAATATTTGAAATACCATGGGTGTGTGTTGTAAAATTTTAAGTTGCTTTGGGAATATAGCATTTGCATCTTGTATTTTTGATAGTTTAACAAGATATCAAAGCTGCATTGCAGATATCTCAGCAGAAATATTTCCATTAATAAACAGTTTCTAGGGTTAGCAAATTAACATTATCACAAATAGCATGTCAGAAATTTGTATCCCATGTTTTATGGAAGTACTTCTTTAACATTTTCCAATTAGTTTATTTTTAACCTTTTTTTTTAGGAGATTAATTTTCTTTTAAAGATTTTATTGACTGGAAGTTACAAGGTGATATTTCAAATATAATTCAAACCCATTGGTTCTGAATTGTTTAGCTTTTCTGGATAGTATAAATTTGGTTACAAACTGAATTAGAACATTGTAATTTCAGAAATTATGTGTGAAAGGCAACTCTTTTTTGAGCCTTGGAGTTGGTCATTAAAAACACTGTTCTAGGCTGGGAGGGCAGCTCAGGCCTATAACTCCAGAACTTTGGGAGGTCAAGGTTGGAGGATTGCTTGAGGCCAGGAGTTTGGGTCCAGCCTGGGCAACATGGTGAGACTCTGCCTCTACAAAAAAGTAAAAAGTTTAAAAAAAATTAGCTGGACATGGTGGCACACACCTGAAGTCCCAGCTACTTGGGAGGCTGAGGTGGGAGGGTCACTTGAGACCAGGAGTTGATGCTGCAGTGAGCTGTGATCACATCTCTGCACTTCAGCCGGTGTGACAGAGTGAGACTCTGTCTCAAACAAAAACAAAAACTGTTGTAAATACCATAATTAAGTTTATTTTTCTATTATTAAAAAATCGTTAGATTAAGATTTATCCTATTTTAGCTGTTCTGCCATATATATATATATATATATATATATATATATATATATTTTTTCATAAAATCTACCTTGTTAGTAGTGGTATTAAGGTTTTCCAGAGACACAGAAACAATAAAATGTAGACAGACAGATGCCTAAGAGATTTATTATGAGAACTGGCTTATGCAATTATGGAAGCTGAGAGGTCCCACAATCTACTCTCTGCAAGCTGGAGAGCCAGGAAAGCTGGTGATGTCACTCATACCAAGTCTGTAGCCCTGAGAAATGGAGGGTGAAGGAAATGAGTGGGGGGTGCCGGTGTGTGAGTCCTGAAGTCTGAAGCCCTGAGAACCACAGGAGTCCAAGGTCTAAGGGCAGGAGATGACAGTCCCAGATCAAGAAGAGAGAATTCGCCTTTCCTCCATCTTTTTGTTCTCTTTGAGCCTCAGCAGATTGGGTGATACTCACCCACGCTGGCGAACGTGAATCCTCCTCACCGAGTCCACTCATGAAAACTCTGACCTCTTCTGGAAACACTCCCGCAGAGATTCCCAGAAATACTGTTTTACCAGCTGTTTGAGCATACCTTGCCCAGTCAATTTGACACATAAAATTCATACTCACGGTATCTATTCATAGATGAGGAAAGTGTACTAGTGTTTTCTGAGACAAAGGCAGACATAATTCAACTAAACAAAAAGACCAGGTGGAGGGCTGGCATTGCCCAGGAATACAGACATGGAATCCATCGCAATGGGAGAGAGACCGAATACATGGGCACAGATGTCAGAGGAAAGCAACACTGTCCACACCCAAAACTCCTTTAAGTGTAACACAAAATGAGTGAGCTTTGGGGGGTGCACATCATACCTCAACACAACTGTTTAAAAAGATTTAAAATATTATTTTATTTTGTATTACTGAAAATTTTACAAGCCTTATTTTACATGAAGGAGAGGAGGAAAAATGTTCCACATAAACCCGTAAAATAGGGAGATAGGCAAATACAGGAGAGTGACCAGGGTGAGAAGGCCATTGTCCTTCTGAGCTAAACTGAACATCAAAGGACAGTACCCAGGATGGTGTGGGACTGGTTTAAGAGTAGACACGCAGATCCACAGAACAGAAAAGAGATTCAAAATGTCAACCCTCAAATATATTTTGACAAAAGCACAAAGCAATTACATGGATAAAGCATAGCATTTTCCGCTATCCTTTTTATGGATAAATGATGCGAGAACAATTGGGTGTTTATATGTTCCCCCATCCCCAAATAACCTAGACACAGATCTTAAGCCTTACACGAAAATTAACTCAAAAAGGGATCATAGATGTACACGTAAAATGCAAAACTATGAAATGCCAAGAAGAAAACATCAGAGAAAATCTACACGACCTTAGGTTTCATGGAAAGTTTTACCTGCGATACCAAAAGCACAATCCATAAACCAGGATCATGGGCAAACATCTCTGCTGTAAATCCTAGGATACTCAGTGAACCTGAGAGAGAAGCACAAAGATGAATGGAGAGAAAGAGAAAAGGGAATGATGAAGGTCAACAACTGAGAAGGGGAGCAGCCTCTAGAAGCCTGCTTTCCCATCAAACTGAGAATGACTTCCATCCAAGCAAGCCAAATCCTTGGCTTCCTGCAAACCCAGCCTCATGAGACCCTTTCAGGCTACTTTGAACCTGTTTTACTACTTAATTTAAAAAATTCTGCTGCGTGTTCTCACTCATAGGTGGATGCTGAACAACGAGAACACATGGACACAGGGAGGGGGGCATCACACACTGGGGTCTGTTGGGGGGAAATAGGGGAGGGACAGCGGGGAGTGAGGAGTTGGGGGGATGGCATGGGGAGAAATGTCAGATATAGGTGAGGGGGAGGAAGGCAGCAAATCACACTGCCACATGTGTACCTATGCAACAATCTTGCATGTTCTTCACATGTACCCCCAAACCTAAAATGCAATAAAAAAGAAAATTCTGCTGCAATTAAAGTCACTAATACATAATCTCACACTTGATTATACTCTGCCCTCTTGTATTAGCTTCTAATTTTACACAAGTGTCGTTTGCCAGAAACTTTGAAACACTTTTATTTAGGATTTATGTTTCCATTGTTTTTAATCACCCAAAGTGCAAAGCTCTGCACTCAGCCTCCTAAAAGGGAAATACACGATTTTAAAAAAGAAGTGTATTAGTCTGTTCTCACTCTGCTATAAGGACGTAGCCAAGACCAGGTAATTTATAAAGGAAAGAGGTTTAATTGACTCACAGTTCTGCAGGGCTGGGGAGGCCTCAGGAAACATACATCATGACAGAAGGGGAAGCAAACATGTCCTTCTTTACAAGGCAGCAGGAAAGAGAAGAATGAGTGCCCAGTGAAGGGGAAAGCCCCTTATAAAACCATCAGACCTCCTGAGAACTCACTCACTGTTATGAGAACACCCTGGGGGAACCAATCCTGTGATTCAATTGTCTCCCACTGAGTCCCTCCCATGACACATGGGGATTATGGGAACTACAATTCAGGATAAGATTTGGGTAGGGACACAGCCAAACCCTCTCAGGAAGAAAGAAAACTGAATAGAAAGGGACCTAGGATAGGAGATGGGCAAGGAAGGAAAAGATCTCCGGGCTCTTGTGCCATTGAAGAAGCCCTTCCATAAGGCTACAGGCTTCCCATCTGCAGAGCTGCCTTTTGTGAGATGAAGTGCCAGTACTGTGTGGCCTATCTGTTAATTCCTAAATGAATCCCTTTTAGAAAGCAGGAGAGACAGTCATAAGAGGACACCTAGCTTTCTTTAATACATTCTTTAAATGAAAATATTTTTAACAAAATCAGGTTATTTATAAGTTCTTCTCTGTAGCCAGGAGTCAATTTTAAAGCACAGGTGGAAAGAAGTACTTAATATTTTTTGCTTTGAAATTATTTTATAACCCCTGTTATGTTTTAGAAGTACAAAATAAATCAATAAATCAATTAATAGGTTTGGGGTAGGGAGAAAATTCACGTAAGTCTGAACTGAGAGGAGAGAATATCATAGCAAGGAGAGAGTAGAAAGTTGGTTAGAAATACAGGAATCACCTTATAGCTCTGCCCAAGAAGGCCCCCATAGTGTCATTTTACCTTGGGGCTTTCTTGAATGTATTGTGACATTCTAGAACAGATTACATACTCATCACAAAAATTTAAAAAAAATCAAAACTCTAATCATTTATAAATGACTTTTAGATTCCTTTTTTTTTTTTTTTAAACAGGATCTTGCTCTGTCTCTCAGGTTGGATTGTGGTGGCACAATCACAGCTCACTGCAGCTTCACACTCCTGGGTTCCTACCTCAGCCCCTCCCAAGTAGCTGAGACCACAGGTGTGTGCCACCACACCCACCTAATTTTTAAATTTTTGTAGAGACCAAGGTCTCACTTTGTTACTCAGGCTGGTCTTGAACTCCTGGACTCAAGCAATCATCTCAGATTGGCCTCCCAAAGTGCTGGGATTACAGGCATGAGCCACTGGGCCTGGCCAGCTTTTCAGTGATTTCTGCCATTATTCCCCTCCTTTACCAGCAGTGAGCATGAACATAAACATGACTTGCAACTCAGTGTGGTGGTTGATTTTACATGTCAGTTTGACTGGGGCATCGGGTGCCCAGACATTGATTCAGACATTATGCTGGGTGTGTCTGTGAGGGGTTTCTGGATGTTAACATTGGAATCAGGGGCTAAAGTCGATTGCCTTCCCTTGCAGAGGTGGGCCTGATCCAATCGATGGCAGACCTGACTGGAGCATACATGCGGAATAAGAGGGAACTCCTGCCTGCCTGCTGAGCTGGGATATTGGCTCTTCTGGTCTTTGGACTTGGATTAAAATATTGGCTCTTCTTGGGTCTCAAGCCTGCCAGCTTTCAGACTGGAGGAGACACCATAGGGGGTCCTGGTTCTCAGGCTTTCAAGTCTGGCTGGAACTCCACATCAGCTCCCCTGGGGCCCAGCTTGCTGGCTGCAGACACTGAGACTTCTGTGGAGAACTTTAATATAGATTTCACTACTGTGAGTGGCTGAAGGACAGGGCTTTAAGAATAAACTTCTGAATTGGTCCTGAGGTTTCTGTATTTCCACTCCTACCAACCCCTTTGCTTCTAGACCTAAACCTAGACCCTGGTGCCAGCAGGTCCCTAAAGGTTAGGCATGGTGAGAGCCAGGAGGGGGTGTGCCGCACTCCCAGAGAACGCCTGCGTTTCCTAATGTATACAGAAAGAAACCAAGAAACCTGGGAAATGGGTGTGGATGGCAAGAGTGTGAGATGATGCTGGGAGGAGCCTAAGGCCGGAGCAGACTGAGTTCATTGTGAGTCCGGCTTGCAGAGCTTCTGCATTTGATGCTATAGCTCAGCAACTTGGAAAGGCTCTCACAGTATGGTTGGTTGATGGGCTGAAACAGGGACCAAAAGATGATCCACAGCTAGCAGACTGGAAATGCTGGACCAAATCTATATTTTCTTACGTCACAATCATAGAGCCAGCATCCATGTAACCAGAGCAAAGTTAAGAAACCAAAATTGGGCCGGGCGCGGTGGCTCAAGCCTGTAATCCCAGCACTTTGGGAGGCCGAGGCGGGTGGATCACAAGGTCAAGAGATCGAGACCAACCTTGGTTAACAAGGTGAAACCCCGTCTCTACTAAAAATACAAAAAACTAGCTGGGCATGGTCGCGCGTGCCTGTAATCCCAGCTACTCAGGAGGCTGAGACAGGAGAATTGCCTGAACCCAGGAGGCGGAGGTTGCGGTGAGCCGAGATCGCGCCATTGCACTCCAGGCTGGGTAACAAGAGCGAAACTCCGTCTCAAAAAAAAAAAAAAAAAAAAAAAAAAAGAAACCAAAATTGCTGGCTGGGCGCAGTGGCTCACGCCGGTGATCCCAGCACTTTGGGAGGCCAAGGCCAGTGAGCGGATCACAAGGTCAAGAGATCAAGATCATCCTGGCCAACATGATGAAACCCCATCTCTACTAAAAATACAAAAATTAGCTGGGCGTGGTGGTGCTCGCTTATAGGCCAGCGGTGTTCAGTGACTCCCTGTCCCTTGCCGAACCCGATTCTAATGATGTCAGGTGGACAGCCAAGGCCCTGTGATCTCTGACCCCAACTCACTCCTGCGCAAACTCCATTTCTCAGCTGGAGTTGTCCACTTACTGAGTTTTTCCTGAATATTAGGAAGATCTTCAGGAAACTCGAGGAACAGATAGTCCTTATCACTGTGAGCTTGTCCGCATTCCTTCCTGTGTCCAGAACACCCCCTCATTTATTCTGTCTTGCTGAAATGCTGTGCCTCTGGACACAGCATCTTCCCCTGAAATGCAATTATCTTGGGGGTAACCCTTGAAACTTAAAAACTTACCACAATTCAAGGAAGTGTTTATTCAGGCAGCCATTGTGGTCATCAAGTCACTGGGCCAAGGGGCAAACCTTAACTTGTTAACAGAATTTATTCCTGAAAGAGCTGCAATAGGCCAAAACATAATTGAATCTCCAAAGTTTTTGAGAAATGTAATGAATGATGTTAAGAAGAATGTTCTTGTGTGACTTACGGAAGCAGAAGAACCCTTGAGCTTAGTAATATTCAGAAGCATGGAGTCCAACAGTCTTAATTTGCAAATTAAAAAAATCTAGGCTCAAAGTGTTCCCCAGCAAGTCACAACTTGTTTCAATGTGCAGCAGCATTAATCTTAACATTGTCTAAACTAATCTTGTTCTAGAAGGCTAAAAAAATAGAAGAATGTATTAATAGGCATTGGCTGGAAAGGAAGTAACCATTACTTGAAGCAAAGAATTAGTATCAAGTTTATGGGAAGTCTAATGTTCATGTCAAGTTTAAATACATAAAAAAGAGATTTTGGAATAAAATGACATCAAACTTGAGTGTGGCATGAAATTAAAATTAAGGTATGAACGATCAGAGACAATCCAAGTGAAAAGTTAGTCAACTTTCAGAATCCTGAAAAAGGTAAGAGCTGTGAATTCCGCGAATTGCTAAGTGCTGGGAGAAGGACGGAAGGGTGAATTTGGGAGAGTGCATGGCGTGTGTTGAAGGACACCTTGAACACAAAGTGAGACTGTCTAAGTTTTGTGCGGTGAATCTGAGTGACAGTGGAGAGGTCATAAGGCCTAGCATTTGTTCTAGTCTTTCAGAGGAAACTGGACAAAAGTAGCCTGGGTTTGAGGAAAACAGTAATTGGCAATGAAAGGTGGTGTTTTCTCTGTGACCCAGAAACAAAGTGTCAAAGTTTGCCCTGGAAAATTACAACATTACCAAGATCCCCAGAACTGCACGTGTCAAAATCCCAAATAAAGAGCACATGGCTTTGTTCCTCTGACATCTGTGTATTGCTGGATCCAGGAGGTAGAAAAGTCCATCCCTGTTAACATGCTCACGTCCTGAAGGGCATGAACGATGCTTCACTACACACAGCTGAGCATGGCCGGCTAGCTGCCGTGCTCCCCATGGTGGGGGTGGGGGCTGGTGGATGAGGGTTTCTGAGCAACTACTTTTGGCTAAAATCTATTAGCAGATTTATCACTTAGCTCATGAAGATGTTAGCAGGTGTTTTAAACAGAAACTGGATTGTGGTCTCATGACTTTAGAAAATCCAACCACATAGATTGCTTTGTTACATAATTTATTCAAACTTTTATTGTAAAATCTGAAACCCCAGGAAGAGAAAGCGTGCAGTCTTCTGCAAACAGATTCAACCCCAGAGCCTATTCCCCTGAGCATTCTTTAGAGTGGGTTCCATAGAATGTCCTGCAAAAGGCTTTGCTTAATGAAGGCCTTCATCCAAACACCTTGGGCAATTCCAATAAATCCAACCCACCACTGAGCCCATTCAAAACACTGTGCTGTCACTGCTTAAATCCATTCTAAAGGAGGAGCCACCAAGGTTCTTCAGAACATAGGACACTCATCTGGGCCAATCTAAATACATATCCATCTGCCACGTAAGGACCGGAGAATGATCACCTGCATCTCTTTCCTCTTTCTGCTGACATAGGTGTCAACCTACAAGGACAAAGGGCATAGCAAAGGCGGGGACAGCAGGCGAGAGGGTTCAATAATGCTGGCTCAACAGTCTAGAAAGGAGATGAGGCATGGCTAGTGTCTCAGCAAAGAAGGCAGCAACATCTTGGAGGCTTGCAGAAGGGTTCTTCAGAGAATGTCCAGGCCCTCTAAGGCCTACAAAGGATCTGGAACCCAAGGGTGTCCCCTTGAGGCAGAGAGGAAAATGGGGATGAGACAAGGGAGGGTGACTGAATGTCTTCATCTGACCAGAGAGAGCCCCTGCTCCTGTCTGCATAGCTGGTGGCCATACTGTTGGTCCTATGATCTCTTTCAGCCCCCACTGAATGGAGGAGTGAGGATGGTGATCCTTTGGAGAACTGAGGACTTGGTAATGTGACTGGTTAGTGAGGCATGAGTTTTAAAACAAAAGAATAAAGTAAAATTCTGCAATACTGACTAGGTGGGAGTCCTGCTCCCCTGCCCTGCCATCAGAAAGCTGACAGCCAGGCTTCATTCCTCAGGCAGAAGACTAGAGTGATCTATGCAAGGAAAATGGAATAGTCCTGGATAAGAATGGGCCTGGGTTTCAGGGTGTTTCTCCCCAGGCCTCAGTGAGGCCCACCAGCTGACAAGTCCATCTTGTCAACACTGCTGTGTTTTCTATGGAGGTGTTTTGGCTACATGATTGAATATATCCAGGGGTCATCAAAAATTCTAGGAAAGCTTCTAATATAAAGTGGAATGCCTAAAACAAACAAACAGGGGAAGATAAAGAAAAGACACTTGAAGGAAACAGAGGCAATGCAAGGAGCAGAAGCAAACTTAAAAAAAAATCTCCAGTAAATATTTTCAGGGCTAAGAGAAAATGCTACACCCCCAAAACAGAATACTATATATAAAAAAGGAACAATTAGAGACTAAAAATAAATTTTGGAAATCAAATAAAGTAGACAGAATTTAAAATTTAATAGAAAGGATGAAAGATGATGTTCAGAAAATCTCCCAGAATGCAGAATTAAACCACAAAAGGCAAACAGGAAGGAAACTCTTTTTTTTAAGTGAGGCAATCTAGGAGATCCAACACCCAACAAACTGCAGTTCCAGAAACAGTAAACCAAGAGGAGGTTTATTCTGGAAAGTTACAAGAAAAAGTCCCCAGACTGAAGAGTGTGAGCCTCCATATGGAAAAGGCCTGCTGAATGCCCCACATGGTGAATCAAAACAGCTACACCAATGCACATGATTAAGAAATTTCAGAATCTCAGGGATAAAGAGAGGACTCTAAAAGCATCCAGAAAAAAAAATGGATCACATAGAAATAATTTACACACAAATAAAAGGAACCATAAGAATCTTCTCTGAGCAACACTGGAAGCTGGAAGATACTAGAACAAGCCTTTAAACTTTGAAAGGAAAAGAGCCATTCAACCTAAAATATTCTGCTTGTTAACAAAACACCAGGGGTTTGGTCTGGGTCCTGCTGCCCACAGCACAAAAAGCCAATCACTGAGAAAACACGTATTGCCAGGGAAGAAGCCTTTCTCTGGGTGCTGCTGCTGAGAAGATCCGAGCTCAGTCTCAAAGCCATCTGCCTGCCTGACTAAAATTGAGGGCTCACATAGTAGGAAAAGAATGTAACTACAAGCAGCTAAATAGGAATTAGGGAGAGGAAAGGCGAAGAAAAAGGATAGGCGTCTGGCTTTTCATTGTCTGGAGACCTGGTGAGCTGGTGAGCTGGTGAGTTTCAGTTCGTTGATACTATCTGGGAGGCCTGAGAGATGGCTTTCTGAGGAAGAAACTCAGATAAGATGGATGGAAGTTGTCAATTATAAGTGTGATTGACTGTGAGTATGGGTTTCTATGTTTATTTTAAAAAGAGAGTAAACATCAGTTCTCTGAGACAATTGAGTGTGGTTCAGACCCAGGAAAAAGCATCAGTCAAGTGAAAGGGTAGAATAAAGGTATTTCTCATGTGCACAACTTTAATAGGTTACCTTACGTGGCCCTTTCCTAGGAAGCTACTGAAGGGTACACGCTAGCAAAACAGGAGAATAAACCAAGAAAGAGTAGGACAAATGACCCAGGAAATGGATCCCAAAGACAGGAGAGTCAAGTACATCAGATTATAGCAAGGGGACTTCTCATACCAACAGCCAGGAATCCAGGCTGAAGCAGGAGGGTGGAAATCTTTATGAAAAAACAGGAAACTCGCGTGTCTGAGTGCATGGAAATGTATTGAAAAACAGGTGACATATAGATTGGAGAACTGGGGAAATGTTTTTTTTTTAAAGGTTACAGGAAAAAAGACAATTGAGAAACTATGACAATCAGCTTTAGAAAAACTGATTAGAAAAACTGAAGGTACATGGAAGAAAAGAGGTATGGACTTGGTTTGCCACCGTGGTTCAATATAGTTTTAATGAGATAAATGCTAATGTCTGACAGCAGCTGTGATTATAACCCTGGGAAGGTGAGAGAAGGGATGTGTACATGTCTGATGATGGGGAGGGCTAAGCGCTCTTCACTGTGGTGGGAGGTAAGTGTAGAACGAGAAAGGGCGACGTGTAGAGCAAGAGCAGTGGATGCCATTGATTTAGATGCTCGCAGAGAAATCCAGGGAATGGCCACAGCTCTGAAGTTGGTTGCCTTTGGGAAGCCAGACTGATGGGTGCAGAGATGGCTGTTTTTCTTTCTGCACCTTTAGTGTTCTTTGGATTTTTAAATTATGCTCATGTGTGACGTGTTTAGAAATGAAAATAAAAATAAAAATGAAGACACATGCATCTAAAGCTTCCCAAGTTGCATTTCTTTATGATTACTCCTTGAAAAGAAAGGTATACAATATGAAATTTGACTCTTAAAAAAGAAATGGTTCTTGTATTTTAAATGTGGGTGATCGTAGCTATCAAATGGCGCTGATGTTAAATGGTTAGTGCATTTAAGACAATAATGTAATGATTTTGCACAAAATTCCCTTTCGCATACATTTAAAATGTGTAACCAAATTTTGAGATGAGAATTTACGGCAGTCCAGGGCTCACTAACGCGGGTGTCCGTGGCAAGTGCTTCAGCACTGACTGAGTGATTCAGTCAAACACTAAAAGCTGAGAGAGCCAGCGCCCTCATACAAAGGCTGGAATGTCACAAAAGCCCGCCAAGGTTTTACCTAGGCCTTTCCTGGGCCTCGAAGCATGACAAAATAGCAAAGGAATTCTTAACAGGACCTGTTTAGGATTAAACAAGTTTTACTACAGGTCTGAAAAAACTCCCCAGGCCTCCACAAACAAGTTTATTGGGGGTTTGAAGAAACTCCCCAAACCTCCGTGATTTAGCAGACTAGATAAGGGTAATCACCCCACCACCTGGACCGATTCAGATGAAGTAAGTTTACTGAGGCTCCAGAGGAAGGTCCTTAGCTATAGATTAAAAGAAGTTAATCACTCCTGTCTTTGGATAAAATGCACACTTACATGTATACATAGAGCTTAGAAGGTATATAAGCTCTGGAAAACTCTGTATCGTATTTTGAGTTGGTCTGGTGATAATTTCCAGGCCTGCTCCCTGTAACTGGTTACAAAAACTAAAACTCCTTTCTCTCCCATTTTATCTGCCTCTCGTTGCTGGGTTGCAGGATTAAGCAGCCTGACCTTTGGTTTGGTCCTGGAACAAACTTAAAAGTATGTGAGCAGATAGATGGTTTAAAAAATTCTGGAAGGGGATGACATAAACAAAAATGTTTGAAGAGTATGATTCAAAAATGTTTGATCTTTTACCTTTCAGATCATGTTCAGGTTATCAGTTGCTGTGTAAGAAATATAGAATGGCATAAAACAAGCACATATTTTATTGTAGATACTTATTATAAGTATTTTTTTCTTATAGTTCTACAGTTCTGGGGTCACTGGCCTCAGCTGGGTGTTCTTGCTCAGGTCTTTTAGGCAGGTGTGTCAGGTGGTGGCCAGGGCTGGAAATCTCCAAGGCTTCCTCACACAGGCATCTGATGGGTGGCAGTGGCTGTCAGCGGGGATGGCAGCTATTGGTGGCAATGTAGGGACACGTGGTCTCTCTCTACAGCAAAAAATGGTGGCCATATACCAAATAAACTATGGAACATCCCAAGAAAGAGAACCAGACAGAAGTCACGTTACCTTTGGTGACCTAGTCTTGGAAGGCACAGAGAGTCACTTCCTTCCGTTGCATCTGTGAAAGGAAAATAAATCTTGGGGCCCCAAAATCACTAAAGGGAAAATTCAAGCTGGAAACTGCCTTGAGCAAACCTGCCTCCCTTTCTACTCAACATCACCCCTCTGCTTGCGGGGTAAGTGCATATCTAATTGCCTCTTTGGAGGGGCTCATCAGAAACTCAAAAGAGTGCAACCATTTGTCTCTTACCTACCTAGACCTGGGAGCCCCCTCCCCGCTTCGAGTCATCCTGCGTTTCTGGACGGAACCAATGTTCATCTTACGTAAGTTGATTGATGTCTCATGTCTCCCTAAAATGTATAAAACCAGACTGTGCTCTGACCACCTTGGGCACACGTCAGGACCTCCTGAGGCTGTGTGACGGGCACCCGTCCTCAACCTGGGCACAATAAACTTTCTAAATTAACTGACACCTGTCTCCAATGTTCTGGGTTCGCATGTCCTAGTTGAGGCAATCACGGACTCCAGCTCGGCTTCAGCGGCAGAAGACAGAGCTGCCTCTGTCCTGTTGCGGGAGTGGTGGGAAGGTTCTAGAAGAGCATGTGGGGCCAGAAATATTTTTGCAGCCACAGATAACCAAACGGCCACAGATCACTGCAGGGAGAAGGGAAACAAATGCCTCCTCCAGACTGAGGTGGAAAATGAAATGGAAAAGAGCCCTGCTCCCTGCTAGATGGGTCTCAGCTTGATTTTCAAGAGCTGCTCATCTAGGGCAGGAGAAGGAGCTATAGATCGCGGAACGGAGCTGAAAGGATCCCTTCTTTTGTTTCCAGCAAGACTGAGCGCCAGGTTGCGCAAATGCTCGCTCGCACCTCACAGGGAATAGCAGAGAAAGGGGTAAGATGCCAACAGCCGCGATCGCTACCATCGCTGCCACAAGCTTTGTGTCTAACGTTGCTTCTGTGGGGTTAGCATAGGGCAGGAAACGGTTTTGGTGGAAAATATTGCACTTCACAGGGAATAGCAGAGAAAGGGGTAAGATGCCAACAGCCACGATCACTACCACCGCTGCCACAAGCTTTGTGTCTAACGTTGCTTCTGTGGGGTTAGCATAGGGCAGGAAGCGGTTTTGGTGGAAAATATTTGAAATCAAGCAGGCATTTTCCTTCAACACTGAGGCCTGCAGCTTCTTCTGGTATCTAATTGCCTCCATTCACCTCCCCCAGCCCCCAGTGATTTTCACTTAGTTGGAAAATGTCAGTTAAAATTCACACCCTTACTATAGTGAAAGAGATGTAAAAAATAGAAATGGCGTTCTTTCCCGACACTGTCACCGTCTCTTGCATGTGGCTTCCAGTAAGAGTGTTTTTTTTTTTCTATTTCACTGATGATTTGGCTGTGGAATCTCAGAAATCTTGGGCTCTTGCCTATAACTAAGAATATAAAGGCCTTCCACGGAAAATGTTGAAGTGTATAAAAATCTTCAATAGATGCTATTTTTGGATTGCGTATCAACATAAGATTTAGAATTCAAGTGCCTCGCTTTCTCTATCTAGATGTTACCAAAATAAGACCACCTTCCTAGGCTGAAACGTGTGGAAGTGGCCCGCGGGCATCTTCGACGTTTCTAGAACGTGGGCCCTTTTGTCCCTGTTGACCAAGCTGTAGGACTTGAAGGTGTCACCTTCAACTGTCAGCTGTGTGTATGTGTCCAGTAATGAACAGATTTCCCCACAGAGAAGCTTCACGTGTAAGGTGGGGTGGGGTACAGAACTCCTGAATTTTATCCTTGGCTGTTATACCTGGAAACCCATTTCACGTATTCTTAGGATGATTGTTTCAAGTGCAGAACTTTGTTTTTTTTGTTTTGTTTTGGGTGGGACAGGGTCCTCACTCCATGGCCAGACTGGAGAGGAGTGGAGCAATCAGGGTTCACTGCAGCCTCAACCTCCCTGGGCTCAGGTGATCCTCCGACCTCAGCCTCTTGAGTAGCGGGGACTCCAGACACACACCACCATGCCTGGCTAATTTTTTTTTTTTTTTTTTTTTTTTTTTGTAGAGACAGGGTTTTACCATGTTCTCTGCGCTGTTCTCAAACTCGCCCAGGATTGACTCAAGCAATCCTCCCACCTCAGCCTCCTGAAGTGCTGGGAATACAGGCATGAGCCACCAGGCCTGGCACAAAACGTTTAATAGTATGGTTTTCTACATGGAAATATATACATTCTATTTACATATGTATATACATTTTATAATGGCAAGGAAAATTTTAGCCTGTCTGAAGGATATATATGACCAAATAATATTTATCATTTAATAATATAAATTATATATAATATAAACAGAATAAAAATACTTATTTTTTAGACATGCCAAAATTCTCCCTGCCATTGTAGAAGCAGAAATATCATATGATTATCTACTTCAGCTCAAGTTCCCATGAGTAGGTATTTCAATCAGCTGGGGGTGATACTTGGAAGAAGTAAAAGGCTGTAATGAGTTATGAGACTCCACAATATGTGATCACTTAACACGCTGTTTTCTTGGGTTAAAAGACCAAGTTAATTGCGACCTAGTAGATAACTTTGAAATATCTTGGCTATAACTAAAAAAGACACATAGAAGCCATTGACATCTAGACATTTCAGCAGCTGGAGGAAATGCCAGGATAATTCCTAAATCGAGAGTTTTAGTGACAAAGCAAGAGATGCTGGAGGAGCTGCATGGCCAAAATTATCTCTGCCATTTCCACCACATGTTCTGCAGAGTCTTTAAAATGGTGTCTGCAGGAGGAAGTTAGCCATTTCTTAAAGAGGCATTTCCTACTTGCGAGACCTATGGGATATAGCACTTGCTCATGATTATGGGGTGTCTAGGCAGATTTCCATCAGCAGAGAAGGAATCCAGGACACCTGGCCTGGTCCTGATTCCATTCGACTCCTTTGTCCAAAGTTTTTCATAGAAATACCTGTGGAAAATCCCAGCACTTCGGGAGGCCGAGGTGGGCGGATCACCAGATCGGGAGATCGAGATCATCCTGGCTAACATGGTGAAACCCCGTCTTCTCTGCTAAAAATACAAAACATTAGCCGGGCTTAGTGGTGCACGCCTATAGTCCCAGCTACTAGTCCCAGTGAGGCTGAGGCAGGAGAATCACTTGAACCTAGGAGGCAGAGGTTGCAGTGAGCAGAGATTTTGCCACTGCACATCACTCTGGGCCATAGAGTGAGACTCCATCTTAAAAAAAGAAATATATAAAAAAAATTAAAATTACCTGTGGTGGCCAGCCTCCAAGATGGTATCCCTGTCTCCTGCTGTTCACAGCCCACACCCTATGTACCAGGTTCGTCTCTGTGAGGTCACTTCTAAGATTTACAGGTTGGGCACAGTGGCTCATGCCTGTAATCCCAGCACTTTGGGAGGCTGAGTTGGGAGGATCGCTTGAGCCCAGGAATTCAAGACCAGCCTAGGCAACATGGTGAGAAGTTGTCTCTACAAAAAAAATTTGAAAAATGAGCCAGGTCTGGTGGCATGTATCTGTGGTCCCAGCTCCTCTGGAAAGGAGGAAAATTGCTTGAGACCTGGAAGTCGAGGGTGTAGTGAGTGGTGATTGCACCCCTGCACTCCAGCCTGTGACAGAGTGAGAATGACTTTCTCTCTCTCTCTGCTTCACTCTGGGGGATGCCAGCTGCTGTGATGTGAGCAGCCCTAGGGAAAGGCCCATACATCGTGGAATGTGAAACCTTTGGCCCTTGGCCATTCAGGAGCAGAGGCCCTGCTAGCAGCCACATGAGCAGGCTTGAAGGCAGATTCTCCTGCTGAGGGGAACCTTGAGATGGCCTTGGCCTCTTGAGAGACCCAGAGCAGAACCATCCATCTAAGCTACTCCTAGATTACTGACCTGCAGAAACTCTGCGAGATGAGAAACATGTGTTGTTTGGAGCAACTGCACGTGTGGGAACCCGTGACGCAGCAACTACTATGACTCCAGTTTCAGTCCGATGCTCAGTGAGCCTGTGGACTGCACATGCGCAGGAGAGGTTAGGCGAGTAAAGATCCCACGTGGGGAGGCAGGAAGCACTTGAGGCCCGACCGCCCCTCCACATACTTGGGTACTTGGTGCAGCTGCAGCCAGTCTGGAGGGAAGGGCAGGACCCACGCTTTAGCATCAACGTGAGGTCCTTGTGTTGGCCCCGCGGTGAGCCAGGCACCTTGCTGGCTTTGTCGTATTTGGTTTTTACAATATCTGCTCAAGGCAGGAGGCACCCATTTTACAGATGTCAAAACTGGCACAGCAGGAATAAGACATTGGCCCAAAGTCTCATCCCTAGTCAGCGGTCCAGTCAGGAGTGAAATTCAGGGTTGCTGACTGTGAGTTCCTGTCCCGCCCTCCTCCGATGTCCTGTTAGGGCAACTTCCGTAAGTGCATCCTGTGCGGGGACAGGTGACACCACGAGGGGTGGAGCAGGGGAGAGAGAGGGGCGTCCTGCCTCCTCCACCTGCTCCTGCCGTGACCCTGGGAAGCTGCTTCGCCTTCCCAAACCTTAGGTTTCAATGCCGCTGAGACCACCTATAGCGCTGCAGCCAGGGCCAGTGAGATCACACAAGTCACTGGGTCCAGTTATTCTCACAATTAAGGGTGAGTGAGGCTGGGCAGGGTGGCTCATGTCTGTAATCCTAGCACTTTGGGAGGCTGACGTGAGTGGATTGCTTGAGCCCAGGAGTTTGACACCAGCCTTGGCAACATGGTGGTGAAACCCCATCTCTACAAAAAAAAAAAAAAAAAAAAGCAAAAATGGGACTACAGGTGGTACATGCCTGTAGTCCCAGCTACCAGCTACCTGGGAAGATGAGGTGGGAGGATCACTGGGCTGGGGGAGCTGAGGCTGCAGTGAGCTGAGACTGCACCGCTGCGTCTTGTCAAGGGCGACAGAGTGAGACCCTGTTGCAAAAAAAAAAAAAAAAAAAAAAAAAAAAAAAAAAAAAAAAGGACGGGTGAACTTTAAAAAAAAATTGTTTGCTCTTTGCTTTCACAGCACACACACACACACACACACACACACACACACCAGGCATGTTTCCTCAAGGAAGCTGCATGAATCAACTCTATTGTGGTCTGGGGACAGGCTTGTGGCCACGGGTCAGTCTTGAAAGCCTGAGCCCAGATTCCCCTGGACCTCTAATGCCTAGAACACTCACGTGAGAACCTCAGTTAGCCACGGTGCCAACTGTTACGTGCCTGAGGCAAGGTCGAACCCAAACTCAGGACGAGTTGCCACAGTTCACATTCTTGCAGCAGTCTTTGCTCCTGCGTGCACGCACGCTGACTTGCACGCTGCTCAGTTGTGGTGGCGTCTGTCCCTGCGCCTGGGCGCCTTAAGCTCATCTTACACCTGCACCCTGGGTGCTCAGTGTTTTCTGGGCTCCAGGGCTCATTTGACTGTCACCTCAGGTCATGGCAAAAATCTCAGGTGTGCCTTGCAGCTAGAGTTGGGATGGGAAGAGCCATGAGGAGTGAGTTGGAGCTTCAGCTTCCTCTGCAGCAGCCCTGATGCAGGACCCCATGGCCCCTGCTTGAGCCTGTCTAGAGCAGGAACTTGGTGCTCATGAAGGTGTGATCCAGTCCAGCACATTTATTCCCACACGTAAGACATATGTGTTGCCTGCTCACCACGGTGCCTCCTTACCAGGCACTGTGCTAGACCCTGGATACAGCAGCCTGTTGGGCTGTCGCCTGTTAACTGCTGTCACCTGTTAACCCCAAGTCAGGCATGGAACTTCATTGCTGTGGCTCAACTGTGTCCCCCAGCACTCATGTGTTGAAAATTTAATCCCCAGTGAAGCAGTGTTGAGAGATGGGACTTTTAAGAGCTGATTAGGTCATGGGGGCTCTGCCCTCACGAATGGATTAATGTCATTATTGTGGGAGGGGGCTTCATGGAGAGTGGGTTTGTTATCCAAGCAAGTTTGACTTGAATTCACCCTCTCTTGCTCTCCTACTGTATTAGTGCATTCTCACATTGCTATAAAGAACTACCTGAGACTGGGTAATTTATAAAGAAAAGATGTTTAATGGGCACATGGTTCCACAGGAAGCCAGCTGGGGAGGCCTCAGGAAGCTTATAATCATGGCAGGAGGGGAAGGGGAAGCTGGCACGTCCTTTATGGCTGGAGCAGGAGGAAGAGAGTGAAGTGGGAGGTGCTACACACTGCTACATAACCAGATCTTGTGAGAACTCACTATTGTGAGAAGAGCAAAGAGGAAATCCACCCCCATGACCCAATCACCTCCCACCTGACCCCTCCCCCAACATTGACGATTACAATTCAACATGAGATTTGGGTGGGGACACACATCCAAACCATATTATCCACCTTCTGCATGGGAGGACACCACCCTCACCAGGTGCAGTTGCCATGGTCTTGGACTTCCCAGTCTTCAGAACCATAAGCCAAATAAACTTCTGTTCATTCTAAGTTACGCCATCTGTGATATTCTCTTGCAGCAACATAAAGTGGACAAGATGCTCATTACGAAGGCTTAATTTGGGAGAGGAATGCCATCTGTAGTTGAGGGAACTCCCAGCTTCCATACTACTCCTCCTCATGGCAGTGGAAGACAGCCTCCCATTAGCCCATCACATTCCTGATCCTCACTTTAAAAAGTGGCAGGTCCTTGGGCCACCCACATCAGAACCTACAATGCCTGAGGCATGGGGAACTGCCCACCTTCCTCTAATGAAAGCCCCAAAATGTCACAATCTACAGAAACATTCAAGATTTAAGAGTCACACTGCACTGTATATAGATGTCAGGCCAGGTCTTTCCCGCTACTCAGAGATCTTCATAAGTGAGAAGCCACTTTCAAAGTCCTCACTGATTGACTCTGCATGTTTGGTTGTATTTCCCTATAAGCAGGGCCAGTCATCTGCATCGGCTCTCAGGAAGAACACAGACTGCACTAATTTTCTTTCACTGCCATTATAAATCATCACAGACTGAGCAGCTTCAAATGACAAAAATTGAGTGTCTTACAATTCTGTAGACTGGGAGCCTGACACAGGTCTTGCAGGGTGTGGGCAGGGCTGTGGTCCTCCTGGAGGCTCTGGGAGAGAAAACGTTTCCTTGACTTTTCCGACTTCTAGAGGCCGTCTCCTTCCATCTGCACAGCCAGTGGTGTTGCAGTCTCTCACCCTTCCTCTGTGGCCTCCTCTAACCATGGACAAAAAAGTCGTCTGTTTTTAAAGACTCCTGTGATTAGACTCAGCCTATCTGATAACCCAAGAGAATCGTCCCATCCCAAATCTGTACCCTTAGCCTCGGTTGCAAAGTCCCTTTGTCATGTGAGGGAAACACTCAGAGGTTCTGCAGATGAGGGTGTGGGCATCTTTGGGAGGATACTTCTGCCCACCACACATGATTGCTTTCTCACCTCCTCTCTCACTGGTCTCTGCAGCTTCGCTGTTCAGGTTGTATTCCAGAATCCAATTCAGGAAGTTTCTAAACATCACTGTCCCTGCACAGCATGGTCACTCTGCTCCTGTACGTCCTGCGAGCCCACGCTGGTCTCCCTCCTCTTCTATCATCATTTTGTTGCCTCCTCAGGCTTCTGCTCCTGCAGTTACCACCTTTTCCTTGTCCAGCTCCTAATGATCAGCCAGATGCCAGAGCTACTCCCTGGGCTCCGTTCCCCTAGCTTGGTGTTTTGATCCCAGTCACCTGGCATTGTGTGTTTCATTCTGTCCACTCCCAATGGCTCCACTGAGGCAATTCTTGCTTCCTGCCTTGTAATCATGGGTTTCAAGGCCAAGAACTTACATCCTCTCTCCCTCTCCCTCTCCCTCTCCCTCTCTCTCTCTCTCTCTCCCTTTCTCTTTCTCTCTCTCGACATAGGGCGGGGCACGTCAATCCTTGATAGCTACTTTTTGACTAACAACAACAACAACAACAACAACAAATTATGAGAAGGAACTAAAAGGCCTGGGGTGGAGATTCTGAGGACCAGGAATCAGGTTATGTAGGGGTTGCCTTAATGTTCATTTCTCATGCAGTCAATTGGTGCTTGTGGTTAATTTTAGTACAAAAAACACTGGTAGATTATAAAATAACACAAGTTAAATAACTTTTTTTTTGAGACAGGGTTTTACTTTGTCGCACAGGCTGGAGTGCAGTGGCACAATCATGGCTCACTGCAGCCTTCACCTCCCAGGGCTCAAGTGATTCTCCCATCTCAGCCTCCCATGTAGCTGGGACTACAGGCATGCCACCATGCCTAGATTTCTTTTTCTTCCTTTCTTTTTTTTAGAGATGTGGTCTCATTTTGTTGGCCAGGCTGGTCTCCAACTCTTGGGTTCAAGTGATCCTCCTGCCTTGGCCTCTCAAAGTGCTAGGATTATAGGTGTGAACCACTGTGCCTGACCAAGAACTTTTAGTAAACATTAAGATTCAAACTTAAAATCAACCATAGTCGCACCAAAGGGACCACTATTAGTTTTTTAAAACGTTTTCCTGCAGTCACATCTTGCTCCGGTTAACCTCTTTGTACTATACACAGAAAAAAATGTGCATTTATTTAACAATAATAGAATTAGACTATTTCAGGGGTAATTAAAGAAAGGTGGAATAATGTATAAGACAGTGCTATTGCAAGAGATTTTAAAACTGAAAATGTGTATTTTGCAAAGGGGAAAAAGTTTTTTTTTTTTTTTTTGAGATGGAGTTTCGCTCTTGTTACCCAGGCTGGAGTGCAACGGCGCGATCTCGGCTCACCGCAACCTCCGCCTCCTGGGTTCAGGCAATTCTCCTGCCTCAGCCTCCCGAGTAGCTGGGATTACAGGCACGCGCCACCACGCCCAACTAATTTTTTGTATTTTCAGTAGAGACGGGTTTTCACCATGTTGACCAGGATGGTCTCAATCTCTTGACCTTGTGATCCACCCGCCTCGGCCTCCCAAAGTGCTGGGATTACAGGCGTGAGCCACCGCGCCCGGCGAAAAAGTTTTGAGAAAGAGAAAGATGAATTATTTTTGTGTCCCTAGGATGACAACAGAAACATGTGGTCAGGCTAGGCGTGGTGGCTCCACCAGCCCCCCCCCGACCTTCCTCCACCCCCCACCGCCCACCCAGGCCCCTCCATCACCCCCACCACTTACCTACCAGCCCTCTCCCACTCTCCACCAGCCCCCACTGCCCCCACCGACCTCCACCGGCCCCCACTCCCTTCAACCAACCCCCCACCAACCCCCATCGCCCTCCGCCCCCCCACCACGCCCACCGCCCCCCACTGCTTCTCAGGTGGGACTTCCCCGGCTGCTGCCGAGGGGCCTTTGCACCCGCGCACCCACTGCCCGATTCCCCGTCCAACAGATTGCGTGCTTTCGGCTGCTCCTGTTGTCCATGGTGCTGTCATGGAGCCTGGGGTACCCGTCCGGACCCCGTCAGGAGGCAGAATCCCCCCAGCTCTCAGAGGGAGTAACCTTGCTCCCCAGCTGGACTGTGTTACTTTGGAGAGCTGTTTGCTCTCAAGGTGTCAGCGGGGCAGCGCGCAGGCCTCACGCCCCCTAGGGCTGGGGAGCAGCGGGGAAAGCGCGAATTCCTGAAGCCCGGAAGCCGGAGGAGGGTCCCGGGCCTGGGACGCAGCGCCTGGAAGCAGGGGCCGCAGGCTCAGGGAGGACCATCAGGCTGGTCTTTTTTTTTTTTAATTTATTTTATTTTATTTTATTTTTTTTTGAGACGGAGTGTCGCTCTTGTTACCCAGGCTGGAGTGCAATGGCGCGATCTCGGCTCACCGCAACCTCCGCCTCCTGGGTTCAAGCAATTCTCCTGCCTCAGCCTCCTGAGTAGCTGGGACTACAAGCACGCGCCACCATGCCCAGCTAATTTTTTGTATTTTTAGTAGAGACGGGGTTTCACCATGTTGACCAGGATGGTCTCGATCTCTCGACCTCGTGATCCACCCGCCTCGGCCTCCCAAAGTGCTGGGATTACAGGCTTGAGCCACCGCGCCCGGCCTCCAGGCTGGTCTTTTGAGTGTGGGAAAGGCGCAGTCCGGATTCAGGCGCAGCCACAGGGAGGCCAGGGTGGAGGAGTGCTGGGTTGGGCTGCTGGGACCCCCGAGTGCGTGGGAAGCCCTGGGAAGCCCTCGGGCTGCCGCCGCTCTGGTCCTCCCGCGCCCCCTGCGGCTGCCGTCTGGCGCCCCACTCCGGCCATGCTAACCCGGAGTCGGCTGAGCTCCGCAGGGTCCCCGGGGGGTTGAGGTCGGAAGAGACAACATCCTTCATAACTGGCCACCTGGGGGTCTCTCCTCTTTCCCTGCTTGATTCGTCTTCGCATGCATATGAGACATACTTCAGATGCTCACGGTCTGTCTCCCAAGGCTGGGATGCAAGATCCCGGCTGTTTCATCCTAGTGGCTGTAGCACCTAGAGCCACGCCTGGCACAGTCCCATACGTGTTTGCTGAATACATTAATAAACTCCATCGGTACATCAGAGACGTTCCGCGGGAAGAGGTATTCCCTGGATTTTGCAGGAGCAGCTTGCTAAGGTGAATGTTTTGTTCCTGTAGACAATAGATTATAGAACAAACATCATTAGCAGGTAGAGTCCTACTTTTACCCCTTGGCCTGTGTGGGTCGGAATTGTTCTGCCGCAAACGCAGTTTGCAGGGAGAGCACTCAAGGGTGTCTACTTGTCTGGGGATGATTCTCTAAAAGTCATTGTCAGGTACAAAGCCAGGGCTTGACAAACTTGCCCACAAATTTCCTTCCCAGTCAGGACATTTTAAAATTGGACCAACTTAACTGGTTTGGATTAAATTTAAACTTGAAATTTTCACTCTTTAAAATACTTTAGGCAATTAAAGTTTCAGTTGACATTTTTTAGGAGTCTTTTTTTCCACTCCCCTGGTAGGCTTTGGCGGACTCTGGTAAAATTAGAACATGAAGAATGGCCTTGCCCTTTTCTCTGCCTGACTTGCCTCCATAAGATTTTGAAACATCAAATACTGAAGAATTGTGTGTTTAAGAACTTTCTCCCAGAGCAGATGAAACTTATTTGGAGCTTATTGAGAAGATGATGTTTGTAAAATAAAACAGCGTTGTCCCTAGGTGGAGAATTACTTAAAACTAAGACCACATTCCAAGAGGTGGTATAATCGCATGTGGAAATACACATGGCGTTCTACTTATAATGGCAGCCGGCAGAAGAGGGAGGGAAGCCAGGGCGTTTCTAGGCCTCAGCCCCTTTTCTTTGCTGCCAAATGCTAAGATCCATGCTAGGTGCCCCTGTCATAGCAATGCAGCTTCTCAGTAGGTGTGGGTGGAGAGTTCTAATTGCTGTCTCAGTCAAGGTCAGTCTTGAGGGAGTGAATGAGGGTGCCAAGCAGTGTGTCATGGGCTGGGGCCTTTTCAGAGAGGTAGGCAGGGGGCATTCCTGGGCTCCAGTAGATAGAGGACTGGGTTACTTTTCTAACTTACCAATCACGAACATTCCCAAACATATGCAAAAGGAGTGAACGGAGGATGCCCGTGTGCCTGTCACTCAGCAGTGACGGGGGCAGCATTTCGCTGTATCTATCTCATCCATCCCTACCCCCTTTTTCTTTTTCTGGAGTATTTTAAAGCAAATATTATATATTATGTAATTTCTCCTTACAAACTTCAGTATGCATCTGAAAATACCAATTTCACTCCTAACGAAACAAAATATTCAATATTATGTCATACCCACCCTCACTCAAATTTCCCCAGCAAGCTAAAAAAAAGTCCCTTTAGAGTTTCAGGATGCAGGCAAGGCCCATTCATTGCATGTGGGGATGGTATTGCCAAGTCTCTTCAGTGCTTGGTCTCTGCTTCTTCATCACCAGCTTGCTGGGAAGGTTGGGCTGGTCGTCCAGGGATGTCCTATTCCGGGTTTGTCTAAAGCTTCCTGTGACCCCATTTCACTCCTCTCTTGTTCCCACAGACAAGAAGTTAAGTCTTGGGGATTGATGTTACTCCAGATTGAATTTTTATTCTTTTCTTTTCCCTAAGAATACTTCACAGGGAGTGCTGCTGATGTCAACAATGTCCCGTCAGGAGGCACCTCATGGCCAGCTGTCTGGTTTTTGGATATTGATCAGTGGATTCAGGTAATCATTTCTTTATTAACAGCCTGTGTCATGACAAAACTTCCCATCAACCTTACACTTTATGAGTTTGCTAAACTTTGATGATCATGGGCTAAATCAGTTACTACTTCAGTTACCGCGTAATGGTGACTGGACCCTCATCATTAGGGATTCAACATGGTGACTTTCGAACTCTTTCAGCTGTGGTTATCTGAAATCCAGCTCATACTGGAAAGGCAGGAAAATGCTTAATTATTTCTCTTTAATTCTCCATTTTTAGAATGTGCTGGTGCCCTAGAAACCTCCATTGGTATCCAAAGTGTTTTTGCTTTATTTTTAGTTTTGCTTCCTGTCCTAGATCGGGAATCAGCCATTTCTCCAAGAAACGCTGGTTCCTTTCAGTGGTGAATGGTGTTGGATCATACAAACTGGTGTAAGCGGGTGCTTATTATTATCACCTGGTTGTCATTGCTTCTGGCATTTTCAGTGCACAGCTATGAAAAATGTTTTTAAAAAGAAGAAAAATAAATTTAAATTGACATTTTCAGTTCAAATATTAAGACTTTAGAGTTTTTCCTTCTTGAACGTTATGCTTATGTTTTATTTCTCTTGCATTGAAAATCTTGGTTCCTAATGACATTAGTATAATTACTTCTTTGCTTATTCTACAATATACACATAATAGTTCAAAAATAACAATACCAATTTTATCACTAGCCATGTGACTACTAAATGAAGTTTATGATTTCTTTCAGTTCTTTTTGTCCTTAGAATAGATCTGCTGTGAGCGTGCAGTAAAACCGTCAAAGGTCAGTCGGAGTCATTTTTCCTCTGTGTGGGTATGTTACTAACCAACTTGAGAAATAATTAGGTCCATTTGTTGCCATTATTTTTTCTACTTACATATTGTTTTTTTAAATTTAATTTGTAAAAAGCCTTTACATATCTCAAAGCCAAAACCATATGACAATGTGCATTCAGAAATACGACATTTAATACAATATAATTGTAAAAACGGAGAATTAAAGAGAAATAATTAAGCATTTTCCTGACTTTACAGTATGAGCCAATTTGATTTCAGATAACCGTAATTGAAATAGTTAGAAAGTCACCATGTTGCAATTTCTTTTCTCTCTTTCTTTCTTTCTTTTTCTTTCTTTCATTCTTTCTTTTTCTTTTTTTTTCTTTTTTTTTGAGATGGAGTCTCCCTCTGTTTCCCAGGCTGGAGTGCAATGGTGCGATCTCAGCTCACTGCAATCTCCACCTCCCTGGTTCAGCCTCCCGAGTAGCTGGGATTACAGGCACATGCTGCCATGCCTGGCTAATTTTTTTTTTTTTTTTTTTTTTTTTTTTTTTTTTGTATTTTACTAGAGACAGGGTTTCATTGTGTTGTCCAGGCTACTCTTGAACTCCTGAGCTCAGGCAATCACTCGCCTTAGCCTCCCAAAGAGTTAGGATTACAGGCTGAGCCACTGCGCCTGGCCATCATGTTGCAATTTCTAATGACGAATGTATTCACTGTAATGTGATCACTGAAGGAGTAGTTGATCAGACAATGATCGTCAAAGTTGAGTAAACTCGTGGAATGAAAGGCTGACAGGGAGTATACATTCAGAAATACACAATACAGCACTCCATTTCTAACATTTTTTCCTCTATTCTAGCCTCTCTCATCAATTGCCACTTTCGTTCATTTTATTTCTCTGAAAATATAAACAAATATGAATCTATGAGTTACTATTCCACCTTCCTTCTCATACAAAGCTAGCACACCTATACACTGCTCTGCATTAGGCATTCTTGACTTGACATTATGTCCTGGAAAGCCCGTATCAGTGTATAAAGATCTCCTCTTTACAGCACATCACCATGTATTCGTATACTAGAGCTTTTCCAAACAGTCCCAACATTTGGGTTGTTTCTAGTCACTTGCTATTAAAGACAATGCCAGGTCTATTAACCTGGTGCATAGACTATTACATATTTTTGCAATGTAACTTTGGGATAGATCTCTAGGAATGAGAAAGCTAGGTTAAAGAGTAAATGCATATGCAAATTTGCTAGATATCACCACATTCCTCTGAACAGGGTCAGAGTATTTTATTATCAACAATATACAAGATCGTTTTCCCCATGGCCTTGTCAACAGGGTATATTGTCAAACTTTTGGATTTTTGCCCATTTGTTGGGTGAGAATTGTTATACAGTTTTTCATTTGCACTTGTCTTATGAGTGAAACTGACCATCTATTTGTATGCTTACAGGCTGTTGACTACTTTATCTGTTAACTCTGTTGCTACTATTTTCCTATTTCTAATTGTGTTGGATTTTTTCTTCTTAATTTTTAAAACATGTATATATGGGCTGGGTGCAGTGACTCATACCTGTAATCCCAGCATTTTGAGAGGCCAAGGCAGGAGGATTGCTTGAGCCCAGGAGTTTGAGACCACCTGGGTAACATAGTGAGACCCTATCTCTACAAAAGAAAGAAAGAAAGAAAAAGAAAGAAAGAAAGAAGGGAGGAAGGAAGGAAAGAAAGAAAGAAAGAAAAAGAAAGAAAGAAAGAGAGAGAGAAAGAAAGAAAGAAAAAAAATTAGCCAGGTGTGGTAGTGCACACCTGTATTCCCAGCTACTTGGGAGGCTGAGTTGGGAGGATAGCCTGAGCCCAGGGAGGTTGAGGCCATGGTGAGCCATGATCAATGCCACTGCACTCCAGCTTGGGTGACAGAGTAAAACCCTGTCTGAAACAAAATAAAACATGTTTATGTGCAGAATATTAGCTTGGCTAAAATCCTGTAAGACAAGATATGTCTACATTCAAGTTGCTTGAACGTTTACTGTGACATATTTCCTTCCACTGCCACAACCAGTTACACAGTCTGCCGGATGTGTTGCAGCTTCTCTATCTTTTCTGTCTCTTATCTTGAGTTCCTATTTATCTTATGTTTATCTCTCTGTGCTCATTCTAGATAATTTCTTCAGGTTCATCTTCCAGCTCACTGATTCTCTCTTCAGTAGTTTTGAATCTGCATTTTAACATTTTCATTTAGTTTTCAATTTCAATAACCATAAGCACTTTGATGTTGTTCATTTTCAAATCTGCCTATTCTTTTATGTATAGTACTGCATGTTGTGAATTTTTGTTTTTGCTTAATTCTTTTAATTTCTTTAAACATCTTAGTTGTCCTTACTTTATAGCCATTTAAATTCTTTTGTTTCTAGTCTTTCTCTTTATCTACTGATTCTCTC
The DNA here is from genome assembly GCF_048565385.1 of Saimiri boliviensis. Taxonomy (NCBI): domain Eukaryota; kingdom Metazoa; phylum Chordata; class Mammalia; order Primates; family Cebidae; genus Saimiri; species Saimiri boliviensis. Next base: position 8,410,310 of record NC_133449.1, on the reverse strand, counting down.
ATGGTAAATTGTTTTCAGTGTTTTTAAAATTTTTGAATTATAAGCCGACTTTCACTCAACCATGAAAATGTGAGAATTCTGTCATCTGTATTGAGAAAATTTCTCTCCAGAGAAGCTTCGCATGTGCCATTTCCAAGCACTCCAGGAGTATCACCAGCTAGAAACCAATTTTTGTGTTAATTTCTTAGAATTTCTGAAACCAAGTGGGTAGTACATATGTGAATCTCCATCGCCCATAAGGGCATATATATGGGTAAAAATTTTCAGAGGAGATTTTCATTTCCCTGTTGAGCTCAGGCTCACACACAAGCTTCCTTATGATCTTCCTGAGCTAATAAGTATTATTTTTTCTAATCTGTAACTGAGATCGTAGGCCTTCCATGGTTCTGGATGGTAGTCTCTATTCTGATGCCCTGCTTTACAGGGTTGCAAAACCCTGTCTGTAATTCCTGTTTGGCCAGTGCCCTAGTTTACTGGGATTGGTGCCCTTACTCAGGACTGCCACAAATGTGTGCACACTCTTCCCATTGTCTTTCTGTTGCATCTTCCTGCAGGGCCTCTGGAAAGCTCCCTCCTTCATTCCTGACGGTCTCAGGCGGTGCTCATCATAGCGCCTACTTTAGTCAGCACTAAACAAAACAGGTTGTTGAGCTTCTCAACTTACACTGCCTCTGGCTCAAATTAACTTTAATTAATTAATTGATTTTCTGAGACAGGTTCTTGCTCTGTTACTCAGGCTGGAGTACAGTGGCACAATCATGGCTCACTGCAGCCTTGACCTCCTGGTTTCAAGAGATCCTCCCCTCTCAGCCTCCTGAGTAGTTTGGACTACAGGCGTGCACTACCACCCCCAACTAAGTTTTGTATTTTTAGTAGAGATGGGGTTTTGCCATGTTGCCCAGGCGGGTCTTGAACTTCAGGGCTTAAGCCATACCCCCACCTCGGCCTCTTAAAGGGAGGGCCAGGGGCCTTCAAATGATCTTTACGATGAAATAGAAAAACATCTAACACTTAGAATCAGCATCCAGAGAGACATTCAAAGTCTGAAGCCCATTTTCCAGCAGCAAAATGCATCAAAAATTGGAAGGATGTGTGGGGTGTCAAGCTGAAGGGAATTGGGATATCTCTGCACCTGCCTGCAGAGAGCCACATAAATTATTAGCTGTGGATTTTAAAAGCTCTATAAAGCATCTCCTTATTGACAAGAATATCATTATCTATTGGAGTCTGCATCTTCTCCCTCTATTGGAAGCCCCTGTTATGTTCCTGAAAAAGCACTGTGCTCAGTTCCTCCACCCACTGCCTGGTTGTGTGCTTTTGGCAGCTCACTGAGCACCTCTGAGTCCTGTTTCCTTAAAGTACACAGACCACATGTTAGCCTACCTTCAAGGATGTAGCCATGGCTTTGAAAGCTAAAATTAAATGTAAACTGACCTGCACATTTATTGTTTGAGGTTAGTGTGATCTTGATTCAAAAACCAGCTAAGGACAATGCAAGAAAATAAATCACAGTTCCATTTCGCTCTCAAAAATTCCAAATAAAATGTTGGCTAACAGAATTCACAGTGGAAATAAAAAGTAATAATACATTATGTTCACGTAGGAGCTATTTCAGCAATGCATGGCTAGTTCAGCGTCAGAAATATCAGTGTACTCTACCAGAGAAAAATAGTATCAGTAAATGCAGTCAAAGTATTTTACCAAGTTGACTCACAAATTATGATTTAAAATTCTCAAAACACCACCTTCCAACAAGCCTAGCAATTGAAGGGGTCTTCCGAAAATTGAGAAACAATATCGATTATAACAGAAGCCTACAGTCACATCACACCCAATGGAAAAGAATGTGATTGATTCTCATTAGGATCTGGAATAAGAAAAGGAGGCCAGTTCCCACCTCCCACTACCTTAACACTGGTGGTCTGGGTTAATAGTTACCAAGGAGTTCCAAAAAATTAAAACAAAATTAAAGAAAACCTCCAGGAACGACAAGGAAAAGCATTCTGGCTTTTATGTGACTTCACAATTCATTTATCCCCACAATCCAAGCATAGTCTCTTTGAGGCCAGGATGCTGTCTGATCTTTTTAAAAATCTACGGGACAGCACCTAGCGTATGGGTTGGTGGCAGGTACTACTTTGCAAAAGGGGATCCTGTCTATGCTATGCAGTCGTAAAGATGACACGAGATCCACACGGAGAACAGCTGTACACATGCTGGAGCAGCACTCACTTGGAAAGGCCGCACTCCCTGGCGTTCTCTTCCGGGACCCCCTCCACCCCACGGATTGCTCTCGGGGTCCCAGCGCCGGGCCCAGGCCCCAGGCCCACCAGGCCCCACGCGCGAGCCGCCGTCCTCGCGCCGGCCAGCAGGTGGCGCCCGGGCTCCACGGCCGCAGTCGGGCAGCGCGGCCGGCGCCGCGGGAAGTCGCCTCCGAGTGGGGCCGCCGCGCCCCGCAGGCGGCTGCCCGGGGTCCCGGGGCCCACGTCGCCCACGTGCCCGGCAGGGGCTCGAAAGGGACCGGCCCGCTCCTCGGTCCCGCCCGCACTGCTTCCGTCCGGGGACGATCCCCAGGGCCTTCGAGCGGTCCCCGCGGCTGGGGGGCGACCGAGCGGCTGGTGCCTGCGACCCTGCGGGAGGCGAGGCCGGGGTCGGCCGGGGACCTCGGAGCCACGTCCGCGGGGAGCCTGCGCAGGGGGAGCCGCCCCCTCGGCCCCCGGAGCGTCCTTGGCGTGCGATGACCGACGACAGCGACGGCCCCGCGCTGGCCCCGCAGAGCCCCGTCCCCGCGCGGGTCCTCTGGGCCATCCCGGCTCCACGGACCCGCCCTCCAGCGTCGCGCCGGAGCAGACCGACCGGGGTCAGGGCGGGGGGACGCGCGGACTTCTCACCTGCCCGGCCCCAGGTGAGCCCCAGGTGAGCCCCAGGTGAGCCGCTGCCCGGCCCGGGCCCGTTCCTCCCCCGGTTCGCGTCCACCTGGGACCCGCTTCCAGAGCCTCCCAGCCCACCTCGCGCCCCGGGACGGAGAAGCGCGGCTCAGTCCCGAGCACGTGGCCGCCCGCGGTCTCTGGCGTGGACGGGCTTCTGCCCTCTGCCTCTTCCTTCCTGTCCAGGGTGGCAGTCAAGACTGGGGACGATTAAGAAGTCCGGGAAAGCGCGCCCGGCCCAGCCCTTTCTCGGGAGGCCTGGGGGTGAGTGGGGTTGGGAGGCTCCAGGTGCGGAGGTAAACGAAGCCAAGCAGGCGTCAGGAGCCGGGGCCAGGTGACAGCTTAGCTCCCTGAGCAAACAGTAACCCTCAGGTGTTTCTGCCTTCCCTTAAATCTAAACACCCTTAAATTCAGGTGTTCTGAATTCTGTGCAGCCTCTTCTCCCGATTTACTTTCATTTACTCCAGAGAAGCGTTTTAACGCCCATTCAGACAGGTAGTCCGGCGACACTCCCAAACTCACAGCCACAACTCATTCTTGGCTTTAAACTCAGCCTTAAAGCACAGAACCAAGCTTTCCCTTCAGGACTCAGAGGCACTTCTGTGCCCAAAGCCTCCCCAGTCCCCGTCACCTCAGCCCTCTGCCTCACCACACATCTGATAAGGAGATTCTCTGTACACAAGCAAAGGCTGCAGGGGTGGTGGTGGGCGGGAGGCATGAGGGAGAAGGCGATAAAGAAAACGTGTGTGTGTGTGTATGTGTGTGTGTGTGAGAGAGAGAGCGTGCGAGCCAGACAGATCTGAAAAACCACTCGGAATTCAGGTACTGACTTCAGACATGTTTTATTATAATCGTATACAGTCTACATAAATTTGAACTTGTATTTATTTGGGTTCAGTTATAACATAGCATAATAAAAATCAAAGCACTGGTCCTCTGAAATGAAGCAGGCAATCACCATTCAATAAACACACTTGATTTATTTTGTATAAAAGGGTTAAGTTTACAACTAAACTTTTATAAAAAGTTTAGCATGAATAAGTACATCATTACACTTTTTAATGCAGAAATAGACATCTCTGCCACTATACAAGAAAACTCTAATTAAAGAGTTCACAAGGTTTCACTCAATAGATATATTTATATATAAATATATACACAGCATTCAGTAGGCTTGTGTCAAAAAGGTAATTTCTGACCAAAAGACTTCATTTAAGTGACTGAATACTGGATCCTTCTGGTATTCACGCTCCACCTTTGAAAAAAGGCAAAGTCTGCTTAGATTGGGCAATTCCTTGTGATTTTAACGTTTTCGCTCCCATGGTGGGAATAGTATATAAAGAAAACCTTCCAACTGCAGAAAGGGCATTTAAAAGTCTTTTTCATAAATAACGAATATCACAGTCCAGGTCAGAGAACACCCTGGGAAGATGATCATTCTTAGTTTTCCTCCATTTTTTTTTTTTCTTTTTAAAAAGGTCCATTCAAGTTGTCCTCCTTGCGAAATGGTTGAAAAATAAGTTCAGCACTTAAAAGATTCTGTGGATTTGTTGTTGTTGTTGTTGTGCAAAGGAAAAAAAAAGTCATGAACACCTGCAAAAGATTGGGAGAGAAAGGCATGTTTAAGAGAATGTAACCTAAGGGCAGAGGCGGGCAGACTGGCGCCGGGAGGAAGCCACAGTTTGAACATTTAACCAAACACTCAAAGATTGGGCAAACCCTGGCGTCCAGATGCAACACACACACTCGCCTCGACAGCGCAAATTAAACATTAAAATAGCAGAGACTCAAGGGAAAAACTTCCCAACTCAATCGCCTATTTGGATCTCCAACAGCAGTGCTACAGGCGCCAGTCTGCTGCTTGTAACAATTATTTGATTGAAAACAGCCCTTTAGTTAACAGATAGGGAAGTCTGGGATCCCACATCACAGGCTCTAAGGCACAGGGTGGCAATCCCGTGCTAGCCCAGAGAATCCCAGAGGACTCTTAGTTTTAGGGAAGGAGGATCACTGTGGAATTTGTGGCGATAAGGTTAATTACAGTGGAGGTTAGTACCTCATAGTACCAGAGGAATCGTAGCAAGAGCCAGGGCACTGAATTTGCTGCAAAGCCGATACACACGTTCCTCGGCCGCCTTCGTAGTAAGTTATTGGCATCATTTCCTTTTAAAGGAAACGTTCTGTGATCTCGAGTACCCAGAGCTACAAGCTCCTTAACGTCTAGTGAGAATGTAGTACGGACAACACCAAGAAGTAAGCATGCACTTACCAAGTCAGACATTTCGCGGATACACAAGCACCCTCACACAAGGAACACACGCACACACACGGAGGGGCAGTTTGCCCACGGGTGGCACAGGCAGACACTCACCGCATATTCAGCCACACAGTGCCTTGCCGTCATTTGACATTAACTCAGAAGGGAATTCAGAAGCCTGGAGAGAAAGAGGATAAAGGGTACGAGGTTAAGACAATGTTAAGTAGAAAGGGCTTTTTTGTTGCTGTGGAAGTAGTCCACAGACCAGCAAATTCCATTAAACACGTTTATGGTAACAATTCAGATTCAAAGACAGATGCATTCACATGTCAGAACTTACTAGCAATTTCACGCACGGCTCAGTCTACAGCAGCGTTTTAAGAAAATAAAGTTAAATCGCTCATGCGAAAGTCACCGTCTGGGCTACGATCTCCTAGTGACAGCCCAGGCGACCGCGGGAGTGTGCGGCGGCGGCGGGGCGGGAGCCCCGGACAGGGCTTACCTGCAGGGACAGGATGCTGATGTCCGTGTTGAGGGTGGTCAGCGGCGTCCGGGACGCCTGGTTCTGCCCGGGTCTCTGGTGATGCAGGCTGACAATAGTGGGATGCGAGTCCAGGGCGATCTGCAGGTCCAAGATGTAGTCGATGACGTGCTGCAGGATTTCCATCTTGCTCACCTTCTTGTTCTGGGGGATGCTGGGCACCAGCTCCTTGAGCTTGGAGTAGCAGTCGTTCATGTTGTACAGCAGGCTCATCGGGTCGTCCACCGGGGTTTTGCTCCGGGAGATGCCCAGGCTGTGGTCCGACAGGCTGCTTTTCCTCACGGACCTCACGGGACTGAAGGCTTTCATGCTGATCGCAAGGGAAGGCGAGACCGGGAGGGAGCTGGCTGCCCTGAAGCTCAGGCCGCCGCCGCCGCCTGCTGAGCTAGCTGCGCTGGGCACCGGGCTCGGCTCAGAATGAAGCCCGAGCCCGGCGGGGCGGCTTTTATCAGCACTCGCCGGGGCCACACGCTCGGGCTTCCCTTCGTCCCCATTGGCGGAAGGCGGCGTGTCCATCAAGCCGAGCGGGCGCTTCCATTGGCGGGCGCGGGCGCGGGGCGAGGGCTCGGTTCTTCCGCGTTAGCAGCCAATCCCCGTGGGGTGGGCGGGGCGCGAGCCCAGCTGGGGTGGTAAATAGAGTACAGTACAGAAAGCGCGGGGTGGGCGGTGGGCGGCGGGCGGCGGGCGAGGGGCGGGGAGCGGGGAGGAGGGGAGGGGAGGAGGGGAGGGGAGGAGGGGAAGGGAGGAGGGAGTGGGAGGGGAGGGGGAAGGGAGGAGGGAGAGAAAGGGACAGGCGGAGGAGAAGTGGGGAGGAGGAGGGAGGAGGAGGGGGAGGAGGAGGTGGAGGAGGTGGAGGGGGGAGGAGGGGGAGAAGGGGAGGGGGGAGGAGGAGGGGGAGGAGGGGAGGAGGGGGAGGAGGGGAGGGGAGGGGGGAGGAGGGGGGAGGAGGGGGGAGGAGGGGGGAGGAGGGGGAGGGGGGGGAGGGGGGAGGAGGAGGGGGGAGGGGGCACACCGAGGGAGCCTAAATGTACATTCTTAATTCTAATTCCAAGGGCAGAGACAAGACTTTCGCCCTGGGGGTGTCGCCAGACCAAGCCTTGCGCACCTTGGAGCTGTCTGCAGCCCTGAAAATCACAGCGACAGGGGCGAGTTCAGCACCGCAGGGGGGAAGCCTCAGTTCGCTGCAACCCCTCGGAGAGAGCGTTGAGGAAAGATAGAAAGCATTTCAGAAGAAAGTGAAAACGCAAATTAGGTTGCCACTGAAGAGTCACGTTTGTAGAGTGAGTTCGTCTCTTCAGATAAGGAAAAGTTATGTTAACACAAACAAACCACCCACGCACGCATTCGACGACAGGTTTAGTGTGGGCTCTTGCAACCCCGAGCAGCGCGGGAGGCATTACTGTAAACTCAGGAGAATGAGTACTTATTGGAAACCATGCCCAGCCTCGCTGGTCGGTCGCTAAGGAGCTCTCCCAGGCAGGGCGCTTTCAGGGTTCCTTTTCAAAAAGGAGGCAGGGCTACTCTAATGATCGTATTAATCGGAAACCATTAGGAGAATTTGCATATTGAAACTACATTTACATACACTGCCCTTGAAAGGCTGCCGGTCTGTGCCCTTCAGAGTAGATGGCAAAGTAATGTGATTAATTATGTACGAATTGTGATTTCTGGTGTCACATTCCAACACCTAGAGGCGTTCCAAAGCTTTGTGACTGATAGGTGGCCCTAGCCATTGACATCTTCGCACTATTTACGAAAAAAAAAAAATTCTGTCATGTATGAGGTTTGGAATCTTTTCAGCACTAGTACTGAATATAGGTTCAGGTTTTTTTTTGTTTTTTGTTTTTTGGCTTAAAATCTTTAAGAACTCATTCTTTTAGTCTAAATTTTTTAAAAGTTTGCAGCTATTTACTTAAATACCTTGTTAATTCTCACATAATTCTAGCTTATCTAGAATTCTGTCTTGAGCACACTGTCAGTTTCGTGTTTTGAAAATCATATTTTCTCTAAAAAACAATAAATGAGACAACCCCAGGAAAGGCTATATTCAAATCTTACTTTCTGCCTCAATCTCTACCTCCTCTGCATTTAAGAAAGAGGAAGGGGCTGCCCTAGAGGCTGAAAGGAAAGCTCAATAACGGGGAAACAGTGTTTCTTCCTTCAATTAATGATTAATTTCTCAGCTGGTGGGCCCGCGGCCTCTGACCTTCACGTGACAGCCATGCCCCCCAGGACGCCTCTCCAGGGAGGCAGAGTGGGTGGCGTTGAGGTGGAGGAGATCACCTTCATGACTTTCAGCCCCCTCAGTTTGGAGAAGGTGAGTGGTTTCCTGTCCACCCAGAAATTTGCCTAGGGCCTTCCCAAGGCTCACGATGCTGCCTGCGACTCCGTCCCTGACAGCGATGGATGCACCGCATCTCTTCTGATATTAAGTCTGGAAGTGATTTACTATCCGAGTCCTCCCACAGTTCGAGCCTTCTGATGTACTTTGTGTGCATGTGTTTCTGTCACATACGTGCCACAGTGGAACAGATTTTGTTTTGACACTATTTTGGTTCATGATGTTATACTTTGACTATTTTACAATAATAGCCAATGTAAACAAACATCTTTGGGATTCTCAAATTATTACTTATGATTCTTGGACATTGCAGCTCTTCGATACTGACGCATTCCTAGCTTTTTCCAAGGACACCGTATGTTAACATCCGTGCCAGCCTCATTATCCCCACAGCCAGGCTCTGGGCTGGGCGGTAATGAGCATTGTGCGGTTTCACTTTACACTTTGCAAAGTTGATTAAGGCAGTGCCTTCTCCGATGATCATTTCTGTACCCTGATGTAGAAAAATGGCTAAATATGGTGAAAGTTTTCTGGTGTTTCTTTCTTTAGCTGCCATGTCAGAGTCCAGTCTGCCTGGCTGTGTTGAAGATTCTATTGGCACGCTACCCAGTTTTACATTCATTTAAAGATCATTTAAAGGGGATTACGAAGCTGTATAAGTTAATGATTTAAACAAGGCCTCAGTTACTAGCGTGTCTGTTTCAGCACGCCCAATATGAAATAAGCTTAAAAATTGTTTTCGCGGGGGAAAATCGTGGAGCATTTTCAGGGTGGGTTTAAGGCACGTCAAAATCTGTCCATTTGTGGGTTTGCATTTGAGGCCTCCAAAGTTCAAAGGGCTGCTGCTGGAGCGCCAGATCCGCGGGCGGTGGGAAGGTGTGCAGAGCTTCCGCTGGTGGGTGTTGGTGCGGTCCCCCTCGACTCCCCACCGGGACGCCCCCACCCCGTGGCAGCCACAGACCTGCCTGTCCGGTCCCCCAGCCTGGCTCCAAGGCTCGATCACGCCGCCTCTAGGGCCGGCCCCGCCGCAGCTCCCGCGTCCGGGCCCCTTGCGGTAATCAGAAGCAGCTCTGGGCCCTGAGCTCGCCACTGGCCCGGCCGCCTTGGTCACCCCCGCGTGATGCGCCGCGGGTGGGGGGACGGGAGGAGCCTGCGGGGGCGGGGGGTGCGTCTCAAGGTCCTCCCTGCACATCTGGCGCAATGGGGAGCGCTCGCCTTTCTTCCCCCGGTTTTGTTCTCACAGCTGTGTCCATTCCGCCCGTGACCCCGCGAGTGATCCCTGACAGGTGATGAATTGGCAGCGGCGGCGGCGGCGCGCGGGCCAGGCCGCGGCGGGGCCGGAGCCGGAGCCCCGGAGCAGACTCTCTGGCGCCAGGCGCGTGACGCCGCCCATTCACGCCGCCCGGCAGCCTTGTCCTCCCGGCGCCGCTCAGGCGGCTGCCATGGCAACCGCGCCGTCACTCAGCGCGCGCGTCCAGCTGATCAATGCCTGCGAGGCCCGGCAGTCCCAGGCTCGCCCCGGCCCAGTCGCCGGCCCGCGCGCACCTGCAGCCTCTGCGCGTCTTAAGTTTCGAGTGATTTGGGGAAGGAAGGAGGACGAAGAAGAAAAGAAAAGTGGGGAGGGGGGCGAGGGGCGGAGGGCAGGATGACGGGAAAAAAAAGCCGGAGAGGGAGAAAAGAAATCTTCCTTTTGCAAAAGGGGGCATAATGTGGCTTAGAGGTTGCCAAAGCAAAAGGTTTTGCTTTATTTTGTTTTTGCAACCGAGGCGTTCGGGGTGGGGCTGGCTCGAGGGAAGGGTGGATGGGGAGGTCACTGTGTTAGCGCATGGCGAGATTTATTTATTCCTTTGGATCATTTCGGTTTCTCGCCGCATAGCTTTGATCCTGGACTCCTAAAAATGTTTTTGAAAGACCCCCCCCCCCCCCGCCACTCCGCCCCTCATCGTCCTACTGCCTAACTCTTCGAAACTCTCGAGGTTGCTCACAAACCATTAGATATTTTTCTAGAACAGCCCCCTTCTCCGCCCTGGGGGAGCCGGGAGGATGTGCAGTCCCAGTCCTCCAGCTCGATGGAGCCTCCCGCGCAGAGCCTAGCGCGATTCGCGCTCTCATTACCACTACAAAGCGGGGGCCAGACCAAGCTCCTTTCTAATGCACCGTTTTCGACTGAGAACGTCTTGGCAAATAACTTCCAAGTCAGCCTGCAAATGCAGACGCCTCCTGGGTCCTGGCTTTATCTCCAGGGAAAGTTCCATTTTAAGAACCAGATGCCAACATTCCCGGACAGTTTATGGCATCCGGATCCCTCAAGGGTGCTCATCTGCAGTTGAGAGCGTTAGTAGCAGTTATTTATCGTCTGTCCCGGACAGGAGTTCCTGGACATAAATGGTCTCTACTGGTCCTAAAGCCGGGGGCGGAGGCTGTGCGTTGTGGAGTGGGGGGCGGGGGGGGGGGGAAACGAATGTTCCCAGTCCTGTTATCTGGTTTAGCAACGTTTGTTGTGGTTTTCGAGGAAACGGCATCTGGATTACATAAGGATTCAAGTTTTTGCTTTACTTGTTTATTTAATACCTTGGCAAGAGGGAGCCCTTACCCTGAAACCAGATAACCGATTTTGGGTTTAAAACAGCTTTAGATGAGGGACAACGCGAGGGGAAGAAAATGAGCAAAGCCACAAATAGCAAACAAGGGGATGTTTATTTTTCTCTTTTTGGGTATTTTTTGAAGACCTGCCTAACCTCTTACACTTCTTGTTGCACACAGCTAGTAAATGGCATTAACAAAGCGTTTCACAGACTACAACCGCTTAACAGTGGCTCCTCCCCCTCGCTGCCACCATCCGGGCCGTCATTCCTTCCAGGATTCCCGCGCGGTCCTGTGTGCCCAGAGCGCGAGTGCCAGGTAGAACTCCGTGCTACATCCAATTGCTTGCAACCTTCTGATTCCCTTTTAGGGAGATCATTTTTCAGCTTGGCTCAAAGAAAGCAAAGTTTGGGAAGTTTGGCGGAGGGGCCGATTTAACCACGGGCACTGCAAGTATTTTGTTACAAATGCTGTGAAGTGTCCCGATTTGTGGCTGCGTTTAGCTTTCACAAAGGATTTTCCTGTGACTTTTGTTCCGGTCAGCAAATTAAAAAAGAAAATTAACTTCAGCAAGAGATAAGGTCTTGGAAAACAATCTTGGGCCGCCCGCGAGCTGGCGGGAGCAGGGCTGGCGTCGCCGAGTCTGCGCCGCCTGGAGGCGCGCGTCTTGGGGTCCGGCCACCGCAGGAGCCCGGGTCATGCAGGGACCCCCCTCCATCCGCTGTGCGCTCCCCGCCCCCTGCAGAGTGCAGCGCCCAGGCCGCCCCCCTCTGCCCACAGGCGTCCGTGGGAATCCGCCCTAGCCAGCGACAAGGGCGGGCTTGTCCGGAATCAAACTGCATCTTAATATTATAATGCGGCACCAAAAGCAAAACCCGAGGCCCCGGCTTGCAGTCCCTAACAAGAAACACATTGTGTGCGCTTTTTCTTTTTTGGCTCAAGCCACGTTCGCGCGCCGGCTCCGCCGCAGCGAGCCAAGTCCATGACTTAAGTGAGGAGGAACCCGCCTGCCCTGCACCACGTGCGCTCCCAGCTGGGGCAGCCACCCTGCTGCGCCCCGTGCACCCTGTCCCGGTCGCTGGGACAGGCTAGGGCCTGGCCGGGACACGCTTGTCCTGCGCCTGCGGCGCTTTGGAGCATGAATCTTTCTCGTCCCCCGGAGGCAGGCGAGCCCATCGCCCGGGCACTGGAGGCACCCAGGCGTCACCAGCGCAAGGTGGCTGGTGGACAGAGTTGTTTTTTTCAGTAGTTCGAACCCTGAACTACTGAAGGAACAGTAGTTCCTTCCCTTGCTGTATCTTTAAGGCTTTCACTCCCAGATTCAACCCTCTCCTCATCATGACAGTTTGCAGACTTCTCCTTTCCAGTTAGAGGGAGTGCGTGCACAGGTCCTGCAAGACCCCAGCGGCGCGCCTGTCGCCTCGAACCATTCCGCGGGAGGGGCAAGACCTAGGGCCGCATCTCCAGGAGGGATCCTGGAGACCCCGCGGGCGGAGGCGACGTGCAGGGGAAGGCCTCCAGCTCTCAGAGGGCAAAACGTCCTGGTTAGCTCTGCGGGGGGTCCTGGGCTCTTTCCCGCCTCTTTCCACTGCTGCTGACACCAGGGCCCCCTCTGTTGAATCCTAGGACTGCGCTTCAGGACTCCGCAGAAAAGACTGGGTACATTAAGGTCTACATTTAATTTTAACCATCTTGCCTGCCTTTCTAGGATTCTGGGTGAAGAATATAGAGACTTTCCATTTCAAAGAAAAAAGGATGACACAACAGCTCTCTTTAAGAAGAGAGTAAACATTCGCGTTAGGGCAATACGGCTAATCTCTTACAAGCCTGTGCACAGCGCACCTCTTTTGCTGTTCACCTTGACCCTAATAGTTTGGAAAGGCAGATGGCCCCGTTTTAGAGAGGAAAAAGTGCTGGCACCCATGAATGACACATTCCTCAGTGGTGGCCTAGACTCCGGCCACACTTCCTAGGACAACCTGCCATCGTGCAGGGGTGTGTAACCTTGACTCCTGGTGGGGTATTGATTACTCTTTTAACCTTGAAATGCATTCATCCTGGGCAACTGGATTGCCCAGAGCTAGGAATCTGTGAAAACAGTTTGTTCCCACTTTCTTCCAAAGTTAACCCTGAGTGACTGAGCTTGACCCTTTGTGAACTAAAGGTCAACTGACATTTAAGGACTTTTCGAACCTTAGTGTATGTAAGAAACCCCTGTTTACACCCAGAGTTCTGGGGCCACCTGTGCAAATTCCGATTCAGTAGGTTTGGTGAGCAGCCCAGAATATAGCATTTTAAGCAAGCATGGTGATGCTGATGCAGGTGGTGAGAGGACCACGATTTGAGAAGTTTCAGATGAATAACTGGCCTCTTAAGTGCGCCCTGCAGCAGGCAGACTACTGGGTGAGAATCAGCCACTTGGACCCTTTAAGGCAGCGACCCCCAACCATTCTGACACCAGGAACAGGTTTTGTGGAAGACAATTTTTCCAATGGGGGATTGGGAAGTTGAGGGAGTGGAGCTGGAGGATGGGTGATGGGGACTAGGGGCATGGTTTTGGGATGAAACTTTCACCTCAGATCGATCAGGCATTAGATTCTCCTAAGGAGCCCGCAGCCTAGATCCCTAGCATGTTCAGTTCACAATAGGGTTTGCCCTTCTGTGAGGACTAATGCTGTGGCTGATCTGACAGGAGGCAGAGCTCAGACAGTAATGCTCACCCACTGCACACCTGCTCTGCATGGAATTCCTAACAGCCTACTACCTGGGATTTGGGGGCCCCTGCTTTAAGGAAGTGTACACTTGCTTTTAGAAGTCAAGAGAAGGAAAATCTGTTATACTTACCCACATTTTCTCTTTTTCCTTTCTGATACTCCATTCTTCCTTTGATTAATTCCTTCTGTTTCAAGAGCATTTTTTTGGACGGTCTTTTAGGGTACGTATGTTGGTTACATGTTCCCTTAGTTTTCCTGCATGTGAAGTCTTATTCCCATCTTCAGTCCTGCAGGATGTTTTTGCTGGATATAGAATTTGGGGTTGACAGTGTTTTCTCCTTGAAGCACCTGACATACTGTGGTATTTTATTCCTTCCATCAAGGTTTCTCATATGAAATCTGCTATTTGAATTGCTTTTTCCCCACTGTAAGTAAGGTGTGGTTTCTCTCTCCTTGATTTCTTTGTCTTTCATTTTTGAAGTTTGCCTGTGATCTATCTTGGCATGGATTTCTTTAGGTCTATTCTGTTTGAGGTTCTCTCAGCTTCTTTTGTTAAGCCAAGGAAATTTTCAGCCATTATTTCTTCACTTACTTTTTCATCCCTGCCACCTTTCTCCTGCCTTTCCAGAACTCCAATGACGCTAATGTTAGCTCTTTTATTATAATCCCATAGGTCCCTGAGACTTTGTTAATATATTTTTTTAAAATATGTTTTCTCTCTGTTGTTCAGTTGGGTAATTTCTGTTGTTCTATCTTCTGGTTCACAGATGGTTTCCTCTGCTCTTTCCATTGTGCTTTTGAGCCCATTCAATGAGTTTTTACTTTGGTTATTGTCTTGTTTAGTTTTAATATTTCCCTTTCATTCTTCTTTACATCTGCTTCTTTGCTGAGTTTTCTATTTTTTCGTATTTTTTTGTCTGTTCATAATTGCTCATTGGAAGATTTTTCTGATGGTCCCTGAAGAATCCTTGTCAGATAATTCCAATATCTGTGTCACCTCAGTGTTGGCAACTGTTGATTGTCTTTTCTTGTTCACGTTGAACTTTTCCTGGTTCTTGGAATGAGGAATTTTAAAAAATTGAAACCTGGGCATTTTGGGGGTTATGTTATGATCTGGAGCTTATTTAAATCTTCTATTGTAGTGACCTGGCTTGGGAGGGGGGCTCCTCATGTGGCCTCCACTGACACTGTAGGGTGGAGGCATCTTACCACTGGAAGGTGGTGAATGTCCCAGTTCTTACTCAACATTGACAACCCCAACTGGGAGAGAGCATTGCCTGATTATCCCCTGGGTGGTGGATAGGACAGGAGGTGCTCAGGTTCCCAGGTGGCCTCTGCTGATGCTGTGTGAGAGGGCTCATTGCTGACCTGGAGGGATGACTGTCTGCTCCCCACTGCACCTTCTCTGATACCATCCTGTTGTTCAGGGTGGCGCTTTCCTGACAGCAGGCTGAGGGTGGACATCTAGCTCTCCACTTGGCCTTCGTTGGTGGGGTAGAGTTGGGGCCACAGTCTTTTCTGTGGTGTTTGCTTATAGCGGGACAGTTATGGTCCAGAGGGTTTTGGTTTCTTGGCTTCACTCTTACAGTCACCATGTAACAAATCCAGACGTCTCTGAGATCACCATGCAGTGAGGAAGTCCAAGCTGGTGGCATGAAGAGGCCACATGGAAAGGGCTGAAGGAGGGGCCAGCCTCAGTCATCCCAGCTGAGCACCCAACTGGGAGTAAAAGAGGACCCCATGGATGTCCAGCCCAGTAAGATGACCTCAGCCCCAACTACCAACTGACCATGCACACAAGACATCATGAGTGAGGCTGCCCACTGGATCCCAGCCTGTGGGACTGTAGAGTAACTTGTTGTCATAAGCCAATACGTTTTGGGGTGATTTGCTTCATAAAGTGGCCTCCAAAAGAGAAACTGGAGGTATAGAGTTTCTAGGTACAATCTTGTGCATTCATTGTCATTGTAATCATGAAAATTTATGCGTTTTTCTAAAAGTTTTATAACAGCAAATGATTTATAGTTCATAAAATAAACATATCCCTAAATACAACAAAGCAACCTTTTTTTTTTTTTTTTTTTCCTCCGGAGACAAGGTCTCACTCTGTTGCCCAGGCTAGAGTACAGTGACATGATCACAGCTCACTGCAGCTTCAACCTTTTGGGCTCAAGCAGTCCTCCCACCTCAGCCTCCCAAGTAGCTGGGACTACAGGCATGTGCCAGTGCACCCAGCTAATTTTTTTGTTGTTGTTTTTGGGAGACAGGGTTGTACTCCTGTCACCCAGGCTGGAGTACAGTGGTGCAATAGCTCACTGCAACCTCTACCTCCCAGGCTCAAGCAATTCTGGTGCCTTAGTCCCCAGAGTAGCTGGGACTATAGGCATGCACCACTGTGCCTGGCTAATTTTTGTTTGTTTGTTTTTTTTTTTAGAGATGGGGCTGCATCATGTTGCCTTCGCTGGTCTTGAACTCCTGAGGTCCAGTAGTCTGCCGGCCTTGACCTCCCAAAGTGTTGGGATTACAGGTATGAGCCACTGCATATGGCTAATTTTTTTTTTTTTTTTTTTTTTTTTTTTTTTTTTTTTTTTTTTGGTAGAGTTGGATTTTCACCATGTTACCCAGGCTGGTCTTTAACTAATGGGCTCAAGTAATCTGCCTGTGTTAGCCTCTCAAAGTTCTGGGATTACAGGCATTACTGCACCCGGCCTAAAAGTACCTTAATTTGAAAAGAAATACAGTTTATTTGACATGTGTCTAGTATATCCTCAGAATTATTTTTTAACTGATAAGAAGCCCTACCAACTATCCCCCAAGATATAGAATTTATAACCCTATGTGATGACTAGATGTTTTGAACAAAACCAAGTTTGATGAATGGCTACCAGCTCAGAGGCCCTGGAGAGAACAAAGCCACCACACTGGTGAGAGGTAGCTGCCTGTGGACCGCATGATTTCCCAGAAAGGCAGTGAGAGCATCTGGTGTCTCCAGACACTGCAGAAACAGTGTCATAGAAACATCTCAGAGGCATCACTTCTCTTTATCAAGATTCTAAAGTGATTTCAACATTTTAAAAATGCAACATAAAGAATTTGAGTGTGGAGTGATGATCATGCTTCCAGGTTAGGATCAGGCTCTTTATCCCATTTCTTGTTGATTTAATGTGCAGGGACTCCTGGAATGGGTATTGCCCAGTGACACAATCCCAGTGTGGCCATTTCTGATCCCAAGAAAGCAGTCAGGAGTGGGTGGATGCAGCTACAGTTCATCAAGTCCTGCTAGTTCAAGTCAAGAGCCCTGAATTCCCAGGGAGTAACCACTAAAGAAATGCAGAAGAGGAAAGAAAATCCTTGCAGAAAGGAGGGATGAAGTTCTTTGGTTGCTGCAGTGTGGAGTGGGGTGCATGTTGGGGCCTCGGGGTTGAGGCTGAAGGCTCCCCCAGTCTGTCCCTTCCTGAGCCTGAGTTCTTGGTTCTTATGCAGCCCTTTTGCCTCTTTTGTCTCAGGGAATACCTGAGCCCCTGGTTTGCAGTCTGTCCTTGGGTGAGTCACTGTAAGCCCCAGGTTCCCATCTGTAAAGGATGGGTAGCGTTTCTTCATCTGTTTCTTCACTAAGCCCTTACAAAGCCCTCAGATGGAGACTGCTGCTTTCATATCTTACAGGCTAGCAAACTACCAGTGTGAAGGATGCCCAGGTAACCTGCCATGTCAGAACAGCCAGGAGATGATGGAACCAAAATCTAAGCCCATGCCCGTCTGACTTCAAAGTCTGTGCTCCTGATGTTTGCACAGAGTCACCTCCTAAGACTTTCTGAAACTGGATCATATCCATTTAACTGTCTCTGAGAGAAATCCAAGCTTTAAAAAAGGAAATATTTACTATGGATATTTTACAGTGGTTCCAAAACATGAAAGTTTTAAATAGAATATTCTTAACATCCTCACCACATCTTCAGGTTCCCTTATAGCTACTATGTTTTGATGACTGCCTATGGGAAAAAGAGACTATGCTTTCTGTAGATTTGAAAGGAGTGGTGGTGAGGTAGGGATCATTCCCTGAGCACAGCCTGCCTGTGGGCACTCCTCTGAGCATTGGGCCAGGCGAGGAGCCCATGGCATTGTTTGCTTTGGGATCCGAGCACGGCTAATGGGAGTTGGGCTATGATCTAGGGAGAGAACTAGCGTTGCCCTGTTTGAAAATGGAGATGATAGTAGTGCCCTCCTCAGTGTTATTTTGAGCATTTGATGTATCTCGGATATAGTACCTGAAAAAATGTAAGTGCTTAGTAAATACGGTTGCCAGATAAAATGCAGGAAACCTATTTAAATTTAAGTTTTGGCTGGACAATGAATAGAATAATTTTTTTTAGTATGAGTATGTCTTTATATTTTATCTGCTAAATTTAGCAACCTCCTCAGTAAATGATCACTACAATTGCAACAACTCCTTATGACAGATATAGTAAATCTGTAAAGAAATAGGAACTTGCATTTATTTTTACTAAGCTCTGACTGGTTAAGATAACTGGGCAAGAGAAGATATCTTTGACTAAACCTGCAGAATGTAGAGTATAGAAATTCTAATTGGAAGTACTATAGAACTAGAATGGCCAGGGGTGAACTGTAGAGAGCTTATCTGAAGAGTCCCAATTTCAGAAGTTCCTCAGAGACTTAAATGGGCCCACACACCCCTCCTGTGCCTTAGCATAAGCCAGCTCATTGTATCAGTTATAAATTCATTTCCAGAGAAATGTACCCTGGAGGCCCTCTCCCACTTGAAATAGGACTAGCCAATCCAGATGTGCCCCAGGTGATGTTGGCTCAAGTATATAGCTCCATAAATCGGAGAATCTATTCAAGAAAACAAGCAAAAGTATTTGTGACTGAGTTAGCTAATGCCAGCTGGTATCTTGAACAAATCCAGATCTCTAAGCTGCTAGTTTATTTCTTAGTCTGAAACTTGTGTTACTGATTGACAGACAGCTCTCATTCAAGCAGTGACTTAGAGATGCAAACTCTTGCCGTTTGTTTTAGTAGTTCCATTGTATTCAGGGTGTGGCTTCCAAGGTGACTGGGATCATCTCCATCAAGACTAAGGAAGAGGAAAGAGCTTGTAGAACTGCACTTAGGTGGTTTTTATGGATCAGGCATGGAATTGACTTCAACACATTAGCTCACATTCCATTGGTTAGAATCAGGTTTCTCAACTATTAGTACAGGGTTAGTGTATGGTTTCAGCACCATGAGCATTTGAGCTGGCCAAAGGCTAATCAGGGTTAGAACAAAGCCACAAAGGCTGTGAATGTTTATTGTTGTGAGGGGCTGTCCTGTGCACTGTGGAATGTTCAGCAGACTCACTAGATTCTAATATAACTCTCTTCTCTCCTCCAGTTATGACAACCACAGATGTATGTCTCCTCTTCAGACATTGCTAGATGTCCCCTGGGAGGCAAAATTGTCCTGGTTGAGAACCACTGTGTTAGAACTTGGTCACATGGCCACACCTAACCGCAAGGGAGGCTGGAAGATCTAGACTAGTAGTATGCCAGGAAGAAAAGAAAACTGATTTAGAGGCTGCTGGCCAGTCCCTTTCACAGTGACCTTCAGCATACTGATTCTTCTGCAGCCTGTTTCTGAGCTGTTTCCTGTGTGAGGTGACATAGTGAGAATGGGAGGGGTGACATGCTGGATGTGGGTGGGGTGAAGAGGATTGGAAACCACCATCATGTTTGGCAGCATTGAATGTTTATGACCATTTGAATAGTTGTGACAAGGGAACAGTGAAGGAGGAAATAACCATTTCTGAATACCCTTTTACAATTTGCAAAGCACTTTTAAAGGTAAGAATGAGTTCCTAGATCATTGGGGTGAGAATGGACATTGTTGGCTGCCATATCATTGTTGGGGGGGGGCTTTGAGATCTTTGTTTTAAAAAGGCAGAATGGATTCGGAGTAGAAGGAGAAATGTAAAAATCTGCTATCTGAGTGTGTTTGCAGAGGGGAATTGTCATTTGGAAGCACAAGAAAGGGAGGATGGCTCATTGGCATATATGGTACATTGTATTTTCATATAATTATACATGAACGAAAGCAAGAGGAAATGTGTAGGAAGCTGTTTACATAGTCCTTTTAATAATGTTTACATGAGTTAATGAACATGCAAACATATCTGATGAAAACATGTCAGTAGTGGAACAGCCTTGTGAAGAATCAGATCTTACCTCAGGCTGGAAAAAAAGAACAGGTTTTCCAAGCTCACAAATTGCAGCCCGTGTGCGTAGTAGCACAAACGACTTTGAGCTTGAAGGCAACCATCCACCCATCTGTTCATCCCCTTATCCATCCATTCATCCCTTCATCCGTCACTCCATCCATCTACCCATCTGTCCCTTCATCCATCCATCCATCATCTATCCATCCCTTCAGCAATCCCTTCATCCACCCATTCATCCCTTCATCCATTCATCCATCCTTTCATCCATCCATCCATCACTTCATCCATCCCTTCATCCATCCATCCATTCACACCTTCATCTGTCCATCTATCCATCCATCCCTTCATCCATCCATCCATCCATCCATCCCTTTATCCATCCATCTACCCATTCATCCCTTTAACCATCATTTTATCCATCTATCCGTTCCATTATCCCTTCATCTATTCTTCCATCCATTCATCTATTCATCCCTTCATCTATTCTTCCATCCATTCATCTCTCCATCCATCCTTCCATCCATCCATCCATCCATCCATCCATCCATCCATCCATCCGTGTGTTCAGTAAATACTTACTGAACACTTATTATGTGCCAAACACTCGCCTCAGAACTTAGGAAATACCAGTAAACAAAACCAACAACAATCCCTCACCACCTGGACATTTACATTTTGATGAGAAGAGACAAAGTTGGTGAGTGGATCACATAGGTTATTAGGTGATAAAGGTGTAGGTGATAAAGGGAAGTGCCAGGAACAAGGATCGGGTGCAGTTGTGAATAAGGTGGCCCCAGTAAGTTGCACTGAGTAGGTGACACTTGCACAGAGAAAGAAAGCAAGGAGAGGACATGCCCATACCTGAGAGCAGCATTTGTGGAAGAGGAAACAGCCAGTGCAAAAGTTCCGAGGCATGAGTTCCTGGTGCATACACGGAACATCAGGGAGGCCAGGGTGGCAGAAACATGGTGAGCCCAGGAAGGGAATAGGAAATAAATGTAGGAAGGTAGTGGTGTACAGTGAGGTGGCATGGGGGCGGAATTGCGGCAGCCAGATAGTGTTGGCGTAAGGCCTCTTGGCCCTTGTTAGGATTTGGTTTACCATGGCGCAACACACCCATAAGATTGGCAAAAATTAAAAAGTCTGACAACAGCAAATCTGGATATCCAGTAAGGATGTGGAGCAGTGGGAATTCTCCAGTACTGCCTGTGGGCATGCGCATCGGTTCCACCACACTGGAACGCAAAGGGGCATTCTGAGTCGAGTTGAAGATGTGCCCCTCCTTGACCCCACAGTTCCGGCCATGGGCATGTGAATGAATGTGCATATGTGTTGACTGCAGCATTTGTTTGTAATTATGAAAACGTCTAAGTATCCATCTGTTGGAGAGGGTATAACGTGGGAGTGCCCTACAGTGGAGCTCTAGGGAGCAGGAAAAATAAAGGCATGAGACCTGCACATGTCAAAAGGAAGGAAGATAAAAGACAGAAGGATGGGAGAAGAACACCTGGCCACAGAAACGTGTGTACAGTATGATGCTGGTGTATCCAGAGTGTTCACACACACAACACAACACTACTCATGGTTTCCAACACAGGTATGAAAGTATGGCGCAATGAGGCTGGGAGTGCTGAATCCGGATGCTTGCTCCTCCAGGCGGGGGCCGAGGACCAGGGCTGGAGGTTTACTCCAGGAGCTTTGGTGGCACGTGCTGAATGTGCTGTTTCTCAGGCTGGGGAACAGGGACGTGCATGGTGTTATACAGTCTGTACTGAAATGATTGTATAACAGTATACTAGTTTATTATGAAATACATTTGACCCAAATAACCAACTGTTTTGTGGCAGCTTCCATGCCTGGATTTCACATCATAGGTTTCTAAGCAGAGAATCCAAGAAAACCAATGGAGGGGTGGAGGGAGAGGCTCTGCGGTGTCTGGGAGTACCCCTTCGCTTGGGCTGCTCCGTCAGAGTCGAGAAGACCTTGGACTTGTGACAACTGGAGTCGACCTGGGATCCTGGCACCAAATGCCAGCAGAAACTATCCCGTCCCCGTTGGAAGATGAGATGAGGTTCTTGCTGGAACATGAGTACAGTTTGAGAGCTTCAGGTAGAAAGCCCAGTCGTCCTTACCCTGTGTGGCCCACCCAGGGTCATGAACTGGGTCAGCCTCGGGGAGCTGTGAGCTGGTGTCTGAGACGCAGCTTGGGCCTCTGCACTGCTGGAAGCAAGGGAACCCTGAGGGTGGATGAACTGCCTGGCAAAGACAAGCTGGCACACTCGTCAGTGTGTGAACAAAGCCACAAGACCTGGGAGTGGCATTTTACAGATCTGCGTTTTTTTTCAAAAAACTTGTGCTTAAATATGTGTATAACATAACATAAAATTTACCGTTTAAGCCTTGTTTTTTTTTTTTTTTTTGAGACAGGACCTTGCTGTGTCACCCAGGCAGGAGTGCAGTGGTGCAATCATAGCTCACTGCAGCCTTGGCTTCCCTGGTTCAAGTGATCCTCCTGCCTCGACCTCCCAAAGTGCTGGGATTATGCCAGCCTCTCCTGGGTCTTTGAAGTCTCTGCCAGCGCACGGCTGGTGATCAGCTAACCTGGAGGTTTTCTCGGCAGTGTGAGTAGTTTTTCACTCTCCCCTCGAGTAATGATGCCAAGGCCCCTTCATGGAGTTTGCTGTTCATGCCTCTGCTCACGGGGATTAGAACTTGATAGCAGTGAGGAGGAGGGTGTCAGGTGCTGGCTGGGCTGGCGCGAGGTGTGCACTGAGCCCTGAGTGTGCCCCGAGGGAGCAGCTGCATTTCGGGTCCCATGTGAGGTGAGGAAGAGGCTGAGAAGCAGAGGCGAGCAACACATCTGAGGCCGCAGAGCCGCCAAGAGACCAGGGATCAAAGCCATGGCGCCCATCCTGCTCCCCTTTTTCAGTCAAGTACGAGGAAAATAGTGAGGAAAGTTATTCTTATGTGGAGCAGGACAACAAAAGCCCGTAAACCACCTTCCAGGTGGGCTCAGAATTGACTGTCATCTGGACGGTAATGGGATTTTACTCTTGTGTTTTTGAAACCTCTGCCAGGAAAACCCCACTAGAATGACCTGGAAGCTTCTGGAAAATATAGATTTGTGGTGCCCCCTACCCCGTCTATCCTATGAGAATCTGTGGTAAGGTGGGGAGTAGGCCAAGGAACTTACAATTTTCACAAGATTCCTCAACACTCCTCGAATCATGCTTGGAGGAACACTCTGCAGACCCTCAGCTTCTTAATGGAGGTGATGATTTGGTTTGGCCGTGTCTCCACCCCAAATCTCTTCTTGAATTGGAATCCCCATCAGCCCCGTCATCCCCACGTGTCAAGGGAGAGACTAGGTGGGCGTAATTGAATCATGGGGGTGGTTCCCCCATGCTCTTCTCATGATAGCAAGTGAGTTCTCACGAGGTCTGATGGTTTTATGTGTTTGGCATTTTCTCCTGCATTCATTCTCCCTCCTGCCACCCTGCGAAGGGGGTGCCTTGCTTCCCCTTCTGCCATGATCGTAAGTTTCCTGAGGCCGCCCAGCCATGTGAAACTGTGAGTCAGTGAAACCTCTTTCCTTTCTAAATAACCCAGTCTCGGGCAGTTCTTTGCAGAAGTGTGAGAACAGCCTAATACAGGTCAAAGTGTGGCTTTGGGACCTGCGTTTTAGACAGGATTCCTCAGCTGATTCTTAAGCACACGCCATGTGCAAGCCACTGTCCTTCAGGCACTCACCAGGCACTCAGCGGCAGCAGTTTCGTTTTCCTGGCATTTTGTGCTTTCGCTAGTCACGGCCATATGGTGGTGAAAAGTGGCCATTTTATGATAGAAGGAAGGTCCTAACTGTTGGGAACATTGAAGGAACTGCAGGAATTAACCTGTCACGTGTTTCATTGAAAAACATGATGATTCATCATCAAAATGAGTAAGTTCTTTCACTTTTGAATGAAACCATAGATTAGAGAGAATGAAGGGCACAATTAAAAAAATATGAAATCGAAGCGATCCTTGTGTTTTGATGGTGAGTTCTACTTTGCGTTTTGTTGCTGTTTCCATCCTTGAGTTTCCCTGGTCCTGTTCGCTGCCCTGGCTCGGTCTCTGCTTTTTCTCTCCTGTAGGCAGAGTTCTAGTGCATACAATCCCAACACGATTGTGCCGTTCTGTAAGAGCCTCTGTGCTCCAGCCAGTTGGGCACCCATCTGGGTCTGACTCCCAGCTCTGTCTTCTCCTCTGGGAGGCGGGGAGGCACCGTGCCTGTCCCAGCCACCTCTAATGACCTCCCCCAGGACTTCTCTAGGTGAGTGACTCAGCAACCAGACTTTTTCTGGGAGCCAGAATATTTTGCCACACAACCAACACATGGTAAACATTCACACTGTCTGAGCACAATACTTATAAATTAAACATGCCGGGGAAAAGAAAGGCCCAGATCTCCTCCCACTCAAATGGAGAGGTCATCAGCTCAAGAATGGGAACAAGTTGACAAAGCCATCCCCCCACCCTTGCTCCCTGGGGCTGCCGTGAGGATCTGGGTCTCAGAAGGGGTCCCTGAGAGAGCGGAGAAGACACAGGACGCCAGGGTCTATGTAGTTGAGGGGCGAAGGGACGTTTCTTCTCAGTCTAAAGATAAAATAGATGTTGTCCCAGCTACTCCAGAGGCTGAGGCAGGAGGATGGTTTGAGCCCAGGAAGTGAAGGTTGCAGTCAGCCAAGACTGTGCCACTGCACTCCAGCCCGAGTGACAGAGTGACAAAAACAAACAAACAAATGAGGTGAAACAGGGTGCTAAGAAGGAAGCGGCTTTGCTTGTTTGAAGTACTTGCCGCCATGGTTGGATCAGCTTTCTGTGTTTGCAGACAGCGGCACGGTTATTCACGATTTTAAGTTTGGTGGACTTTCCCCTTCTCTTTGCTTCTCAGCTGCATGGAGGCATGGCAGTTGAGAAAGGCCAGGGCTGACACCTGGCAGCCTCCACGGATGGGATTTTAATGCTGGGCATCCTGTGGTGGGGCCGTCCTGGCCTGGCTCTTTGGAATGTAGCTGCTGGGAGCCCCTCTTCCCTCTGCGTTCCTGGGGTCCTGGTTATCCTCTGGGAAAGGGCAGCCTCTTTAGAGGCCGCTGGTGTGGGCCGGCTTCCTCGTCTGGGATGGTTTGCTGGTGTCCACGTGATGAAGAACACACACCGCGTTCCCTGCTTTCAGAGTCCGGACTTTTTTCTGCTGAAGTCGTTTGCTCTGCTTTGGAAGATGCGGCTTTTTAGTTCCTAAAATGGAGTTTGAAGGTTGGAAGGTTTGGGTTTTTGTTATTTTGTTGGTCAATGTCCTGGCTCTGTGCTGATTATTTTAAGGGTCTGAGAGTCAGGAGTGAAAGGGGGAGATGTGTGAGTGGAGATCTAACCTCAGGGTCAGGCTTGGCCGTGAAGGCGGATGGCGTGGGTGCCCTTCCTGGGTCATGCTCTCCCCTGCCAGCCTGCTCTGGTTCTCTGTACGGCACCGACGAGCACTGGAATGCTGTCACAGAATAAGCTCCCTGGAAGAAAGGCCTCCGTCGTGTGCCCTTTGCAACGCTGTTCCCCTAACGCAAGAGCGCGTGGCCCAGAGCACTGAAGGAATGAAGGCAGAAGACGCACCTGCAAGGCGAACGGAAAATCCCCACATCCATCTGTTCCCTGATTCTCACTTTAAAATAAGAGATCTGTGTCTCCAGTGCACCCCAAGTCAGTGAGCATGGGGACTGAGGAGGTCCGAGTGTACCCTAGTGCACTGGAACCGAGCTGGGCGAGGAAGCCCAAGCAGGAGTAAGAGAGGAAGCGTGTGGTGTGGACACGGACCCCCAGAGGCGCGCACAGCCTGGAGCCACCTACAGGTGGGTCTGCAGCACCACGAGTGACACCAAACATTTGATGCTGTAGGGAGCAAGAAAACATCTGTGATCAATTGCTGCTTTAAAAGTGTGATACCCACTGGGTCAGAGTTTTATTTTGTTGTTTGCTTTTCAATGGATAGTACCTTTTTTGAGTTTGTTTCAGAAAAAAAAAAATGTGAGTTCTTGTTTTTCTTGCCCTGTTGACCTCCTCCTTCCATCCCGGATAGCTGGGGCTGCCCACTGTCCCTGTAAACGGTCACTCATGCCCTGGCCTGAGACTGGATGTCAGCCCTGGCCCTGTGAGCCCTGCCAGCCCCCTCTGCTAACAGCAGCTGCATTCTGATGTCCAGACTCCTTGACTGGCCTGAAGCCCGCAGGGTCCGCCCAGCCCACTGTCCAGCCTCAGCGTCCATGCCCTGGTCCCCTCCCGTGATGCTCCAGGCACACACACCTGCTGTTCCCGGGATGCCACTGGGTAGATGTTTACTCCTGCCGGTTCTTCTCCTGGGAACACCGTTATCCTCCCTCTCACTACCTGGCTGACCCTTCTCTGTCCTTGAGCCATTTCCTTTGAGACTGTCCCTGCTCCCGCAGGGCTGGATGCCCCTGGCTATGCTTATTCCCTAGAGCCTGGCCTGCAGGGGCTGAGCTGGCCACTTTCTGTGAGTTCCTTCAACAGGAGGACTGTGGTGGTCTGGAGCATGGGGCTTTTATCTCAGATGTGGCAGGTGGAGCAGGGCCCAGGAGCCAGAACCACCTGTCTCCCGGACGCTTGAGGGCAGTGGTTCTTGAGTGTGGTCCAGGATGTCTGCAACCACTGGGGAACCTGTCAGCAGTGCGTACTCTCTAGCCCCAGCCTGAGCTGTGGAATCCAAGCCTCTGGGGACAGCCTGTGGTCTGCTCCCACCAGCTCTCCAGGGACTGTGCTCCTGCCCAAGCCAAGCAGCCCTGGCAGCTCTGCAGATGGGCAGGTGGGCGAAGATCCAGTCCAGCCCCTCGGGCAGCCTTCCCTGGGCATTCAGATTTCAACGAGGGTGACATGGTGTCCTGAAGGGACACTCAGAGGAAATAGAGTTCATCACCCATAGCTTAAAACCAATGTCGACCAACCAGTGGGATGAGGCTGGGGCCAGCCTGCAGAAGAGGGGACTGTGCGTCTGTTGGGGGCTTCAGCTAACGGTGCTGATCCTGCCTGGGCTCAGGGGCCTGGGGCCGCACATGACTGGGTCGGGAGGTGATGCCAGAGGCCTGCCGAGCAGCCAGAGTACAGGTGGAAGGCCAGGGCTGGGGGGAGGGCGTGGCCCAGAATTTGGGGGATGGTGCTTGCTGTTTTATCAGATCAGGACATTGAGTTTGTCATGTTCACAGACTCTGTAATGTTATTGCCTATTGTTATTTAGGCCACTGTGTCCTGGTTTTTAAAATGGCAGTTGAGAAATAGAGGGCTGGAGTGATGACGGGACGGGCCAAGGCCACAGACTGCTGATGAGTGTGGTGCTCTGCCCCGCCCCCACCCCGGGGCGGCCCTGGTCTCCAGGAGCAGTGCCCTCAAAGCCCCTCTCAGCCCTGCGGCAGGAGGGCCCCCAGGAGCACCACAGCCCCCAGGGTTGAACTGCCCCTTCCTCTTCTTCCAGGTGGACGGGGGAGGGGGGCATTGGGAAGTGGGGAAGAGGGTTGGAAAATGCCTGCAATCATTAGAGGCTTTCTTAGAATTTTGGGGTATGTGGTTCCTTCAGTTTTTGCTTAGTTCTTGGATGAAGGGGAAGTGTGTGCACCCATGTCCTCTCCCTGAGGCCTGTGCCACGCCGAGAGATACAGAACTGGGCAGGGCCCCCGGCCTGGCACCCCTCCGAGAGCCTGGGAGCAAGGTCCCATGGGTGAGTGGCCCCATGCCCAATCCACAATTGAGGAATTCCTCCTGATGTGTTCCAACCAAGTGTGAATATCATACAATGCCATCTTATCAGTGAATAGAGCTGACCGTGCCCTGTTTTCTCAACACTGTGTATGCCATTTAAAAAACTTTTTGGAGATCTTGCTGTGTTGCCCAGGCTGGAGTGCAGTTGTGATCATGGCTTACTGTAGCCTCGGATTCCTGGCTTCAAGTGATCCCCCCACGTTAGCCTCCCAAAGTGCTGGGAATACAAGGTATGAGCCACGCCTGATGCCTGGCCACTGTGGGGCACCATTTATAGAGTGACTTCTGGCCCTGCGGTTACGGATAAGCAGAATCGGACTTAAGAGACACTTTGACACTGGGGCAGCTGTCAGCTGTGCCATCAGGGCCACAGTTGGGTGTTTGGGAGCTTCTGGTGTCCTCATAGCCAGTCTGTTCCACACAAATGAGGCCAGAGGGATGTCCTTTTGGTCAACGGGGCTCCTGCCACTGTTCTGGGCCACAGTTGGCGGCAGAGGGCAGGATTCTCACCCAGGTTGCCAGGGATTCCCCTCGCAGGTCCCATCTGTTTTCTGACAGCCCTGCTGTGCTCTGCCCCCCCACCCCCCGCCTCTTTCCACTTGCCACCCCTGGGATTTCCTTGGGGTGTCCACTCCCCTCTTCCCAAGGTCTTCTGGCTGCCCTCAGGCAGGTGCAGCCCATCCCTCCATTGCTGCTACATTTTTGTCAATGTCAGAGCGTTCTATGGAGCCACCTCCTCCTGGCTCTGCTGTAGCAGCGCCTTCGAATCACACGTGCTTCTTACTCATCTCTTCTCCCCACAGTGAGCACACAGAGTAGCTGATTTGTGAGTAGCTGTGAATTGCTTGAATTTCCTCTTCCTCTCTATCTCCAAGGAAGGCGGGCCTTTCCTTTCCCTGGTGCCACCTCCCATGGTCTTCCAGGGACGGGAGCTGGCGCCTGAAGAGTCTTGGGCACATCGGGGATAGATGTGTTCATTCTGGGTGAGATGATCTGCTCTGGAGCGTCCAGTGTGTCCCTGGGGCTGACCATAGTCTCTGCCTCCGCGAGGGTTTCAGAGGCAGTTTTGCCTGCGGCATTTCCCTGCAGTGCCTGGCGCCACGGCGCTCATCCTGAACAGTGAGCAGTGCGTACCCAACCCTGCCCCTGTCTTCTTCATCCACCGCTAGAGCAGGTTTTCAGAAACTCAGATCTGGGCTTCTGCTCTCCATGCTTTCCCCAGCTCTTCAGGATAGCGGTTCCAGTGCCAGCTCAGCCCTCGCCTCTGCAGCCTGACCTCCCAGCTCATCATCCTCCAACCTGCTAGAGCTGCCTCACCTCACAGCCATTGCCTTTCCACAGACCCGGAGCCCTGTGACCCGGTCTAGCCTGGAAGTTCTCTCACTGAAGACTTCACTATACAAGCCTTTGTGGTTGAGCCCTTCAGTTAGAAGAGGCGGTTTTCTCCTCCGTCTTCCTACCCTGCCCCATGCAGATTCCCACTGAGGCAGGAAGAACACTCGGGAGTGTCTGGCTATTTCTGTGGCTATTTCTGCTTCCTCCACCTGCCCGATGTCTCTTGTTCACTGTATTGTTTCCCAGCATCTATGGGACAAGCACATAGAAGTTCTAGTTAAAATTCTTTGAATGAATAAATGAAGTTATTTTACTCTCATCAGAAATGAAAGGAAAATGTGTAAAGACACTTAAGCAATTCATAGGTAGCCATGACATCATGACAAACAGAAGGCCTCTTTGTCTGGAATGAAGGCTGACATCACCTTTTGGTTTATTTATTATTATTATTATTTTAGGGTCAGGGTCTCGCTGTCACCCAGGCTGGAGTGCAGTGGCATCATCATAGCTCACTGCAGTGTTGAACCCCTAGGCTCAAACGATCTTCCTGCTTCAACCTCCAGAGAAGCTGGGACTACAGGTATGTGCCAAGACACCC
This sequence comes from Saimiri boliviensis, assembly GCF_048565385.1. Taxonomy (NCBI): domain Eukaryota; kingdom Metazoa; phylum Chordata; class Mammalia; order Primates; family Cebidae; genus Saimiri; species Saimiri boliviensis. Next base: position 8,381,003 of record NC_133449.1, on the reverse strand, counting down.
AGCTGACTTTCCTACTTTTTTGTAGAGACAGTGCCTCACTATGTTGTCCAAGCTGGTCTTGAACTCCTGGGCCCAAGCAATCCTCCTACCTCACAAGGCTGTAACCTCAGCCTCCCAAAGTGCTGGGATTACATGTGTGAGCCATCACGCCTGGCCTCGATAGCCCTATTTAATTGGCACACATTTCCTACCTCTAGAGGCCTCTAAGTTGGGCTTGAGAAAATCTCAGCCACCGGGTTTGCTGGTTACGTGTGCTTTGGCCAATAGGCCAAAGGTTGAATGGGAGAAGCACACAGCTGCTCTGAATTTGTGGCGCCCAAAAAAGCAATTTGAGAGAAGTACAAACATTGGCTAGCCCTTGTTGATTTAGTTGATTGGCTTGGAAAGACTGCTGGGTGTAGAAGTCAGCTTTTCTTTCTGGCTCCTGAGTGTCTCATTTGCCAAAGCAAGACAGAAGCACAACCTTCGAGGCATGAAGGTACTGTGCGAATTGTTGGAATGACTGAGCTCCTATAGATTATCTTTTGCTGTTGTATCGCCCAAAGGTACGTTGCTTTCAGAAATCTCCTATCATGGCTGTTCTTAACTTTCAGTGTTATTGCTGCCATTTCAAAAGGGAGGGAGAAACACATTTTCTTTTTCATGAGTTTGAATGTCACTCCTTGAGAAGTTTGTTCCTGGGGAGCACTCCTAGGAGGCCCTGAAATTTCTGATGTATCATGTGATGAAAATCAGTGTTTTCAGTGCTACTTCATGATTGATCAGGAAGTTGAGCATTTTCTCTGGGAGGGATATATCACTGAAATTTACACGTAAATGAAAATCTTGATGTTTAGCCCCTCCTTCCACCTAGAAAATAACCCCACACACAAATCCTGCTGCATTTTCCTCCATTTAAGATGGAGGCAGCCCCTTCTTTGCCTTCTCCAATGCTGTGAACATTTCTTTCCACTTGCTGAGTTAATGATCCTTTTGGAGAAAGATTAAGGAAATAGGGTTAATTAAGGGAGAGGTCGGGGTGATGGACGAACATCCTCAAGGGGTTATCAAGGGTTAGGAATGGTGTTAGGCTGCTCATGTCCTTCTGTACATGAAACTGCCCCAGTACTCTGTCCATTCCAGTGATCAGTCCACCCCAGAAAAGCAAAGTGGCAGGCGGTACTCTCCAGGAGCGCGTTGAGGCAGTTTTGGCCCGTGCCACTGTCTTAATAGATTGAAAGAAAACAAAGGGATGAAGCAAAGGGGCACAGCTGAACCACAGCCAGGAAATTCAGATCTCAGCCTCTTTTCTGAAGCATATGCATGAGACATTATTTGCAGAGAAAACCAAACCCTCCTGATTTCAGAACAAATTGGTGGGAATCATTAGGATCAAGCTGCAGCAAGTCAGTGAGTGTTCTGGGGTGGATGGAGAGCTGGAGAGCCGGCTCAACCAGGTGGCGTGGATGCAGGTAACAGCAACTGTGGGCTCTGCTTTAGGTTGAAGGCAGACGGTGTGAGTGCAGGCTGTAGCAGAGAGGACACAGGTTGGATAAAGAGTAACTGTTCTGATGATCAGAGCCTCCAAGCCTGTGGGACAGGCTGCTGAGTTAATGTCATCACCAAACATCTTCAAGAAAAGGCTTGACAGTAAACGAACATCTGTGTGCCCACTATGGGATAGCTGTGTTCATTTATTCATTCATTCGATTTGGACATTAGTGCAGTGACAGCTACCGGGATAGTATGGGAAACAAAGATAAAAGATATCAATCTGTCAGTGAGGCAGATGACACATGTACATTGCAATGTAATATGGTGAGTCCTAAGATTAGAGGCAGGCTTGGGTGCCGGGCAGCCTCAGGCCTGGGCCTAACCCAACCTGGGGAGCACTGGGAATGGTCAATGAGCTAAGACTTCCTGGGGAGATGAATCTTAGGAAATGGTAGTAGGTGTGGTGGGCATTCTCTTTTTTGTTTTGAGATGGGGTCTCACTCTGTTGCCCAGGCTGCAGTGTACTGATGTGATCACAACTCACTGCAGCCTTGATCTTCTGGGCTAAAGCAGTCCTCCTGCCTCAGCCTCCCCAGTAGCTGGGGCTACAGGCATGTACTGCCATACTCATCTAATTTTTACATTTTTTTGTAGACACAGGGTCTTGCTATGTTGTCCAGGTTGGTCTCTGATTCTTGGGCTCAAGTGATCTGTCTTTCTCAGCCTTCCAAAGTGCTGGGATTACAGGTGTGAGCCACTGTGCCTGGCAGCAATGGGCAATTCTAATAATTCTAACAATGATGACAGGTAAGCAGATAATACTGGCCATGCCAGGGACTGTGGTTAATGCCTCAGATGGTTTCCCTTATGCACTTCTTACTCACAACAGCCTTTGGAAGTGGTTGTTCTGACTTGGCAGTTTGAGCCCATGTAGGGTGTTCAAGCAGAGAGGAAGGGCAAGGCAGGCACAGGCAGGGGCATTGAAGGGCTGCACCCACCTGGTCTGGCTGCTGTGAGCATTAAGCATTAAGGCCAGGACCTCGGGCAGCGCCACGTCCCAAAGGACTGGGGAGCGTGGAGCCGACCCTTTCGGCAGGGGTGCTTCTGGTGGGGTAAGCTCCTGAAGGGGGTGCTCGGTAGTGAATTTGGAGTGAGTGGGAACAAGGCAGGATTTATTCTGAGCCTGTGTGGAGAGTACCTTGTTGGGAGGGAGGAGGAGGAACAGTCAGAAACTAGAATCAGTGTGCAGAAGTTGGAAGGGAGGGCATGTCGGGGCCCTCCATGAGCCCCAACCTTGTCCTGATGAAGACACTGAGCCTCCGAGTAGACCTCAGAACTCCAGCAGGTATGTTGCAGGATTCCAGCGCAGCTTTCCGGACTCCGAGGCAAGCCGGCATTCTACCGTGGCGTAGAAACTGAGAGTGACCTTTTGTCCTCTCCGTTTTGTGGTTTTTGTCTAAATCTTTCCATCCAGCCCCTCAGGCTACAATTGGGTCTCTTTCAGGGTCAGAGAAGAGGGAAACCCTTCCCTCTGAACTTTTCCCTTTAAGTTCCGCCTCAGTAGGCATTTGTGGGCTTTGAATGGATAACCGGGCTCCTGGCTCACGTGGCTTAGCTGGTGGTTCTGAAAACAAATCCGCTCCCAAGTGTGGCTCGCCACGGGGGCTGCTGCCGGGGTCCCTAGAGGTCTCTGGTTCACAGCAGACGGCCGCTTTCTCCCCGTCTCTCAGACAAGGTCGAGGTGGCCTCTGCTCTCTGCAATCCTCCTCGTTGCATTTTCAGCCTGCAGAACTGAGCTGATTTGCTTTTATGGAAATACACGTTGTTTTAAATATTTAGTTGCTCATCAAGAGTTTTGTTTAAAATTACTGGAAATCGGAACCTTTCAAGTTAGAGATGCTTGAAGATCTTAAACTCTGAAAATAAGTTCACGACTTGGCTAGGATCCGAGAGTAAAAAATTTCCTCCAAAACCATCGATATCTTGGAAAGTGAAGAAGGAGTCAGTCGCGATGGGTGAGAGGGCACCTTGCTCACAGGTCAATGACAGGCAGTTCTCCAGGGGGACCTGGGCTCCGGGCCCGGCTGCCTTGACTGCTCGGACCTGCCCAGTGGCTGCTTGGCTTGTTTTGCTCTGCACCTTTAAAGAAAGTCCTGGGTGTTAGCCGTTTGTCAGATGCGTAGATTGCAGAAATTGTTTCCCATTCTGTTAGTTGCTGGTTCACTGTAATGATAGTTTCTTTTGCTGTGCAGAAGCTCTTAAGTTTAATTAGACCTCATTTGCCTATTTTGGCTTTTGTTGCCTTTGCTTTTGGTGTTTTAGTCTTGAAGTCATTGCCCATTCTCAGCAAACTGACACAAGAACAGAAAACCAAACACCGCATGTTCTCAGAAGCGGGAGTTGAACAATGAGAACACGTGGACACAGGGAGGGGAACATCACACACTGGGGCCTGTCTGGGGATGGGGGGCTCGGGTGAAATAGCATTCAGAGAAGTGCCTAATGCAGCAAACACCGTGGCACGTGTATGCCTATGAAACAAAGCTGCGTAATCTGCACATGTATCCCAGAACTTAAAGTATAATAATAATAAAAAAAAAGAAAGTCCTGGGAGTGCTCAGCTTGCCTCCTCCTTTTCCCTTGAAACGTACTCTGATGACATTAACAATCAGATTCATCCCCACACACCTTCTTTCAATAAATCCAGGTTATTCTGGCCAGCACTGTTGGGCCACCGTAGAGGCCCAGCGCGAGCTTCCGGCGGGCTGCATGGGCATCCGTGGCCTGCCCACCCTGGCCCACACGCATGGCTCGTTCTTAGGTAACAGAGACAGAGGGTGTTGAGCAGTTCTCGATGAGAAGGCAGGCTTTCAGCTCTTGAGCTGAACATCAAGAGTTTAAAAGTTTGAGAGTTTTAAGTTTAAAATGTTTTAGCTTTCCAAAGGGTGGAAGGGATGTGTAGGCAGAAGAGTTTGCTGGAGACCAAGATGGGAGTGAATGAGCTTTGGGTGGAAACCACCACCTTCCTGTTGAACTTGGCCCCAGCGCTGCAGGAGGAGCCTAGTGGAAGGCGTCTGGGTCACGGGAATGGCTCCCTCGTGAATGGCTTGGTGCCATCCTGCAGTAGTGAACGGCTTCTTTCTCTCTTAGTTCCTTTAAGAGCTGCTTGTGGAAAAGAGCCTGGCACTGCCCCTCTTGCTCTCGTTTTTTTATTTTTCATTTTTGACACAGGGTTTGGCTCTATGGCTCAGACTGGAATGCAGTGGCACCCTCTTGGCTCACTGCAACCTCTGCCTCCTGGGCTCAAGCCATCCTCCCAGCTCAGCCTCCCAAGCAGCTGGGACAACAAGTGCATGCCACCATGCCTGGCGAATTTTTGTATTTTTTGTAGAGACGGGGTCTCCCCATGTTACACAGGCTGTTCTCGAACTCCTGGGCTCAAGCAATCTGCCCACCTCAGGCTCCCAAAGTGCTGGGATTCCCGGCGTGAGCCACCGCTCCCGGCCCCCTCTTGCTCTCTTGCTTCCTCCCTCACTATGTGGTCTCTGCACACACCAGCTCCCCTTCACTTTCCACCATGAGGAGAAGCAGCCTGAGGCCCTCATCACATGCAGATGCCCGATCTTCCAGCCAGCAGAACCCTGAATCAAATATACTTAAAAAAAAAAATTACCCAGTCTCAGGTGTTTCTTTATAGCAACAGAAATGAGCGAAGACAGTCCTCATGCTGTCCACTGGCTCCCTAGGCTTGTTAGAACCCGTTCATGTGCAGCTCCCTACCCCCCTACACTGTAACCACCACTCTACTCTGTTTCTGTATATGTATGATCCTGCCTTTATTTAAAGCTCTGGTACTTTCTTCATCATGAATGATTTTTAAAAGCTTTGGATTCAGAGGGTCCCTGTGCAGGTTTGTTACATGGGTATACTGCATGATGCTGAGGCTTGGGCTTCTAATGATGCAATCACCCAAGTAGTAAACACAGTACCTGACAGAGAGTTTTTTCAACCCCTGTCACCCCTCCCTCTCCTCTTTTCGTATCCCCAGGATTTACTGTTCCCATCTTTGGGTCCATATGTACTCAATAATTAGCTCCCACTTAAAGAGAATGTGGTATTTGGATTTCTGTTCCTATGTGAATTTGCTTAGAGTTATGGCCCCCCAGCTGCGCTCACGTTCCTGCAAAGGACGTGATTGTATTTCACGGTGAACCTGAACTACATTTTCTTTATCCAGTCCACCATTGATGGTGACCTGGGTTGAGTCCATGTCTTTACTATAGTGAATAGTTGACCATGGATTTTTGCATGATTCTGATTTCTGAAATATTGCATTGAAAGATTATTTCTCTTGATCGCTGAGTTTTTTTTTGACACCTCATAAATTCTGCATTCAAGGCCTCACTGCTCTCAAGTCATCGCCCTGATCCTGGCCCTGCGGCTGCTCCACTGTGGCCTTCAGTGTAGCATCACTTAGCGCAGGTCCAGCACTGAAGTCAAAGATAGACTCACTTGGGAAATGGGACCCACACGGCTCGCCCTTAGTACACGTTTCCTGGCTTTTCCGCTTTCCTCCAGATGAAGGATTCCTGCCTCTGGGTCCCTGGGTCCTGCAGCCTCTGGCCCCTCTGCCCCGTCTCTGTCTGGCAGATCCCCTTTTCCTTCAAGGGCCTGCTCAAACGTGCCTTCTAATTGCCCCTCCAAGTACCCCCCATGCTCTCACTGCACCTGTGTGCCCCTCTGCCCAGCCCCAGTGGCTCAGCTTGGTACCATTCCTCACGGCTCATCTGCAGCCACTTTCCTCACCAGAAGGTGAGCTCTTCAAGGTCCCATGCTTTATTTATGCCATGTATGATTTTCTTAGTGTGTGTGTGGGTATGTTGGTCATGAGGGGCATCCATTGAATGATTAAAATAGTGTTATTGGAGGCTTAAAATGTTTTGCTAAGTATTATTATACCATGAGTTTGGAAAAAGGAACTGGCCACAGGTGGGTGCGTCCTCTCCTCTATTCCTGTGTATCCTGAGACCTTCCATGGGTCCCTCCCCTGGGTCCCTCCCATGAGTCCCTCCCACGGGTCCACCAATTGCCAGTCTCTGGTTGGCTGCTTATGGTGGGGCCAGAGAAAGTAGAAAGGTTACAATAGAGAGTGCAGGAAATTTGGAAAACCAACGTCAAAACAGGACGTCTTTTGGCTGGACAGGGAGCAGGGGAAGGGGCTAGGGGAGGTTCCTGGAGGGCACCCCGCTTCCCCACACCCTGCAGAGCTTATTCAACAAATATTGGTAGCCAGTTGCTGGGGTTAACTGAATCGGAGGTAAAGGAGTTCTTGTCAAGCGAGCGGTGACATGGGACGGGAAGGAGGAACCGCCAGGGAAAGCTGGGGCCTGCGGGGAGCAGGGCACCGAGGCGGGTGAGTGAGTGAGGGGCGGCGTCTCAAGACGCCCAGTGCCTGGATGGGGGAGACCTTGACGGAAAGAAGGAAAGTGGTGACTATGTGACAGTTCCCTAAAAAGTACATCTTTAGAGTGATCTCTGTGTGTGTGCATGCACATATATAATATATACACACTTATACACATATTTAATATAGACACACATATACACATGTTATATACACATACACACGTGTATATACAATATATACACACATATATACACATTTAATATATACACACATATATACACATTATATACTCATACACATGCATATATTTAATATATACACATATTTAATATATATACATGTAATATACTCATACATACATACACATATATACATATTTTATATATAACATGTATACTAATATATATATACATGTTATATACCCATACACATGCATCTATATAATATATACACATATGTTATGCATATACTCATATATACTCATACACACATGCATATATAACATACACACATAATTTATACAGATACACATATATACACACATATAATATACACATATAAACTCATACATATATACACACATGCATATATATACACATACACACATTATACATATATATGTATACTCAGATATAATATACACATGTAATACACTCATACATATATACACACATGCATATATAATACATGCATACATGTTATACATACATGCATATATGTTATATACACAGATATATAAACATACTCATATATATACACACATGCATACATAATATATACATATATATGTACATATATTATACCTATGCTTATATACACACACGTTATATATGCATATATATACACACACATATATACACATAGATATATAGTATATATAACATACAGGCAGTGCTCGCCTTACGACCACAGTTGGGACTGCAGAACGGTCATAACACGATTTGGTCGTAAGTTGAGTAGGCTACATGTACAGTTGAAATGGTGCATGCGGAGATGGTAGTGCTGCCAGAAGCTGGTCCGCACTGTCGTATACCCAGCTGGGCAACGTTTGTGCTGCCAGACGCGGAGCAGTCGTGGCTAGTGATTGTGGTCGTAAAGTCGAATGGTCGTCAGTTGCATAGGTCGTAAGTCGATCAATACCTGTAGTTTGTTACATATAAAAATATATCATATATAAAATATATGATATGATATATGATATGTAGATATACAGATTATAATTTTTAAATAATTTATATAAATCTATAAATTTATATATACACACATATATATTTTTTTTCTCTTTAAACTCAGGTCAAAGAAATAGGAAGTTAAATGTTATGGGAAGACTATTGGTAACTCCAGCCAGAGTAACTTGCTAATATTTTTAGTTTTACTGCTCTGGAATGCTTAAGGAAGATAAATGGGTTTTATTCTGAGACTCCAGTGCACAGATTGGCTATTATATGCTGGACTTCAAGAAGCAGTGAGCAATGATTTAGGAAGGTCATAAAATGTGGAAAGCAAAAACCAAAACACGAACACTGGCAAATTAGAATCCAAGAGATGATGGGGGCCTGCTAAAGATGGTCGGGTTATCTGTGACTGTATGGCAGAGCACCCCCCAAAACCTAACAGCCTGGCACAAGAGCCGCTTCAGGGGCTGGGGTGTGGGTCAGCAATTTCAGACAACTGGACCTGCTTGAGACCAAGAGGCCTGTGGGAGCTTCAAGGCTGCTGATGGGGAGCTGGGCCACGGAGGGGGCGCTCTCTGTGAACTTTCATCATCCTGAGTCCGTGCTGGGTTTCTGTACCTGACGCCTGCCTTCGAAGAGGGCAGAGGCGGAGACTGCCGTCACCCCACTGCCTCACTTTGCTCGATTCCAGCAGCTGCAGCAGCCACAGGCCAGCCCAGATTCAGGGTATGTGGATTCCCCTGGGATGGGAGCAGGGGAAAAGCTACACTTTCCACAGCTGAGCCCACAAAGGGGATCTTTGGAAAGGGGATTTCTGGAGGAAAGAGGCTGACAGTTTCACTGGAGAGAATTTGGGGTCCTAAGGGGAGGTCTGAGATGAGGGTCAACATTGTGTTTTTCATGGGGAACCAGGGAGTCGTGGAGTCGCATGGGGCCATGTCCCCCAGCAAACACCCCTCACAGGGGCACAAGGGTGCTGTGTACCATCTTTCACTTACGAGCCTACTGCCACCTTGGCCATGCAGGACGAGAGTGACTGCAGGACGTGGTTCCTGGGGCCGGAAGGATACACGGGGTAAAGGTGGAGAGACATGTGGCCCATGAGAGGAGAGACCCAGAACAGGTATCAGAGAGTCTCACCCACTGGAGGGAAATGTGTCCCTGAGAAGCTTCTAGGCCACTTAAGAGGCAGTGGCTCTGAAGTCTAGGCAGGGTCCTCACTGTGTTGCAGGACCTTTAGGGTGTGGCTTTTCTGGCCAGAAAACTTTGTGGCTGGTGGCGCCTTTGCCGGAGTTCAAAGAGAAAGACAAAGAAGCTTTACTGAGTGGCACAGCACCTCTGAGGAGGCTGCAGGGGGCAGCTCCTCTCTGTGGGCAGGTGGTCTTGTCCTGTGCTCAGCTCTCAGCAGAGAGGAGGCCCGGGAGAGGGTGGTTCCTTCTGCAGGCAGGTCCCCGCTGACTTCTCAGCTCTCGGCAGAAAGGGGAGATGTCTCTGCAGTCGGTCCTCCAGCACCCAGTCATCTCTCCTTCCTCTCTGTTCTCTGTCCTGCTCTGGCTCAGCCTGGGGCTTTTATGGACCTCAGAGGGCAGGAGGTGCATGCCGATTGGTTCATGCGCGGCCATGGGTGGGCCCAAAAGAGGCACCACATTTCCCTGCTCTGGTGCAGGGGTCTGGCAGCCAGGTCCCCAGCCTTCAGGACCTCCCTGGCCTGAAGATAGGGACTTACCAGGGACCTGCCTCCTTCCACCCAGGAATCTGTCTGCCTCCTGCTGCTGTTCCTGGAGCCTCAGCTTGGACCAGACTTTGCTCCAGGATTGGAGCAGGTATCAACAGCAGGGAGAATCCAGGCAGTAGGAGCAGGCGCTTCTGGGCCTGCAAGGGTGAGGGGGGCCTTTCTAGTTCCCCAAGAGTGCAGAGATGCCTGAGGCTGATGTGACTATGGTGGCATGTAGGAGGGCAGGGCTCCTGCCTGCTCCTGGCTCTCCAAGAGCACAGAGGCCCAGGTCTACTGTCTGCCTTGGGCGGCTACAGCCATGCCTGTGTGGGAGGGGCTGCTGCCTGCTCCTGGCTCCCACTGGCTCCATGGAGCATGCAGCCCCAGCTGTGCACCCTTGCAGCCTGGGGTGGGGGCTCCTGATCCTTGCTGGGCCCCAGGCCAGTGTCTGGTGCAGGGGCAACACCACCATGAACTCTCCCCATTGCCCTGGTGCTCCGGGATGGCCTGAAGTGGAATGGATGTTGGTCCCTGGGCTTGGTCATCGGAAGTGGCAGGCTTGGCGATTATCCTGACTCGGGGCAAACCCCAGGGGCCCAGCCCTGGACAGCCCATGCAGAACCTTCTTCTGAAGTGCAGGGATCCAGCATCCTGTCGGTGTGGGCACAGTGGTTGTGCCACTGGCTGGGTCCCAGAAGTGGCTGCCACTTTCACTTCCTGTCCCGGACCCCCAAAGAGCAGCTTCAGCTCTGCACTGAGGCCCCTTTCTGCCCGGCCATGCTGCTTCCCTGGTCTGCTGCTCCCCCTCCTGAAAGGGACTGGGCCTGGCCCCATTGCAGCCACCCCCAGGGCCAAGGGCTGTGGGGGGGGGGGTGTCCACCTGTCCCCTACCCCTCCCTGCAGTGGCTGGTGTGATGGTAGTGCCACACCAGATGCTTGTTGCTGCCATCAATCCCGGCTCTGAAGAGGTACCTCTCACGTCACTTAGGGTAGGGGTGATGATCGCTCTTCACTTAGAGGCCTATGTAAGGGTTCCCGGTGTAGGGAGCCCTGGTCAGAGGCGCCATTTGCAGAGCCATGTGGAGTCTTTTGTTTCTTCTGAGGTGCTGTCAAAGATCACAGGTTCACTCCCCGCAATGGCCAAAAGCTGCAAACAGCTCAAACGAAACGCATCCTTTGATTCCGGAAAACAAAACAAAGGATCAACCACGTGCCAAGCAAAAGGTCAAAGGAGGATGATTTCAGTCTTCCAGCGGTTAGTTCACCAGGTCAGCTCCTGTGCAGAATCCGCGGTTATCAGATACCTGCACTCAGGACGGAAGCGGGGCCTTTGAAGGCGGTCCCAACAAGGCAACGCTTGTCTGAACGTGAAAATGTCCTGGCGTAGTCACAGTCAGAAAACACGATGGATAAAGAAGTGTGGTCGTCTCTGTCGTCACCAAGAACCTACCAGTAACCCTAATTACGAATGGGAACGCGCAGGAGTCGGCATGATTTGAGGAGGCCCTTACCGTTTGGAACACAGATTAACCTGACTCACTAAAACGTAAACACATTATTTCGACAGTTGGGGGGCTGTTGTTTTTTTCTTTCAAAATCACTATGTGGCCCGAACAGGGAGAAACCTGGGCGCCTTTGAAGGCTGCGCCTTCAAAGAACCTATAGCATTTACCCGGGCCGCCGGCGCCTCCGGACTTCACTGGGGCCTTGCAGGGCCGCGGCTGCGCTGAGCCTCCCGAGGGGGGCAAGGGCAGAGCAGGGTGCGTGGCAGAGTCTCAGCCACCGTGTCTCTGCAGCCGCCCTCTCGGAGGCCCTGGCCCCGCTGGCGGCTCCGGGTGAGGCTAGGTGGTCACCGTGCCCAGTGGCCCAAGGAGGTCCCCGCGGAGCCAGTCGCCGATCGCGGTTTGGGAACTGGCACGTGGCCCCTGGGGCTCCTCTCGGTTCCTCCCGAGGCGGGCGGGCCGGGGGCAGCCCCCAGGAGTCACCCGTGGGCTAGGTGGGCCTGGGGGTCGTGGTGACTCGGTGGCCTCGCTCCGGTGGTACGGTCTGGGGACGGGCGCCTTCTCCGCCCTAGCCCGCGTGGCTTCCTGGCGCCTCTGCCCCAGTCGTACTTTGCGGAGGCCCCGCCTGAGGCTCCTTTGCCCCGGGCGTCAAGGGGCCGCCGCCCCACCCTGCTGAGCACCCGCGTGGTGCTCGCCCCACAGCCTCGGTGGGGGGTGGAGCGTTGGTGCTTGTGGCGGGGCTGTGGTCCCAGGGCGCAGCAGCGATGGGGCAGAAAGCCAGGTTGGGGATGAGCGGTGAAGCTGGAGAGGGAGAGCTTTGGGCAAGTCGAGGAGTGAAGATGCGATTCTAGACCCACGGCTGTTCCTCCTCGTGGGACGAGATGGGGGCAGCAGCCAGTGTGATGTTCCCTGCCCCGCTCACTTGCCGTCAGGAGGAATGACGCGGCCACCCGGGAGCTCGGGGTGGAGGGAGCCCTGCTGGTGTTCATGGGGCTGAGGGCACCGGGCCAGCGAGGTCCCTGGTCTGTCCCATCATCCCCTGTCCGCCTCTGGGTCTTGTCTTTCTGCCATGGCGCAGGTTCTGTGAGGGGCCTGCCAGTTCCCAGCTCTCAAATCCAACCTCCCGCCCCACCCTCCTCCAAGAGCTGGTCCTCGGCCTTGGGGTGTGGCCCCCCTGGGCTGAGCTTCCGGCAAGGAGCCTGCCCAGGTCCTGGTAGTGGGGCCAGGCCCTTTGGTCAGAGATTTCTGGGCTCCCAGGGGCCTAGGGCATGGGGTAGAAGTTGGGCACAGGCTCCCTGCGGGCGCCGCTGCAGATCCCGGCTGCATTTGCTAGGACACAGACCGTGTGTGTGGCTTCAGCAACAGGAAGCCTTGCCTCACAGCTCTGGAGGCTGCAGTCTGGCAATGTTCGCTTTTCAGAGCGCCGTCTCCTGGGCTTGGAGGTGGCCGTCTTCTCCCTGTGTCTCTTCACATTGCCTTCCTTTTATGTGTGTCTGCGTCCAACTTTCCTTTTTCCTTAAGGACATCTGTCATATTGGATAGGGCCCACCGTAATGGCCTCACTTTCACTTGATTCTGAATGACAGAGACGCTCTGTGCATCCCAGTTGTCAGCCAAAAATGCATCTCATATGTGGTCAGGGACATTTATTCAAATACTTGCTACTTTCACAAAGGTTTCCTGGTCCCCAAATAAGGCCATACTGTGAGATTCTGGGGGTCAGGACATCAACATACGCATTTTTGGGGAAAACAATCCATAACTGATTCAGTCTGTAGCCCTGTGGGGAAGGGCTCAGCCAGATGTTGGCTGAAGTGAGGCCCTCGAAAGCTCTGGGCTCAGGACAGAGTCCTTTTCCTAAAGGCCCCTAAAGGTGGTGGGCGGTGGGGAGGGTTGTGATGTGATGGGAGATGAGCCCAGAGAGCTGGGACCCTGATGACTGGACTGGTACGTAGGCGGTGGTACAGCAGGAAGTCTCTGAAGGGCTTTGGAAACGGCAGCACAGTTACCAGATCTGCACCCCCAAACCCTGACTCTTGATTCAGGCTGCACCCTAGACTGAGGTGGGACCCTGTCAGTAATGGATGTGTAGCCACATCTGTGAAGTGCCGCTTTAGAAGTCTAGCTGAACATGTGATGGTTAATTTCATGACAACTTGCCTGGGCTAAAGGATGCCCAGGTAGCTGGCAAGGTATTATTTCTGGGAGTGACCCTGAGGAGTTTCTGCTTCTCTTGGAGGTCAGCAGACAGAGTACTTCTTTTAAGGACAACTGAAGGGAAAATATCCATTAGTGAGGCGTTTCCTAGTTCTATGACCAGGAAATGATCAAGATGGCTCAGTCTTGACCTTCCTTCAAGCTTTGGCAAAGTGCTGGAAGAGGGAAAGGTGTGCTGGAAAGCCCAGGTCAACCTGGCATGTCTCTCTGTTCCCCTGTGGTGGAAGCAGGCCCTGCTGGACACCTGAATGAAAGAGACGCTCTGTGCATCCTGGTTGTCAGCCAAAAATGCATCTCATCTGCAGTCAGGAACATTTTATCCAAATCCTTGCTCGGATGTGGACACAGGGAAGAAATCAAAACAAGCCTGGGCGCCCAGAGCCCTTATGGGCCTTAGACACCCCCTGTGAGTCCTCATCGCGGGGCCCAGTCACACCCCCGCCACACCGTGTGACCTCTCTCCAGGATAGCCCATAGCTGTTTGCAAGGCAATGAATGTGACATTTATTCTCAGCTATGTGCAGAGTCAGGTGAGGTTATAGCAAATAGAATATAGAAATATTCATTTTCCTTCCAAAAAGGGCTCTGAAATGTCAAATCAAATGAAACGGAATCATTGTATTAGGGCAGAGCACATATAGCTTGCAGACTGTGCGGACTCTCTATACGTTCCCCCAACCTCGCTGCTCCCCATAGAAGCATTTTATTGACCTGGGCCAGTTAAATAAAGTTCATATACACTTATTAGTTGAGCAAATGTCATTTGCTAGAGTCTGACCAAAATTCGTTAGCTACCTTCTCCTGACTTTCAGCTCCTCCCACCCCCGAACCTCACACTTTTTGTCTAGCTTTCTTTTCCAGACGAAATATAAGGTTTTCTGACAGCAGGTGGCCCTGAAATCGTTTAGCTCCGTAGGCCACCTCTTACACCTGAAAATGATCACACAAAAATTGCTGGCGTGCAGTATCCAGACGTCAGCATTTCTGGTCTCCGGCTTTGGGAGCACAGAGGCTGTGGGAAGAGCAGGAGGGAGGCCTGGGGCTGCTGGGCTAATGCCCAGGAGTGGCTCGACCAAGTGAGTGGCAGCCTGCCCCACCCCGAGAGAGCTGGTGCAGGAGGCTCAACCGAGGAATAAACATGGCCAGCTCCAAAAGGCAGGCCTCTGTGCACAGATGTTGTGATGTTATGAGATAATTTTCAGGCCTCAATGGGGTGAAAGGGTGGATTTGTCAGAGAGGTGCATACCTACAGCGGTCTTTTCACTGAGGAACACCATGACTTCATTACCATGTCAATTCTGGGAGAAGGCCCTGATTTAACACAGCAGTTGGCTGAATGCATATGGAGCGGGTGGACCTCTGAATGAATAGTGAATGGAAAACCGGCTGGAATCTGCCTCCAGCTTTGTTTCAGGATGACCAATGTAAGGGACCCCAGAGCTTGCTGTGCAGATGGTAGGAAGGGACGGGACTCCGCTGGGCTTCTGTTCTTTTCCTTTTTATTCTATCACTTGCGGGGTTTCCTCTGTATTTGTGTACATATTTCAGTTGCCTAACAAAATTTGCTTTGATTTCTCATTCTACTAAAGCAAAATTAGCTTTGAGGGGAATTAGAAATGAAACACAATAACATATGTAGCAATAAACATTAAAATTTTGTGCTGTTAAAAATTGGAGTTTCAAAGACTCAGTTTTGTGAGGTTTAGACGTAATTGAAAATGTAATTAAGAAATCATGAAAAAGACAATGAAAAGTTTGAAAGGCAAGTTCTGAATTACTTCTGGAGTTCTTCAGTGTGAAGGGAATTTGCAGATTCTCACGTCAGTGCCTGCCTACATCCAGAAAAGAAAGGTTACGTGCTTTTAGAGAGCAGGGTGGTGTCTGAAGGGCAAGTACTGTAAATCAAAGGACTCGCTGGCATTAGCTCGTTTCCTTTCTGCTTTAAAAGTTAGAACAGATGTCACAAGAGAGGACAAAATGGACTTTTACCCACCAAGAGAGGCTTTTCTTGCCATCCTTAATAGGAAGCGCCTTGAAATGTTAATGTACACAGTTTGTGTTGCCGGGTTTGCATAGAGATGGTGGGAAACAGCTCTGATCCCAACAAAACCTTTTGTTATTAATCAAGAAAATCTGGTCTGCTGAAGCAGCAAAGAGCTGAGTGAGCCCACTAGCAATGAGGCCAGTGAGTGAAAATGCAGCCGAGGATTCCGACGCGCCTGGAAGACCTGGTGGTCGGGTCGGGCTGGGCTGGATCCGGGTGGCGGCTCCCTGCGCGCTGTGGTCTCCCAGCCTCCATATTTAAGGGGGAAGGAATATTTCTCTTGTATCTTGAGCTTTAGAATCGTGTGTTTTCTTTTTCAGCAATTTCAAGAAGCAGGCTGGAGAACATCCATTAAAAGCGCGCTAATGAAGTGGTGCTAAGAAAAGAAAGCTAAACACCACGAAATCAAAGTGGAGCATTTTGCTTGGCTAATGGGCTTGATTATGAGATTTTACAGGCCCTTTTATAAACTTGAATTTTATTTTGTGCTGGGAAACAGGAAATTTCTGTTTGGCTTTAAACATACACGATCACACCACCAAATATTCCTAATTTAAAACTCTTGAGAGTAGAAAGAGATTTTTATGTCTAAGAGAGGAAGGGGCAAAAACAGCCCCACCCATGCTAGTGAATAAGCACAACCTTCAATACTCTTATTTTAAAGAAGGGGAAATTGAGGCCCTGGAATGAGGTGTGTAGCTGCAGCCACCCGAGCTGCTTCCTTTCCTCTGAGCTTTCATGGCTCTCAGAATCAACAACTAATTACAGGGTGTGTAACATTGTACCTGTGGTTTCCAGGTGAGTCCGATTTGCTGGAGAGGTTCTTTCTTCTTCTTCTTTTTTTTTTTTTTTTGGTAAGATGGAGTGTCGCTCTGTCCCCTAGGCTGGAGTGCAATGGCGCGCTGCCGGCTCACTGCAACCTCCGCCTCCTGGGTGCCTCAGCCTCCTGAGTAGCTGGGACAACAGATGCATGCCACCATGCCTGGCTAATTTTTGTATTTTTTTTTTTTTAGTAGAGATGAGATTTCACCTCATTGGTCAGGGTGGTCTTGAACTCCTGTCCTTAGGTGATCTACCCATCTCAGCCTCCCAAAGTGCTGAGATTACAGGCTTGAACCACCACGCTCCTACAGACATTGCCAAGTATCCCTTGCAGGCCAAAATTGCTCCTGGTTGAGAACCGCTGAACTAGATCAATTACCTGCCATAGGGTGATGGAAACCACACTTGAAACATTCTAACGCCCCAGTGTCCAGCCTGGTGGTGTTGGGCCCAGAGTCACGTGGTGACCACACGCCGGTGGAGGGAGTTACCGAGAGCCTGCTGTGGGCAAGTCCATTCCAACTTCCAGTTTCAGTCTCTTTCTCCATAACTCCAATGCTGTCGTGTGCTCCCTTTTCTTCCAGCGGCAGCTGGGCTGGGGGAGGGACAGCAGCAGAAGAAAGTGAGAAGCCAAAGCAGTCCACAGCTTGGAGGATCACCTGCAGGTCACACTCAAAGCCTCTGTCTTAGATACTGATGCAGTCGACAGCATTCCAGGTTTGCATATGCTTAGCTCCACAGGCGACTGACGTGCTAATGTGGGACTCCCATTGGGTGCCTGTTCTAATCTCTGGCAAGAATTTTAAGTGAGCCTGTGCTCCTCTTCAAATGATACTCCATTGTGCTTGTAGAAACACCTTGCTATATGAAAGAGTGAATTATGGGAATGTTGCCTGGATAGAGGGTGATAAGTGTATGTATTGAGCGTACATTGTCTATACCTTTCTATTAAAAGTGAACCTAGAGCAGATCTGTTATAAGGTAAAACATTTGTTTCCTGGACCGTCATCTTCCTTACCATCCTGAGCAGACTTAAAATACAGTAGGTCAAACTCTAGAGAAACTGAGAATTCCAGTGGTTGCTTGGAGGTCCCGTAGAAATATCGTGATAACTTTACACACAAGTTCCACGGGAGACTCAAGATAATGTCACACTGAGGAGTTCAAGGGCATTTTCGGGTAGTGGCCGAGCAGAGATTCATGGAGTCCTTACCTATGCGAGGTGTCGATCATATGGGCAGGCGCCATCGCAGATGGCCACGGGGATGCAGGCTGCCTTAGCCGTGTGGAGACATGGGGCTTAATGATGTGGAGTCTCCCAGAGCAGGAAGTCCCAGCCTCACCAGCACTTGGGTCTGTAAATGGCCACTCTCATTTCACTTTGTCTGTTGAGGAGCTGCTGGTACAGAGCCATCAGGAGAAACTTGGCACTTTTAGGATATGTGGGGTAGGGGAAGGAAAGACCCTGTGTAATCAGGGACAGCTTAGAAGAGATGATCTCGGGGAACCTGACCTCAAAGAAGCTGCTTCTACTGCCCCTGCGGTTTCATCAGGCCTTAGGTTCCTGCTTGAAACTCTTTCAGGTAGATGGATATTCATTTGAGTCAAAAAACTTGTTCTTAAACCAATGCACATGCCGGCACAGGGGACCTCATGAAACAGGTGAGGGCCCTGATGCCTTCATTTGCTAAAGGAGGCAGTGGCCAGGGAGGCACAGTGACCTGTCTGCTGTTGTCTAGCTCGGTGTGGTAGGACCAGGCCGAAAGCAAGCCGTAGCCTTCGTTTCTGTGACTTTCTCTCTGCAAGGGTGCCCAGCCAGGGGACTCGATTCCTCACCTGCACTAAGCAGACAGGGCCCTGGGCTTGGGCCCGGGGAGCAGAGATTAGCCTGGGCTGAGAGTGCAGGACTTGGAAGGGAGGGTGGGCTGGCCCCAGCCCCTCAGGATAGGGTGGTTTTGAGTGGGCTTTGGAGTCAGGGTTCAGGATCTGGCACCCACCGAGACAGGGGCACAGAGATGGCGAGGGGAGAACACTGACTGGGGACAGATGTCAGCCTCCTGCAGGCCCCCGATGCCCACTTATCTGCAGAGGAGGAGGGAACGCCCTCTCTGGCTCTCCTTCCTCCTGGAACTGGGCCTGTTCTGAGACTGCTGTTAGTGTGGGAGACAGCAGCTCCAGGGACCGAGTCAGGGTCTATGGGCGAGGCTGGGATCTGCAGGACACCGAACGGATTGCTTCTGAGGGGCAAATGCATCTTACCTTGTAGTTGTTGAACTGCCCAGTAATTTTTTGGACCACAGCTTGCAAGTAGGTTGGGGCCAGTGGGAGAAACGGACGTCACCATTTCTGGGGAGGTAACCGCCCGGTCAACACACAGAGGCGTGAGCATCATTCCCAGTGGGCCTATCCCACCCAAAGTGCTAGAAACAGGTCGTGCTCAAAAGTAACTCAGTTTACTGTCAGGCTTTTACAAAAAGAGTCTGCTGGTATTTGGAAAGTTGAAGAATATCTTCTTAGACTGAGATTGTACCTACTGGGGGTGAGCTTGGAGCAGAAAAAGGCTCCATTATAAACACCTTAAAAATAGACAACAAAGGAAATGCTGATACGTACGCTGGCCGAGGCCCCAGCGCCAGCTCCAGTGGGCAGTTAGGGAAGGAAGGTTTTGTGTGGAGTTCAAAGCCCCTAGTGAAAGCTAATGAGGACCTTTGTGTTGGGGCAAAAGACAGTGAGGGAGCTTATCAGAAAGGAGTGTTCAATTACCTCCTCTGTTTTCTGCAGAGTTTTAAAAAGGAGCCTTTGGTGCTCCTTGAGGGAGCCGCCGAGTCTGTTTCCCTGACGATGGTTTCCAGGGGTTCCCCTCTGAAGGGGTGTATGGGCTGGATGTGCGGGTCTGTGCCCGTGCGAGACAGCCTGGTGCTCCTGGGAGTTTGGGAGCACAGTTATCCCACTGAGTGCTTGAGTCTTGTGACAGTCAATATTGTTGAGGAGCATGAATGGCTTTGGGGGGGCAGAGGGTGTAGGATGGGGGGATGGCTACAGAAAAGTAAGTCCGTGCGACAGCAGGGGCTGACAGTGCTGTTGTCTGGGTGGATCTCAAAGGCACTGGATCTCGTCAGGTCTTTGATTCTAAGTCCAGGCGAATGGGAATAAACACCAACTGCTCCAATTCAAAACAACAGGACTGACATCATAATAATATTTATTTGCTGGTGGAGGAGAGCTCTCTCTCCCCCCGCCCCTTCTCTCCCTCTTTCTCTCTCTGCTCCTCTCTCTCTTCCCCCAACTGTCTCCTCTCTTCCTGTCTTCCCTCTCTTTCCATTTGTCTCTTTCCCTTTCCTCTGTCTCTCTCCTCCATCCCTCTCTCTCCATATATAAATGTAATGTATTATATGTATATTCATATATACACTTTCTAGTGTATTTTAAGCTTATTATATATATATTATTGTCTATATATGAATGTAATTTCCATCATACCTGGCAGGGAGAATCCGGGTGGGAGGGGTGAGAGTGGAAGCCCCAGCCATCTTCTGCTACTCACTCAGTGATCAGTTTCCAGAGTGTGCCGTGGCCTCTGGAGGACGTCCCATTACCCATGGGACATGCACCCAGCCAGGCCCCACACCCACACTTAGGGGGCTCCCACGTCCTGGAGGAGAGGTCTCTGTATTCGGGGACTTCAGGATTGGGCAGCTGCTCACTGGGGAGAGCTTTCAGCTGGGAGGACCCCGGGGCGGGGCGGGCCCTGATATTCCCAGGCACAGAGAGGTGCCAATCACCCCTCCTGGGAGGACCCTCTGGGTCCTGCACACACCCCCGCCAGGTTCCACTCCAGGCCAGCATTCCTCTGAACAGCTCTGGAGTCACTCCTGGCAAGAAATCTCTTTATTTTGCCCTTTCACTTTCCCCATCTATGCAATAAGAAAAGCAACAGCAGCAAGAGCAAAAAACCTCTCTCATCAACAAAAGAAACCCAGCATGCTCACCTGGGGGAAAAGGACGCATTGCTATAAAGTGGACTAGGAACAAACATGAGAAACTGTCACACGAATGATGTGGGATGGATGGTAATGAAGGAGAACGGCCAATAACAGGGAGGCAGCAACTGGGAAGCTCGCCTGGCACTTCAGGACCGTTACCCAGGCCAAGTGTGGCCGTCTCTTTAAGACGTTGGCCCCGATTTCCTCTGGGTGCTTCCTCCTGGTGCTTCCTCCCATCGGGTCTGGGGCAAAGTCTCCAGCTCTGTACAACGTAAACAGAAGGAGCAGAGGGCGTCACTTGGGCCGGCAGGGGGAGGAGAGCATCTTAGGAATGCGAGGGAGGAAAAGGCAGGGAGGGAAGAGAGACTTTCACAGCTTTATGTCTTTCTGCTTTAGGAGACAGAGATTCTGGGCAGAGGAGTTCTGGGGCCTGGGGGCTGGAGCAGTTCCAGCAAACTTGAGGCAGAGAGAGGCCAGGAGAGGAGGGTGAGGTGGAGCCAGAGGGGAGGGGGTGTGGGAAGCGCCCAGCACAGAATCCAACAGCCCAGGGTCTCCAGACTCTCAGAGCCTCCGGCTACATTGTCAGAACAGAATCCGCTCAAATTCCCTTTCTTTAGAAGTACGTTTGCTGTCGGTGGCCTGACTGGAACTTGTGGGCATTGCATGGGGCCAGGTTTCAGGGGAGAGTTAGGATTAGGGTTAAGCTCAGACTAAAAATACATAATTGATGATAGGAATCATCAGTTGTGGGGGCTCGTGGGGGCTTGTGGGGAAACCTTTCTTTGTGTCACTCCACGTTGGCTGGGTGTACTCCTTGGGCCTTCTGAGTAATTAGCCCTCCAAAAGCTGCCCTGATTGCTCATGGGCTCAGAAGAGAGGGCTGGGGCAGCAGGGGCTTTGCAGAGCCTGAGAGGTCTCTGATCACGCTCAGCAAATAGCCTCTTGTGGAGCCCATGGAAGAGAATTCCCACTGGCCTTGACTCCTGCGTTCATGCTGGCTCTCCCGCCTGGGTGCATGCACGGGGTGACAGCAGCCACCCCGCCCTGGGCGCTTGGGGTCTACCCGCGCCTTTTCAGCCTCACAGGTATGTTCCATCTCACCCCACAGCAGCCCAAGAGGTGGATGCCTCCGTTCACAGATGAGAGACTGAGGCCCAGGGAGCGGAAACGGCTTACCTGTGGTTGTGTAGACAGTTAATGGTGAGCTGGGACCTGGCCCCGTGAAAGCCCAGAGCCTGAGCTCAAAGCCCAGCTCTGCCACCCTGTGCTCTGTGGAGCTGGAAGAGGACAAAGGCTTCAGAAACAATTTTTTTTTCTTTTGCTTGAAACCACTAGTTCTTAATTGTTTAAGAACAATGGATAACAATGGATATACTTCAAGAAAATATTTATTTTATATTATATATTATATAATCATATAATAATGTCAAATAATAATGTCAATCATTTTAAGGTGGCAGAGTTTGCCAGTTATTCTTTAATTATAAAAAACAGGCTGGGGTTGGAAGAGGTGGTTCATGCCTGTAATCCTAGCACTTTGGGAGGCTGAGGTGGGAGGATCACTTGAGGCTGGGAGTTTGAGACCAGCCTGGATGATATAGTGAGACCCTGTTTCTACAAAAAATGAAAAGTAGCCAGTTGTGGTGGCACTTATCTGTAGTCCCAGCTACCTGGAGACTGAGGCAGGAAAATTGCTTGAGTCCAAGGGCTGGAGGTTACGGTGAGCTGTGATCCTGCCGCTGCACTCCAGCCTGAGTGACAGAAAGAGACCCTGTCTCTTAAAAAACATTAGCACAGAGTCTAGGATCTGTTTATACTGTTGTCACAGTTGCTGGGCCCGCAGCTCTGCCTGCAAGGGTGTCTTGTGGGCCTTGACAGAAAAAGGTGGAGAAATCTGTGCCAAGAAGTGGGTGGGCTTTACCTGCCAACTTCATATCTTCGTAACTTCCTTGAGATGGGAGTCCTGTCTTAGAGTTAAGGAAACCTTGACTCAGGCAGATGCATCACTGAGGTTTGTGGCTAATGCTGTGAGTAGAATTGCATCCCCAATAAGGTATGTCCAAGTCCTGACCCAGGTGACTGTGACTTATTTGGAAAGAGGATTTTTGTAGATGTAATGATGGATTCCTTAAGAGAGAGATCTGGGCATGTACACAGCGCACCGTGGGGTGATGGCAGAGACTGGAGGGGCACATCTGCAAGCCAAGGAATGGCAGAGATGGCTGGTGAGCCCGGAGCTGAGAAGAGGCACAGGCGGGTCCTCAGATGGGGCATGACCTTGCCCACACCTTGATTTTGGACTTCTGGTGACCAGAACTGTGAAGAAATAAATTTCTGCTGTTTGGAGCCGTCAGTAATTGGTGAGGGTAGCCCCAGGGAAAAAACACGAAGTGTTGGCCTGGCTTTGATGGTGTGCTTGAACAGGGCTGCGTTAGGTAGTGTGGGGTTGCTGAGGGTGAGATGCTGCCGGCCCTGAGCTCATGGGTTAGGTGGGGGCAGGAGGACAGGGCACTAAGGATGGAGGGAGTGGCTGAGCAAAGGCAGGGAGGAAGACAGGCACTAGCCATTTGCTGGTGAGCAGGGAGGACCAGGGGCTGGAACTCGGATACTGATCGGGTCTGCAGGATGGAGCCAGTTGCTGGAGCCAGATGCCAGAAGGTCTTGAACACCATGAAGGGGAATGGCGCTTGGGGTCCCACACAGTAGGAGCTTTGGAAGTGCAGGAGAAGGCAAAAGTGCACGTGTGATGAGAATGCTTAGGAGATCTGTGTCCATCGCCGGGCAGGTGGTGGGGAAGGAAATGGCTTCCCTTGCTGCACCAGCTGTGGGCCCAGAAGAAGGAAGAAAGTCAAGTTTCTTTAGGAAACAGGTGTGCTTACAGGTGAAGTCGGGGAAGGAAAGGGATCTGGGCTGCAGAAATCCCATTACTGAGTATACAGCCGAAGGATTATAAATCACTCTAAAGACACATGTATATGTATGTTTATTGTGGCACTGCTCACAATAGCAAAGACCTGGAACCAACCCAAATGCCCATCACGGACAGACTGGATAAAGAAAATGTAGTACAGATACACCGTGGAATCCTATGCAGCCAGAAAAAAGGATGAGTTCATGTTCTTTGCAGGGACATGGATGAAGCTGGAAACCATCATTCTCAGCAAACTAACACAGGAGCAGAAAACCAAACACCGCATGTTCTCACTCACAGATGGAAGTTGGACCGTGGGAATTCATGGACACAGGGAGGAGAACATCGCACACTGGGGCCTGCTGGGGACTGCCTGGTGTGGATGACGGGTGGATGGGTGCAGCATGCAGCGGACCGCCGTGGCACCCGTATGCCTGTGCTGCAAGCCTGCGCGTTCTGCACGTGTGCCCCACAACTTAAAGTATATAAAAAATACAAAAACGAAACGAAAAGAAAAGTGATCTGTGTTGGCCAGGGCCTGTGAAGTGGGGTGCTGTCCAGGAAAGGGCTAGGGGCCTGAGAAGCTCCGGTGACCCGGGGAGACCTGGAGAAAGGTGAGCACAGAACGATGGAAGGAACAGAGAGACAGCTGAGCAGGGCACAGCAGCCCGGGGGAAGTGAGGGATGCCAGCCGCCGAATGCGTTGTTGACATATAACTCGTACGTGGTTCCTGAGGATGAATAACCTTGGAAGGGAGTGAAACACCGTGTCGGAGAGTGACTCAGAACCCAGGCATGCCGGTGCTCTGGTCCGTGTGGGCGGCCAAGTGACGCGGAGGCAGATGAAGGGGTTAGTATCTCGTGAATGTGTGTGGGCGGCTGACTGGCTCCGGAGAAAGAGTTAATAATTAAACCGGTTGCGCCATCACTGTGGGGCCCAGGCTGCTGCGGGCTCCCTGGGGCTGACCCCACTCCTCAGCTGCCCCGCTGGTAGGTGGTCCACACGAGAAGGCCACAGGAGGCTCAGGCGGCAGGCTCTGGACAGGGCATTTTCAGTGCGGAAGCTGCCAGGACCGGAGATTAGGGAGGCTGATTAGAAAAATCAGTGTAGCTGGACTTGAATTAAGTAAGGAGAGGGAGGAAGGAGGGAACAGGATGAGGGCAGGAACTGGGGGTTGATGGGTCCAAACGGAAGTCCTTGGCTCCTTGGTGAGTGGGAATTCTCAGCTCCTCTTTTCCACCGGGGAAACTGAGGCTCAGAGAGGTGAAGCGGTTGGCAGAAGACTCTGCAGCTGGAAGGGTGTCTGGGCAGGAATGAGGGGGATGGCCTGTGACCCCAGCACCCCCAGCGGAGTCCTCACAGCTGCAGGTCTCCTCCAGGCTTCTAAAGCTGCGAGAGAGGAGGCTCGGCACCCCTGGACAGGAAATGGGAGGCCCGGATCCCATCTGTGGCTCAGGGGACTTTCTGGGGAAGGCTGCCATTACCTGCTCTGTGCCGTGATGACAGTGTAACTTGTGCCTTCCTCTGGCAGGCGGGACAGAGCAGATGATGATTTAGGATGCTGCCCTGCCCCGGGGTGGCAGATTCTCTGGCTGCTGGAGAAGCTCAAAGGCTGTGGTTGAACAAGCTGGGGTCTGGTCGGGAAGTCCCTCGCGACGGATGTCGGGTATCGGTGTCTCACGCCCAGCAAGCTTCCTCCCTCTCGGGGTGCTGCTCTCCCGCCCGGCTGCTTTCCCACGGATCCTGAGGGCCTCCGGCTCCGGTCTGCGCTGCTCCACTGCTCGCCTGGCAGTGCCTCACCCTGCCACCCTCTCTCCGGGGTCTGCAATGAGAGGTGCCGCCTCTGACAAAGGCGCTTGTGTATCAGGGGCCGCGACCTGGGCTCCTCCAGGTGTGCACCTCACAGTGAATATCTCCCTGGTTCAGGCCCTTCACTGGGGTCCCTGGGATGTCCTCACCGCCTCAGGATTCCCCTAGCTGGAGCTGCTCCAGGCCGCTGGCCCTGTGGGGAGCTGTAGCCAGATGTTGAGAGTATTCTCAAAACTCAGGCCTTGCAGCTGTTTCCCTTCCATGACTTACAAAGCAGCAGAAATGCCGCCTCCTCGAGGAAGTCATCCTACAGAAGCACGACACACCCCCATCCTTCTGCCTGCTCAAACGGGACCTTCGGTGACTGCCCATCCTGGGGGTGGGGGCTGTTCCCTAGTGCTATGAGCCCACTGGGTGACTGGTGGGTATTGCTCCCTGATTACAGAGATGACGCGGGGATCCCGGAGGCTGCTGTCTCCTCCCAGGCTCTGCCTTGGACCCTCGGGTGCCTCCATATTCATAGCGTCCTGCTGAGAGCACCTTCCTTGGACTGTGCTGGGCAGAATAATGGCCCCCAGAGTTGGCCACGTCCTAAGCCCTGGATCCCATGAATATGGTGCTTTGCGTGGCGAAGGGACTGCCGATGTGATGAAGTGGAGGCTGTGGAGATGTGGAGATTATCCTGGGTTAGCCAGGTGGGCTTGGTGGAATCCCGAGCGTCCTTAAATGTGGACGAGGGAGGCAGGCGCGTCAGTGGCTCAGTGAAACGTGAGACTGACTGGCCATGGCTGGCTTTGAACGTGGAAGGAAAGAAAAGGAAACAGATTGTCCCTGAGTGTCCAGAAGGAACCAGCCCTGCTTATTACATTATACTTTGATAGTAGCCCAGTGAAACCCAAGTTCAGGGGTGGAAACTAGGCCATAGGAAGTGAGGGATGCAGGAGCCAGGAGGTTCTGGAACCTTCTCCTCGAACTGCCAGCATGGCGATGCCTCATCCGTGCCAAGTCAGAGAAATACATTTCTTTACCCCCATCCTTTAGCTGACCTGCCGTGCCCTGGCTCAGAGCATTTTCTCCTAAGCCCCGTGAGGGGACCGTGCAGGTGACTTCGTCTGGGCTCCGGAAGCTGCTCTGTTGAGTTGAACAAATGTGCCTGGAGCTGCCGGCAGGCAGAGCATGAGGCTGCGGAGGGAGGAGTGAGGCCTTGCACCTGCCTCCAGAGCTTTCTTATCAGCTGGGGCAGGTGCGTGCACAGGGGACCCTAAGACAAGGCAGTGCTGGGACACGGGCACAGGGCACTGGAGGCGCTCTCGAGAGGGAGATTGTTTTTGCCTGGGGCAGCGGGAAGTCCTGCTGGGGAGAACGCCCTTGGGAGGAGCAGGTGGAGCAGGGGAAGAGTGCCTGGGAGCAGGGGCCAGCTGCGGGAGGGGCCGGGCCTGACCAGAGGGTGCTATGGCGGCCAAGAGGAGGGGCCAGGGGGTGCTTTTCAGACTCGGAGAAAGGTCGTGGGTACAGAGGCATGACCGGAGAGGTTGACCCAGGTTTCTGGTGCTCCTGCTGGTGTTTTCTTCCTGGTTTCCTGCGTTCCCCCAGCTCCAGGTGAGGTGAGGGGCGTGCTCTGGCCAGTGGGCTGTGAGCTGTGCTGACTCGACCCCAGCTCTCCTGCCCTGCCCCAGAAGACTGGAAGCCACGTGCCCATGAGTCTGGGTCCCACCACAGTGCAGCCCCCATGCACCCCGGCCCTCAGCCTGTGGGGACACATGGCATGGGACAGAGCGGCCTGGATTTGTTCAGCCACAGAGAATCCTGGGCAACTTCTTATCCCAGCTCCATCAGCCTCTTGAGGAGGATTAACTAGGCTTAGAAATCCCCCCATGGTCTTGGGAAGGATGCATTGTGTGGGGCTGGAAAACACAAAAGCACTGTGAGTTAGTGTTTATGGGAGGTGGGGAGACCCGGGCCACAATGGCAGGTGGTAGTCAGGATCCTACGGTGACCACCAGGGCAGAGCCGTGTGGGGCGGTGGCCACGGAGGGGCAAACACCACGTGGGAGAAACTCTTAACTTGCTTCCAAATGAAAGGGTTCGAAGAACTCCCCCCCAGCCATCCCCGCACCCTGTTTCAAGTGTGTGTTTTAGCTTCGAGTGTTCTTGGGAACCTTATTCCATGTCCTTTACCTTGAACCCCTAAGCACCTCTAAGTTTTAGAATGATGAATAATCCATTTTCGACAAAGGCAATCATACATAGGTTTAGCCAGAATAGGAACTTTTAAGTGAATGTTTTTGGAAAATAAAATTTTAGGACTGTTAAGTTGAGAAATCAGTGAAACCAATTACAATATCCCATTATAAAGCACATTCATGAGCCCTTCCCCTATGACTTTATGAGTAAAAATACTGTTCCCTGAATTCTTCAAGGTGAGTATGTCCCGCCTGTGAGATTATTCACACATAATAATGATAGCCCAATGCCCTATAAAATCAACTTCGGGTGAAAGTATAATGTACACACAGAGCCATTCACTAATTATATGTGTATTGTTCAGTGAATGATGATGTCTGCTGCCTCTGATTTTCTGTAAAATGACTTTAGGGTAAAATAAATCCAATCAGAATTTTATGATAGGTGGCAAAATGCTTTCCCATTACGTTTTCTATGAATCGGAGTTGCTGGAGAGTCAGTCCGTGCGACCCGGCTACATGTCACGCTTCACGTGCATTTGTTCATTTAAGCCTTACAAGGGCTTTATTTGGTGGCTTCTGGAACTCTCCAATTCACAGGATGAGGAAACTGAGGCACAGGGGAATTGGGTAGTTTGCCAAGAGTCACACAGCAGGTGGGGTGGTGGGGCCATAGTCCAGCCCTAAGCAGTCCCCAGGGCTGGATTCTCTGCTCTCTGGTTAGCAGGGAGGGGCTGCACCCTCTCTTCCTGCACGTGGCTCGTGGCCTGGAGGTCCTGGGCAGTGTGTTCAGACCAGGCCAGAGCAGGCGTTACTTCCGTGGACAGCTATCAAGTGGCTCTCCTGTCCCAGGCACTGGCTGGGAAGGCACAGCCTGCCAGGTGAGGTGGGGGCGAAGGTCCCATCCTAACTCCCGATGTTGGCCCTACAGAGAGACTCGAGAGTCTAGCACCAGGGCTGTCAGCACGGAGTGTGAAGGAGAGGAAAGAGAAGTCTGAAATGGACACATTTTTCCTTTGAAAATTCGCTACTACAGGGACTTGTCAAACAGAAATTAGAACCATGCTGATTTCTGGATGTCTGCACACCTAAAAAAATCTGGAGGTGACAATACTTCCTAACCTCTCAGGGGTCTGTGTGCCCACTGGGTGTCTTAAAGGCACAAAGAGTGTCATGAGACAAAGGGAAGGTGCTGGTCTTGCCTCTACTTAAGAAACGGGAATATTTCTATCTTTTTTGGTGGGGGGACAGGGTCTCACTCTGTTGCCCAGACTGGAGTGCAGTGGTGTGGTCACAGCTCACTGCAGCCTTGACCTCCCTGGGCTCAAGTGATCCCCCCACTTCAGCCTCCTGAGCAGCTGGGACCACAGGTGTGCACCACTGTACCCAGCCAGGGCGCATTTCTTTCTCTCAAATCACATGAAAACCATTGGCCCCAGAATTTAAAAAGAAGAGGGTGACACCACTCATGATCCTTTTACCCCAGATATCTGATAGTTTTGTGGCAGGTCAAGTCAGCTCACACTGTTTGCAGGAGGCCTGCGGGCCCACCCCCACGCGCCTCCACTTTCTCTTCTTCAAGGGGGCTCCGGGCCAGGTGGGGTGGGCAGGTTCAGCCTCCTGCGCCTTGAAGCAAATGATCTGGCATTACAAGTGCCTGAGTCACTCCTTCTCACAGGGGACTGACTGACGTAGTTGGCAGGGACACAGGGGCCCCTGGGCTGAGGCCGGCCCGATGCCAGCCAGGGGAGGGAGGCTGACCCCACTGTAAGAGGAGCCCAGGGCATGAAGAATGGAGGCCACCAAGAGCCGCCGATGCCTTCTCCCCTCCATGTCGGTCAGGGTTGAGCAGGTGCCTGGCCTAGTCAGCCCTGGGAGGCCCTAGCACGTGACTTCCGGCGTCTCCCTTGGGGGCATCCCTGCCGCTCCTTCCTCTTGACCTCCTAAGCTCCCTCCCAGGCCTTTGTGCTGAGGAAGTAGCCAGAACCAAGGAGGGGCTGTCATCGGACGGATGGGGCACCCATGAGGGTGAAGTGGGGGGACGCCCTGCTGAGAGGGAGTGCGGGGCTGGGAGGGCCACCTGAAGGGTCTGGTTGGGTCTGACTCTGGGTGGGCTTGGAGCCTGCAGTGCCAGCAACAGTCTCTTAAAGAGGTTTCTTTTTTTGCAAAAAAAAAAAAAAAAAAAAAAAGTTTTCAATAGTAGACACCACTTCCACAGGGATCTGAGGCGCACACAGCCTGGAGTGCGGTTCGTGGGGGTTGGGAAGATGCTGTGACCTGGTAAATGTATCTTGCAGGGGACGAGTAAGTCCCCAGGTCTTTGGAAGGCAAGCATCGAGAAGTGGGGGTGAACCGGGGTGGGGCAGGATCTGCTTGGATCTCTGCAGACTGTGCCCCGGCTCCCACCGCTCCCTCCCATGCCCTGCGTGGTGGGACCCCGTGTCGCTGTGCTGGGGACCCTCTGTGGGGCGGCCTCCTCCCAATGACCCTTCCTTGCATCAGCGGAGGCCACTGAGGACGTGAGTACCCATTGCAGCGGCATTTCCGACACTCAGGGTCGAATGACACAGAACGTTCCTTGGTGATTCTGGCACTTGAGATTCTATTGAGGTGGGGAGTGTGGCCGAGGGGAGACCCTAGAGTAAAACCTGGGGTCGCATCCCTTCTTCCTGCTTTCTAGGGGGGCGTCGGGGCGGCTTGCCGAAACGCTCCTTTTCTTTTGCCTGTGAAGTCCACGGGCTGCGAGGGAGAAATGACGTCTGCGCCAGGCTGTTCCCCTCAGTCTGGGGTTCGCTTGCAGGCAGGGTTCTGAGGGGCTTCGCACCAGAGCCCTGGGCTCCACTCCCGCTGTGGGGCTGGGGCTGTGGCCCTGTTCCGCGTGACACTGACGTGAGGCTCACGCAGGGGAGCCGAGGACCCTCACGCAGAGGGCCTGCGTTCCCAGGAGGCCGCGTGTTTCCTCGGCCGGAGCCCGGGCTCAGCCCTGGAGGTTTGCTGGGGCGGCGGGTGGACGGGACCAGGGTCCTCTCTGTCTGCCCACGCCACCTGTCACTCACTGCAAGCTGAACTCAGCGCGGGTCGCGCTTTGTTGAGTCACTCCCTGCTCAGAGAAGGCCCTGGAATCTGGAGGTTTCCTACTGATTTTTTAGTTTTATGCGTGTTTGGTGAAGTGGCCATGATGACGGCCTGTGTGTGCAGCTGAACATGCAAATGACATTGACAGGCCTTTCCCCTCTCTATTCCTCCCCCTCCCTTTCTCCCTGTCTCACACACACCCACATACACCCTGTCTCACACACACATTCTCTCACACACTCACACATTTCTCACACCACACACACACGCACTGACACATAATCACACTATCACAGACACATACTTCCCCACACACACACTCTCACATTCCACACACTCACACACACTTTCACATTCCACACACACACACACAGACCCACATACACACATTCTCACACACACGCACTCTTTCTCACACCACAGACACATAATCGCACACACTATCACAGACACACACTTCCACACACGCTCTCACATTCCATACACTCACCTACCCACATACACACTCACACACTTTCTCACGCACACTCACACACTTTCTCAACACACACACAATTGCACACACTATCGCAGACACTCCCACACAGTCTCACACACACACTCCACACTCACTCTCACACTCCACACTTACACACTCCCACGCACACTCCCACACGCTCTCATTCCACACACACACAGTCACACTGTCACACACACACTCCCCCCACACGCTCACAGATGCACTCTCGCCCACACTTACACTCACACACACACCCCGCTTATCCACTCCACGCTGCCGCCTCCTCTCAGCTGGGCCTGAAGCTCGCTGTAAGCCGTGAGCTGTGAGGAGCCGCAGCTACCCCTGCTCTTGGGGGTGTGTTCTCCTGGGGGGGGTGTGTAGGGGATGGAGGTGGAGAGGTAAGCTGGGGTGGGTGAGTATGGGTGCTCCAGCGAGGGTCCTCCTGCTTCCTCAGACCTGCTTCATGTCCCACTCTGTCTCCTGGGGCTCCCGATGAGCCCCATTTTATTTGAAGAAATGACTCAATTGCTAAAAAGAATCTGAAACAGTCTAAAACGCCTCTGGAAATTCCTGTCCCCGTCACCCAGGTCTAAGGCACATTTGAGTAGATTTAAACCCCCTGCATGCCCCCAGCTAACGCTTCGGGGGGGTGTGAGTGGGATTTAAGGCTGGGCACAGAGGGGTGTCCCTGTGGGGTGTGGGCCTGGAAACCATGCTCCAGGGATAAGAGGGCCTCCCTCTTTGGAACGCTGGCAGGGACACCTCCAACTGCTTTCTGTCCTCACAGCAGCTCCTCTGTGGTCCCCGCATCTGACCTGCGTTCCTCACCTCCAGACAGCCCCACATTCTAGGGTGTCCTCCTGTCCCACCCAGTGCTCCTGGCGGCTGAGTGGTGACTGCAGTGACGTGGCAGTGTGGTCAGCGCGTGGCCTGCTAAACTCCAGCTTCTGGGGAGAAGCTGGGCCTGGCCTGAGTGATGGCAGTGGGACCCACACTGGACCCGGCCAGGTGGGTGGCACGGGCTATGCTGAGGCTGGATGAGAAAGGCCAGTCCTGCAGGCTTCCCAGGTGTGACCTCAGGGTCCGAAGCAGCCAAGGCGGACGTCCCGGGTGCAGTTTGCTTTGAGGGTCATCCCAGAGCACTTCTGCGGGAGCGGGTCACATGTGGGCATCTGGGCAGGTCAGGGACACAGGGCCTCAGCTGCTAGACCTGGCCGGGCTCAGACTCCTGCGGGCAAGGCCTGACACCCATCTTGTTGCCAGCAGATGCCCAGATCGGAATCTGGGGTTGGGGTGGACCAGATGTCTGGGCTGGGGAGGACTCTCCCCTGGGAGCCTCTTCCAGCTCTTCCCTCTACCGGGAATGGTCTTTACCCGGAGTCCCTCTTGGCTGACCCTGGCTTTGGCTGTAATCCCATCTCTCAATGAGCTCCATGTTGACCAACCTATTTAATGTACAACCTGCCTCCAGCTTCCCTCACCGCCCAGTCCACCTTCCCCGGTCTTCTTTTTTCTGGGTATTGTGATCTTTAACCTACTACATAACTTATTTATGTACCAAGCTTATCATTTACAATCTCTCTCTTCTTTCTAGAAGGTAGACCCTCAATCAGGATCTGTTCAGGGAATTAGTGAGGAAATCTCCAGACCCTTCGCTTCACTTTTGGGGGTGGGACCCTTCCCTCCCCAACCGTCTGCTGCAGGGAGGGAAATGCCATTCGAGACAAATAGAATACAACTATCAAAAGATCACGACATGAGCCCAGCAACGCCAGACCTTTCAGCCACATTCTTTGTTCTGTGACAATGAAAAACTGGCCCATTTATCCACAGAGGAGGGAAAAGCACCGTCGCTCAGCAGAAGAACTGTGCAGCTCCCACCTTCTGTTGTGTGTCCCGATGTACCCCCCAGGAGGTGGCCCCAGCCCCTCCAGCCTTTGGGGAGAAGTGGGGCCTGGGCAGGAGTGATGGCAGTGGGACACGCTCCTGGACCTGGCCAGGCGGGCGGCATGGACCCTACTGGAGGCTGGATGAGAAAAGCATCATGCAGGCTGACCAGGTGTGACCCTGGCTGCGAAGCAGCTGAGGCGAACGTCCCAGGTGCAGTTTGCTTTGAGGGATCATCTCGTAGCAGCAGAAGTGCCATGTGTGGCCCATTTTGGAGATGAGGGAGTGGAGCCTCCTCTGCTCCAGCGGCCCAGGCGTCGCCCCTGCCTGGCTTCTCCTGGTCAGCACTGCTTGCTCATTTGGAAAGTTTGAGAGCCTAGTCCCCAGGAAAATGGCAGGACGTTCTCCTGGCACTAACCAGTATTGTCTAATTCTCCTGGGAGGCACAGTGAGAGGGAAGGGAGGAAGGAGGAGGTGAGCCCTGGAGGCAGGGAGCCATCCCCAGGGTTGTGTACATCACCAGCTCGATGCCCTGGGATGTCTAGGGAGAGGCCCGGAGACGCATCCCGGGCCAGTTTTCAAGGGTTTCCTCTGTTCTAGTCCCTCGGGGGGCAGAGGGGCGCTGCCTGCTGCGTTCTCAGACACTGGTTAGATTAGGGCAGCTTGCTGAAGATGGGTCCCTGCTAGGGCAGCCTTGGTGGCCAGGACATCACGGGTGCCTGTGCCTCGGAGCCCTGGCTTTGCCCAGGTGGTTGCATCGCAGCGTTGTGCAGCTGAGTTGGAGGCCAGGGTGCCGCCCAGCTGCAGGGCTGGCAGGAGCGCTGCGGTCCAGTCACATGACCAGTCAGGGCCTCCTCAGCTCACCTGTGCCCAGGGAGGCAGCGGGCATTCCCCAGTGGCCTGTCACAGGCAGCTCAGGTCCTGGGACAGGAGGCCCAGTTCCCGTTGACCCTCGGCAGGTCTTTACCTGTCTTCAGATGCCACTGCAGCCAGTGAGCTATGCCTCTCCTGCAGAGCAGGGCTGAGGCCATCAGCTTGAGCTCATTTCCCTGGGGCTTGGGGGTTCGTGTGGCCCCAGTCCCTGTCCCCCAGACCAGCTGCTCCTCGTCGCCGGTCTGTGAGCATGAGTGGGTTCTTTCACATGCAGCAGCAGCAGCAGAAGCAATGAACGCTCTGGAAGGGGCCACTCCGTGCCAGACTCAGGGACACAAAACTAGAACACGGGTGAAGTTCCACAAATGTGGACCTATGGCACACCCAGTGAGCGCCAGCCACGTACCTGTAGCTGAGAGGTTAGCGGTGCAAGGTAAACGCAGGCCGCCGTTCTTGTGCAATGAGACCCACAACAGCAGCTCTGAAGGGGGTGTCCAGAGAGATGAGCCCAGGGGAGGGGTTCCCGATGCGACTTGGGGAGTCAGAGGAGGCCACCCTGGAAGAAGTGGTGTCTGATCCGAGACCTGAGAGTTAGGACTTAGTCATTTAAGGGTTAGGGGTAGGGAGGGAATGGGGAGTGGTAGAAGAGGGTTTCCAACAGAGAGAATAGCATGTGTGAAGCCCTGAGCAAGACAATTGGGACGAGAGTCACGTCAGTGAGACTGGAGGGTGCAGGGCAAGGGAGGGCGAGGAGAGCCCTCCAAAGGGAGGTGAAGGGAGATTGTGCAGGAAGCAGAGAAAGCTTGCGGGTCCATGGGGCCTGGGGAGCATGGCTCTCGGAATGCTGCATCTGAGGTCCCTGCGGCCATCTAGCAGGTGGTACTCAGCCTGGAGTTCGGCTGTAGGTGAGTGGATGATAAGCGAAGTCACAGAGGAGACACGCGCCCAGGAAGAGGCCACGTGCAAAGAGAAGACGGCCAGGATTTAAGGAAGGAGGTGGGTGGAGGCTGTGTGGGAGGGGAGGAGGTGGGAGCACTGAGGGCTGTATGTGCGTGTGTGTGTGTGTGTGTGTGTGTGTGTGTGTGTGTGTGTAAGAAGGGAGGGACATGAGCATGTTTTAAAGTCAGTGCAAGTAGCTGGGAGAGAAGGAAGAGACCAGAGGGGAACCAGCTCATGTGCAGAGCCTGAGGGCTGAGGGATTGGCCTTGGGAAGGGCCAGGGATGAGACAGGGGAGGAGCTGGGCTGGGCACAGGGCTGGGGTTCAAGGGTCTGTGCTGGCAGGGCTGGAGGTCCCCTCTGCTGAGAGCTGGGGGAGGCGGTGGTTCTGAGCTCTGAGGAGTGTGAAGAGGGCTGCAGTGGCCACCTTAGAGCTGGCTGGGGAGGCGGGACCACCCACTGGAGGTGCCGGGCCCCCTGTGGGCTGCAAGACGACGGGGGCCTTTAGGGGCTGATTTTCTCTCCTTGGAGGCGATGCAGGGGGAGGCAGGAGCAGGGCGAGGCTCCGGTCCCAGCTGCACCTCTGGCCCACGATGACTTTGGAGAGGCTGGTCATCTTCCTAGGCCTCCCAGTTTGCTTGTCCATATGGCAGGGAGGCTGGGCTCGACAAGCAGTGAGGGACCCTGGAGACCTGGGATCCAGCCGAAGGCCACAGGTTGAGGATTGAGTCTTTATTTCATTGCATATTAGTGCAGGAGAGAAGGAAATGGGGGGGGGGGGCGAACACGGCTGAAAAGTGAACCTAAGAAGTAGGAATTTTATCGCCACTTTGGGATTTTGCACAGAATTTAGGTTTGTAGGTTAATTATGAAAAGATTATGAGAACGTTCCTGGTTCATCTCTCTAGCCTGTTTTATTTGTTTATTTATTTTTTGAGACAGAGTCTCACTCTGTCATCCAGGCTTGGGTACAGTGGCACCATCTTGGCTCACTGCAACCTCCGCCTCCCAGGTTGAAGTGATTCTCTTGCCCCAGCCTCCCACACCTGGCTAATTTTTGGGTTTTTAGTAGAGATGGGGTTTCACCACGTTGGCCAGGGTGCTCTTGAACTCCTGACCTCAGGTGATCCGCCCGCCTTTGCCTCCCAAAATGCTGGGATTACAGGCATGAGCCACTGCGCCCTGCCTTAATCTCCCTAGGCTTTGAGTTCCCTTGCCTCATTTCCCTTCTG
The DNA here is from genome assembly GCF_048565385.1 of Saimiri boliviensis. Lineage (NCBI taxonomy): Eukaryota > Metazoa > Chordata > Mammalia > Primates > Cebidae > Saimiri > Saimiri boliviensis. The sequence goes on along the minus strand of NC_133449.1, from coordinate 8,345,259 downwards.
TCCTGATTCTGCAAGAGCTGGCAGTGGAAATGTGAATGAAGAGGGTGAAGGGGGTCAGTTTTGTTGCCTGCTGGTAGCACTGATGAAATCATTGATTCCCTCACGTGTTTGTTTCTTCACTCTTAAATATACCTTTGGCTAGAAGATGAGTCCATGGATAAATGTTGGGCTAAAGAAAGGGTCTGAAGAGATCATTTAGCAATTTCATTTATCTCTGCTCTCCTGGCTCGTCCTATGCTAATGAAAAATTATGGAAGTGGCAAATAAGCTGTTTGCAAGATCCATGAAGGAAGATATATAAAGAGAAAACAAGTGGGGTATAAATGCATTTGGCTCAGTTCCTGCACTGAGTTTGGAACTGACATTGATTAAAAAAAAAATTGAGATCTTGGAATAGGGTCATTTTCTCTCATGACACAAGTACCAGTAAGTCAGATGACAAAGTGGGATGTATCCTCATGAAAGGAAGCACAATAGAGATAAGACCCGGCTGCTCTGCTGAGGGGTGGCCAGCTTTTATTCATTTACTCTCCTAATAAACTTGCTTTCACTTTACTCTATGGACTTACCCTGACTTCTTTCTTGCACAAGGTCCAAGAACCCTCTTTTGGGGTCTGGATCGGGACCCCTTTCTGGTAACATCTTCCTGGTGAACCATGAAGGGATGATACGGCAGAAACTTCCAACCCCCACAAAAAAATCAAAAAGATAAAAACCCAATATTTTAGATGCTTTGGACCCCCATTTCACTGGTGGCTAGAAAGTTAAGGGACGCAGGGCTCGGTTTTACATGGTTTTCTCCTATTTTGGTGGAACAAATTTCCTGATAGTTCCTGTGATGTGGAAGGCAAATACTTTGACACCTTGAACGTCTGACACCATCTTCATATTACCCTCACACTGGGTTGATAATTGTGTTTGGTACAGCATTCTGGGTTGGAAATCATTTTCCCCCAGATTTTTGCTGCATTGTAGTCTAGCATCTAAGATTTGTCTTGAGAATGAAAATTATTCTGATTCTTGATCCTTTGTAGAAGACCTATTTTTATCTCTCTGAAAGCTTGTAGGATGGTCTTGTTTTTAGTATTTTTAAATTTTATGAAGATAGCTTGGACTGGGTATCTTTTCATCTGTCATACAGGTGGGTGCTCACTGGGTCCTTCAGGCCAGAAATTCATGTCTTGCCGTTCTCGGAAATAACCTTAACTGTATCTTGATGCTTTCCTTTCCCGCCTTTTCCTTGGCTTCTCTCTCTCTCTGGAACTCTATCTTCATCTGTTGAAGCTCTTGAACGAATTTTTCATTTCTTGCTCTATTTTCTCTATTTCCTCTGCTTTATCTTCTAAGTTTTCTAATGAACTTTCCATTTATAACAGGACATTTAAAGTTTACAACAATTCTTTCTGTTCTCCAAATATTCTTTTTTTTTTTTTAAGAAAAAAAAAAAAAAAAAAAAAACCAAACACATGATTATGCCTGGATGCCATATCGGATTGTCTATCTGAGGATATTGATAATAGCTCCCCGTTTGAAACTCTTTCTTCTCTATACATAATCTCTGTTTCCTCCAAGTTACCATTCTTCTCTTTGTTTTGGTCATGTCTTCTCATGCCAGGGGCTTTCTTCAGCTGAGATAGTTAATGGCTTGTATTTATGGGTGGGACATGAAAAGTTGATTAGAAGCACTAAATGTGTGAGATTGTTGATTGAGGGCTTCCTTGTAAAAGAATCTGGTTGGACTGTTTTCCTGGGAAACTACCAACATTGGCGTGTTTAGGTCTTTCCTCTTGGGCTGGCTTACAAAAGGCCTTTAATTAACTCTCTTGTAAGTGACAACCTAGATGTTCTGAAAGACGAGAGAGAGAGAAGAGGGTTGGAGCAGGGGTGTGGTGGGTCAGTATTCAGTATACAAACCTTCCCTTCTTCCGTGGTCCCCTGGCCTTCAGCTGTGCCTCGGATCTCCCCAGCCAGAGACCTGGTCTACCCTCGCCAGAGAATCAGCCTTTAGTGTTCTGCTGGGGTCGGAAAGGGGATTTGTGCACCTCACTACTTTGTGAACGGATTTTCAAGTAATTCTGTTCTTGGCTTTTCTTTTCTTCTCATTTTCAGAAGTTCTAGACATCCCAAATCCCAAGCCATCTTTGGGTTCTGCTGGGAAACCTGGCTGCTTCTTGGCAGGAAGGTCCTTAGACCCGGGCCACTGTCCCGTGCTCCCTTTCTAGCTGTGCCCCTTCCTAGGGGCCAGGAGGACATGTCCACTCAGAGCTCGCCCCCATTCTTCCTTCTAGAACTTTCTTCAGGGAAATGAGGCCTTGGAATTTCCTGTCCAAAGGATCCCGACCCTGCTTCCAGGGCCCCAGGGGCCCTTCTTCCAGAGTGCACCGTGCTGCCAGTGTGAGCCACCTAGGCCGAGGAGAGGCTGGGAGCAGGGGCTTGTGGGAGGTCTGGATGGAGTCATGCAAGCCCTCAGGTGTAGGATGGAGCTGGGCTGGGAAGGAAGGAGGGGAACAGGCCATGATCAGGGACCTGCCCATGTTGCTGTGTGCTGGTGCAGAACAGAGAAGTCCAAGGAGGACTATCCATCTGAACCTGCTCTTAAGGATCGCGTCCCCTCAAAAACATCCATTGCAGTCCTAACCTCCAGTTCCTCAGGACATGACGTTATTTGGCAGTAGGTTCACTGGAGAGATAATTAGTTAAGATGAAGTCATGCTGGGGTGGGATAGGTCCTAATCTGAAATGACTGGCATCCTTATAAGACAGCCATGTGAAGATGGAGGCGGAAATGCATCTCTAGGCCGGGGAGCGGCCAGTGAGTATGGGTCATCGCCAGATACTAACAGGCAATCCAGGATCAGATCCCCCACAGCCTCTGAAGGAACCAACCCTGCAGACACCTTAATCTTGGACTTGCAGTTTCCAGAAGTAAGAGAATAAACGTCTGTGGTCCTCAGCCACCCAGTGCGTGCACTTTGCCATGGCACCCTAGGAAACTAATACACGGGCCTTTTATATCACCAAGAAGGTGTATTTGTCAAGGCAGCGAATAGAAGGACAGATTTTTAACCTTTAAATAAAGTCTATGACCTTAGTTTAGACTTTTCTTTTTATGAGCGAGTGCACGTGGGCTCCTTCTGCTGCTCCTGCTCAGGCCTCTTGAGTGCAAAGGGTGAGTTGGCTTCTTGGCTGCCCTCAGTGCTGGTGGAGGGCTTATCTTTATCCTGCGTGCTCAGCCAGCCCCCGTGCACCCTTCCCTTCCTAGCCTCCAGCATTTTCCCACTGTGCTCTCTCCCAGATTTTGCTTCTTGAGGGTCTGTCCCAGTGCTGTTCAGAAGGATTTTCTGTGATGATGATGGAAACATTCTTTATCTGTGCTCTTCACTATGGCAGCCAGCAACCCTGTGAGGCTGCTGAGCACTTGAGATGTGGCTAGCGTGACCTGGAAACTGAAGTTTAGCATTGATTGAATGAAATATAAATGTAGCCCGCATAGCTAGAGGCTGCCATATTGGAGAACACAAATCTGCAGTCAAATAAAACAAAAGTTTTGTCTTTGGTGGATTTAGAGAGATAATGGAAGGAAGTAAAGGAACGTGTTCCATCTGCCATCTTCACCCTAGTATGTTTTGGGTGTCTCAATTTTTATTTCAAAGAGATCTTAGAACTAAACTGGCAGTGGTGAGTTTAAGAAAAGTCCTGGCTCTAGGATGTGGAGTAGGGTGAGCCCTGGTGAGTGGTTCTGTGCGTGAGGAGGCAGCTTTCGTGGCCATCCCTCTTGTCACAGGCAAGGGCGGGCAGAGGTGCTGTCCGTGGTCACAGGGTGAACTTGGGGTCTCTGGCTCCCGCCAGGCAGGTTTGCAGCCTGCAGGGACCTGACCAGGCTCCTAAACCCCGGAGCGGACGTCCAGGCCCCGCGGCCACCCGGCTGCTGGAAGACAGATTGGGTTGGTAAAAATATGTGTGTGTGTTCTCACAGAACCTGAGAAAATCACATCTCCACTTTGACAAAAAAATCTGTTTGTGCGGCTCCAATAATCACTTCCTAACTGGTGGGATAGCAGGCCATATGTCTGCGAAGTGGCTAGCCGACAAGACGTCCTACCTCGGTTGCGCCTCGCAAAATACCTTTTTCTAGCAGATCAACTCTAAAATAAAAAGAAACGAAGCCACATTCTGCTTCCAAATGATGCGTCTGAGGTGAGGCGAGGGAAGCGGTTCCTGGAGACTCAGGCGTGGGGGCTTGGAAAGGGGCTTTGTGACTTGTGACTCCGATGTGTTTGGGGTAATTAAGGGCAGCCACGTAAGATTTTCAAGTTGAGGGGCGGGTCTGGTGTTGGGGGAGAGGCCCCTACTGAATGGCGAAGGTTCTGTCTGCCGAAAGTCGGGCTTGTTTGGGGGTTTGAATTTTGGAGGAGACACTCCCACCTCTCCTGGAGACGGGCATTCCAGCTCTCGCAAGCTGCTGGGTCTAAGCCCCTTGCCCTCATCTCACACCGGCTGTGAAATTCCATCCAGCTTGAATAATCATAGGAAGCCGCTCTGGCGTCCTCATGACCTAAAGCAAGCACAGCTCCACGTCTGTGTGTGCAGGCGCCTCCCCTCCTGGCCCACAGGCCTTTTTGAGTGTGTGTCTCACAAGTTTCACCTTGGAGACGATCACCGTCCCTCTGAAGCTCATGTACACACAGAAAAATGACCATCCCGAGAGGAGTTTTTCTTCTCCCTGTATCCTCTCCCCAGAGTCAGCTGGAGCTATTGAGAACCACAGACACCCCTCCCCACCATGATGTTTCTGGAACAAGCCTGTCTTTCCGCAACTCATCTTGCAAACTTAGGTAGAGCCACAGGCAGCCTGTCTTGCTTTTCTCATCTGTGACTCCAAAGGGTAGTGTCAGAAAAGATCAAGTTAAGAAATGCAAAATCATTTTAATAAGGTTGTTGACTTTTGTGCCCATTTCAGTATGATATTTAAAAATTCACATTATAGAAATAAATCTGCGTTTTCAGTTTGCTCTGGGCGGTACACAAGATGCCTCGTTCCCGTCCCTCTGTTCAGGGTTTGACATTATTGGATGGCTGGAATTCAATGACTTTTCAGAAGACCTGAGAAGCAAACTTTACCTCTTGGGATTTTTGTTATCCAACAGGAAGGACTTGCTAAAAGAGGATGGTCTGCATTTGTCAGAGCAGGAGGGGTGGTCTCAGCTGGCTTGCCGACTGCCATAAGCTGTCAATATTTGCTTTTTTTTTTTTTTTTTTTGAGATGGAGTCTTGCTGTGTTGCCTGGCTAGAGTGCAGTGGTACGATTTCGGCTCACCGCAACCTCTGCCTCCCGGGTTCAAGCAATTCTCCTGCCTCAGCCTCCCGAGTAGCTGGGATTACAGGCACATGCCACCACGCCCCACTCATTTTTGTATTTTTAGTAGAGACTGTGTTTCACCATGTTGGTCAGGATGGTCTTGATCTCTTGACCTTGTGATCCGCTCGCCGCAGCCTCCCAAAGTGCTGGGATTACAGGCGTGAGCCACCGCGCCCGGCCCATACTTGCTCATTTTTAAAGTCCCGCTCAAGTTCCGTCTGTGCCCCCATCCCAGGATGTGTCTGTGAAGCCCTGTGACTTTGCTCTTGTTCCCACATCAGATTTCTGACCCTGCTGGTGATCGGAGGACCAGGAGGGTCATCCAGCAAGAGCTCACTGACCACAGTGGGAGCAGGAGCCAGAGCTAATGGGACAGAGAAGGGAGCCCTGGCGAGGAGGAGAGACACAGTTTACTCCAGAACCTGGCAGAGACACTGGCATGCATAGGGTAGGCCTGAGTCCCGAGGCTCTGCCTCAAATGTTTCTTGCCTGATCTTTTCCAGCAGATGAGAATCTCCCTGTGAGCTCCCTCACACATGATCTGTGCCTCTCCCTGGCTCTTATCACCTATCTGTCTGCTACAGATGAGTTATTTCTGAACTTGCCTTATCTTGCCTCCTGGACCGCTTTAGCTCTTGAAGGGTCATGACTGTCATAAACACTTGGCTATCTTCTTCGGGGCCCAGCAAGGGCCTTGCACAAGGGCCATGTGGGGAGGGCACAAGCGCCTGGTCTCTGGGCCATGGGGCTGAACAGTTTGTGACAACAGCAGCTGGCACAGTGGAGAGGCTGGGCAGCTCTAGTTGGCCTCTGTCTTAGGGGATTGGAAGTCTTGGAGGGGACAGGGGAGCCGCTGCTCTGGGAAGGTCTTGGCAGGGGGACGTTCCCTTCTCCATCTCCCACCATGCCCTCTACTTCTTGGGGTTAGATGTCTCCACCAAGCACCGCCTCTCTCTGCTAGATCTTCTCCCACCTCCCCTCCGCTGCGCTTTTTTGCCATCTCTCTCTGGCACGAGCCTCTCTCAACCGGGCGTCTTCCTCACCTCCCTCCTTCCTTTCTGGGCCAAGTTTCTCCAGGGACACCCACTGCACCTCTTACTTCTCATGCCATGAGACCTGTGCCCAACCTCTGTCCCCTGACCCGGCTTGGCTCTGCCTGTCCCTCGGGGGCCTGCTGTGAGCCACATCCAGAGTGTGCATTTGGTCTGCATCAGACCCGCCTGCCCATCACCATCTTGCTGTTGATCACCCTCTTCTCGTTCTTCCTCTTCCTGAATAGCAGAGTCTTTCTGGCTCCTCCACCGCTCCTTCTCCTCTTCTTTCCTGTATCCATTAGTGTCCTTTGCCCTGCACACTCCATGGCACTCCTAGACACTCTCTTTCCTTCCAGAGACATCAACAACCACCTGGAGGCCGACAACCCCAAGTCCACAGCTCTGGCTTCAGCCTTTTCCCCGATGCTGCATCGTACATGTGTTGCAGGGGGCACCTGCTGATGGCCCTCTCGTCGAACACACTTATCTAAGATAAAAGTACCGACTTAGCACTCAGCATCTCCCGCCACAGGTAATGGCGTCACCATTCACCTGGTCATCCAGGAAGTGACCCCAGTCCTGCCCATTCTCCAAGTGCTCTGAGTCCCCCTGCTGTAGTCAGGTGGGCCAGGCCATGCTGTGATCACAAATATCCCTGCAGCATCAGTGGCCAAACACAGCATCTGGATGGCCGTGCTGGCCTCTAGGTCACCCCTCAGGAATCTCGTCTTGTTCGAGCTGCAGCTCTGCCATCTGGAGCCAGTGTCTCCGAACTGCCTGCAGGAGGTAAGAGCAGACAAGACGGTCCTGCGAGATCTTAAGGCCCCGCCTGAAATGGGTCATCTCGTTTCTGTGCCCTTCCTGCAGCCCCTCAGCTGACTGTGAAGGAGGCTGGAAATTGCAGACTGGAGATGGTCTCCCCCACGTGCTCAGGGAGGGGAAGGGACTTGATGCCTCCACAGTACTGCTGTCAGGGCCCTGATCTTCTCCGACTGGACTAACGAGTCTCCCTGCCTGCAGCCTCTGTGCTTCCAGTGTAGCTTCCTCCCAGCTGCAGGAGCAGCCGATCGTTCTACGCCGTGGCTCTGGCCACATCACCTCCTGCTAAACTCCTTGCTCTTGGAATAGTGTCACACTGGACCCTGTCAACCTCTCCAGACGCTCTTCTCACCACGCTCCCAACACGGCCTTCTCCGCAGCTGCCGCAAACTCCTCACTTTTCCCCAAACCGGCCGTATTTCACAGGGCTCCCCTCATCCCCCCTTCGCTGACAGGGGATCTCCCTTCCAGAACAGGCTCGGATCAGCCTGCCGGAGTCGGCTCACCAGGCCCCCTGGGTTCATCTGTGCCCACCCACCACAGGCCAAGTCTTGGGCTCCCTGTGCAGGGTTTCCGAAGCCCTTCATGTGCCCTCATTAGGATGCTCTTGGTATTGTTAGTTACTGCTTTTCAGACTGTCTGACTTCACCCGTCAGACAGAGGCTAAAGGCTTACTGTGCAGCCTCCACCATGCTGAGACTTCACTCACTGGAGCCTTAGCGTCACCCTGTGAGAGGCACTGCTGGGGCTTCCATTTAACATCATGGGGAACCAAGGCACAGAGACATCAAGGAACTTGCCCAAGCTCACATAGCCAAGTGGGGGAGGCAGGTTGGCTCTAAATCCACACGTGGGACTGCTGTGCTACACAACCTGTGACCACAGCCCTCAGCCACATGGCACCTGCATCTCCGTCTCTGCGACCCAGCATGCTGGTCTAGAGTGCATGGCCACTCATGGCCAGTGGAACACATGTGAGCAGTTCCATTTTACAGCTTTCTTTTACTCTCTCCTCTTCCTACTTGCATCCATGTTTCCCTTAGAAAACCCCAGTATGGGCTGGGTGGGGTGCCTCACACCTGTAATCCGAGCACTTTGGGAGACTGAAGTGAGTGTATCACCTGAGGTCAGGAGTTCAAGACCAGCCTGGCCAGCATGACGAAGCTCTGTCTCTACTTAAGAAAAAAAGATTAGCTGGGCATGGTGGTGGGTACCTGTAAACCCAGCTACCTGGGAAGCTGAGGCAGGGAATTGAACCAAGGAGGCAGAGGTTGCAGTGAGCTGAGATCACACCACGGCACTCTAGCCTGGGCAACAAGAGCAAAATTCTGTCTCAAAAAAAAAAAAAAAAAAAAAAAAAAAAAAAAAGTTCCCCCTACCTTTTCCTTCTCAGTTCATTTCAGGAAGCAAGAAAATAAATCCATGAGATTCTCATTAGACTTTTTGAAACAAAGTAACTTGATCTTATCCCTGGAAGTAAGCACCATGCTTGGAAGAGAGTCACTCCAGAGAGCTCTCCACGCCTCAACTATTCTGGTCACACAGGAAAATGACTGCCATGACCTTCTGTCACTATCTGCACAACGCAAACAACGTCAAAGGGTCTCTCCCACACTGTGTCTACTCGTGAAAAAGCCTTTGCCAACATCTCTTTGAGTAAGCGTGCAGAAATGATGTCCTTTAAAGTCCCTGTTCTGCAAGCGGCTGCCGTGACATGGGTATGCAGAGGGGGCCAGTGTTGCTGCTCAGGGCTGCCCTCACAAAGGGCTGCAGACTGGGGCCATCAACAACAGAGGTCTGGTTTCTCGGAGGCCTGGAGGCTGGAAGTCTGAGATCTAGGTGTTGGCCGGTGTGCTGCTTCTGAGGTCTCTGGGTGTGGCACGGAGGTGGCTGCCTTTCCCCCGGGTCTTCCCGCGGTGGTCTCTCTGTGTGTATCTGCATCCTAATTCTTTATTTTTATTATTTTGGAGACAGGATCTTACTATGTTGCCCAGGTTGGCATACAGTGGCACAATCACAACTCACTGCAGCCTTGACCTCCCGGGGTCAAGTGATTCTCCCGCCTCAGCCTCCTGAGTAGCTGGGACTACAGGTGCATGCCGCCACACTTGGCTAACTTTTGTATTTTTTTTCTTTAGAGGCAGGGTCTAACCATGTTGTCCAGGTTGGTCTTCAACTCCTAGGCTCAAGCAATCTGCCTGCCTTGGCCTCAAGCGCTGAGATTACAGATGTGAGCCACCATGCCTGGCCTTAATTTCCTCTTTTTAAAAGGACACTAGTCAAATTGGATTGGAACCCATCCTAATGGCCCTATTTTAACTTAATCTCCTCTTTAATGAATCTTTCTCCAAATGCAGTGACTTTCTGAAGTACTGCGGGGAAAGACTTCAACATACGAATTTTGAAGGTCCTAATTCGGCTCCAGACAGGCCCTAATGGAGGCTCTGGCCACTGCGTCCAGCAGCTCTGTGACCCTGGATGAGTCCTCGCTCACTGGGTTTTAGTTTTCTTATCACCAACATGATTGGGGGGTGATCAGACAAGCTTGTCCAGGGCCTTTACAGCTTGAAAACTCCACAGTGACCTATAAAAGCATCACTCCAGGAAGATATATTGCTTTTGTGACCCAGGCAACAACACCACGAGGGCTTTCAGCGTTCAAGGCCAGGCATCCACAGTGCTCTGATGTTTCTCAATATTTGACGACACATTTTATGATCCCTGTTGGCAGGTGAGACATTTCTCCTCAGCTTGAAAGCAATAGCAGTGTGGTCTCAGTGGAAAACATCCTCAGAGAAATGTTTGTTTTTTTCTCGTGTGTTTGGTTTCGAGGTGGAAGCCCCCAACCATTCATTGAGGGAAGGGAGGTGTCTGATGCTTTTAAATCAAACAAAGGCATTTTCTTTTCAGGGTGGGTGCTTCTCTATACACACACGATTAAAGATCAAAGCCCAAATAAACCTACCGGGGAATGAGAAAGGGTCAGCAAAGACAGCACAGCCCTCTTCTTGTGGGCACAAAGGTGGGCTGGCTATGACCTGGCACTGCATGGCCAGCCAGGAGCCCATCTGTGACTTCCAGGATTCCAAGAGTCACACAGGGCTGTGGGGGCTTCAAAAACAAGCCCAAAGCAGAGGCCCTCAGCCCATCCTCCATTGGGCAGCGGTGCGGCAGGGTTGGTATTCTCCCCAGAGCTCTGCCTTCTGCTTTGCCACGCAGTAGCTGTATTAGACCTGGCTGGTTTCCTTCCACAGGCGTGGACGAAGAGGAAAGGCAGGGCACCCAGGGGGACCAAGAGTCCCTCTCATCGTCTCGCCTTGGATGAGTTGCTTTATCCTTTTCCTTCCTTCTTGAGGCTGGTCTTCAAACCAGCACCATGTCTTTGTGCAGAGACATGTTTGGCTGTGTCTCTACCCAAAACTCGTCTTTCATTGTATCTGCCTTAATTCCCATGTGTTGTAGGGGGACCTGGGGGAACGTAATGGAATCATGGGGATGGGTTTTTTCCATGCTGTTCTCGGGAGAGCGAATAAGTCTCAGGAACTCTGACGGTTTTAGAAAGGGTGGTTCCCCTGCACATGCTCTCTTGCCCACTGCCGTGTAGGACGTGCCTTTGCTTCTGCTTCACCTTCCGCTGTGACAGTGAATCCTCCCCAGCCATGTGGAACTGTGAGTCCATTAAACCTCTTTTTCTTTGTAAATTACCCAGTTTGAGTATGTGTTCACAGCAGTATGAAAATGGACTAATTCATGCAGATAGCTGAACTTTCCAGATTCCGAGTGTCCTATATCCACGAAATTGCAATATTGGCACCCAAGAGGCAGCTGGGAGGGATAAACAGGGTCTTATGTGCACAGAGTTAGGTGTGCAATACACAGCAGCTAGTGTTACATTTTCCTGGAGTCTCCATTGATTTGGGTCAAATTGGACATGTCTGGACATTGAGAGGAATTTCCTATTGGGAATACCACACGTAGCTCTTCTTGAGCTTAGCACGGTCATCTCTGTAATCAACATGTGTGTAGGGTTTTACAGATTTCACAGCACAGTTGCATGCCTCATCTCCTCTTACTCCCTCCATTGTACTGTGAGATCCATCTTGTCACTTCTGTTTTACATGAGGAATATCCTGAATGAGACGGGGGCTCATGTGGATCACCTGTCCAAGGCCCCTCAGTTCTAAGAGGACAAGGAAAGACCTGAGGATAAGCACAGACTGATGGTCTGTACTTCCATATCCCAGAAACTAGGCTTGTTTTACAGTCTTCGTGTCTCACGATTTTCTTGCAAAAAACCCTTTGTCTGTCTCTGTGCACACCCATGCTGTATGCTGGAGGATTTCCACACCCAGCACAGAAGCTGAGTGGGCTTCAGTTTATCTGAGCATGCTAGTTTCTAGTCCATATTGGAGGGCTGTGCAAGCATTTCAAGCTAGAGTGGTTATTTGGCTTTATTGAGGTGCGTCCTCCTTACCTCATTAGTAGAATCATTCATGCACAATCTGCTGAAGAGAAACATGCACTAAAAACTGAGATGGACTGCGGCCCCGTGAGGCCAAATTGTTCAAGGCTCTGTTTGGCCTATTTTCAATGTTTACAAAGGACCCAGACCTGCTCCTGTCATGGGAAACAGTAGATGGATTGAGAACATCTAGAGTTGGAATTCTATGAGGCATAGAACGTCGGTTTACGTGGAGTTAACCAAGAGAAAGTCCAAAGGAGTCAACTGTTGGTTTCCGCCTGGAATTTTCTTAATCCTATTAAAGTACCTAAGATCTTTATGGCTTCAGGCTGGGCCTTGAAGCGGTAGGAGAGGTATCTCCTTTTCCAACGGACTCGCCTCTCCAGCTGCATACCACAGTTGTCCTATCAGCAGGGCATTCGGCATGTGGTTTTTGTCATGAGGAGAGGCAGTCAGGAATTTGTACTTTGATCTTCCCCCGCAGAGGTGGATATCTTCCCAGGACAAAGGGCAGGGAAACAGACACTCTAAAATTTGTATGACCTTGCAAACACCTGTTTAGGGCTCTTGCTTAAATGGTGACGATTGGAGATGAATGTGAAAAATTATTAAAATGAATGTAAGACATCAGCCTCATCAACAGGTGAGAAGGCGGCGCCCACTGATCCTGAAATGCTGGCACCGCCCAAAAAGCTGGTGATACCCAGCACAAGGCGGGGGGCCAAGAACATCCCCCCAAATTGTTCTCGAGGGGCCTATAACCTGCAAGGGGTAAGGGCGGAGAAGGTGGTGGGCAAGTAGAGTAAGGTAGAGAGGACAATAGCTTTGGAAGCAGATGCATCCAGTTTTAAATCTTGTTCTGAAACTGACTGAGTGACTGTCAGGGATTGAATTGTGTCCCTGCCCCTGGATTTCTATGAAGTCCGAACTCCAAATGTGATGGAATTTGGAGACGGGGTTTCTGAGAGGTAGGTGGAGTCAAATGAAATCATAGGGAGAGATGCTGATCCAGTGGGATTGGTGGCTTCCTAAGAAGAGGGAGATTTGCTATTTCTCTTGCCACATGAGGACAGGGTAAGAAAGGGGCGTCTGCAAGCCAGGAAGAGAGCCCTCACCAGACACAGAATTTCCTGGCACTGGAACTGAGAGGAAATGAGTTTGTGCTGTTCGGGGCACCCAGGCTGTGATATTTTGTGAGGGCAGCCCAGGTTGACTAAGAGTGACTTAAATTGTTCAACCTCAAATGCTTCCCAACAGCCTCTTGATGTGAAATGGAGATTATAACACTGACCTCAAAGAGATGATAAAATTCAATGAAACAATATCTGCAACAGGATCGGCTCCTTGTAGATGCACCAACATTCTGTTTTCCAGTCATCTGTGAGTTTCAACCACCAAAGCCACACTGTATTCATTTTAGTTCCTCCAATGCCTGGCACAGAGGAAGTTCTCAGCGAGTAGTGGCTGAAGGAACAAATGATAAACGATGGATGGGTAAGTGTGCACAGCCTCTGCTCTGGGCACCACGCTGCTCACTCAGCGGGCTTTTCCTCAACTTCCAACCTGAGTCATTTGATCACTGTACCGCTGTCCACTCTCAGACCAGGACACAGGATGAATGTTGGTGGAAGACGCCTTTGGAGTGACGTGATTAATTTCAGCCAATCACGATACTGGCTTTGGGGTTTTAAAAAAATTTCTTTTGAAATAGGACACTAGGATGGAGTGGCTTCTGTCCTGCCTGTCCTGGAGCTCCTGGCGGCAGTTCCTGTTTCTGTGCCCTGAACACTGAGGGCCCACTACTGGCCATCAAAGGATCGAGGTTGGAGGCTGGGTCCTTCTGGCTTTAATATCTGGTGTTTCCCCGACACTGGGCTGTCAGCCCTCCCTGATATCTTCCTGCTACAACTCTCAGTCCAGTCTTGAGGTCCCAGGCTCCTAGACCTTCAGCCATGAGGTATCATGTGGTCACACCCACAAGATGTGGGGCCTTATCCGTAGCCAGCAATGTCCTCAGCTTCCCTCCAGAATTACACGACCCCATAGTTTCAATGAGCAGTTTCAATGAGCAGTGGAATGAGTGGTTTGTGGCTGGCAGAGTCAGAGGAGTTTAATTTATGATGGCATTTTTTTTCTTTACAAGAAATAAAGAAAAAGAATATCTTGCTAAATGAACAAAGCTGCTGTATCACTGTTCCTTTGGCCAGGCAATTCCTCATTGACCAGTAACGAGCTTCATCTCGGCCAAACCCATTTTTTATAGCCATCAAGATGATTTACCATTTAAAGTACTCAGCACTTCAAAGGCCTGGTTGAGGGGTTCGCAAACAGTAGGCAGAGCTGGGCAGAAGAGATCAGGACCGATGGGATCTCGGGCATCACGGTCTCCAGCCTTTTCCTTTCACAGGGGAGGACACGGAGGTCCCCTGGGAGAGGAACTTGCTGGCGGTCCCCGCGAGGGTGTCTGAGGTGAGGCTCAGCCCTGTGCTCTGTTCATCATCGCCTCCTGAGTCCCTCGTCAAAGCCCTTCCAGAAGACTCCTATGCAAGGTGGGGCTCGAGCAGGTCCTTCCTCAGGAAACGCGTGGAAGGGCTAAACGGGGAGAGAGAAGAGCCCACGCTTAGCATCTGCCAGGTGGGAGGGGAACCGTGGGGAAAGCGAGTGCCATGCGCCTTTGTCACCGTGAGGCTCAAAAACCTGGACTCACCCAGCTAGGAATTTCTCTCTTAAAATAAAATAGGTTTGCTTTGTGCTTTACGGGGATTCCCTTAAAGTATTTCTCATCCTCATCCTGGGGAGGAAGTAGTCAGTATTTTGTTTGTGGGCAACAGAGACTTCAACTGTCTGGGCCCAAGTGACGCAGGAGATGAAGGTTAGAATCTGACGTCTTTTAATCTCTGCTCCCTGGTTTCATCTGTTCTCAATGTCCCCGAAGCCATGGCCTAGCCAGGGATGATGCATTCATGAATCTGAAGGACGTCCATGTGAACTCGAGGCAGGCTTGGTCTACATGCTGCTTCGTGTAAAAAGCTTGGACCTGTGTGCAAAGTGACAGCGGGACAAGCCTCAGCCTGTCTCAAGAGAGAGCGCAGGCCCTGAGAGCTGCCTGTGGGGTGCTCAGCTGACACGCGTATTACCACACTTTAATGATTGAGATATGAGTCATACGCCATAAAAATCACCCCTTTTAAAGAGTACCACACAGTGGTGTTTAGTATATTCACAAAGGTGTGCAGTCATCACCGCTGTCTCATTCGAGGACATTTCACTACCTCAGAAAGAAACCCGGCACCATTAGCATTCACTTCCCATGCCCTCTTCCCCCAGCCTCTGGCAACCGCTAATCGTCTACTGTCTGTCTTTGTGGATTTGCCATATTTCTTATAAATGAAATAATATAACGCGTGCCTTTTGTGTGTGGCTTCTTGCACTGAGCATGTTTCCATGGTTTGTTTATGTTGTAGCATGCATTAATTATTCTTTTTGTTGGCAAAGAATATTCTATTGTATAGATATGGGTATGCCATGTTTTATTTATTGTCAGTTAGTGGACTTTTGGCTTTCTTCCTTTTTTTATTATTATTTCTTTTCAGATGGAGTCTCACTCTGTCGCCCAGGCTGGAGCGCAGAGGCGGCACCATCTTGGCTTACTGCAACCTCTGCTTCCCAGGTTCAAGTGATTCTCCTGCCTCAGCCTCCCAAGCATCTGGGATTACAGGCGTCCGCCACCATGCCCGGCTAATTTTTGTATTTTTAGTAGAGATGGGGGTTCACTATGTTGGCCAGGCTGGTCTTGAATCCCTGACCTCAAGTGATCCATCTTACTTGGCCTCCCAAGGTGCTGGGATTACAAGCGTGAGCCACTGCACCCAGCCCTGTTTCCCTTTTTGACTATTAGAAATCATGCTGTCATAAACATTCTTGTACAAATTTTTGCGAGGACATATGTTTTCAGTTCTCTTGTGTACATACCTAGCAGTGGAATTGCTGGGTCAAGTGATAACATCATGTTTCACTTTTTGAGGAACTGTCAAACTGGCTGGCTAAGTAGCTGCATCGTTTCACATTCTCACTAGAAATGCAGGCGGGATCTAGTTTCTCCACAACTTCCTTAACACTTGTTAGACAATAACAAGACGGATCACACATATTTTTTAAAATGTTAAGTCGTCCTAGTGGCTGTAAAGGAGTATTTCCTTGTAGTTTTGGCTTTGTATTCCTTTAATAACGAATGATAGTGAGTATTTATTCATGCACTTACTGATCGTTCGTACAACTTTGGAGCCATGTCTTTTCAAATCTTTGCCCATTTTTGAATTGGATTTGTTGTCTTTTTATTGTTGACTTGTAAGAGTTCTTTATATATTCTTGATATTAGATGCTTATCGGAAATCTGATTTGAAAAACCTTTTTTCTATTCTGTGGGTTGTCTTTTCTCTTTATGGTGTCCTCTGTCAAACAAAAGTTTTAGATTTTGATGAAGTCCAGTTTATCTACTAGTTTCTCTTTAGTTGTCGCATGTCTGTTGTTGCCTAATCCAAGGTCATAAAGATTTACAGCTATGTTTTCTTTCTTTCAAAAGTTTTATAGTTTTAGCTCTTAACCCTTGGATATTTTTATTCTTAAATTATCAGACTCAGCTCTGGGAACACTTTTTCTATTTTGAAATAATTTTTATTGTATAAAAGAAAAATATTAAGGAATTAAAATTAAAGAAAAATATACACCTTTTACAAAACAGGAACTTGTCTTTAAAATCAATTTTGTACTTTACTTCATTCATTTGATATATGAGAAACATTTCTGATGTCATTACTCTCCTACATCCTAACTTTGATTGGCAGCACAATATTCCATTGTTTGGATATCTATTATTTTTAAAATCCCTTATTATTGGACATTTATGCTATTCTCATTTAGAAAATAGTAACAATACAGCAATGAGCTCATAATAATTTTCTCAGAATAAATCATCAGAACTGTTTTTAAAAGAGTAAACCCCATTCTCAGCATCCTGGTAAAGCAAGGGTACAAGGGTTCCCTGAGAATTTTCTAGAATAAAGTGAAGGACAGTTAGATGCAAAGGTAAATAAATGACTTGCGTTTTGGAGGAGTGCCTTCTTGACCTTGGCTAATATTCAGATATTTTCTGTAGGCTATTTTCTTTGTTAACTATAGTTATTATAATGCCAATTTTAAATACTCCATAATATATTGATTTGATAGAAGATAATTTACTTATGATGCCCAGATGCTAAATACTCAAGTTGCATTTGACTTTATTTATTTATTTATTTTTTGCTTTAAGTTCTGGGATACAAGTGCAGAATGTGCAGGTTTGTTACGTAGGAAAACACGTGCTATGGCGGTGTGCCACGCCTGTCAACCCATCAGCTAGCTTTTAAGCCCCATGTGCATTAGCTCTTTGTCCTAAAGCCCTCTCTCCCCCTACTCCTGGCACCCCCTCATGTGTGTTGTTCCCCTCCCTGTGTCCATGTGTTCTCATTATTCAACTCCCAGTTATGAGTGAGAACACGCTATGTTGGGTTTTCTGTTCCTGTGTTAGTTTGCTAAGGATGATGGCGTCCAGCTTCACCCATGTCCCTGCAGAGGACATAATCTTGTTCCTTTTTTTGTTTGTTTGTTTTTGAGACGAAGCCTCACTCTGTCACCAGGCTAGAGTGCAGTGGCGCAATCTTGACTCACTGCAACCTCCGCCTCCCAGGTTCAAGTGATTCTCCTGCCTCAGCCTCCCAAGTAGCTGGGACTATGGGCACGCGCCACCACGCCTGGCTAATTTTTGTATTTTTAGCAGAGATGGGGTCTCCCCATGTTGGCCAGGATGATCTCAATCTCTTGATCTCATGATCTGCTCACCTTGGACTCTCAAAGTGCTGGGATTACAGGTGTGAGTCACCACGCCCCGCCTCTCATTCCTTTTTATGGCTGTAGCATTTGACTTTTAATTGATAGGGAAAACCACAGTGAACATATTTTGTGCATACTATTTTGATTTTTTGAATTGCTTCCTTAGGTTCCCAGCAGAGGGATCTGGGGGTGAAATGGCCAGAAGTTTTAGAGAATATACATATTGCTATGTTGCTCTAGAAGGGACGGTAGCAATTTGCACTCCTTTCATGGTGCGTGAGGGTCTGGCATCTGGGAATCTTGCCTCCAGCCCCACACACTTTGAAGTGTTTCAGCAAGGATTTCAGGTGGGTGGTGGCTGAGGGAAGGGACGGAAAACTTCCGATTTTACTTCTGTGATGTAACTTTTAAGTTTACATTAAAGGATGATTCTTCATCTTTCTGTGGATTTCATGTTTATCCTGTCCTTTTCCCCAGAGAGTGAAGGTTCAAAATTGATCTTTAAGAAAACAAACTATTTATCTGAGGCTCTATTAGGAGGATTGGTGTTCAGTGACTTCTGAATTGGGAAATGTTTAATATGCATGGCAGTTTCCAGGTTTAAAAAGATGGGGCTTTTCCATCTGGGGCTGGACATCTCCCAGTTTTATTTTTTGAGACCTCAAGTTGTAACCAGCCCGTAACTGCTCCTGTCCTTGAGGTGTCTTTGGGTGGCTGCTCATCACCACGGCCATGGCTCTGTGGACTTCACCATGTGGACTCTGGGCCCAGGCCCACAGTTCTCACCTAATGGCTTTGGTTTTCTGGGTTCGAGGCTGGGCAGCACCGTCTGAGGGAAGGTTTCCAAGCCCAGTGTGGGATGAGTGGGGCCCGCCTCGGAGACGGTGCCCTCGGCTCTGGGGACCCACTCTCCAAGACCTTCAAGAATCCACTGCGTTGGAGCACTTGAGGGGCCTGGAATGTTCTGTCAGCCATTTCCAGTGACGCAGGCCTTAGGCAGGTGAGGCCCAGGAGGGTGTTTGCACCCGATTCCTCAGAAGAGTGGGACCCAGCCCTCCCAGCACCGCCGGGAGACCCTTGACAGGAAATGTGTTTGGTGGGTGGGCAAGGGGCTTTTGGGCAAGTTATTCAATGCCTGGAGCAGCTCCCCCTTGCCAGGACGCACAGCATCCTCCTGGGCTGAGGCTGCACCCGGCTGTGGAAGGGCCCGGTCCTGGGCTTCCCTGTGGAGAGCGCTGGCCGAGGAGCTGCCGCGATGAAGGTGGAGCACCCCGATGGGATTCCTGCAGCCCTAACTTCAGCTTTCTACCTGGGACACCAGAGCGAGCCCCGCCCCTCTGGGTGGCATCTCCCTGGGGAGGGACAGGTGTGTGTCGCCTGCTCCAGACCCTTCCCTCTCTGACCACTCGGCCTTCTCACCGGGGCTCGGACCCTGAGCCCCTGCCTTTGACTTCTGATGTTGTGTCTGTCTGTACCCAGGCCCTCCCCCTGCCCCAGTGGACTTGGGTCTGGCTTCTCCCATGTGGTGGCCTCTGGGAGCACCTGTGGCCCATTTTTTGCCCTCTGAGCCCAACCCTCCCCGCCAACCTGACCCAGTGCCCACCGAAGGGGCAGCAGACATGTCCTTTCCTGGTTAATCCTCCAGAGGGGACCGGGCAAGTTGTTTCCTACAAAGCAGCTGAGCTGAGTGCAGGTGGGGCCCGTCAAACCCTCCTCTAGCCCAGTGACGGAGTGGCGGCCGAAAGACTTGAGGGGGCTCTCAAAGGCTTCCAGGAAGCGGTAGAAACATTTCCAGAGGGTTGAATTGTTCTTAGAGGTCACATCTTCCTCGTCTTGGAGATGGCGCCACAGCCCTGGCCGTCTCCCAAACTCGAGACGGGAGAGCCCTGCTTCCAGTCACTGCCACTTAAGCCCAATATGCTCCTGCAGCCCAGCCCTGGCTGCGTGTCCCCAGTGACCTCTCCAGCCTCTCCTCCGCTCCCGCTTCCCCCGCCTGGGCTCAGGCTTTCACCGTGTATGGTAGTTGGTTGTATATTGTATATTCGCCATGTATTTTACATTTGTTCTATATTGTAGAGTCACTGCATGTTGTATTTTCATTGTGTGTTGTATACACATTTTGTGTTGTATATCATGGCATTTTGTTTGTTGTTACATTGTATGCTAATCATATGCTGTATACTCACCTATTGCATATTCATCATATATGGCATATTCCTTGTATATTGTAGACTCATCATATATTGTATTTTTGCATGTTACAGCATATTTATCTTATGTTGCATCCATCATAATTGAAGACTCATTGTATATGTTCACATGCATATTCATCATATGGTGCATGCTTATTGTATATTGTGTACTCACTGTATATTGCGTATTCTCTTTTTTTTCTTTTCTTTCTTTTTTTTTTTTTTTTAAGATGAAGTCTTGCTCTGTCACTCAGGATAGAGTGCAGTGGCATGATCTTGGTTCACCGCAACCTCTGCCTCCTGGGTTCAAGCGATTCTCCTGCCTTAGCCTCCCAGGTAGCTGGGATTACAGATGTACACCACCATGCCCAGCTAATTTTTGTATTTTGGGTAGAGATGGGGTTTCACCATGTTGGCCAGGCTGGTCTCGAACTCCTGGCCTCAAGTGATCCACCTGCCTTGGCCTCCCAAAGCGCTGGGATTACAGGTGTGAGCCACCGCGCCCGCACACTAATCCTACGTGGCATCCTTCTCCTGTACTGCCTCACGTCGATGTAGCGGGACTCCTAAGTGATGTCCTCCTATCAGGTCTCACTGTCTCCAAGTCAGCCTCCATGTCTCGCCACAGTGCAGACTGTCCCATCTCCTGATCTGTTTAACTGCGCCCTTCAGTTCTGCAGCCCTAACCCAACTGACCTCGCTTCAGCTCTTCCTAAGGCTCCTGTGCTGGGCCTTGTCCCCCAGCTTCCTCTCCTCCGTCGGTCACTCCTCCCCAGTTCGTGTGACTCTTGGTGATGCCTGGCAGCCGCACTGTCCCGACTTTACAAGTGCTTTTCTGTCTGCTGGGACCTGCCATTCCCGCGTTTTGGATCAGCCCCCAGGTGCTTTTTGGAAGCTAGCCTTTGAGCAGTGTGTTGTGGCATGCAGGGCCCCTCTGTGGACCCGGCTGCTGTCCAGGGAGCACTTGTAATAGCATCTGAGTGTGTGAGTGTACTGAGGCCAAGAGAGGGTGGGTGACCAGCCTGGGGTCACACAGCTCCTGAGAGGCCAGCTGGGCCCTGACCGGGCTCCTCTGTGTCCTGAGCCAGGGCGTTTCCGTGCCCCTGCGCCACCCTGTGGGATCCACCGACCGTCCTGCATTCCTGGTCCTTGGCTGTGGAACTGGATTTGCCCTCCGCCCCTCACTGATCAGCGAACTGCTCTCGGCCTTGGTTGGACTGTGGTCACCGGGACTTACCTGATTTTCTGTGCAGCCCTAACCCAACTGACCTCGCTTCAGCTCTTCCTTTCTCAGGTGGCTGGGGCGGTGGCGGGTGGGAGGCAGATCCTTTCTGGTTCTTGTGAACCTGCCCCTGTGCTCCAGAGGGTACAGGCTCAGGGTGTGTGCCCCGGTCTCTGTCCTGCTGTGTGCCCGCCAAGGCTTGGGATCCACGCCCCAGTCCTGCGTTCTGCAGACTTTCTCATCATCTCACACACACAATGGCAGCAGCTCACACACTCACATGCCCACGACTGCCTCAGCCTTTCACACACATGCTCATACACACGCACACACTCACAGGCAAAGAGCCATGCAGGGCCACCATGCTTACACAGACACTGTGTACATGCGCATGTGTGCACACACACCGCACATATACACACACACCACACCACACACACGTTACATACACCTACCACACACACCCCACACATACCACACCACGCACGCCACATATATACACACACACCACACATATACACACACACCACACCACACACGCCTTACATACACCTACCACACACACCCCACACATACCACACCACACACGCCACATATATACACACACACCACACATATACACACACACCACACCACACACACGTTACATACACCTACCACACACACCCCACACATAACACACCACACACGCCACATATATACACACACACCACACATATACACACACACCACACCACACACATGTTACATACACCTACCACACACACCCCACACATCCCACACCACACACGCCACATATATACACACACACCACACCACACACACGTTACATACACCTACCACACACACCCCACACATCCCACACCACACACGCCACATATATACACACACACCACACATATACACGCACACCACACCACACACATGTTACATACACCTACCCCACACAACCCACACATACCACACTACACACGCCATGTATATGCACACACATCACACATATACACACACACACCACACCACACACACCTTACATACACCTACCACACACACCCCACACATACCACACCACACATGCCACATATATACACATACACCACACATATACACACACACCACACTACACATACATTACATACACCTACCACATGCACACACCACACACATCACACCACACATGCCACATATATACACACACACCACACATATACACACACCACACCACACACGTTACATACACCTACCACACACACAGCACACACACCCCACACATACACACCACACCACACACACTGTGTACACCACACTCGTACATACCCTCCCCACACCACATACATACATCACACACACACATACACACTCACACACCCCACACCGCACCTACATACACCTTAAATACACCTACCACACACACCCCCCACATACCACACCACACATGCCACATATATACACACACATCACACATATACACACACACCACACCACACACATGTTACATACACCTACCACACACACCCCACACATACCACACCACACATGCCACATATATACACATACACCACACATATACACACACACCACACTACACATATGTTACATACACCTACCACATGCACACACCACACATATCACACCACACATGCCACATATATACACACACACCACACATATACACACGCCATACCACACACGTTACATACACCTACCACACACACAGCACACACACCCCACACATACACACCACACCACACACACTGTGTACACCACCACACTCATACATACCCTCCCCACACCACATACATATATCACACACACAAACTCACACACCCCACACCACACATACCTTCACACACACACACATACACACACACCCCTAAGCGCATACATATGCAAACGGTCTGCATGTTCACACACACTTGCATTCCTGTGGTCACACATTGGCCCAGGAAACAGGAAACCTGTGGGGGTCTCTTAGACAGCCCCGGCCCTGTCAGGCTCCAAGGCTCCCATTAGCACCAGCAGCCAGGTCTCAAGATACCCAGGTCACTTCCTAGCAGACCGATGACCATGTGGCCAGAACATCTGTGTCATCTGAGTGGGCAAAGAAAACAAGGAAAGAAGCAAAAAGGATGCCAGTCACATGGAAAACACTGACATGGGTGGGTGCCAGGGTCCGCTGGGCGGAACAGGTGTGGCTGTGGCTTGGTGTCTGATCGCTGGGCAAGCGCCCATCCCACGCCTCCTGTGGTAAAACCAAGCATTTGATTCCTTTTCTCGCGTGAATACTGCAGCTCTGGCCACAGGCCCACACGTCGGTGATCGAAGGGGCCTTTGAAAGTGCGAAGGGGGAGAGGGCTGATGCCTCTGCCACTGGGGTGGGTGTGGGTGGCTGCTGGCTGCATTTGAACCTGCCCCGCTCCGATGTCAGCAGAGAACAACGCGCAGTGTGTGGGCAGCTGTGTGTCTGTGGGCCTGTGGGGAGTCTAGTGTGTGCGTGCAGCATGTGTGCGTGCGTGTGGCACACCTGTGTGTCTGGCCCTGTGCCAGCATTATTTTGAAAAGAGGATGGTGTGGAGGGATGAGTGAGAAAGTTCCCGGAGAATTCTCTGGAACCCACGAGCCTTTGGGCTGCCATGTGCCTGCTTTCTTACTTTGGTGGCTCATTCCTCATGCTCTGGCCTGGTCCGTAGCGCCCTGGCACTGGCCGAGGGGCACAGAACTCGTTAGGGAGCCCGTCCTCTCCTTTCCGCTCTTCCTCCCCGGCTCAGGGGGCCTGCGCTGCTGCTTCTGCCTGGGGGAATCGGGTAGAGACAGGCCCAGCTGAAGACCGGCTGGCAGAGGACATGAGTGGCTGTTGGTCAACCCACGGGCAGGATGAGCATATGGAAGTGAGGCCTGCAGCTGGCTTCTGGGATGCAGCCACAGAGGAGGAGCTTCCCAGGAGTCAGGAGCCCAGAGGTGGGTCGGGACTCTGTCCCAGCCTGAGGGGGACAGGAAGAGCGGGAAGTGAGTTCTGTGCAGCGTCCTTGCTGCCCACTGCCGTCTACACTACAGCAGAGGACCTGAGCGGCAGGGTGGGGACCCTCGGGGAAGCTGCTCACGGGGAATTCAGCCCCTCACCCCCCAGTGGGCACAGAGGGCAAGCTGCAAAGAGGGAAGAGGGCACTCCGTTTCTAGGACATTTTCCTGCCGTTGATGAGGATTTGTTTGAAAAGAATATTTTGGAACAACTTGTCTGGGAAGGGATTAAGTGAACCCTTTGCTCTCTTGAGGCGGCTTGCTGGCTGAAGGGCCCATCTGTAGCAAACTGGGATAAGGAGAGGAGGGGCACCCGGAGGGGACACATTCAGATGTGAACAGGTGGATTCCTCCCATCGGCAGCACACTTACAGGCTGAGAGCGAGTGTGGAATCGCGTGTGCGTGGGGGTGTGTGTGTGCAGAGCACCTTCTGGAAGGGGAAGCGCTGTCCCGTGGCAGGGTGCTCGCTGCCTTATCTGGGTCTGGTCCTGGCGTACAGTGTGGGAGGCCAGTGCCTTCTCCCTCGGACCCGGCTGCCAGATCACAGCCCATGACTCACTCTCTGGGCACTTTTCACTCATTTTCATGCTATGACCCTTGTGACCTTCCAAGGAAATCACATTGCTCAGAAAGAAAAAACAACCTACTTGTTATTTACTTGATTTAAAAATGACTTTTGTGAAGACTACATCTGTAAATGGACGAGAATAATTCAGATAAAGAGAAACATGAACTTTTCTTAGGGGATAGACTTGATGATTTTGGGCTTGGATTCTCCTTTTAATCTCATGGGTTTTTTCCATAAAATAATATTATAAAAATAAAAATAATTTTTTCATGATAGAGAAACAGTTTTCATTAGGTAGAGTGAGACAGAAAGGGAGAAGCCCCTATTACAGCTTCTACGCATTGGACGTAATGCTGTTTTTGGAAAGCTGATCGGGAGAAGCCGCCATCCCACCATGGTGCCCTGTATTTCGTGGGTAGATTTCCTGCTGGCCGAGCCCTCATCCTCAGGTCCAGGGCAGCCTCTGCCTTCAAAACAGACCAGCTTTTAGCAATGAACTAAAATGGCATCCACGTCCCTGGTGACACTTCTGAGTGCTGGGCGGCTGACGTGTCATCCAGCGAGGAAGACTGAGTGAATGAGCGCATTTTGGGGTTGTTGAGCGACTCTTCCTTCAACAGCTCCCAGCAGGCTCAGGCCCTGCTCAGCCACCACAGGCCAGGTGGTACACACGCAGCCGCCAGGAAGTAGACGCCTCCCTCCTGCTCCCTATGGACTCATTCCGGTGGATGGGATGAGTGTGCTTTTAAAATCATATCTGCATCATTATTTATTGAAGAGGAAGGGAACGATTTATCCTCTCCCTCAAATGCATGGCTGTGGATACCGCAGGCAAGATGCCATGACTTGGGGAGGCGGGAGGATCAGCTGGGATGGGCGGGGCAAGCACGCCAGAAGTAGGCAGGGAGGAGGCAAAGGAGACACATATCAAGATTGTTTAACCGCACAGGTCAGCCGACACATGAGCCCCTGTTGTCACGTTGGAGAGAGGCTCTTCCATTTTAAGGTTGCTCATAAATCAAGACTTACCTGTGGACTATAACTAATGCTTCATTTGGTTGGGAGACCGTTTCTTGATTGGGAGATTATTGGATGGAGAGGCAAGATGGGGTGTGTGTGTGTGTGTGTGTGTGTGCGCGCGCGCACGTGCATGCGTGTGTGTGTGAATGCACACGTGCATATTTGCAAGTATGGGTTTTCTCATGTGAGTGGGAGACACAGTCTCTGGCTTCCTTTTTTAAGGACTTGGAATCTACTCTTACAGAGAAGAAAACCACAAATGGCTCAGAAAACAAGAAAGATTAAAAACACCAAAGGGATAAATAATGATGGTATCCGTTTTCTAGGACTGTGATAATAAAACGCCACAGGACTGGGGAGCTGAAACAGCAAATCTACTTTCTCACAGTCCTGGAGTCTAGAAGTCCAAGATCAAGGTATCTGCAGGGTTGGTTTCTCCCCAGTCCTCTCTTCTTGGCTTGCAGATGGCTCTCTTGTGGGCGTGTCCTCACATGCTCACCTGTGTCCTCACATGCTCTGTGCCTGTGTCCGAATCTTGTCTTCTTATAAGGATAACAGTCACATTGGATTGGGGCCCCCTCATACGACTTCATTTTACCTGCTTTACCTCTCTGAACTTCATATCTCCCAATACAGTCGCATTTGGGGGTACTGGAGGTTAGAATTTCAAGACAGGACTTTTACAGAGATACAATGCGACCCATAACAATGCCTGTAAACCTGTGAATTTACAGTAGAATCACAGATGTGGGAATGGGCATGGCACCTGGCCGGAGTTAGACGCCTGCAGGATGGTTCTATGGCTCTCTCTTCCATCCCCTCTGCTGCATCTCTGGGTGATTCTTACCCTGGGAAGCCACGTGGTCTGATTCTGAATAGAGCTCAGATTCTGCATGGGTTTGGAATTCCTCCACTCCAGCCTGTGAGGTTTTGCGTGGAGCTGATTTCCCATGTTTTTGGAGATCCTCTCATGGAATTGTTGCTGATTGCTCTTTCAGCAGAGTCTGGGTGATGAGCTGCCAACTGAGGATGCACTTTTTTGGGCCTTCAGATCCCCATGGACTTTTTTTTTTTTTTTTTTTTTTTTTTTTTGAGAAAGAGGCTTGCTGTGTTGCCCAGGCTGGAGTACAGTGATGCGATCTCTGCTCATTGCGACCACTGCCTCCCGGGTTCAAGTGATTCTCCTGCTTCAGCCTCCTGAGTAGCTGGGATTACAGGCATATGACACCATGTCTGGCTCATTTTTGTATTTTTAGTAGAGATGGGGTTTCGTCATGCTGGCCAGGCTGGTCTCGAACTCCTGCCCTCAAGTGAGCTGCCTGCCTTGGCCTCCCAAAGTGCTGGTATTACACATGTGAGCCACCGTGGCTGGCTCCCATGGGCATTTTTGACCCCTCCACAAGGTGAGAGGGGACCAGATGTCCTGGTCGTTCCAAAGAGGAAGACCCTGAAAGGGATGCTGGTGGCTGTCCATAGCTGAGACAGTTAGAGGCAGTGCCCAGGCCTCTGGATTCCTTCCCCATTTCTTGTCACAGCTCCAGAATCCCACAGTGCCACTCCCGGCTATTCTGAGAGCATATCAGTCACACCATTGTGGCGCCTGATAGGCAGGGAGGCCACTGAGGAGTGCGGTGTGGAGAGGCTGCCTCTCAGGAGCCGTTCCATTTCTGTTCTGTCCACCGCCCCCTCCCACTGACTCTTGACACCTTCTCCATGTGTCTGGCTGCTACCTGGCTAGCTGTCTGGTTCACGAACTCCCCGTGCAGTTAGGAGGAGTGTGCACTGGCAACCCTGCAGCACTGTGCACAGCAGCCCCGGCCCCATCCCCCCAAATGCAGGCAGGGCTTATGATGCAGCTCTGTGCCGGCACTCCCTAGCACATTGGTAGGCATGCAGGGAGCTTTATATACGTGTGTTGAATAAATGAATAAATAAATTTTAACATGGAATTCTGGAAGTGGAGGAAGCCCCACGCTCCTTTCTCCTGACAACTGTGGAAAGTGCCACACCGTCCCTGGCTGCATCTCTTTGAATGCTCCCAGGAATGAGGTGCTCACTCACAAAATAGCAATGTCCCTCCTGGGAAATGCTGACAGTTTAAACATGATTATTATTTTTTTTTATGGCAACTACATTGTGGCTCCCTGTCACGTTTGCCACGTGGTCTTAGTCACGGACAGAACCTTGAGGATCTCTTTTTCAGGGCTTCTTGAAGGGGAGGAATATGCCTGCTGGGTAGGGGTGAGTAGAGCAGAGAAACTGAAGATCATTTGAAAAAGCCTATGCACTGTTCTATATTTTGAAATTTAGGAAATCAATTCAAAACCCCTATTATCTTCTTTCTTTTTTTGAGAGAGGGTCTTGCTCTGTTGCCAAGGCTGGATGCGGTGGTGTGATCACGGCTCACTGCAGCCTCGACCTCCTGGGCTCAAGCGATCCTCTTATCTCGGTCTCCTGAGTAGCTACAGGTGAGGGCCACTGTACCCAGCTCTATTATTTCCATAACAAAAACTACTGACAATAAAGGGAAGAGCGATGACAAGGGGTGAGGGGTGAGATGATGATCAATTCAGGCTTCTCAAAGTCCACCTGGTTATATCGTGTTGAGGTTTGAACCATGTGAATGTATCACCTGTTCAGAGCAAAAACGAAATAAAACGTTAAAATCAAAAGCAGGAAAAACAAAAAAAGATAAAATTTTGCTAGGTCGCGATAAGACGTAACGATACCAACAGCACCACATTCCTCTCCCCACCAGACTTCTCCTTTGCACCAAAAGAGGGTGTGTTTTAATGAAAGTTAACAAACACTCAGGTAATCGGGCTGCTCTGTTTGGAAGGAGGAAGGTGAAGTGCCCTGTCCAGCTGCCATTAAGTCAGCTCAATCTCTCCCCGGCTCGGAAGCTTGGGTGGTAGATGAATTGGGTAGAAAGGATTCTGGCCTCAATATTAAGTTGGTGATGTCTGTTGACCTCTTCATTTGGACTTTTATGAGTCACTAACTTGGAGCTGACATGAGCAGAGCTGACTGCTCTGCAGCTATTGACAGTAATGTTTAAGACATTTCGTTCTCTTCTCTGAACCTTAGCTCGCTTAGAAACACCACCACCACCACAATACAACTTACTGTATTGTGAATACATGAAAAGCACCTCAACTTCACCGCTTCATAAATGCAAATCGGAAGAAGATGCTATTTTTTACTGATTATATTGACAAAGGTGAGCAAGTCTGATCACCTGCAGTGGTGACTCAGGTGTGGTGGACAGGGCTCTCAGCACTGCTGGGGGCAGTAGAAATTGGACGAGAGTTTACATTGGTGGCAATTGTGCCTTACATTTCAACATCATAAGCGCATGTAACTTGAGACCTCCAATTTTACTTCTAGGAATTTGCCCTTCAGATACCCTGTGGCAGTATGAACACGGATGCTCAACTTGGCAAGATTTGTAATGGCCATAAACTAGAAGCTGAGGAGATAAGCGATGATGCATCTATATAATGAAATCTCATACTGATGTCTGAATGAGGCAGATTTTATAGGAAAAGCAGGTCAATTTATGTTATTAAATTAAAACAAAAATGCAAAACTAGTGATGATGTACAGCTTTTTTTTTTTTTTTTAAGATATTTGCATGTGTTTATGTAGATGGGAAATTTCTGGGTGGATGTCTTGACAACGGACCCCTCTGGGGAGTGAATGCGGGCATGAAATGAGGAGGAAACTAACCTGGATTGTATAACCCTTTGTAGTGATTGAATTCAGTCACTATGGGCATGTTACTTGTTTTTCCTTTCTTTCTTTCTTTTTTTTTTCCTTTTTTGAAATAGAGTCTTGCTCCATCACCCAGCCTGGAGTGCAGTAGCACAATCTCAGCTCACTGCAACCTCCACCCGCTGGGTTCAAGTGATTCTCATGCCTTAGTCTCCTGAGTAGCTGAAATTACAGGTGTGTGCCACCATGCTCAGTCCCTGTTTTTAGTAGAGATGGGGTTTTGCCATGTTGGCCAGGCTGGTCTTGAACTCCTGACCTCAGGTTGTCTACCTGCCTCTGCCTCCCAAAGTGCTGGGATTACAGGCATGACCCACCATGCCTGGCCAAGTTTTATTTTTTAAAGGCAACTTTTCCCTCCAGCAGAAACCTAACCCCCCCATAGGCCATTGTGAAAATCAAATTGGATAACTCAATCAATTTTTATTCAGTGCTGATTATGTTTCAGCCACTGGCTAATGCATATAAAACTGCTTCACAAACTGTTAACCACCAAAAACACAGAGCAAAGCATTTATTTGAGATAGGACAGCTAATTAACCAGATATTTACAAGAGCCAGCTTCCATTTCTAAGACGGAGCCCTCCCAAACAGCAAGATTCATTGCAAAGGAGAAGCCATTTTTATTTTATTAAAGTGCTAGATTTCAACAATACAGAATCATCCTATAATCTGAACAAGCAGATACATACAACTCCCCTCAAATCCTTCCAGAAAGCTAAAAAGAGGTATGAAGATAGTTCCAGACCTATCTTCATACCTCTTTTTGGCTTTCAGGATAGATAACGATGTATCACAAGACCTGTGATGGTATATTACGTCTTGTCTCTTCTCTCTCATATATATACATATATATATATATATATATATATATATATATGTATATATATATATATACATACATATATGTTTATGATATTTGCACATGAGAGATATATATGTATAGATATTCATACACACACACAGAGGGTTTATACGACTTTAGTTCTTTTACTCATCCTTGCTGTGAGTTTTTGGCTTGCAGATGTTGTAGGATGTCATAATATTCAGCTATTCCATTAAACAGTGTTTGCTTTGAGTGCCAGCCCCTCTGACTGCAGTCCTCCAAAGGTAACAATGCCTCTGATGTCCCCTGGTGCCCTGGCAGTGCACTGGTGTTATCAGCTGAGACTGTTTAGCTGAGATTTCTATCTTACCCACCCGACCTGACAGCTCTGTATAAACTTCTTCTTGAGTTGTAGGAAATGGGCTACAGGTGTATCCTG
Source organism: Saimiri boliviensis (assembly GCF_048565385.1). Lineage (NCBI taxonomy): Eukaryota > Metazoa > Chordata > Mammalia > Primates > Cebidae > Saimiri > Saimiri boliviensis. The sequence goes on along the minus strand of NC_133449.1, from coordinate 8,314,660 downwards.
ATGCTCCCACGAGGCTGTGGCTGGTGCATGTTTCAAAATCATCTCCCAGAGCAATGTGAATCAATAGTTAATGAGCCATCTATTCCGATCCTCCAATGACTGTTCTTATAAGGTGGGAAAGGATGTGGCTTCTTAAAATGAAGAGGCATCACAGCCCTTTGGTATCTCACACCATCAACCTTCCTTCCCCTCCTGTATGAGCAGCAGTGTGGTCAGGATGGTGTGTAGCTTGGAGGAGGGAATGGAAGGGCTGCCCTGGGGCAGGGAGGGTGATGGAGATCAGTCTCATGGGCAGTACCCTCCTTGGAGAGAGACCCTGGAGCCTGGAATCTGGGCTCAGATTCCAACTTCCCCACTTAGCGACGGTAAGATGGTCCGTGCAGCTGCCCTTTGACTTAGTTTTCCCATCTGTGAAATGTGAACGATGTCATTGAGGTAGGGACCAGACTTTGAGAGAGCAGAATGAGGGCGCAGAAGCTGGGGAGGCATGCACGTTCTTCGGCCCCTCTCCTGGAGTTACTGTTTCCATGGCAAATTGTTCTGGCTGCACTGTTTCGGAGGCTTTCGACCTTCCGAGGGCCTGTGGGACTTGATGGGGCTGTGGAGAAGCCAGTGGGGTCAGTGTGGACCTGAGCGGCGGAGGCCCAGGTGGGCTCCAAGGGTGGTCACATAGGGTTTCACTAGGCAGCCCGGCTCTGCCTGGGCTCTGCCATTTACTAGGGTCCCCCCTGCCTCACTGGACCCTGGTTTCCCAATCTGTAAAATGGGGACAACTTTATGCCACAGCATAGAGCCTTCAGCTGGTGTTCACCACTGAGACAGAGCCTGGATATGTAGACTAGAGCTTGGGACCCAGAAACAAAGCGCTGCGTCGGTGAGGGGCGAGAGGGCCTGGGGGGGCTTCACCTGGTTGCGCCTGGTTCCTTAAGCACTGCGTTTTTACGTAAAGCTTTAGGCACAGCTCTGTGGCCCTCATGTTTGGGGGTCCCTGGTATAGAGAGAGGACTGGTAGCTTGTGCCGCATGTCACTGTGAGCCAGCCAGGAGGCTGTTGGAAGATGGCTGGAGGGAGAGAATGAGTTGGAGACTGAGGGAACAGCCATGGTCTGAGAGCTGCTGCTGAAGGAGATCCAACCGCTTTGCAGAGTGGAAGAAGGACCCAGCAGCCATGTTGTGCCGTCAGGACAGGAGGATGGGGTGCCCGTGCTGCCGAGGTGGCCGTAGGTGACATCCCATCTGGCATCTTTCTAAGATGCAGGGCCGCAGGGAGAAGCAGGCCCCCACGTGGGTGAAAGGTCCTCTCCCCTGCAGGCCTGCGAGGAGGGAGCGGGGGAGCTTGGAGGCCGGCCCCCTTGGCTCCAGGAGGGAAGCCCAGAGCAACCTGTACACTCAAAGCCTGAGGGTCAGATCTGAGCTCGACCACGCCCCTTTGCACCTCAGGCTCCTGCTGGCTGGAGAGTGGGGAGGGGAGACCAGGGAGCCGAGGGGGCCTTGGGCTCCAACTCCAAGTTCCGCTTTAGAATTGTGCAGGTGGCAAAGCAGATGTGAAGCTCGAGAGGTGCTCCCAGACCTCATTTTTCTTCCCTTTAAAGCAAATGTGTGTGGCCTGGGAATGTGTTCGACCTCTCAACCTCCCAAACTGCAGTTTCTAGGTTTGCTGCAAACCTATCCCCAGCGTGGGGCTGTTTTCAGATTTGAAGGTGAGCCGTCTTGACCTAGTTCACACCTTGTCTTGGTTTGACAGGAGCTGTTCTGGCTCCTGACGCATGATCTGACCCCAGAACCCCCTCGCTGCCCTGTCAGGCCGGGGCAGGCCACCTCTGGCCTCGCTTGTACCTGGCCATCACCCTATGTTTCGGCCCCACGGGCATCCCCGTGGCTCCAGCCCCTCCCTGGCTCTGAGCCTCTGCAGCCCTCGCTTTGGGTGGCTGCTATGAGAACCAAGTGAATCAACCCGGCCCCTTTGGCTTTGAATCCACTGCTCCATGTCCTGGCTCCAGGTCCCTGTTTTGCCTCCTGGACTGGCTTGGGGACCTCTTTGGCTCCCCCAGACAGACCCTGGCCTCCCCCAGGGGTCAAATGTGAGTTCAATTTTCAGAAGAGGCTGGCCCAGCCCAGCTGGACGTCCCGAGGGGGAAATGGAGCAACCCAAGCCACGTAGCCTTCCTAGCTGCCAGCTCTCTTGCGGAGCCCAGAATCTTCTCCTGCTCTTCCAGCCAAGTGGGAGGCCCCCTGCTTAGGACCCCCCAGGGGCTGTGGCTTGATGGCAGCGATCTCAGAGGTATCCGGTATTGCTTGGGTGTCGCTGTGGGAACCTCACCGTTCACAGGTGACCTTCACACCGGTGCCCTTTCGTTTCGTGTCTGAGCAGGATGACGTCTCAAATGTCAAGAACTTTAATTTTCACTTAGCAACATCCCTGTGAGGTGATTTCCAGCCAACTTGGAAGCGGAAAGTTCAGGCATTTCTGAGTGAGTTGAATAATAATACAATTTAAAAAAGGATCCTAAAACAAAATGAAAAAGGCCCCAGAAAACCCAGACTTTCACAGATCCCCAAACTCCGTGGGGCTTCTGCTTCCTCAGGAAGGTGATGAGTTTCAAGTGCTTGCTGCATTTCAGGTGCTCTGGCCACAGTGGGAGCTCGTGGCTATGGCGAGTAGGGCATTTCAGTTCTAAATGGGTCAGGGAAGTTGCACCCACCCCCATCTCCCCCACTCACCTGCCCACTGCAGCCTGTTCCCCCCCCCCCCCACCTGCAGGTGTAGCTGCTGCTGCTTCTCCCCAAGCTGGCCACTGGGAGCCACCGTGTTCTCCCCTCAGGGTGCCCTTTGGCTTCTTGCTTGTGGCTACTCAGCCAGGTGAGACAGCTGCTTCCTGCCTTTCCAACAGCTTCCCCAAGACCCGGAAAACTGTGGCATCAGACACAATTGGGGTTTGAATCCTGGCTCAGCAACTTCCACACAAAAGTGACTTAACGTTTCTGATTGTCAATTTTCTTACCCATAAAATGAAAAAAAATATATTTTAACCCGCAAAGTTGTTACAGAGATGAAACGAGATGACATATGAAGTATATAATGTGCTAGTCGACACCAGTTGAGTGTTCACCCCGTGCTGGTCACTGTCGGAAGCTCTTCTAAGCACTGTGTGAACTCATTCCATCTCCTCTCATGACCCTCAGAGACAGGCAGCATTATTATTATCTCAGTTCTTACCATTTTCTAAAAACAGTTGTATTGAGAGAAATTAACATACTATACAATTCACCCATTGAAAGTGTTCAATCCATTGCTTCTTGGCATATTAATTTTTAAAAATTGTGGAAAAATATATAATATAAAACTTACCATTTTCACCATTTCAGGTGCACAACCCAGTGATGTGAATTATATTCATAAGGTTGTGCAGCTGTCACCACTATCGATTTCCAGACCATTTTTATCCCTTCCTAGTAGAAACTGCACACGTTATGCCCATTCTACAGATGAGAAAACTGAGGCACAGAAAGATGAGGAAACTTGTTCAAGGTTACGAAACAATGTGTGGCAGAGCCCGGGTGTGAGCTCTGGTCATTTGGCTCAGAGCTGATGCTCTTCATCCCCACACTGATCTGGGTATTCCATGACCTCAGACTGAGAGCCCGCTCTGCGCCTTTGGTCATCGTAACAAGGGTGCAAGACAGACAACGATTCCTGTCCCCATTTTGTAGCTCAGGAAACCGAGGCTCAGGGAAGCCAGACAACTTTCTCAGGGTCACAGAGCCAGGCTTTGAACCTGGGGTTTCATTGACCCCAGAGTTCACAGGCTTAGCAGAGTGGAGCTTTCCTGGTGTCCAGCCTGGAGAGCGCACAGTAGGTGCGCAGAGTGCGAGCTGGGCCGGGTTGAAGGAAGCCTACATCCCGGAGCCACCAGCCATTCTTGCAGATAAAGGAGGATTCTCCAGGCACCCCCGGAGGAACGCTGATCCGGAGGGAGGGAATCCTGGAGCCTCGAGGTTCGCGGAATTCTGCAGGAAAAGGCCTGATGTGGAGTGGGAGTCACGGAGGAGCCTCTCTCATGCCACCCCACACATAATTCTTCAGGACCCCAAAGTGCTTCGTAGGGTGGAGACCACAGGGGTCCGCCTGAAGCTGTCAAAGCAGCAGTCAGGATTGCCAGGGTGGGGGCGGGGGGCGTTTGGAGGTGGGGTTGTTAGACGAGAGGAAGATTATACCCAGGCCCAGGAATGATGAAAGGTCTTAAGCAATGACAGGGACTTAAAAAGAGGCGACTGCCAGGCCGGTTGGATGCCTGGAGGCGTGAGGCGGTGCGTGTGGAGAGCTGCAAATGGTCGGGGGTGAGGCTGGGCTGCTGAAACTGGAGGCCCTCCCAGAGGCCGGAGAGTGGGCAGAGCCTTGAACCAAACCCTGCGAGGGGAGCGAGAGGGGGCGTGGCATGACACGGCAGCGGGCGGGCCTGGGCGGGGGCGGGGCATAATCCGGACACCGGGCGGGGCCTCGCCTGGCCCCGCCCATGGGTCACTTCCATCCCGCTCCCGCCCCCCCGCCGCGGGCTGTACTCCCTTCCCTGGAGCTCTGGCTGCGTGCTAGGGCCCAGAAGAGGAACCTGCTGTCGGCGCCAGCGCGGCGCGGGCGGCGAGGACAACCTGTTTTTCTGACCCAGCCCGGAAGCGCTGGTGCAGGTGGTCTCTGAATGAGGGTTCCTCTTTGCCTCTGATGTCTGGAAGGGGAATTCAGCAAGAGGGACTCCAGTCTGGAGCTCTGACCCCAACTTCCTCAATCCAGGCCCTCAAAGAGGGCGGCCTGTGTCAGCGGACGCCTGGTTCCCCGGGGGTGGCTGGGGTTGGGGTGGCACGTTCCCACCTGGACTGCCCTCCTGCCTGGCTAGGCGGGACCCGCACGGCCACACCCTCTCTTTGACCTTTCCCTCCCCTGCAACCCGCTCAGCCCCAGCCCCAGGCCCTCTGCTGCTCAAGCCGAGGCCCCGGGTCTGTGCCCTGACCTGGGCTGGTCATTGTTCGGCATCCGGCAGTTTAATTACAGCTTTCTCTGCTCTTATCTGGTCTAGGAGCTCCTGATCCCCCACACCCTAGCACAGGGCCTGGGGCTTACTGAGGGATCAGTAAATGTTCATGGATGGAGGACGTGGATGTGTAGGATGCCTGTCTCCTCCCCTGAGAAGGGGCTTGGGCAGAGGTGCCCCTCCTCCCCTAGGGGCAGCCTCACCCCACCTCCACCTGATCAGGCCAGGGACAAACCACTCAGGTTGCTCTCCTGGAAGGAAGGGTGTGCCTCTTTCCACCTGCGGAGCTGAGCTGCTCTCCTCATAGGCCCTGTGCTGCAGGGCACCCATACCTCCAGTCTGCACGGCAGGAGTCCTTCCCGTGTCCTCTGGGAGTTCCTGCCCATGCTGGCTGAGGCCCCAGGTGTCCCGGGAGCAGCTCCACAGAGGGAAGGTGGTGGAGGAAGAAGTAGGGATGCTGGCTAAGGAAAGCCCCCTTTCCTACAATGGCTGTTCCCGGGGAAGCCCCAGGCACGTGTTCCCCAACCTGAGGCAGCGCTGGTTGTAGTTTCTCTGGGCTTCTGGGCTGGTGGTGCATCCGGCCCTGCCTTCAGAACGGCCCCTGTGTACGGCTGGCATCTGTGACGGGAGGCATCGCCTGTTTCTGAGTAATGTGAAAAAAGCAGCTTCTTTGACTTCACCGTTCCTGGAAAATGGCCTCAATTTGCTGGAAGAGTGGGGACAGAGGGTCTCAATTTGTCATGTGAAGCTTGCAGGCCATTGTCCTCAGCACCTAGCATGCTCTGATACCCGTGAGGGTCTTGAGAGGCTTCTTGAGGAACTCTGAGCATGGGCTTTAGCTGAGGCTGAAAGTGCAGTTCCCAGCCTTCTGTGCGGAGTTCTAGCTCCTGCAGCCTCCTGGGTCTGGCTGTGTCGGCCGCCCTCCTCCTCCCTCCTGCAATTGCACCTCTTTTCCCTGCTGCCTCCTCAGCCAAGCCCAGGGAAGGTCGTAAAGGGAGGTGGAGGGGGTAAGAGGCTGGTGGCGTTGATGCCTCCAGGCAGCCACTGTTCTCTGGGCTCTGGACCTGGGTGCCCAGGGAGAAAGAGTGTCCGTGGATTTATTTTGCATCAGAAGGAGCAGACTGCTCCAGATGCCTTTTCTGGAGGGTGAGGACTTGGGGCAAAAGAGATGGGCCCGTCCCGTGAGTGTAGGGCCTGGAGCTTGCTTTAGTGCTAAAGCCAGAAGTAAAAAAGGGATTTAAAGAAATGAAAATGGAACCACAGAGTGTCAGACCTGGATCATGTCTTGGTCCCGAGCTGGCCCCCTTCCCATTGCAGATCAGTGGAAGAAACTGAAGCCCTGAGAAATTCAGAGATGTGCTGGAGGTTCCAGAACTAGGCCTGGAACTTTCTCTAGGGTTCAATGCGATGCCTGAAACAGTGGAAGGAGCCCGCAGCATGGCCCAGATCCCCTTCAGAGTTCCAGTATGCTGGAGCGTAGCATGCGAGTAGACCCTGGAGGCCAGAGAGCTGCCCACTGCCTCCCCAGAGTTCTCAGGACCAGTGCTGCTGAGGTGATGCACCTGAAGGGTGCGTCCATAGCGGTCACAAGTCAGTGCTGGGTCTCTGTGCCGTGGCTCCCACATCTCCAGGTCTGGCCTCCCTCGGCCCTCCCTCTCCTCAGTGGCCCCGGCCTTGGCTTATCTGTGTTTCTGCCAGGGTGTCCTCATCCTAGAGGGTGAGCTGATAAGGCAGTCTCATAGGATGCAGGGTTGGAAGGCGCCTCAGGGACACTTCAGCTGAGCCCCTGCAGGAGGTGGCGGGCGGAGGGGCCCAGGCCGCACTCCGGCTGCAGGAAGTTTTTCTGTTTCTGTGTTTGTCCTTCCCATGGGCTGCACGGTCCTCAGTGCAGGGGCTGTGGCTTCCACACCGAGCACAGTGCCGGCCTTGCTGGACACTCAAGAGAGGTGAGTTCCCTCCCGCTGGCTACATCCACCCCCGTCTCACCAGCCTGGATGCTGGGTGGTGGCTGCACTCCTGGTGTGCCGCCTGCCTGCTTGCAGGAAGTCTGAGTGCCAGCAAACCCTTTGCTTGAAGAGCTCCCTGAGGTAGGGGGGTAGGTTTCCTAACGGCCTCTCCCCACATCCTCTCCTGCTTCTCCCAGCTTCCAGATCACGGAGGATGCCCCAGCTGCTGACTTGTACACAGAGGTACTGCAATATCCAGAAGAATCCTCGGACCTGAAGGATCTCTCCACCCAGGCATCTGCCCCTCCCACCCTACTGGGAGTCCCTGTCCTCGCTGGAGCCAGCCTCCTGGAGCCCTTTTCCTCACTGCCATGGCCCTTGGGAGCCCTTCCTTCCCCCTTTCCAAAGGGGAAGCCCTCAAACCCCACCTCGGTGACCCCGGGCAACTCAGTGCTTCCTGCGTCAGCAGCTCTGCCCACCTGCAGTCCGTCAGCAAATTCTCTCTTGTTGGTCTGGCCTGTCGCTCTGGCCAAGGCAGGCACAGCTGCCCACATATCTTCTCCTGTGTCACCTGCAATCTTGTCCCAGAAAGGAAGGCTGTGATGTTCTCATCTGCTCCATTCTTGTGCTTAAAGGGCAGGGAGGACCGTGGGAACGTCCCTCAGGGTCAGGGCCTGATGGGACATGGTCACAGAAGGTTTCCTCGAGGGGGCTTTGTGAAAAATGGGTGATTGTCACATGGTTATATAACAACATAAGCCATAATGATTTCAAACCATGTACTACTAATTTCATGTACTAACTTCATATTTTGTCTTATGGAAAATATTTGAGAATGCCTCTAGGGGAACGTTCGAGCGTTCATTGCGGGTGATTCTGGGGCGCACCTGCTGGAGTGATCTGTGTGAAGCTGCGTGCCCACCCTTTCCCCCACCTACCCCGCTCCCCTGAATGCTAAGACTCATTTAAAGTCACAACAATTTTTTTTTAAGTCTCTTTTGCTGTGTAGCAGAGTTTCATCTTCCAAGCATGGATGATCAGTTCAGGAGTTCAACTGTTCATTCATTAAATAAGTCAAATTTATTGAGCACCTACTGTGTGCCAGGCACAATGCTAGGTAGCCAGTGGGTACAACAGTAAATGAGACTGGCACAGCCCAGTCCTCGTGGAATTGTGGGTCCGTTGGTTTGAATCCTAATTCTGCTATTTGCTGTGTATCCAATCATTTAATCTTTCTGAACTTTCCTGCTTTTATCTATAAAATGAAGATAGGAATTCTTGGCTCACTGAGTTTGCCTGGGACATAGTTGGTGCTCAGTAAATGGCAGCTACTCTCTTTGCTGTTTTCCAGGCCTCGAACTGTCTTTTTTCTTCTCACTCTAGAAGTTGCCTGGAAAGCTACGAACTGTTAGCTCTTGAATCAGTTGGCTGCCCCGGATGTCCGAATCCCTTGGAAGGAACCTGGAGGAGCCGGCTGATGGGCTCTAGGTACATGCCAGGCTGCGGGCCGTGCTGAGCTTCCTAGCGACCTGGAGCCTGAGCTGTAGCTATGTTCTGTTCCAATTTCTGTGTCTGTATTCTTTGTAATTGGGCCACAGTCTTAGACAGCTAGAGCAATTAATGACCTTGAGAAATGATCCCAGCCCTGAATACAGAATCCTGCTCTTTTGAAGTCAGCCACTCTCTGTGGGTCTAAATGTGTTTGTGTTTTCCCCTCTCAGGCATATGCCTCCTCCTTCAGCTTTGATGCTGCCTCTGTAACAATGGGGTTTAGAATTATTAATTCCTCTTCACAGCAAGGTGCAGGTTTATTACACAAAAAGGGGTAAATATAATTGCTATCTTGAGTAATCGTTTTCTGAGGCTGAAAGTATAACCTTTAATTAATATTTCATCTGCAACCAGGATGGGTAACTTGAACAGGGCCTAAAAATATTCCTGTCCTGGCACATGGGGAGATTGTGAACTGTGCGACATGGAGCCAGTGTGTGCTATTCCATTGTTGGCAATTATTTCTAAAATTAAAATGTTTAACCCATTAACCCATAATAAAATGGGGGGGGAGAGGCTGTAGAGATGCAATTCTTTATTGAGCGGGATAAATACGCACAATCCTGGCATAATTTGTCTCAGCCACCTGCACTGGGGGAGCCATCTCACCTGCCTGAGAAATGAATTTGGGGCGCAGGGGCCTGGTGGGCCAGGCAGTCACTGATCAAAGCTGGGATTCCAGGCTGCGCCCACCAGGCACTGTGTGGGCTGGACTTGGACTTGTACAGGTCACTGGGTTTAAGGGTGGGATGGGAAGCCCTGTCTTTGATGTTTTCCGGAGCAGGGCACTTGAGATGTTCAAAATGCTTCCTGAGAGAGGGCCAAAGGGTGTTCCTGGGCGCCCTGGGAACCCAAGACATGTGCTCTGGGGCAGGAAGAGGGCAGGCGAGGACCCAGCTCAGCGTCTGCTGGGAGAGAGAAGGAGGGACCCAGTCAAGGGCAGGAGGAAATGGAGTTGCAGATCATTTGGTGACCAGTGGTGATTCTGGGTGACTTCCATCCCAGCGTAGGGATTCCTCTGGATAGGATCATAGGGCTGGCTCTGGCAAGGGGACAAAAGTCCTTAGTCATGTGCATGTATGTCAGCATGTCAGTTTTTCACGGTGTATGCATCATCTCACTGACAGGTGCTGCCCGATCACCTTAACAGCCTTCTGGGACCCGTGGCCATGTGTTCACAACAGCAGCCACGGCAGGTGTTTCCTGAGCTCTTGTCCTGGCCTCTGTCGGCTCCATCTCATCGATCCTCCAGCAACCCACAGGGAAGGAGAGGTTTGTGTACAGATAAGGAAACTGGGGTGTTTGGCTAAAGCTGTTGATTTGCCGGAGTCCCACAACGATAGGTGAGTTGGGATAAGAACTCAGTGGCCTGCTGGGTAGTGAGGATGACAGTGCAGGGCAGTCTGGGTTTGGGGAGCCCTGTGGGGCACATGTGTGAGGCTCACTGTGTGATGCTCTTGCTGGCCCTCCTGGATCTCCCTTGGGGTCCCCAGGAGTCCTCACCCCAAACCTAGGATGCATCCACACAAAGAGGCAAGTCACTTTATCAACACCATTGAGATGATTGAAAATCCTCCTGCTCATAGGACCCTGGAGTTGCTGTGTTTCTGTGTTGGGCTTGTCGAGTCTCTCTTGAAAAGAATATCATCGAATGGGTTTATTGCCATTTTATTGATCACCAAGGGGCTGGTCTCAATGATTAACCATCTTGAGATTTCCAGACGTGTTTGCCAGCCGTGGTGTCCTCAGGAATACCTTCATCAGGGAGAAAGCCTGCTGGGTTTGTAAACGACCACCCCCTCCTCCCTCACTACCTGCCCCTCAAGACGTGGGAGGCTGGAGAGAAGCAATAGTTAATTTGACTTTTCTTTGTTCTCTTTGGAGAGAAGAGTGTTCTGTGCCAGGTACCAGGAAGCAAGGAAGGACAGGGGTGCTGATGACAGCCCATCTGCAGTTCCCACGCGTTAGCTCACTTGGTCTCACTGCAGCTCTGCGGGCCGCTGGTCCTACCCTTGCCATTTTATACAAAGGGTAACTGAGTCCTTTGAGATGGGAGCACCAGCCAGGGCACTCTGGTCAGTGCAGAGAGCCAAGATTGGAAGCCGAGGGGAGCGGACCTCCAGGAGAGGGAGTGGCTCTTGGTCCCTCCAGCTGACACTGGAACCTTGCTTTCCTCACTGTGTTTATGTGGCCCACTTCTACCAGCTCCAATCCAGCTCATAAAAAACACTTCTAAGAGGTTTAACAAGAGTGACGTCATTTGATTTTTCTCGCTTACTCATTCCTTTTTTAAAATTATGAAGCAATACTTGCTTATAAAAAGTTTAAGGTGTTTTCTTCCCTAATCATCTCTCAGAAGTAACCAAGGTGAATAACTTGGTGTGTAGTGTGCTTCTATGCAAATAGGAATCTTTAAAGATATATAGAGATATCTATACACACAGGACTTTCTATTGATACAAAATGAGCACGTATAAGCATACACGCCACAGAAGCATTTGTAAAGGTCAAAGACTGGAACTACCAAACATGTTCCTCAAAAGGTATTCGGTAGAATAGATTTTGATGGAGACCTTTAATAGAATTATTGTTTGATCATTAGACAAAAAATGAGGCAGCTCTCTGTACACATGTGAGAACTCCTTACCACACGTTGTTCAATAAAACATTGGGTGCACAGTGTCAGCCCACTTAATTTTCCATCACAGCTTCCCACAGAGGCAGATGCCACACAAGCCACCCACCCAGATGCAGAGCCTGATTCCTGGTGTGTACTGGATGGTGGTTTCCCAGCTGGAGTTCTCTGGGCCAAGCCGCCTGTGACATGGGGTTGGGGGTGCTCCAGAGAGTCATGGCTGTCCCCAGAGGAAGTGACTTGTGGCTGACTGCTCAAGGGGAAGTCCTGTGGTGGTGGAGTCGTCAGCATTCATTCAAATAAGGTATGTGCTTCGGCAGGGATGGGGGAGGGGCTGAAAGGCAGGGGGTAACTGCGATGACCCTAATCTTGAACTGAAACCTCTGGAAGGGCATCGCCTTCGAACTGTTTAAATGATTGCATGGGATCATCTCATTTTTACATCAGCAGAAGCCTAGGCTCAGCGAGGTGAAGTGATTTGTCTGAGGTCACACAGCACAGCATGGTAGTGATTGGGCTGGGGCTGAGGGCCTCTCTGGGGGTGCATCTGAAGTGTCTGTGCCTCAGGGAAGCAAGGGAGGGGAGACTGGGGCTGTGGCCAGTGTCTTTCCAGCCTTCTCGGCTGTCTGTCTCCTCTTCAGCATCATCTCACTTTCCTTTCCCTCAGTTTCTTCCTCCTCTGCCTACACTCTTGATTTGTTCTAAATGCCCCCTTGCCAGAGCTGAGGAACTTGGGGGGACTTGCCGAGAACCCTGGGTGAGGATCCTGGTTTGATGCATTCTTCTTGGAACCCTTGGATGTTCCTGGGGTGTCAGTGTGTGTATGGTGTGAGTGTGTTGTGTGTGTGCATGTGTGCTTTGTGTGTGTGGTTAGGCGTATGTGGCATGTGACTGCATGCACATGTGTGGTGTGTGTATGGAGTGTGTGCACAGTGGGTGCGGACGGTGTGTGTGTATGCATGTGTAGTGTGAATGTGTGGTATGTGTGCACGCGTGCAGGGTGTAGCTGGTGTGTGCTCACTTGTTTGTGATGCGCATATAAGTGCACATGTGTTTGTGCATGTGTGTACTTGTGTGATGTGTGCCTGTGTGTGTCCATGCATGTGCATGTGTTTTGTGTGTGCAAGAGGAAACAGAGGGTGACTTTGCCACAGCAGCGTTCAGCTGCCCCCAGTGCAGGAGCTGCCCTCGAGGACCGTGTCCCCCTTTTCGGCAGCCCCGGTGAGAGTTGTGCCTCATGCCACAAGCGGGTCTATTCCTGCAGAGCCTGGACTCTGGGTTAAGAGAGGTAAGCACACAGAAATAGTAAACCACTGTTTTCTTGCCAGCTGTTTGCCCTTATTAATTCAGGTAGCAATTACCCATTCTGAATATTTGGCGACTAATTAGTTTTCCCGTGGAGATGGCAGAATGAGGAATGCTCCGCTTTGACCTGATCCACTTTCTCAGTTGCCGGGGGGCGGGGGCGGGGTGGCTGGGGGAGGGAGGAGACTGAGCATGGGCGTGAGAGCTGCAGAGAACTCTGCTCAAAGCCTGGGATGCCCTTTAGTTGCTGTGGTCTTTGCGACAAATCTTTAGGAGGATAAAAATAGCCCACCCAGTGTTGGTTTTGTTGGGGCTTTCGTGTCACGGGCCTGTTTCCTCTGCGGGTGCAGCCCCTGGCGTTGCGCCGGCTGAGGTGGGGGGCACTGGCAGCTCAGGCTCATGCTGCTCTCCAAGCAAAGCGCCTCCACTTTTGGGAACCTCATTGGGACTAGGGACCCATTGGAGACTGGACCTGGACCACAGGGACCTGATGCTCGGGGCGAGGGCACCCTTCAGGCCCCAAGAAACCGGGGCCTGTGGGACACACAATTCAGGGGACAGGTTGGAAGAGACACTCAGATGACTGGCTGAGCTCAGCCGGGAGTTGAATCGGAGATCATTTCTTATCAACCACTAAGCCCCTTGGCCAACATCGGGCCTATATTTGCCTTTTTAGCTCTTGAACTTTCTGTTACTGGGAAGAGTTGTGAGTACATGATCTGGCTCCCAGAGGCACCTCTGAGAAGGGTTTAACGGGAGGGTGCGCGGATCCAAGCCAGCTCAGTCCAGCAGCCTCCTGCACTGGAAGGGCCCTCGGGCAGGAGTCTATTCTGGGGAAGTGGTGGATGGATGAAACCCATTGCACTGCTTGCTGTACCTTTTCTGGTGGTGGGGAGGGGGCTCAGACTGCTGTGGGAAGTGCATGCAGTTCAGGGCACCCTAGACCAGCCCGCCTGTGTGGGTGGCTGCCTCCAAATGCCTCCCCACACGCACACTCTGTCTGCAGGGATGCAGAAGTCTGTGAGTCACAGGCCTGCTCTCTGTCCAGCATGCTCATGTGTTTGTGTCTGTGAAAGGGGCTCTTTGCCCAATGAGGCCTGGGAGGCCTCCAGGCTGATGTGCCCCCTTAGCCATGTTTTAGAGCCTTGTCTTAGCTGAGGGCAAGACCGGCTGCCTGCCCTCATCCTTGGACATGGGTCCTCTCCAGAACCTGGGGTGGGCATCAGCATTCTCAGACTGGCACCCACTGGCTGCTTGCCCTCTCCCGCTTGCATGTCCCTGACACTCAGCCTGTCCATCTGCACACAGCTGGGACTGGCTCCGGTCGTCTGCACACGGTTTGCCCAGCTCACCTACTTATTGTAATTTAAGGCCAGGGACCCTAGCTCCTGTGTGCCTGGGGTTTCCCCAGTGCCTGGTTTGTGCTCTGCTGCCAGCCCTAGAGGGTGGCTGATGCCTGCTTGCATGTTGGGGCTGGTTTCCCTGAACGGCAGCAGCTGTAGTTCCTGTGCAGATAGGCTCAACGAAAGTGCCAGAGCCTTGGGTTCAGACCTGGCTGAGTCCTGTTCTGCCAGTCGTTTGTGACCTTGGGCAAATTCTTTCTGCTCCAGGAGCCCCGCTTTCCTTGTGATTGCTGTATCTTGGGGGTAGACTACCCGCATATTTGTCATTTGAGAGAATGACACAGGCTCCTGTCCCAGCGATGTGTAGGGGCTTCAGGGAAGAGAGTATGCGGATGTGACCTTTGCAGTTTGCAGCTGGACAAGTGGCCGTGCGCCTCCCTCTACTCCCTCATGTGTCTGTGGGGTGATCAGGCATCGCCCCTTCCTCCCGGGAGCTGAGAGGGCTCTCCTGCTTTGGCCGGGAATGACTGGTTTAGAGCTGAGGTTGGGGAGACACCCAGGTGTTTGCCAGGTCACCCAAGGGACAGGGTTTAAACAAGCGCCATCGCAGAATTCCCAGGCTGGGACATGAAGTGGCTTAGAGGCGGAGGCCAGCTGTCCCACGACGTGGGCCGTGGCTCACTTCCTCCAGGCCGCACCTGACCTGGGCCTGGGAGTGAGCTCAGAACTGCACACACAATCCCTTCAGCTGGCTTGGGAAATGCAAAAACACCAGGTGCAGGGCTGTCGGTTAGAGTTTCCATTTACATTACCTGGGGCTTTCTGTCCAGCTCGCCCTTCCCCCACCACCTCGCACAGGCCTTCACCCCCACAAGCCCAGTGGGCGGAGGTTCTTCCCAGACAGTCCACCTGGGGAATGGGAGCTCCGGGCAGCTTCCTCGGGGGCCCTGGCTCTGGCTGTGTAATTTTGACCTGCAAAAGGCAGAGCCATGTGACACCTGTGGAGCCTGGAGCCTTGCTCCTAACCCCTCATGATCTGGGTGGCCCTGGGCAAGTCAAACCACCTCTGATTTCTCCTCTGCCCATGTGGATATGAAGACTTCCTTCGAGGCTGGCGGTGGGATGGACTAGGCAAAGGATTAGAGAGGGGCTGGAACCGTGGTGCTTGATACGTAGTGGCTGATACAACGCCACCCCGGCGTGCAGTGCAGGCTCTCTGCCTCTGGCTCTGCGGAGTTGGCACAAGTATCAGCTCATTTAAATGGCACGACGTTTTCATCATGTAGACATGATTCTTGTTCTTTCCATTTTACCAGCGAGGAAACTGAGGCACAGAGAATTGAAATAACGTGCCCAAGGTCACGCAGCGAGTCAGAGGTAGAACCGGATGTTGGAATCTAGGCAGGCTGAATTCCAGCGCTGTGCTGAAGCTGTTCCTCTTACTCTGATCCCTCAGCGGCCCTGGATGCCCCTGTGGGGTCCAGGCAGCTGGCATGACTGGCGGGTGGAGCCTCGCTGTGGTTAGCATATAGCCCTGGGGAGGCCAGCTCCAGACCCTGCCACTCCATTTGCAGGTGGGCTGAGGAGGGGGAGGTTGGGGGGGAGGGTGTGGGCTCCCAAGCCAGATGCACCTGGCTGTGCTTCCCAGCTGTGACATTTAAAACTGTGGACCTTGATTTTGTCACTAGTAAGGGCATGGGAAAGAGAAGCCACCGTGCTTAGGCTGTTAGCTTTCCATCCTTGGACTTACCCAGGTTCTTCTGCTGTGAGTCTGGTTTTCTTCGATGCTTTTTTCATTCAACAAACCTTTCTGGGAAGCTTTTTCCTGTACATTTCTGGACTAATGAGCAAGACTCAGTCCTCACTTGTCTGTTGGAGGGTGTGTGTGTGTGCATGTGTATGCTGTATTTATGTGCATGTGTGTTGCATGTGTGTGATATATAATTCCAAAGACATAGGAGTAAAACAGAAGGCATCAATGAAGCCCAGAGGAGGGAAGCGGCAAGGCGCTTCCCAGCAGTCAGTGAGCAAGCTAGCGTGCAGACACTTAAGAAATGTATGTGGAATGAAGAGGAGGAGATCAAAGAAGGCTTCCTAGGGGAGGTGGCATTTAAGCTAAGGCTCACAGTATGAGTCCTGTTTTGATTACAGAGAGAGGCTGCTGTAGGAGACAGGCTCAGAGACATGGAAATGCCTAGCCAGAAGCAGACAGCTCCCAAACTGCAGTCTATTCGGGGGCCCCACGGGGCCTCATTTTGTCACAGGCTGTGTGTTGGGGTTGGGGAGCAGGAGGGGGTGAGTTCCTGGAGGAAAGTAATAAAGATCCATCTGTTTGTTCAACAAACATTTACTCGCTGTGCACTGGCCTAGTCTGCTGCTCTGTGAAGACCAGGATGACGCTGTTGACGGAGCCGGCAGACCAGTGGTGGTGACTAACCCGGGAGCCACTTGAGCCCCCCCCCCCAGTGTCCCTGTGCTGGCATGGGACTTCTGCAAGGCCCTGGGGGCCCTGAGCAGGGAGGGGGAACGGGAAGAGGAGGACTGTCAACGAGGGGTCAGGAGGGAGGGCACCCTGCAGCTGTGGCTTCCAGGCTATGCAGGTGCTGTTGGCAGAGGCGAGGGAGGCCATGTGCTCAACCTGTGGGGCCTGGCCATGGGGAGGAGAGAGTCTGTCAGCCTGGGGCAGCTGCTGGCAGCTGGCGGAGGCTGGGCACTTGCCTTTTAGGGCGGTGGTGCTCATGATGCATTGAGCTCAAGTTACCTGGGGAAGGTACAGATTTGGGATCCTGCCCCCCAAGACTGAGTCAGTGGGGGCCTGGGAATGTACATTTTCATTTTGTGGTGCGTTTTTGGCACCCTAGGGAATTCTGACGTTGGTTCTTTGCTTAGTAAAGTCCATGACGTTGTTGCTTCTGCGTAGAACCCAGAGGCCCCAGGTGAGAGGCGCGGGAGCATCACCGTGAACTCCGAGTTCCCACCTTCGTCAGTCGGCAGCTCACCGTTCATTTCCTTTCAGTTCATTCCGTTTCTTGTATTTCATCGCCTCTCTCCTTATTCAAGACAAGAGTTTCCGATGGTTCGTTATCTTTATATAACAACACGTGAACATGGCATCCATTAAAAATGGGGTAAAAGATGGCAAAACAAAGGAGGGGTCGATGTGGATGGGAAACAGCAAGGCTGTTGCCTTGACTGTCATTTCCTTTCCAGCTGCTGTCATTTCTTTCTGGTGTCCAGCTCCTCTGTGGGCTGTGTGGAGGATTTCGGGGTCCAGCTGCTGGAGCTCCTTCCAGTGCTGAACACCTCACATCTCTATAGAAACGAGAGCTACCAAATCCACAGTGGATTTGTTGAATGAAACGTGTGCTGCTTAGTAGGCAAGCAATGTTGAGGAAGTCTTGTCTGGTGACAGGAAGGGCTGTGTGCCCAGTGCCACCAGCGAGGTTTTGTGCCTGTGAATGCGGCCCCTGCTCTTGCTCGCTAAGCCAGCCCTGAATGGTCAGCCACCGGCTGTGGGGCCGCTTGGCCTCTGTGCCTGACCCAAGGTTCCCAGGCCTCAGGACCCCCGGGTGCCAAGTCGTCTCAGAAGGGGTCTGCCAGGAGCCTAAGTGGGCCCAGAGGCCTCCATGTTTTAGGGTGTTTGGTGGAAGGGGACTCAACCACGTTGTGGTTTCTGTGTGGTCCTTGGTGGAGACAGACCTGGGCTTCAAGAAGCGCTTTAAAGCAGAGGACTCCACTGGGACGGCGGCCGCTCCGGTTCCGGAATCTGCCTGCACGCGGTCTGCCTGCGTGTTCCTGACGGAATGGATCGAGAGCGAAGGAAACTCGGGGCTGAACTCCTGCTTCCTGAGAGCAAAATGAACTAAAGCCCATCAACCGCGACAGCAGAACCCCTCCTCTCCCAGGAGGGTGGACCCGCGCTCTGTTTTCATTCGTCAGAAATCTATCGTAGGAAGCCTTTCCTGAGATCTGTTGTAATTTAGGCCACTTTTTTTTTTTTTTAAATAATGCAGTTGATTCTTTTCCTGTGATCTTTCTTTTCTCCCTGACTTGAATTTCCTCAGGAACTATTCAAATGCAGCCTCTGGGGGGTTCTGTTGCTTTTGTTTTGTGTTTTGGGGAGGTCATGACTTTCTCTAAACAGTCATTATTAAACAAACCAAAGGAAAACCTTCTGTGAAAATGCTGTTTACAAATGTTGCCACTTTTACAATCATTAATGGAGGCTGCGAAGTGTTGGATTCTGAGCTCCAGTGAGTCTGGGGCAGTCGCTTGGGTCCTCTGCCTGGCACCTGCCCCATCTGGAGGGTGGTTTCTTGCATGGGGAGTGGCTTCAGTGCCCGTCTTCCTCTCTTCCTCACTCCTCACTCGGTTTTTCCGGGGCTTTCAGGTTTGGCTCCCACTGTAGGGTCGGGAAGGCCCTGTGCTTGGTGACTGTGGCTGGCGGAGTCGCCCTGCTCTGCTGGAAGAGGGAAGAGCGCTGGGTTTTGGGCGGATGACCCCGGGCTCACCATCCTAGTGGCTCATTTGCTGGGGGCATGCGGGCTCCTGGGAGCATTATGAGGAAGACAGAGTAGAGTCACAGCTGCCCACGCACCGCAGAGAGGACACGGGGGTGTGCAGCATCTCGGGAAGGGCGTGGCGGGCATGGCAGGTGTGGCAGGGCCGTGCCATTCTGTCTGTCATGGGGCCCCTCCGTCCAGCTCAGGGCCATGGATTGAACAGAGAGGCAGGCATGGGAGCTGAAGAGCAAGGATACTCCCAGGTGAGGGCTGGGACTGGTTTCCAGGCTGGCAATGGGTAGGGTGTGGGGCTCAGAGGAGTGGGGTTTGGGTTGGTGGTAGTAGCTTCGACCTGGCTGTCATGCTGGAAAGGGGTGATGGGAGCTTGATGGGAGGTGGCACCCACATGGGAAAGGAGCTGGCATCACAGCTGTGCACTTGGTGATTGGCTGCTGCGCTGGCTCAGAATGATGGGTGCTCCAGGGGGAGTGGTTAGGGGGAAACCACACCAGGAGCAAAGCTCTTCCCTCGTCCCTGCCCGTCTCCTTCCTGTCTTTCCTTCCTCCTTTCCCACCACCCTCCTCTCTGTCTCCCTTCTGACCTCCCTCCTCCTCTCCCACTTTTACCTTCGAGGTGTGATGTGAGGGTCCCAGATGCTGGACTCATCTGGGGCTGGGTGTGCAGGGTGAAATATGATCTTGCGGACTTTCTGGATTGGGATTCTGGGAAAAGTTCCTGGGGGGTGCCCTGTTAATAGCACCTCTGCTGACACTGGAGTGTGACAGCCACTGTGTGAAGGCACAGCAGCCTCTTCCCCTGGGTTAGAGATGTCCTCTGACCCCACAGTCTCTGTGGAAGGCCACGTGTTACACGTTAGTTCCTGTGGGATGAGCAGTGTACTGCCTGCTGCAGAGTGGAGCACAGTGTTGCCCTGCATTAGCCAGGGTTCTCCAGAGAACAGAACCAGTAGCATGTGTGTGTAGAGAGAGATTTATTTTAAGGATTTTGTTTACACAGTTATGGAGCCTGTTGAGTCCAAAATCTGCAGGCTGGCCGGCAGAATGCAGAATGGGAAAGTTTTGGGCTGCGGGTCAAGCCCAAAGGCCTGGCAGAATTCCCTCTTGCTTGGGGGAGGTCACTCTTCGGTCTCTTTAGGCCTTCATCTGATTGGGTGACACCCATTCACATTATGGAAGGTCACCTGCTTTACTCAAAGCCCACTGATTTAAATATTAATCCAGTCAAAAGCACCTCACAGGAAGATTCAGAATAATATTTGACCAAATATCCGGGCATGGCGGCTCAGCCAAGTTGACACATAAAGTTAACCAACACAGCCCCTTATGTCTTTTAAATATCCATAGATCTCTCTGGTTCTAGAAGACTGTCATATGCAAGGTAGGGGTCTAGACCCTGTGGGACTACAGGAATGCATAAAGCCACATGAGAAAGCCTCAGTTCTTTCTGTCAATTAAGGACATAGACTGTCCATTTCGTGTCCATCATAGACAAGTGCAAGCCTCACAGAGTGCCACCAGCACGGGTCACACCCCAGCATCGTCCTTGATGCACGTCTTCGTTTTTCCATCAAACGCCTCCACCTACTTCTTCCCTCCCTCCCTTTTTGCTGTCATTCAGTCCATAGTATTGAGCATCTAGTATATTCCAGGCGCCAGGCCAAGCACTGGGCAATCAGAAATGGAGAAGACACATCCACTATCAACAGTGAGCCCAGAGGCCAGGAGGGCAGCAGGTGCAGAAGTCAGTCCGTAGGACGTTGGGGCCAGCAGCTGCTTTCTGCTCACTGAGCCTCCTTAGCAACACCGGGTCTTAACACACAGCTTACCACAGTCCTGGGTTGTCCTGGGGACACCACCACGTCTTGGTATGATGCACCTGTTCTTCAGTACGGAGTGCCGTGTCCCTCTTCTCCTAAAGATGGGACTGAGGGGAGCAGCAGTATCACCTGGCAGCTGGTTAGAATGCAGATGCTCAGGCCCCACTCAGACCCATGAGTCAAACCTGCATTTTCACCAAATCCAGCAGGCGATTCCTGCATGCATACATCTCTCCCTGCAACCCTGCTGTTCATCCCCTGCCATACACAAAAGAAATCCATGGAGAATTCCAGGAGAATTGACAGCCTGGCCACACAGCTGCTCTGTGAGATTGGAGTTTATTCCTAAGCCACACGGGGAGGCCCCCAGGCATGCTCTTCTTGGGGTTAAGGGAGGCAGCCTGGAAGCCGGTGGTGAAATGTAAGTTCGGAGCAGGAGTCTCTGCACCTCCACTGACTTCTGGAGGCAGCTTGGAGGAGATCCGTCACTCATCCAAGATTTCTTTCTCCTCTGTAAAACAGGGATGATACAAAAATCTTTCTTTCTGGGTTGTTGGGAACTCAAGCAGATAGATCCACAGCGCATGGAGGGCCTGCCTTGAGCGAGGTGTGTCTGTGCCCTCACGACGGGCAGAAGGTTGCACTGGGGGATGCTGGAGCTCTGGGGCTGGACCCCTCATCACCGACGCAGGGACGGTGCCTGCTGCACAGACTGTCCTGAGGACTAAGTGAGATTCTGTGAGCAAACACCCTGAGCCGTAGCTGTTATTTTTGTAACAACTGGCTTGTGTAACTGCCCTGTGTGGAGTGCCAGCCCTTGACTCATACCCAGAGACAGGTGGGGGCAGGTGGAGGAAGGGACCGCTCTTGGCGGAAGCAATGTCTTCTAGATTGTCCTTGGAGGCACCATTCACTCCAGGGTGCTCAGGTCTAGATTTCTGAGAGTCCATAAGAGGGTGTAGAAGTTAACATGCCACGTTGCCAAGTAGATTTCTTTTAAAAGGTGTTCTCTTGTAAGGTAGCGACAGATGTGAGGGTTGCTATGGCGACAGGTGTCTGTTTGGAGAGTCCGGTACAATAGGTGAGATGGCTGTCTGATGGTTTATGGTCATGGAAAGTGAGCGATTTCTTCCCAGGAAATTTTAGTGAGCGATCACCTTCCTCTGGGTTTATTTTTTCTGAAGCTGGTTTTATTTTGTGCCTTGGGAGATTGGGCAGGATGGAGGAGCCTTTGTGTGGATTCACAGTAGACTTGGTGCACAGCACATGGTCAAAGGGTTGGAGTCTTTTCAAGAATTAAAGGAGATTAAAAAAGAGCCTTGAAGAATTAGGTGGTTTAAGATCCTCGGAGAACATTTCACTGCCTGTGAATTTCTCTGTAGCAAACAGCACTGCAATTTTGCAGAGTTAGGAGTAGAATCTGCATTGGCCACGACTTTATTCTTTCCACAGAGCAAGTCTTCCAGAGTGCCTCCTGTGTACCTTGAAGGTCATGTGCTGGGGGGCATCAGGGTGGCGTGGCAGGATATGAAGATGGGTGAGACCTGGGCTCTGCCCTTCAGTAGTCAGGGTGGAAGACACAGATGGACAAAGGCTGATCGTGGAAGAGGCTTACGCTCCTACAGATGGACAGCTGGGGTATGGTGGATGAATTTGGAAAACTTGGCTGGGGATCATGGAGCATCCTCGGTGCCCTGTTGAAGAGTCTGAACTCTTTCCCACTGGAGACTTTTCCCTCGGGAACAAGATGTGGCCATCCAGGCCCACATGGTCAGCAGGTGAGGGCAGCATGGGAGGGAGAGGTCAGGCAGGGGCTGGAGGACCGTCTGTCAGGGCAGAAGGTGATGGCTGGGCACCAGTCCTCAGCTCTGCACGGCAAGACTGACCAGGTCCCAGCCAACAACCTGGGCTCTGCTGGCTCCCCAAAGCCCTGGGAGTTTGCTGCATCTTCTGGGCCTGGGTCAGGCTGGAGAGGTGGTTCCCTGCAATCCCCGCAGAGGGCTTCCAATCCTAGCCAGAGGGGAAGGGCCTGTGTCCCGAGCTCTGAGGCAGAGCTCTCCTGTGCGTCTGTTTCATGCCTTTCTCGTGTTCCAGTCACTCCTCTTGGTGGGTGCCCGGGCCCCAGTCAGCTCTGGCCAGGATCAGATTCCCAGATCCAGTTCTCTAACCAGACTGGCCCATCCTCGCCTGGAGCCACTGCCTGGAGCCACGGCTGGAGACCCAGCACAGCCTGTGGCTGAACCCAGGGATGCAAGCCTTGCTGGACTGTGATAGGAGAGCCAGGAGTAGGAGCAGAGGAAGGTGTGCCCAGAACTTGCTGGGAAGAGCCACCTGTGTCTGCAGGAGTCCCCTGGAAACTCTGCTGCAGCACCTGGCAACCTTGGTGCAACAGCCGGTGGTTGCGCTAGACATGAGCCAAACGCGGAGCTGGGCAGGGAGCCAGACAAGCATCTCGCGCTGTGGGTCCTCAGCCCTGTCTGGGAGGGCACAGACTGGAGAGCACACGGGAGGCCAGCCTAGAGGAGCCTTCCCGCCATGGATCCCGCACCCTCCTCTGCTTCCTGCCCATCTGCACGCAGAGAGTGAGCCCTGGAGAGCCACGGAGCGCCCGTATGCTCTGGGCAGGGCACAGTCTCAGCCTGCACCCGACTTCCCAGCCATAAAGTGGAGACAAATCGTACTTGCCTGGGCTGCCTCAGTTCACCCAGGCGGTGATTTAATGCAAGAGGTTTGTAAGCGCTAACTAGGATGCCATTCCATGGGATTTGAAGGATGAAACAAAAACATTTATTTTGTTCCAGAACATAAAATTGATACATGTTTTCAGCATGCAATTTGGAAAACACATACAAAAAAGAGAAGAGAGAACAACCCATCACGCCATCACTCAGATGCAAACGCTCTTCGTATTTTGTAGTATTAGCTGCCATTCCTTCCTCTGTGAGCAGACACATTTCTACCTTTTATTTCCTTCAGTCCAAATGGGATCATAGTTCATGTACAGCTTTGAAAACATTTCTTTTTCATTGAACATTTTTTTTTTTTTGAGACGGAGTTTTCGCTCCTGTTACCCAGGCTGGAGTGCAATGGCGCGATCTCGGCTCACTGCAACCTCTGCCTCCTGGGTTCAGGCAATTCTCCTGCCTCAGCCTCCTGAGTAGCTGGGATTACAGGCATGTGCCACCACGCCCAGCTAGTTTTTTGTATTTTTGTTTTTAGTAGAGACGGGGTTTCACGATGTTGACCAGGATGGTCTCGATCCATCGACCTCGTGATCCACCCGCCTTGGCCTCCCAAAGTGCTGGGATTACAGGCTTGAGCTACCGCGCCCAGCTCATTGAACATCTTAAACATGTTTTCTTATCAATAAACCTCCGGCTGGAACCTCATTTATGGCTGCCTGTGATTTCATCCTGTGATGGATCCCACGTTTTGTTCAGTGGGTATCTTCAATGCACATTTAAGTTGCTTCCAAATTGTCTCTACTGTGAGCAGTAGTTCAATGACTGGTTTTCCTGTGTACCTCTGCCTTTTGAACTGGGCAGTTTTAATCGGAGGCATCTTAGTGGAGGCAGAGTTTTCATTCCTGGGAAATGTATGCCCGGGTCTCCCTGTCGGCTCCAGCCCGCCTGCCCAGGCTTCATGCTGAGCACATGCTTGTCTTTTTCCTGGCATTTTCTGGGCTCTGTGTCTTTGCTTTGATTTTTCTGTGTCTCTTCTGTCTTAAATGAGAAAAAAAGATGCCCCTGCTTCTGAGAACAGAGAGAACCAAGTGACAGGCCACAAATTTCCTGATGCACCAGTGAATAGCATTTTCGCTTGTGTGAGCTGAGGGTGAAGCCTGATGGTTCTAACCCGGGCCAAGCTGTGGGTTGTCCCTGCCACTGTCTCATGATGCTTTCTTCTCTGGCACCAGCACTGAGGTTGCCTTCCAGGGCTCGTCTCCGGCTGTGGTTCTAGCTATTCCCTAGCACAGTTGTCCTAGCCACCGATTTCCTGGCCACAGATGCAAAGACCCACCCCTGGAGGGTGGAGGCCCTCCCTGAAGATGGCCCCACCCAGCAATGCCATTTCCTGCCCAGCATTCAGGACTCCTGGAAGCAGAATTGTAGGGTGCATGCGGCACCTTCAAGGGGCAGCCTTGAGTCTTCCCCAGTGAGTGCCCCCAGCAGGCAGAGGGAAGGAACAGGAACCACCGTCCACTGGATGTCTGTTAGGACCCAGGTCCTGAACTGGGCACTCACATGCTGATGCCTGAGTGTTAGCCTTTGATTTGGGCTACCTTGTCACACTGTGGTCAGAGACTTGCCAGGAGGACCATATGATGTTGTGTCAGCTCTTTCTAACCCACAGATCTAGACTCAGCAGCTCCCCCACCCCTCCACAACCCGCCCCACAGCTTTGAGAGTCATGTCACCTAGCACACAACTCAGCTCAGACAGAATTGGTTTGGATGACAATGGTGGGAAACACCTCACAGCCAGCAGTACGGGGACAGCAGGCAAATTCCTCTAGTCCGGGGCTGGACTGGCTATGCAGGCTCAGCCAAATCCCAAATCCCGCTCTCTGGAGCAGACTCTCATTAACCCTGTGCACAGTACTGATGCATATGCCACATGTCAGCATATTACTATTAGTATTCTACCGTTTTATTGAGGCCTGATTGACATATGAGCTGTCCATATTTAATGTATACAACTTGGTGAGTTTGGAGCTAAGCATACCTCTGTGAAACCATAACCACGATCTATACTGAAAAAATTTCCACTGTCTCCACCAGTGATTTCTCCTCCCTTCTTTATTGTATCATGTTAAATATTTTTTTGTGACAAGAACAGTTAGTATGGATCTGTACTTTTAGTGAACATTTATGTATGCAATACTGAACAATATTGATAATGCAATACTGGACAATATGCAATACTGAACGATATTGACAATGACAGGCACTAGGCTGTCCAGTAGACATCTAGGTCTTACCCGCCACGTGTAACAGAAACTTGGTGCCCTTTGACTAACCCCTCCCTGTTTCCCCCTTCCCACCAGTCCCTGGCAACCACCATGCTACTTTCTGCTTCTATGAGTTGGACTATTTCATTTACAGATTTTTTCCAGCTTTATTGTGGTATCACTGACCAATAAATTTAAGGCGTACAACCTGATGTTTGATAAATGTATACATTGTGCAAGGGTTACCACAATCTAATTTCCTTATCCATCACCTTATATAGTTAACTTGTGTGTGTGTATGTAGAGAACACATAGGGTCTACTTACTATCTTAGCAAATCTCAAGTACACAATACACCAACTCCAGTCACCATGCTGTACAGCAGATCTCTAGAACCTGTTCACGCTGCGTAAACTGACACTTTGCCTGCTTTGGCCAACTTCTCTCCATTTCCCTCTCCCCAGCCCTGGTAACCACGCTCCTACTCTGCTTTGTTTATGGCTTATTGCACTTAGCATAATATCCTTCCGTTTCATCTATGTTGTCCCAAATGACATTACAGGCATTTCCTTCCTCCATAAGGATGAATAACATTACGTGCTGTGTGTGTGTGTGTGTATCACATCTTTTTTAGCCGCTTATCCATATGGACACTGATATGGTTGTTTCCATATCTTTGCCATCGTGAATAATGCTGCAGTGAACATGGGAGTACACCTATCTCTTCAAGATCCTGATTTCAAATCCTTTGAATGTATATCCAGAAGTGGGATAACTGGATCCTATGGTATTTCTATTTTTAACTTTTTGAGGAATCGCCACACTGTTTTCCATAGAGGCTGCACCAATTCACCTTCCTGCCCACAGTAACAAAGGGTCTCTTTTTCCCATATCCTTGTCAATACAGCCTTTTTTTTTTTTTTAAAAGTAATAGGCATCCTGACAGGTATGAGGCGATATCTCATCGTGGCTTTGCATTTCCCTGATTATTGGTGATGTTGGGCACTTTTTCATATACCTGTTGATTATTTGTGTATCTTCTTTGTCTACTCAGATAATTTACCTATTTTTAAATTGGGTTATTTATTTATTTTGCTATTGAGTTATAGGAGTTCTTTATATATTTTACATATGAAACCCCATGATCAAATATATGGTTTGCAAATATTTTTTCCGCCACTCCTTTTTTTTTTTTTTTTTGAGATGGAGTCTCACTCTGTTGCCAAACTGGAGTGCAGTGGTGTGATCTTGGCTCACTGCAACTTTATAACTCCCAGGTTCAAGTGATTCTCCTGCCTCAGCCTCCTGAGTAGCTGGGATTACAGGTGCACACCACCACATCCAGCTAAGTTTTGTATTTTTAGTAGAGATGGGGTTTCACCATGTTTGCCAGAATGGTCTCTATCTCCTGACCTTGTGATCCACCTGCTTCAGCCTCCCAAAATGCTGGGATTACAGGCGTGAGCCGCCGCATCCGGCTGTTTTTCTCCTTTTTTTTTTTTTTTTTTTTTTTTGAGACGGAGTTTCGCTCTTGTTACCCAGGCTGGAGTGCAATGGCTCGATCTCGGCTCACCGCAACCTCCGCCTCCTGGGTTCAGGCAATTCTCCTGCCTCAGCCTCCTGAGTAGCTGGGATTACAGGCACGTGCCACCATGCCCAGCTAATTTTTTGTATTTTTAGTAGAGACGGGGTTTCACCATATTGACCAGGATGGTCTCGATCTCTTGACCTTGTGATCCACCCGCCTTGGCCTCCCAAAGTACTGGGATTACAGGCTTGAGCCACCGCGCCTGGCCTTTCTCCCATTTTTTTAGGCTTCTTTTTCATCTTCGTTGTGGCTTCCTTTGTGGTGCAGAAGCTTTTCAGTTTGACATAATCCCACTTGTCCAATTTTAAGTCTTCGCTCTATTTTTCTTGCTCTGCAGAGTGTTGTTTACGTCTGCTGTCTTCTCGTTAATTTTCTGTCTGACCCACCTATAATTGATAGTATTGAATTATGCTATTATTGTATTGTCTATTTCTCTGTTAAGATTTGTATGTTTACTTTATAACTTTAGGTGCTATGATGTTGGATACATACACATTTATAATTTGTCATTGTTATATCTTCTTGTTCAATTGACCCTTTTATCATTGTGTAATGACCTTCTCTGTCCCTTATGACAGTTTTTGACTTAATGTCCATTTTGTGTGATATAAATATAGCTACCCTGCTTTCTTTTGGTTATCATTTACAGAGAATATCTTTTTTCCACCCTTTCCCTTTCAGCTTTGGTATGTCCTTAAATCTAAAATGAATTTCCTGTAGATGGCATGTAGTTTATCTTGTTTTTTATATTCATGCATCCAGGCTATATTTTCTGATTAGTGAATTTAATCCATTTATGTTAAAGTAATTATTTATAACTAAGTACTTACTATGGCCATTTAAAAAATAGTTTTCTATCTCTTTTGCAGTTCTTTTGTTTCTTTCTTCCTCATTGTTTATCTTTGTGATTTGATTTTTTTTGGTCATGATATACTCTTTGATTATATTATCTTTCTCTTTATTGTATCTAGCATAGGTTTTTTTCTTGTGATTATCATGAGGTTTACATAACATTTTTAATATTTATAATAGTCTGTTTTAAGCTGATAACAACTTCAATTATATACAAACACTGTACACTTTTACTGGTCCCCTCTCTCACTGTATGCTATTAATATCAAAATGTAACTTATATTGTATATTCATTTATAAATTTATGATTATAGCTATTCTTTAGACTTTTGTCTGTTCTGTTAACTTTTAGAATTGGATTAAAAATGATTAAGCAGGCTGGGCATGGTGGCTCACACCTGTAATCCCAGCACTTTGGGAGGCCGAGATGGGTGGACCACAAGGTCAGGAGTTTGAGACCACCCTGGCCAATACGGTGAAACCCCATCTCTACTGAAAATACAAAAATTAGCCAGGCATGGTGGCACACACCTGTAGTCCCAGCTACTCAAGAGGCTGAGGCAGAAGAATTGCTTGAACCTGGGAGGCAGAGGTTGCAGTGAGCAGAGATCATGCCACTGTACTCCAGCCTGGGTGACCGAGCAAGACTCCATCTTCCACCCAAAAGAAAAAAATAAAATAAAATTAAGCACCACAATTACAGTATTACATTATTCTGTATTTCTATATTTATTTACCTTTACCAGTGAGATTTATACTTCCATAGCTTTTGTGTTGCTATTTAATGTCATTTCAATTCAACTTGAAGAATTGTCTGTAGGATTTACTGTAAGGCAGGTCTAGGGGTGACAAACTCTCTTTTAGTTTCATTTGGGAAAGCCTTTATCTTGCCTTCATTTTTAAAGGACAGTTTAAAAAAATTTTTAAATTTATTTTTACTTTCAGCACTTTGAAAATGTCATCCCACTTTCCCTCCTAGCCCACAGTTTCTGCTGAGAAGTCTGCTGACAATCTTATGGAGGTTGACCTGTATGTGAAGAATTAGTTTCCTCTTACTGCTTTCAAAATTATCTTTATCTTTGACTTTTGACAATTTACATACAGATAGGTCCTGAGTTACAATGGTTTTACTTAACGATTTCTTAACTTTAGATGGTGCAAAAGCGACATGCTGTGCATTTGGTAGAAACCATACGTCAAATTTAGAAATCTGATTTTTTCCTGGGCTAGCGATGTGTGGTGGGATACACTCTCTTGATGCTGGGCAGTGGCCACAAGCTGCAGCCCCCGTTAGGCACTCGATCATGACAGCAAACAACCCTGCATTTTTGACCTATGATCTTTTCAACTCACCATGGGGTTTCTGGGACATAATCCCATCATCAGTTGAGGAGCATCTGTATGATGTGTCTCAATGCAGACCTCTTTAGGGCCAACCTATTTGGCATCCTTTGGGTTTTATAAATATGTATGTGAATTTCCTGCTTGACAGTGTCCAATAAGTCCCATAGGCTGACTTTCTTCACTCTTGAATTCTGTTTGTTTTCTCCTCTGACAGTTAACTTATACGACCTGTCTTTGAGTTTGCCGATTCTTTCCTTTACTTAGTCTAGTCTTCTGTTGATGCTCTTCCAATCCTGCAGAGTTGAGCTGGCTGCTGAGACCCACACCAGCTGCTGAGATCTGTGTTTTCCCTGCAGGGGGGTCTGAGAGGTCATCTATCGGGGCTTGTGAGGTAGAGACTGCAGAGGTGCATGTGGGCTGACTTCTGGGGCCTATAGGTAGGCCAGTTGGCTGGTGGGGTCTACAGATAGGCTGGCTGCTGGGGGGTGGGGAGGTGGTCCACAGCTGGGACAGCTGGCAGGCCAGTTTGTGGGGTCTATGATCTGGTTGTTGGTATCTGCATGTAGTTGCTGTGAGCACCAGCCACTTTTCTTTATTCTTAGTTGACCCCAGGTGATCGAGGCATACCAATTTCCTCAATGTTTTGGGTGAGGTGCTAGAGAAGTGGGCCTCCTGGGAAGTGTCCTGAAAGGCTGGGGAAGTTGGATGCTCAGTTTGCTCTCTCTCCCTCATGGGAAAGATTGTAGGCAAGGGCGTCTCTCAGGGTTTAGCTGTGCCAGCTTGGGGAAGGGGTGATGTGGGCAAAATGAAGCTACTCTTCTCAGTCTTTCCAATGGGACTGTTCTTGTATTTTGTGGTTCATTAGGGTGCCGGGAGCTTTCAACTGGATTCTAGAACTCTCCTAAAAATATTTCATCCATGGATGCTTGTTAAACCCATGTTTCTGTGAGGAGACAAGGGCCAAGACCTCTTATTCTGATATCTTGCTCTTGTCACTCTTCTTAATAAGGAGAAATCCATCTGTCAGAGGGTCTGGAGCACTGAGTCCTCTGGTGTCCCTACTCTGTTTGGGAAAGTGTACCTGGCAGACCGCTTCGGTTGCCTAGTGAGTGTGGAATCAGAGCCAGGGAGCAGGTTGTTTGTTCTGAATGCTTACTAACTTCAGGCACTGTCCCCTGTCTCTATAGTGAGGTGGGCCTGCCATTGAGACTGGAGATTACAATTCGTTCCTCAGACACATCTGATTTTCTTCTAGATCCCTGCGGGTTTCCATGGGCTTTCATTTCCCATTCTATATAATAGGGTTTTTACTTATTGATGCTACTAGTTTCAGAGGGGCTGCCTTTACTTTCTTCATATTTCACATTTATCTGTGGACAGTCTCATTCCAGGGAAATGGTGTTTCCTGTACAATTGTTCCAGCTTCTTAGCGCCCTGTGAAGAAGGGCTCTTTGGGGTCACACTGAATTCATGTCTACTTATTGGTGGTTTTTCCTTTTCCAGGGATTGGGTTTTGGTTTTCCCTTTTGTTCTCTAGCATCTCATATGCTACTCGGGCTGTAGGGAGGCACCGCAGAAGGCCTTAGCTGGAGATTCTGCTCTAGAAAGGGGCTGTTCCCCTAGCAGGAGTGATTTTGAGGGCAGGAGCAGAATTGCAGGTTCAGAAACTTAGGTACGTTTAGGCTCATTTTTAAATAAGTAAATATGAAATTTTAAATACAAAATTGGGTATAAAATGATTATCTATCAGGGCGTAGGTCAGTGAGGGGCCTGAAGCTTAGCTTCGTGAAGCACAGAGAAACCTGGTTGCGGGCAAGCGTTCGGCATAGGTGGGTTTGGGCTCCAGAGGACCCCTGATTATGGATCATGGTCTCAGAAAGAAGACCCGGGTTCTTGTGGCTAAACTTAAAAGCCCGTAATTGATAAACCTTGCACAGATAATTCATGAACATGCTCTCATACATATAAATGAAGAAACAATACAGAAGAGCATAGAGCAAAAGGGAAATGCTTCCTCGAATTATGATTGCCGGACCCGCTGTCTCCCATAAACAATCCCTATGAACAATTCAGGGCAACTCTCCCAGGCGTTTTTCTTAGCCTCTAAATATGTATGTGCACATTTACCTCATTGTTTAAAAACAATGCGTAATAATCCACAGTATGTCTGCTCGAAGTTTATTTGGACAATCACTTATTGATAAGTATTCAGGTTTACTTCAGTCGGTTGCTTTTACATGGTGGCAGTTACCATTGTTTTACCTATGTTTTTCTGCACATATGGACATATGGGAATATTACTATGACATAGACAACTGGAAATTTCTCTCTAGGTAGAAAAGTGTGAAGATTAAAATTTTAATAGATTTAATGTTGTCCTTTGAAGAGTCTACCACAATTTATATGCCTATCAATAGTAGAATAGTACATTTTAAATATATTCTTATCAGTATCACTTTTCAGCAGTATAATCGGTAAAATATACTATTTTTGGTTTTTTTAAATGTTGTTTTTGATATGGATGTGCATCATTGCTAATAAAGTTTGACATCTTTTTTTATATGTTTACTGTTCAATTATATTTCTTCTCTGTAAATTATCTGCTCATATTCATTCTTTTGGTTTTTTTTTGAATGTGTAGGTGCTCTTCCATACTTTAGAGGTTATACATGCTGCATCTCCGTTAGCTTTAAACTTTGTTTATGGTGCCTTTCATCATAAAATTTTTGTATTTATGTGACCAAACTTGTCAATCTTTTTCTTATTTCATCTGGGTGTTTTTATTTTTTGGTGGAGAAGGGGGAGTTGTAACACTTATAAAGCACTTTTCTATGCCTAGATTTAAAAAAATGCTTCTAATATATTTTATTTTAATAATTTTATAATTAAAATATTTACCTTATGAATCCATTTAAAATTTATTTTTATATATTTAAAAATTATAATTTAAAACATTTACAATAATATTATATACTTTCTAATGTATATATACTAGATAATATTTGTAATAATTTAAATTATTTTAAAAACAATTTTAAGTCTTTCTACCCTGTTTTGAAAGGTTGGTATTTGCTCAGTGATCAGAAACATCCACTGCTCTGGTTATCTATTGCTGCAGAACATATGACCCCTGACTTAGTGGCATAGAACAATCACAACTTGATTCTGCTCATAAACTCCGTGGGGAATTTGGGCAGAATGGGGAAGGTCTGGCTCTGCTCTACCATGTCTGGGGCCTCAGCTGGGAAGACTGGAGTGGCTGGGGTGATGTGAACAGTGGGGTACTGGGATCATCTAAAGGCTTTTCACTGACATGTTTAGGTACCTGGGCTGGGACGATTCAAAAGTTGGGCTGGGTGCAGTGGCTCACATCTATAATCCCAGCACTTTGGGAGACTGAGGTGGGTGGATCAGGAGGTCAAGGGATCAAGATCATCCTGGTCAACATGGTGAAATCCCCTCTCTACTAAAAATACAAAAATTAGCTGGGCATGGTGGTGCACGCCTGTAGTCACAGTTCCTTAGGGGGTTGAGGCAGGAGAATTGCTTGAACCCGGGAGGCAGAGGCTGCAGTGAGCCGAGATCGCACCATTACACTCCAGCCTGGGTAACAAGAGTGAAACTCCATCTCAAAAAAAAAAAAAAAAAAAAAAAAAAAAAAAATGTTGGGCTCACCTTTGAGCTCCTAACTTGGCATCTGTGTGGCTTGGGCTTCCTCACAGTATGGAGGCCTCAGAGTGGTCTGAATTGTTCATGAAAGCTCAGGACACCAAGAGCAAGTGTTGCAACAGAAGAGGGAAGAAACTGCACAGCCTTTTGTGACCTCACCTTGGAAGTCACCTGTGTCACTTCCATTGGTGGACAGTCACATGTCCACCCAGATTCAAACAGCAGGGACGTAAACCCCACTTCTCAATGGGAGAAATGTCAAATAATTTGTGGACATGTTTTAAAGCTGCTTCACCCTCCCTTATTGTATATTAAATTTCCATTTATAATGGATCTGTTTTGAGACTCTAACATATCCCAGTGGTCTATTTGTTTAATCCTGCTCCAACATCCCCTGCCATCCTACAGACTTTTATTCTTAGTTATGGCAATATTTAAAAAGTTCTAAAATAAAATCCTAGTTAGAAAGTAGAATTATGACCCGGCTTCTGTGGGGCGTGACTCAGAGACCACTGGGCACGTCTCCTCTTCGGCATGCTATTTAAAAGCACACGAAATGTGGCACCAGCGTATATTTCTGAACAATGTGTGGAAAGGGAACAGCAGAATAGAAAGATTAACAGTAACTGTGCCATGAGTAATGTGGGTGGCATTTAATGGGGGCCAGCAAACGGGAAGCTTGCGGAGAAGAGTTGGGGTTCACGCTGACGTCCGGAGGTCTCATGTGAGGCTGCCGAGGCCCCCCACAGCTCTGCTTCACATCCACTTCTCACATCTGCATCTGAGGCCCTGCTGTCTCATCCCCGAGTGTGGAAAATGGGCACTCAGCTGCATCCTCCCCGTCTCACCCACTATAATGTTTCCTATAACACCGTCCTGAGTTAATTTCTACGCTCTCTGTGCACATGCTGCTGTTTATAGTCCAGGATTGTGAGTGGAAAGATAACTTTACGTTTTGGAGTGTTAAGGAAGTAAAGCCGCTTCAGCGCATTTTTTTTTTTTTTTACAGGGAAAGTGAATCATGGACAATTTTCACTTTTGTCTTTCCTGGCATTATGTATATCTGTCCTCTGTCCCCACCCTGTTCTGGAATCACAGGTGAATTGGACCTGTCAAGAAAGTGCTCAGATGGGTAGACTGCAAACATTTTTTCCCATTCTGTTGGTTGCCAATTCACTCTAAAGACTGTTTCTTTTGCTGTGCAGAAGCTGTGGAGTTTGATTAGGTCCTATTTGTCTATTTTGTCTTTTGTTGCCAATGCTTTTGGTGTTTTGGTCATGAAGTCTTTGCCTATGCCTATGTTCTGAACGGTTTTGCCTAGGTTTTCTTCTAGGGTTTTTACGGTGTTAGGTTTTATGTTTAGGTCTTTAATCCATCTGAAGTTAATTTTAGTGTAAGATGTCAGGAAGGGGTCCAGTTTCTGCTTTCTGCACATGGCTAGTCCGTTTTTCCAACACCATTTATCCAGAATCTACAAAGAACTAAAACAGATTTACAAGAAAAAACCAAACAAGCCCATTCAAAAATGGGCAAAGGATATGAACAGACACTTTACAAAAGAAGACATACGTGAGGCCAACAAACATATGAAAAAATGCTCATCATCACTGGTCATTAGAGAAATGCAAATCAAAACTACATTGAGATATCATCTCATGCCAGTTAGAATGGCATTCATTAAAAAATCTAGAGACAACAGATGCTGGAGAGGATGTGGAGAAACAGGAACACTTTTACACTGTTGGTGGGAGTGTAAATTAGTTCAACCATTGTGGAAGACAGTGTGGCGATTCCTCAAGGACCTAGAAATAGAAATTCCATTTGACCCTGCAATCCCATTACTGGGTATATATCCAAAGGATTATAAATCGTTCTACTATAAGGACACATGCACACGAATGTTCATAGAAGCACTGTTTACAATAGCAAAGGCCTGGAACCAACCCAAATGCCCATCGATGATGGACTGGACAGGGAAAATGTGGCACATACACACCATGGAATACTATGCAGCCATCAAAAACGATGAGTTTGTGTCCTTTGTAGGGACATGGATGAACCTGGAAACCATCATTCTCAGCAAACTGACACAAGAACAGAAAATCAAACACTGCATAGGCGGGTGTTGAACAATGAGAACACATGGACACAGGGAGGGGGGCATCACACACTGGGGTCTGTTGGGGGGAAATAGGGGAGGGACAGCAGGGGGTAGGGAGTTGGGGAGAGATGGCATGGAGAGAAATGTCAGATATAGGTGATGGGGAGGAAGACAGCAAATCACACTGCCATGTGTCTAGTAATGCAACAGTCTTGCATGTTCTTCACATGTACCCCAAAACCTAAAATGCAATTTAAAAAAATAAAATAAAGTGCTCAAAGTTTCATCGGGAACTAGACAGAAAGATCAAAAACCACACAGGGGTCTATGGGGTACACTGAGTCCTTTCCTAGACAATGAGGGCAGTGGCGTCTAGAGAGGGCTATCCCCTGATGGTGGTGTGGCGGGGTAGTGAGACGGATCTGGGGAGAAGGAGATTTGGGGGAGGGAGAAAGCAGTCACACAGGGCTGCACAGAAGCAGGTGTTCAGAGGGAAGGGCACTGATTGCTGCTTTCTGGGAGAGCTGGAAGGCCAAGTCCGGGTGACCCAGACGAAGTCATCAGTTAGTGAAGACAAGAGCAGGGTGCAGGTGCAGGGGCGGGGGGATGCAGATGATTCTGAGCAGTTGGCTTGCGGTCATGAGTATTCTGATTTCACTGACCTTGCTGAACACACACTGCCTCTTGCCAAGCCGGTCCTTGAAGAGTTGGAGTCACCTGGAACAATCCATAATGAAGGGAGGGCATGAACTTGACCTTGAAGGGCCACCAGGATTGGGGTGAGAAGAATGGGAATAGCACTTGAGGGTTAGGAAAGGAGCAGATGAAGACTTAGAAGTGGGAAGGTGCCGGGCATGAGGATCAGTGGGACTGGAGCCAGGGGCTGGTTCAGGGAGCTGGCCGGGCTGCAAAGCCGAAGGCCCTGCAGGCCAGACTCGAGCGTGAGCCTTGCCTTTTGGCCGTGGGAGCCATGGATGGTCTTTGAGCAGCAACTAGGACTGCATGACAGGGGCCCTCATCGTGAGAGCTGGGACGGACTGAAGGGGACACTGAAATGCCAGAACCATGAGGGCGTTTCGTCATTGTGGGCAGTTGGGGAGAAAAGGAGAAATGAAGCAAAGCACTGAGATAGAGGAATTGGGGGCTGACTGGAATCGAATGGGGAGGGAGTGCAGGAGCGGGGGATGGTGCCAAGCTTTCGGCCTGACACCAGCGAAATACAAATACGTGTGTGTTTCTTTACATAGCCAAATGTGCAGATGATCTTTAAGACGTGCTCGTCTGATCTGGCACTCGGATTCTGGGAGGAACAGGAGGAAGAACTCTCTCAGACTGGGAATCAAGTTTTAGCTCCCCTTGGGGCTGTAATTATTACCTAAGAAACAGGATCAGGCTCCTGGGGGAAGAATCGAGCTGAGGACAGTGGTGAGTGTGACCCTAGCTCCTCCACAGGCCCGCGTGGCCTGCAGCCTCCAGGACTGCCTGGCGCCCCCCACTGCTGCCATCACAGCCTCTCGTGCCCACCCCTGGATTATGGGGCTGGATCTCGGGACTTGCTTCTCATGGGCAGACCCTGGATTACAGCAAAGGTGACAAGATGTCGCTTCTGTGATGAGGCCGCACATCTCACTCACTGCCACTGATGCCTTTGCTTGGTCACTCACCCTGAAGGAAATCACTGTCCTTGGGACAGGCCCCCACGTAAGGAAGGGAGGTCTCCAGCCAACAGCCATGTGAGTGAAAAGAGGACCAAATCCTCCCCCAATCAGGTCCTGAGATGACCACAGGTTGTCACCTTGACTGCAGCTTGTGAGAGGCCTGGAGCCAGGGGGACCAGCTGGCCACTCCCTGACCCACAGGGACCCATATCACCAGCTCTGAAGGGCCTCCAGGAAGGCTTGGCAGACTGCTTGATGCAGAATGAGAAGGTGGGGTTAAAGTGGGCAGATGACGAGAGACGGCATCAGCTGTGAGCCCGCGGAGGCCAAGGCCAGGTGGAAATCCTGGTTACCGCGTGAGAAGGCCTAGATCGTCCAGACACAGAACAAGGGCAGAGCCATCTTGTTAATCCGGATGGAGGTGGACATAATCTACATGTGTTGCGTTAGGCTGCTGAACTTGGGGAAATTTGTTGCACAGCTGTAGACAGCCGACACACCCAAACTCTCCTGGTGGTGTTTCAGAGCACTGGCCCGGAAGCCAGATGCTGGTGTGCAAATCCTGGCTCTGCCATTTACAAGCTGCATAACCTTAGGTAAATTCATTCATTCTGTGTGCCGCAGTCCCTTCACCTGTAAAATGGGAATAAGAATAACGTGTGTGTCACGGGATGACTGTGAGGATTGAATCAGACAGCCCCTGCACATGGCTTAGCCTCGTGTTAGCTCTCAGTCAGTGTCAGCTCCCATCACCGCAATTCCTGTTGTCTACCCCTGAAGGCCAGCCAAACACCCATCCCGCCTACAACTCCTCCTCACTGCCCAGCATGTGCTGGCCTCCCCTTGGCCCCGCACACTCTGGTTCTCCATTAAAAACTCTCGAATTTGTTCTCTGAGGGTCTCAGATGTGTAACCTCTTCTCTTCCCGACTGTGTTAGTCCATTTTGCATTGCTGTAAGGGAAGACCTGATGCTGGGTAATTTACAAAGAAAAGAAGTTTCTTTGGCTTGTGGTTCTGCTGGCTGTACAAGCGTGGAGCTGGCATGCCTGCTTTCGGCGAGAACGTCAGGAAGCTGCCACTCATGGCAGAAGGTGAAGGGGAGTGGGTGTGTCACATGGTGAGGCAGGGAACAAGAGAGCCAGGAAGGTCCCAGACTCTTTAACCAGCAGATCTTGTGGTAACACATTACCACTGGAAGGGTATCAAGCCATTAATGAGGGCTCCGCCCCCATGACACAACACCCCCCGTGCAGGCCCCACCTCCAGCACTGGGGATCACATTTCAACACGAGGTTTGGAGGGGACATACATCCAAACCATATCACCAGCTCTGAAGGGCCTCCAGGAAGGCTTGGCAGAGTGCTGGACCCAGAATGAGAGGGTGGGGTTAAAGTGGGCAGATGACGAGAGAGACGGTATCAGCTGTGAGCCCGCGGAGGCCAGGGCCAGGTGGAAATCCTGGTTGCTGCCTGTGACGGCCTAGATCATCCAGACGCAGAATAGTTGCAGAGCCGCCTTGTTAGTCTGGATGGAGTGAACAGAAACGACACACTCAGAGGCCTCGAGAAAATGCACAGGGCCCTGAAGGGGTTGTGAAGACTGGCTCTAGAGTGGCTCCCTTAATGCAAAGTGAGTGCTCGGTAAATGTTTGTTGCATGAATGTTTGTTGAATGGAGCCAAATGCTAGTTCGGTGAAGGTCCCCTGAAGTGGTTGGAATTTGGATGTTGGGAAAAGAGGCTGATCGCTGTGAGAGGAAGAGGAGAACTGAAAGCCACAGGAAAGGGTTTTGAAGCAGGAATCTGAACTTGGTGCTGGGCCCTCGGGCTGCACGCACCCTCCCACAGCTGTGCCCGCTCTGT
Source organism: Saimiri boliviensis (assembly GCF_048565385.1). Taxonomy (NCBI): domain Eukaryota; kingdom Metazoa; phylum Chordata; class Mammalia; order Primates; family Cebidae; genus Saimiri; species Saimiri boliviensis. The sequence goes on along the minus strand of NC_133449.1, from coordinate 8,276,495 downwards.
ACTGATGGCCTGGCGTGTGCTTCCAAGTTTGTATTTTCTGGGGCAGGCAGCTCCCTGGGCAGGTCTACGTAGAAGGTTGGCAGAAGGCAGGGAGAACTGAGGTCCTGACCACCTGAGAGAGAGACCGGTAGCACCCGCCCCTTGCCATGTGGCCCAGGGAGAGTCTATTTAGTCACCTGTGCCTGAATTGCTGAAATTCAGGAGAGACGAGGGAGGTGCTGGCTTTGGGTCCTGTCTGATGGAGCTCTGCGCAGATACCATGCTATGATCCCACTCCAGGGACTGAGGACCACTTTCTACAGGCACAACGGCTTCCCGGACCCCCAAAGGTGAAATACCGGTAGCACCCGCGAAGGCAGTCTGAACAGCTGTGCAGAAGCCTGCAGGTAGGAGCTGCCCATTCGTGAATTCAACACGCATTTTCTGAATGTCTACTCTGTGCTGGGACCTTAAAGCCCTGGGGTTGAACAAACCCAGACACAGCTCCTGTCCCTGAGGCTCTTTGCTCCTAGGGATGCAGGGCTTCCTGGGTTGGTCCAGGCTCCTGGGGCTGTGGGAAGGCCTGAGAGAGCCACTGGCATCGAGTGGGTGAGGGCTGGGGACCCTCCTGTAGTTCATAGCCAGCACCGCACGGTGAAGAATTACACCTTTGGGGATGAGCAGTCTAGTGGAGATAAGCGTTAATTAACCACACAGGCAAGTGAATGGTTACCAGCCCTGTAAACTGCTGTGAAGACAAGGCTCAGGGCGCTCAGAGGGGGAATGGCACAGCACCCGTCTAGGGACGGGAGGTGACATGGAGGAAGGAGGAGGGCTTCCCCCGGGAAGCCATGTGTGGCCGAAGTCAGACCATTGGGTTGCAGGGGTGGGGTGGCGGGGAAGATAAGATGAAGATTGTTCCAGACAGAGACAACGACATCCCCTAGACCCTGGGAGGGAGGAAGTGGCCCATATGAGGACACCAGAAAGCCAGGGGATGGTGGGAGAGGAATCAGGAGAGACAGGCCAAGGCCAGGCACGCAGGCCCTGAGAAGCCGCGCCAGGGTCCTGGTCTGCCCCCCGGGAGTTTTTGGCACACAGGGGACCTGACCACATCACAGATTTGGGCAGCTCACCCTGGAAGGATGTGGAAGCAGATGGGAGGGTAAGTGTGGAGCAGAGGGCCCAGTCCCAGGCCACGGCCCTGGCACCCGAGGGATGGCACTTGCTTGGGTGGGGTGGGGGAGGGGCGACGAGGTTGAAGACAGAAGCCACACGGAGGGATGTGTAGGCCTGGAGCGGGAGGCAGGCCTTGGGGTGAGGTAGACCTGGGGGCCACAGACAGGAAGGTGGGAAGACGCGTGGCTGACAGTGGCGTTGTTACCACGGGCCTGGGAGCGGGCGGTGAGCACAGTTCCGGGCACACTGAACCTGGTGACCTCTGAGGCATCACGTCGGGGGGTGTGGAATAGATCTCTGGTTGTGAAGCTGTCCAGGGGTCAGAGGTGAGGTCAGCGCTGAAGGTACCACTGGGAGAGGCTGGTGCGAGTCGCAGTAGAGGCCGCCGGAATCGGGGCCAGCCTTGAGAGGGGGTTCAGCAGGAGAAGACGTGGCTCCCCCTATGACTTGAGGTACCCCAGTTTTAACAGACAAGTAGAGGACTCTGGCTCTACAGTGTCCTCCTCCTTCCTCCACGTCCCCTCCCGCCCCTAGATGGGCGCTGCGCAATTCCCGAGTGCCCTGGGCCCTATCTTCCCAAAGAGAAAGAAACAGGAGGGATGGAGGGGAGGGAGAGGGGATGGACCCGTCACACACACTGGGGACATGCTTGTTTCCAAAGTCGCTGGGACAGCAGGGCTTCTGGCTGCTGGGACGGAGAGCCCGAGGATGACAGCAACGTCTCCGGATTTCGAAAGTGGGGTTGTTGGTGCCATTGGCAAGAGCCGCCTCGGAGAAGTGGTGGGACAGAGGCCGCTTGGCAGCGCGGGCGGAGCGGGCGGAGGAGAGGAAGACAGGCCGGCCTGGAAAGCCTGGAAGACGCCTGCGAGGGAGGAGAAGCGAAGTGGTCGCTGGAGAGGCGGCGGGCTTGAGGGAAGACTCTTGTCCATGATTTCGGGAGAGGTTTTAGCATCTTCCTGATGGGTGTGTTATCCCTCAGTGACATCCCTTAAAAGGAACAGCTCGTGACTGCAGGTCAGTGCTGCAGAACAGCCACCGTGTGAACGCACCAACGCCGCTGTCATCCTCGCTCTGCGTGTGAGGCCCGGAGTGGTGACGCACTTGCCCCAGGTCACACCGCCGGAAACTGGAGCCGGACGCATCGCACGGTCAACCGAGCCTCGCTCAAGGCTCCGGGTCTGAACTCCGTGGCCTTTTGGCTCTGCCACCTTTCTGTTGAGCCTGGGTCAAGGCCACGCGTCTTGCCCCTGGCAGAAGTGACCTGTGTGGGGAGGGTGGTCACGTTATTGCTGACTCCCCTCCCTCTGGCCCCGTGCTGGGTGTCGGTGCTCACGGCAGCCCATTGGTGGCCTCTTCCCAACCCCACGTGCAGGGATGAAACTGGCTCCATTGGGAGTGTTTATACTGCGGAAATTGGCACCCGCTACAGATCAGAGTGATTTTTAATCGCCTCCCCAGGCCCCAGTGAAGCTGGTTGTGCGACATTTACCAGCACACCGCTTGGCTTGTCCGCACAGAGCACCAAGGTGGGCTCTGTGGAAACCCTCCGCCTCCGACACACCTTCTGCCTTGGGTGAGCGACTGAGGGCCTGCGGCTCCCTTAGAGTCCCTGAGCCTGCCCTGCAGCTGGAGGGTCTCCACCCCTCAAAGGCCACGGGGACTTGGGCTCTGACTTGCTGACCCCCAGCAGGGCGGGTGACAGGAGGGAGGCCAGGTGGCCTGCAGTGCCTGGGAGCCCTCGCTGCTGGGCCGGACACCTGCTGTCCCTGCCCCGGCTTCCCTCCTGTCACCCTCCTTCCCTCCACATCAACACAGCAGCAGCGAGAGGTGACTCTCCAGATCCCGACTTTCAGAGCGGTCACCTCTGCTTGCTGAGGTGCAGCGTAGTTTAAGGAAAGAAGCAAGGATGTTTTGAAAAGGGAAGAAGGGGCCCAGGGCTCTCTCGGGCTCAGGGACAGCCCAGCCAGGGCTGTGGGTGCCTCCACAGACCACCTCCCTGTGCTGGGCTCCGCTCTAGAGAAGGTGGGGCTTTCTGTCCATTTTATACATAAGGAAACTGAGGCACAGAACGAGGAAGTGACCTGCCCCAGGGCACACATCGGTGAGCGGCAGACTCCAGGGGCTCCAGGCCTCACTCTTGTGTTCCTGTAGGGCCCAGGAAAGAGGGAGATTGACTCAGAATCGAGACCGTTTCCGCCACCCGTTAGGCAGTGGGGTGGACGACTGTCGTGGTGTCTCGGTTTCCCAGCCGGCTCCTGGGCAGCAACCGGGAGGATCCTGTGGCTTCATTGCCATCATCGTCCTTGCCACAGGGCCTGCGTGGGGCCGTGTCTGCCACCTGCCTGGTCTAGGCCAGGCACGAAGTGGGTGCTGAGGCATCTCCTCTCCATCTCCTGGGCTCAGCCGCTGTGGCTGGTGTCTGGGGCCCTTGTCCCAACCTTCAGCCTGCAGTGCCCACTCCCACGTGAATGACTGGCTCCTGCATTTCCCCATTCAGCTGATGGTGAGTGCAGCGCTATTTTAAGCCCACATGGAAGTACTTTTTTTTTTTTTTTTTTTATAAGGACCATCTGCTACCGGCCCCAGCCCAGATGATACAGTTAGAGCCTCCCCACAGCATCCTCCCCGCCTTCAGACAGTTCCAGGAACAGGGGTGAGTCATGCCCAGCTGAACTCCTGCCTCACTCAGCCGAGAGCTGGACCGGGCGCCAGCAGAGGGGGCCGCGCGTGTTCCGGAGAGCAGGTGTGCTCTGCCACCTCCCAGAGAAGGGAAGGGGACCCTCACCCTCTGCCCCAGCTGCTCCCTGCTCCCTCTGAGGGACTAAGGCCTGTGTCATAAGTTCAGTAGCAGATGCTGCAGCTTCTTGTCATAGCAGCTTGTCCCAGAGCAGGCCACACAGAAGCCACCCTGCTCTGGCTGCCCCTGGAAGCATCTGGGGTCTGCTTTGGTACAGAGAGGGTGGGTCTCCCTTGCTGGGCTGCTCGGGGCGGTGTCCTGGGTGTCCAGCTCGGGCTGTTGGGAAGATGCGATTAAACACTGACCGCCCCATTTTCTTTCTGGGCGAAGGATCAGGGCCCAGGCAAGGCCCCCTGGCTGTGCTCACCTCCCCTCGCCCTCTGACCCCTTCTCTCCTTTTCCTGTCTCAGCGCCTAGTGGCTCACTGTGAGCAGAGGTCATCAGGGCAGAGACCCCCATCAGACTTTCAATCTGGGCTCTGCCCCTCAGAAGTGGTGGGACCCAGGGCCAGGCCTATTTCATCCTGAGCCTCTGTTTGCTCATCTGTAAAATGGGGAAGGCTGAGCTGCCTCCTAGGGTACATGAACAGGAATGGACGGTGCACGGGAAGGATCCTGCATGCCACCTGGCTGCTACTTTCCCATCATTAAGGATTCTGAAGGGCCCGCCTTTGGCATTGCTGAAAACGCTGGACCTGTAACTCCATAGAGAAGTGCTTTCCCGCCTCAACACCAGCACCGTTCTCCACGTGCGGTGGTACCTGCCTGCCTGAGGCCGCTCGTTTTGGCCGCAGGGAGCCCGGCGAGGCGATACATGGGCAGCAGGTCATTTGAGCCGACAGTGCAGGCCCTGCCTGCTGTGTTTCCATCATCCCTGGACTGGCAGAACCACTGACTTTGCAGGAGTCTCAAAGGCCAGGGTTTTGGGGGGCGATTCTCCACCACTCCTGCCTGCTTCTTTCCCCCCGGGGGCTATGGCTGGTGCCTGCTGTGGGGTCACTGCGTGACAGGAGTGCCACAGCAGCTCAGGTGCAGGGCCCTTTGATGGCCCTGGGGTGCCCGGGAGCAGGCGAGGGCCAAGACCTAACAGCTCCGCTTCCTGTCCCTGAGTCTATCTGCCGCTGCTCTGTGGAGCCCTACAGTTTATCTGTGGTCAGTTTTCTTACCCATTTCCTGCCAGCTGCTACTGGTTTTTTAGTCAGCTCCGACAGCTACGGTAATTGGGAAAGGACGCAGGCTGCTGGGGCCGGTGATTCACCAGCTCTGGCCGTGGGGCACAAGGGGCACAGAGGGAGGTACCTCGGTTCCCCTGCCTGGCCCCCCGAGCCTCAGCGAGTGAGACAGAAAAGACCCGGGGCACATTCACTGTGAACCGAAAGCTGATCTCTGCATGCACGCGTGTGTGCATGTGGCACAGGGAATTTTTTTTTTGAATGCGCCAAAGCCAGAATAAATGGTTTCATATTTTGAGAAGTCAGAATGTAACTCCAAGCTGGGCGAGGCCCGTCTCCCGGGGAGCCCCATATTTTCTCTTGAGGTGTAACTGTGGCGAGTTTTCTACACTTCAGATAGGATATTAGAGTCACATTTAAAATTTTATTTCATGGCATTTCCCAAAATGAAGGGAAAACCCCCATTGCAGCAAATGACTCCTCCAAATAGAAGCTTTTGACTGTGTGTTTTAAACGCTGTGGGCGGGAGTTCCGGAGCTCCCTCAGTGTCGGGCATCACCACCAAGCCAGGTGCCTTTGTCTGCTGAGCGCTGGGCTCGTGGGTGGGTGCCTGGCTGCAGAGCAGTGACCCTCGGAGGCAGGAGCAGGACCAGCCATGCAGCCTCACCTGTCCGGGCCTCCGGAGCCAGCGCTTCTGATTTTGACCTGACTCTCCGGGTAGCCCTGAAAAGCACCACTCTAGACTTTATTGGAGGATTCTATTAATTTTATTGCTAGCAGTGGGTTGTGGAGCATGAAGATGATTCTCTGATGCAGAATGAAATCACCCACTACACACAGATCTACTGCCCTACTCCCAGGCACCAGGCCCTGTTCGGGACACAGCAAGGGACCACCTGGCATCTCAGGCACAGGGCCCTGTCTCCCGGGGTCCCAGGCTGGAGAAGGTGGATAAAGTGAACAAGGAAGCCTCCTAATAAGAAGTGCCCTAATTGAATGTGAGCCTTGCTTCCAGGACCTGCCAGAGAGCTGGCTGGGGGCCCAGAGGGATGGCCAGGAGGGGCTCACTGGAGTAGTAAGTGAGACCCAAATGATTTCATCCATGGGTAGGAATTAGATGAGGGGAAGGGATAGCGTTAGGAGGTGATCACAGAGATTGGGGTGCTGAGGATGGCCTTGGTGGGTCTGGGGTCATCCCAGCTGACATCGTACAGCAGAAGCTGCTTGGAGCAGTCCCTGACCTCTCCAAGAATTAGTTTTCCCATCTGCGCCATGGGTTTGATGATACATCCTTTCATGATTGCTGTGAGCCTTAAGCGAGGGGATAATGCGAGACGCTTAGCACAGCCCTCACTAAGTTCAGTAAGGAGGATAATGGCCGCATCTGAGGGCAGCTGGAGCCGCTGACGGGGTTTTAGACTGTGAGTGATGGGGATGGACTGTTTTTCTTGAGTCATTCCTGGAAATACTTTGATCATTTAGGCCAGTTGAGGCTCTTGGTTGAGCATGAGATGCAAGAACCATTAATACTGCAGGATATAATCATGTGCAAATTTTAGAAAATACCTGAAATCTTCGAATGCGTTTCCCTTTTCCCATCACCAGATTTTTGAATACTAAAATCAACCAAAGGCAGAATCTGACCACTTTCCAAAGCAATAGTCTTTCATATTGAGAACAAAATCACGGGACAGTTCTTCATTTTTCCCTTCTCAAGAAGTCGCAAGACACAGAATGAGAAAAGCGTGGCTTTTGATGACCACACCTTGTCGGAATGGCTGAGAAACTCCTCACCCGCCACCTGGTGCAGCAACTGCGTTCTGCTCTCATGGAGCAGATCTGATGGAACCAGGATTTGCTCTGTTCAAAGATAAAAACCGCGGAGAAGGAAGCAGGGAATCACAGGGAGGGATCTCCATCTGTGGGGGCTGGCTCGGGGAAGTTTTGCAAAGGCTCCATGTTGAATTAACCCCCATCGAGCGCAGCCTCAGAGCAGACATCCTTCATTCCTCCCAGTCACGCGCCTTCCACCGCCCTGTACTGCCAGTGCTTCTATGTATGTAGTGGGAGAGACGCCTTCAACCAGTAATTGCACGCAGGTCTGGATGATGCCCGGTTGCAATAACTCCTCTAAAAGCAAAGAACTTGGTTCTGCAGAGTCAAATGAAGCTCAAATGAGGTTCCTGGAGTCACTGAGGTTTCTTTCTAGTCTTCTGTTTTGCACAAACCTTTTTCTTACTGAGCAATTCACCATCTGCTGGCTTTGGAAGAGGTGGATTGGGTTTCAGGTGGGGGCATCGAGAAGCAGCCGGATGTCCAAATTTGGAGGCGACACAGGCCACCCAGGTGCGTGCACAGGAAAATGTATGCAGCTGCCCTGCCACATCAAAGGCGTGTGGTCCAGGGCGATCCGGGTGCTATTCCTGGCACAGGTGCCAAAGTACTGCTATCCAAAGCATCTTCCATCTCAGTTTTCTCATCTCTAGAATGGGGCTCCATCTAACTTTTCTGGTTCCACAAAAACTCTTGAGCAAACCACCTCACTAGCCAGGAACTTGGTATGCCCGCGTGCCCGGCCAGGCAGGGCTTTCTAGTTTCCTCCTCGAGGTTTTCTGAGAATTCATCTGACAGTGTCTGCAAATGTCTCTCCATTCTCTTTCTTAGAGGAAACGCTCGTATTAGAAGAAAGCCTCTTGTGACTAGCGCTCCCTACTTTCCAAGGTAAAGCTTTGCTGTGGCTCCTGAAGCTCTGGGCTGGCTTCTGCACAGCCTCCCAAGGTCTCTTCCCAACTCACAAGTTGGATTCTGCCACTGGCCTTGCTAATTTCCCAGGAATACACCAGGGCTCCTTCCATCACCTGTCCCCCAGTCCCCTTCTGAAGGGCACATGGCAGCAGCACAGAGCAGCGTGAGGTTCTCCAAGTCCCAGAGCCTCCCTCTGCTTGACATTTCCTCTGATTGACTCTGCAAACTCTTCTCCATCCTTTAGAACCCAGCGCTGTGATTATCCCCTCTGGGAAGCCTTCCTGGACCCTCCTGTTCCCCTGAAGACGGATGCCCTTGATCCACAGGCTCAGTGTCAGGGCTGTTTGGGAACCCTGAGGCCTCTCCCTGGTCACCCCGCAGGCCAGCTGGAGTGCTTCTCTCACTTTTGGGGAGCAGGGGCACATCCTCCTTGGTCCTACTTCACGGCCAGACTCCTATCCATGGACCTCCCGGCAAAGAAGCCTGGACTTCCTGCTTCAGAAAACCCTGCATGAGGCAGTCTGACTGCAGGGAGGGCTGCCATGGAGCCTGGCCACAGTGGAGATGGCCCTTTCAGGCTGAGAGTGGAGTGGAGCTGAGAGAAGGGTTTCTGGGAAGGAGGGCTCAGTGGCCAACTGACCGCAACGACAAGGGTGCTTGCTTGTTGTACAGAAGCAGGTTGTTCTGCGGTGGGCAGGAGGGGAGGGGAGGGGATGGTGGTCCTGGAGGCCCCAGGGAAGGACGGGAAGCCATCTATCCCAAGGATCCTTCTGCCCTTGCTGCCTTCAGGAGGGAGCAGTGGCCGTGAGAAAGGAAATGGAGATGGGAGGGAGAGCCTGGCAGCCTGTCCTACTCCTGCCCCAGGCGACAGGCTTGTGACATTCAGATAGTTCCCTGGGTCTGGTTTTTCCTGTTACTGAAATTGCTGCTGCATAAAATTCTCTGGGCTGGGTCAGAAGTGGCAGTGGGGGAGTGTGCCCATGTGTGTAAAATGTCTCAGCTTAAAGAAACAGGAAATTCAGGACCAACTCGAACTCTGTGGCCCATGCCTTATTTCCTAGAAAGAAAGGGGTCGATAACACAGGAGGCTAGGGCCCCGTGGCAAGGACAGGGATGACGCAGGAGGCTGGGGTCCCCCAGTGGGGTCAGGGATGACGCAGGAGGCTGGTGTCCTCCATTGGGGTTGGCGATGACATGGGAGGCTAAGGCCCCCAGTGGGGTCAGGGGTGATGCAGGAGGCTGGGGTTCCCGAATGGGGTCAGGGATGACAGGGAGGCTGGTGGTCCCCCAGTGGGGTCAGGGTTTTGGCCCAGAGAACGGGCTTCTGGCCTCTGTCCTTGCCTGAGCCTGGGGCAGTCTCCTGACCCACTGGGTCTCTTCTCCTCTCTTCTCTTATAGAATGTGGCCAAGAGCTCATGCCTGCTGGCCTGGGAGGGTCTGGGTGGAGGAGGATGCAGCTCTGCTTGGAGAAGCTCTGGGTGCTGGGTGCTGGGTGCTGCTTGGTCTGAACATCCTGGGGAAATGGTCAGAGTGAAGTGCAGGGAGACTCCGGGAGGGAAGACAGGTTACAGTGACGTGAGAAGGGGCAGGAGTAGCCTCGGGGTCTGGATCTGGGAGGTTCCTGGGATTGGACAGTGGGGCAGCCATTTCCTTCACAGTCAAGGAAACTGAGGCCTATAGAAGCAGAGTGCATGGCCCGTGGCCCCAGCTCTTAGCTGCTTGACACCAGCACCACAACATAGGTCTGCGCATGCGGCCACCTTTCCAGTAGGTGGTCCCAAATGTCCCCGCTCTGAATTCTAGGGCTGGGCACTTGGCCAGCTCCCACGTCCTTCTCTCCCTGAGGGAGGTGCAGGGGTCCTGGAGCCACTCCACGCTGCGGCGCCTGGGCTGGAGGTCACCCCAGGAAGCACCTGTGGGTCTGGCTGATCAGGGCCTGATGAAGGACACAGACTTTTAACCCCCAAGGCCCTCAGAATAACTGGGTCTGGCCTCCTGGGTCCAGCTGAGCAGGTCTTGAACTGAGGCTGTTTGGGAGATCTCTGTTTCTGTCTCCATCTCCTAGGCTGTTCAGAGCAGCCGTGGTTTGGTGTCCAATCAAGAGGCAGCTTTCCCACATGGGAAAGGAAGAGACCTGGGGCAGCCGGGGGTGCCTGAGGCCCAGCGCTCGGCATAGGGCCCTCTCTGCAGCTCCTGGGCCCGGAGCACCTGCCTCCACCCCATCTCAGCCAGGGTGTTCTGCAGAGCTCAGACCCTCGGGAGGCCCCTGTGACCTCTGATGGCGGGGAGTACCCAGGCAGAGTGTGGGGAGCCTGGAACAGCTCACATGGCACAGACTCTCCCTGCACCGATTCCCCTCCGCTTGTTCCACTTTCAAAAATAGCTAATGAGGAAATTAATTTTGTCACCCAGATGTATTCAGTAAAAACATGTCAGGGAAAGACAATTAACCTCTGTACTGATAAATCCTTCCGAAATTAATGAAGTTAACATTTGTAGATATCGAGAGATTCATTTGGGGAGAGAGGCCCTAAATCACAGCTTCCTCCAGGCGGAGAAGGGGAGGTTGGGGGTGGAAGGAAAGGAGAGAGAGAAAGTCATGGGACAGCAGAGCAAAGATGGAGAAGCGCACACCGAGAGAAACTACGGCGGGGCCGGGGGAGGGAGAGAGGAGGGCGGGTGAGGACTGGCAGAGAGACACACAGAGAGAAGGAGACTGAGGGAGAAGGAGCTGGGGGCAGTGGGAGCCTGGCTGGGACCCGTCTGAGCATTTTCCATTGGGCCAGGCATTCACTTGCAGTTGGTTTTTGTGCAGGAAAAGACTCAACAACTTCAACCAAAAATGAAAAGAACTGAGATATATATAAGATATATCTATATCTATATATATCTATATATATCTATATCTTATATATAAATATATATTAAAACATATATAAGATATATATCTTATATAAATATATACTAAAATATATATATATTTTGAGACAGAGTTTCACTCTTGTTGCCCAGGCTGGAGTGCAATGGCGTGATCTCAGTTCACTGCAACTTCCGCCTTCAGGTTCAAGGAATTCTCCTGGTGCAGCCTCCTGAGTAGCTGGGATTATAGGCATGTACCACCATGTCCACCTAATTTTGTATTTTTAGTAGAGATGGGGGTCTCTCCATGTTGGTCAGGCTGGTCTTGAACTCCCAACCTCAGGTGATCCGCCCACCTCAGCCTCCCAAAGTGCTGGGATTACAGATGTGAGCCACTGCGCCCGGCCTGAGAAATGTTCGGTCCCACCTTGGCCTGACGTCTCTCTCTGCCTAAGGTCTCTGGATCCTTTTCTCTCAGGGAATCCAGGCCCTGGGAGCTGACTTACCAGCAGGAGGGGCTGGCTGGCTGGACTGGAGCTTCCTGTGCACGTTTAGCCTGGGGTCCTGTGTTTCCCCAAGAGCCACGGAGTCCTGGCATCGGCAAGTTTAGCCTCTCACCCGTGCAGGTGCCCCTCACTTTCTCCCCTTTCACCAAGGGCAGCCATGCCCCAGATGTAGCATCTTATAAGAGGTGGGTCTCTGCCTGCGTCAGATCCTTTGATCCAAGGTCAAGACGGGCTTGAAAAGTCAGGAAACCTTAGGCCCTGTGAACAGCCAGGTCAGGGGGTGTTGGTGGCAGTGGTGTGGCAGGGGCCAGCATGGGAGGAAGGGACAGTCCCGACTGGCACTCTCCCGGCCCTCCGCAGCCTCAGCCCCATCTGAGGAGCCCCAGCTTAGAAAGCGAGTCAGACTCTGCTCCTGGAACGGAGGTGAAAACAAAAGCTTCCCGGGAGACCTCTAGTTTTGGCAACGTCAGGTCAAATGGCTTTGTGACCTCCTGGATTTCCGTTACATCCGAGACTGGCAGGAGTTGCCTGCAGACCTTCACTGGCGAACTTCTTTCCAGAGGGTGTGATGTCGCCATCAGCCCCTAGCCAAAGGGGCTTCTCTGCTCTTGTCAATTTAAAAATTATGCTTTTAATAATCTCTCCCAAGAGCATGACATGCCGACAGTCGTGGATGTGGTGATGATTTCCATCTCACCATGGCTGATTCTGCGAAGTAGGCATCAGGATGCCTGGGGGCTGGTGTTGCTGTGCGGAGCCCATCAACCGGGAGGCCAGGAGGAGATGGGAGAAGAACCCTGACACTCTTGGGCTGTGTTTCTTTCTCGAAAACCCAGGGTCGATGGCAGTGACCAGCAAACGGGAGGGGAGGGAGGGGAGGCCTGGTGGCCAGGGCCCCAGGAGCTAGCTGGAGTCAGGCCTGGGCCCCGTTTTGGAAAACTCCGAGGGCTGGAGGTGTCTGGGGAAGAGCCAAGGGTGGGAGATGAGTGAAGTGGGAGAGGCCGGGCCTGGAAGGGAGAAAGCTGCCTGCTTTGTTTCTATACTTGAAAGAATGCCAGCCAAGTGAGTCTCACAAACACTGTGGGCACAGATGGAAGAAAACAAGATATTAGGTATCTGGAGTTGGATTTTCCGATGACCGGGCACTCGCTAATCTAATCTTCCTAGGCAGAGTGACGAACTTGCAGATTGCAGAGAGTGATAGATGTCACCTATCTTGACTTCAGTTGGGCCGTTGCTCTTTGCTGTGTGACAAACCTCCCCCACCCCCAAACCAGGAGCTGAAGGGGACATTAGTCCCATTCTCTGGATGACAAGCTGGGGGACCAGGGCCTCTACGAGCCATCACACAGAGCAGGGGCTAAGAGTGATGTCTTGGGTGCCCAGGCCTGTGGAATGGAGAACAGAAGACCTGTGATGTTTTTCAGAGGACATCCAATGTGGGTGGGAAGGGGTCCGGCCAGGGAGGGAGGGCCTGGACTCATGGGGCTGAGGTGAGAGGGGTCAACTGCCCAGCAGGGCCAGAGTGGCTTGCCTAGGTCCTGGCTGGTTTGGGTCTGTTCGTCTCGCGCTCTCCCCGGGTCTGGCACTGGTCTGCGATGTGGATCTTACTCCATCTCTCCGAGGCAGTGGTGGGGCTGGTGCTGCTGGGTGAGCACAAGTCCAGGGCCGCTGCCGACTTCAACACCGAGCTCTCGGCCTCCCACGTGCCTCCCGCCCCCCAGGCTGCTTCCCCCAGAGATGAGTAAAGGACTGAAAAATTAGAACCGGGAGGGAAGTTTGGGGGAAGGTGAGGCTGCAGGCTGATGGTGAAGTCTGCAAGCACAGGAGGATTAGGGCTTTTTACATGAAGGGTGTGAGGTGGGTGGTTCTCTCTCCTCTGCTCTGGACAGAACACAGGAAGCTGGCTTGGATGACAGAACCGAGCCTTCGAGCTGGGGTAGGGAAGAGATCTTGCCAGCGAGGGGCAGAGATGCAAATGAGTTACTAGTAAAGCTCTGTGTGGTGTGTGGAAGTCTCAGAGATGGGTTGGGGCTGCCTGGTGACCGCAACCCACCTGCAGCAAGGTTCTAGGATGTCTACAGGGACCCCTTTGGGAGCCCCCCAGGCCGCATGAGAATCCCCACCATATACTGAGTCAGTCTAAACCTTGGTGTCCCCAGCTGTGTATTTTGTTTTGTTTTGTTTTTTTTTTTGAGATGGAATTTCGCTCTTGTTACCCAGGCTTCAGTGCAATGGCGCGATCTCGGCTCACCGCAACCTCTTCCTCCTGGGTTCAGGCAATTCTCCTGCCTCAGCCTCCTGAGTAGCTGGGATTACAGGCACGCGCCACCATGCCCAGCTAATTTTTTGTATATTTAGTAGAGACAGGGTTTCACCATGTTGACCAGGATGGTCTCGATCTCTTGACCTCATGATCCACCCGCCTCGGCCTCCCAAAGTGCTGGGATTACAGGCTTGAGCCACCGCGCCCAGTCTCCCAGCTGTGAATTGACACAAACGTTTCTACCTTTGAGACTGCTGCGAGGATCGGAAGGATGCTGTGTATTAAACACATGTTTTCAGATCGAAAGTGCTGCACACATGCTGTCCCCAAGGCACATGCGTACACAGGCACAGACAGTGGCAGAAGTGCTGGGTTCAGACACGTGGTGGAGTGCCGGGGTGTGTGTGCCCCCTCCTCAGCCCCTTCCTCTCACTGGACCTTCCTGAGTCAGAGCAGAGACCCCTAAGCTCAGCTGCCTGGAGGCAGGGGAGCAGCGAGGGCCTGGCGCTCTACGCCTCCCTCCTGGGCTTTCTCACCCTGGCCTGAGAGTAGAGGAGACAGGGAAGCAGCCCGGTGGATCCAGGGAGAGGTGAGAGTGTAATCAGTAAAGCAGCAGTCACAGGCCGAGACCACCTCCTCCCGCAGGGACAACTTACTAGGAGCAGGGCCTCTTGCACAACCAGGCTCGGACGCTCACTGGGAGCTTACTAAGAGGGTGGCTGGGGGCCCAGGACCTTTCTGGCTGCAGTGGCTCCAGGCCTGGGCCACCCCTCACCCACTCAGCCTGGACATCGTCCTTGCTGGCTTGGCCCCATCTTGGGGCTGGCCTGGCCTGGGGTGGGGCTGTCCTCTGGCTCCTGTCTCTGCTGACCCTGCGGGCCAGCCCTGCAGCTGTAAGGGGTTAATTAACAGTCATGCTGGGCAGAAGGGTGGTAACCAAAGGGGAAAAAGCGGGGAAGTGACAAAAGTTGAAGAAATCTCACAGAGCCCTCACAGCTGGGGCTCTAGTTCCTGATTCTCTTGCTGAGACGGTGCCTGACGGCAGCCCTTGGCCTCTGCCTCCTCTTCCATCCCTGCCAGCCTGCGGGGGCACGGGTTCCCCTCCCCAGACCCATCCTCTCAAGCACCCCTGACTCAGCTCCTTCCACAGCCTGCAAACCCTGCAGAGGGTGGCCACGGGGCTGAGAGTCTGGTCAGGGGTCAACTGCATTTCCTCGCCAGTCTGCACTGGATACTTCCTACTTAGAGACCAAATATCTGAGTCTCAGAGAGGTCAAGTGACCAGTGTGCTGCTGGGCTCCTTACTCCTGAGCTGTGCCCTGCAGAGAGGTCCGGGGAGTGGCAGGAGGGTCCCAGCCAGGAACGCTGGCATGCTTGCTGTGGAGCTTCCGTTGTGCCCTGTCCTGCCCATGGTGGGAACCTGTGAAGGACTTAACCTGACCAAGGACAGAAGTGGTTCCCCAGGAGTCCCTGTCCCTTTGAGCAACCACTCATGGACCCAAGAGGACAGGAAGTGCTTGCAGCCTTCTCTCCAGGGAAGGAGCCCTGACTCCCTGGGAGAAGCCTGACTCCATGGGAGAAGTCTGACTCCAGGAGAGGAGCCCTGACTCCCTGGGAGAAGCCTGACTCCATGGGAGGAGCCCTGACTCCCTGGGAGAAGCCTGACTCCAGGGGGAGAAGCTTGACTCCATGGGAGAAGCCTGACTCCAGGGGAGGAGCTCTGACTCCATGGGAGAAGCCTGACTCCAGGGGGAGAAGCCTGACTCCATGGGAGAAGCCTGACCCAGGGGAGGAGCTCTGACTCCCTGGGAGAAGCCTGACTCCAGGGGGAGAAGCCTGACTCCATGGGAGAAGCCTGACTCCAGGGGAGGAGCCCTGACTCCCTGGGAGAAGCCTGACTCCAGGGGGAGAAGCCTGACTCCATGGGAGAAGCCTGACTCCAGGGGGAGAAGACCATTTTCTGCCTCATGTGGGGCTGGGGAGACGGTGGAGACCCGCAGCTGAGGGGCTGTGCAAAAGAAAGGCTCTCTACTAGCTCAGCAAGGTTTCAGCCACCTGACCTTGGGCAAATGCCCTCATCTTCCAGAGCTCCAGTTTCTTCACCTGTAAAATAGGTATCATAATAGCTCCTGGCCAGATTTCTGAGTTTACGTGGCTGCCATGGCACGGTACCCCAAACTGAGTGACCTGAGCTACAGAAATGTATTGTTCTGAAGACCAGGAGTCCAAGATCAAGGTGTGGGCAGGGCTGGTTCCGTCCGGGCCCGCGGGGTAGGCTGCTCCAGGTCGGCTCCCAGCTCCTGGTGTTTTGCTGGCCATCTTTGGTGTGTCTTGGCTTGAAGAACATTACCCTGATCTCTGCCCATGTGGCTGTGCTCTGCGGGGCATAAGACAGAGTGTCACAAAGTGACCTGTGCTGGGCTGAGATGTTGGGTCAGTTGATAGAATTGTGCCCTGTGTGCTCAAGCACAATCTATATCCCAGACCTCCGGGGAGAGGTGGGGAAAGAGATGGGTGAACTCTCTGGTTTCTCTCTTTTGTTGACCCTAGGGTAAGGACCATACCCTCTGTTTGGGTCTGATTGGGCTGCTGGGCTGGGAGTCAGCTCTAAGAGCCACAGTGTGGATGTTTCCAGCATCCCTGGTGGAATCAGGCGAGCAGGCTGCAGTGCTGCCAGCTCTGTGCTCCACCAAATTCATTTTTATCCATTTCATTTTTACTTGGCAAATAATAATTGTCTATATTTATGGGGTGCAATATGATGTTTTGATATATATTTACATTGTGGAATGATTAAATCAATCTAACACATCTATCACTTCACAAATTTGTTTTTTATACAGAATGGGGACTATAATAAATAAGAATGCATTGCATATTTCACAGTTGCTAAAGTGCAGTAGATGTTAAACGCCAGCTTCACTCTCTGTAGTCAGATATAGACATGGCCTCCCATGCCCTTTCAGTAACAAAAGCAGACACACACATGCATGGATATGGAGCTATGGACACACGAACCAATACTTAAAGGTGTGCCAGTCTTCAGGTCAGTGTTGGCTGTCTACTGAGTTGTGAGTAAAGATGCTTAGAAGATGATCAATGTGCTGATGAAATTCTACTTTGCACTGGGCTCTATCAGTCCAGCCCAGCCAAGTGCAAAGAGCTGATACCATATTGGGAGCATGCTATGGTAACTGTGTGTGTGGTGGTAGGGGGCATACTAAAGTTAGATGGGTAGAGCTATGATGATACTTTATCCACCACCTCTGTAATCTAAGAACAGAAGCTATCACATGTCAATTACATGTAAGACACTGCTAGCATATTCTTGCAAGCAATGTTAATATTCCCATTTCCAGAGAAGCATGCAGTCTCCAGAAGGACTAAGTACTCTTAATGTCCGTGGGACTGTCTGTTCTTTGAGTGGATCTTTTGCCCATGCATGATTTTACACTGTCATATTAAATACTGGTTTACTGAGTAATGAAGATCTTCCAAATGTTGACACATTTTATTGTTCAATATCCAGAAGCCACTGTAATTAATATCAGTACCAATCTCTGCAGAAAAGTCTTGGAAAGCTCTCAGTCAAGCACAAGCTTCCCAAAATTCTAATTTTCACTTGAAATCTTAGATTGTGTCATGGACAATAAATGCTGTCAGTTGTTTGCCTTGAACAGACCTACTTTGTTTATTTTCAAGAGGATGTCTGCCAAGTACCTAAGTCTGAAGAAATGTAGTTTGTCAAGTTGTCAAGTAAAAATAATGTTGCATGAAAAAAGTGGCTAGTTTAGCTTGTAACTCACGTAAGTGCTTTTCCTGTAGTCAACTTCTCACTTCAGAGCATAGTAGAAGGGCGTATGTGTCCTTCCCAGCTCCTCACACAGAATATTAAAGATATGCCATCAAGTATAGAGATATAATGAAATTAATGCTTTTTCCTGCTTCATCAAGGGCATTCTCCAGTGAAACTGGTATGTATGGCAGGGGAGATCACAGTGACTGTTAATGCAGTTTGATGCCACTGCCCATTGCCTCGATCTGTGCAGTTTCCTGAACTGTTGCTTTTGTACCATGTGTGCAAATATTGACACAGGGAAAAAGCAATATGCTCCCCTTGCTCTCTCTCCTTTCCTCTGTCTGTCTGTCTGTGCCTCTGTCTTTTTATTTTTAGTCCATTCTTTCTCATTCTTTCAGCCTTCACTTCTGTCTCTCTGTTCCTTTGTGCATCTAATTCTCTGTCTCCCTCTGTGTTTCTCTTTTTCTGACCCTTGTCCCGCCTCTCCTCTGCCTCCTCCTCCTCCTGCTCTCCCTGCCGGTGCCTGGATGTGTGTGGGACCCTGTGTGGATGTGCAGATGGCACTCACCATGGTGGGTGGTGGTGGGGCACTGGTGTGAAAGATCTCTCCTATAAATGCAGAGTAGTATACAGCCCTCCATCCAGAGAAATTCTTTTCCTTTAGAAACTCACCAGCCCAGGACCCCCCAGCAGTGGGGAGCTGCCTGGTGGTCGCTGTGAGCGCCAAGGGGCCTTCCTTGCCTCCTCCCAGCCATACTGTTCTGCTGTGTGTCTTTGAGCTGTGGAAGAGAGGGAAATACCATCTTGCTCCTTCTCATTTTGAAGCAGATTGGATTTGATGTTTGTGTTGAGCAAATTAGTCTAAAGATATTCTATTTTTTTTTTTGTCTCAGATGTGCTTGCTATGCAAACATTTTTATCCAAATCATCAGAAGAATTATTACAGTTTGGTCTGGACACAGTGGCTCATGCCTGTAATCCCAGCACTTTGGGAGGCTAAGGAGGGGGCATCACCTGAGATCAGGAGTTCAAGATCAGCCTGGCCAACATGGTGAAGCCCTGTCTCTACTAAAAATACAAAAATTAGCCAGATGTGGTGGTGGGCACCTGCAATTTTATCTACTCAGGAGGCTGAGGCAGGAAAATTGCTTGAACCTGGGAGGCAGAGGTTGCAGTGATCTGAGATTGTGCCATCACACTTTAACCTGGGCAACAAGAGCAAACCTCTGTCTCAAAAAAAACAATTACAGTTTGTCTCAGAGACGTTTTGCAGGACCACCTGCGTAGATGGGTATCTGCACCCTCCTGGCACCCTCTGAAACAGCCCTGCCCCTCCTTCTGCCCTGTCTAATCTTTTTCTTTCCCCACTTGCCCAACCCAAGTTGATGTCTGTTAGATGTAGCCCTGGCTATTTTTGGAGGAAAGGCAAAGAACATTTATCAAGCTCTTTACACATGCTAGATGTGGTCCCAGAGCTTTAGATACACTTTTTTCATTGAGAGGTTATAGCATCCCTCTATACCAAGAGGTGGATACTATTCTATCGTTCCCATTTTACAGATGAGCAAACTGAGACTTGAGAAGTGGATAGTGACTTGTTGACCAGTAGCCTGGCGGCATGACCGCAGGTGCGGTTGTTGGAGGTTGAAGCAACTGGCAGCGGACAGAAAGGCCAGAGGGTATTTGCATGTGTGCACATGTGTGTGTGCATGTGCACTCGTGTGTATACACGCACGGGGCAGGGCTGGGGTTGGGGAGACTCACGCTGTGGCTGGAGCTCCTGCAGGAACAGGTGTTGGGGCTGAGTGTGGAGCCCCAGGGAGGTAGCACTGAGGAGTCTGGTGATTGTCCTGCATGTGACAGTTTTCCGTAGGAAAGTGTGCGGTCAGCTGTGTGTTCTGGAAGCCTTACTTGGAGAGCAGTTTAGAGGATGGATTTGGTGATGGAGGAATAGAGGGGAGGACCAGAGGAAGGACCGCCGGTAGGAGGCCATGGAAAAAGTAGTAGAAAAAGCTGCTGATGGCTGGTCTTCTTGGGGCCCGCGTACCGGAGACGAAGAGGGCAGGCTCTCGCGAGGGCCAGGTAATGAACTGGATGTGGGGGCTGAGGGGGAGGGGGAGGTGGCATGGTGCCCAGGCTTCTGGTGAGGATGCTGTGTGTGCATTGAAATCCCTCCCCAGGAAAGAAGGCACAGAACAGAGGAGAAGGGATGGGTCTGGGGGCAATTGGACTTTGAATCCAGGCCTTTAAGATACCAAAGCCCCAATTCTCTTTTCTACTGTCCCAAAGCTGTTGGACTAGAAATGAGCGCCCCATCCCTGGGGGTATTCAAGCCTAGTCAGATGGCCTGAACTTGATCACAGGCCCTCAGGACGCAGGATGTGGGTG
Source organism: Saimiri boliviensis (assembly GCF_048565385.1). Lineage (NCBI taxonomy): Eukaryota > Metazoa > Chordata > Mammalia > Primates > Cebidae > Saimiri > Saimiri boliviensis. The sequence continues at coordinate 8,256,866 of NC_133449.1, read as the reverse complement.
GGAAATGGAAGAGCACCTGTGTGCGGCCTTACCTCTGCCTGCACCCTCGGAGTTGGTTTGTCCTGTGGAAGTCACTTAGGAGCTGTTTTCAGCTCCTTGTCACCACTGACCAATGCATCTCATTAGTCCTGCCCTCCAGCTGACAAGCATCAGCCCCTCTGACTACAAGATGGCTTCCCCTAAGTGTTGCCCTCTGGCAAAGCTAAATATTAATTATCTCCCTTTATTTCATGATTATTCATGGGCACTAATGTCACCACATCGTGGGGTGGGAAGTTGGCACCAGGTGACACGAAGCAGGGCTAAGTCGGAGGGAGCTGCAGAATGTCCCTGACACTGGAGGTAGTCGCTGCCTGGGGAGCGTGACTCGTTGTTACTGGGGGTGCCTCTGAGTGGCGGCTGGCATCCCAGGTAAAATTGCAGGATCAGAGGGAAGAGAAATAATTTGCTCAATCTGGGTGCTCAGGTGAGAGGCACTCCTGTGGAACCAGAGCTGCAGATCATTCATCCAAGGCTCAGCTGAGAATGTGCCTGGACGTTTCAGGTTTTGGCAGGTGACTATGCATCTAGCAGACCCAGGATGCGCTGGAAACGTGCTGGCCCAGGAGTGAGAATGGCTCAGAAGACAGGGCCCCATATGTGGGTGGGTGGAGGTTTATAACTGGACACAAGTCCGTATCAGAACTGCCCCTGGGGTATGTGTATTTATGTGTGTTTGTGTGTACCTGTGTGTGTGTGTGTGTGTGTGTGTGTGTGTGTGTATGAGAGAGTGGGTGTGGGGGACATTTTGCCCAGTAGAGAGGATCCCTGAAATGATGGAAAGTGAGAGAAATAACGTCCTTTGCTGAAAGGTCCGTCTCTTCGTATGACCCATGTCCTTGGCATCCAGATGCTCATCCATTCTCCACTCTCGGATGGAGATGCAAGCTGGGGAGGTCCCCACTTACTGTCATGTGAACTCGGGTAGATGCTGTCCCTTCAAAGGGCAATCTCTGACAGAGGCGGGGGAGCGGGAGAAGGTCAGTGTGAAGCCCGGAGTTTCCAAATGGGTAGGCAGAGAGGATAGCCTGTCATGCTAATTACCTCCAAGTAACGTAGCAGATCTGTCATTATCATATGAGGTCATCTTAATTAGAATGATATAAAATAATGTCTAATTAGACACCATCTCATCTTTTAGAGACTTGCCATAGTTCAAACGGAAAAATCTTTCAGCTTCTTGGTGGTGAGCTTTGAAAATCTCATCCTCTCTCATGTCTCTCCCCCTGCCAGCCCTGTAGTCACTGGCCTCCAGCGGGGTACAGTCTGTGTGCTGGCCCTCCTTGGCTCATCTGCCAGGCAGAGGGAGAGGTCAGGCTGGAGGTGGCCTCCGGAGGAGCCAGCAGGGATTTGGAGGGGCCCAGACTCCCCACTTTGCTCAGAGAAACTCCTTTTCCTGGGAAAAATTGTCATAGAGGACAGAAGACTCACACTAGGAACCAAGACAGCTGGACTTCAACCCTGGACAGCCTCCAAACAACAGACCCTCCTGTGAACACCCTGCCACTCCGACCCTCGGACTCTTCATCTGTGTCTTGGAAAGTGGGTGGTGCTAGTCTTTGAGAGGAAGTGAAGAAAGGAGGCTGGAATGGAGCAGTGTTTCTTAACATTTTTGGAAGTCTCGCAGTCCCTTAAGCTGGGCTGAAGGGTTTTGCTGCCAAACCCAAGTCGTGACATTTCCCCCTGGTTTGTAGGAATAAGGACATCAAAAGCTACCAAATGGCGAACGTCTGCATGTTCTCCACTTGCACAACTGGACCCTGCTGGGCCCCTCTGAGCATCCTGAGAGTGAGGCCACCTTGCTTGCCCTTTGTCACATCCTTCCAGATTGCACCATTGGGCTTTTCCATGAGTGGCCTCTGGCCAGCTGGTCTCAGCATCTCTGCTGGCCCTGCTCTTTAAGTCTGGCCTCTTGTGACCGAACCCCTCCCATGCCCCCAGGCAGACATGTTCAGCAGCTTTACTGAGGAGGCTTAGCGTTCGCTCCTGGGCTCCTGGAGACTGCATGCTGGCCTGGCCTTTTAGAGGGTGCTGGTTGGGGTGTTTCCTCACTGCCTTTGGGGTGGGGGCAGAGCCTGCTCTTCTGTCCCCTCCCCACCTTGTCTTCACTCCTGTCCTGCCTTTTGCATGTGAAGCAGAGCACTTAACACCTCCCGCTGAACAATCTTGATTTAGGGCTCTTCACCTTTTAGGGCTTCCCTATATAACGGGAAATATTCAGATACTCCAGCCCACATCTGCATGAATTCAAAGGCTCATCTAAGAGAAAGTCTTTCCAGGGGACAGAGTTCTCTCTCAGAAAGCAAAAAAAAAAACAAAACAAAAACAAAACAAAAAAAAAACGGGTACATTTACCAAAAACAGGCTAACTGGTGGTGAAAGTTGGCTAGGTCTTCCTCTAGAATAGAATGTTCTCCATTTTAAGTTTCTCTTTCATAAGTTTTTAATTCAAAATTTAAGGTCACGTGAAGACACACATAAAAATGACCATCTGTAACCATTTGTAAGTATGCTTCTCAGTGGCGACACGTTTCTCTTCCATGGTTCTGAACACCTTGGGACTTGCTACCCGCTGAAGGACTGCTTTATTCTATGAGATCCCACTCTTATTTTAAGTTTAAATCTCCACAACCAGTGTTTGTGCTTCTGGGTGTCCCACAGGGAGCACGGCTGCTCCTGGCGTGGGCGGTGGTGGTGGGAGTCACCTTGGAGACACTTCTGGAGCCCTTGCAGCTGCGTCTTTGGGTTCTGCTCCGGTTTGACGTCGGCACAACCTCCTCCACTTATTAGCTCTGTGACTTTAGACAAGTGTGTCAGTTTCCTTGTCTATAAAATATAAACACTGAGCCTCTCCTGGGGTAGAGGCGACAAGGACCAGATAGATAATTATATCCTGAGAGCAGCCAGTGTGCCCTGGCCCCAGGAAATGGCCTCTTGCTGGGACTGCCTGGGGTGGTCACAGCAGCTGTCTTAGCCAAGCAGGAAGTGGAGCGCAGGCTGGATCCTGTTAGAGCAGGTTGAAAACATGGAAGTGAGTCCAGCGAGGGAAACTGTGAAAACCAGCCCGGCCTGAAGCCGATCGCTGACCTCCTGCGTGGTAAAATCGATACGGACTATCCACTTCCCCTTTGTGCCTTGGCTTCATAGGAAAGTCCCTGCAGGTGTGAGCTGAGACGCACAAAGAAGGCTGGGAGATAGCAGCCCTGGAAAAATAATTCCACCTGTAAACACCTGTGTTAACAAGCTCTGTATTTGTGCAGCTATTTTCTTTTTCAAATTCTGTTGACACACACCTATTCTCTTACCCTGCTCAGGTGTGTGTTGCATGGCATCTGGGGACCTGCTGGCCAGGGGCCAGCCTGCCCGTCTGAAATGCTTCCCTCCTCTGCCCAGCAACGTGGGACGCGGGAGGCCATGTCTCTCTGCGGCTTGGCTGTAGCTTTAGTGCTGCCGGACTGGTGGCCTGGAGTTCAGCCAAGTCCCGAAGAGCATGAGGTCTGAGACCTCAGTGTGACAAGAAGGGCCAGCCTGGGGCCCCTTAGGGGACAGTGACCTCAGCTGGGTGAAAGGGGACACCTGCTCTTTTCCTGGCTGGTTAAGATCACTTTGCATTTTCACACCCAGAGGAAATTTGAACTTTCCGCCACCTGATCCGAGCAGCAGCAGCAGCTGACCCAGGACAGGGGAGTGGGAGATGCCCAGGATCCAATAATGAGCCCTTCAGAGGTGCTGTGGGGAGGGCGGCGGTCAGACTCCCACAGCCTCGAGAGTTGCCAGCTCCAGCTCACTCTGTGTAGCCGTGTTCAATAACTCTGGTCCTACCCTGGTCACTGGTCTCTAATGCCTCGTAGAATCACCAGTGGATCTTTTCAAGGTCCTGAGGCTCAGGCCCCAGGCCTAGGGATTCCTGTTCAATCATTCCAGGCAGGGATTTTGAAAGGTTTTGAAAGTCTCCGCAACCAGTCTAATGGATGATCAGTTGGGAATGATTCCCCTAGCAAGATAGTGAGACATCTCAGTGTATTTATAAACTAGCAACCTTTGGTTTAGAACAGCATTTATGGAAGCGATGGATTCCACATTTACAGAAGCATTGCAAAGACAGTGCAGACGATTCCTGAACACACCTCACCGGCTTCCCCTTTGTGACAGCTTGCATTTACCTAGTGCGTTCCTCACCACTAAGGAACGAACATGGTTGGTTGTGTCAGCTAAGCTCCATGGTTTGTGTGCATTACACTGGTTTTTCCCTAAAGGCCTTTTTCTGTCCCAGGATCCCCTCTAGGGTCTCATGTCGCATTCGGTTGTCACATCTTGGTGGTCTCCTCTGGTCTATGACAGTTTCTCAGACTTTCTTTGTTTTCGATGACCTTGACAGCCGTCGTGAGAATTGTCCAGGCGTTTTGTAGAATGCCCCTCAGTTTGGGCTATCCGATATTTTTCTTATGGTTAGACTGGGGTTATGGGTTTTTGGGAGAGGTCCACAGATGTGAAGTGCCATTTTTTATCATATGAGATCAAGGGTACGTGCCTATCAACAGAAGTGATTGCCACCAATGACCTTAAGCTTCTGGCTGAGGTGTCTTTGTTAGGTTTCTCTCTGCAAAGTTCTCTTCTTCCCCACTCCTTTCACTGACCTGCCCTTGGGAAGCAAGTCCCCCAGCACAGCCCACACCTGAGGGCAGGGAAAGTCACACTCCACATCTTGGAGAGGCCAGTAGCTACATAAATTATTTGGAATTCTTCTTTAAGCGTGAATTGTCTCTTTTTCCTGTTATCTGTTCAATCATTTATTTATGTTGATATTGGCTCATGGGTACTTATTGTATTCTCTGGGTTATAATCCAATACTGGTTACTTTGTTGCTCACACTGTTTCAGCTTTGGCCATCAGGAGCTTTTCCAGGATCTGCGGTCCGTCCCCCTCTTTTTTTTTTGGGACAGTCTTACTCTTGTGGCCTAGGTTGGAGTATAATGGTGAGATCATAGCTCACTGTAGCCTCCTTGAATTCCCAGGCTCAAGTGGTCCTCCTACCTCAGCCTCCCTAGTATCTGGGACTACAGGCATGTACTACCATGCTCACCTAATTTTTCTGGTTTTTTTTTTTTTTTTTTTTTTGTAGAGAAGAGGTCTCACTATGTTGCCCAGGCTTATCTTGAATTCCTGAGCTCACGTGCTCCTACCTCAGTCTTCCAAAGTGCTGGGTGTGAGTCCTGGGCCTGGCCCCATTGTCTCTTTGATGCACCCCATCCATTGTTTTGTGAGCACTCCCTTGCTTAAGGAGATTGCTGAACACCTGCAAGATTCTGTTTTACGTACTGTTTTTGCATTTTCATTGCTTAATAATAACCCTCCCCTCTGGTGAATGCATGCCCTCTCTTCCTCTTACCCACAGTTTTCATTCTCGTCCTAGGAGTGGCGTCATGGGGTGGGGGAGCAGATGGAGTCCTGGATGGAGGGTCGTCTGACCGGTTTGTACCGAAGCTCTGCTCCTCACGAGCTGTGTGATCTGGAGCTAGTTCCTTGACCTCCATCAACCTTCAATTTCTGATCAATGGAAAGGCAGCAGTACTACGTGTCTCAACGGAGAGCTGGGAGCATAGGAGGGAGGTGTGCACAGTGGCACTTGGGAGATGCTTAGTGAAGCTGGCTTTACTGTTTCTGTCCCTGGCCCTTTCACAAAGCAAGTGGGTGGCTTTTTTGACCCCTTTGGAACCTCAGTTTCCTTATCTGTAAAATCGGAGGACTGGACCAGGTGGTATAAGAGGATGCCAGCTTCTGGATGTTCCCTAAGGTCCAGGTGCAGCTGGCTGGCGGGGATGGGTAAATAGGAGCGAGCTAGAGGGGGGCCTACAGGCCTTGGCCCAGGTATAGTCAGCTTTGTGAATCTGCCAACCAGAGAAGATGGCTTTTTGCCCTGGAAGACAGGATATTACCCTGAAAATGTCACCTGCATATCTGTGCTGAGAGCATTCCCTGTGTGTTTCAGCTCTTAGCACACCCTGGCTGGCTGGGCACAGGCTGGTGAGCACAATCCAGTTGGATCTGATGGAATGTTCCGTGCAACTGTTTTCACTGGTACAGACACCTACCTGCCTGTTTTGTGTATTCTTAGATATCTGGTCTCCTATCTTGGTGTGTCCCTCTCTACCCAGCAATGGCATTTGTCAGCTTCTGGTGACAAATGGGATTTTGGTTGGGGCGTGAGGTTGGGTTTCTGGTGTGAATTTCTGGTTGGTTACAGGTGCTGAAACTGGGGCCAGAGCCTGGCTGTAGGTGGGGTGTGGCTGCTCGTTCTGTTTCCTGTGGGAGCTCGCCTGACAGTCAGCCTGATGTGGGCCTGTTCACCTGAACAGGAAGGGGAAGTTTCTGGAAAGGGGTGGATGGGAGAGGGCTGGGGAGCAGACTCAGGTGCTGGGGTTAGGTTGGGCAAGAGCAGTGGTCTGCAGGGAGAGCCAAATGAGAGCAAGCCTGAGTTTCAGTCCCTGAGGAAGAAGCTCCAGGCCACTTACCCAAACTGAGACATAGGTTAGGGGAACCCAAGGCTCTGTCCGAGGTGGTGGACGTCCTCGCATTCAGGATGGGCAGCAGAGTGAGTGGAGACAAAGGGGAATCAAGGTGTGTGCCCTTGGCAACGGTGGGCCCAGGAGATCCAAGGAGGGCTCAGTGCACCCATTCCATGGAATAAGCAGGGGACAAGGACAAAGGCCAGGGGCGAGGTCTCTGGCCTGCCTCTTCTGCAGGCTACTCTATAGAGACGCAAGTGCACCAAGATGTAGACACAGAGATGTTTCTTGCAGCCTTCATTGTAGTAGGATAAAACTGAAAGTAACAAATGAGAACGTGCATCAGGAGAATGTCAGCTTTCTTTATAATGTGACCTGTGCAGCAGAAGATGGAAGAACTGCGAATGAGCTAGGCCCGTGTGAATGGGTATGGGAACCCCTGCTAAGGTGCATGCTGGGTGAAGAAGGCAAAGGGCAGGGCACTGTCCAGTCTGCACCCAGCTGAAGAAAAGTAAATTCACTAATGATGCTTCTGATACTGTATCAGTTAGGATGCGTTCTTCTGCAAGTAACAGAAAAGCTGACTAGCGCTGGTTAAAACCTTGAGGTTTATTTTTCTCACGGAACATCATGTCTGGAGGTTAGCAGCTGGGGATGTGCTCATCCGCTTAACAAGGTCTTTAGAGACCTGGGTTCTTTTTCTTCTGCTTCGCCTTCATGAAATGTGTTGGCTTTTCATCCTTACGCTCTTTACCTATGGTCCCAGGATGACTGCTGCAGCTCCAAGTATCACACCCAAGCCTGAGAAAAGACGAAGGGCCCAGCCAACGCCAGGCACATTGTCTTTTTTTTTTTTTTTTTTTTTTTTAAATCTGGAAGTAAGAGCTTCCTAGATGCCACCTGGCCCTGTCTCCCTGTCACGGGCTCACTCACCTGTGCATCTCATACCTGTCTCCTGCTGCAAGGAAGGCTGGAAAAGAAGCAGCTGGTTTTCTAAACATAATAGCAAGAGAGAGTCTGAAAAAGCTGTTAAATTAGCAGCTGTTCGTCCTGTGCATGCAGTGACCCCTCTTGTGCATGTATTACTTGTTGGGAAGGACCTATAGGACTCTTGAAAGCGATTACCTGTGGGGCGTAGGGTATTGGATCTGACAAGGGGAAGTGGCTTCCTTTTAAATTATGTATCTTTTTGTGCTCTCTTTTTTTAACTGTGCATTATGACTCTTTCAATGAAAAAATTAAAAAATCTACTAAAGCATAATGAAACAAAAGCTGTGAAATGTGCCAGACTGAGAGTAGATTCAGGGGACAGTGTCTAGGGGAAGCCCTGAGGTCCCTGTTTGCAGAGAGTAAGGCCATCTATGGGGCTCCTGTGGCCAAGTCCATGGGCACATGGGCAGCAAGCCTGGGCAGTCTGGGCTGATGATGGGGAGGTGAGGGAGACCCCCTCTCTGCTCTCTGGGTTTGTCATGGAGTCTGGGGTAGGACTGAGGGTAGGGGTGGGCTGCAGAGGCCCAGTGCCAGCCAGTCATAGGGAGAGGAGGACACTGGGGAGGGGGCTGGGAAGAGCCTGGTTCCCCCATTTTGCAAGCATGTTCCTAGTGTTTGTGATTTTCTTGCTGCCTCGTCTTTCAGAGGCTGACACTAACTCCTCAGGAAAATCCCTGCCTCTTCTGCTATTGAGCCTGACGTATGTTTCTGATTCGGCTAACCAACTGGACACGTGTCTTTGATGATACAACATGAAGGAGAAATGGGAAGATGATCTGCAATTACTTCTTGAATCAGATGACTGGGATGAATCCAGAAGAGAGCCGAGGAACATGGGACTTTGCTTTTCCTAAGAGTGATCTCACTTATGGTGGTTTAGGGGCTGATCTGTACACCTGCACATGTGAATGGAGTCTAAGAGGGAACGGAGGATAATTGTCCCAGCCAATACCACCCCAAGTCTTTCTCCATTAGTGAGTGACCTGTAATGACCCTGCAGGAGGGGACGTGCCATAGCTGGACTCAAAGGTTTGTTCTGCTGACCAGGCGTGGGAGACCCTGGCCGTGAGGGGACGGAAGGCAGCAAAGCACACTGCCATGTGTGTACCTATGCAACAATCTTGCATGTTCATCACATGTACCCCAAAACCTAAAATGCAATAAAAAAAAAAAAAAGAAAAAAAAAAAAAAAAAAATCAAGCTAGAAGAGTCTACAGAGGGAGACGGACACCCCAGCTTTTTATCTGTCTACAGCGGGTTCTGTCTCCTCAAAGTCCTGGGTGGGGTATACTTTAGTTTGAGTTTTCCTTATAGGGGACCAAACTGTGCCAGTGTACATCTTATTTGTCTTGTGTGTGTAAGAGAAAGCCCAGCACAGTGTACATTCAGATGCTTCTTAATAGAAAGGCCCAAGGAAGGTGGAGCTTCAGTATTTTCCTGACAATGTATTGGAGATAATTATAGGATCCAGGAAGGACTTTACAGAGACTCATAGATTTTTCAGGTAGCCATTCCTTAAGTTCACAAAGCATGAGAATTGCCTAGATCTGGGAACCTAAGAATAGACGTATTAGAGCTCTTTGCAGGAAACAGAAATCACTCTAGGTATGTTAAACAGAAAAGGCTTTAATACAGGGAATTCTTTCTTTACAAAATCAATGGAAGATCTAAAGAAACAGGCTTTCAACTGGGCCTCTGGAATCACTCCTGTAAGAATATAGATCTGGACATTGGAAGAGCTGTTATCTCTGCGGCTACTTTTAGGGCTGATCTGAAAGCAAGAAGCTGCTGCTGCATCTGCTTCTGATAGAAAAGGAGCACTCAAAGCTGCCATCTGGGGATTAGGAAGCCAGATGAAGACACTCAGGAACTGGAGGACGGACCCTGGGCTGCCATTGCTGGAAAGTTCTACGTCTCTGTGTCTGCACTGCAGCAGTGCTGGGCCCTACAGGAAGAGGGCACCCACCTCACTGCTGCCTTTTACAGGCATCTGTTTGGTCCAGGCTACTTTTTATCCAGACCTCTGGATGCATGTGAGCTTTGAAGAGCCTTCCAACTCTCCAGTCTGACAAAGGAGAGGGCAAATAGGCCTTTCCAGAGAGCCCAGCAAAGGAGGTGACACCAATAGGTGCGAGATGGCTAAACTCAATCTGTGCAATATTAATTCTTCAAGAAATGTTTGACTTGGAAACACATCACACGTCGGGTGGGGAAATTGTGGAAAGCAGCCATTTCTCCCAGTTTCGACGTGTAACACTAGCTGCTTCTGTCTCAGCTCAGTGGGACTTTGGTTCATGGCCTTGAGCAAGCCTCAGTGGCCACAGTTGCAAAAGGAGACGTGTGACGAGCTTGATGGGGCGATTTCTCACATTATCTTTTAACTCACATTTTGGTCTTGAGCTGGGCATGTCTTATAAGCACTTCTGTAAAAAGCAACTCTTCGTTGTTGGGTCTGCCAAGTTTTAGGCACACTTCGCTGGGTGATTCTCTAAGCGCTTGTGAAGATCATAGTGAATTAGGGGGAAGAAAACCTTGTGGAAAGGTTGGAGAAGCACTAGAAAAGTAGATTACTGCACAAACAGCAGTGTGTGGTATGAAGCTGGCTTCTTTGTTTCCAGGCTCTGTTCCGTTTGCCATCCCCACTGGGCCTCCCTTTGCAGATGAGGAAACAAAGCTTGAGTAACTTTGTGACTTTGGGGATGGCATTTTAGAGACCCTATGACCATGGTAGGGCTGGGATACAGACACATGTGTCCTGGTGCTCTGGCCTTATGATGTACGCACTCCGCCCATCAGCATAAAGGGCGCCGTCTGCTTGGAAGTCTCCCGGTCCCCAGCTGGGCTCCTGGGATGAAGAGGAGGATGGGGAGGGACATGGCGGGTGGAGGCTGGGGTCCTTTTCTGCCTGCTACAGTGGGCTTCAGGGAAATGTTGGTAAATGTTTAACAAGGGACACCTCTCCCCACCCAAAATAAAAAGCTCTAAGTTACAGCATTTCCCTATGTCTGAGGTGTTAATTCTCTCCCATCCCATTTCTGAACTACCAGTGAGACACCGATGAGTGCACATCTGGAAAGAGATGCTCCCACTCAGCAACGATGCTGTGGGACCACCCTGATGTAGGTGCTCTGCTACTACACCTGTTGGCCAGATCCCCGGTGTTTGTGAGAGTGCTAGGGCAGAGTGGCTGATGGCTGGAGGATCACGGAGATAAAGGGGGCATAGGCTGCTTGGTGAAGGGGCTGCCCCGAGACTGACATCATCACTCTGAGGCAGGAGGGGGCTGAGGCTGCATGTGCTGACCGGTCCTCCGAGGAAGGGCTTCTGATGCTATCCTGGCAAGGAGTGCTAACCACCTCCCACCCAGTGCCAGGGGCCTCAGTGACCTGTCCATTGTCACACAGCTAGTGGCTGCCACATCCCAAGGCTCCAGGCTCCAGGCTCGTGCCTCAAGGGCGGGAGATCTGGCAGCTCCCTTCCTACAGGTGCTGACTGGGGCTTGGAAGGGACTCCTCCCTCGGCTTGGAGGGAGTGCTTCCCATTGCCCCACACCACTGGAATCCCCCCTCCCTCCCCGAGGCCCAGGATGGAGCTGGAAGAAGGGAGGGGAGGAGAGGGCATCCAGGCAGGTACATCGGCGTCAGGGATTTCCCGGGAGTGTTGGAGAAACCTCCTGGGAGTAGTTTCTGAAAGCATGGATGAACCAGGCCTGCGTGGACTTGTGGGAACTGGTGATTCCGGGTATCTTGTCTCCAGGGCCTGTGGTGAGGACCTGACAGCAAGTGACGCTACAGCAGTGGGACTCAACGAGTGCCTGGAAATTTGTCCCCACTCTCAGCTTTAACATGAAAAAGAAAATCGCATCAAACCAGACTGCAAATTGGTAAAAAGTACAGATGCTGGAGCCCTGCTGCCTGCACCCAGGCTGCAGGAATTCCTAGCAGCGTGACACTCGGGACACTAGGCAACCTGCTTCTCTCCCCCACCTCAGTTTCCCCATCTGTAAGATGCTGATGATGGTGGTGGACAGTGCTCATCTTGTAAGTTGCCACGAGGATCAAATGATTAGAAATACTCCTTTTTTTTTTTTTTTTTTTTTTAGACCGAGTCTTGTTCTGTCACCCAGGCTGGAGCACAGTGGCATTATCTCAGCTCACTGCAACCTCTGCTTCCCAGGTTCATGTGATCCTCCTATCTCAGGTCCCCAAGTAGCTGGAATTACAGGCATGTGCAACCACACCCAGCTAATTTTTCTATTTTTTGTAGAGATGGGGTTTTGCGCTGTTGCCCAGGCGGGTCTCTAACTCCTGAGCTCAAGCAATCTACCTGCCTCAGCTTCCCAAAATGCTGGGATTATAGGTGTGAGCCACTGTGCCTGGCAATTATAGATACTCTTAATTACACCTGCTGGGAATAGTTTCTAGCAGGTGTGGAAATAAATAAATACAAGGTATTAGAGTATTATCTGCATTAAAGTTGGTGGTCTCTGAATATTGGGGCTCCTTCAAGCTTTTTGGGGGGTGGCTTGCTTGGAAAGAGACTTGACTTGCCATCCTGCCTCCCAGCCGCACTGCTCCACCAGTGCAGGCAACAAGGGGCTGAAATGACGCTTCACGGCAACACAACGTGTCCTTTACCCCATGCTGTACACCAGTGACTCAGTGGTCTCCGTTTCTGGGCCTCTTGTTCCACCGCAGCCTTGGGGAACTACTGCTTCTGCTCCCCCAGGCGCATGACCGTCTGCCGGAGGAGGACACTGAGGGCCAGGAGGACTTGCACCTGCCTTGGTGTGACTGTTTTTGAAATCCCAGATGTGCCTCTTCCAAGCTCTGTGGTACAGAGCAGGTTACTTCACCTCTCTGAGCCTTGGTTGTTATTGATGTTTGCTCAGTGAGCATGTATCGAGCACCTCCTTTGTGTGGAGTTCTATTTTAGGTATGAGAATTAAGAGGCATGCATAACCACTAGTCACAGTTGATTAGACATGGCTCTGGGCCTGAGAGAATGTGAAATCTATTGGGGAAAAGACTATTAAGTTGATGGGGGTCAAGCATACATGAGCTGGGAAAAGGTCCCGGAAGGCTCTTCAAAGGACAGGTCGCAGGCTGCTGCTGCATTTCAGGGGACATAGGAAGCAGCCTGCGGGATCGGGGTCCCCTGGAAGGGTGTGTGTGGGGTGGAGGCAGAAGGTGAGGAGGCAGTTGGCAGGGCTGTAAAAATGACACAGTGTGAATACATGGGACTCTGGGCGGGCACACCGGCTCCCAAAGTGTAGGGCCACACACCATGTTATGTGGTTTAAGCAGATATTTCGTTTCATCCTCATAAACCCTATGACCTAGTCACAATAGACCACAGCCTGCCCAAAGGCCGCAGAGCCAGGACATGCAGCGTGGGCAGTAGCTGGGTTCTGCTCTGAGCCCCAGGCTTGACCGCGAGGCTCTGCTGCCTCCTACTGTGTCTTCCTTTCTTCCTGCCATGTTGGAGGAACTCAACTGGGAACCACCAGCCACAGTCCTGAATGGGCCCTTTCTTCCCGTGAAGACACCTGGATGGAGGTTGGGCCCAGAGGAAGTGGAGTGACAGCAGGTGCAGAATGGTTTCTGTTTGCTTCTCGGTTCTCAAGTGTTTCCTCTGATAACATTCACAGACAGCAGCTCTGCTGGACAGTTACTGCCCACATGGAGGGCAAGAGGTGCTCTGTGTGGGGAGGTGGAGGAGGGGAAGGGGAAAGGGGAGGAGCAGGAGCAAGAGGAGGAAGAGGAGGGGGAGAAGGAGGAAGAGCCAGAGGAGGAGGAAGATAGGGAAGAGGAAAGGGGGAATGGGGAGGAGGAGGGGAGGGTGAATAAGGAGGGGCAGGAGGCGGCCATGCCCAGTGCCTGAGCAGGACCTGAGCAGGCTGTTCCTGAAGGTGTTAGGAGCCTCTAGCTTTCCACAGCCCGGCATCCTTTGGGTTGAGGCGTTCCTGAGACATTGGCAGTGTCAAGGGCGGCCCTCCTCCGTGACGCAGGGGACGCGATACCATCGGAACAAGAGTATATTTAGAAGACAGGAAACCAGCCCTCCAGCTTGCCCTTGATTTTACAACCAGCGTTTTAGCCTTGTGAGCACCCCCGGAATTGGCTGAGGCTGCAGGGCACTGTGAGAGGAAATCGTTTTGGCCTTTGCACCCATGCGGCCTCTTCCCCTTTTCTCCTCTCTGCCTCTTGGCCTCAATGTCTGTCTCTCTTTCTGTTTCTGTGCTGTGCCGGCTTTGCTGGGGTTGTCCCAAAGTGATGGGGAGAAATGACATTTTACTTGGAACTGAGTCATTTTGCTGGATTTTTTCCGCCGTGTTCCTGATTAGTAAACCTGTTTAAAGAATGGGAAAATGCACGGGGCTATTTTTACGTGTTCTTGGCACCAAATCCCTAATTCCTAGAACAGACATCGATTGCTTTTCTAGTCTCAAATGCAGATAAACGCGCAGCAGCTGCATGACCTTTAGCAAAGTAGATCAGCCTACCGTCAGTTTGCTCATCTGTAAAATGGGGCTCATACAACCTACCTCATGGGCAGAGGATGAAATGAGACAATGTACACTGACCAACCCCGCCCCCCATGCAGTGTGTATTGGCTATGGGCACTTAATGTGCTGATAAAACTGTGCCAACACCAGCCCCAGGGGACTGGTAAATCCCCTGAGTGTGCTAATACAGGTGTGTTTATTCGTTTAAAATCCACCTTTGGTTGGTGATTGGAGGAATCAGACTGAAACATGTGCTTAAATCATCAGCTGGGAGAAAAGTTGGTAACTCCTGCTGAGTAAATAAACATTTGCCAAGCTCTCCCATGCTCGCTTGGCACAGGCAGATGGAGAGGGAGAGGGAGGTGACTCAGCTCTGCCTGAGGGCCTCCATCCAGGGAAGGAGGTAGGCGCAGAAATGATGACCAGACAGTGAGAATTGTGGGATGGGGATGGGGCACCTGGCTCTGCTAGAGGAGTTTGGAAATGGCTTATCTGCAGGTCTTGTTATCCACAGTGGAAAGCCAGAGGACACTCCAAGATGCAGCAGTAGTAGAAAGACTGGGACGTGATACACTGTGAGGAATACATTACCTTCTAAGAATGAAACATAATTTAAATGACAGCCACGATCAATTTAGTGTCTGTTGAGTGCTAGACATTGTGCCCAGTACTTTGTATGTGACTCCTCATGGGATCTTCACAGCAGCTCCATGGGGCTGGTACTGTCCTCATCTCCAGTTTACAGATGGGGCCAAGATAATCCCTCAAGATTTGACTGTTAAGAGGCAGCAGAGTGGGGTTTGAACGAGATCTGCGTGACTTGAAGTTGGCCCTGCCTATGCAGGCACCTGGCTTCCCTGCTTAGAGGGTGGGCTCACCCTTCCCCCCTGGCCTATGCCAGCAGTGAGGGAGGCATCCTAGGTTCTGTGGTCTCTCTTGCTACCATGTCCAAACAATGTTGAGTCCCAGCCATCCCACGTCCCTCAGTGCCATCCTAATTCTGCTTCTCATCCCCGCCCCACTGCCCCACGCTGGTCCCGCCTCACCCTCTGTCTCCTGGCCTCCTCCAGAAGCATTCCAGGTGCTCTCCTTCTGGCTGTTCCTCCTCAAGTCCATGCTTGCGTGGCTCTCAGTGCACCCTGTTACATGCAGTGGCACGTCCCTCCCCAGGGTACCACCTCTGGGACCTCCCCACTCCCACACTATCAGGATGTGTCTGTCTCCGTTTCAGCATCCACACTGAGCTCTGCCCGCCTCCCCAGCCTCCTCTGGAAGGATCCAGGCACCCAGCCTCATGCCCAGGACCATGGAGCCATCAAGGTCTTGCTCAGGCCAGGCTGGCTTCCCACTTCCTGCTGTTCCCATCTTCAGCTCCTTTTTTTCCCTTTGCCTGGTGGCTCCTGCTGTGAGACTCAGCCCTGGCATACTTCTTCCAAGAAGCCCTTCCAGATGCTCTCCTCCCAAACTTCCCTTGAAACTCTTTGGGCATCCCAGTTCCATTGGCCACATCGCCTCAGGTCTTTCTCACAAGACTTGAGTCTCTTTTTGTCTTTTTCACATCTCACACTTGACACCTGATATTGGAAGGCACAAACAAGATAGATTCACATCAAATCCAGATTCGACAGCTGTCCAGCCAGGCTTTGTCCCCCATTCTTTCTTTTTTCCTTTTTGAGGCAGTTTCACTATGTTGCCCAGGCTGGAGTGCAGTGGCACAATCTTGACCCAATGCAACCTCCATCTCCAGGGTTCAAGGGATTCTCCTGTCTTAGCCTCCCAAGTAGCTGGGATTACAGACATGTGCCACCACACCTGGCTAATTTTTATATTTTTAGCAGAGAAAGGGTTTCACCATGTTGACCAGGCTAGTCTCCAACTCCTGATTTCAGGTGATCTGACCACCTTGGCCTCCTAAAGTGCTGGGATTACAGGTGTGAGCCACCGCACCCGGCTTGTCCCCCATTCTATTCGTGCCTCAGTTTTCACCATGGGAAATGGGAACAGCAATGTCTGCCTCCTGGCGTGGTTGTGAGCCACTGAGAAGATGCTGTGAGTGGCATCTGCAATGGCTGGTGCTGCAGTGGACTCCTCCAATGCGGTCTGTATTGTCAGGGGCACGGCAGCAGCAGGGCAAGGGTGGGGAGGGTGGATGCTCAGCACTTTGGGAAAGCCCACCTCAAACCACACACACTGGGGCTGTCAGTGTCTTTGCCTCTGGCTTTGTAAGTTTGACAGTGACACAAACATCTCTGTGTGGTGCACTGAATGTTTGTGTGTCTGTCCCTGCACCCTGCAATCCCCCTGTGTTTAATGCTAATACTCTGTGGTTGTGTTTGGAGATGGAACTTGTAAGGGAGGAGTTGAGCTTAGATGAAGTCATAGGGTGGGGCCCTGATCCAATAGGACTCACATCCTTGAAAGAAGAGACACCAGAAAGCTCCCTCTCCCTTCGTGTGTGCACACCAAGGAAAGGCCCTGCCAGGACTGCAAGAAGGCAGCTGCCTACAACCCAGGAGGAGAGCCCTCACTAGAAATGGAATCAGCCAGAACGTTGATTTTGGACCTCCAGCCTCTAGAACTGTGAGAAAATAAACCTCTTATTTCAGCCACCCAGTCTGTGGTATTTTGTGACAGCAGCCCAGTAGACCAATACATGCAGATAAGCAGCTTGGATGCAGATATCAGCTTGCACTCCTGGGGAGCTGTGACCTCAGTGCTGGGTGCAGATCTCTCTAAGTACCATTTGGCTTGGAGTTACCATGATTCACTCTGTGTGAGTCCTTCCTGACTGTAGCCCACCCATGCAGAGCACAGTGATTCTGCTGTGGTCATTTCTAATTGCTCCCAGTTGGCTATCCTGAGATAGACAAACTAAAAATAATTCCTCTGTGAGTGAAAGCTGCTGAAGGGACAAGAATGCTGCCCTACTGCTGGTCATCACACTCTCATGAGTGGGACTCTCCTGGGACACATCTGAAGAACAGGGCATTCTCACTGCCTTTGGTAACCATCTCCAGTATTTCTTTTGGGAGGTGAGAAGCCAAAGGGGCCTGTTGATTCTGTAGCAGCGGCTTCTGGCATGGAAAGCCTCAGAGCTCAGCATGTGTCCTGTCCTCACTGTGGCCATCAGCTGCTCGGGAGGAGACCAGGAGACACCAGGAGTGAACATTTCATTCCCGATGCAGCCACCAGAGACTTCTGGGGGTATCTTTTAAGCAAAGGGGGAGATCAAGTGCAGACATCCAGGCAAGAGGGTTGCTTTGGAAGTTCACTGCCATGCCTGTGAATGCAGCCTTTGAGACTGGCCTAGCAGAGGAGTCCAGGGGAAAAGGAGGTGGGGGAACCAACTTAGCTAGAACACATACGAGGTGCTGATCAACCTGGCTAGAAGCTGTTTGGACTTTAGCTCACTGGTTCCACACAAACCCTATTCTTGTGACGGGTGTGTGCTCATCACACAGAGAGGGAAGTGAAGGTTTAGGGAGTCCTTTAACCATATGTATTTCAGGGCAATAGTTGCAGCCTGAAAGAGCTGGCAGAGACCTGGATACCTTCTGGTCTTGTCTACTTGTCACACAGCAGGGGGAGGCCAGGCTAAAGTCAGAGGTCATGGCAGAGGTGAGAACAGGATCTGCCTGTGGTCACTCCTTTTCTAGCAAACAGGTCACTCCTTTTCTAGCAAATTCCATGTCATTTCTTCAGCTTTGATATGAGACAAGCTAACACTGGACAAAGGCTGTAGGAATTCGTTTCCTTGATCAGGAAGGAGCTGGCAATCCAGGTGGGGCAGTCCGGAAAAAGAAACCGTGACACCTGGCATGCTCCCTAGCCTTGGGGTTCTCACCCCAGGCCCTGGAGCAGAGCTGGGCATCCAGGCCAGCTGCTCTCTGCATGGAGTTCAGGGGCCTGGGCAATGCCTGCTTGTTCTTCGAAGCCCCAGTGTGGGTTCTGCCTTTTCACAGCTGTAGGGGGCAGGGATGCCCAGACTTGCCCTTTTAGCTTCCCTCCCCTTGTCACCCTGGAAGAAGCCCATTTACCACATCCCTGCCTTGAGATAGGTAGACACCCATTGGGCTTGCCTGGCACACCTGTGAGCTGCCGGATGGCTGGGAAGACCAATCCTAGTCCAATGTATGTTTCTGTCTTCCAAATAACCATGTTGATTTTTCATGGTTTTGATTTAGAAGCTGAAGTGAGATTTCAGGGTTGGTTTGGCTTGGGTTCCCTTGGGAGCAGACATGGAGACAAAGATTTTAGTGGGGTTTTTAGTTTGTGAGGCAACCCTAGGTGGAAACACTGATGTGAAGTGAGGCAGGGAAGGAGTGTGTGCTTCTGAGGTGGCTGTGACAAAGCCACCAGCTGGGTGGCTTCCAACAACAGAATGTTCTGGCCCATGGTCCTGGATGCCAGGAGTCTGAAGGGGAGTGGTCGGAAGGGCCTCATCCTCTGAAGGCTTTGGGGAAGGTTGTGTTCTGTCCCCTCTCCTGGCTTCTGGTGGCCTCAGACGTTGCTTGGCTTATAGAAGCTTCCCTCCCATCCACTGTGTCCACATGACATCTTCCTACACTGACTTCCCTCTGTGCGTGTATCTCCAGGTTCAAATTTCCCTTTCATAAGGACACCAGTCATATTGGATCAGGGCCCACCCAATGACCTGAACTTCACTTGGCGATATGGTTTAGTTGTGTTCCTACCCAAATCTCATCTTGAATTCCCACATGTTGTGGGAGGGACCTAGTGGGAGGTAATTGAATTATGGGGGCAGGTCTTTCCCATGCTGTTCTCGTGATAGTGAATTAATCTCATGAGATCTGATGGTTTTATAAGGGCGAGTTTCCCTGCACAAGCTCTCTCTTTGCCTGCTGCCATCCATGTAAGATGTGACTTGCTCCTCCTTGTCTTCTGTCATGATTATAAGGCTTCCCCAGCCATGTGGAACTATAAGTCCAAAAAACCTCTTTCTTTTATAAATTGCATGCCTTTATTAGCAGCATGAGAACAGACTGATAAACCTGGTTTCCTCTGTAAAGACTGTTTCCAAATGAGATCACCTTCTGGGGTACTGAGGGTTATGACTCCAATGTACTATTCTGGGGGGATACAGTTCACCCCATAATAGAAGGGAAGGAAGCTAATAAAGGGTGTGTTGTCTCAGCTAGGGTGGTTCAGTTTCATGCAGTCCTTTGGAAAACGGTGTGGACCACATCCCAGTTACCCAGCTGAGGGCGAGGGAGTGGAGAATTAGATGGACTCCAGTGCCCCATTTGCCCTCTATATCCCCAGCCAGGCACACGCCTTGCCATGGTGCCCTTGGTGCTCAGCCCTCAGCCCTCAGTGTGAGGGATGGGGAACCTCTACTCTAGACCCCACATGAGGCTCATGCTGGCAGTACTCATGCTGGATAAAGCGGAATTGACCTCAATGTGGCATGTTCAGTATACTGAAAAGAAAATACTCTTAAAAGCACCTGAGCAGATTTACTGCTGCTCTGCAATATAATTCAATGTGTTGCCTTACATGAATTCACATTATGTGTGAAATATAATGCACAATTAGCTTTATTATATATGGTATATTTCTTGGTTAATTTCCAGCCCTACAGCTTTCTTGCCAGAGGGGCAGGGTTGAACTCAAATTAGTCAGAGTAGCTTCTGGTTAGCATTTCTCCTAAGTTCAGAGAGGGAGATGGAGGCCATGGTTGTTGGGAGGAGTCCTAGGTGAGCCTTGACCTTGGGGGAAGCAGCATCTGGCCGGGCGGCAATGACCAAGAAGGTCTGGACATCACAGTCGGAGACCTAGCAGAGGCACTGGGCTCGAGAGACCTTGGAGGAATGGCTGCCTGCCTTTCTCCATGCAGCCTGGGGGCTTGTGTGTTGTGTGTTTTCTTGTAAAGTGAGGAAAATCACGTTTCCTTTTTAGGAAAAACCCCCAGCACAGAAAGCTCTCCACAAGGCCTGTAAGGAGGCATAAGGTCCATAGGGAGAATTGGCAGCTCTTGGCAGGGGAGAGCTGCTTGGGTGCTTCAGTGCAAGGGGGACTGTGGGCCATGGCCAGGGTGGGACTTTGGGGACCCTGGAGGTTCCAGGATGCACCCAGACCCCTGGGGCTTCCATCAGCCAAAGACCCCCTGGGCACCTGCCCCCTGATGCCCAGATCTTTCTATGTCAGTCCTGTGCATCTGGTGGTGGGGGTCGTGGTGTGGCATGGCAAGGAGTGGGCGCTTCCCTGTCTGGCCCAGCCTCTGGCTTCTGGCTTCTGGCTTCTTTTTGGCTCGTTTGATGTCTGCTGAAGGTCTGGCTGGCAGGAGGAGTGGACAAGCACTTAGCATGCTTGGAGGCCACCCCTGTGTTCCTGGGTGTGTGGAATGCAGCTTAGCTCCCACATTTGCAGGGACAGGGAGTGTGGGACCCAGGAGAGGGCCAGATATGCGAGTTTGCCACATGGAATACCCGCTGGGGCTGTGTGGCCTCAGACACATTACATTTGGTCAGTCTTGCACCACTGTAAAGAAACACCCAAGGCTAGTAAATTTGTAAGGAAAAGGAGTTTAATTGGCTCCCAGTTCTGCAGACTGTACAGGAAGTAGGGTGCTGGCATCTGCTCAGCTTCTGGGGAGGCTTCAGGAGCTTCCAATCATCGTGGACAGCAAAGGGGGAGCTGAGGTATCACATGGGGAGAGCGGGAGCAAGAGAGGCAGGGAGGTGCCATACTCTTTCAAACAGCCAGAGCTCAGAGAACTCACTACTGTGAGGACAGTACCAGGCCTGGAGAGATCCACCCCATGACCCAAACGGCTCCTACCAGCCCCAACTCCAGTGCTAAGGTTTATATTTCAGCATGAGACTTGGGTGGGGACAAATATCCAAGCCATTTCACCTGTCATTTAACCCAAGAGAGCCTCCATTTTATCTTCTCTCCAGTGGGGCTAATAAAGCTGACCTCACGGAAGTGCAGAGAGGAAGGAACTGCATGAGATGGTTGAGATAGTTCTGTGCCTGGGGCACAGAAGGTACTTAATAAACCGAAACTCTGATTACTAATAACACGCAGTAGTTTTGGGATAGCAGATTTGGCTTCCTCAAGAGAGCCTTAGAGAGGTATCTTTACGGTCTACTATACAATGCTAAAGAGACAACTAAATTCCTGTTTACACGTAAACATAAACCCTCTGATTCTAACTGTGCCACCTTAAAAGACATATATTTATGCTTTCGGCTGCAGCTGTTCACATGTTTAAAAGTGGTGTGGCACTTGCGGAGTGATTATGCTAATGTACCTCAGGAGTTAAACAGTCGCGTGAACTGCGGTAGCCGTCTATTTGAACTACACTGTGCAAATAAAATGTTATCTTAAATAAGCTCCTAATATAACTCAGTAATCACTGTAGTGCTTTTTGGTGAAGTTGTGGTGTTATTACTGAATTTAGCCATTGAGTCTCAAATACCGAACCTTTGAGCAGACACCAGTAGTGCCCAAATGCTGAGTTCCTGGTCTAAAGGAGTTGAACATGGCTGTTCTTGCAGGCTGGGAGGGTGGGGAAGGGCTGGCATAGTGCAGGAGGTCCCAGTGAGCACAAGTGAAGGGCGATGGTACCTGCCGGAGGTGGCCCTCACCCTATGAGAAGCCTCATCAACTGAGCAGAACACCTACAAAGGTTGTGCAGTCTGTACATTCCAGTGATAGAAGAGAATCAGGTTTTGAGGGTGACTGAAGGACCAGTTATCCAAGTAGTGTGAAGGCAAACACAGACCGCAAATCTAATGTCTTGGCTCCAAAATTGTATTGCAGTTCTCATGCGGGTCATGTCATTGCACCTTATGTAGGGGAAGAAGAAAAGTAGTATCTGCTTGCCCTGGAAAAAGTCCTGGATCTGGAGTTGGAAGGCCTAGGTTAAGGGTAGCTGAGGCAGGTCCCTTTACTTCTCTGGGTCTGAGTATTAAGCAAGGCAATGCATTACCCAGAGAATACTTATTGGTCACCTATTAAATATTGAGCAGCATGAAGCACTTTCTAAACTGCAAGGCACTTTGCACATTTCAGGTAGTATTTGAATATCTGCCACAGTTGGGGTGGAGACGGCTTGCACATGTAGTCTGCTTGTCAGGAGATGTGGAGGAAACTAACATATATTTTAAATGCTTGCCATGTGCCAGACCTGTTCTCAGAGTTTTGCATAAATATTTGGAGGAACTTGCAACTCTCTGTGATGCTCATTTACATAAGGAGCTGAACAATTGCACTCTGATGAACAATCACAGCATGATCGTCATTTTTCAAGTGAAGACACGAATGCTCGGAGCAGCTATGGTGCTTGCCCTGATCACCCAGTTAAGAAGCAGAGGGCCCCCAGACTCCAGATCCACCTGTCCACGAGGCTACCTCCTTTTTCCCTCACCCCACTGCCTCAGACAATGGCAAACATTTGCCTTCTCTGATTTTATAGGTGAGCAACGAGGAATCTCAAGAGGCGGTTTCCACACCACGAACTGACATGGCACCAGGATCTGGAAGCTCTGGGCTTCTCTGTCTTCTAGAATTCTAGGGGCCTCACATGGCAGCCTCCTTGGTGAGTGTATTAGGCTGTTCTTGTATTACTGAAATACAAATAATACCTGAGACTAGGTCATTTATAAAGAAAAGGTTCACTGGCTCACTGTTCTGCAGTCTGTACAGGAAGCATAATGCTGGCATCTGCTCAGCTTCTGGAGAGGTCTCAGGAAACTTCCAATTGTGGAGGAAGGTGAAGGGGAAGTGGGCATCTCACATGTCCAGAGCAGCAGCAAGAGCGTGAGGAGGGAGGGGCTACACGCTTTTAAATAACCACATCTTGCAAGAACTCACTCGCGATGGCGAGGATCATACTAAGGGGGATGCTGCTGAACCATTCATGAGAAATCCGCTGCTATGATCCAGTCCCCTCCCACCAGGCCCCAACTCCAACACTGGGGATTCCATTTCAATGTGAGATTTGGGCAGGGACACACATCCAAACCATGTTACAGAGCCACCTACACAGAGAGGACAGGGAAAGCCGGCTGCTGGGCCTGTTCAGGGGTATGTCTGTCACATGGGGGTCTGCAGTCTGTACCTTCTAGAAGAATCACAGCATTTTTCTCTCACAGACACACAGAAACCCAAAGAGGCCAACTGCATCAGGTCTGGATTATCTATGATTTAATTTTGATTATTGTAAAATTAAACTTCCAGAGCTGTATAAAGTGTATTCTCAGTGAGTTTCCACACTGCCGGGGAGTGCTGTTGACCCTTCTGTTTGACTGGACGCACCCTCCCTCCCTGTCCTCCCTGCGAGGCGCAGTCTCATGCAGACTCTGTATGACTGTAGGATTAACCTTCCCATTCTGTGGACGAGGACATTCAGGCTTCGGGAGCTTGAAGGGAGTTGTCCAAGGCCACTCTGCTGATAAGTGAACCTGACCCACGAGATTTTCATTTATTAAATCCAGCACTCTTTTGCAACAGTGCAAATAGAAGCTTCATTCAGGATGGACTAGGGGATGGCCCGGGGCTGCAGGGCTGCTAGGGGCGACAGAGTGACTGAGGGGTCGGGAGAGGCAGAGGCGTCGGGATCAGGGACGGGCACTCCATTCTGGCCTCTGTCACCAGTTTGCCTGGAATCTGTAAAATGGCAGTTTGGCTGTTACAGACTGTGCTGTGCCTTTCAAACCACATGAGAAGCCTTAGCCTTCAGTACCTCACAATGGGACTGTATTTGGAGACAGAGGGCCTAGGTCTCTAAAGAGGTTAATTAAATTAAAATGAGGTCATTAGGATGGGTCCTAATCTGGTGTGACAGGTGTCCTTGTAAGAATAGAGATTAGGTCACAGACACTCACAGAGGGACGACCATGTGAGGACACAGGGAGGAGGTGGCATCTGCAGTCCAAAGAGGGAGGCCTTGGAAGGAATCAGTGCTGTGGACACCTTGACCTCAGACTTCCCGCCTCCAAGAAACTGCGAGAAATGCTTCTCTGTTGTTTAAGGCCCCAATGTGGTACTTCTTATGGCAGCTGGAGCAGATGAACACAGACGAGATCATTCCATAGTATGGACTTCCACCGACAGCAAACGCCGGTGTATAGCAACAGTGTTTCTTGCCTGCTGGTCACCATGGATTCATGAGCTATCCATGGGTCATGCTTGACTTGGAGTTGAACAAATGAGATTGGGTCCAGAGAGATTTCTGGGGCCTGAGGACTTGGAACTGGTATTTTTCTATCCAGGAGACACTTCCGTGAGCCCGCTTCCTTACTACCACTAACTCCTCTCAGATGCCTTGCATGGCAGGCTGATGGGTTCAACTGGCCCACAGAGTTCCACATCCCTGGCAGGTTTTGCCCAATGAGCAGGTATGTGTGGCAGAAGGAAAGAAGAGTGGCTCCTTAAGTAGTTGTATTATTCAGGGTTCTCTAGAGGGACAGGACTAATGTATATCTAAAAGGGAGTTTATTAAGGAATATTGACTCACGATCACAAGGTGAAGTCCTGCAATAGGCCGTCTGCAAGCTGAGGAGCAAGGAAGCCAGTCCGAGACCCCAAACCCCAAAAGCAGGGAAGCTGACGGTGCAGCCTTCAGTCTGTGGCCGAAGACCTGAGAGCCCCTGGCCAACCACTGGTGTGAGTCCGAGAGTCCGAAAGCTGAAAAACCTGGAGTCGGATGTTGGAGGGCAGGAGGCATCCAGCACGGGAGACAGGTGAGGCTGGAAGACTCAGACAGTCTCGTCCTTCCAGGTTCCTCTGCCTGCTTTATTCTAGCCACGCAGGCAGCTGATTACCTGCTGCCCACCCAGATTGAGGGTGGGTCTGCCTTTCCCAGTCCCCTGACTCAGATGTGAATCTCCTTTGGCAACACCCTCAAAGACGAACCCAGGAACAATACTTCGCATCCTTCAGTCCAATCAAGTTGACACTATTAACCATCACGGTAGTGTTGAAAGAGCAAAGAGAAAAATTGGCAATGATCTTCTCATGGTCAGAAGCCAGCAAAATGGGAATGGGAAAGAGTGTTATTCACAGTCCTTATTGGTGGAGCTAGCGGGCGCGGGAGGCATGTCTTGTCCAGCCTGTGCCTTATTACAGATGGAAACGGAGGGATGGGGGCACAGAGAAACAGTGCCTTGCCCCAGGCAGAGCTGATGCCACAGACTCCTGACCGCCACCCCCTGATATCCTCCCCAGACCATCCTCATTTGGGAACAGGAAAGGGAGAGAAGAGAAGATTCTCCTCAGATTCAGAAATGCCGAATGCGCAGCAAACAATGCGTTTGAGCCCTGAAAGACTTCTGCAGGCAAAATGGCCTCTGTTTGGGCTCATGCTGCCTTTGCTCGTTCCTCTCTGTCTGGAGAAGCTCTTAGACACAGCTCAGTGTTATCATCCCCCTATTGTGTGAAAACGACAGCGAAGGTCAGACAAAAGCGCAGCAGGCTTATTTCGACTCATCTGAAAATTACCCTCATCACCGGCATTGTAGAGGCTCCATCGTGTGGATGCGGTGCCAACTCCACACACTTTCTGTAGGTTGCCCGGGTGAGGAGTGCAGAGAAGGGGGAAGCATCACACCTTCCACAGACGGTGCTGGGCCTGGAAGGTCAGGTGCCTCCTCGGCCCATGTGTGCTGAGAACTTCCTAGACCTGGCAGTCCCTGCCTGGGTCTTTCCATGGCGGTGCTTTCCTAGAAAGGGTGTGTTCCTAAGGGACTTGTTCTGGGGTCTTTCTCTAGAGGGAGACGCAGCCATTCCCAGGCCAGGTGGATGCCACTTAACAGATCCTTGGACATCGTTGTCACCACTGTCGCACACCCCAGCATTTCTCTTCAGAGACGGTCTGACACATGAGCTTAGCAGCACTTGTAAAATGGAAACAAGAACAGGATTGGACGCGGGCAGCTGCTGAAGGTGGCCTGCGTTCAATCAAGTGAAACAGACAATAACCTTCACTGATAGGGCCGGCCCTGTGCATATCACGTCTGTGGTGTCCATACGCTCTCGGGGGTGTCACAGAGGGACTTGAGGACTGGCACAGCCAGGAAGGGGCCGAGCTGGGATCATTCACTCTGTCCTGTGCAAAGCTGAAACCTCTTCAGATGGCCACACTGCCCCCACTGGGGTGGTTTGCTGAATTCCCATGACCTGGCAGGCACTGGGACGACCAGCAGGGGCTTGCAGACACGCACAGCCTGGGAGTCTGTCCCAGAGCCTGGGTGTGGACCGGGTGGGAGATACAGGAGGAAAGGTGTCTTCAGGAAAATAAAGTCTGTCTTATTTTTAAAAAAGTAACACTTGTTCATTGCTGAAAGTTCAAAAATGTAAAAGAACGAAACGAAAAGAAAAAGCAACTACCTGTGTTTTCACAACCAGAAATTAACTACCGTTACTTTTTGGTATATTTTGTTTTGGTCTGTTTTTACTACCAATTAGTTTTCTCACATACTTGTGATTACCCATTGATGGTAGGCTTCAGTAGATAAAATCTAATTTTTTTTCATTTTCCATTTTATCATTGATACCTGTAGAGTGTGTTTCGTATGCAGACGGTACTCGATAAATGGTTTTAAACAAATCTGTAGAATAATATATATATCTATATATCTATATATCTGAATGACAGTATATATCCAGGTTCGCAGCCTTCTATCCTCATTTAAAGTTTAAATGTATTTCCCCACATTTTTACTGTGTTTTTCTAAATAGTGTCTTTTAAGTAAATGCATAGTTTAATGTACATATTTTAATGTACTTGACACTTTCCTACTGTTGAATATTTTAGACAATTTGCAAGTTTTAGAATATAGTATATTCTCAATAAACAATAATGAACATCTTTGTGTAGAAGGCTTTTTCCCCATATTCTGGGGTATTTCATTTGGATGGCTTCCTGGAAGGTAATTAACAGGTCAAAGTACTGAACATATTTGTTTTAAGTCCTTTGGCTACACATGGCTATAAGCATCTTTTCAAAGTGTCTGCTGACTTATATTCTCATCAGTAGGATGAGTGGCTCAGGCAGGCAGAATGTGAGGTCTGGAATCCAAAGGCCTGGGCTGACATCCTGGTGCTGTCACCCCCTTACAGGTTATCTTGGGTAAGTCCCCTGGGTCTCCATTTCCCTTTATGTAAAATGGAAGTGGTGGCAATAACTCACAGGACTGTGGTGAGAATCACATGAGCAAGGGTTGTGACGGTGCATCTCAGACTGTCAGATTCTGAAGTGTGAATTCTCTGGTGAAGGGACTTACTCTCAGATAGACATCAGGCCTGCAGCTCCCCAAGACTCAAGAGGTACAGACCCTTGGCAGTCAGGGGCACAGCACCCAGAGACTCGGGGTTACAACACCTTGGGACTCAGGAGTACAGCACCCTGGGGTTCAGTTGTGAACTGCCTGTGCTACCTGTGGCTGAGGTGTGCACACTCTGTGCTACCTGTGGCTGAGGTGTGCACACTCTGTGCTACCTGTGGCTGAGGTGTGCACACTCTGTGCTACCTGTGGCTGAGGTATGCACACTCTGTGCTACCTGTGGCTGAGGTGTGCACACTCTGAGCTACCTGTGGCTGAGGTGTGCACACTCTGTGCTACCTGTGGCTGAGGTGTGCACACTCTGTACTACCTGTGGCTCAGGTGTGCACCATCTGCGTTACCTGGCACTCAGGTGTGTAATACCTGTGGCTCAGGTGCACAGAACCTGGAACTTAGGAGTTTAGACCTATGAATCCCATGTTTTGATGTTCCTGTCCACCTCCTCTGCCCACTGAAATTTGAGCTGTAGCTGCTCAGATTCAAACAACTGGAACTGTGTTCCAGTTCCAGTGACTCAGGTCAAGGTTTGCTCAGTAGCCTGAGTATACAGGCTCCCTGTAACAGAGCAGTGAGCTTCTAGCACACTGTTTGCCAAAGGATTATGTCAAGAAGCACTTAGAAGTGAGCAGTAATTTCTTTCTCTGGTTAGATATGCTAGGGTCAAAGCTATCCTAACAGGTGTCTTCCTTCAGTGTAGAGGAAAAGAAGGGAACACAGATGGTGAATTGCAGTGCATGGTTGGCGAGGACTCAGCAACAGAGAGGAACAAGATCAGCAGAAGTCACAGGCAGAAAGGTGATTCACCTTCTAAGAACCTCTGTTTCATTTCACCCTCCCTTCTTCCCTACTGGCCTTCCCTCCCTTTGTGCTTTCACTCATTTATCCGGTATCTACATTGGATGGAATACGTGGATTAGAAAATGCAGCCCCTGCTCTTAGGGCCTTCTGGGTCTAGGAGGGAACATCAGGGTAAGAGAGCGGTGATGATGTGGTTGTGTGAGGGCTGGGACGGTGGGTGCTGGGTGCTAGGGAGCACGGAGACAGCCCCAGCTTCCCTCAAAGGCTCGGGGCACATGGGGGCCATATTTTAGGGACGTGCTGTGCAAAGGACAGTAGCATGGATCTCTGTTTGTGGCAGGGGCCTTCCCACAACGAACAAATTGGGCGGGAGGTGAGGCCTGGCTCTTGAAGCTGTCACACCGCAGCAGCGGGTTCTGGGGAGCACAGAGAGGTGGGTGCCATGGGGAAACCAGATGCCAGCTGGCTCAAGGGCAGTGCCTAGGCACCAAGTTCCACTCCTGGGGACGGAGGTCAACCATGAGCCCTGAGGCTCAAGAAAACCTCTCGGGCAGCTCACAGGTCCGAAGGGGATTGCGGAGGTTTTCACGGCTGTGCCAAGACTGTGTAGCACTTGTTAATTTCCTGAAGGAAGCTACATGGCTGCTCCCGTAGGTCCTTTTTCCTCTCACCTGGCTCACATGATAGGAATAATGCTTTCCCACAGCAGCGCGTCATCTGACCCGGGCCTCTTCCAGCGGCATAAGAACGGCTGCCTCGTGGGGTCCGTGCTGTCAAGTGTGGCCAGTTGGCTTTCCTCTCTCTTGTTCTTTTGGCTTTCCACTTGACACTTCACAGAAATGTGTAGGCAGTAGAGATCCCATATCAAAGGAAACCAGCATCACTAGCTACAGTGTCTCCATCACCTGCTACGTGCCACGCCTTGGGCTTGCAGGATGACATTTAGTTCCTGGGAAAACCCCCAAAGTAGCAATCATTATTTGCCATTTTACAGATGAGGATCTGAAGCTTAAAGATATTAGGTGACTTACACACAGCTGGCAAAAAGCAGAGCTGGAATCTGCTTCAGGGTAATTCAATTCGAGGACACACACTATCAACCACTTCTCTATATTCCTCGCAGTGGAAGGAGAAGGCATGGTAACATATAATTTGTCAAATGGGCCATGCAACATTGTTGAAGAAATGGACATCCTATGCTGAGGTGAATGGGTCCCCAGTATGTCTCTAGGTGGGGCTGACATTCTATATATCAGTAGATAAAAGCATAATAAATATTGTGGAATGTTAGAAAACCGGGAAGTTAAAAGTGGAAGTAAACGAAATAGAAGTGGGATGACAATCATACAGAAGAAAGGCAATGTTTTAAGAAGATGACGTGCTTTCTCACAAGGACCATACATGTGCCTCAAGATTCCTAATATCTGTTGAATGATGTATCAGGACTATTAACTGAGAATGAAAGATTGTCATGAACAGCCAATAACTGGGCAGGCTTAGAAGGGTCCCTGCTATTCATGCACTGTTCCTGCAAGTAACTGCTTGCTTCTGCTCCGGAAACACACAGATGGGTCATAGGGACAGGCTGATGACTTCTCAATGTCTGAAGGATAATCAGGAGAAAGGGATTAAATAGTCATTCGTGGGCCAAGTTGTAGAACATGAGTCGGGGGGGGGGAAACATACCGTGGTGAAAACATACCTCAACGAAAATGAGGCAGTTTATGATTAATAATAAGATCAATAATAAACTTGAAGTTAAAAGATTGATGGCCTTGAGATCAGCTTTACTTCAGACTGTAGCACGTATGCATGTGAGATGCGGGTTGCCTTAATTTTTCTGAGCCCTGGCTTCCTCTTCTATAATGAAGATGGTGACATAATGTATAATTCACAAGGTAGTTGTATGGATTAAAGAGACGATACACTTGGAGACACCCGGACTTGCTGTTGTCCACCAAGAGCTCAACAAACAGGATTTTCTCTCCAACACTTACGGCTGTCTTTGAATGGAATGACCTGCCTTCATGGTTGGGGAACAGCCCAACATTGGAGAAATTTAAGAAAAAGTTAGAGGACCCTTTTGATGGGATAAAGTGGAAGGAGGAGATTCTGACACTGGGAATTTCCAAATCCGACGGGGCCCAGGGGTCTGGTGGATCCACCAGGCCTTTCACAGGGATCAGGAAGGAGCAGCCTTCCCGGCCAGCTGCCTCCTGCCTGATAAGGAAGGACATCGGTAGAAATCCATCCAAACGAAACAGAGGGCTGAAAAGCACAGTGGCTGGAGTAGGACTGTTTCCTGCGGAGGTGTGTCCTTGGTTACGATCCCTGGTCAGGGGAGGGGTGTTGCACTGGGGAGCCCTGGCATGTCCTCCAGTCACCACTGACACCAGAGGACGAGACCCAGCTCCGGTCCCATGGCCAGCGTCCTTGTGTTCTAGTTGGAGAGGAAGACACATTTACATCCAAAGCTTAATAACTATAGGAGCAAACTTACGAGCTGCGCTGAGCTGCGCTGAGGGAGGAGGTGGAGGGAGGCATGATTACTTGGCATCAGAGTGGCCGGGAAATGTTGGAAAATGAATGAGCTCGAAGGGCTTTGATTATGGGTGGTATTTGGGTACCTAAAAAGGTGTGAGCCCAGAAATCTAGGCAGAAAGCCTGATGGGAAGAAAACCCCAGGGTTGGAAGGCTCTGGCAGGTCTATTTCAGGGCTAGCAGCAGCTGTCTTTGCTGTAGCGGGGAGAGAGCTTGAGGAGGGGTGGAAGAGCGATGGCAGGTCCCGGCTGTGTGGGGCCTCGGCTGCCAGGTTCTCCTCTCGAGCTGGATGGTGATCTCTGAACAGCAGGCTGGTGTGGCTTTCTTACTCCTGAAGCTACGTGGACCAGGAGGGGTTCAGTACAGGCTGTGAATTGACTGGCAAGTTGCTGGGAGGTTTTCTGGTCAGGGCACTCCGGGAAGGTTAGTGTGCTGGGGGAAGGAACGGGATGGAAGAATGGGAAGAACTTAGTAAATGGGAAGGGAAGACAGCTCAAACGGAGACTGTGTGGCTATGAAGACGAGAAAGAGGAATCAGAGAGGAGGCTCACTTTTCTCAGGCCACTCAGGGGAGTGGGTGGATTCTGGGAGACAGAGTGGTTGCTGCCGGATGGACCTGCCAGCCCTTACTGAGAGTTCCCTACTTCTGACACATTTCAGAGGCCCAGGAAGGCAAATTCAGCTGGTTGGGGTTTCCAACAACGTGACTGTTGGCAGCAGTGAGATAAGCCACAACGCTGACCGTCCCCTGAGCACCTGCCATGCAACAAGCAGCGTGGGGGACTTTACCCACATCACCTGCTGTAATGCCAGCCCTCGGCGGGCAGATGATCACCCAACACCCCCGAGGAAGCTGACAGGAAACAACTGAGTGGACAGCTCAGTGTCCCTGGGCAGTGAGAAGCTCTGGGATGGAGCCTGAGCACCCTGATGTCCCAGCCTAGCTTCCATCTAACACAGCAGCATGCTCTTCTTCACGTGTGGCGGGTCCAGGAGCAACCCCAGCTGGTGTCCTCCGGCCATTCCCTCTGCAGCTCAGCATCCAGCCCCTGCTCCCCTCAGGGAGCTCGAAGGCCAGTTCACCACAAGATGGTACCCAGGGCTGGGTCAGAAGCAGCTCTTCAGTGGCTGTGGATTCCTTCCAGAAGGTGGTGACTCATCCTCATAGAAATTCTCCAGTGCCTCAGGATTCAGAAGGGCCACTGAATGTTCACTGGCTCCCAGGGGCATCTCTCCATCACTTAATTCACCACCAGTCAGTCACTCTGCCGGCCAGTCTGTTGGAGCTCAAGGTTCTAAGCAGTAAGCACAGATGTGAGGAAAGTCAGATTGTTCCAGAGTCGTCATCCTCCTTTGCCTGGCACCTCTCCCCACTCCAGAGCACGCTCCTCCTGCCTTCCTCCTCCCACGGGGCCAGAAGTACTGAAGTCAGCACCCCTGCCGAGTTAAATGTGTCAGATCTCCCA
Source organism: Saimiri boliviensis (assembly GCF_048565385.1). NCBI lineage: Eukaryota > Metazoa > Chordata > Mammalia > Primates > Cebidae > Saimiri > Saimiri boliviensis. The sequence continues at coordinate 8,224,705 of NC_133449.1, read as the reverse complement.
TCTGCGTGAAACACCCGTTGAGCATCTGCTGCTGGACAGGCGCCAACAGGGCAAGTTTCAGCTCTAAGGTGCCCACAGGGGACAAAGACAAATCACATCATTTGCCATCAGGACATGAAGTAGAAATAGTAAATCCCTTAAGAGAAAATAGATGTAAGGGACATGGAGCTCTATTTCTTTGTTGCTGAGGCCATGTAAGGAAACTCCAGGGAGAGGAGGGCACTGGAGCTGGATGGGGAAGGGCATTCCTGGAGGAAGGAACAGCATCTGGAAGTGCAGAGGCAGTCCAGAAAGGGAGGGAGGGAGGGCCCTGGGTTGGAACGCAAGGAGTGTGTCAGCAGGTAAGCCTGGAAAGTCGCCAGCTCATGGAAGGCCTGTAAGCAAGACCACGGGACGTGCGTCTTACTCTCTGAGCAGAGGAGCCACTGGAAGGGTGCGGCGGATGTCATGGACTGAGTTGTGCTCCCCCCCCAAGCAAAAGCTATGTGGCGGTGTCCACTCCCATGCTTCAGAATGTGGCCTCATTTAGAAATTGGGCTGCAGGGGTAATTCGTTAAGATGAGGTTGTATTGCAGTAAAGTGCCCTTGTAAGAGGAAGGGAAGGCATGGAAACACAGGGAGATGCCATGTGAGGACAGAGGCAGGGACAGGGGCACCCACTGCAGGTCAGAGGCGCCAGGGCCTGATGGCCACACCAGCGGCTGGAGACAGGCAGGATTCTGTCCACAGGGATCAAAGGGGGCAGGGCCCCGGCAACACCTTGATGTTGTACTTCTGGCCCCAGAACTGGGAGAGGATGCGTTTCTGTTGTTTTAAGCTGCCCGACTGGCTCGCCTGGTCATGGCAGCCCTGAGAAGTGAACCCCTGGGGTGGGACGCACAGACGCCACTGTCTGATGAACCTCTGATGACCCTCTCACCTGGTGGTCCGCCTTGGCCTTGGGCCCCAGTGGTGGGCATGGGCCACATCTCAGCTCACTGCCCCCTCCAATGTTTGCACGATCGGGCGGCTGCTGTTTCCACCTTACCCCAGATGGACCCCCAGCTCGGATAACCTGTGGATTGGGTTGTCAAAAGCTTCAATTCTTTTTTTATTCTTTTTTCTCTGTGAAGAGATACAGGCTTTGGGAAGACAGGCTATTATACAAAGTGTAAAGCAGAGTGTAAAAGTCCTTGTGCGTGAATAGGGGGAATATTCCAGAGGAGGTGCTCAGGCCAGAGAGGAGGGAGGAGGCAGGGACGTTGATGCCGCTGACATTGCACTTGTCAATGGCAGTGCGGTGGCTCCGACGGTCTTGTGTCTGATTGAGGAGAAACGCTATGTGCTGCTGACTGCATGTGGTTAAACCAAGGTTTGTGTAGCTACTTCTACACATGTTAGGATAAACAAACAGAATTGAGGGGCTGGTTTCAGCTTAGCACTGCAACCTGTTTTAACCTGGCTTGGCCAGCTTCGCATCTCGTTGAGGGAGGTGGCTGCATTATTGAAAGAGATCATTAAAATCACTTTCCTGTTTCCCGCTGTGTCCTGCCCAACCCTTCTCCCTCCCACCTCCATTCCGGCTCCTTCACCAGCCTGTTTGTTCAGAGGCGGTGGAGGAAAAGTCACCCTTGCTGGATATTGATAGAAGGGCTGCCTGTGTCTTGCACACTAAGGACATTGTTTAAGTGGTGCCACCTCTGTAAAAATATTGGTTCTGTATTGTCGCCAAGATTTCTGAGTTATCTATCAACCAGCACTCCTTGTGCAAACTCAGTCTGCCTTCTGACAGGTTTAATCAGCGCGCATTCCTTTTTAGAAAATGTTCACAGTATTTGCGAGCTTGTCTTCTCTTCCTCCCTGCCTGCCCCAGCAACCCTAGAGTGACGGCCATGTGAAGCTGTTCATCTGAGGCAAGACAGGGTAATTATAACATGAGAATGGGCAGGAGAATTCTCTCTACAATAGATTGGGAGAGAAATCATCTCCCTTTCAGACTAGCCTGTCTGTAGGGAATATCTTTAGCCAAAGATTAAAAGCAAAAGTGTCCTCATCAAGCTAGAAGACCCCAATTTACTTGAGACTCCGGTGTTTAGATTCTGGGACTCTCAACGAAGTCAAGATTTTGAACTGCAGGTATCCACTAGCTTGGAGAAAAAAGTGTAGTGGTATTTACTTTGATGAATTTGCCTTGAAAAACAAGAGTGTTGCAATTCCGAGGCACTCAGCAAACCCTGCAATTCTGTTTTTGTAAAATAATTCTGTACAGCAAAGCAGACTGACCTGAACGAAGTTATCACTTCAGCCATTAATCTATTTGGGATCAGAAAAGGTTATTTCCAAGTTCTAAGAATAATAAGAAGCTCAAATCTCCTAGACATTAGATTAACATTTGTAAAAAATTAAGCGTGGTCAGAAGTTAATAATAAAACATGCTGGACCTTTACAGTAACTGGTTTAATAGAGAGAGTATATAGGACAATAACCGGAGAGAATTACCAGATAAATTTCCGCCTGCCTTTCCTCAAAGAATGTATCTCGATTTATTAGAAACCCCCACATCTCTTAGAGATGGCTGTCTGAATTTATGCATTTACAGTAGGGAGGAAATTAATCAACATGTAGTTGGAGCAGTGAGCTGGCACCTGGGCTCATCACTTCTCTGCTCCTGACTGAGTGACACTGGTCAAAGCAGTTAACCTCCGTGCAGTTCAGCTTCCCCACCTGTACAAGAGGAACATGGCTTCTCAGCTGCCCTGCAAGGGGTAAAAACGCATGAACCAGCACCTGGGAAAAGAAAGGAGAGGGCTCAGAGACTGGGTGAAGGCAGCAGGGAAGAGTATTCCCAGGCCTTGAAGTTCGGCCCTTTCTCGGGGCTGACGTTCGCAATGTGCACTTCCATGTTGACTTGGCCTGTTACTCGAAAATACGGAAAACAAATATGAACTCAAGATAAGGCAACACGAGCAATGCAAAGGCCGATTAGCCTGAAAGAAAGAAAAAAATCACCGTATTTTAAAATGATAGCACACGATGGCTCCCTGGATCGCTCATAAATTCCTGCTTTGTGGCAGCAAGAACGTGTTCAAGAAATTAGTGCCAGGGTATCTCAGGGCAGCTTTCTAACCGCGTCCGATCTGCACGCGTCGCCATTTGCCAAAACTCTTCATCGCTGATAAGGTGCTTGTTAGAGAAACGGGAACTAAATTTATAGTCGGCTTTTGTGAAGCCAATTTACATGTTGTACTGCTGGAACTTAGAACTAAAGGGAATGTGCTCGAAGCCAAAATTGGCTTTGTGGCTCCAGTTTCCTCAGCTCAGCACCACCTGCCTCCAATCAAACTGTCCAATTACAGGAAACAATTGTTTTCTTGCTTTCTGGGAAGTGAAGAAATTCATCCCGTAAAGGACTGATTTCTAAATGTTTCTTTTTTTCTTTCTTAAAAAGAAATAAAAAAGATCAGAAAAGACCAACAAATCCAAAACATCAACATTATTTGGGGGAGAAAGTGTTTCCCTAACAAATTGCCTTCGAAGTTCAAAAACCAGAATATTGCTGTCTACAAACTTTGGTGTTACTGACCACAGATACCTACTCTGTAATTACCTCTTATAATAACATTATTAGCCATTCAGAAGAAAGGTTTTTCTCTTTTAACATGTGAGGTAGTAATTAAAGGCTGCGAATTTCACAGGTGAAATCTTGCAGAAAGTACGATTCTAAAGTCAAAGAATTTCCTGATCCACCTCTGCCTAATTAAACTTTCTTCTCAAAATAAAATCTTCTATTTGAAACAATTATATCAGGGCAATGATACTAGTTATCTTTGAGCCCAAGTCTCATGTATTTAAGCTCTAATTTGACTTTCTACAGCTCATTTCCTGAAATGGTTAAAATAGCAGCAAAGAAGTTGAAAAGAATATAAGCCTCTGGTCACATGTAGAGAGTATTTAGCATGCACTGAGCATAGGTGATAATTATAGTACATTCTTCCCTCTGGCAGGTAATATTTTGATGGAACTAACAAACAAACTTCACTTGGCTTGTTTCTAGTTCATCTCTTGAGTTTCTCTTTTTAAAAATGAAACAGAAGTGCTCAATATTTTATGATTCAATAAAAATCATGACCTCGTGGAAACCACTTACTGGCACTTTTCATATCATTCCTCAGACATGTATTGACCTTACAGAGGCAACCTCCAGAAGCTTACGTTTATGACGTTGTCTTTGTGCTCCAGTAGGAATTCACTTAAGTTATTCAGGGGAATAATTCCACTCCATTCCAAGGGAGTTCTCCAGTGCATTGGATGTTAGCTTCTAAGAATCCGGCTTGCCTCCTCCAGGAAGCCTTCCTGGTTGACATCAGCGAGAAGCAAGCTCCCACTTTCCTGCCCTGGCACTGGCCCTGCATGGGGCTCTGTCCCGGGTGGTGGTTTTACTTCTGCCTTATAGTGCGGCCCTCAGTGAACAGGACTCACTGAGGACCAGTCTGTCGCTCTTTCATTTGCTAGAAGTGAGAGAGTGGAGGCTTGGTGCTTGGTAAAATAAATGAGAGGATGATCTTCCTCCTATTTTTCTATTTCTTCTGAGGTCCCTTAAGGGTCTTTTCTCTTCTCCATGTCCCCTTGGACTCTTTCCTTAGCACCTTTTCTTATATTCTGCACACACCTTGGGAGGTCACATATACCTCTGTGATTTCGCCTGTAACTGGTGGTCCCCAAACCCAGAGGCCTGTATTCTTATCCTGCTCTGTGGAAAACTTGGGGGTGGAATTGGGGGGGTGGTGGTAGATAAACAAATGGGCTTCAGAATTGGAGTCCCCTGTGCTGTATGTGCCTGGGTCATCCATATACAAATGTGGGGCCAAGCTCAATATCCTTGAGCCTTAGTTTTATTAGCAAGTAGGAAGGCATGATACCAGCTAGAAGTACCTGGAGCTGCTAAGTGGAAACCAGTGTTCATACGTCCATAGCCCGGGTGCCTTCCTGAGCTTTAGATGCATAAAGTACAATGCTTGCTGTCTGCAAACCCTAGATCTGCCGTAACTGGCACGGTAGCCAGTTGTACATGTGGTGGTGAACATTAATTAAAATGAAAGGAAGTTTAAAACACAGCCCCTCACTTGCATTAGCTACGTGTCACATATGTGGCTCATGGCTATTGTATTGGACAGGGCAGAGCTGTAGAACATTCCAGAACATAGCACAGAAGAATTCCACTGGGCGGTGTTGCCTATTGCCCTGGATCCTCCACTGGTGTCCCAGCTCAGATCTCCTTTAGCGTCCTCCTTCCCCGTGACTGGCCCTGCCATCCACCCTGCTGTGCAAGCTGACCACCATGGGCCAGCCTTGGACGGATACGCTAGCCTATGGTTAACAGGGGACCCTGGAAGCCGACGGCCTCGTACTGCGTGTCATAGCTCTGTGGTCTCAACTGCTTTTTGTCTCTGTTTTCTCATCTGCAAAATGGGGACAATACCAGCTCCTATGGTAGGGGATTTTGAAGATGACAAAATAATGCAAGTCAGGTCCACAGTGGATGCAACGCAGGTGGCACGTGCCCATCCTGATCATCTGTGACTGTCCTGGAGCTCTCCTCCCTCCTCACATGCAGCCTCCAGCTCGGTGAACCTGCATCCCTACAATCAGTCAGTGCCTTCCCCAGGGCGGCCCGGCTTCCCACTGTCATCCTGCAGCCTCTCACCCTGCTCCTGGGCTGCAGGCTGCCCACACCCTCCTTTCAGAAACCTGCATCTGATCAGGTTCTGCCTTGGCCAGAAGGTCATCAGCCAAGTCTCTGGTGTCTTAGAGCACAGTTCTGCCTCCCTAGCACAGCACATGGGCTCCAAGAGGGCTCATCACCCCTCTTACGCCTCCCACGGAGGGAGTGGGCTTCTCTGTCTCCTGTCTTTGGACACGTTGCTTTCTTCCCCCCATGCAACTCTCTGCCCTCATCCCAGCTCCATCTGGCTCTTTTCTCCTCCTCAACATCCTTCACACTTAGCTCATTTCAGGCTCACAGCCCTGAGGCATCCCTCCCTGCACATCCCAGCTGGGCCCCTCGAGCCTCAGGTGGGGCTCCTGGGCATCCTCTGATTTTGCGTCCTCAGGACCTGGTGCTTGTTTCCATCCTAGCAACCTGGAAGCGGTTTCTCCAAAGCAGGGGCTGAGCAAGTCTTAGCTTTGTTTCCTGGGGCGTGACACCCAGGAGGCATCGGGAGGGGCCTGAGAGGCTCTTCACTGTGTGAACGGACCTGCTGGCCACAGCAGATTCTGTGTTCCCTCCCCACGTGTGCTGCTGCCCCCACAAAAATGCATTTCAGATGCTGAATGTCCACATCTCACGATGCTCTGGTGACTCGGGGGATCCCTGTGAGATGGGGGCTTTCCAGCAACCTAGATAACAAAACCACAGAGCAGCCTTCCCCTATGGTGACCTAGTTCTTAATTCCTGTAGTTTCAACGCCTATCACAGCAGAATTCTGATGAGGCAGGGCTCTTTCGCTGCTGGCATTTGATGAGAAAAGGGAATTGAAATGTAGGTGATTGATTTGGACCTGGAGAAGCTGATTGGATGTCACCCTGTTCTTCCCGACATTGGGGAACTGGTCTGTGCACAGGGGACTTCCTGTGACCCCTGTGGGTCCACCGGAAGTTCTGGTTTCTCCCCATGGAATGGGGGGCAAAGGCTGCCTTGTCAAACGCGGCCCGAGAGATTGATTACCTGGGCTCTTGCAGCCTCTCTGGGTGAGTTTCTCAATTAGAATGAAAAATCTGTAACGATTCTTCACCCAGATCCTCGTTTGTCTTTTCGGAGCTGAAGCAAAAAATTGAACTCTCTGAGTTGGCTTAATTGAGTTCATCCACGAGGCCACAGGGCTGGTGGCTGCAGCTCCCGGGCTGATGGGCACACGTGCCTTCCCTCCAGCCAGAGAAGGGCTGAGAGGGCAGGCTGGGGCCCACCGTGCCTCTGGGGGATCAAGTCCATGCAGCCTTTTAGCAGGAAAGGGAAGTGAGGACGTTAGCATGGCAGGTTGATTTTTCTCCCTGTTTTTCTCTTGGTGATCTCTTACTCAGCACAAACATCCCCTCCCTTAGGGAATCTTTTCCTGCCAATTCCCATCTCTTCCCAAACCACGTTGGCCCAGGCGTCCCTCCCGTGGCCTCCCTTGGCTCTTTCCGACGCCCCTGTCCCAAAACTTCTCTTATTGGATGAGGATTCCTGGTGACTGCTCAGCAACCTGGCAGTCCCTGGAGGGCAGAACGTGATTTTATTTTAAAATCCCTCAGAAGATTCTAACAGTTCATGGGGCAGCCGGGGCCAACACCCCGCCTATGGGGTGCCTGGGATCTGTAAGGAATGAGGGGAGCCATGCAGCCATTGTTGGCCCTGACTGCCCTGTAAACTGTTAGAATCTTCTGAGGGATTTTAAAATGAAATGCAGAAGCTTGGGCCCCACCCTGGACCAATGGAATCAGAAACTCTTAGGAAAAGGCCTGGATACCAGCATTAAACAACATCCCTTAGGTGTTTTTATTTGCAGATAGGGAAAAGAACAGCTTGGAACAGCAGAAACGGGCCTTTGAAATCTGACTGCTTGGTCTGGGATCAGGGCTTCCCTCTTGACTAACTTGGCTTTCCTCATAAAGATTCATGTCAGGGGCTGTCATGGTGAGCCAGGTGAGGTTGCTGCATTCTAGATACTGTGTATAAAGCACCTAGAATAGATGTGCACGCAGTGACTTTTATTCTTGTGGTTGCAAATGCTTGGTGGTGCACATCAGGCACGCAGAGTCGGTGGTAGGCAAGACCTGATTTGAACAAGTTACCAAATATTTGAATGTGGGTGGTTTGCCTTTTCTGAGTCTCAGTTATCTCATTGTGAAATGGGCTTAATAATATTGCCCGCATATCCGAGATGTGAAAACAACCTAAAACAATGTCTATGGAGAGATGAATACATACAGAAAATGTGGTCCATCTGTACAGTGGAGTATTATTCAGTCTTTAAAAAGGAGGAAATCCTGAAGTATGCAATGACATGAATGAAGCTTGAGGACAATTATTGCAAGGGAAATAAGCCAGTAACAGAAAGACAGATATTGCATGATTACACTTATATGAGGTCTCTAAAATAGTCAAATTCATAGAATCAGAGTGTGAATGGTAGTTGATTACCATGGGTTGAAGGGGTGGAAAGTGGGGAGTTACTAATCAATGAGCATAAAGTTTCAGTCAAGCAAGATAAATAAGCTCTGCAGATCTGTACAACATTGTACCTATAGTCAACAATAAAACACTCTGCACTTAAATATTTATTGGGAAGATAAATCTCACGTTTCATGTTCTTACCACATTAAAAAAATTAATTGCATGGGAAAAAGAATATGACCCATATCATAGACATGTAAGCATTCAATGAACCAAGACATTAAAGTAATAAGTATTTGATAATTGGTAGCTATTTTGGATTACTGTTATTATTACTATTAGATTGCTGGCCAAGTTGGTGAAGTACACAGGGTAAATGCCAACTGATGTTCACAGGGACAAAAACAATTGGATTATCATATATGACTTGTGGTTATTTGGACTTCCCTTCTAAAGTATATCTCTTGAAGTCTTGAACTTCAAGGAAACACCTAACACCTTGATTTTTGACCTTTATAAATCAAAATATTGATTAGACGTTGTCTTTATTATGTAATGTTAGATTGGTGAGCTTCCAATTCATTTATGGAGTCAAAATAGATTTTCATTTGCTAATTTCTGTTAACAAGGCAAAAAGCTTTCTTAAATAAACAATTATATTTTTAGGGAAGTGTAAATTAAAGCACTATTCTTAATTTTGCTAAACTTGTCCTCCCTCTAACTGTGTAATTTACTCTGACGCTCTCCCTGTTCTTGAGGCTGCTAAATCATGAAGCTCTTAGCCAGCCCCCAGTTTGAGCTGTTAGACGCATATGAATGTGATAGAGCTTTGGTTTGGGCTCTAGGGTTGTGGACTGGGAGTCAGAGTTAGAGGTTTGGTAGTTAAGCCACTGCAGCCCATGCGCTTTCTCCCCAGCTGAGGCTGATGGAGTTGGGGAAGCCACAATCCACACATGTGCCATTCAGCCTTCTAGTACCAGGATGGATGGATGAATGGATTCTAGCCAGGAAAAAACAATCAAATGCTGAAAAATTATGGAGAAAATTATGAATATCTAATTCATTTGTCTCTTGGCTCAGGATGGGTTGGCTCAGAGCTGCCATCAGAGGGATAATCTGAACTTCCTCCCCAAGTACTCCCAGTTATTTTTGGCATCCCCCTCAAGCCCCCTAAACCAGGTCACTTGGGGGCATTGGCATCTTCTTCTCTATCCAGGGCTGGTGCCTGTGAATAAACAAGCAGGTATCTTGCTGTTGTCTCAGCCTGCCTCAAGAAGGTCACTGTCCCAGGCATGGTGTTACCTTCAAGGGTTCCCCAAATTTCCAAACCTCAGAGAGGTTCTAGGCTTGCTGCAGACACAGAATGAGTGAGTTTTTCCCAACGATCCTAGATCTGAAGCAGCTCTGCTCTCCAGAGGCCGCCTGTCTCTTCTTCCCCTTCAAGAAGCTGGGACTAGCTGGGGAAGAGATACCATAGGCACCCCCGTGTTGTTCCCTGGCCCCTCCTGGACTCACAACCCCTTCTACTCTCTCTCCTTGTACAAAATAATACCTTCCTTGTTCACCCCTGGGTGCAGACAGACACTGATGTTTGTGTTCAGGGGAGAGTGTGGCAGTCTAGACCTTAGCTCTACCAGCCACAGCTCCCGCTTACACACACATAATTCAAACCAAGCTCATTAAGCAGCCAAAAAAGACAGCCTAACTTGGTAGTGTCTTCCTCGAGAACAATTTGACAATATTGATTAAGAGCCTTAAAAATGTTCATAGCCTTTTACTCGGTATTTTAACTCTTAGGAATTTATTCTCAGAAAATATTCAGGTAGGTGCATCAAGATCTATGTTCAAGGATTTTTGTTTTAAAATCTATCTCACTAATATACATGTAAAATTAGAAATTAACAAACTTAATGTCCATAATAGAGGAATAAATAAATCCGATGTTTGCATATATATAATAAAATATTTTAAAGCCATGAAAATCACATTGAAGATTAATGATCTAGGAAGATGATGTTGTAATGTTAGGTTTAAACTATTAGACATAAAATTGTAGATACAGTGTAGTGCCATAATGTAGAACATGTATTAAACATAGCATATATTTATATATATGCATGAATGTGTGTATACATATGTGCGTGTGTGTGTACACGTATCAGAAAGAATGCCCTGAGATATCAAGAGTAGCTATACCTGGGGAATGAGACTATTATAGTTAATTTTCTTTTCCTTTTTCAGAATATTCTTTCTGTTTTCTCTTAAGTTTCTGTGATGACCACGTAAGACCTAAAACAATACTTTACAATGGTGCAAGCGACAGAAGTTACCAGAATCTCCAGGACACAATCCTGCAACTTGAAAAGTAGGGCATGCTATTCCAGGTCTCCTTTGTGGGGACCTCCCAAGCCTGCTCTCTCTCTTTGGTGCCACGGACTTTTCCAAGGAGGCAAAGAGCTGGTCCAGACCAGGAGTAGAGATAGGATGGACCAATGTGATATGGTTTGGCTCTGTGTCTCCACCCAAATCTTTTCTTAGGTTGTAATCCCCACATGTCAGGAGAGGGACCTGGTGGGAGGTGACTGGATCATGGGGGTGGTTTCCCCCATGCTGGTCTCATGATAGTGAATGAGTTCTCATGAGATCTGATGGTTTAACAGTGTTTGGCAGTTGCCACCCCCCCATTCCCTTCACGTTCCACCATGATTTAAGTTTCCTGAGGCCTCCACAGCCATGTGAAACTGTGAGTCAGTTATACCTCTTTCCTTTACAAATTACCCAGTCTCAGCTATTTCTTTATAGCAGTGTGAAAATGGACTAATACACTATGTCTGGAGCCTGGTGCCCCAGACAGCTACCATCCCCCATACTTTGGGGCCCTGAAGTGAGATACCCTGACTGCTTCCAAGGTTCTGGGTTTGTCTCAGGACTGTGCTTCATTTCCTGGACTAGTCTGGTGTCCTGCTGGGTAGTGGACAGCAGAAAGGAAGACTCAGTCTGCACTGGTATCCCAGCTCCACTACATAAATGACGTAGGGGGCAGGTCTCCTCACCTGTAAAATGGGGACAGTAATACCATCCGCCAGATGATAAGCGAGATGACGTATGAAAAGAGCTTGGTGTTGTACCTGATATACAGCAAATGCCCCGTCATTGGTGTGTGTGCATGCACATGTGTATGTATGTGTGGTGTGTGTCTGTGTGCATTTCCCATTTGACAAATGTCATCCAAAGTCATTTTCAGCACTTACCTCTTAAAGCTTTTGATTAATGTATGCCTAGTATTCTTACTGGACCTATGCTGGGCAGAGTATATGGGAGTTTCTTGGTTCTGAGAAAGAGGAGAGAATCAACATCTCTGGACAGAATTGCTCTTGCTCTGAGGATGACTGCTGACCAGCCCTGAGGACTCTCTGTCCACTCTCCTCACAGTCATGAGGCTGGACCACAGCTGCCTTCAGGGACCCCATGTCCAGGTGCACCTGCTGAATGGAAAAGTCAATAAACAGTTGCAAATACAAATTAACTCAATGAGGGAATTTTAATTATGAGAGGAGGCTAACATTAGATTCATCCTCACCATCATTATCATCACCATCATTATCACCATCACCATCATTATCACCATCACCGTCATTATCACCATCACCATCATCATCATCATCACCATCACCATCATCATCATCATCACCATCATCATCATTATCACCATCACCATCACCATCATCATCAACATCACTATCACCATCACCATCATTATCACCATCACCATCACCATCATTATCACCATCACCATCACCATCATCAGCATCACCATCATCATCATTATCACGATCACCATCGCCATCATCAACAACACTATCACCATCACCATCACCATCATTATCACCATCACCATCATCATCATCATCACCATCACCATCATCATCATCATCACCATCATCAACATCACTATCACCATCACCATCATTATCACCATCACCATCACCATTATCACCATCATCATCATCACTATCACCATCATTATCACTATCACCATCACTATCACCATCACCATCACCATCACCATGATTATCACCATCACCATCATCATCATCATCACCATCACCATCATCATCACCATCACCATCATCAACATCACTATCACCATCAACATCATTATCACCATCACTATCACCATTATCACCATCATCATCATCACCATCACCATCATTATTATCACTATCACCATCACCATCACCATCATTATCAACATCACCATCACCATCATTATCACCATCACCATCACCATCATCATCATCACCATCACCGTCACCATCATCATCAACATCACTATCACCATCACCATCATTATCATCATCACCATCACCATCACCATCATCACCATCACCATCATCATCATTATCACCATCACCATCATCAACATCACTATCACCATCACCATCACCATCATTATCACTATCACCATCAACATCATTATCACCATCACCATCACCATTATCACCATCATCATCATCACCATCACCATCATTATTATCACTATCACCATCACCATCACCATCACCATCATTATCACCATCACCATCACCATCATCATCATTATCACCATCACCATCACCATCACCATCACCATCACCATCACCACATAACGATCAGATGAAAATGCAGCTGGGTGTTCACTTGGAAGCTCAGAGCCTCGTGTGGCCTGGGCCTTCCCTTTGCAGCTGTTTCCCTCCTTCTGGACTTTTAAGTGCCTGGAAGCTGCCAGGTGTGCACCTGACTGTACCCCTTTCAGGAAAACACTGCTGTCACTATTAGGTGAACTAGCTGGAAAGGAGAGAGCATCTGGGTGACAGGGCTTGTGGGCCATCCTGGCTATGGAAGTACGTGCCACTGCAGAATCATCCCACACTGGCACCATCAGGGCCATGCAGGCAAGAACAACATAGCATGAGGCCAAATGCAAATTGTTTTAAAACACACAAATGAGCTTGGTTCAGGTGGTGCCAAAGAATTTTCTATTTCAGTAGAGAGTTATTTTGTGCACTTTTAGTACTATCATCCAATAAAATTGCAACTGCTCATAGAGTCATTAAGCTGTACTTTTAGGAGATGCTGTCAAGGAAAACAGGCCACAAATTTAATCTGATTTGCTAAACTGATTTTAGTTACTTCTGTCAAAGCCACATCAAACCTTCCAATCTGTGTGCTTTCTTTTGCATTGTGAAATTGTTACCCTGAACACTTAGAATCAATTCGATTTGGTGATACCTTTAGCCACTCAAAGTGCTACGTGCACTCAGGCATGTGATGTGGTTCCTGACCACAAAGAGCTACAGGGAAAGATGATGTAAAATAGAACGTGAATGGGAAAACAGGTAGCAAGGGCTGGAGGAACGTGGAGGGCCAGGAAGGGAGGAGACGGTGCTGGCTGCCATGTGACAAGCACCTCTTCTGCCCAGGCCCGAGCTGAGTGTTCAACCTGTGCAGCCACACAGAACCCATGCCGAGAAGGGTCACACACTGATATAATGCTCTGCTGCCTCTGTTTTGAAATTCTTAGTAGTTATGAACATGGCACTCTGTGTTTTCATTTTTGCACCAAAACTGTTTCCTTTTTTTTCTGGACACACAGCCAGACCATGTCTTCCAGCCTCCTCTGCATTCAGGCATGGCCATGTGGCTGAGTCTAATGGCTGGAGGGTGAAAGCCATCTGCAGCCCAGCCCAGGAGTGTCTCTGTGAGAGGGTCTTTAAAACACACACATGAACTTGGTTCAGGTGGTGCAAAGAATTCTCGATTTCAGCAGCGCACTATGCCGTGTGCTTTTACTGCTGTCATCCAACAACAGTGCAACTGTTCCTGGGTCATTCAGCTGTCCTTCTCGGAGATGCTGCCAAGGACAGCAGGCCAGGCTCTTTCCCCCTTTGGCTAATTAAGTTCTGACCCTCAGGGCAACTGTGGAAGCCACGTTTTGAAGATGGTATAGCCTGAGCTTGAGTCTCTGAGTAACTACATGGAGCAGAGTTTCCTGTGCCCTCTCCTCCCTTGTCCCAGCCACTTGGAACTGGCCTGGACTCTCATGGGAGCAAAACAGGCCTCTCTGTGCTGAGTGACAGCAGCTTCAGAGCCGTGGCTCCTGCAGCCTGGGCTGTGTGAATGCCTCATTTTCAGAGGAAGGAGCTTTCTCAGAAGTTTCCCAGCAGACTTCCTCTCTCAGCTTGTTAGCCAGAATTAGGTCTCATGTTTTTTCCTAAACCTGTCGCATCAAGGAGAAGGGAATTACTACGATCAGCTTGGACAAATGCAGACTTACTCCCTGGGGCCAGGGAGGGCCCTGGTCACCCCAAGCCCAGGGCTGTCCACACCTGAGCAAAACTGGGCTTTGAGTCACGAGGTCTGGCAGGGACTTGTCATTGGGTCGGCAGCCAAACAGTGTCTGGGGAGGAAGAAACACGTTAAAAAAATTTTTGTTTTTAAGCTTCTGAGGACAGACAATGACCATACTAATGTTTTGAGGAAAAACAAATTATTCCCTGTAATTTCTTGTATATTGAGGGGTGGAAAAATTATACGTGTTGCATGAGTAGAGAGAAAGTTTCCCTGTAACTGTGAGGTTTATATAGAAATAAAAATGTCACCTGTAGATCTTCAATCATAACTACTAGTTTGAACTCTTTATTGTCCCACCTCTCAAATGGACACAATGACATTCAAAGGGGAAGAACACACAGAGCTCCCTGGGAATTGCAATTAAAATGTGCTGTCAGGGCAAGAGTGATGTGGGAAGTGGTTGATGTTGACGCTGGGTTTCTTTGGAGTAGTCTGTATTTTTGTACAAACTATATTCCTGCTTTATGTTTCGTTTGTATATCAGTAGGGAATGCCAAAGGCTGCAAGTAACAGCATAGCTGATTACTTGACCATATGGCTTTTAAGTAACGAGGGGTTTATTTTTCCTCAGGTAATAGGAATACTGGAGGTCAGTGGTTGCTGGTGCTGGCTCATAAACTCAGTGATATTAGCACTAACCTTCTGCAGTTTTCTTAGAATTTCTCTCATGTTTGCAATATGGCCGTTGGAGCTGCAGTGGTCACGTCCGAGGCAGAAAGAAGATGTTTGGGGCAGGAGAGACATTTTGAGCCTCAGACTCTGTCTTATCTTACCAGGAATTCAAAGTTTTCTTGATACTGGCCCCAAAGCAGTCTCTGGCTTTGGTGTCATGGCAGAACTGGGTGACAGCCCGCCCCTAGCTACAGGGCAGGCTGGGCAGTGAGGAGTGAAATTGTCAAGACTGGCTTAGACAGGGGCTCATGACTCACCCCCTGGGGCTGCTGGACTCATGGCTTTTCTGAACCTAAATGGGTTTCTTCCAGTAAGAGACAAGAGAGGAATGGACATTGAATAGGCAACAAGAGTGTGTATCAGGAGCAGCCAAGAGGCTGAGGGGAGAGGAATGGTTTATATAAACACGGCTGGTGGGATTCTGAACCTCTCCTGGAGGTGTAAGGAGACAGGTTTGGGGTCTGGAATACTTTTTCATAAAAATAAAGCCCAGAGCAAAGTGAAAACCACAGCAGAGCTCCCATCTGAGCTGATGCTGGTGTCCAGAGCTGAATTCCGCAGGCTTTTGCCGCCAGCCTATGTTCTACTGCTGAGCCAGCCCCTCTAAAGTGATAGGATTGTTATTGAGTCTCTCCAGAACAGGCTGGGGAGTGTGGTAGATTATCTCTCCAGTCAACTAGACCACTGATAAGAGGGCTCGATTTCCCTATCAGCTCGTAAGGCCCAGGTGTGGCATTTCCCTTGCTTTCCTGTGGCCTCCCTTCATGCTTCCTTTGCTTTCCTCACCTGCCTGTACCATGGGACAGCTCTGTTCCCTTCTCATCCAGACACGTGCCTCTAGCACAGTGCAATCTGACAGAAATACAACGTGAGCCACGTAGGTCGCTTTAAACTATCTAGCAGTCACATTTTAAAAAGCAAAAGAAATGCGTGGAAATTAAAAAAAATGTATTTTCGTTAATCCATACGTTAAAGATATAATCTTAACATAGAATCAATAGAAAAGTTATTAAGATATTGTACAGCTTTTCATAATAAGACTTTAAAGCCTGGTGTGTATTTTACACTTTACATATTTCAAATCAGATTAGTCACATTTGGAGCAATCAACAGACACACAGGGCTAGTGGTACCATAGTGAAAAGTACACGTGTAGAAAACAGATACCATGATATTCATCTCTCCATCTCCAGGACCTGCCGAACAGTGGGCCCTTCATCAGTACTTACTTATTTAATAAATATGAACACACTGCTGGAAAAGGTCCTTTCTTAAACATAGGTATTGGTTGGGGGTGGAGGTGGAAGTAGAAGAGAAAGCCCTGGAATACCATGCCTGGTAATACAGAGCCTGGACTTACATTCTCACAGCGTGGGCCTGGCCGCATCAGCAGATGACCCAGATAGGATGCAATTTCTTAATGTTGTCTCTGTTTCCTTATCTGTCAAAAGAGCCAGCAACACCTATCCTGCAGGATCCTGGGAAGAGAGTGAGTAGGCATACGCGAAGCGCTGAGTCCCCCACATGCCGTAGGCACTGAAGCAGCAGGCGCCACAGTTCCTTTAAACCAGAGGTTCTGTCAGTCATGTGGACAGCTTGTACTTGCAGCAGCAGGACCCTTTGGCCAGGCCTGTCCTTGCTGGTCCTGAAGTTGGCTGCGTCCCAGTGGTAGGACTCTTGGGGTACAGATTTTCTCTGTTTTGGAGCACTCTTGACAAGGGGTCAAAGCAATTTGTGGTGCTTGTCTTTTTGGCTGGAGCTGTGGAAAGTCATGTGCCAACCGTGGGGCTTAGGGTTTAGTCAGCAAGGGCACATGCGAATGGAGGGAGGTCCTACTCTGGGAGTCCATGGTACCCCCCAGGCCTGAGGGCTCAGCTTCCCATGGGAGTCTGGGCTGACTTAGGGCAGCCAGGCCCCTTTGGAGCTGGGTGAAGACCTGGACCCTGCTGCCTGCTGTCTGTGCCCCCTCGCCCATCCTCGTATGCTCTGCCCCCTACCCTGTCCTCTGGGTGTCCCCTTTTCCCTCTGAATTGACTGAAGTATACTTGTTTGAAGCAATAGAAACCACGTGTTTCCTGATCATACCTAGCTTTGAAAACGGAAAATGGGCAAAACAAGCCAGGCACATAGTGGCATTGAGAAAGGCAAAGGCTAACTTCATTAAAAAGCTTCTTTGTGGTATCAGGCAGGAAGTGAAACGGCTTTAAATGGCAAACATTTCTCAATCATTTAATGCACCAGTAATCTTGGCATTCTTTCTCCTTTGTCCCCTTAAAGAAAAAGAGAGCCCAGATATAACTCAGACGAGGAGGGGGAAGGCCGGAGCCTGTGTGTTGGAGAAACTCCCTGGAGTGCTGGTCCTCACCCCATGAAGCTTCACGGGAGGACTGTCAGATGTGGGTGCAGAGGACTGTGCAGGCTCTGTTGTGTGGCTGAGCCTGGGCCGCCCCGATGGATCTCTGACTTCTGTCAAATCTGTTACCGTCAGAAGCCCGGTAAAGGGCAAACTTTCCATGTTAACCTGTAGGTCCATTTGCTGGGGACAGTGAAACCCCAGTCCCCACAGGTAGCATTGACTTCTCCTGCCAAATGCCATCGTCCTGATTTCCACTGCACACTGGGCTTTTTACAAAAAAAACTAAAAACACAAACAAGCTTGACTGGCTGGATCCTTTCTTGCAGAAAAGAATTGCACGTACATATTGAGTAGTAAACCACTCAAAATGCAAAGGAAAACCAGGAGATGGACGCCACTGATACACTCCTGCTTAGCTGCACCTTTTGAGCTTCATTTGTAGATGTCAAATAGGATATGGCATATGGAGGTGTTCGGTAAATACTCCTTAATTGATGAAAAGGCAGACATACATGTGAAGATTTTGGGGGAAATAGCAGCCAGTTTAAGTTGGTAACATAAATGGTGCCAGATGCAATCATGTTGACCCAGCCCAAAGTCCAGCCAATATGAAATTGCTCTCAAATGTAACGACTTTAGCATCTTTCTTAATAATTCTCAGAGTGGTTTCCCACATCTCGTTAACCTTTGTACTGCTCTGCAGCTGTAGGGGCCAGGCATTCTCATCGGGCACTAAGGAACTGAGAGGTGTGCCTTAAGGTGTGGCTAGAACTCATATTTCTGGACATCCATTATCATCCTGTCTAATCCTATCACTGCCCTTCTGCATCTGGGAAAATCCCCTGTTCCTGAGCCTCCAAGTGGATGAATTGGCTCCCATATCAGCTCATTCCTGCTGCTGGCACGGGGCTAGTCCAAGGTGTTGCAACTGTTTATTCAGTGTCTGTCTTTCTCATACAAGTTCCTCCAGGGCACAGATCCAGAATTATAGACTCCACATCCCAGTAACTCCCACAGTGTCTGGTAGAGAATAGTTTAATAAATGCTGGTTGAATGAAAGAGCTGGTACATTCTTTGGTATTCAAAGTTATTAATTCCTTTTGTTGTTGGTGTTTTTTTTGTGGTATATTTTGAGTCTTGCTTCTCATAGTTCTCTTTTCTTCTTAAGATATATAATGAAGGCAGACTTCTCACCTTGCAAAAGGTTAGTTCCATTTCTAAAGCTATCTTGTGGGCTCTTTTGAAAGTCTGGAAATGTCTCCTGTATCTCTGGGGAGAATCCTAGGTGAAGGGTTGGCAAATGTGGCTGCAAACCAAAAGAACTTGCCCTTGGAGTTAAGTGGAAAGGGTGTTGTGTCCCTTCTCTTTTAATTTCAGTCCCTGTCATTGTCATTTGTCTGGCAGGAAGCTCTGTAGTCTGGGAAAGTGGAATTTTCTCCTCTCTGAGCTCCTTGTAGCCAGATGCAGTTGGTGATTTTTCCTCATTGGGTTTTCCTGCTTAAATTTGCTTGAAACAAACTTTTTGAATATGGAGAAAGGTTTTAGCGTGGTCCCAACAGCTAGCAGGTGACAGCCGTTATACTAACTTGTGCTGCGCCAATTTTAGGGAAGTATTTTTTTTTTAAGAGCCCTGACAAGAAGTGGCTGCTTTCTCAGGTGGTGCTATTGCAGAAATGCTACAAACAATGGCTACTTGTGGAGCCTAACATTGCTACTTTGGCTCACATTTCTACAGAAATTGCTCACAGGCTGATAGCCCGGTTGATGCTCTTCCTTGTTTCAATTCATCTGATTACTCTAATGCATATCAGACCTACGGTCCCATCTGATGAAGCCCCAACCGTTAAGGGGAAGTATTTGTCATCTCAGCACCTGGTTTCAGGAACAAAGTACTCACCTTCTGGCTGCGTAAGCTACTTCAAAATAACCTTTGTTCAGGGATCCCAGAGGGCTCAGTGCAGTCCCGACTGGCCTGCAAGCTGGTTGAGCAGCAGGGGCGGGGAATTCAGGTGAGAAGGACTTCCATGGTTGCCAAGGCGACCATCAATCATTTGAGGAAGCCTGCTGGGAGGGAGTGGGGTGAGAAACCACGAGAAAAATCATCCACCTTTTAATGACTTGTTAGCACCTAAATGCAGCCATCAGGCTCCCACTTTTGGAAGTGGTTATTCGGAGCACTTGATTCTGGAAATAGAAGGGAAGCTAAACATTGTAACTTCCTTTGGCAAATGCATCTAATTTGTGCATCAGAGACTGCTCACAATTCTTTAAGGGCCCTCAGAGCCTGAGGCTAATTAGGGCAGAATGTGGTGCTCTTTTCCATGGTGGGGTTTCCTGGCTGCCATGAGGAATTCCATTTTTGGGGTTTCTGTTTAGAAGCCTAGCTGTCCCTACCATTTCAGGCTCTCACCAAAGTGTGCTCTTTTCTGTGGAAGACCTACTATGGGCCAAAAGCTTTTCCCACGTCCTCTCATTTGACTTTTATTATTATTATTTTTTGAGACCCCAGTGTCTTGCTCTGTCACCCGGCCTGGAGTGCAGTGGTACAATCTTGGCTGACTGCAACCTCTACCTCCCAGGTTCAAGCAATTCTCTTGCCTCAGTCTCCCAAGTAGCTAGGATTACAGGCATGCACCACCACAACCAGCTAATTTCTGTATTTTCAGTAAAGACTGGGTTTCACCATGTTGGCCAGGCTGGTGTAGAACTCCTGACCTCAAGTGATCTGCCGTCCTCGGCCTTCCAAGGTGCTAGGATTACTGGTGTGAGCCACTGTGCCCAGCCCTCTCCTTTAATTCTTACGAAAGCTTTATAAGGTGGATGCTGTCAACCTTATTTTATAGATGAGGAAACAAAGGGCCAAAGCATGGAAATGACCTCTTCAAGATCACAGAGATAATAACTGTAGAGGGGGCGTCCACCCCAGTTGAGGGTGAAAATTCTATCTGTTCCATCATGGCACCCTCTGGAGGGAGGCCATGAAGGAGCTTGTTCTGTGCTACTCCTGAGAGCGGTCGCCCAGGGCATTGCTTCGTCGGCAGCTCCCTTGGCTGTCTTGGGTGTCCTTGTCCACCCCGTCTCTCGGCACTCGGTAGCTGTCATCAGTTTGATGCATCTCCCCGTCCCTCAGAGAACCAACCAGGGCTGTCGCACCTGTAACACAGGTGAGGGTTTAGGGAGGAGATGCGGGGTTAGGGAGCTCACATGTTGGCCACCCCAGGCAGTGCCAAGAGGCAGCTCCATCCCTTTAATCCATTGACCCTGGAGTTTTGGAAGAGCTTCCAATCCGAAGCATAGGAATCCGACTTTGTAAAATGTCTTACAACAGACCACCATAAAAATAATTGTACTTTGGTTGCTTTTCTGGATAATCTACAGATTTGTAAGTCTAGTATTTCAGACACAGCCATTGAACCGAATCTGATCATTTTGTAAGGGCTTGGGGTATGTCTGGTCACCCTGAGGAAGTGACCAAGGCCATCATGGTGCTGTTACTGACTTAAGCTTGAGTTTCTGGAAATGGGCATCTTTTTCCCATGGGGAAGACTTCCTAGCCAGGGTGGTGCCAGCCAGGACCTGGGTGCCCCTTTCCCTGGCTGCTTGTGTGCTTAGGCTCTTTCCAAGGCTTTAGTTCTGCCCATGTCTCTAAACAAAGACCATCTTAGGAGAGAGAAAGGGAATGCTAGAGGCCTCCTGGTTCATCATCTCATTATAATACCTGTAACACCTGTGACCTTAGGGTGTCTCTCTTCTCCTAGACCTACGAACAACACCCGGAAGGGGTGTGGCGGTGGTGGGGGTCCAGACAGACTTGCTTTAACCAGGCTTGGGAGGGAAGCCATGTACCTCTCAGCCTCATACTCCACATCTGCAAAATGGGAATAGGGAGGTCCGTGTTGCCAGGGTAAGGAACAAGGCATGTTTGGCACTTGTCACCAAGTAGGTATTCCATAAATGGCTATTATTCTTATCTAATAATAATCGTATTACATAAATCTAACTTTACAGTGCTCATGGGAATTGGAGGGGCTCAGCTCTGATGTTCCCTTACTCCTTACCTTAGCCTGGAAGAATCCCCCTTTTCCTCCCTTCTGCGGGTCTTGTCCTGCCTGACCATAGAATCTAATGCCAACCTTGTAATTGCCATCTGAATATAGATGGCATCTTATCTGCTGAATAGATTGAGGCTTACAGACATTAAGGGCTCGAGATCATAGGCCAGTTAGTGGGAAAGCTGGAGTTCAAACACTGACCCATATTCCTTATCTCATCGCAATGGGCACAACAGCATTAAGTGCTGAGTTTCAGAAACTCACATGAGGACGCTGCTTTTGTTTTCGCCTCGAGGTGGGAATGAGAGGGTCTGAGCTGTCCCAGATTGGACACAGGGAACTGGACAGGCCTTCTGGTCTCTAGCACACAGCATATTTTATGGGGAACTTACCAACTTTCCACTTTCCCCACCAGAGGAGTGTTTAGAAATAGCCCCCAGTGATATGGGTGTAGAAACTCCTGATAGAGTAGAGCCATGGGGAGGAAGTGCTCAGAGGTGCCGGGCCAGCAGGAAGTGGGAGCTGTTTCTAGCACAGAGGATGTGGCTCAAGACAAGGTATAAGAAACGAAAGTCAGAAAAGAAGTAGAAGTGGGATACTGAGGTGCCTTGAGCACAAGGAAGTGGCTTTATTGGCCAAGGTGGAAGGACAAAACAGCATCGCAGCGAAGATTTTGGGTGGATATGGAAGCCATTTTCCTCTTGTAGCGGCTGTGTGAGGGAGGTGTTGGAACCCGGGGATTAGACATCTGGTGTGTGGAGATTCTCAGTCAAGTCTCACCGGGACTGGACAGAAACCACCCTGAGGAGAAATTGAACTTGCGAAGGGAAACAAACGTTGATTTCAGTGCGGTTTAGTTGGCTGATGTGTGTTTGCATTTTGGTCCTGCAGCTCTGCGGGATGTGCCGGTGAGCAGAGAGCTACCCTGGGGAGGCAGCTCTGGTTTTCTTTAGTGTTGAGGGGTCTACCAGCCATTGAGCACAAGTGCTGTGCTGGGGTTTATAGAGAACAAATAATTACATCCTCACAGTAACTCGTAAACTAGGCAAATGCTATCACCCACATTTTACAGAGAGAAGGCAGCTCAGAGTCACAGTATTCAATTGACTTGTACAAAAATGGAGTTCAGCTGGCAAATTGATGTGAGCCTGGGTCTCTCTGATCCAGAATCGAGATTCTTTATGCTAGGCGGCTTGTCCATATACAGGTCTTGCTGGGAAATTTTTCTCCCCTACCTATGAATAAGAAACATGATTATCAGAGGCCACTTTGTGGGGCAAGGGCCCCTTTGAAAATCAGATGAAAGCTGCTATGAAAGAACGCATATACCCTGCAACTTTAGGGGGCTGAGGGCGCTCTGAGGTGCATCCAAAATTCTCCTAATGTCTATGGAGCCCAGCTCAGGAACCCCTGAAATAAATAAGGAAAAAGGGAACCAGACAATGTCAGAAAGGAAAGAAATTATAATGGAAACAGATTTAAAAATTGAATTGTCAGTACAGCCTACACACTCTGAATTTGTTGCCTTGAACATAACAAGCTTACATAAACAGCTTCCATTACCTTATATGATACACGTTCTTCTTGTTTGTAATGTGCATGTAAAAATGGACAACTCCTTTGAACATTCTACAGGTAGACGTCTTTTTCCTACCACAAAAGCCAAAACATCAAATAGCTTAAAACAATATACTGGGAAGCTGACATGCTAAAATAGCATCGCTTCCTTTTCCTTTCCTACTTAGGCATTTTTCCCTTAGGGGAGTCCCCTTGCAGGCCTATAAAGGTGACTTCCGTGATATCACCCACACTTACTTTACACTGCTACTATAGTCATCTTAAAGGAATTTGCATCTCATCAGAATACAGTCCTTTGTATGTATTTTCACTAAATTATTTATTTGTACTCCCTTCCAATAATCCTTAAACATGCTCATGAACTGGCCAGGTGCAGTGGCTCACGCCTGTAATCCCAGCACTTTGGGAGGCCGAGAAGGGCAGATCACGAGCTCAAGAGATCGAGACCATCCCGGCCAACGTGGTGAAATCCTGTCTCTACTAAAAATACAAAAATTAGCTGGGTGTAGTGGTATATGCATGTAGTCCCAGCTACTTGGGAGGCTGAGGCAGGAGAGTCGCTTGAACCCGGGAGGCGGAGGTTGCAGTGAGCCAAGATGGCACCACTGCCCTCCAGCCTGGTGACAGAGCGAGACACAGTCTCAAAAACAAACAAAATGCTCATGGACTGAGAATCACTAATGAACAGAGATGGGAGGGAGCTCAGAGATCATCCAACTTGACCTCCTTTACAGATGGAGAAACTGAGGAGCTAGAAACTGAGTGCAGGCACTCAAGAAGTACCTACGAAATGTGAGGCCAGATGGAATCTTCCTTCTGCTCCGAAGTCCTGGCACGGTGGGTATCTTCAGTGGGATGGGGAGCCACAGAGGCTTTGCTAGCAGTGAGGGGATGGTCACCATGAAGGAAAGGTGCCCTGTTCCAGGATGGAGGTAGGACCTACCTGTGCCTCTAAGGATAAGCATCACCAACACAATGTGGTGGGGAGCATCTCTAAGATGAAGTGGAGTCCGAGTGGGGAGGACAGAGGGACGGAAAGATCCAGAGACTCAGAGGCTTGTGGGACAGGAAGAAGATGGTGCAGACCCTCCAGGAAGAGACTCAGGGAGGGTGTGTTCCCTGAGTCTCACAAAGACTCACAAGGACTGTTCCCTGAAGGAGCCCTTGTGTGGACTGAAAAGTGACTTGATGGGAAAAGGGAAAAAAAATATATGGTCTAGCCTTAGGCCGCTGTGGATGTGTGTGGGACCATCCGGGGAAAGAGGTAGCTTAGCTGTCAACACATATGAACAGCCTGCCTGGGCACATTTTGGACCAGGTACTGTGGTAAGTTATAGAGGAGCAGAAGTTAGAGTCTCCACTTTCCAGCTTCTTCGCCACAGAGGTTGATGTGGTTAGGCGCCAAATTTAGCCAGTTAACTTTTCATGCTTTGCTTGACGTTTTCTCCTTTCTAATTGGATGAAAACCTGGGTTATAGTCCAGTTTGGCAGCCCTGGGTTACCTGGGATAACTGAGTCCTGTGACCTCTTTGAGCTTCAGTTCCCTTGCTGGCCACAAGCATTTTCTTCCTGTCCCCAAGAAATTAGAAATAACTTGTTTAAAGAGTGAAATTAAAAGTCAAATTAGAGGAGCAAAAGGCCCAGGCTGTCTTCTGAACATGCTTTGATTACAGTCATTTTCAGAGTATGATCGTGTGCAAAGACAGGGTTTGTGTTTCTGGAGAATGGGTGGAATGTTTCAGAAGAAGCAGGGAGGGAGGCCAGGACCGGACAGTGTCTTCCGGTGCAGGGAGGGCTCCCGGCCCAGAGACGGGTGCACCATAGCTGCCAGCGCTGCCTTGCAATAGAAATGAGTCCACCTGACATCGGGACACCTTCAAATTGGAAACGATTCTCTCTCTTTTCCCTCCAAGTTTGTGGAGTAAACTGATTATCACGTGGCTTCCTAGTGCAATTTGTCTACACGGAGTAAATGTTTGGCCACAGGAAGTAAGTGCTGGTCAACGTGGTGGTCATCTTTCGTTTCAGTTAAAAATTAACACATTAGCTTTCTGGTTTCCCGACTTAGCTTCCTGTGGGTTGGTCGGCGTGAGTCAGTGTGGGTCTCACACACAGCTACTGACCCCTAATGCCCCTTCCACACCCTGTACACACCATCTCTTTCTTCCAAGCCACTGTCTTTCCCTTCTTCACTGACCATACAGGGGCTCAGAGCCAGTTTTAACTCTCAGATGACTGTGGGGCTCAGTTCAGTCCTCAGAGCTGCGTCCTATTGCAGGTTCTTGGAAGTAGGAAGTGTGCCCACAACCATAGCCCAAAGGCCTGTTGACATTCGACAGTGCTAACTGAATGAATGAATGCCTTAATGCCTGGGCATAGGTGGAAAAAGGGAATAGAGCGCAAAGCTCTGGCACTGGGTTGGGGGAAGTCCCTATTTGAAGTGGGTGGAAGGAGTATTTTGCCAAGGCCTCTCGCCTGGTCTCTTTCACTGTCCCTGCATGGTTATAGGAATGCCAGTATTGTCCTTGTTCAAAAAATGAAGCAGGTGGAGTTGGGATCTTGGAATTATGGAAGAGAAGATACAATATCATGAGGATTTCCATACACATTTAACTTTCAACTCTAAAGTCAATGCAGTTCATGGAATTTGCATAGATTATCCTAAAACTTACAGGCAAGGACCAAATGGAGACAATATTAATGGAAAAAAATATGCTGTGAGATTTTCTCTCCAAGCATTGACTGATTAAAAAGCCACTGTCATTAAGACAGTGCAGCATCGAGGCAGAAACAGAAGGCAGATCAATTGGCCAGACTGACCAATAGATCTGCTGGTCTAGGACAGAGGCAGGGTTACACATCGGTGGGAAACATTTGCTGTTTGGGACATTTGGATATCCGAATGGGAAAAAAGTTAAATTAGCTCCTTACCTCACCACAAACAAATACGTCAATTCAGATAATGACAGAACACCTTCCAACATGGGTAGAAAAGCATCTTAAGCAAGATACAACAAGCAAAGGCCAGAAACGCAAGATTCATACATTTGATATTGAAACTACAATTCCTATGCAAGAAAGAGAAAGATGACCATACACTGGGGGAAGATATTTGCAACCAATAGAGGCAGTAAAAAACAAGTGCTAAGAATATAGATGTAAGAAAACAGCATAGCAGCTCCTCAAAAAGTTAAACATAGAGTTACACCCCAAAGCATTGAAGGGAGAGACTCAAATCAGTATATGCCCACCAATGTTCACAGCAGTGCCAGTCCCAAGAGCCAAAAGGTGGAAACAGCCCTAGTGTGCACCAATGGATGAATGGGTAAAGAAAATGTACAATATCCATACAGTGGAATACTATTCAGCCATAAGAAAAAGCACATTCCTACACACACTACAGCACGGATGAACCCCAGATACATCATGCTCAGGCACAATTAGCTAAGATAGTGTACATGAAGGAAATATTGTATGATTTCATTTATATGAGATATCTAGAGTGGTCCAATTCATAGACCTGGAAAGAAGAATTGTAGTTTCCAAGGGATGAGGGAGACAGAAATGGCGAGTGAGCGTTGAATGGGTGCAGAGTTTCAGTTTGAGAAGATGAAAAAGTTCTGGAGGTGGATAGAGTAGGGATGGTTGGTCAGCAACACGAATGTACTTAATGCTTCTGAGCTGTACTTTTAAAAATGGTTGAAATGATACATTTTAAGTTATGTATAATTTACCACAATGAAAAAATAAATGAAGCCAGGTGTGGTGGCTCACGCCTGTAATCCAAGCATTTTGAGAAGCCGAGGTGGGTGGATCAAAAAGTCAGAAGTTCAAGACCAGCCTGGCCAAGATGGTGAAACCCCATCATCTCTACTAAAAATACAAAAATTAGCCAGGCATGGTGGCAGGCACCTGCAATCCCAGCTACTTGGGAGGCTGAGGCAGGAGAATCACTTGAACTCAGGAGACAGAGGTTGCAGTGAGCTGAGATCATGCCATTGCACTCCAGGCTCGGTGACAGAGTGGCACTCCATCTCAAAATAATAATAATAAATAAATAAAATTAAATTAAAAAAATGAAGTACTGACACATGCTATGTCATGGCTGAACCTCGAAAACATTTATGCTAAGTGAAAGAAGCCAGACGCAGGAGATCACACCTTGTATGACTCTATTTCCATGCAGTGTCCAGAACGGGCATATTTAGAGGGACAGAAAGCAGATGTGTGGTTGCCAGGGCCATGGAGGAGTGAGGGGCCGGGGGCCTGAGGGCTACAGACTTTCTTTTTGGCCTAATGAAAAAATCCTACAGTTGATTGTGGTGATGGATGCACAACTCTGTGAATATTGTCAAAGCCACTGGAATGTACACTTTAAGTGGGTGAGCTGTATGGCACGTGAATTATATCTCAATAAAGCTGTTACAAAAAAGTTAAAAAAAGAATATATAAATAACTCTTTCAAAATTAGGAAAGGCAAACAACAAAGAGAAAACCCAGCAAAGAATAGAGGGGGAAACTTGATAGGCCAGTAAATATATGAGAACAAGTTCAGCCCAGGGAAATGCAAATCAGAGCAACAACGAGATTCGATCTCACCCATCAGGCTGGCAAGAATTCAAATCCTTTAATCCCCAGTAACGGGGAAGATGTGAAGCAACGCAAACCCTCACGAGTCGCCGTGTGGAAATGTAAATTGGTACGCACTCTTTGGAAAGCAATTTGGTAAAATTGGGCAAATGGAGAGAACTGCACATTTTCGACTCTAGGGATGTACCCCGGGGAATTTCTCATGCCTGTGTTGAAGTTGTGTGCAAAAACATCGGTGTGGCATTGTCATATCAAAAAAATTAGAAGCATCCTAAGTGTCCCCCTCAGGACAGCGGGTTAACAAATTGTTTATGAGGCAGTAGAATACTATACAGCAGTTAAAATGGACTGCCCATTTGCTGTATTCATATGGTTGGATCTTTCAAACAAAACATTGAAAGGCAGGTAGAACAGCCTACTTATATGCTGTTTATAAAATCGGCAAAATGACATTTACGTAATTTATAAACAGGACTTCAATTCTACCTGTATTCTTCTGTATATCTTTTTATTTTCTAAAATGAAAGGTCTGAAGCAAGTGTGTCAAAAGATTAACAACGATTAAACCTCACAGGTGTTGATATGGGTGTTTGTTACATTATTTTGTACTTTTCTATATGCTTGAAATAACTCATAATTCAAAGAATATTTTAAAGATCTACACGAGGGGAACAGCACACACTGGGGCCTGTCAGGGGAGAGGGGGAGGCAGGATATCAGGATGAGTAGCTAATGCACGCTGGGCTTAATACCTAGGTGATGGGTTGATAGGTGCAGCAAAACACCATGACACACGTTTACCTCTGTAACAAACCTGCACATTCTGCATATGTATCCTGGAACTTAAACAACAACAACAAAAAACCCTACATGGTGCTGTATATTTGAGGTCACGTGTATTATTTTGGAAAGCTTATATGCTTCCCCACATCTCATTAATGGTGACCCAGTTGGGAAGTCTGCCCAGGTCAGATGGGTTGGTGCCTCTGGGGTCAAGAATTGCCCTCTGCAGTTGATCAGCCAGCGAAACCTTTCCCAGCATTCCTGGTGTGAGCTACTTGGAGGCACATCCTGGGTCCTGCCCAGCTTTCTGCTTTTGGTTCTAGCATGGCATACAGTGTGAATGTTTAGGTGGGTGAACCCTCCCCCAAAACACACAGGTAGGAAATGTGGGTCTCAGCCTGAGGACCTGTATGAGGCTTAGAGAGAGGAGGGTGTCTTAAAACCTTCATGGGCTCTGCTTGGGAGATCCTGAAGTTACCATTATAAGATGTTTGGCCTTGGCCCACTGTTTCAGGCCGAAGTGTAAACTTACATGTTATAGGACTCACCTTGAACAGGGTCACTCACTCTTTCCTGGAAGATACTCCTTAACTGTGTGTAGGATGACAACCAATCTGAAGGATGAACCTCGGTAATTACAGGGAAGCAGTGCTCATCCAAACAGCGACGTGAAACTCCATCTGCACCCCTTTCTTACAAATGGCAATTACTGTATTGAAGGAGACTAGTGTGAGTTTCCCTGCTAGGGTGAGCTGACATGCTGGGCTTTAGTTGGAAGTGGCAGAAAGAAAGAATGAGTGCTTCTATTTTGCTGATGTGATTCTCTTCTTGCTGTTGGTAAGGGGTCGTTGGTAGTTATTAGAAACGAAGGACAGGAGAGCAGTGCAGGGAGCATCGCCTGGGTGTCTGTTCACGTGTGCACACGTGAGCAGAGAGTAACTGCTTTCCCCGTCAAACAGAATGATTTAATTTTGCCCACATGGGTATAGGGAGGTGCTAACGCACTGTCAGTGAACCCATGGCTGTGTCATTTCTGGTCCACCAGAATGTATCAGGCATGTTCTCAACCGAGTAACAAGTACCATGGGAAGCCTGCAATGAAAGTCCTTGCTTTCCATTACTCTGGCAAGGAAAGTTGGTTATGATCACAGCCTTAGCTGTGGCAGAAGATGACCCAATTATGCTGATGGCTTCTCACATGTGTTTGTTTGGGCTTCAAGGGATGACTGAGAATGGCCTCAATTTTTTTTTTTTTTTTGAGACGGAGTCTTGCTCTTGTTACCCAGACTGGAGTGCAATGGTGCAATCTCAGCTCACTGCAACCTCTGCCTCCTGGGTTCAAGAGATTCTCCTGCCTCAGCCTGCTAAGTAGCTAGGACTACAGGCACACACCACCATGTCCAGCTAATTTTTTTTTTTTTTTAATTGGAGATGGGGTTTCACCATGTTTGCCAGGCTGGTCTCGAACTCCTGACCTCAGATGATCCACTTCCCTCAGCCTCCCAAAATGCTGGGATTATAGGTGTGAGCCACCAGCTGAGAATGTCTTCAATTGAATGGAAAATATCTGAAAATAGTGCCCAAGGAATTTAGTGTGGAAGGATGTGCTAGTATTTAAATGTGGACTTTATGCACAAATTTGCTTTTATCGGAGTAATTAGGGCTAGTGAACGGTTTAATGAGTATTGAGCACATAGCAACAGGGCCTGAGCTGAGTAGTCAGGCAGCTGGCCTGGATGCACTGGGGGCTTTTTCTTTTCAGTTCACTGGAAATCATCCTCTTTCCATAATGTCTACAGCGCTGAACAGTCAGTTTGGTTCTAAACTGAAATTAGAATGTCTAAGTGTTCAGCCAATGCGTATTAGAAAAATTACTTTGGTAGAATACTTTCTTTCTCCTGA
Source organism: Saimiri boliviensis (assembly GCF_048565385.1). Lineage (NCBI taxonomy): Eukaryota > Metazoa > Chordata > Mammalia > Primates > Cebidae > Saimiri > Saimiri boliviensis. Next base: position 8,194,248 of record NC_133449.1, on the reverse strand, counting down.
ATGCCATTGGGACAATAGTTTATTTCAATTGGCCTTGCAGAGTCTTTGAAAATATCCTTAGTGCTGCAAAAGCTTTATTTAAGAACGCCACAGATCTTCTCCTATCCTGCATTCTTACCAGTGGAGACAGCGAGACGTTGCAAAATAAAAAGTATAATTTATTTCTTAATTGTAAAATACTTTGAGTATAATATTTCATTTGTGATATTAGATTAGTCATTTGCCATTACTTTCTATGGCAAAAACCACAATCACTTTTGTACCACCCAAATAATCGACTTCCTCTCCTTTATAAAACATCACAACCCCAGGCAGAAGAGATAGTTGAGTAGGGTTCTTCTTTTTTCTTCTCTTCCTCCTCCTCCTCTTCCTCTTCTTTTCTTCCCACATACAGACATGGGTCTCCCTATGTTGCCCATGTTGATCTCAAACTCTCAAGCTCAAGCAATCCTCCGGCCTTGGCCTCCCAAATGTTGGGATTAAAAGCTTGAGCCATTGCACCCAGCAGGTTTAGTAGAATTCCAACCCTCAATGACCTCCTGGCAAATTTTTCTCTTTAAATGTCACACGTTGGATACCTGCTAAGTGGTGGGTGGGGTGTCGGCTCTAAGGGAGGGTGCTCGTTCTGCATCTGAGTACGAGGGTCCATTTATGCCAGGCCGGGTGCAGCCAGGCTGAGGCAGGCAGGCAGTGGGACCCCCTGCAGGCTGCAGGGTTCGGGCACTTGTGCCTGCTGCTTCCAATGGTGGAATCAATGTCAGAAGTCCACAGAGAAGCCATAACGTGTGACTGGAGTGAAAAACTGGGGTTACAAATTCAGAGCAGTGTCTTTAGTTGGTTCTTTGATCCTAGCAGTGAACATGAATTTCTCTTCTAAGTAGGTGATCTGAATGCAGCTTATCAGATTTTTTGGGAGTCTGTGTGGTTCTTCTTTAGCAGCTTTCTTTCTTCTCTTTTTTAAACTTTTTTCCCCACTTAGTGCTTAAAAAAGGCACGACTGAGAAAATAGTCATCTCTCTGGGATTCGTCTCGGCTGAAGACATCAGAAGCTGCAACCACAATGGAGCGGGAACTGCGGAGCAGGCAAAGGTGGGGCCTCTGCTTCCTTCAGGGACAGGGTTCCTGCTCCTGATCCCACAGGGCGGCTGTGCCTCGGTTGGGTGGCCTGTGGTATGTCCCCACAACTTGGCCTGGATGCCCTTGGCTGTTTTTGCTTGGCATCCAAACTGGCAGTGGGGCTGCCTGCGTAGGCTTCTCCCCGGCCCTTGGCACAGGCTCTCTCTCCCCTTGTCTGCCGGGATGTGGGCTTCCTAAGAGATGCCTGGTCCTTCGCGTCTGGGACCTGATTGCCCTTGGAGCCCACCTGGGTCGGGTCTTCTCTGCAGCCTCCTGGGCTCTCTAGTTTGCTTATGAGTGTGTGAGGCTTCCGGGCTCCTTTCCTGCAGCCTGCCTGCCTCCCTGCGGTTTCCCACCTCTCCTCTCCCCCTGACTTCTCTCCCCATCCTCCTCCTCCAGTCTCCCGATTGTGGAGGCCCCGCAGCTCCATCCTCAGCTGACTCCTCTGAATGCTCCGTGTTTCTCCCCTGGATCCCATCCACACTCTATGTGTCAGTTTTATTTCTATGCAATACTCTTCTCCCTCCTTCTGATTGGCAGCCCACAGAGCCCCTCACCCCTTGCTGCTGCCACACCTGCCATCCCACAACACCTGTGGGGCTTCCCTTCCTCCTTCTCTGACGTCTGCCTCGTTCCATTCTTCCCTCTACTTGCTATCTCACCAGCACAGCCTTCACCCTTTGCAGGGGCTTCAAAGCTGCTCCCCGATTTCCATCTCTGCCCTCTCTGATTTATCCTGACTATAGCAGCTTTCATGGGGTCTCCAGAAGAGTCTCTTTTCTCCCTGCCTGGCTTTTGAGTAGGTTAAGAGATAAAACAGTGAGTAAAGATGGAGGTGTCTTTATTCCTGACAGACGCCACATTGGCAGATATGACTTTGCATGCAGTGGGTAAGTGTCTGGCTGTGCTGACCTCAGTTTAAGTGACTTAGCCGTCCAGTCTTTGCAGTACTTGCCCAGAACAAGTGTCTGCCACTGGAAGGCTGGCCCAGGTATGACTGCCTGGAGCGGAATGACAGCAGCCCAGAGCAGCAGCAGAGAACTCCTATTTTTCACCAACAGGCTCGCTGCAGAGAGGAAAAAGGAGAACAGAGCTGAACCAAGCTTGCCCAGTCATGCATCCTAAAATACCAACTGGATGGGCACTCTCTGTCCCCAGGTGGGCTGTAGGAAAGGCTACTGAAAGGAAGCATCCAGAGAGGGAAAAAGCATTTCTCCTCCTAGGGGAACTGACTAGTCTTACAAAGTCTGCATGCTGACCGTGGTCTCCAGCTCAGAAACATTCAAGCTCTCTATTTTTGTGCCCCCCCCCCCCCGTTTTATTCTCCCAAACTCCATTTTTGTCTAGATTAGCCAAACATCAATACCATTTGTCTGGTGCTTTTCCTTCTTTGTCTACATTTAAATTGGAGCCATTGAAAGTTTACAGACTTCAAGTTCAACTTCAACCACCATAACAATCACTGCAGTAGCAATTCTCAATACCAAGCTCCCAAGCCCCCAACGTGGGCCAAAGCACGACACTAGATGCTTCAGAAATACACTCTTATGGCCAGGCGTGGTGGCTCACGCCTGCAATCCCAGCACTTTGGGAGGCTGAGGCGGGCAGATCATGAGGTCAAGAGATCAAGATCATCCTGGCCAACGTGGTGAAATCCCGTCTCTACTGAAAATACAAACATTAGCTGGCCATGGTGGCATGTGCCTGTAGTCCCAGCTTCTTGGGAGGCTGAGGCAGGAGAATCGCTTGAACTCGGGAGGTGGAGGTTGCAGTGAGCCAGGTTACACCACTGCAGTCCAGCCTGGTGACAGAACGAGACTATATATCTCAAAAAAAAAAAAAAAAAAAAAAAAAAAAAAAAAGCATTCTTGTGTAATTCTCAAGTGTAGAAAACCTAGCCTGCCTGAATTAAGCAGTAGGGAATTTATTGGGTCATGTAATTAAACAGCTTTTTAGACCCAGCTCCCTCTATCCAGGCTCAAAGAAGTTTACCATAACTGGTACCTATCTCTTCACGGCTCTCCATACTCGGTCCATGGACCAACCCATTTTCGGATCCCACGTAGTTATAGTAATGAACACAACGGTGGCAAGCCCCACATCCTCTGTAAGACTGTACACAGTAGTGATGAGCCCAGTGTGCTGTCTAGGAGGGCACGCAGCAGTGACATAATGATGGCCCCAATGTCCTCTGTGGGGTGGCACACAGTAGTGGGGACTCCCACATCCACTAAGGGAGGATGCACAGGGGTGAGAACACCTCATTCTCTGGTTCTCATCCTCAGATAAAGAGCAGGTTTTCTTTCCTCACGATTAAACAGGACTGGCTTTGTCTAATTAACCCTGAGAAGCCTGGTCCGGGCCCTCTGCCCATCTACAGATCCACTGCTGTGGCTGGGAGGTCCAATGAACCAGTTAGTTTAGCTCCAACCCCAGGTTACTTGGTGAGCAATTTACAAAGGAAGGGCCATTTCTCAGAGGTCCTGTTTGCTGTAGGAAGAAGTGGTGCCAGGTGAGGGGAGCATGGAGGAGTGGCCTAGGCGTCATTCCCTTCAGACCTCTAATGTGCCCTTGCACCTCCTCGGGGGAGCCTGGTTCAGTTCAGGTTCTCACTCAGCAGGCCTGGAGTAGAGCATCCACCCCCGAGAGATCCAGGTTTGTCACAACTCCCAGGTGATGCCCAGGACCCAGACCGCACTTCCAGGAGCAAAGCACTCCAGTGCCCAAGGCCATACAAAATCTCTCAGATGACAGAGCTGGGGCTTGAACCCAGTCTGATTGATTCTACAATCTGGGTGCCTCCTACCACTGCCTCCATCTCTGTGAACACTGCCCAGGCCTCCCCGAGGGAAGTGCCCCTTTTCCTCAGAGCCCCATTAGCATCCTGTGTGTCTTTGACAGTGTCTGTGTTCCATCTCTTAGTCTAGTTATTTGGGTGAGTCGTACAATGCATTGCAAGTATTACTGTTGTTCACTGTTTTTCCCCTTGAACTTCTCAACTAGAATCCTATGGGAAGGTGGAACTGTTTTCCAGAATGTTGGTTTAGTGAGGTCAGGGCAAAATCCCTTCTCCTGTTTCTGACAACAATCTTGCCAGCCAACTCTTCTGCAGATTCCTGTCTCTGGTCACAAAGGAACTGTCTTAGGGACCAACCATGGATGGAGAGATCTAATCACACACCTGGTAAGGACATTTGCACTCTCCTAGTGCTCAGCCCTATACCTGGTACTCTTGGGCAGGACCCAGGCAAGGGAAAAGACATGAAGAGATTGGCCCTGCCCGCAACAATCCACTTACGGACACCAGAATAACCCACATGAAACCATGCGAATAAGACGAGACAGCCTGACAATTAAATGCTAATTTGAAGGACTAGAAGTGATGTTGGATTCAGAGGCAAAAGAGATTCAAGAGAGCTGGAACAGGCAAGAAAGACTCCATAGAGGAGGGATCTGAATTAAGTTTTGAGAGGGGGGCAGGATTTGGAGGGAGGCAGAGGTCATTTTAGTCCAAGGAAACAACTCAAACACTGGCTTCTTCATGCCTAAAAGACAGAACACCCCTGTGGCACTGTTTGTGTTGGGCACACTGGTGACATGGCAGGTAACCTCCAGAGCTGCCAAAGTGACTTGATATTTATTCAGACTCTAAAATAAATTGGCCTATTACATCAGTTGTGAGGAATCATATTTGGACAGTGAGTGGATGTGAAAGATCTAGTTATGTTGCCAGTTAAAGAAATCTGAGCGTTCATTTTTCTCTGCCTTTAGTGAAAGAGGATCGATAATATGAAGAGGCCTTGGCCGAATGCTGGGGAATGTGGGGCAGTGAGGGTGGAGGGAATCAAAAGGGAAGGTGAAGATGCAGAGATGCATGGGTTTGGGGGATCCTCAACAGCAGGGAGGGACATCTCTTTCCCCAAATGTTGGGGTGTCAGGAAGGTCTAGGTTATTTCACAGAAACTGGGAACTTCTGAAGGGTTTAAAGGAAGAGAGGTGGAAACTTTTAGAGAAAGGAGGCCATGGCTGCACCGAAGTTGGGGTGTAGGGAATGGTGTAGGGGATTGGCACAGGACTGGGACATGAGGCTGTCAGCAGATGGCATGACCTAGAGGGAGGTTTCCCCATTGGCAATGCCTGGGCCGACTTTGCCATACAGCTCTCAATGATCTGGGTGAAATAAGGAAAAGTGTGGTATGGTTTCTTCCCAAAAGCACTCAGCCAACGGCCTTTTATTTTTGAAAGATGCTGTTTGTTTTATGAAATGATGGGGATAGTGGTCCCTCAGAATAGCCTTCCTTGACAAAATTTAAAGTTAAAAACCCTATGCGACCCTCAGAATAAAAAAAAATGAAGTGATCTATACAATTTAAAAGTCAGGGAACCAACTGCTGACCCAAGAATACAGAGAGAAAAGGATGGACAGGAAGGGGCCAGTTGGTGGTAGCCTTATTATTTACTTATGTATTCATTCATTCATTCACTCAGCAAACACCTACTGGCCTTGAAGCCTTGTTTAATTTGAGCTACTGCAGACTTTGTGGAGACTGGGAGCAATGTGCTTGTCTTTGGGAAGGTGAGTCTTTGGCTTTGTGTGGGTGCTGGCCTTATAGGAGGCGGCAAAGTCAATGCCCTGTGAGACCCCCCTGGAGCTTCATTTACATTGATTAGAAGGGTCTGCCTTCCTGGGTAGTGGTCTCCAGGATAAGCAGGGGGAAGAGGGAGGAGGAGAACCAGGAACCAGAACAAACCTTTTAGCCCCTAGGGAACATCCAGATTGAAGAGGTGTAAGGGAAAATCACACCAGAGGCTCTTTTAGTGCGTTTGGGTCCAACAATAAATGTTTACTGAGCACCTAGACTGCTCAGGACGCAGCACTGGATGCTACCTAGGTTACTGAGTAACCACGCTTATTTCATCACAATAAATAGTTTTTAAAGGGCCAAGTGAAATCAAGAAGTGGTCCAAAGTCACTACTTACTTTTCCAATTGTTTTGGGGCATCAGTTGTTGAGAAGGACACCTGGGTGAATTTGGAGCATCAGATTCATGTGTGTGCATGTATGCAGTGTGGTAGCGGGCAACCTGCATGACCAGCATGGGGAGGACGTGGCATTTCTAACATGGAAGGGACCACTGGGATTATGGAGCCAAGTTGAAGTTTGGGGGCCCACTCTGGCTTTTGAAAATTCCACTTGCACGACTGATGTGGTTTATGCCATGGATGCCAATTATTGTGCGACTCATTGCAAAATTCTGCCCAGTCAAGCCAGTGTGGCTCAGGTGGTGAGGGGCATGGGACTTAATGCTCAAATGTTGAAGGTCCAGGGGCCTGAGTTTGAGTCCTCATATCACTGCAGAGTTGGAACTCCGTTATGACAGCTTACAGAAGCAGGTCTGGTCACACATTGGCTCCAGCCCTAATGGGGTAAGACTGGTGTCCTGCTTGTTTTTGGCTGGACGCTTGTGAGAACACGAGCATCTGACATTCACGCTCCCCCTCTTCTGTGCATGTGAGTAGTGGTGTGAGGAACGTGGTAATTCTCATTTCAGTATGAAATGTGCTTTAAACACAAAACAACCTACAAAACCAGAAGTGTGGGCAGGCCAATAAATGCAGGTTAGTCAGACACAATCCCATTTGAACAGCCACACCACTCCCACCTGGAGTCGGAAGCCTGGGCAAAGGAAAACAATGACTAGAATCTTCTCTCTAGCCCCGCCACTTGCTCACACATCACATTTGAAATGCATCCCTTCTCTCAGATGGAAATGAGGATTTTCAAGTAACACATAAAAAATCAGTAAGAAAATAAATACTGCAATAGTGGGGCCAGGATCCCCAGTCGTTCACAGAGATGCTATAGAAACTAGGCAGAAAATGAGGTATTTTCCTGTGTTGTAGTGCAGCACTTAATTTTTATGCTGATTATATATTTCTTATTCAATGTTATTTAACACCTGTGAAATTGACTTGACTTGGTAAGACGGCAGACTGTGGGATGGGGGTGGGGGTGAGAATCCTTCACAAGTCTTAAATGGAATGAAACCTGCCTACATATATTAACAAGGTTAAAAAAAAAAAAAAAAAACCCGGTCCAAACAGAAAACGGCCGGAAACCCAGTGAGGTCCTAAATATAGAACACTAGGTAATAAAGGATAAATATTTCTAGCAAGTAAAAGCCAAGAAGATAAATACCAGGTAAGCTGCACCTGCCTTCCTTATCTAACCTTTTAAGAATGCTATCGCTGGTTGCTGTTTGTCCACACCTCCAGCCGCGGGGGTAGGTGTTCCTGGGGGCAGGCTGTGTTTGCAGTAGCATCTATCCACGTCCCCTTCACCGGCTCCGCCTGGATGTTTCATTTCATTCACTTTATGGGTTCACCCACCACAAGGAAGCCTAGCAAACCTGGGCTCCGGATGCGCCCTGGAGCTTCTTCGGTTATTTATTTAATCAATTTCAGCAGGTAAAAAAGAACTTACTTATTTCTCAATACTTCTTTCTGTTTCCTGAAAGACTGAAAGAAAAATACGTATGTATGTATATTCGGAAATACGTATTTAGTAAACCTGGTAAAGAAACAAGGCTTGGGTCTCCTGGCAGCTGCGCAGACCTGCACAGCGGGCTCAGCCCTCCCGCCACGCCCCCTCGCCGACCTGCCTTGCACCCTCCGTTACTCTCGCACCCACGCCCCGGGGCGCACAGAAGCCGGCGTGGCAGTGTTTGGGGGTGGGGGTGGTCTGGGTGGTAGAGAGAAGGGAGGGTGTTCAGCGGCCCGGCAGGTGCTGCCTTCATCCGAGGCTATGCGCGGGGCCGGGGTGGGGTGGGGTGGGGTGGTGGTGGTGGTGGTGGAGACAGCAGCCGCCCCACCCCGCCCCTTAACCCCGCGCCCCAACCGGCTTACCCCGCCCAGGGGCGGCCTCCACGCCCGCTGGGCGCGTCCGGGCTATGCCCCGACAGGAGCCGGGCGGAGCCACCTCCAATCCCCCAGGTGGCCGGGCAGGTGCAGGTGCGGGGCCGCGCTCTGCCCAGCCGAGGGCTGTTGACGCAGGTGACCCAGGTCTAATAATCCCGTGGGTCTGGAGCCAGCCTTCTAGGGTCCTGGGGACTCGAGTTCTTGGAAACCTCCTCAGCTGAGGGGACTCAGTTTCCCCTGTGGAGAGGTTCCAGACAGCGGGACCCTGGACCGGGGAAGCCAGCGACTAGGCGTCACCCCCAGACCCTCGTATGTGGACGAGGCTGCTGTCGGGGGCCTAATTAGCGCGCGTCCTACCTCCCGACTTGGGGCGGCGTGTGCACCGTCTGCGTGATTCTTGCCCAGGTCTGTTGAGGGCCACCAAGTACCTCTTGCCATACAACTTTCTAAGCGCCCCACTCACCCTTGGCTTAGCAGGTAACTTGCCCTTTGCCCATCTCCAAATTAGGTCACCAAAATGAGCGGTCAAGTAGCTGATGATGAAGGTTGCAGCCTTGGGTAAGAGCGCTCAGCTGCGTTTGTGAACAGCGTGGTTGAGGCTTCTGCAGAGGGGCTGTGAGCTCTGGCCAGAGTTTGCACTTTGCAAGAGTCCACAGAGAGTCTCAGGGATCTGCTACCTTACAAAGAAAACCGGCCTTATCCAGCCTCCTCTGCAACACCCCCGGCCCCTCTCCCGCCAGGTGAGGCTGCAGGCCTGGGTGGGGTTGGGTGGCGGAGGGAGCGTTGCTGATGCTGTCTGCGCGGGCAGGGAGAAGCCTGGCTTCGGGTGAATGCTGCGGACAGGCCTGCGTGCCGGGGCCTTTGAAGGGCTTGCCGCGTTGGAAGCGGCAGGGTGGTTTAGTTTCCGAGAGCAGACTGCTTTCATTTTCTTGGTTACCTTCATCAAGATACTTCATTCTTTGACGTTTCCTGCCCAGAGCCCTTTGAACCGAGTTATTTTTGCTGAGTGTGCACTGTGCTCTAGGAAGGCCTGTTGTGAGAGTCCCTTCTGTTGCCCGGCCCTGTGCTACATGGTGCATAGGCAGTAAGGCTGGGTGGCGTCCCTGCACTGCCTTCCCCCCGACAGCGAGACCCGGAGAACCAGGGGCACCAGTGCCAGGGGCAGGTCAGGGCCAGTGTAGAATGACCTTTGAGATGGCAGCGTCCCCTCCGCGTGCACACTGTTGCAGACAACCTGTCCTAGTTTCAAAGAACTTGAGGGAAAAATATTCTAAGCATCCTCAGAAGATAGGCGCTGTTGCCTAAGCGCGTCTGTTAGTCAGTTGCCCCTGACGTCTAGATCTCAGCACAGCCCTGAGAGCGTCTCCTCACTGCGGTCAACATGAAGAGGGCCGTCCAGGGGGCCCTTTCGGTTGTGTGGTATTTAGTATCTGGGCCAAGATTAAAAAAAAAAAAAAGCAAAAAACACCATCACCAGAAAGTTTTTCTGTTAGAAAGTTTCTCACCAGTAATTCTCCAAGACACACTTTCTGGTCTTTAATGAAAATGTTGAACTCTTTGCTGATGATCAACATGGGGAAGGTTCCCACTGAGCTCATGAAATCTCCTCTGCTTCTTTGGATGGCCACGTGTGCTCTGATCTTGAACAGCACCGTTTCCCTTTCTTTGTGTGTTTTCCAAATGAGAAGTGGAGGCAGGCACAGGGCCGTCTCTCCAGTCTGGTGCTTTTCCTGCGTCTGTATGAGTGGGGTGTCATTGCAGGGAGCTGGCAATACCCCGGCTCCTCTGGTCACAGCTCATAGTCTTTGAGTGTGGTGGAGGCCAGGCAAGGCAGTAGCCAGCCAGGACAGGGCCCAGCCAGGGCCTCCTTAGGTTACACTTTGCAGGGGATGGCCAGGGGAACTCCCTTAAGGGGTGCTGGGCTCCTGCAGGCCTTCCCTAGGGAGTGGCCCTAAGAGAGACACAAGCGCCGTTGACTTCCCTGTCTCCAAAAAAGAAAGGGCCCCTCTTCCCCCTGCAGTGGCCCCACTTGCCCCTGTGAGGATGCTCTGTGGTGTTTGGGCATCTCAAGGCTGGGCAACAGGTGAATGGAGGGAGAACCAGAAGAGCGAACCTCGTGATGCATTGGGAGTGCGGGTGGTTAGATGCTGCTGTCTTGGAAAGGGTTGTGGCTTCAGGCAGATTTTATAGCATTTATATAACAGCCGTGATGCTTCTGCAAATCCTTTCCCTTCACTTTGGAACTCTGTCATCCTTGGCCTGCCGTCTGGGGCTGTCTTGCTGCCCCTCCTGAATATTTGTGTTTAAAAATGTGGACTGGAGCGCTGGACCGTCCAGGCGGGAACCAGGCTTTGCCAGTCATTAGTTGTAGGACTCACGTCTCTTTGTGCCTTGGTTTCCTCTTCTGTCAATTGGGGATAATAACAGTTTCAGCTTCACAGGGTGGCTGTGAGGGTTGAACGAGTGAGTGTACGTGAAGCATTTCGGACGGGGCCTGGGAGGCATAGCACCATGCGGTGAGGCCTGCGGCCGGCATTCCCCTGCTGTGTTGTGTGGCCGAGCCATAGGTTTTAATCCAGCTATTGGTATATGACTTGCAACTTGCTTTTTTTTTTTTGAGACAGAGTTTCACTCTTGTTACCCAGGCTGGAGTACAATGGTGCGATCTCGGCTCACCGCAACCTCCGCCTCCTGGGTTCAGGCAATTCTCCTGCCTCAGCCTCCTGAGTAGCTAGGATTACAAGCACGTGCCACCATGCCCAGCTAATTTTTTTGTATTTTTAGTAGAGACGGGGTTTCACCATGTTGACCAGGATGGTCTCAATCTCTTGACCTCATGATCCACCCGCCTTGGCTTCCCAAAGTGCTGGGATTACGGGCTTGAGCCACCAGGCCTGGCCTATTTTTTTTCTTAAGAGATAGAGAGAAAATATAATTGACCTGTTTCACTGTGAGACTGACTGGGCACCCTTTGCTAATGTATGTTCTGGGGCTCCCATTTCTGGTGGATTCACATTGGCATAACCGGTTAACTTCACGGGAGTTTCCAGGTCTTTAGGCAGTTTGGAATGGTGCAACTTGGGTTGTGTTCTAGAAGAAAGTGGATCTGAATATTGGTGTCATGAACTGTTTACCCTGGCAAGGGCTGCACCGAAGAGTGACCTATTGCTGGGGGTGTTGGCCTGGGTATAGTCAGTGCTAGCTCCAAGTTTATATAAAATGCAGCTTTAGGAGATTACCAGTCAATATTCCCCCAGCTCTTTAAACATAAAACATGAGAAAGTATGGCGGTTGTATCAGTTTCCATGCGTATCTGAATGTAGCATGACTCATCAACGGAGAATCGCTGGAATACCCAAATGAAGCCAAGGGCTGGGTCGAGGTGTGCTGTGTGCTTGACAAGTGAGTGCCAGGCAGCCAGCGAGTCAGGCTGGGATGTCTCCAGCAGGAAGCGCATGCGTGGCCTGCCAGGCTGCACCTGTTCTCACTTGGAATGCCCTTGCATTCTCAGGTGCACATCCTGCAGATGTTTACTGAAATTCTTTCTCCTCCATGAATCCCTTTATGGCAATAATTCTGAACTAAGAGCTTTGGGGGGTGAGCTTGGGAACCTGGGAGTCCCTGGAGCAGGTGCTGACTCAGTGTGGCCATGGGGAAGGGTGATGGGCAGTGGAGACCCCTGGTCTGCGCAGTGTATCAAGGGCTGTGGCTCACAGCAAGTGCTGCATTTATAGTCTTGGGGAGACAAAGTGGTCTGAGTTGTTTTTCTAGAAACAGGAACGGGCCTGAGTCATTTACACCCTTGCCAAATTGCTTTCGTTAGCAATTGTTCACATTTTCCAGATAATCTTATAAATATAGGCTTCTCTCAAACACATCTTTCCCCACATGGCCTGTTTTGTGACCAAAATTATGACCCAGTGTCTCTTCATTAATACCGTGCCAGCTGGTAAGCACAGAAGGATGCCAGATCGAAATTTCACAATTCTTTTAAAGGATGTGAACGGTGACAGAGGAGAAAGATCTCAACAACGGCTGCTATTTATCATGCAACAATCACACACGTGCACCTTGCTCAGGACGTTCCTCCCCTAAATGCGATCTTTATGAGAACACTGAAAAGTAGATTCTGCTCTCTGCCTCGTCCAGATAAGGACGACATGGCTGGGAGAGAAGTCAGCTGTGATGGACCTTAGGGTAAAATGCTGCTGCTGTACCATTAGCTGGCTGTCTTCTGTCCCTGCTAGGGCAGTGGCTGGTTTTAATTCTCTAGTGTCTCTTGCCTGTGGCAGTCTCCCCTGCGGGGCTGACATTTAGAACCCAATGGGGTGTTGGGGTGAAGGTGCGGCCAAGGAACCGGCAATGCCATCCACCCACCAAGATGCTGCTACACTGAACTTGGTGAGGTTGAGTCTATTTCAGTCATTCCTCATGATCTCTTTCTCCCGGATTCCCTGCTGTTTCATAGCTTTCTCCCACTTTGGAGAGTGAAGGATTCATTTCCACAGGGAGGAAGCAGCACAGGGAACTTGAACGTGGCTTTTAAATTTCAGAAGAACTCAGGGTGTGAGCAATACATCTGGAAGAATGCTAGTGCAGAGCCAGTTCCTGTTCCTTGTTGCTCTGAGATTAAAGATTCTAGAGATGGGAGAAAAGTTCTGAGAAGGTGCGTAAGGCTCTGTCTTCATGCACACACCCTGGCCAGTGCCGACCCCTCTGTTGGGTGGTGGGGGGGGGGCGTGGTTGGAGGGTTTCCACTGAACCCTTGACATGCTTGAGGATTCCTGGGGGACAAAAATGCCGTGTCGCTGCGGAAGTTCCCTGGGTAGGGCCTGGAAAAGGAGCCTTCATTCAGTCTCCCAGGTGGCAGCAGGTGAAATGGTTTCATTGGCAGTTCAGGTGGACAGGCTTGGAGCAGTCCCTCATATCACAGGCTCTTCCTTGTGCCTTTTCTCACCCACATGCAGCCAAGCCACAGCACTGAGTGTTGACTTGTCCTCAGGGAGGCCTGGGGGCTGTGACACCTGAGGAGGAGCCATAACTGGGACAGGAGCATGTAGCAGTTAATGGTGTGAACTGGATCCCTGAGATCAGATGGAATGAAAACATTTTGTGGAACCACCAAAAATATATCCACTGAAAGATGATAGTGACCAAGGCCAGGACCACAGATATCCTCCCCTCTGCACCCCAACTCCCACCTTCCCCCGTTAGGAGCAAAGATTCTCTCTGACCTTTGCTCAAAGCACGGCCGCAGCCATAGATTTGCTTCTATAGGCCTCCCCATTGCCTTGGCACCGGGTGCTCTGGGAGCTTCCATGCAGCCCTCTAAAGGACTAAATAAGACTCTGAGATGAAATTGGTCATTGTGAAAATAGATAAACCATGTTTCTTCTACAAATCTGGAGGCCGAGATTTGCAGCCAATGTCTGAGTTAACCAGCAATGGGCTCGCAGTTGCTGTGGCATTGGGAATTAGAGTTCTTGGTCACAGTAGGGATTTTAGGTAAACCTTTTGTGATGATTTTGCAAGATCATGGGCTGGGAGTTAAGCACTTGGGTATTTCAGCTCCGTCTCTGATCCTTGTTCAAAGCATGGCCTCAGTCATGGATTTGCTTCTCCAGACCTCAGTTTTCACATTTATAAATTAGTATTGGGTTGATTATCTCTAAAATCCGTTACAGTTCCAATTTTGTGAGATCATAAAATTAAAATCAGATCCCAAATTCCTTTGACATAGAGAAAGGTGGCTGGGCATGGTGGCTTATGCCTGTAATCCCAGCACTTTGGGAGGCTGAGGCGAGTGAATCACCTGAGGTCGGGAGTTCGAGACCAGCGTGACCAACATGAGAAACTGAAAATACAAAATTAGCCAGGCATGGTGGTGCATGCCTGTAATCCCAGCTACTTAGGAGGCTGAGGCAGGAGAATTGCTTCAACCTGGGGGTGCAGGTTTCAGTGAGCTGAGATCGCACCATTGCACTCCAGTCTGGGCAACAAGAGCAAAAAAACCCCAAAAAACAAAAAACATGATTCGAGCCCCAGCCCTGTTGTTTATGTGATTGACCCTCCCACGATCCTTTCATTTAATTTTTATCCCACTTTGTGCTTACTGTTTGTTCACTTCCTTCCAGTATTCGGACGTGGTGACTTTGTCTCATGCTGTCCTGATTCTCCATGGTGTCATTTCTCCTTGGTTACTGCCTAGGAGTTCTTGAGTTTTGTGTTGATCTTCTGTTCTCCAGTATCCTACATTTGGTCTTAAAATAGGCACATGCTTTATCATGTGCTGACCTTCTGATGTGAAAAAATCCCCAGTGTCAATGATGTTTAAAAAGGAAGCTCCAGGAAGAGCACAGCATTCTTGACCCTGATGACAGCCATTAAGCCTGTAGCCTCACAGGTGTCGATATGTGTCCTTGGATATAAGCTTTGCGCTTTTAAAAGAACCATGGAACCAGCCAGTCCACAACAAAGAGTCTTTGGTACGTATGTCTCCCCCCCAAACAAAGAAACACATTTAAATCAGAAGATGCACAAATTCTGATATTCCCTATTTTCACTAATTCAGGGGTCCCCAACCCCGAGCCAGCGACTGGTACCAGTCCGTGACCTGTTAGGAACCGAGCCACACAGCAGAAGTGAGTGGTGGATGAGCTCTGCTTCCTGTCAGATCAGCGTGGCATTAGATTCTCTTGGGAGTGCGGACTCTACTGTGAACTGCACATGCGAGGGATCTAGGTTTCACACTCCTTATGAAATCTAATGCCTGGTGATCTGTCACTGCCTCCCATCACCCCTAGATGCGATTGTCTAATTGCAGGAAAACAAGCTCAGGGCTCCCACATTATAATGAGTATGTAATAATCATAGAAATAAAGTGTACAATAAACCTAATGTGCTTGGATCATCCCAAAACCATCCCCCTCACCTTGGTCTGTAAAGCAATTGTCTTCCACTAAACTGGTCCCTAGTGCCAAAGAAGTTGGGGACCACTGTCCTAATTGTGAAATATATATACATATACATATACATATATACTCATTTAGTTCCAAGGAATGACTGAATACAGATACAAAGAGAAACAGGTAATACCTACCTACTGTGGGCATCTCTCTATATCTGTGTTATACAGTGACAGTCAAGAAATAATTTAAGAGTACAGTGACACAAAAAGCAACTCTGGAAATGGCGGTACTTCTTGTGATGGGGGCAGCCGTCTTCCCTGCCCACTGCAGCAGGAGGGGCCCTCTTCGGTGCTCCCTGTAGCCTCATCTCACTTCTTGCATGGCACAGGATGCCTTCCTATGGTTTCTCTTGACTTGTTTACTTTCTACACCAGATCGGGAGCTCCTCTGAGGCAGGGACTGTTTCATTCATCATTGTGATACCAGCGTCAAACAAAGGGTGGAGTGGATGGAAGGTTAGATGGATGGGTGGGTGCATGACGAGTGAGGAGCAGAGAATATGAATAGAGGTACGGGCAGAAGAGAGTGACCGTGATGGGGCACAATGAATGAATATCCAGTAGTAATGCATGAGATTGAAGTGATGCAGGTAAGCTCTTTAATGGGTTGAAATAATCCATAGAGCAAAAGTACTACCATTAGCAAGAATTGTTGACTTGTACACAAGCTCAAGGACAGGAAAGACAATTCATTATGGAAACCATACATTTGTCTATGATGATGTAATACATGTTTCTCCAGTTACCACAGAAATACACCAATGCTTGGTGCATTTAAAATAGATTTGTAGGAAGCCTGTCTTATTTGAAACTGCTATGCTCGTTTCAAAAATATCAAACTTAATATCTTATAGCAGTGGTTCTCAAACTTGATTATACATTAGAATCACCTGGGAAGCATAAACAAAATTCCTGATGCAGAGACTGTACCTAGACATTGTCTTAGACACTTTTGGGGTAGGACCCAGGCATCAAGAGCTTGTCAGGCTCCCCAGGTGATTCCAGGGTGCTCCCTGTGATGTCGTACCTGGGCTCTAATACATGCAAGGGAACTGAACACTATAAATGGCCAGAAGGAATTGGTCCCAATATATCAATAATTTGGCTTGGTGCTTTAATGAATATTTTGAAAAAGCATCTTCAATAAATAGGAGTTTAAAAACTCAAATGCTCTAAAAATAGACTAAAAATGCTCTGCAAGTCAATTTTATTGCTTTGAATTCATTATTAAGTGCAGCCATTGTTTTACACCCAACTGAATTGAATTTCATGCCATCATGGAGGCTCCTCCATTAGGAAAGTGAAGGCTTTCATAGCACAGGACGGGGGTGAACACTCTGCTCATATTGGAAGCGACCGTCTCAGATGCCACAGGTGCAGCAGGCCAAATCTTTTAATACCACTTCCACCCCTGGGAATTAAATTCATTCTCGGTGAAAAAGGATTCATAAATCCTGGCCCTGCCTTCCAAACAGTAGTATGATTTCGCCAGGGTGATAAATTGCTCCTATCAAAACAGACATCAAGTCTCCCAGGGAAATAATGGGTTCCAACAGAACAAAGTGTAACGTCTTAAGCACTTATGAGAGGGCACTAGAGGTGAAAAATCCAGTCTTGGGAAATCAGTGACTGTATTTTCTTTTTAAATCTCTTTCAACCTCTCCCTAATTGTAACAGGTACAGAAGAGCAGATGAAATGGATAATGTGATTAAATGAAAAAAAATCCATCATAAAAATGTCCCTTAGAGCATGTTTGTTGGAGAGGGTGGGACTGGGCTGGGTTGGGTGCCTGCTGGCAGGGCGTATAGGATTATCTTTTATGGTATCCCTGGCAAGCTGCAGGCAGGTGGGGAAGTCAGCTGTCAGAGGAGGTGATTTACAGAGGCCTGAGAGGCACTCCTGCCCTGAGATCCCTCCTGCTGACCGCCCTAATTACCTGCAATTCTCTCCTGAGGAGGGGTGAAGTTAGAGAGGCCCCGGGGGTGAAAATGAAAATGTCACCTGGACAGAAAGAGAAAAAAAAAAAAAAAAAAAGAAAGAAAGAAACCATTAAATCACATTAAATCATTATCAGCTATTAGCAATGTATCTTAAATCTCTCTCTCAAATAATCAACTGGCCTGGAAAGTGGCCTAGAAATAAATGAAAGAATGGAAGTCGATTCTGGCCACTTTTCCTTTCCTGCTTTCTTCCCTGTACATTTTCCTGCACAGACGTTAGGTTTTTCCGGGTGAGGACGGAAGCCTCTTCCCCAACTTAAAGTGCATTTTAAGTTCCTCGGCTGTTTACTCGGTCTGGAACTGTTACTGGAAAGGGGTCCTGATCTGGACCCCAAGAGAGGGTTCTTGGATCCCATGCAAGAAAGAGTCCACAGGGAAGAGTCCACAGAGTGAGTGAAAGCCGTTTATCAGAGAAGCAAAGAAACAAAAGAATGCAGTGACCTTGAGAGAGTAGCCCTGAGGGCTGCTGGTTGGCTATCTTAATGGTTATTTCTTGATCATCTGGGAAACAATGGGTGGATTATTCATGAGTTTTCCTGGAAACGGGCAGAGATATCCTGGAAGTGCGGGTTCCTCTTCCTTTTGTTATCATTTAGGGTAACTTCTAGACATTGCATGGCATTTCTAAATGGTCATGGCACTGGTGGGAGTGTCTTTTAGCACGCAGTTCATTATGATAGTGTATAATGAGCACTGAGGATGACTGTCTTGGTTTTGGTGGGTTTCAACCAGCTTCTTTACTGCATCCTGTTTTACCAGTGGGGTCTTTGTGACTAGTGTGTTGTGCTGCTCTTTCCTCTCATCTTCTTTGTGACCTGTGACAACTTCCTATCTCATCCTGTGACTAAGAATGCCTAACCTCCTGGGAATGCAGCCCAGCAGGTCTCTGCCTCATTTTACCAAAACCCTATTCAAGATGGATTCACTCTGGTTCAAACAGTCTGACAGAACTCACTTGAATTCACCTTCTGGGACCTGATTTCGCTATTTCCTCGCTACGAAGCTTCCTGAGATACCCCAGGAGACTAACTGCTGCTTTCAGAGCTGTTCACATGTCTTCTAATGCTTATGGGAGCACAGGGGACTCGTATTCATACGTGTATCCACTCAACAAATATTTACTGACATCCTGCTATGCGCCAGTCCATGTATCTGGGATAATGGAGATAGCCAAGATCTAGTCCTTAGAGATGCCTAGATAACTGTGCCTTGAGTCTAATTCCAATTACATTGAGAGGCTGTGGGGACCCCTGGGCTCTGGGGCTCCTTCCCTTCAGGGTCCAGTGTGGGCAGCACTCCATTCTAGATGCTTCTGTTCTTCAACAGTAGAGTGATGAGGTTGGAGTAGATTGTACATAAAGTATCTTCTGGTTCTGAAAGTCTGTGAACTACAGTCATCTAAAGAAGGAATTAAAAAAAAATACCATTTCTCTTAATTAGTAAAGTAAAATACTTTCTTTATAGAAAGTTTTACATACAGAGAATCAAAAAGAAAATAAAATCAGCATAATTCTACCTCTTGGAATAACGCCGTTATACCTCTCAGAATAACGCCAGAATAATGGAATAATCGTCGTTAACTTTTTGCCTTGATCATTTGTCTTTTATTTTACATCTATTACTTTAATGAGGTCAAGAACAGCTACTTTTTTGATTCCTGACTTGAATTCCCGCAGGGATGTTTCTTTCCCTCAGTCCGTCTTACCCTTCAACATGATTGTGATGGTTTAATACTACAGCAAGCCTTAGTATGATCCCTATTATCATAAAATGGCATTTATCAGATACTGACAACAGGCCAGGCACTGTGCAGAACATTTTGTGTTCCTGAGGCCTTTCAATCCCCCAATGATCAGATGAGTGAGGTGCTGTTGTTCCCATTTGACGCAGTAGGAATTTGAGCCTGACAGTGCTTAAGCAGTTGGCAAAAGGTCACACCCTTTTAAGTGTCAGAGGCGTTTGAAGCAGAGCAACTCCATTTTTAATAGGAGTTGGGTAAAATGTGGCTGAGGACTTCTGGGCTGCGTTCCCAGAAGGTTAAGGCATGCTAAGTCACAGGATGAGATGGAAGTTGGCACAGGTCACAGAGACCTTACTGATAAAACGTTTGCAGTAAAGAAGCCAGCCAAAACCCACCAAAACCAAGATGGCGATGAGAGTGACCTCTGGTCATCCTCACTGCTACGGACCCACCAGCGCCATGACAGTTTACAAACGCCATGGCAACATCAGGAAGTTACCCTATATGGTCTAAAAAATGGAGGCATGAATAATCCACTCCTTGTTTAGCATATAATCAAGAAATAACCATAAAAATGGGCAACCAGCAGCCCTAGGGCTGCTCTGCCTATGGGGTTCCCTTACATAGCCCACCTTTCTTTTATTCCTTTACGTTCTTAATAAACTTGCTTTCGTTTTACTCTGTGGACTCGCCTCGAATTTTTTCTTGCACTAGATCCTTCTCTTGGGGCCTGGATCGGGACCCCTTTTTGGAAACAGTTTTCCAGGCCATGGAGCCCAGGTGTCCTTCGTGGCTGCACATTGTCCCCATGTCTGAACTCTCAGGAGTCAGACCAGCTGCCTATGACTGACGCTTCAGATTGCTCCCAGTTTCCTAGCATTATAAGCAATACTCTGATTGAAATCCTTGCAGCTAGGAATTTGCACATGATCCGTTCTTATTTCCTTCCTTCCTCCCTCCCTCCCAGAGTTTCACTCTTGTTGCCCAGGCTGAAGTGCAATGGTGTGATCTCAGCTCACCACAACCTGCACCTCCCAGGTTCAAACAATTCTCCTGCCTCAGCCTCCTGGGTAGCTGTGATTACAGGCATGCGCCACCATGCCTGGTTAATTTTGTATTTTTATTAGAGACGGGGGTTTCCTCCATGTTGGTCAGGCTGGTCTGGAACTCTTCACCTCAGGTGATCTGCCCACCTCGGCCTCCAAAAATGCTGGGATTACAGGCGTGAACCACCACGCCCGGCCGATCCATTCTTATTTTCTTTAGATAATGTTTTAGTGGTAGAATTGCAAAGTGAAAGACTGTGTTAACTTTTGAATATATGCTGCCAAACTGCTCCTCTCCCATCAACCAGAGGTTGTAACAATTTAGTGCCTCCAAACCCAGCAATGAGCACCCAAGGGGAACTGATGCAATGCTGAGGAAGGGAAGAAAAGATGAGATGCAGTGAAAGGAGTCAGGGAGACTGGGGCGCGGAGGAGCCATCCCCAGCAGCAGCCCCCCCGGCTGTTGTTTAGCACCAGGGATCCTTGATTTGCAGCAGGCGGACATTACAAGTCACGGCTCTTACCCAGTTATGTCATCTAAAGTTACTGACGTTAAATAAATGCTAACTTTTCGTTTGCTTCAAATTAAAAAAATAATGCCTGCCTTTATTGTCTTTCTCTGCTTAGCCAAGCCTGAGGCTTGTGCCAGCTTTTTCCATGTAGAAATGTTACATGAAATTCCAGTGCCATCAAATGAGACCTTTATTCTTCCACCTGCACATTATGACTCTAATAAACACGTTATCAGCTCATGAAAATGATGGCAAACAGGTGACTGAAGGATTTGATAAGTCAGCAGCAAAGATTAACAGTTCTTTTCAGAGAAAGCTGTGAGAGGTTCCCCTATTTAAAACAATTGCGGCATGTGAATTTGCAGCACTTAAATCATTATCGGCAATTAGTCCTTGTCAAAAAGGTTGCAGCTGGCTTCAATTACAGGTAAGAATTTTATAATTTAAACTTAGTAGTACGTCTGATAAGTAGGACTTGGAGGAACACCCTCAGGGAGATTTGCAATTTGAGAAAAACTTAAGAGGCATTTCAAAATTCAAAAATACATTATTTTCAGTGATGCTTTGTTATTGACATCTATTATTAAGCTTCCAGAAAAAATTTCCATAAACTTAATCCTTCAGCTGTTTTATTCCCTAACAGAAAAATTACTGATTTAAAAATTGATTTTTAAATTATGAAAATACTACATGCACACTATTAAAAAAAAAATCCAAGGAGCCCAGAAGGATATAAAATATAGTAAGTCTCTTTCTAGGCATCTCCGCATTCTTGGACACCCATGCCCCAAAGAGAAGTACTCTTGCTTTCAATTGTCTTAGACATTATCATCACAACTTCATCTCAAATTATTTTTACCTTATTCTTTATCAGTCAACTTTGGACAGTGTATATTAACTCCTCACTAGGAAAGATAAATAATTGAGGGCCCTTCCATACTCTACCATCTCTCTTTCATGTGTTGATTCTTCCTGATTGTATTTATTGTAAAATCAATCAAAACTTTAAGTAACTTGCTTCTCTATTTCTTGACGCTTCAGCTCTAGATCTGCACTATTCTAATAGTGGAGATTATTGTTATTACCTATTATGGGTATCTCATTGTTTTAATTTGCAATTCCCTGGTGACACGTGATGTTATATGCTTACTTACAAGCTGTATGTCTTCTTTGGTGAAGTGTCCAGATCTTTTATCTGTTTTATAGTTGGGCTGCTTGCTTTTTTGTTGAGTTTTAAGAGTTCTTTCTCTATTTTGGAAGACAGTCCTTTATCACACATGTCTTTTGCAGATAGATGTTTTTCCATTTTTTTCTTCTCATGAACAAGAGTTTTTAAGATTTTAATGAAGTCTAGCTTATCAATTATTTCGTTAACAGATTGTACCTTTGGTGTTGTAGTCCCATCAACTATAGATGTTATCTGTTGGTGAGAAAATTAGCACGCTTATATGTCCCACCACCCTTTCCTTTTTGGCTGGCTATGCCATTATTTTTACATGATCAGGATTTAAAATATGTGTATGTTTTACTGTGATTACATTTTCTATGCTTTTAAAATCTGTGATAAAAATAAAAAGTTAAAATATAGAATTTATTTTATTATGATTATTTAAAAATGTTCATCGCAAAACAAATAGAAGTACTCTTATGTCACTGCACCGTGCTATTTGAAGGATCATCTTCCAAGGGTCAAGATTCAATGTACTTTTACTTTTCTTAAAACTACAACCATTGCTCAAAATTAGGCCACCTCTAAATGTGCTCCATGTTTGGTCCATGCATGTTTTCTGGAGCTATCTCCCCCACCCCCACCTTAGTGTCCCTTGCTTCCTTTTTGTTTGTTTTTTTCTAACCACTGAGGGAAGAGACATATGCATCTTTTAGACTTCCCAGGTTTTTAATCAAGCAATACATGTAATTGGATTTGTTTCTGCCTTGAAGGCCTTTTTCCTCAAGCCCCTCTACTTTCTCTTCGAATTGGTCACTTGCTTTCTAGGCACATGGCATAGCTGTCAACCTCAGATTTGTTTTCATGGATCTCCTCCGTGGTTCACCATGAGTTAAATTGCATAGCATCTTTTCCCTTGAGTTTCTTCTTCATTTTGCCAGAGTGTAACCCTCTCTGTCCAACAATGTTCTCATCCGTAAAATTAGGATTTTAATTTTGTGTTGATGTGAAGATTCAAGGAGTTTTAACACATGAAAAGCGCTAAGAAGAGTACCTGGAGAATATTTACTGCTCTGTGATTTTTTTTTTTTTTTTCCAGAAAGGGAAGTAAAACTTTCTGAGTCTTACAACTCTTAAAATATCTTTATTTTCCACTGCCCCACTTGATTGATAGTTTGGAATGTAATTTTAGTTTCACAATAACTTTCCCTTAAAATTTTTGAGTGCTTTGTTCCTTTATCTTCTAATGTTACATTCTACTGATAAATCTGAGGCCAAGTTACTTCTTATTCTTTATAGGTTTTTTTTTTTTCCGCTCTAGAAGTATTTAGAGTTTTTGTTTTAGCCTTGGGGTTCTGAAATATTAACAGGATATATGTGGTCTTTTAAAAATGCTCTTAAACTTGTCCTTTTTCTCACTTTATCTGCTTCTGGAGATAGATTAGGTGATACTGAACCTTCCGGGTTTCACTTCTCTGCATTTTCATTTTCCTGTCAGATTTTCTTTCTCCCTGTCTTGTTTAGCTTGTGCTGTCAGTCTTCAGTAACTTGGTCTTTAGCTGTGTTCAGATTTTAATTAAGCCTGTACCCTGAATATTTAATGTTCACAAATAGATGTTAAGTTTCCTAGATACTTTCTTGTTCTGTGCTTCCTTCTTTCCTAAACCAGTATGTTCTTTGGGGATGGCTGTAACAGCACAGCCAGGCTCTCTGACCTCGCCAGGGACATCTTTTTAAAGTTCTTTTCTGTCCAATAATTATTCCTCTTTTCACCAGGGTCTATTGTTCTATTTCTTTATCTAGACTTCTAACAGTTTATTTATTTATTTTCCTCAAAGACCTGATGATTTGGGGTTGAATCTTTATGAATGAAGAACTATGTTGGTGAGCAAGGGGAATTGATGGTGTGGTTTCCTTTGCAAATGTGTGGGTCTGTAAAGCAGAACCATCTCCCACTGGCTGGAGGGCTGCTTGCAGGCTCCATGCATGTGGGCAGCTCTTGGGGACAGATGTGCTTCCCCAAAGGTGCTAGAGCAGAGACTGGGCAGGCTTGGAACCTCCCACAATAGTCACCTTCCCCAAATTATCCCAATTCCTCATAGTGTAAAAACATATCAGGTAAAATAAGGGCAGTTTCTTTAGTTTGTAATGAAAAGGCACATATTGACTGAATTTTATCTTCTTTTATCGTTGAGGGTAGAAGGCAGCAAAGCACAACACAAAGAGATGAATGAGAACCACAGAACGAGCAAATTCGTACAGGAGCGTAAACATTGACCAGGCAACATCACGCTTCTTCACGCCTGCAAGTCCTGTGGGTTGTTCATTTTTTTGTTGTTATTGATGTTGATGGGGGGATGGGATGGGCCATCCCACAACAGCATTGCAGGTTTCAGACTCTGTTACCTTGATCGATGCGATAGCCTCTTCCTACCTGATCCTCGGCCAGCGTCTCCTCACAGTATTCTGGGGCTCCTGCAATCTCTCCTAGCATCAACCACTGCCTCTGTGCTGAAAATTCTCCATCTCTAGTCCCGATCTCTAGGTGGCCTACCTGGAGGGATGGCCCAGACCTCCATGCCTCCATCACGTCCTCCTCTGGCCACGGCGGCTGTTCTTGTCCATTCACCAACAAGTGTGGTTGAGAGAGTCCCAGGCGAACCCTCGATGGGTCTCCTGAGTGCCGAATGGAGTCTTCCCTGCCTGCATTGCGCAGTGGCTTTATCCTCCTGAGAATCTACCTGCCATCCCTCAGGGTGGCACTTCCTTTCCTTGCCTACTGGACGCTTGCTGCAAGGGCCCCAGGGTGCAGATTGCAGGCCACTTTTGGGAGCCCGATGTCTGGTTTAGTGTGTCCAGAGTGGTAGGACATGACGACATACAGACTCCTGGAGTGGGAGTCATGGTGTGGCCACTCCTACATTCAGCCCACTGTTTCGGAATCCACGTGTTCTACCTGCTGGGGACATAGTGCTATTTGATGATCATTGATTTTGCTGTGTGCCATTCTTGCAGTGGATCAGCTCACAAGCTGGCATTTCAATTACATCTTTTTTTTTTTTTTTTTTTTCTTTTTAGATGGACTCTCTATCACCCGGGCTGGAGTGCAGTGGTACAGTCTCAACTCACTGCAACCTCTGCCTCCTATTTTGAAGCAATTCTCTTGCTTCAGCCTCCAGAGCAGCTGGGATTATAGGCATACACCACCTCCTCTGGCTAATTTTTCTAATTTTAGTAGAGACAGTTTCACCATGTTGGCCAGGCTGGTCTTGAACTCCTGACCTCAAGTGATCCACCCACCTCAGCCTCCCAAAGTGCCTAGATTACAGGCGTGAGCTACTGTGCCCGGCCTCAGCTACATTTTTGAAAGATAGTTCCATGGTTTTTATCAGGCCAGCAGCTTTCTGGATGGTGGTTGGTCCCAAAAGGATGGTCATGGATCTCATGATCCCGTGTTGCGCCACCTCTGTTGCAAGGTAGGATGCTGGATCTGATGCATTGTTTTGTGGGGTTCTGTGCTGGCAAATCAAACATGCCATGGTCCCTGGGGCAGTGGAGCTGGCTGAAGCCCTTGGGCAGGAAAGGTCAGACTGTAAGTGGGTGATGCCTTGATTCTAGTCAACAAACTGCGTGTTGTGTCAGCACCGTGGTGGCAGTGACCGGGGCCGGCAGCACCTGGCCAGCTGTACCCTTGACTGCTCAGTTCTTCCAGCGGTGCTTGTGCTCCAGTGAGTGTGAACGTACCCTGCACCCATCACGTGCTGCTCCCCTGAGCTTGCCTCAATCTTCTGATCTTGCTTTCTTCTGCCAAGCAGCCTGCCAGGTGTCCCACATGAATGCAGCCTGTTCTGGTTCTCCTTCCTGATAAGGGTGGAAAAGAATGCGTTCACCCGGAACAGGCTGCATTCCTGGGCCAGAGGCCACTGAGCTCACCTGCACCGGGAAAGCTGCTCCCCACTGGTTACAAACAGCAACTGCCTGGATGAGTTGCAGATGTCCATTGTCATCCTCTAGAGTCTGTCAGGATTTTCTGGGGCCAGATGGTGAATTCAATAGGGGTGTGCTGGTACAGCCCCTGCATCCTCTAGGTGTTTAATCTCTGGCATTTCCTATGGGATGTAATGTTATTTTTGATTTTCTGCACTGGATTATGTGTTTGGGGGTGGGGGGCATCCACTTGAACTTACCCATGGGGGTAGCTCTTACCACTGACTCCTAGAAACTGATGTGGCAGTTTTACCAATTTCAAAAGTCAGTTTGAATTCTACATTTGGAGGCTGGGGAAGGGGCTCTGGTTGGGTCTGTGGACCTAGGGGAGTAACTGTGAGCTGGACCTGGTTAGCTTTTCCTTCAAAACTGGCCTCTGCACACCTCTACTCTAACAGAGGGTTCAGGACCAGGTGTGGGTCCCTGGGTACCAGTGTCATCTCAGATCCATGTCCAGTGGTCCTCAAATGACATGCGTCTCTTTGTCGAGGATCTGGGGGGAATGTTTGTATAGACACTGCCGTGATGTTGGAGGGTCCTCCCTCCTGGTGCTCAGCCTCTTTCTCTGTCAGTGGGTTCCAGGTCTGAAAATGAGCTCAGTCCCCGAGCTGAAATGTGGCTTTCTATTGGTCAGTTTCCTGCAGTCTCCTGACCAGTTTTCCTTGAGAAAAGCTTTTGTTAAGGATGCGTGGATTGTGAGATGCCCTTTTCAGTTGCCACATAACTACCCCGTGGCAGGTGTGTTCGTTCCTGCTGCTGGGTCAGGTGCTCCAGCTGCCACTCCAGGTTTGAAGCCCTGCGTCTCTGTGCCCACCTTGCTCCCTGCCCAGTGACACACTAGTTTCCGTTGCGGGATTTCATCGACCTTCTTTGCATTCAGGAGTCTAGTTCTGTAACGGCAGCATGGCCGCCCTGCGTGGTTCAGCAGTGTTCCTCTTGGCAGTGTGTTCTTTATCTGATTGCTAACTGGCGTGTTCTGTGGCTGAAGAGTGTGGTTGGCTTTCTGAGCTGATGTGCTGGACCTGCTCTGAGCCTTTCTGTCCCTTCCCTCATGGGCAGGAGGGTGGCCCAGGCATTTCTGCTTGACTTAGTGCAGACCTTTGCTTCCTTCAAGCTCCTAGGAGCCCTCCTGGAGCATGCTTAGGGGCCTTGCCAGAGTTTACAAGCCTGGGTCATGGACGGGCAGGCCCACATTGATAAACTCTCCCTATTCCAAGCGTAGGTTCCGCCCGTCCTAGTCTCACACTGTCAGAACCTAGCCGCACACATTCTCCCGGTTCCTGCCCATGCCTCTCAGTGAGGTCCTGCAGCTTCTCTGGAGGCCTTTCTTCCCGTAGCAGGCACTTCCTGCACTTCCCCATCTATGTACTGCTGTGACCTGAATCTCATGATCAGCCTGGCTGGTGGGAGGGGAAGTGGGGGCAGAGACCCAGGGGTGCGTGCCTCAGGAAGATGCCCACGTCGACTTGTGGGGCAGCGCTTCTGCAGCAGGCGTCCCCAGTCTTTCTGGCACCAGGGACTAGTTTCATGGAAGACAATCTTTCCACAGACTGGGGGTGGGGGGTGGTTTCAGGATGATTCAAGCACATTACGTTTCTTGTACAGTTTATTTCTATTATTACGTTGTAATATACAATGAAATAATTATGCAACTCACAATCACACAGAATCAGTGGGAGCCCTGAGCTTGTTTTCCTGCAACTAGACAGTCCCACCTGGGGGTGATGTGAGATGGTGACAGATCATCAGGCATTAGATTCTCATGAGGAGCTCGCAACCTGGATCCTTTCCCTGCATAGTTCGTACAGGGTTTGCGCTCCTGTGAGAACCTCATGCTGCCGCAGATCTGTCAGGAGGCGGAGCTCAGGTGCTGATGCTCACTCACCGCTGCTCACCTCCCGCTGTGAGGTCTGGTTCCTAACAGGCCGTGGATAGATACTGGTTCATGACCCAGGGGTTGGGGACCCTTGTCCTGCAGCATTTTCAAGCAAGGGGGGAGCACTAGCCTTTAACAAGGAGGAGAGGGCCCCTTCTGCAAGCCCAGAGTGTTCTCATAGTTGTTAGGGGGATGTTGACCTGGATGTCCCCATCCCAAATATTAGGGTCCCACTCCTTTACAACCAGTCCTCTGCTGGCATGGCAGAGTTGTCAGGGCTGAACATTCAGCCTTCTCTGGAGCTTCACTGCCCTTGTGATTCAGGCCTAAGCCTGCTCTTCAGCTTTTCCTGCCATCTGGCTGAAGGACATGTGAGCCTACCTGCTTACGTACTGCCAGGAAGGTTCTCTGACTTGCACACTTCACCTCAAGTTGGTGATTAATAACTCTCAGGCTTTCATTGTCTTTCTCAAATAAATGATGCCACTTAACAACAGCCATTCAATTCCATTATCCTTGTGAGGACAGCTTCCCCAGAACCTCCACAGGTCTCAGGGATGATACTGGTCAGCACATTCCCTCCCTCCGGAGCATCTGTCCAGTCTCCCACTGGCGGAAGCTCTCACAGCGCACACCACAGCCTGATGGCAGCCTCTGGTATGCCACTGGCCACAGGCCTCATTGCCAGCTGTGCTCATTTAGGGGGTGAACGCTGTGCTCTCCAAGGCCAAGTTCTCCCTCAGTGGCTATTTATAGACGCTCTGTAATGGATTGGGCACTCTGGGAATGTGATGGGGATGCCATCTTTCAGCTCTTGCTTGAATGAACAGCACACGATGCACATGCGTTCTCTCGGCATTGACATTAATCCGTGTCTGTGTGTGTAATACAGAGGACAGGGTGGGCACCTGCCAGTGCTCGAGATGGTAATCCCACTGGGAGTGACCAGGGCTCTGGGGAAGCCCTAGGAAACGTCACAGTCCAGAAGAGAGGAGAACCTTACTTCAAGAAAGGACTCATGTTAGAAGACATAAGTGAATAGACTTACTTCGGTGAAGATAAAGACAAGATTTGAAGATCTGGTGAATCAGTAGCCTTTATCTTACACAGAAATTTATATTTTTTCAAGATTTCTAAAAAACATAAATCCTTTAATGCTTACCATCAAACGAATAAAGCCACATCATTCTCTATCACTTTGCCCTGGAAAAGACCTTGGAATAACTTCTTGAGATGTTTACCATGACACCCTCCAACCTCTCTGTTCTACCAATCCCATTCCACTTCATTCTTTCCTCCCCTCTCTCCCTATGTATCTCTTGTCTCCCATCATTCTTTCCTTATGCATTCATTGAGTGCCTCCCCCCAGCCAGGCACAGCTGTGGCTTGGGGATCACAAAACTACAATGGTCCATTTGGTCCTTTCCCAGTGACCTCGTCATTGAGAGGATGACATCTGAGAACCTGAGATTTCCAGGCCCCATTCTGCCACGTTCCTTCTCTGATGCATTTGGGCCTCTTTAGATGAGTTTCTCTGCATCTATAATGGATGAAATAATACATTACATCAATTTCAGCAGCATTAGTTAGTATTTATAAAGTGTGTTGAACAAGCAAAGCATTCACCAAATGTGAATTTAGATTCGAACACGTTTTCTTGAGTGTCCGTGATTTCTAGCATGTTGCCTGGCAAGGCATCTTAGTTATGAAATGTTACCACCTGCATATATTTTGCATACATTTCCTCATATTAAAAAAAATCTCATTATGGAAGACTCATAGTTTGGAGTTATCCTTTACACAGGAAATCACAGAGAAGCATGCAGGCCTGGCGGCTGCTTTTTTTTTTTTATGCAAAAGTTGATGCATATAGTAATTAATCTTTTGTTTACTTGAAACTTTCACATTCAAAATGTTTAATTTTCACATCCAAACTCCCTGCTCTTTTGTGCATTGAATGGTGGTACCGTATTTCTAATTACTCAGCTTAAATGCAACTTCTGAATACTATTTTTCTCTTCCCTTCCTCTTCTAACAAAGTGCTCATGAAGAGACGAATTTTTATTTCCACTGGTTTTGACTTCACCATTGTGTGGGGTGGGCTCTGTTTGGTTCCTCACTCTCTTTTCAATCCCATCTCTGTGTTTGATGGTGTGAATAAAGTCCACTCAAAATTTCCGCTAGCAAGGATTCGCCTTTCTAACCAATCCTTTCATGCCATATTTCTAAAATAAAAATAATTTACAAAAAGCCTCTCTTGGAAGCAGCTGTCAGGCCACACAGCTTGTAATTACGGGGAAATAGCTGATGGTTTTGCTGCACCTCCACGTGTTTCCCGTGGATTTCTTCTTGATCATATTGCTTTAATTAAGTGTGGTCATTCTAGCAATCTTGCGTTAACATTCTCGAGAAAGTAATGAATAAACCAGGTATGGGGTTGCCTGCTCCAAATGTTTGGCCCATAAAAGGAAAGGATGATAGCTTCAGCATCTTTAAATTGCTGGGGTTTGGCATATGTGTGGGGCTTTGTCGTGAACTGGAGAAACAAAAGAACGAGCGATGAAAAGAATGGATGAGCGAGTAGAGGTATGCAGGGGGCTGTTTGCGTTGACTCTGCACTGTAGCTATAGAGATGCAGGTGCCGCTGTTTCTTGACCCGCAGTACTGCCTCCATTAGGTTAGAATTTTATTAAAATCTGGACCTTCCTTCCTCCCTTCCCTTCTTTCTTCTATCTCTTTTTCTTCTTCTTCTTCCTCTCCCCCCCTCCTCTTTCCCCCTCCTCTTCCTCCTCCTCTTCTCCTTCCTCCTCCTCCTCCTCCTCCTCTTCCTCCTCTTCCTCTACCTCCTCCTCCTCCTCTTCCTCCTCCTCCTCTTCCTCCTCCTCTTCTTCCTCCTCTTCCTCCTCTCTTTCCTCTTCTTCTCCCTCTTCTCCCTCTCTACCTGGGATCAGGTTTTCTGTGAGCCATCAGCTTTATCGCTCCATGAAGAACTCTCTTACCTCATTAACTGTGTTTGCCACCCTTACCTTTATGTAATATCCCAAAGCAGGGCCAACATGTCCGGGAGCTCAATGCCTCAGGCCTGCATGTTTTCAGGGACCTATGAAATGTGTCACT
This sequence comes from Saimiri boliviensis, assembly GCF_048565385.1. Classification (NCBI taxonomy): domain Eukaryota; kingdom Metazoa; phylum Chordata; class Mammalia; order Primates; family Cebidae; genus Saimiri; species Saimiri boliviensis. The sequence goes on along the minus strand of NC_133449.1, from coordinate 8,163,799 downwards.
GCTTGTGTTTTGAATCAGAAGTTTAAATAAAAAGGAAGGCTTAAAGATAATATCTTACAGTATATTATCAACATATTTCTCTTTATACCAAGACATAGTAAAATATAATTTTTAATATTATTTTGCAAAGGAAGGGACTCCTGGAAGCAAAGATGCCTAGAGCCCACCAAAGTCATAATGAGACCATGTCCTTAAGGCTTCATATATTTCGATACAGCCAGTGAGGCTTGATTCTACCTGGACGTGAGAGACACCTGGGCAGTTTTTGAATCAAGCCTACCTAGGCTCACACCATTCTTTGGGATTCTGAATTAATATGTCTGAAGTGGGGCGGGGTCACTGGTTATTTAAAGCTGCATAGGTTATTTGAATGTGAGGTCAGGATTGGAAACTACTGGTCTAGGTGCTTCTCCTGCTCCATCTTATGCTCCAGTCACCTGGGAGCTTGTTGAAATGCAGACCCTGATTTGGATCCGTTGGCCTGGGGGAAAGGGCCAAGACCCTGCATTTTTGACAAGCTCCCCACTATGGTCAGGGTGAAGTTGCTGCCTCCTGGCCCACCCTTCTGCAGCAGGGGTTTGGAGTATGGGGTCTCCACAGAATGTGCATGCCATTCATTGCCTGCAGGCTCTGGAGCCTTATGGAACATAGCAATTGCTGTTTATTGACCACCCACTATTTGCTAGTCACCAAGCATGAAGCATGCTTTGCGCACCATTTCTCGTGTCACAGCCACCTCATGAGGGAGGTAGCCTTGTCTCTATTTTACAGGTGAAATAATTGAGATCCAGAGAAGTTAAGATGAGAGCCTAAGAATCCACAGAGATTAAGTGGTGGTACTGGGACTCAAATGAGGCCCAAGAAACTCCAGGTCCATGATCTTCTCCAGCACCAACCTGCCCTCAACAGCTGGAGTAGTCTTCCTTACAGAGGGCATGACTTACAGAGGCCTCCCTTACAGAGGCCAGTACTGCACACCTGCACCAGAGAGGTCAGGGCATTCCTGCCCATGGCTCAAGAGAACCACGCTTAAAAAGAGTGAAAACAGGCCAGGCATGGTGGCTCACGCCTGTAATCCCTGCCCTTTGGGAGGCCAAGGTGGGAGGATCACTTGTGCTCAGGAATTTGAGACCAGCCTGTCCAACATGATAAAATCCTGTCTCTACTAAAAATACAAAAAGAAAAAAAAAATAGCTGGGCATGGTGGCATGTGTCTGTGATCTCAGCTACTTGGGAAACTGAGGCAGGAGAATCTCTTGAACCCGGGAGGTGGAGGCTACAGTGAGCTGAGGTCATGCCACTGCACTCAAGCCTGAGCAACAGAGCAAGACTGTCAAAGAAAAAAAAAGTGAAAACATAAAAGTCAAAAGTGAAAGCAAAAGTGCGTAGTTTATATTACTTTTGATGCCTCCTAACTCCAGTCTCTCTTACATCCGAATGCTCAGTTGATCCCCCTAACACTGCTCTGATAGCATCTCTCCCCTGGATAAGAGGAGTCTTCGTGCTGATGACGTACTTGCTAAACTGTCTGACTAGTGATCAAGGACTTGCACTATCTGGCTTTACCCCCATGTAAACTCACTCACCTTCACTCACTCATTCAGTGGACGTTTGTTGAGTATCTACCCTGACCTAAGGCTCCTCCCTGCTGGAACTCTTGTGTTGTTGGAGGGGCTAGTGATGTTCGGATGAGAAATGAATCCCTACATAACTTACCGTGTATTCATTCCACGTGAAACTTATTTTCCTTGCCATTATTTTAACAACATAATGAATTATATTGTTATAATAAGATTTCCACAGAATTTAAGTAACAAGTTCAAGTAACAGTAAAGATCTAAAGGATTAAAATATCAAATACAGTTGTATTCAAGGTATACAAAATTTTGAATACATTTTCATTAAAATATAAATTTAAAAACTTTTAATTCAAGATATTAAAGTTATTTCTTTTCTATGTATGTTTTCAAAAAGTTATTTTTCTTTCAAATTGTTTAATCTGTTCAAAAGTTATAAGTAATACATTTCAACAATTAACATCAAATTATAATAATACAGGTGAAGCTTTTAATTACTTTTGAAACTGTATACCTTATTACAGTTTTCATAGAAACTCCTTGCAATTCTAGCGTTCAATATTCCCTTTGGTTATCCATGTAAAAGATTAGTGTCATGTTATATGCATATGACACCTATATCAACATGTCTATGAATGTGACAGTAGTGTGAATCATTTAATGTTGCAGAATGTTACTCAGTCACCGTCTGCTGCAGACACCACACGGATCTGTGTATGTCTCTGGAACCACGAACTAGAACATGTGCAGAAGCAAGGACAGGACAGATGGCACCTCTAGGAATCTACCGTAGACCTGCCCTCTGAGAGGGAGGATTGGACAAGGCGTCCCTCTGTCTTTCCTTTCATCTGTTCATCCTTCCCAGTGTTCCAAAGTGGCATCTGTATCCAGCCCTCAGACTTTCATGACCTTTGCGTACAGTCATCTTTTGTTTCAAGGACACAAGTCTAAACGTGTGAAGAAGCCCTACCTGGGCCTGAATAGTGTTGATCATGAGCAGAGGGTTGAGGATGACCTATTGAATTTCCTTTAAAAAATTACTCTTAAATTACCCAAATTGGGTGGCTTAAAGCAACAGGTATTTCTTCGCTCTCAGTTCTGGAAGGCAGCAGTCTGAAATGACTTTCATTAGGCTGAAGCCAAGGTGCTGGCAGGGCCACGCTCCCTCAAGAAGCTCCAGGGGAACTCTGTTCCTCGACTCTTGCAGCTTCTGAAGGCTGCATTCCTTGGCTCGTGGCCACACCACTCCAATCTTTCCTCCATGGTTGCATTGCTTCCTCCCCTCCCCCATGTGTCAAATCTCACTCTGCCTCTCTCTCATAAGGATACTTGTGATGATGGCATGTAGGTCTCACCCTGATAATCCAGGATCATGGCCCCATCTCAAAATCCTTACCTTAATTGTATTTGCAAATTCCCATCTAAGGTAACATTTCTGGCAATTAGGATGTGCACGTTTTTAGTGGGGGGAATTATTCAGCCAACCACGGATGAGCCACACTGTGTCAGTGTTGAGTGCCAATCATGACTGACAAGGTGCTTCCATGTATGCTCTTTATATGTAGTTCTGTTTGTACTTGTGACATGTTCCCTAATGCATGGGGTCTAGGCAGGGGCTCCTCTTCTCTTGCCTGTCTTGTGGGCAGTGCTGGCTAAATGGGTCACTTTATGCTCAGTGCTCAGGACAGTGACACATGGCAGGACCTGAATCAGTGCTAGCTCTGACAGCTGTGACTGTGTAATGTGGTCTGATCCTAGCTGTTGATGGATGGTCTGAGGGAGAGGGCCTTGCCAGGTATCTCTCTTTTAGCTACTTTCAGTCCCCTCTTGGGACCACAAGTTACATGGCTGCGCTTTCTTAAATACCTCTGGCTCTTTGGGGACTTGGAAACTACTGAAGCTCTTCCACATCTTGTGGGATACTCCCAGGCCCATGCCCAGGAGCCCTGGAAGGCTGTCCTAAACCCAGCTGCCTGGGCATACACCTCCCACAGTGCTCTAGGCTCCCACTGCTCACTGGGACCCCCCTGGAGGTGTACCCAGGGCCTCCTGATGCTCAGATCTCTGGAGACACCTCCAGCATCCGCTTCCAGCTGTCTGCACTCTCTGGCTTCCGCTCTGGTTCTCTTCTTTCTTGCTCTGTCTGGAGACTCTTTGTCCCAACCTACTTTATCTACTCTCTGAAACTATTATCTCTTCTATAAAGTCCAAAAGTGTATTTTCATTTTAAAAGCCCAAGAATTAGCCTTTTTCCTTTTTTCTGCATTACCAAGGATGCGTTCCCTCTAAGGCCAAGGCTGCCTCCATATCTGTCTGCTCAAAATGGGTCAGGACCATGGGAAGTTTGGAGAAAACCTCTTTGGTCAAACCGGGGGCTTGATGGAGAGAAACTGTGCCTTCCCCTCATCACAATCGTGGGCTTACCTTGAGTCCCACTGAGGCCTGGCCTCCTCCCTCGTGTTAGATCTCCCCTTGTCCCACCAAGCTGCCATGCCACCCCACTCAGCCCGGTCAAGCTGCTTGAATGAGGTAGCTTGAATGAGATCTTCTGTTACCTTTGCCTAGAAGGCCCATCTTCCAACCACTTGCTTTCTACTCCCAAAAAACTAGCTCTAGCTTCTTTGCTTCTGTAAAATAATTGATCTTACTTTCCTTTGAATCAGCCCTGTATATGGCAGAACCAAGCAGAACATGTAAGAAAAAACATCTATCTTATAATACAAACAAAATTCTAACAAATTTGGAGCAAATATGACAAAATGCTATAAGATCTTCATGGGGAAAATGATAAAAGCCTACCCGGAAGGACAAGAACAGAGAGACATACGGCATTGGTGGATTGAGAGACTTACTTTTGCAAAGCTGTTGGTCTTTCCAAATAACCTATAATTCAAATGCAATTTAAATCCAAGTCATTGTAATACCTTTATTCCTAGGACCAAATAAAATTATAAAAAATGCATATAGAAGAATAAAGGCAAGAATAGCCAAGGAGATTATAAAGAAAAAGGATAAAAGAAAATTTTCTCTATCAGACGTCAAGGCATGTTATAAAGCAATAGGAATGGAAGCAGGGTGGGCCAGCACAGGGTGGCCAGGCAGGTGGAGGGAGGGCACATGAGAGCCACACGTGGGAGGCTGTGACATGAAAGGAGGCTTGGGAGATGCGTGCAACAGCATGGACTATTGATAAATAACATTGCTGTCTTTGCTTACAGACAAAACTGATCACTATTGACTCAGACCACATACAAAACATATATCCCAGAAGGACTCAGTGTCTAAATTTGATAAATAAAGATGTAAAATTACAGAAGATACAGAGGGAACTTTCTGAAACAAGACACAATTGGCCAATATCAATATTGAAGCTCTCTCCATGATCAACGACTCCATAAAAATGTTGATTTTTAACCAATATCAAAAGTTTAGGGCTTAACATATGTAAAGAACTACAAGTGAAACAGAAAAAATGCAATGGAAAAATGGGTAAAGGATATGAAGTAATCTTATAGATGAGAAATACACAGTTGCTAGTAAACATACAAACAAGTGTTCCATTTTACTTGTATATCTAAATGGCATATGAAATCAAGATACCAAAACTAAAAGTCATGAGGGAATTTGGCAAAAATGTCAAGTATGATTGTATCAAGTTTTTGCACAAATATGGGCATTATGCACTGCTGGAGCAGGTTTAAATTTGCAGAGGTACTTTGGAGAGCAATTTGACAATATCCAGTAAAATTAAAAGCATGCATCCCCAAGAATGCATACAAACTCATGAATAAAGATGTTAATTGTAGCATTGTTTCTACTAGCAAAATATTTGAAATAGCCTATGTGTCCTTTAATAGGGAAATGGTTAGATGAAATGTGGTATTTTCACAAGATGGAATACTGCACAGTTAGTAAAAGGACTGAAATAGATCTGTATACGTCAACATGAATAGATACTCAGAATTATAGTGATAAGTGAAAAAAAAAAGCAAGTTGAATAAAACTTTTGAGTGTGATATTCATGTAAATGAAACACACACAAAACAATCCATATATGTATGGATACATATATATGCATGTGAACATAAAAAGGTCAGGAGGGAGGTTGTTTCAGAAAAGAAGGTGAGGCAGATAAGCTCGATCGTCCCGGAAATGGTTGGAAAGTCACTTCTGCTTTATGTGTGGTTAGTTCTCTCTCCTCATCTCTTTTTCTCTCTCCTTCCTTCTTTCTTCACTTCCCCTCTCTTTCTTCTTCCTCCTCCTCCATCTCCTCCTTTAATAGTGACTATATCCATATTACTTCTGTAATTCAAAATATGTATACATAAAAAGATTTGATGCAAATTAGAGAAAATGTTAACAGGGTCATCCCTTGGTATCCATGGATGATTAGTTCCAGGGTCTCCCAAGACACCAAAATCCTCAGATGCTCAAGACCCTGATATAAAACTCTATAGTATTTGCATGTAACCTACACATGTCTTCCCCTCTACTTGAAATAATCTCTAGATTCCTTATAATACCAAATACAATCTAAATGCTGTGTAACTAGTTCTTATACTGTATTGTTTAGGGTGTAATGATGGAAAAACGTCTGTACTTATTTAGTGCAGGTGCAACCATCATAGTCCTTACCACATTTTTGATCCTGGGCTAGTTGAATCTGTGAAGATTTGGGAACCTATGGATAGGGAGGGCCAACTGTAATTGTTAATTCTGGATGTTGAGAATATGGGTATCTGTTATATTATTCCTTTTACTTTTTAGTGTGTTAAACCCTCCTAAAAATAAGCAATATACACTCATAAAAATTCAGAAAGTAAAAAAAAATACATAAAGAATCCTTTGAGAAAATGGGATGGTATCTTGGAATTTCATTGACCTGGAGTCCCCATTCCTGAGTTTCCATTCTGCTCACTGCTGTCCTCTAAAGTGTAGCATGTCCTGAAGTGAGGACATGCTCACAGCTGTCCTGAAGTGAGGTGCGATTGTTTCTCTGGGTGACTCTGCACCATCCAAAGTGCATGGCTCACTGTCATCTGCCGTAACCTGCTCTGCCCAAGGGCAACCACAGCACCTTCCTCTAACAGATGACACACACCCAGATGTCCACGTGATGCTACTGGTTTCTATCAAATCCCTACCACATGCCAGGCACCCAGCTGGAAACAGAAGCACAAAGATAATTGAGACTTGTTCCCTGCCCTCAATAAGCTATCTGGTACAGTGTTTCTCAGACTGGAGTAGTTTAGCAACTCCTTTAAAAAGGGGAAAAAAACCCAGTCCCCTGGTGGTGCTTTAAACATGTTCTATTTGTGCAAAATCACAATTAGGATCAACCCTTTTCTGTGTGTAGTTCTATACATCTACAAACCTAAACCATTTTTCTAATGAAGCATGCACCAAACCTAAATCCACTGCAGTTGGAGTTTACGGTGATGCTTTGTTGACATGGCTGGGTCCTGGTACTGGTGGCCAGGCCAGGCCTGGTGGAGCCAGCCTCGTATACTGCCCTGTCTCTGGAGACTCACTTCTCCCACGAGAGTCCTCCATGTGAACAACTGTGAAGCTTTCATTCATGCTGTGCTGTGTGGGGCCATCTGACCTTTTGCTGGCTCAGTGTCACTCTTTGTGCATCAAGTCAGCCTCTATTTTTTTCTCCTAGCCTGTATCCATTAAAGCAGAGTTACGTGGTGCCAACACCCCCGAAAGCACAGAAGCAAACACAGGCACTAAGACGGTGGCTTGTTAGGAAGTGAACCAGGTGCAAGACAGGCATAGAGCGGCGTTTCCTCTAAGATGATTAGCACAAGGAAAACCGTCAACTTTTCACTTCTGAAGGAAGAGCTGCGGATTTGAGAATACATCCTCAGATCTGAGTTTGAGAAACACCAATCTAGTGACTCTACCTCACGTTCTCTGAGTCGGCTCCCGTTTCCAACACTCTGCTTCCATGTCCGTTTGCTTGCTATGTGACACATCTCAGAGGTTTTGAGTACTGTGGCCCAGACCTGGTTTCTGAGCACCCATCTCGAGTCACCTGTGCTGTCCTTGGCCTGCGTTCTTCCCTTCATGTGAGTGCTTCTATCCACAGGGGGTTGCTGGAATTCCCTCATCCTTCAGAAGGACCATCTCGTGTTTGACTTCTTCCATGAAGTCCTCTTAACTGTCTTCCTTCTTCTCTATTCTGTTAAGGGCCATGAATGGCCTCCTGGGGCCCGTCCATCTCAGGCTGTGAGGTTAACTGTGTTAACCTCCCCCCAGGGACTTGCTAGGAAACCCTTCCACCCCCCTGTGCCTGGCAGAGTGTTCTGAACACACCAGTGGCTCAGTACATCTTTGGAGTCAAGTTGGATTTGGGAGACTCTCCTGCACCGTGGATCCACCATGGAGCCAGTGCGTCTGTTGCGGAACAGGTGTTGGGTGCTGCCATTATGTCCCTAGCGGAATTGCAGAAGGCTTCACAACACTGACATGGTGACGAACACCCAGGACAACTCTTGCATGGAGGCAGATTCTGACACAAGCTCTGTGTGTGTGTGTGAGAACATATGGGAGTGTGTGACTGTGTGTGTGTTTAACCACATCCTGGAGGTCATGTCCCTGTAAGTCCAAGTGAGAATAACAGTGGGACATTCTTCCCCACAGGGAGGTGCCCACGCCCAGTTACCCTCATACTCTTTTTCCCTCCCATCTCCTTCCTCCTAAGGGTCAGGAGGGAATAAAAGAGATGGTAGAAGCTCTCCAGAATCTCCTCTTAACTGGCAGTGTCATTTACAACGAATTGCATGAAATGATTTACTGGGTGAACTATTTTAGGATACCGTCCTTTGATGTAGGATGCCCTAATCACACCCTCAGGGTATTAAGTACCTCTCACGCTCCAGTGGTGCGATTATATCTCATGCCATTCACGACTCTCCAGGGTGTTATTTTTATTTTTTTACTGGTATAAAGAAATCAATTATTTAAGGCAATTGCTTTGATCCTAATGAGCTGCAGGTTTGTGGTGGAAAACCTTAGCTGTGCAGTTGTCTGTGGGACCCGCTCCTCCCAGCGTGGATGCAGCCCTTCCTGGGCCACTGTGGCCATTACACTGTCACGTGGCTCCCCTTGAACACAGAGCTTTCCGCATGCGGGCTGTGGTGGAGTCCCTGCAGGCGGTCCCTTCATGTGAGAGGGTTGCTGTGGCCTCAGCTAAGTGGACACTCGAGCTCATCTGCACCTCCTTGGAAAGGCCAGGCAGATGGACTTGCTTCCAGTCTTTGAGCACCATTCCCATGGAGTGCTTCCTGCAAGATCGCTCACACTGCTGGGGAGAAAGGAAGTTGAGGGTCACTTGGGATCTGTATAAATTAACATTTATGTCATGTTAATGAGGTGCTAATTGCTCTGGCAATCTTTTTAATGCAAATCAATCCAGGCTGTTTGCATTGTCTGTTCCCAGCCTGATACATCCTTGCTTCTCTATTGTTGTCAAGGTAATTATCATGCTCCCGGGAACAAGGAACAATGTTTTGCATCTGCTCCTCTGAAACCTAGTGTCTTATAGGGTGGCAGGATTGGGTCAACATTGTTAGGGTTATTTAAAAATTACAGTCTTGGGCCAGGTGTGGTGGCTCACGCCTGTAATCCCAGCACTTTGGGAGGCTGAGGTGGGTGGATCATCTGAGGTTGGGAGTTTGAGATCAGCCTGACAAACATGGAGAAACCCCATCTCTACTAAAAATACAAAATTAGCTGGGCCTGGTGGTGCACGCCTGTATTCCCAGCTACTTGGGAGGCTGAGGCAGGAGAATCGCTTGAACCCAGGAGGTGGGGGTTGTGGTGAGCCAAGAATGTACCATTACACTCCAGCCTGGGCAATAAGAGGAAACACTGTATCAGGAAAAAAAAAAAAAAAAAAATTACAGTCTCTCCCAAAGACAGGGATGTTTGCAAGGGACGTGGCAGTCCACATCATGTAGAGTGTACGTGGATGTGGTTAGCTCACGGGAAGCTGGGAACACACCAGTTCCACCACAGGTCCTCTTCTTTGTTCAGTTTCCTGTCGCCTCTCTGTGCTGACGAAATGATGAGCAGTGTCCAAACCACATGGACCAAATTGGAGCCTGTGGCAAGAGGAAGCCCATCACCCCCATAGGTGCTTGTCAGAATGTCCTCCCATATTCTGAACCAAGCAGAAAAGGTGAACAGAACCTCTGGAATCAAAAATCCTGACTAGATATGAAGCCCAGTGTTGTTCTGTCTGCACACGATATGGTTTGGACGTTTGTCTCTGCCCAAATCTCATGTCGAAATGTAATCCCCAGTGTTGGAAGTGGGCCTGGTGGGAGGTGTTTGGGTCATGGGGGAGGGTCCCTCAGGGCTTGGCGCTGTCCTCATGATAGTGAGTGAGTTCTCATGAGATCTGGTTAAGTGTGTGGCACTTCCAGCCCAGCCTTTGCGCCTGATTTTGCCATGTGAGGGGCCTGCTCCCCCCTCCTTCTGCCACCACAAGTAAAAGCTCCCTGCGGTCTCCCGAAGCTGAGCAGTCGCCAGCAGCATGCTTGTACAGCCTGCAGAACTGGGAGCCAGTTAGACCTCTTTTCTTTATAAATTACCCAGTCCCAGGTATTTCTTTACAGCAATGCAGAAACAGCCTAACACAGCATGCCACTGTCAACCCTCATGAAGCTGTCTCATGGGGACACCAAGGCCATGTGGCCCACGAACCACAGCTGATTAGAAGCCATAGGGTTAAAAAACAAACAGACCAGCACACAAACACCTTGTCTTTATTTAAAATGTTGATACTTTGCTCATCATGGATTTTTTCCATTAATTTTTAAAAATATGGCATTAACCATCTCCTCTTTTGATACCCCCTCCCCACTATGAGTGCAAAAAATACAACTAGATAGAAAGAGGAAGATCTAGTGTTCAGTAGCGCAGTAGAGAGACTGTAGTTACCAGTAATTCATGGTGTATTTCAAAAGCTCAAAAATAACTCAAATACTGTATATTTCAAATATGTGTGTGTGTGTGTATTTCAACAAAAACTAAAAAGAAACTAAAATTCCAATTTCAAAAATTGGAATGCTCCTAACACAGAGAAATGACAAGCGCTTGAGGGATGGATACCAAAATTGCCCTGATTAAATCATCACACATTGTATGCTTCTGTTAATAGTAAAATGTACCCTGCAGGTACCCCATAAATATGTACAACTATTATATATCCATAATAGTTAAAAAAAACAAATGTTGCATGAAAATATTATTTATCTTGATGATGGAGATTTTTGGCTGTCCTAAATTGTATCTTGGTTGGTTTGCTCTCATCCTAGGTATCCCTGAGCCGTTTAATGTGTGACTGTAGATTTCACAGTCAGGATGCTAGCCCTGGTGTAGATAGCACTGTTAAAGGAGCTTGAGAGTCTAGGTCTGGCCTGAATTTCCCACCTTCCTATGCATTTGGGAAATGTCCCAGCATCTTCAATCTTCGACATTGAGGGGTATTACTAGGTAGCTGGTGGCAAGGTATTTACAGGAGTAGCTATTTTAGATCTTCTTAACTATAAGGGGGTTATTTTACAGAACACAAATAATTCTTCAGGTAAAACTTGAGCCATTGAAACCCAAGCACTGTTCATGATGGACTGTGGACTTTGCATTCAGAAAATGTGTGGGGTTTATGTGGCTCTTCCATGTTTTCGGTGAGTGATCTTAGGTAAGGTTTTTAAGATCTTTGATTCTCAAGTTTTCTTATCAGTAAATGAAAATAAAGGCTATTTATAGGGTGGTTATAAGGATTGAATAAAACAATCTGTAAAGATTCTGGCCCGCAGCAGACCCTCTATAAATGTTTTGTATCCCACTTCATCTGAAGAGAAGACATTGTTTTTCAGAAGTAAATTCTCAAGTTAGTGCCCTAGCTGATGGTCCTTTGGTCTTTTATTTGTTCTGTCACACGATTAGTGGATTCCAGTGGCTGAAGGTCACTGTTTCCCCAAGCTGAGAAGCCGAGGACACCAACGTGGTCTCTTGCTACCGTGGGAACTCAAGCATAGGAGAAATCTCACTCAGTTATTCCTGGAAGGACCCAGGGCTCCCATGTGGACCCATGGCAGCTCCTTCTCTCTTTCTACATCCCTTTTGACCCCTTTTCCTACTCAAGTTCCTTTGGGAGACCCATGTATACCACAAAGGTGCTTTCAGGGCTTCACCTATATCCCTGTGGGGCTGTCCCAAAGCCCCAGGACCACCTCCCACTGCTGCACAGTGAGGGTCATGGCCATGAGATGACACCATCACCAATGTGAAGCTGTCCACCATGTGTCCAAGCCACGCCGGGCTCTTTATAGATGGTGGGTGCTGCTTTCTCAGTTTGGGACAGGGCATGAAAGCGGGACTGCTGACTCCAAACTCATCCCTTCTTGCGGTGTTCCCCTTGGGGCAGGTACTCAGGCTGACTGTCCCAACCTCGGTCTCCAATCCCCTTTGCCTTGGCTGCCTCCCAGCTGGGGGTGGTCATGTGGGCACAGCTGGCCAGAGTCATAAGAAAGCACGGTTTGCTTAGAGTTACTGAAAACTTCTGCCATAGGCTTTGGTTCCTCTCTTCTGATGTAAGAGAGGCAGATGTGATCGGCGGAGCAGTTCCCACTATTGGAGACTTTGAGGGAGGGGCCGAGATGGTCTCGGAGACCTCAGCACGGGGCCACTAAACTGAAAATAGGTCCCTTATGTGTTTAAGCCACTGTGGTTAAGTTTTTCTGTCGCTTTCAGTCCCACGCTTTCCTCGCCTGTGCACCACCCCCTCCTGTCATCCCGGGACCCTCAGGAACAGCAGGGGGTGAGGGTGTGCCAAGGCCACTCTGTACTGGGGATGCTAATTCCCCTGTGAACCCACTGCACTGTGACTCCAAGAATCTCGTGTTCCTGCCCTTCCATAACCTCAGGAAGAGTCTCCCAGGAGGCTTTCTGTTTCCTGATACAAATGGAGTTCTAGAGAGTCCATCCCAGAGTTTGGCCAGACCTGCCCAGATGTCTCAATCAGGATTACAGGTTTTGTTTGGGCTCCTGTGGGGCCTCCTGCTTCTGAAAATGCATTATAAAGCTCTTGATGGAGAAAGGAGATGGTTTCTGCAGAGTAAATACCTGAAAAGGAAAGCAAGGGTGGCTTCTTCTGCACCATCATTAAGATGCCAAAATACGGCCATTTTTCTAAGAAATTAAAAAAATTTACCCCACCCCTTTTTTTTTTTTTTTTTTTTTTTTTTTTTTTTTTTTTTTGAGACGGAGTTTCGCTCTTGTTACCCAGGCTGGAGTGCAATGGCGCGATCTCGGCTCACCGCAACCTCCGCCTCCTGGGTTCAGGCAATTCTCCTGCCTCAGCCTCCTGAGTAGCTGGGATTACAGGCACGTGCCACCATGCCCAGCTAATTTTTTGTATTTTTAGTAGAGACGGGGTTTCACCATGTTGACCAGGATGGTCTCGATCTCTCGACCTTGTGATCCACCCGCCTCGGCCTCCCAAAGTGCTGGGATTACAGGCTTGAGCCACCCCGCCCGGCCTACCCCACCCCTTTAAGGTGTGTGATGCAGTGACATAGTGGCATGCAATAACTTGTGTAAAATTGAGGGAAAAGGCATTGTAGAAGTGACAGGAGTTCGCAAGCTGTGATTTTCAAGGGAGGTGCCCTCCAAATGAATTAGGTACAGTGGAGAATCATCATATTAACTCCACTTTCCCATGAGGCCAAGGTGCTATGCAGGTTTGAGTCCAGGTCCTAAGACTGCTCTTTCTGTGCTCTTCCATCTTTGGCTTCCTGGCACTGCCTGGTCCTGGGGTCCCTCTGGACCCTCTGTTCCTCCTTCAAGCAGGGTCCTGCTCACCAACAGTCATGGACCACTGACCTGATCATTAAAGCCCACCACAAGGGGAGTTATAGCTGGTATATATTCAGTTTCCCAAAGATTCTTTAAGTTTTAACTCGAAGGAGTGAATAGAATTTCAGGGACCAGAATAGACTTGGTTTGGGATGGGGAGGCTGACGGGCACTGGTGATTGGTGGAAGAATGACATTTTTCATCAGAAGGTAAAATGCATAACCCTCTTCCAAAATCCTGGTTATATATAAGGGTGGCATATGTTTATCTAGAATAGCTTCTGAAGAATCTGCTTTTTAAAAAGCTTCAGACAAAAACAGTCATCTGTAGGTTGTGGCAACTGTGGGTATGCTAATTTTATAATGAGCCAGAAATTGATTGATGGGAGGCCAAACAATGATGGGGTAGAAGACACTTGGCTCTGGGACAGGAGCTGGCTACTCTCCTGGGAGTGACCTGGGTGGCAGAGGGTATGGGAAGCAGAAACCACAAAGACAGATGTTGGGGGGAGGGTGTTCCAGCCATCAAGGGCTGGAGTGAGGTTCGGCAAGGTAGGAGGTCCTGGAAGTCGCTCTGGCTGAGCCTTCTAGGGTGAGATTTGATGGAGGGATTCTTGGATTGGGTGATGGAGGAAGAGGACCCTCTTGAATGGAGCCAGCAGCCCCAATAACTTTAGCACAAGGTGCGCTCTGATCTGCCCTCCATTCTCCAAGGAGAATGCTCATTGATGGGAGAAGAGGCCAAACAACAAGAACCCCCTACGTGGATTTCCCAGTTTCATCTGTATCCCTGAAGTTTGCCTCCTGTGAGTCATGTGTTGCTGAAATGCAACATCAAGCATCAGTGCTTACATCCTGGGTAGTGGGATCTTTTCACTTTGGTTTCCAGGAAAAGCCCAGGTACCTATGATGGCCACTCGATCCTGTTTGCTGATTGCCTGGAAAAACACATTGGTGAGCTGAAGCGAGATGGAGAGCTGGAGGCTAAGAGGGGAGAAGCTCTTGTTCCTTGCATGGGACTGGCCTCTGGTTTGGGAAATATCCTGCTGGAAGGGTTTCTTCTATCCCAGGGTCAGTAGATCCTCCTGTAACAAACTGGTCAGAGGCAGGCATTTCACTTTTGGGGCTGGGCTTTTGTCACTGTGGTTGCCAACCCAACAGACAATTACAGCAGTTGAAGAGGGATGATTTGAGCACATTTTTCTCAGGGTATTTTTTATGAATTGGCCTTGGATAGGAACATTTGTGTACCATGCCAAGTGTCATTTGGTTTTTTTGGTTTTCTTTTTTTTTTTTTTTTGAGAGAGAGTCTCATTCTGTTGCCCAGGCTGTAGTGCAGTGGTACCATCTACTCTCACTGGAACCTCCGCCTCCCGGATTCCAGTGATTCTCCTGCCTTAGTTTCCCCAGTAGCTGGGATTACAGGTGCCTGCCACCATGGCTGGTTAATTTTTGTATGTTTAGTAGAGATGGGGTTTCATTATGTTGGCCGGGCTGGTCTCAAACTCCTGACCCCAGATGATCTGCCCACCTCAGCCTCTCAAAGTGCTAAGATTATAGGCGTGAGCCACTGTATCTGGCCCAAGTGTTTTAAATGCACTTGAATTTTTACTTTATCTACTTTTTAAAATGGACTTCACTTTGCTGGGCATGGTGGCTCATGCCTGAAATACCAGCCCTTTGGGAGGTCGAGGCAGGTGGATCACGAGGCCAGGCCAATATGGTGAAACCCCATCTCTACTAAAAATACAAAAATTAGCCAGGTATGGTGGTGCGCACCTGTAGTGCCAGCTACTCAGGAAGTTGAGGTAGAAGAATCGCTTGAATCCAAGAAGTGCAGGTTGCAGTGGGCCAAGATTGTGCCGTTGCACTCCAGCCTAGGTGACAGAGTGAGACTCCAGCTCAAAAAAAAAAAAAAAAAAAAAAAAGGCCCCACTTGTAGGGCTCATTTGCAAGCTTAAAGTATCCCCCTCCCCTGTCACACATGGCATAGCGTCTATCACAGCCCTGAGGGGCTTCGTTGACTTCAATGCCTTCGTTTCACTGCTGCCTCCCCTCTGCTAAGACAAGAACATCTTTTTGCCACCCGTACCTTTTGTGGCACCTGGCACATAGTTAGCACTCATAAGCATTTTGCTGAAAAAGCTTTTAATGCTCAAGATTCCTTTAGAGTATGTCTTTCACATATGGTATGAAGTAGATGTTTGAAACATTACCCAGCTATTTCAAACCAAAGAATTCAACTTGACTTTAACCATCTCTGTATGTTAGGGAAACATTTATTTTTTACCTGATGCATATAGATAACCACCCTCTGCCTCCATTGTGCCTAAATAAACAAGTGATTGGTCTTGCCAGATACAGTGTAGCCTGTAGTGAAGGATTGTGTGAAGTACTCCCAAAATAAGACACACAGCTGTTTATAATTCAGTAGCTCACATTGGTTGATCTCTCTGTCTCTTTCTCTTTCTCTGTCTCTCTTCTTCCCTCTCTCTCTCTCTCTCTCTCTCTCTCTGTATCTTTGCCTCCTTCTGTCTCTCTCCATGTCCGAATCTGTCCCTGTTTTCCTACTTCTCTTTCTTTGTCTCTGTCTTTTTCTCTCTTCCCCTCAACTCTCTCTTTCTGTCTGTCTCTGTCTCTCTCTGGATCAACAGCTTCCATGTATGTGATATTACCTATGTGAAGTGGTAACTCTCTGCTGGACTATTTCCCAAGCTTCTGGCTGCTTTGGGTTACAGATGTTCTTATAAAAAGCGAGATGTATAGAGATTTAAAAAATCACCCCAGGAAGGCTGGTACGGAAAGGAAAAAGAGAAGCCCATATGTTTGTTTAGCAGTATCTTACAATAATTAAAATACTTTGAAAATGACAAGAAGTTGGGTTAGAGTGTAAATTAACAATGTTAAATCAATTAGCACTTAGCGACTACCTTCTCTGATGGGTGAAAAGATAAATCAGAATGGTATCTGTTCCTAAGAAGTGGCTAATTGATTAGAGGAGAAGGCGTATTTGGATATAGATACATAGAGATGAAGGCTAGCTAGCTAGATAACAGATAGATATAATCTACATTTATTTAGTGTTTATAGTGTGCCAGGCTCTGGTGCCTTAATTATATCATCACAGTCTTTGCAACCACCTTGTGGGGTTGATATTATTATTATTGTCCCTTTACATCTGAGTAACTGAGGCACAGAAGGGTGACCTACCTGTCAGAGCTTATATGACTATTAGGTGGGAAGGCAGAATTCAGAGCTGGCTTTGATGACGTGAAGACAGTGATTTTCCCATTTGCCACATCAGCACCCCGTCTTCCCCGCTTCCCTGCTTGCAGCAGGCCCAGCTTTCTGGTTCGTCCAGGATATGGTTGACAATGGACTGAGAAAGACGCTGTGGATAGGCAGTGAGCATGGTGGAGAGCTGGGTGCCACTGGAGCCTCTGTCTTTCTGGGCTGACTTTCTGGTCTCTTGCCTGCACAGGGCTCAGGAGAAGTGTGGGTTGGGGGTAGAAGCATGCAGACAGGATACCTCTTCCTGGTGGCAGCACCAGCAGCAGGTCCTGGCACATCAGAGACACAGCCCAGCACAGTCCCCTGCCTCATGATTAAATCCCCAGCGATTAAATCTGACCACATGTTGGCAGGGTGAGGGGTTCTAGAGGGCATTCTTTTTTAAAAAAAATTTGAAGCTTAGGTTAGAATCAAGTTTAATTAGAATACTGAAAGTTAGAATTAAGGTTAAAGAGCAATTCAAACCTCAGGCACAAAGTGGATCACCTAAATGAAGTTAGGAAAGGTTAAAGACGGATTAATTTTCAATTAAATAAGATTTTGGCATTGGAGTACAGGTTCTTTGGCAACAGATGTATTAGGGAGAGTAACACTAGAAAAGTCGAAGTCAAAAAGAAATGAAGTCCAGCAGATTACTTGGGTTCAGTAAGCGAAAACACTAAAATATACATGAAAAGAAGGCAGCAAAATATCTGTTCCTTAGGTGTTATTTGCATTCATGGGCTGAATCATAGTCCACACTGTTACTTTAGAGGCTCTTGATGTAAGCCTACCTCGAGAACAGCAGTACTTTGTTCAAATGCCCAGGATATTTATGAGACTGGCTTTTCTCTTTCCAGAAGATGAGCTTATTGTTATGAACAGGTACTTTCACATAAGCAATCTGATTGCCATGGAGATGATTACAGATGGATACTTGAAGACAGGCTGGCAGTTCAAAGGGACGGTGGCTGGGGGGTGGTAGGTGTGGGCCATGGAGACAGAGAGCTCGCTGTCCACTCTGCTGAGGGACTTTCCCCTGTGGAAGAATGGGAGCACCTTTGCAACTGTCTGGTAATGCTGATGTTTAAAAATGATGACCACACTCAGCAGGGCCATACAGCTGCTGCTGCAGGAGGGCTACTGGGCAGCCATGTGACAGCCCTGACTTCCTTCTTAATGTCTAAAGCCAGGAAATTTCCACTGAGAGGTAGAACACAGGAATAAGTTCATCCGTCCATTCATTGAACAAGGTTCTATTGAGAGTCGGTGAGTTCCTGGTTCCTTGGAAGATGGTGGTCACTCCCAGAGGCATTGGCATGGTGTCTGCCCTCAAGAAGTGCACAGTCCAGTTGTGGAGAAACTAGAGATGTGCAGAGAATGTGAAATGTCATGTGCAATGGCAGAGGCATCTACAGGGTGAGGCAAACGGCAGGTGTGCTGATGCTGATGCTGATGAAGAGTACCGGGGCCCAAAAGCATCTCAAGAAGCTCCGTTGAGCTGACTTTTGCAGACAGCCCAGGAGGTGGTGGTGAGAAAGTGCTCTCTAAACAAGAGGAAATACAGCGTGTGAATAGTTCCAGAGGACTGAAACAGTCTTCTGAGCTCAGGTATGATTTCTGCTCAACCTGTTGCCTCCGGAGACTTTCTATTTTGCTTGGATTTAGTACTCTAGTCTTTGGGATTGGATTATTCTCATAAGGGCTAGGCTTGCCTGCCCAGCTGGATTCATGTCTCCTGTAGGACACAGAGCATAGTATGGGGCACAAAGAAAGTGCTTGGTGGCACAGCAATTGGAAAACTTTGTATCTTTGCTTTCAAATATAAGAATCAGCACAGTCGATACCACCTTCTTACTGGGTACTAAATGAAGCATTGTACAATTAATGTCTGTTAGATAATAGGACCCTTTCCATTTCAAATGGAATAAGAGGACACTCATTTGGGACAATTTAGGGAAACACCAGTCTGAATAGTAGTGGAATTAAATGAGCTACAGTAACAAACCTAAGATAGAAATGTTGCCTATTAGGAGTCTTTAGGGAGCTACAATTACTGAATATTTACCCATGACTTATTTCCTGTAAGTGAGTGCTTTGGATGTGTTGAAACAATGTGTTCTCTGATGCATTTTGACACTTCCCCCCCAAAGATCGTTTAGACATTTAAATTACTGTTGAAAGAAGAAAAGGATTGCTAGGTGTGAAGTTCAACTTTAGCCTAGTGTGAATGATTTCAAATCAGCCAATTTCAAGTCAATGAAATTTTACCTCAGTTTACACAAACAGGTTTACTTTGCCAACATGTGAACTATGCTTGGGGAAAGGGAAGTGGTGTAGGCCATGTTTCGGGGTGAACAGACTTCATGAGGATGATCAACAGAAAACAGAATTCCAGGAGCTTCCATCTTCCTTGTGGGCCACACACCCGGAACACACAATTTTTTTTTTTTTTTTTTTTGAGACGGAGTTTCGCCCTTGTTACCCAGGCTGGAGTGCAATGGCGCGATCTCGGCTCACCGCAACCTCTGCCTCCTGGGGTCAGGCAATTCTCCTGCCTCAGCCTCCTGAGTAGCTGGGATTACAGGCACGTGCCACCATGCCCAGCTAATTTTTTGCACTTTTAGTAGAGACGGGGTTTCACCATGTTGACCAGGATGGTCTCGATCTCTCGACCTCGTGATCCACCCGCCTCGGCCTCCCAAAGTGCTGGGATTACAGGCTTGAGCCACCGCGCCCGGCCACAATTTTTAATACCACGTTAAAAATTGGTGTGCTTGTCTGGCACTGAGTGCTCAACACCTGCTCTTTGCACAGCATCTCCGTTTGAGATGAGTCGAGTCACAGCCTGTCTCCAGGGAATGAAAGACTTGCTCAAGACCAGTAGATGTGCTGAGCCCAGAAGGGCCCCTGTCCCCAGCCAGTGCCACAGCGAGGCTGTGTCAGCTTGCAGTTTGGTCCTCGTGCTGGGAGGCAGCTGCTCCTTCTTCCCTGTCTGAGGATTTCGACAATGTTTTCCTCATGGCCCCTCATTACATTCCAGCACCAGGAGCGTCACTGCAAGGTGGCTGCACAGAAGTGGAGGTCTGAGATGGGTGGGGAGCCCTCTCTCTCCTCTAGGTTTGCATTTGAGGATGAGTCAAGGGGACTTAGATCTATTTTTATTTTTTTATTTTTTTGAGGCAGTCTCCCCCTTTCACCCAGGCTGAAGTGTAGTGATGTGATCACAGCTTAATGTAGCCTGGACCTCCCGGGCTCAATGAGTCCTCCCAGCTCAGCCTACCGAGTAGCTGGGTAGCCAGGCAGGTACGCACCACCATGCTTTGCTACTTTTTGAAGTTTTGTAGAGATGGGCTTTTGCCATGTTGCCCAGCCTGGTCTTGAACTCCTGAGCGCAATAGATCCACCTGCTCAGCCTCCCAAAGTGCTGGGATTACAGACATGAGCCACCATGCCTGGTCTTATTTATTCATTTTTTAAAATGAAGGATCCAGGAGTAAAATTTTGGCCACGAACAGAAGAACCTGCTGCAAGACAACTCTGTTCATTTTTGTTGCTTGTCTGTTTGTTTGCACTGTCTGCTGGGCTTTTGTTTGTTTTAAACTATAGTTATCCTGACTTCAGATTTTTTCAGGTGATTTTATTGGGGTGGGGACTGGACTTGAAAAGGCCTGTCTGAAATCACCTGTCCTTGAAGTAGCCAGCAAGGGCAGTGCTGTGGGCTCAGCCAGTTCTGAAGTCTGAGGGACCTGGGCGTTTGTAATGTATCTGTTTCTCACTTTTTCAAACTCACCTAATTGGATTGCATATTTTTATATATATGTATATTTTGATGCAGAAACACTTGGACACGTGAAGCAAAGCTTCACTTTTATGGGCTTACTTTTAAAGAGAAAATGCTGACGTGTGCCAGATCATAGCCACCTTGAATCATCTGGTTGTATCTACAAATAGCTTGCACACCTCTTGCTAAATGTTTTCCTCTTGGCAGAAGCCTGCTACTGTGTTGAAAGACTTTCACAAGAGCTCTGGCCCCTCTCTCTCACAACCCGTCTTGCATTTATTGGCTGCTTTTGCTGATAAGAAATGCCTGTGTGATTTGGGCTGAAACTGCATCAAGAAAAAGTTAAAGTACTAAGTCCAGAGACAGCGTCTTTATTTATTTATTTTTTAAAAAGTATGTTGTGGCCTCTACGACCCCAGATATTCTTTCTCCTCCTCGCCTCAGCAATTTGTTCACAGAGTGCATTACTCGGAGTGAGGTGGCCAGACTCACTTATTTGCCTGGGTAGTGCTGGTTTGCAGTGAGTCGGCCAGGTGTTGTAAGCAGTAACTTCTCCTTTTGCTCTCAAAAATGACCTTGTGTGGACAATACACAAAGTGGTCATCCTTCTTAGGGTCCCCCACTGCCGTTTCTGCATATGGCATTGACACCACATGTTTTGAAGGTGCACCTTTACCTCTGGCTGGTCCTGCGTGTGAAAACAATTTCATTCATTTTGAAGTTGACTATGGTATAGTGGCCATGGTTTTTACCCTTCGTTCCTTAGAAAAAACCCAAATGTACCTGGTTCCTCTCGACTAGTTTTCAACTGCAAACCGACAGTAGGGAGGTGGGCGTCCCTGAATTCTCATACCCTTCTGCGCAGAGATAAGGGGAGGACAAGTGGTCTTTAAAGAAACAGTTGAGGCTGGGCGCGGTGGCTCACACCTGTCATCCCAGCATTTGGGGAGGCTGAGGCAGGTGGATTGCTTGAGGCCAGGAGCTCGAGACCAGCCTGGGCGACGTGGTGAAACCCTGTTTCTTTGTAATAATACAAAGATTAGCTGGGCCTGGTGATATGCCTGTAGTCTCAGCTACTTGGGAGCCTGAGGCATGAGGCTCGTTTGAACCCAGGAGGCAGAGATTGCAGTGAGCCCCACTCCAGCCTGGGTGACAGAGTGAGATTGTGTCTCCAGAAAAAAAAAAAAAAAAAAAAAAAAAAAAAAGGAAAAGAAACAGTTGTGAGGGTTGAAAATTGAAAACGCCCTGACCTTCGGGTGTGCTTGGGCAGCCTCCTCCAGCCTCAGCCTGCCTCTCCTGGGGCTCTGTGATGTGCTGTCTTCCCATGAGGAGCATTTGTCGGACGCCATGCAGTTATTTGGGGGTCCGTTGTCCTATCCTGCTGTCTGTTGCAGTTTTATGATGTCTTTTCCCCAGATTCCTTCAGGAATGTTTCCTCACAAAGGCCTGCTTTTGCAATGCCCCAGGGAGTGGTTCTGTCTCATTTTCCTGCTCTCTTTCTTGCTCAGCACTTAATGAACTTTTCTTGGCTGTTTCCACTGTCAGCGTGTAAAGTCTGCTGGTGAATGCTGGTTGGCTTTCTCTGTGCTACACCGGACCTTTCAGTGGCAATTATAGTTCTTCATGATCATGAGAAATTTGAGGGAAAGCTGAACCTTCCAAAAGTCTCTCAATGCAGCAGGAAGTGAGTCTGGCAGTAAAAGGAAGGGAACAAAAAAAATCCCAAGGTCCGTTCTGTTCTCATAAGACAGAATGGGGCATATACCGGAAAGCTCTATGGAAATAAAGTCAAAGGAAATACAGAGATGCCGAGCTGATGTCTCCCCTTGTGTCTGTTGTTTATATGACACAATTGGCATGTGGCCCATTTATTTGCAGGTTAATAAATCATTAACAGAATGCTGGCGTTAGACTGGGCGGTACTCAGAGACTCCTAGACAAATATGACATCATTCCTGGCTTTAGGAAACTCTGAGATTAGTGGGGAGACCGGCAATAAACTGATGCCTAGGAAATAACATCCCGAGCGGGGAGACAGACCTGGGCCACCATCTCTGTCTGGGAAGGGCCCAGGAAACAGACAAGCCAGCAGGGAGCCAGCTAGCCTGGGTACACAGGCAGGCACAGGCCTGTCTTCAGGGGTACCATGTTCTGGGAATTAGAAATACTAATAGTTCAGCATGGCAGGTTCGTTCATTCGTCCATTCTAGTTATTGATGGAGAGCCCATGCTTTACTAAATGTGAGGCTGGCATTTATGGAGATCTGGCTAGAAAAGTAGAATAGACCCAGAGGCCCCAGGTGCCAACCAGAGCACAGAGCTTATCCGGAAAGCGGAACACCATGGAGAGCCAGGGAGGCTCTAACCGGGAGCTGGACATGATCAGATGTGTGTGCTGGCCATGGTGTGCGAGACATGCTGGGGATCCCAGCCTGGAGGTACCAGGGCTGGGCAGGTGAGAAAGAGTCCCCAGATGGTATTGGGAAGAGGAAGGAGATTATCCAGCCAAGGGGTTCTGAGTAAATCAGATCTATTTATTGGGTAGAAATGAGAGGGCCAGTCTGTGCTGATATTTGACTTCTCTTTCGGGGAGCTGCTGGATGCTGATGTCATCCCTGAGATTGATGAAGGAGGCACAGTAGAAGAAAGATGATAAATTCAATTTTAGAGGAGTCTGCAAAGTTAGAGGTGTTCGTTGGAATTTTGGGGTGATGCCCATCAGACTGTCAGACTTCTAGGGCAGGCCGTGGGGAAAGAGAAGTGAGCTGCAGATACGGATGTGGGGATATGGTGAAGTCATGGGTGTGGCGGACATCACTTTGTTACAAAATGATAATTGAATATAACGACAGTTCCCGAGAGCTCGCTCTGGGCTAACTCCTGTAGTAAGCACTACTCCATTTACTCTTCAGTGAGACCCTATGAGATTCTGGTTTTAGTTGTCTCCACTTTACAGAGGATGAATTTGAGACAGAGCAGTTTAGGCAGCTGCCCGAGGTTGTACAGGCTGTTATGAAGAACAGTGGGTGAACAGAGTATGGGTCATTTAAAGGAGGAGCGTGAGAGGGAGTTGGGAAACCTGTAACTGAACTGAAAGCCATGGGGGATGGTGCCAGGGGATCCACTGGGCTGGGCAGTCTCTGTTTTGCCTGGTGCTCTCTCAGAATTCTGGGTCTCATTGTTGCTCCAGTTAACAGCTGCACCTCTCTGCAGGACAAGGAGCCGCATCTTCAAAGCAACCCCTCATTGTAAGAGAGTGCAGACCCTGCTGCAAACAAGCTGAGAGTCTCTCCCCTCAAACCTCCAGGAATGAGAAGAAAGCTCTGCACCTGGCATTGTTACCTTTTCAGACTCCCTAGAGTTTAGCCAAAGTTAACTTCCCATCTTGGCAAGTTGAAGCCCCACTCACCTTGGCAGGCTCATTGTCAATGGCAACTTCTCCAGGAAGCTCTCCAGATCCTCCCCTGGACAGAGTCTCTCACTCATGGTGCTTTGCACAGGCAAATACCTTATTACCATGCCCGGTCCTTTGTGTTTCTGTCTTGAAGTCCTGGAGGGCAGGAACTCTATCCATCAATATTTATTTGTGTGCCTTGCGTGTAGAAGGTGCTTAGTAAATGATTGCATTAGTAGATGCTTAATAAGTAGATTTGAATGAAGGGAGAAGAGGTCCTGGATCCCCTTTTCCTCCTCTAATTTTCCTCTTTATTTTGGGTGAATTTGCAGCTAAACTTTCTGTGTAGTCTGTCCTTCTGCTATTTCTTTATTTCTCTGTAGACTCATGGTTGATTGTTTCTTCCCCATTTATGCATTCATGGGTCTGACATGTATTAGAGTTAGCAGTCTCAGGTCCCTAAATCCTTGAGAGCTGGATTTGTATCCATATCTAAGTACCAAGGCCAGTGCCGAGGCTTTAGTCAAGGTTAATATGTGGCAGCCGGTGAGATGGAATTCTAGCCTTCTGGGAGCCTCTCTCTAACCATCCCCTGTTCCATCCCCAGCCCATACCCCCCTTCTCCCTGGGCCAATCAGCTGCATTATTTCATTCCATCCTAATAAGGGGAGCAGGTGGCCCAGCCACGCTCTGGGTCCCTTCTGTGCTTCTCCTTGGTCTTCCCAGCCACTGCTGATGCAGACCCAGGCTCACACATGATGTTACGATGATATGGGCTTCAGCTTTGATCAAAGCTGAAAACTGCAGCTGAGACCTGAGCTGGCTGATAAATTAGCAAAGGCTTATTTCAGCCAGTTGGGCCAGAGTCTGTAAATAAATGGTGCCAAGAGCTGTTGCCATAGTTCTAAGTCAGGCACTTCTAAACTCTTCCTTAAAGAACTACGCATCATGGAGGTGGAAACTTCTGGTGTATTGCAGATGTACGATGGTATCGAAAGGGCCCCCTGTAACCCAGAGGCCAACGGTTCCCTCTGTCCCTGTTGATTTTCTGCCAGCTTACTCAGACTCTCTCAGTAAAGTGGAGAAGGTCATAGAAGAGAAAAAGACAGAGAGGGCATGCATGTTTCTGTTATTTCCAGTGTAAACATTACAAGCAAGCTCATTAGGGTGATATTTTCAGTGTAAAGACATATTTCTACTGGACACAATACGCAGATATTTTGCTCATGGAGTTTTCACTTAACAATGGGGAAAAATCCGTTTTCACTCAGGCAGTTTTGGCTCCGAATATGGATTTGACAAGTGTTTCCCCAAATGCCACCAGGTCTGAAGTGCGCAGCTGCTATGGAAATTTCACAACTCTTAAAAGAGCCCCAGATGTATTTTAAAAAAATCACCAAATCACATATTTAAATTGTGCCTTCTATTGTTGCTAACAACATTTGGGTATTATAATTAGAGCGACCTCAGAGGTCTTGTCTGAGAAACCTTACACATTCATTTAGCTGTTGGACTTTCTGTGCTTTCATTTAGTGTCATGGCGAAAGGCAAGGAGTCTGCCTGGTGACTTTCACATCCTATTCATTAGAAGTTTTACTTTCTGGCCCTAAGACATTGATGTTTGGGTTTTCAGAAGACTAAAAGCATATTGAATGTGAATCTCTCTTATCTTTGTGTCATTTTTCTGGAAGTCTTACCTGCCTGTCCCTCAATCTGATGTCAAAACTCATCCCATGCATATTGTCTGTAGTCTGATGTGATTTCCAGTTCAGTTTAATGAAGTTGTGATAAAGCACAACATCAAGATGAAAAGAACCTGTGTTTTCTACTTCATAACAGTATCATTGACTCATCCTAGCGATGCCACTTGCTGCAGGGCTGGAGAGCAGTTGATTGGCTTGAAGAAGAGGCCACGTGGATTTATGTATACCACTTCTGATGATGTTCGGGACTTTTGTGGGGCCTTACAATTCTATCACAAATGACTCAGCTCTCTTCACAGCTATATTTTTTAAAGCATTTTTTTCCCCCACTCAGGTTTGATAATTTTCTCTCTCAGCTCCTTCTGGTTAACCTTATCGTTTTCAAAATGTAAAAAATACCCTGCCCGTTTTTAAGATTAATTTACATGCTGAAGTTTTTTTTTTTTTTCCCCTCTTTCCAGGTTACTTTCTCTAACCCTTTTTAAAGATGATATCCAACAAGGAAAGATCTTGCTGACTTCTTAAAGTCTTTCTGGGATTCATTGACAATTCATTCACACACATTAAAGTTTATATTAAAAACTCCCCAAGTACTCACTTTAACCAATGAATATAGCATATTGAAGATAACTTGGACAACACTGGGATATAAATAAAAGGTCTCATTGCTTTGTGGTCTATGTATTTGTACCCATTACAGCTTGGTATAGAGTAGGATTGAAAAATAGAGTAAGAATAACTTTTTACTGGCTAGGTGGGGTGGCTCACGCCTATAATCCTAGCACTTTGGGAGGCTGAGGTGGGTGGATCACCTGAGGTCAGGAATTCTAGACCAGCCTGACCAATGGCAAAACCCTGCCTCTACTACATATACCAAAAACAATTAGCCGGGTGTAGTGGCACATGCCTGTAATCCCAGCTACTTGAGAGGCTGAGAAGAAGAATCGCTTGAACCTGGGAGGTAGAGGTTGCAGTGAGCTGAGATCACGCCACTGCACTCCAGCCTGCATGATGGGAGCATGACTCCATCTCAAAGAAAAAAAAAAAAAAAAGATTAACCATTTGCTATAAATCTTTCTTAACTTTTAGTGTCACATAACATTTTGACTCAGTTTTACCTGAGTCAGGTAAAACTGAGGTCTAATCACCTGAATTGACCCTGTCATTGAGATCTTTGTTTAATTAAACTGTGCAAATCAGATTCAGCTTTCTTTTGAGGATTAAAGCAGGCATTGGGAAGTATATAGTATTAGGGCTCTCTAAGAGAAAGGTAACCCATAGGACGTACCGAGAGAGAAACATGGGGAGGTTTACAACAGGAATGGCTCCCAGGATTGTGGAGATCCAGACATCCCATGATCTGCCATTTGCAAGCTGGAGAGCCGTGAAAGCTGGTGGGTAATTTAGTCCAAATCTGGAGGCCAAAGAACCAGAAGGGCCAGTATCAGGGGGCGAGAGAAGACAGATGTCCCAGCTCAAGCAGAGGGAGTGAACTCATCCTTCCTTCATCTTTTACCGTATTCATTGGATGGGTGATGATGCCCACATTGATGAGAGCTAGTGATTCTTACTTACTACAGTGATTCAAGGGCTCATCTCTTCTGGAAACGCTGTCCCTGGCAACCCCAGAAATACTGTTTTACCAACTATCTGGGCCTCTTGTAGCCCAGTCAAACTGAAACATGAAATTAATGATTATATGTAACTTTGGTTAGACTGGGAGGCTGCAGAATCTGAAGCTCATCAAGTTCCTACCCAGAGGTCCAGGAAGTACTTTTGGTGAATTGCTGGTTCAGAGAAACCTGGAAGTAGAGTCATGATTTTGGATGTAACTTTGTATGCCCTGGATCTGCCTGAGAACCGAAATTCTTTAATAAAGACCAGGAAGTAATTCAGTTGCTCTGTGGGTGACTTTGTCCAGCATATTGAATAGGAATGAAAACCCCTGCTGAATGGAAAGGCTGGCTTGGTTTTCGTGCTGTTTCTGTGCTGGTCTGCCTCTTGGGGGGCCGTTTAGAAGTCCAAGAGGGCTGTGTCCTCACATAGCTGGGGAGGGGAGCACCACGCTGGGGCTCTGTGTGGTTTGGATCTGCTACCAATTGCATGTCACTTTAAATCAGTTCTTTTGTATAAGGATTTAAAAATAAGCTGTATTTGGAAAATTAATTTGTGTGTATTTTGAGGGTGGACAGTGGTAATGGCCTCATTTTAATTGGGATTTTTTTAAGCCTAATTTTTAAATAAAATATTTTCTAATTTGGAGCAAGGATTCCTTTATTTGAGGATTTTAGCTTTTTAAAACATGTTTTATTTTTATTTTTATTTTTATTTTTGAGACAGAGTCTTGGTCTGTCGCCCAGGCTAGGGTGCAGAGGCACAATCTTAGCTCTTTGCAACCTCTGCCTCCCGGATTCAAGCATTTCTCCTGCCTCAGTCTCCCAAATAGCTGGGATTACAGGATACACCACCATATTGACTAATTTTTTTGTATTTTAGTAGAGATGGGGGTTTCACCACATTGCCCAGGCTGGTCTTGAACTTCTGAGCTCAGGCAATCCACCCGCCTTGGCCTCCCAAAGTGCTAGGATTACAAGTGTGAGCCACTGTGCCTGGCCAAAGGATTTTAGCTTCGTACATAAAACAATAGCTATGTTATATTACTAATAGGCCATATTTAAATATTCTCACCACAAAAATGAGAAGTATGTGAAATGTAATGCCTATGTTAACTACCTCAACTTAGCTATTTTAAATATATACATATGATGTAGTGAAAGATATAAATAAAATATAAAGCATAGACAATTTTTATTTGTCAGTTAAAGAAACAGACACTAAAGCATATTGCTTAGGTTAATTCTCTGATAAAATTTAGGTGAGACCAACTTTGGAAAGATCATAGGATGCCCAGATGCCAGGTTGTCTCAGATGTGAGAGACACCTGCCTGCTTCTAAAAAGTAACTTTGAAGAAATGGACTCCTTTTTCTGCTTCCTTATGTAGTGAATTCTCCCATATGCCTCACTTCATCAACTTCAAATCAATTTCTCTTTAGTGAAGAAGAAATAAGCCTTGTGAAATATGTATATATTTCTTTTGTTTGTTTTTTGAGGCAGTCCTGCTTTGACACCCAGGCTGGAATGCAATGTTGCAATCTTGGCTCGCTGCAACCTCCACCTTCCAGGTTCAAATGATTCTAATGTCTCAGCCTCTAGAGTAGCTGGGATTACAGGCCTGTGCCATGATGCCCAGTGAAATTTCCTTTTGGAATTTTTAGTAGAGGGGGTTTCATCATGTTTTCCAGGCTGGACTTGAACTCCTGGCCTCAAGTGATCCTCCTGCCTTGGTCTTCCAAAGTGCTGGGATTACAAGTGTGAGCCACTGCACTCAGCCCGTTCTTTCTTAATCCCAAACTCCTGGCGCAGGCTTGGCACA
The DNA here is from genome assembly GCF_048565385.1 of Saimiri boliviensis. Taxonomy (NCBI): domain Eukaryota; kingdom Metazoa; phylum Chordata; class Mammalia; order Primates; family Cebidae; genus Saimiri; species Saimiri boliviensis. Next base: position 8,134,767 of record NC_133449.1, on the reverse strand, counting down.
TTGGAGAGGCTGACTGAATATGTGTTGAGTGAATGAAGAAAAGGGTTGAATAAAACAGAAAGTGACGTTAGTTGGTTGATGTTCATTTACTTTGCCCCCTTCCATAAAGGCTTTGAGGTGAACTTCAACAAAAGTTACAGAGACAATAAGCTTTCTAAATATACAAAGCACTGGAAATAAAGAAGAAAGGAGGCAAAGCAAATATGACAACCAGGGGGGCTAATTTATTTTTGTGGCTGAGTCAAAATCTATCTCTGAGCTTCCTACCAACAAGGGCGAAAAGGAAAAGAGGATAGTTATGTAGATTTTGTCAACAGAAAAGAGAAAGCACATCTCTTTTAAGGGGCAGATTATTTTCAGGCATGAAGTTCTTAGTTTGATTATAAACTACTAGAAGAAGATAGGAACTAGTTTATTTATGTTAATGTTAAATACATGTGAATAAATTCATTAAGATTTCTAAAATTGTGGAGGTTCACTGATATTAGAAACAAGAGAAAACAGGCAACAGAATAAAAAAAATTCAATGTGAGTGGCATTTGTAAAAGAGAACAACTATGCACATAATTCCTGCCAGGGAGACAGAATGAGGCCCCTCTCACTGTGCTTCAGCCGCTGTGTTTGGCCCAGTTTCTGAAACTGTTCTGTGAGGCTGGGCTGTCCACTGCCCTCCCAGCCTCATGAGCCACCTAGCTCGCTATCTCAAGAGGCCCTGTCCCAAGGCCTGTCTCTCTCCGCTGGCCCTGACATGCCAGCCAGCTCTGCTCTCCCCATCCCCAGCACCACCCAGCCAGGCCCTGGGATGCCTGTCTGGCCACATTCCAGGATAACCTGAGAGTTCTTCATCTCTGCCTGTTCTCTCCACCTTAGACTGAAGAGAAGACTAAGGCCGGGACAGATCCTTAGTCTGCCATCCAGTCCCTGCGTCCCAGCCAGCCTTGCAAACCTGGTTACTGCTGCTTATGAATGGGGCTCTCTCCTTCAGACAGCCTGGTTTTCCCTGTTCTCTGAATAAGCTCTACCAACTCTCATCATGCTGCCTTCCCCCAGACTGTGCTACCTGCCCGTCCACCACTGTCATTCTTCTCATCGATTTGCTTACTGCTGCCCTTTAAGGCTCACTCTTACTTTTCCCACATTTGCATCTCTGACCCCCTCTACCCCCAGCCGTCCCATCATTTCCATGCCTCATGGTGGGCACCCCTTCTTGGACACCTAATCGTAATCTGTTGTCTGTTGCTGCTTGAAAATTTTGCCTTCGTTTTCTTCTTATTGGCCCCATGATAAGCCTAAGTTCCTCAAGGGTTAAGGCCATACTTTCCTTCATATCTTTACTTGCCAGCAACTGAGGGGCAGGATGACATTGATAGATTAGAGGAATTGGAAGCTGACACCTGAGGTTTGAGCAGAGGCATGACTAATTATTGGTTGTGTGGCCCTGCTCAAGTCAGAACCATAGTCAAGTGGCTATGGTACCCATTTTATTAAAAAAATGACTTTTCAGTGCCCTTGAGAAGTCATTTGCTTATTTACAAAGTGGGGACCATAGCCAAATCCTTGCCATTTAACTCCCTGTGACCCAGGGAGACAAGGAGGGTGGACCTCTGGAATGTCTCCAAATTGCGCGTACGCCAGAAAGTTATCCATTATGCTGTAGGTGATACACAAAGAGGGAGGGAGTGGATGAGGGATGTTCAGCACATCTTTTCTCTCTGTTCCGCTTTGGACTTCTAACTGCCATGGAAAAGACAGTGGAGGTCAGAGGAGGAGAGGTCAGAGGAGGAGAGATGACTGTGTGAAGTCGGGTGGCGAGAACAGGCAGAAAGGAAGGACTGTCAGGTTATCCTGGAATGTGGCCAGACAGGCATCCCAGAGCCTGGCTGGGTGGTGCTGGGGTGAGGAGAGCAGAGCTGGCCGGCATGTCAGGGCCAGCGGGGAGGGACAGGCCTCGGGGCGGGGCCTTTTGAGATAGTGAGCTATGTGGCTTACGAGGCTGGAAGGTCGGTGGACAGCCCAGCCTCACAGAACACTTTCAGAAACTGGGCCAAACATAGTAGCTCAAACATAAATTAAAAGGAAAAAAAAAAAAAAAAACACCACCCAGCTCCTAATCAAATATTTTTGGGATCCCCAAGTGGAATGGGCACCTCACTGCCACACCTGCTGATTCTGCTCCTTACAGCGAGGAGGGTTAAGATTAAAGTAAAGATGGAAATCCTTAAGAAACAAGAGGAAGGGGGAAAGTAAGAAGAAATGATAAAACCAGCAAGGTCAGATGGGTAGAATAGATGCAGTTTTAGAGCAAGAGCCATGAGTGGTCCGAATGCAGCGGATTTCTAGTATGGAAATTGACTACGAGAGAGTTGATCTTGTTGGCCAGGTTTCAGACATGATGGATCAAACCAACGGTCCTCAACATACTGGGATTTCTCTTTCTCACTGGGATTTTAATGGAAGGATGTATTAGTCCATTCTTGCCCTGCTGTAAAGAAATACCTGAGACTTATAAAGAAGGGGATGAAGTGGCTCACAGTTCTGCAGGCTGTACAGGATGCAGAGTGGCTTGTGCTTCTGGGGAGGCTTCCACCATGACTGACAGTTTCCTGAAGCTGCCGCAGAAGCAGAAGCCACGCTGCATCCTGTACAGCCTCCAGAACTGTGAGCTACATGGCTGAAGCAGAATGAATAGAGATATAGGGGAGAGGTGCCACACACTTTTAAATAACCAGATCTCTTGAAGACTAAGGGGGTCATCCATCCCCATGAGCCGGTCACCTCCCACCAGGCCCCATCTCCAACACTGGGGATTATAATTCCCTGTGAGATATCGGGGGTGACATAGATCTAGATCATATTAAAGAAGAACCCAGACACACTGGTGCTGCAAAGCAGCTTTTCAGTTCCCTGAACGTTGTTAAACTCTCATGGTGCTCCATTGAACACTAATGCCTGCATCCTTTCTTTCTGAACTATTTAGGGCTATTGTTACTTCCTGCTGTTGGTTATTTCTTAAGTTTTTCTTTCTCCCTCTTGAATTCTGTCATCAGGTGTGCCAGGTACTGGGGTTAAGGCAAGTCACTAGCTGAATTTGGGTTGCTTCCAACATGACAAGCCAGGCTTGGTTTCAGTGGAAGGGCACGTGGTGTTTTGCAGTAGACGCCCAATGGCAAGTCAACAGCCACTGGCCATTTTCTTTCTCTCCATGTACTCTAAGTAGATGGTATCTGAGCTGAAGCTCAGGGCAGAATGTGCATTAGAAAGGAAGGTTGAGATCAAGTTTCCAACTCGTGGGTGTGGAGCAGAGGCCCCAGATGTCTGCACCCCCCATCCTGGGGCTTTGCTATAAACTGACTCAAAAACGGAGGCTGCCCATTCCAAAAACCTGCTGACGCTCCAGGGCCCTCCAGACAGCCATGCCATTTACCTCCAGGAGAAGAGTTGAGAGGCATGGGAAGCTGTAGGATGATCCCCAGTGAATGGTGGAATTATCATTTACAGTTGCCAGTTGGCACACAACCAGACACCTGGGTGGAGAGGGCAGGTGGGGCAACATTTGCTTTAATGAGCTTAAGCTTTTTAATGGTTTTTGAAAAATATATCAAATTGTGCTTATGAGAGGCATGGGAGAAGCGAATGGCATCATTCAGGGGACTCAGCTCCAGCGCCTTTCCCTGCAGAGCAAATGCGCCATGCTGGGGCCAAGGCCACCCCCCAGCTGTGCTGCAGCTTCGGGGGTGCTCTCCGCCACCTGGAGCAGCCAACCTCACCTGGCCAGCTTGCCTCAGGGGTTCTGGCATTGAGGGTGGGAGATGATTACGCTGTGGATGTTTTGTGTGTAAAAGATGATACCTTCCTCCTCATACCAATGCCTGGGGTCTGCACATTCTTTTTCCTAGGAATGACTGAACCGATGGTGTGAGGCTCCCGGAGTCCCTGAGTCCCTGCTGTGCCCATCTGGGCATGAGGTGTACCTCCACTACAGATCGGCCTATGAGGGGCCCTGTTCGGGTGTAGCTCTGGAGTCAGACCATTGGGGCAGCCAGGGGCCACAGCTTTCCAGGCCCTGATTCAGGAACAGTACTGGGGAGGCTGCCCACTTCCTTCTCCCCTGCAGGCCTGGTGCAGGGAGAGGCTGGCAGATACAGCATGGGTGTGCACCAGGATCCTCAGGGGCCTTTCCCCTGTCTGCCTATGCTGGGATTGTTGCTGGAATTTTGAATTCTGTGTGGCTGCGGGGGTAGTCCTTACAATCATCATTCATAGCAAGTGAATCCAATCCTTCTTAGTGAGCGGATAAAGAATCACATTGGTGACTGGGATTGTCTGTTGGTGAACTGGGGCGTGCCTATCATTCAGAGGTTCACGGATGGCATCATTTGATGTTCCAAAAAGTGAAAGAAGTAGCTCGAGTCACAGGTACCAAGGGAAAAATCGAGGTATCTTGGCCTGTTCTTGCCCCAGTTGCTGAGCCCTAACCATCCTCCCCAGCCTGGACCATCACCTTCTAGAACAGGCTGCCTGGGCAGTTGGGGTGAGGGCGGGCTCAGGACAGCCGTGCGGTAAAACCAACCTTGAGACTGTGTTTGGTTGCCTCCTCCCATCTTCATTCCTAGTTCCTAATGGTCTCTCCTCTTCCCATCCTGGCCTTTCACCTCTGCCCGTGTCCCTGGAAGCCAGTTTGTTATAATGGGAGGGCTCTTAGGACAGCAGTGGCTTCATGGGAATCACTGCCTGGACTGGGCGAAGAGGCCTCTCCCACCCCAGCAATGCTTCTCCTCCCCGCCAGCTCTGTCCTTGTATGACGCTACATGTCTGCGTCTGCCCAGGTCTTTCCTGTGACTGCCTGAGATAGCGTATGATTCAGTAGCAGAAACACTGCCTTTTAAAACAAATTATAATTTGCATGCAGAACTTTGTGGGAGATGACCTACGTGAGTGGCATTTGGGCAGCACTGCCTTGGGAAGTTATTTTGTAGGGAGCTGATTCTGATGACTTCTGCCTCTTTGTGATCTAGGTGTAACGGACACTGTACCAGCTGTGATTCTGGTCCAGTAGTGTCAGAAGCTGAGTAAGACCCCAGAGCACGCAGAAGGTAGGAGCAGACTTCGTCATGAGGTTGTGGGAGAAGAAGGGGAGGAATGGATGAGAGGAGAGCTTTGGTCTAGGAAGGTGGTAGTTCGGGAAATTGTCATAAGAACAACGCAGGTGAATTTAGCCTCGGTGGAGGGGCGGGGAGTGACTAAATGTGGATGGTCCACAGTGCTGCATCTGGGTCCTCCCACAAGCCTTGCAAGGCCAGCAGTGCAATGTCCTTTTGCAGATGGAGATGTGGCACCTGGGGAAGGGAAGCCAGTCAGAGCTGAGCTTCTGGTTTCAGTCTGCTTGAGCCTGGTTGAGAGAAGGGCTGGGCTGTGCAGTCCTGCTCCCACGGGCTGAGCGGAAAAGACAGGTGAAGAAAAGAAGGATGAGCAGTGAGTAGAACAAGGGCTTAACTGCCTATTTTCAGAGTCTGCTAACTCCCACCCTGCAGAGCCCAGGGCTCACCCAGGAGCTGGTGCCAAGGCCGTGGAGCCCATCGCCCTGTGGCACCAAGAGGCACCAGCACCCCCGCCCCTCCGCCAGCTCTGTGTCATCTTTTAGAGCTGTCAGAGACCATCCAATGGTGGTCCCAGAAATGACAAACTGAAGACCCATTCCCATCCCAACGGGTAACTGTAATTCATGGGCTGTGCAAAATACAGCTCACATGTTTAAGCGCAGAACAAAATGAATAAAGTCAATTGGGAATGTAGTAAAAACTCTCTGGTATGCATTTTAAGACATTGAGCTGTATACTGCAATGAATCTAAATTTAGAGATGGAAAATTAAGACAAAGCCACCTATTTATTAACTCACCATTTTACAAGGAGCTTGGCTGTATTTTGGGTAGAATCACTGGACGGTTAATGTATATTACTGTCCTTGTGGAAACCATAAAAGTTACGTTTTCTGGAGCATCTGCCTTTGATGAACTTTGCTGCAGGCTCTATTTTAAGGGTTGTGTTTCCCTCTCATCCTATTTCTATACTACACAGATATTTCTAGGGTTTTACATTTTTCCTTTATGGAAACAACTTAATTTAACCATGATTTATTTCAGTGTTCCTCAGGTATAGCATAATTATGGGCTGCCAATTATGGCTTTATTAAGGGACACTCCAAGGTTTATTTTAAAAGCATTTCTCCTTCTCCTGGTGGTGAAGCTGATAAACAAAAAGGGCTCTGTGGCAGTCAGGCCGATCCTAAACAGAAGTATGCTGGACACTAAAAGCATGGCTTCCCGACTTGGAAACAAATGGTGAACATTGCAAAAAGATGTGGATGCAGAAGTGATCCTTCTTGCTACTGACTGAGATGGAAGAACATCCATTAAGTAGTATGGCGCCGAGAGGCGTGACTCAACCCATAAGCAGAAGAAAGCCTGTGACAGTGGGCATGTGTCTCCCTAGGTAGCCAACTGTTAAATTTTGCAAACTGTAAAAGTTGACTTAAGTATCTGAAGAGGGCAAATGGGAAGTATAAGTCTCCATCCATCCATCCATCCATCCATCCATCTATCCTATTTAAAAGATCTCTCCTATTGTTATTTAGGTGGCATTGAGATTAAACCAGAGTTGAGATATTTACTCATGTTTCACTGCAGTTCCTCAACATCACACAGTGAGTGGGTAAGGAATGGTGGCCTGAGGGGTCAGACAGCCACTGTGTGTACTCTTTCACCTTGGTGAAGTTCTTTAGTGTCTCTAAGGCCTCAATTTCCCTGTCCTTAAGTTGCTCATAGTCAACTCCAGGAGTTAGAGAACAACCAAACAATGACACAAAGAAAACAGACCATTTTGCAGCTGCTGGGAACTTCAGAGGGCCAGAGCACGGTGCTCTGAGAGGCTGCCACAGTGATGGGTCGGGAGAGCAGGAGAGCTTCCAGGAGGAAATGATGCTGAGCTGAGATCTAGAGGACGGGTATGAGCTAAGAGGGGAAGAGGTCAGGAAAAGGTGATCTCAGCCAAGGGAGGAGCCTTGACAAGGGTCCTGTGGTCAGAGGGGGAAGGTGAGTGTGAAGGATGCGAGGACAGTGTGTCTGAAGGACAGAGTAAGTGGCAGGGACCACAACGCACAGGGTCATGTAGGCCAAGTTCAGAAGCTCTGTTTTAAGAGCAACAGAAAGCCAATGACAGGATTCAAGATGTGTGTGTGTGTGTGTGTGTGTGTGTGTGTGTGTATGCATGTACATGTGTGCACGTATGTATGTGCATGTACGTGTGTGCACGTGTGTGTGTGCATGTATGTGTGTGCATGTACGTGTGTGTGTAGGCTGAGTGAGGGCAGGAGAGCATGATGTGATGTATGCTGGTAGAATCACCGTGGCTACAGGTAAGAGAGAGCCAAGGGGAAGCGGGCAGATACTGGCAAGAGTCTCCGCAGCTGTCCAGGTTAGAGGTAATGGTAATTTCTGCAAAGGTGGTGATGTAAGATTGGAAAGAAGTGGATGGATTTGAAGATGTTTGAAAATCAAGCTCAGGACTGGTTGATGGTTGGATTATGGGCAGTCGGGAAGTGAGGGGTAAAGAATGACCTGTGGGCTCCAACCCCAGGAGTGGATAAATGTGGGGCCATCCCTCACCAAGCCTGGGAGACCTGGAAGAGGATAAGGATTCAGAAAGGGAGATTAGGAGTTTGAATTAAGTGTTGGGTATTTGCTGAGTTGCCTTTGAGAGGCCCTAAAGAAGAGGACCCGGGCTTGAACCTTGAATCCCTGCAGTGCTGACCATCTTGGAGAAGGTCTGTGAAGGCTGCAGACAAGGCCAGGCCAGTGAGGTAGCCACTGGACAGAGTGAAAGAGGGTTTCTCAGAGGGAAACGTGGTCCACAGTGTTGAATGATACTGGGAAGTTAAGTGAGACGAGGCAGGGAAATTTGGGGTTGGAGGTAGAGATACTGAGGACTTTGGCCGTTTTCGATCATCCTAGGACTTTCTACAACACAATTATCAGGTCATATCAAAAAAGATTGCTTCTGAAGGAGGCAGGGTTACATAAGACAACCTCAGCAAAGTGCTGGTGCATTGGAAACACTCAAGCCTCAAGCATAGAGAAATTATCTGTCTCTGGTTTCTGGAGAATTTGTAGTAGGTTTGTGCCAGGTCTGTTTGCCTTGGCCCTGAGGACATCCTGAACTGAATGATTCCTGCCTGGGGTGTGCTGTGCATTGAAGGATGACCAGCTGCATCCCTGGCCTTACCCACGAGATGCCAGTACATGCCCCCAAGACGTGACGCAAAAAGTGACATTGACAAATGTCTCTGGGAAAGAGGCACAAAATTGCCCCCAGTTAAGAACCACTGGTTTAAAAAAATAATTTTTAGAAATAAAATTAATAGATTCAATTTTTGGTTATTTTTATAAACAGCTGTAAGGGCATGGCACCCTTGGTACGCCTCTTATATTACAAACATAAGTCACGGGCCATGGAGAAAGTCATTGGCTTAGTATCTGAACATCCTAATTGCCACCAAATACACAACTACTCTGAGAAACAAAACTAAGATTGTGGACTCCAAATGTTTTCTAATTGTCTTGGAAGAATGAAAGCCTATAATTTATGCCAAGCAGGAGAGAGAAGCCAGTTCTCCCCCGGGATGGCACAGTCCACACCTGGGGGTCACGGTCTGCCAAATGACACACAGTTCTGTTAATATTTATAAAGGGACTTAATGCCCTTTGGTATAAGAAATTCATCTAAATGAACTTCACTAACAGGATGGTGCCCTATCTCCCAAAACATATAATCTCCTTTTTGGGGTTGGCAAAGTTTGCAAAATAAATCTCATCCAATGCCACACACTAACTGCAGAATTTATCTGTGACACCCTGTACCATTGAAATACTTAACGCCTTATAGCTGACTTCAGCAAACAAATTTAGCAACCTAGTTAAAACCAAATAGTGTTCTAGAGATGCTGTGATTTCTTTTTTAAGTTGTAGCAGGACAGATTTAGGAAGGCAGACAATAAAAGTCCTGTGGTTGCTCATGGACTATATGTTGTTGCAGAACATTAATGTGAGCACGCCAGCCTAAGTGGCAGCCGGGGACAGCTGGGCTTTAAGAATCCAGAGATCTTTTCACTCACCCAGCACTCCTCTGTGTCAGAGCAAAAGTCACTTCAATGTCTTGTTATACTGTACAATGCAGGGTTGTGTGTTGAATTATGCCTTTTTCCTTAAATAAACTACAACAATAATTTCTCTAATAGGCTCTGATGGGATGCTCTGAGGAAGAGGTGGGCTGGATGGGCGCTTTTCCTGGAGAAGTTTTTCACACCGGAATGGGAGCTGCAGACCCTTCAGGTGGATGGCTTACACAGTAAAGCACTTGCACCCTTGAGTGAGCAATCACATTGCCTTGTCTTTCTTCTCAAGTTAGTTTAAAGAAGCCTGTCCCTTTTGTAGTATAAGTTATACACTTGAGCTACTAGCTTATAGCTCAACTTCCTTCCTTCCTTCCTTCCTTCCTTCCTTCCTTCCTTCCTTCCTTCCTTCCTTCCTTCCTTCCTTCCTTCCCTCCTTCCCTCCTCCCTCTTCCCTCTCCCTTCCCCTCCCCTCCCCTCTCTTCCTCTCCCCTCCCGTCTCCTCCCCTCCTCTCCCCTCCCCTCCCCTTCCCTTCTCTTTTGATGAAGTCTTGCTCTGTTGCCCAGGTTGGAGTGCGATGGCATAATCTTGGCTCACTGCAACCTCTACCTCCCAGGTTCTAGCGATTCTTCCTGCCTCAGCCTTCCAAGGAGCTGGGATTACAGATGTGTGCCACCATGTCCGGCTAGTTTTTGTATTTTTAGTAGAGACTGGGTTTTGCCATGTTGACCAGGCTGTTCTCAACTCCTGACCTCAGGTGATCTGCATGCCTCAGCCTCCCAAAGTGCTGGGATTACAGGTGTGAGCCACCACACCCAGCCTCACAGCTCGATTTCGGTGTGGCTTCAGCCTCAGGATATTAGAAATGTAGAGCATTTTGTATAGAAATCATGGGGAATCTGCTGTAGCATTAAAGGCAGAATAGCAAAAGAGGTGGAAGGAAGGAAAGAAGGAGGAATGGAAGAGAAAAGAAGGAAGAGATGGGAAAGGGGAGTAGGAAAGAGGAGGGGAAGCAGGAGGAAGGATTTATGCTTTACAAACCTCTTCTCTGTAGCTGTGGCTCACCCTAGGCAGAGTTCTTCACACGTCTCTGGATTGGCATTCCAGAAATTGCCCTCATCTTGCGAGAACAGTGGTAACCCCCTCACAGGGTTGTCTGGACCATGTGGGACATGAATGGCATAATGGTCTTTTGGGAAAGCTGTCCTGATTCTGGGAATGCCAGGATTTCTCCATGGAATGAAAGGCTCCTTTCAACAGAGAAATCTTAGAGAGCCTTACAAACCTGAGGTCCACAAAGATGGTACGACCTGCCCAGAGCCACTCGCTATGTAGAGGCAGGCATGAGGACCTAAGGAACGAGGCCCTAAGCTATGGACTCATCACAATAACACCTTGGGTTGCTAATTCGATGTGGCCTCCCTAAAAGACAAAATGGCAAGGGAACTCTGGGGCCAGCTGGCCACGCCAAGACAGCCAGGCCTGGGGGCTTGGCCCGCCCACTGGTGCTGCAGCTGTGTAGCTGGCCTTCCCTGTGGGTACCTTGGGACTGGCCTGAGGTAGAATTATGAGGTGACAGTGCTGCCTGTTCTGTACCCCCAGTGAGCTACCCACACCTGCCTATTCCCTATTCTCCCATCAATCTTTGCCTTAGAGATGTCAGCTATTCACGCCTTAGGGAGAGCTTAGGCCAGTTACCCTCCAGGAGGCATTAGCACAGGAAAGCTTCCTCTGTGTGTCATTCTGGCATTGATGTGAGTCTGGGGAGCAGCCTCAGGGAGGTCCTGTGTCAGGTGCTGCACAGAGGGAAGACGAAGGGCAGGTGACCTCTGAGAAGCAGCACGAAGCCCTGACACTCGCTAGCCTGGCTTCCCCATGGCTCCCCACTTCCTCCTTTCTCCTGCCTGACCTCATCAACTTTCCCCAAACAGACCTGGCAGCTGGAGACCCTCAGCAGGCTGTGGTCTGAGCTCTTGGCTTACAGAGGGGGAGGGGAGCTGTGGGAGCGTTTCTTTTTCTGGAAGGTGGCTTCCCTTGGGAGCTTCAGACAAAGGACCATGCGTTGTATTCCACAGCCTCTCAAAGAAAGGCTGCCCCACAGGCAGGGGCTGGTCACCCAGGAACTATGAGGTTGTCACCCTCCTTTTTCTGTGGCTCAGCCATTGGAGCAAAAGCGCAGGAAGGTGTTGGCAGTGTAGAAAATGATTTCCAAAGAAAGCCTTCACTTCACATTTCCACATTCACAACACTGAGCCTATTTCAGGGGAGAGCCTCTTTGCTTTGCAAATGTGAGTTTCTTCTGGAGAAACCTCCAATTTGTCAGATCCCTTCATTCTGGGGCTTTTCAGCATTTTCAAAGAATTTTTAAAAATGGGCAAATATTGATCGAGCATCTAATACAGGCTACCTATAATGGGAACACAGAGGAGGGGAAGACAGAGGATGTCCACAGGCCATGCCTTCTCCAGCTGAGCCAGGAGGCCAGAAGCCTCTTGAGGGGTGCTGAGCCAGAGGCCTGAGGCCTTGCAGATCTGAAGCTCCATAACCAGGTGTCTTCCTGCACTCCCCCCACCCCCATCCTCATGGGGAATGGAGATGTGAGGTCCTGGAACTGAGTTCCATCCAACCCAATTTCTTCAGGCCCAGCCAGGATCCAAGCTCCTGGGTGAGGCCTGCGTGGCCCAGTCAACTCAAAGACCTGGGATCCCAGACAGATGCAGCTCACTGCTGTACTGCTTGGGAACACCACTAGCATTTAGATCGCGGTGACCTCATTATGAGTTTGGCTTATGCTGGGCTTCAGCGTAGCTTTCCTTTGGATTAGAAACCCCATGAGGGCAAGATTGTGTACAGAAACAGGTGCACTTCAGAACTGATGTGCATACCTTCCTGTTTTGCCTGCAAAGAAAGGGAACTTTCTTTTCCCTCTATATGTTAATTCGCACAGTATTGGTTTCCATCTTAGAATCTGCAACCGTTTTGGCCTCAGAAGAGCCTTGTATTCCTTGAAGTCCCTGGAGCTTTCCAGGAGCCTGATCCTCCTCCTCCTCACTTGGTAACTGGGACCTGAGATTTGTTACATGAAGTCTGTCATACTTACATGGACATGGTGATGCCCATCCTCTAGAATCATCCCAGAGCAATGCTCTGGGCCATTCAAGTTCAGTTGGCAGGACAGGTGGTCCTGGGGAGAGGGACAGGCCCTTCAGCTCACACCTTCTGCTGGTGCTATTCAGCCAATTCACCAGTTCTTCAAATACATGTCTCCTCAGATTGCCCTCCACGCACCTTTCTCAATGGCATCATTACCTTTCCAGTGACAGTGACAGGGACTGGGAACCTGGGAGCTTCTCAGCATCTTCTTCTCACCCTCTGCCCCTGAGCAGCTGGGAATCCTGATTCCTCCAATTTCCCACCTGCTCGCCTCTCTGGAGCCGGGATCTGAGTCAGCGTTCATGGCCTGTTAGCGGCTTGCAAGGCAGAGCAGTCAAACAGACGTGCTCAGGCCGCCTATTGATCAGGCCTTGCTAGGACCTGCCCTGACCCGGTTCTGTTCCAAGCACTGATCGTGTGGACAAGGTGTGTGCAAGGCCCGGAAAACGCCAAAGAACAAGTGTGAGGTGGTGCTGGGCCAAGTTCCTTGAGGAGAGCAGGGCCAGGCAGGCTCCGCCCAGAGCCCCTCCCCACGCCGTCTTGGGGTGTCTCACTGGCTCATAGGAACCTCCTGACCAGGAAATGTCTGTGTTTGACTCTGCAGGCCTAGCCCTGGGGGACCCTGGTTGGGCCTGAAGGAATTAGGTTGGATGGAACTGAGTTCTAGAACTCACATCTCTGTTCCCCATAGTTGGGGGCAGGGAGGAGACCCCTGGTTCTGGAGCATCAGATCTGCTAGGCCTCAGGCCTCTGGCTCAGCACCCCCTCGAGGGGCTTCTGGCCTCCTGGCTCTGCTGGAGAAGGCGTGGCCTGTGGGCCTCCTGTGCTCCTGAGGCGGACTGCCCAGCTAGCATTCGGAGGCTGGCAGAGCTGGCTAATTCCTAACCAAGGATGCTGTTTGTGTCTTCGGATGGAACGTGCCTTTCTTAGCCTAGTAGGTGTTATTCACAGGGATCCTTTAGCTAAGCAAATTTGCCTAGGCCCCTTGCTGGGTCATATTTTTTTCTTTCTTTTTTTTTTTTCAGGAGTCCTTAATTCCTCTCAGCACAAACACGAAAGGCTTTTTCAGCTCGAACATCCTGTGATTCTTTGATTCTAAAAAGAGATTTTCTTGTAAGGAGTTTGCCTAAGATAAGAGAATTCTGACTGCCCAGGGTGTTACAGTCACTGAATGGTTTCCTGGGCAGCCCAGGCCCCAGCTGAGACCCCACACCTTAGCTCTTTTTGGGATGGAGGCCTGTTCTTAAGCTTCTTCAACACCTTCCTTTCCACGAAGTATCCACACGGCTTGTGTCCTCCCAGCGCTGGCCTGCCAGCCTGTGGCCTGCCTGTGGAGAGGGTCCTTGGGCCTGTGTTGTGAATGTCTGCAGAGCCTGGGGCTGATTTCGAAGAAGGTGTGATGTGAAGTTGTGTTTGGCTTGGGCTCCTGTCACCCCTAAAGACAGCACAGGCTCTCCTGTCAGTGACCCAGCAGGACCGCTCCCTGAGGGATGGTCTGCCCATTGTACAGAAGGGCTTTTGCGATTGCTTTGCCCAGATGTGATGTTTTTCCCTACCTTTGAAGGCCTAGATTGGCTGTCCCATTTCTTGGCCCTTTGGAAGTGCTGTTTGGTAAGCTGCCCTGAGCATCAGGTGTTCCATTTGGATCCAGGCTGCCCCAATCCCAGCTCTGATCTGACTCTCAGCTCCGAGGCTCCATTGAGTACCAGAGACTCAGGGACCCTGTTCAGGTTTTGCTGATGGTGGCATCAGGTGACCTCTGAGTCACCTCTACGTTGGCTCTTACTAAGGGAACTGGTGATCCTATCTTACTATTTGCAGTCCTTAAAGACAAAAACAGAACTTGTGCTGCATTCTCAAGAAAGAAGAGACAACCTTTTCTGTACTTCGACTCCTGTAGATACCCTTGTATGATATCCATCTCCTTGTATGTATCCTGTGTAGATATCCATGTCCTTGTATGAAGGAGCAGTGATGGGTGCATGCAAGCTAGGGAGCATCAAGGCTCCCACAGCATGGGCGCCAGCTAACCCCTGATCTCGTTGTCATCTGCTGCTCTGGTTGTGGCTCGACATTCGGTAACCTGAGCCAGCTCATGTGTTCCTTGCCTTTGTGCTGTTGAAGTGTCCATCCCTGTACCCTGGAACTCCCTCCAGTTGAGTTCAGCCTGCCCCACCCCATCCCACCCATACCACACCATCCTACCTCATCCTAACCCATCCTATCACATCCTATCACATCCCACCCTGTTCCACCCCATCCCAGCCCACCCTATCCCATCTCACCTCACCCCATCTCATCATGTCCTGTCCCATTCTATCTCATCCCATCCCGCCCATCCCCCCATCCTACCCTATTCCATCCCAGTCACACCACCCTGCTCCATCCCCCCTCACCCCATCCCACCTCACCCCACCCCACCTCATCCCATCCCATCCCATCCCATCCCATCCCATCCCGCCCCAACCCATCCGGTCCACCATCCCATCCCCCATCCCATCCCCATCCTATCCCATCCTCCATCCTATCTCATCCCCCATCCCACCCCATCCTATCCTATCCCATGTTACCCCATCTCATCCCATCCCACATCACCCCATTCTATCCCATCCCATCCCATCTTACCCCATCCCATCCCATTCCATCTTACCCTATCCTATCCCATCCCCTCCCACCTCACCCCATCCCATCCCATCTCATCCCATCTCATCCCACCTCATCCCTTTCCATCCCATCCCATCCTCTATTCTACCCCATCCCCCATCCTATCCCATCCGTCATCCCGCCCCCACCCCATCCCCACCCCATCCTATCCCCCATCCCACCCCATTCCATCCTATCCCATCTTACCCCATCCCATCCCATCCCATCCCATGTCATCCCATCCCCTCTTACCCCATCCCATCCTATCCCATCCCACCTCACCTCACCCCATCCCACCTCACCCCATCCCACTCCATCCTACTCCATCCCAAAGTGTGTGTCCTTGGGCTGCTTCTGAACCTCTCAGTTTCTGTCTTCTCACCTGTAAAAGGCAAATTGACAAGGTCACCCCCTTTGGCAGGTAAGTAAATTCGGAGGACATAGTCCACATTAAATAAAAGACAGCAACTGCTGTTTTTCTGGTTTTCATGTCCACAAGCAAGGCAGCACCTGTTCTCTGCACCAAGGATAAGCCAACCCTGGTACCCAGGTCCTGCTCATGTCTTGAGCTCCTTCTCATGCCTGCCACCAGATTTGGTTTTATATCCTACCTGGGCTTGAGGAGGGAGAATTAAAATCAAATTAGGTAAAATTGGAATTAAATGATAATGATAACTTCTCAGCTGCTTCAATCTCAAAGGCTGTTTCTGCCCTTTTTGAACTTGCCAAGGGGTGGAGGTGTCTTAACAGGCTTGCTCTGTGACTGTCACCACTGTCCCCATTTTAATGCAGCTATTTGTGTCCTAGGTGCCTCTCTCTGAGGAAGCTGTGAACTACTTAAAGCAGGAGGAAGGGAAAGGAAGGGGAGGTGAGGGGAGGGGAGGGAAGGAAGGAAGGGAGGGAGGAGGGAGGGAAGGAGGAAGAGCAGAAAGGGGAGGAAGGGTAAGAATAATTAAAGAATAATACTGCACTCAGGAACCTAGACTCGGTATTTTCAAGGTGACTCAGACCCAGCCACCCTCTCCTTTGCCAGTTAGCATTGACAGTCTTCAGTTGCTCAACCACTTGTTTCTTTTAATTTTAACAGTCTTACAGCTGGAGCTATCTAAGATTTATTCAGGAGAATATATTTTATAACACTTACTTTTATCTATAAACATTGAAGGAAAGCTCGTGATATGGACCCTTGTCTGAAATTTGAAGGTGAAAAGGGAATAAATTATGAATTTTTGGACTGCTCCATTTGTGTTTATAGTGAGGGAATGACTTTTCTTCACCACCAGCCTGGGTAGAATTTCATGACTGATGAGGAGGGAGGTAATTCGTTCTTCCTGCCGTCCTGTTTTATTCCCCTGCCCTCTTCCCCATTCTCTGTTTTCCTGTGCAGTTCCTATCACGGTCTTCCTTTGTCAAAGATGTTTCTCATTATTAAGTGCTTATATCTTCTTCTCCCCAGCATATTTGTTTGGATAGATTTAAGACAGATAAAAATGCTGAAAATTGCCTGGTTTCTTTTTCCTCTACAGAGAAACACCAGAAAGATTTTTAGCTAATGGCATTTGACTAGTTTTGAGCACTATAAGGTTCTCTGGGTTTTAGTTCTATGATCCTCCAGGAGTCTAGAGCTTTTCGCTATCCAAGAAAACATGCACATTTTGAGTGAACTACTGAGTTCCATCTAATTGTTTCTATTTTACGGAGACGAAGGAGAGAGGACCATTGAGAAGACACATAAGAAAACGGGGGACTTTGACGCAGAGACTGGACCCTGAGTCTCTATGAAATAGGTGATGGTGTTACTAAGAATTTCTTGCTTTGAGTTAGTTTCACTCTGGGTGAAGTCCGTACTCGAAGTTCCTCTCCTAATGATGGTTGCAGGTGGGGCCAAAGTTAATGGAGAACCTGGACTGACAGCCTCACCACCTTGGGTCACTTTCAGTAACCACCAGGCCTACCTGGAAGTGCAACTCTGGGTCATGTGGAAGTGAAAGCTGCAGTGGTAGACATCCAGTGTCTATTCTGGGGGCTCTGATTTGGTTTTCCACTCACCTATCTGAAGGGCTTGGCTTGGCATGGACTTATTTAGTGTCTTTCTTTATGGAGCTCAAAAGCCTTTATATGTAGTTTTATCTTTCAGTTGTCCCAAGAAGCTCTATTGGCATTAGAAGCAAAGATATCTGCAACTGAAGTTTTCTGTGACTTGCATTTTTTTGTCCCAAGTTTTATGGCCCTTGGTAGAACATCACTGAGTCCTGGTCTTACGGCCAGAATACCTGAGTCTTAAGATCTGAGACCAGGGGTTTCTGATCAAGTGGGCCTGGGCCCCTGGCTCAAATACTACCCTCTTTACCAACAATAGATAGCAATTCCTGTCCACGTTCTCCTCTGTCCTTCTTAAAGGGTGGGAGCTGAAGTTGAAGCAGCTGAAAAGCTATAAAGATTAGTCACCTGCTGTTTTTTCCAGTTCTGGTTTTTTGATGATCTCTTCTGAGGTCCAGTTAAAACATAATACAAGATGTAACTGGAGAAAAATCAGCATCACTTGTATAACCTGCTTCAACCACTTGAGATACAAATGTGGTAATACCATGTTAAATTAATTAATTTCCAATGCATTTATTGCACATACATATGCTTCTATGTATCTGTTTTTTGAGGGTATCCTTCGAAATATACGAGCTTTTGGAGAGGGAGTTATGGTTAATCCAAAGGTTAGGTCAATTTCACTTCTAAATCTCACCCATGAAGGCACTGGGAAGGTGCTTAATAGCCAAATAGCTGCTGTTAACTGCTATTAATAGCAGCTATTTGGCTATTGTTGTTCCTTACAACCACATGGTGGCACTGTTGAAAACCTGTCCTGCACAGCCTGGTGAACACTCATCCATTGTATTGATGCCCTTGTTTTCTCCATTTCTGCATAAGCTGAGATCATGGTCCATGGGTGGCCTCCCAGGGTACCGTTCCCACAGTTCATACAGATAGGCTTAGCCAAGCTTTCCCTGCCACAGGGCACAGTGCTTGGGTGGCTGTGTTTAGGAGTTGCCAGCACAAGCTATGTGGGGAGCCACCCTTCTCAACAAGACTTCAGGCCTTGTGTTGAATCTAAGCCAGCAAGTAGACTCTCAATGACTTCCTGTTGATTCCTCTTGGGGATCTTGGGACAGGAACATTATTAGTCTTGATAGATTCTTAATTTTGAATGTTTGGGTCTCTCTTTTTATTTTTTTGCTAATAGGATTTTGGCTTCTTTTACAAATTTTTCGACTCCCATCTTTTGTGGCCAATTCTTTATACCCAGAGAAAGAGATATTTGCTTTTGTTCTAATATAAAATGTTCATTAGATTTTAAAGGAGAGCCTCAAATGACTCTTCAGGAAACAGAAAAGGTGTGTTTTGAAGTGACTTGATACATCCATTCTGACAAAGAAGTGTTATGTAAGTGTGGCTTACATACTTTTGGGAGCAAACAGTTTTTGGCATTCAGCTACAAAAGACTCACAACTACTTAATTTTTTTAAAATTTATTTGAGATGGACTCTCACTTACTCTGTTGCTCAGGCTGCTGTGCAGTGGCACAATCTCAGCTCACTGCAATCTCTGCCTCCCAGGTTGAAGTGATTCTCCTGCCTCAGCCTCCCTGAGTAGCTGGGATTATGGGCATATGCCACCATGCCCAGCTAATTTTTTTGTATTTTTAGTAGAGACAGGTTTTGCCATTTTGGCCAGGATGGTTTTGAACTCCTGACCTCAAGTGATCTGCCTGCCTTGGCTTCCCGAAGTGTTAGAATTACAGCCGTGAACCACTGCAACTGGCTACGACCATTTAGAAAATGGTTTGAATATAGCATTCATTATCTGTGAGCTATGGAAGCCTTAATCTCACTACAAACTATTCAATATAATAGAATTTGCTGGTAAATTGACCTATATTTCTAAATTACAGAAGTGATTTCTAAAATTTAAGTAATTTCTTTCAGAAAAATAAATTCTTCAAAATTTGGAGGAATAATTTTGAAACGATTTTAAACATTTCTAATATTAAAAAGTAATCTATGTTAAAAATAATTTTTAAAAAGGGTTAAAATCATGACTTATACAAACACAAATGAATGCCTATCAAAGCTTTATTTGAACTCATTAATTAACAAAAGAACCGATAAGATATTACAACCAGTTCAAAGGAGAATTTAAAATACACATACAGAGCAGTCAGGAACACTGAAGTGGATTTACAAATAGATGCAAAATTGGTCAATATCCCCAGAGAAGTAATCAAATGCATCACCACGAAAACCAATTTGTGTTTCTGTGGACACAAATCACCTGCATTCCTATCAGTTTTCTATGGTTTACAGTTGTGAAATAGCTCAAAGACAAGGAAACTTAGTAAAAACTTGGAGGAGTGAACTGGGCAAGACAGACCACAATCTTTTTTTTTCTGGTCCATTTCAAAGTCTTGGTAATTTTTATAGACACTTGCTTGATTCTAAGTTCAAAGAATGGATAATGGATAGCTAGTGGAATATCTTAACAATGATTCTAATTGATTTTAGTGCCCAAACTTTAAATCAGTGGGTAAATAATCAAAACAGAAATTTCCAATATGCTAATTTCAGATTATTCTTAGCCACTGTCTTGCTGTATTCTGTGTTCCTCACTTTCTTTTTGGTGTAGTAGAAAAGGCACTAGACTTGGTGGTAGAGGTTGTATTCTCAGAGGTGTGATTTACCTGTTGATGCAGCTTTTGCTGAGTTAACTCAATCTCTCTGAGCCTCAGTGTGCTCCCTGGAAAACGAGGATAATTATTCACTCTGGAAGCCTTACCATATCACTGCTTAGCACATTCAATGAGAGGATGCATGGTGATGAACCACAGAGGCATACCTCCTTCAGACCCTGCCACGGAGGTCACATCCACACAGAACTCTCTGTTCTGCAGCTCCACCTTGATGTCCTAGAGCAGGCGTCCCCAAACTACGGCCCCCTGAGGCCATTTATCCAGCCCCCCGCCGCAGTTCAGGAAGGAGCACCTCTTTCATTGGTGGTCAGTGAGAGGAGCACAGTATGTGGCGGCCCTCCAACGGTCTGAGGGACAGTGAACTGTCCCCCTGTGTAAAACGTTTGGGGACGCCTGTCCTAGAGTCATCTCAAAACTAAACCAGGCCAGAGCTTTGCTGCTGATTCCCACTTTTATCCCTCAAAACTTATTTTGCTTCATGGCATCACCATCCACCCAGTTCCTTAGTAAAAAATCTCAGGGTTCATTGAGGATTAATCATTTCCTTTACTCCTCACATCAAATCGAACACTGCACCTTACTGACTTTACTCTCAAAGCATCGTTCTAGTTTCACCATTCTCACAATTTCCAGTGTTACATCCGGGACCAAGCCACTGCCTGCTATTCCCTGGACTTTTGCCTTATTGTTTCTTAATCTTGAGTCGGTCTTTCTGCAACCAGTCTTTCACACCTGAATTCCTTTCTCCCAAAGCAGCCAGAATGACCTTTTAACAAATGTATATCAGAGCATATCACCCCTCTATTAAAAATCTCCCAATAGATCTATGTTGCATTAATAATAAAAATGAAATTCCCCCACGCCTCATATCTGAAAAGGACTATGTCATGTCCTCAAAGGACTGCCTGCGTACCGTGCTGTAACTCGCCACCTTTGCGTCTTTGTTTCCCTTTGGCTGCCTGGCTTCAGCCACGCTGGTCCTGATGTTCTGTACTGGGCCATGCCTCTTCCTGCTGCAGGAACCTTGAATTTGCTGTGTCCTCTGCCTGAGGACATTCCCTCTGAAGATTCACCTTTTCAAAGAGGCCTTCCTTGGCCATTATGTTGGAATTTTCTATTATTTTTGTCTAGCTCTCTGTCTTCAGATACATCTTTTCTTTATCCTCTCAGTCTGTTCTGCATATCTGAACCCTTCTCCTTCTCCCGTTGGGTTTTCATCTGTTTCTCCACCTCTTCCGCTCTTACTTAACAGACCTGGCAAAGCATATCGCTGCACCTGCGTATCGCTCATGGATTTTACTGAAATAATTGTGTTTGTCCGTTCTTACCTTTAAAGGCAATGAATAAAATTAATCATATTTATTTGCCTCTAAAAAGTGGTGCACACCCAACCCAAATTGATTTTAGTACATTTATAGCTCTTGCTGCATGTTTCTGTAAGGCAATGGCTCTTAATGAAAAACCACCACCACCAGCAATAAGGCTTGTCACTGCTATTCTAGACACAGGCATTAGTTCTTATCTTTAAAGTAAGAAGCTCTAGAACAGTACATTTCTATTATTAGTGGAAAAATGAAACGAAAAGTGTTCTTTTTTTTTTTTTTGAGACAGAGTCTCGCTCTGTTGCCAGGTGCCAGGCTGGAGTGCAGTGGCGCGATCTCAGCTCACTGCAACCTCCGCCTCCCAGGTTCAAACAATTCTCCTGCCTCAGCCTCCCAAGTAGCTGGGACTGCAGGCGCATGCCACCACACCCAGCGAATTTTTGTATTTTTAGTAGAGACGGGGTTTCACCATGTTGGCCAGGATGGTCTCGATCTCTTGACTTTGTGATCTGCCCGCCTCAGCCTCTCAAAGTGCTGGGATTACAGGTGTGAGCCACCGCGTCTGGCTGAAAAGTGTTCTAAGAAAACAGGCTTCCGCTTATATTCATGGGTTCTTGGCCTATTTTCCTTTGTTCATCATTGCACTGAAAGATGTTCTTTTACATAATTATTTTTTTTTATCCCTGGAAAAGATAAAAAAATCTTTTCGTGATACACCTAAATTTTAGAATCCTTAAACAATTAGAAAAATCAGGTGAGCTCAACATACAAGTCATTATAAATTTTGAAGAAAAGCTTGACTTTAGAAGAACTTTGTGCCTAAATGTTTCTACCCATAAAAATATTGGTTGAATCAAAGCAAACAACTAATAATAAAAATGGACAGTAAACAAAGATAAACGAGTGTTAATGGGGAAAAGTCACTACACAGAGTTTATAAAACATGTGCTAGCTTGCAATTTCAGCAGGCTGCTACTTCTAGTATGAAATGTGCATGTCCTTCCCAGAGTCTGCCCCTTATAATATTATAAAGTATAAAATGCTTTTAATTCAGTTGAACTTTATGAATGATATTGCTGTAGAAGTTAGCCTGGTTTGCACTGATCAGGCAATATTCAATAATGTAGAGCTTGTGTTCTATCTGGAATAGAATGCTTTGTACTGTTCCAACACCAAATATTTCACCTGTCAGTCTAATCTTGGATATTTGGAACCTCCTCCATATATATCATGAGGTATTCTTCACAAGAATAAGCTTTTGTCTCACTGTGAAGAGGTGAGTGCATTTTGAAATCCACTGAAACCTCACAGGAATTCAATCTCTTCTGTGCAAATTTGGGTGTGGACCATGGAAACTTGTAAGTCTACAGAAACCAAACCAGCACAGGTTTTATGATTGGGCCTAAAATATAGTTCCCAGGGTTCATTTTAAAAACATTTTATATTTGTTCCTGAATTTTATTGCCAATGTTTTGTTGTTTTGATTTTGTTTCTTGTCTACACCTGGGTTTAATTCCTCAACCACTACGTACTCACTGTGCTGTGACGGTTTGAATGGAGGTTTGGCCTCATTTCCAGCCTGTGACCATGGGAAGACAGGGCACCTGTCCTATTCACCTTTGTGTCTCTGGTGTCTCACTCAGGATCGGACACAGATACATCTTGTAGCACATGCTCAGTGGATATGTGATAGTGCGTCTCAACAGTTTATGGTTTAGAGGCCAACGTGGACATTTTATATTTCAGTATTTAATCAAGTTTACTCTGTGATCTGGGAAGACATAGAGTAGTAGTAACCATTTCCCTGTGTTTTCGGTTATGACATGTTCATGTTGCTATTTATGTTTGGAAAATGTCCAAGGTTGCCACTATAATGGAATCATTTTCATTTCAGAATAGGCTGAAGGTTGGATGGAAGATAGGATCAGTGAGACAGTGTCCTGGGGGCACTGATAGAGTGAAAACCATGAGAGCTCACTTAGGCTAAAGACCGCACAGTTACCCTTCAATCTGCCCAGACCTCAGGTGCGCTGCCTGCATCCAGCTGCCTTGCACTCTGTTGTGCCCAGTCCACAATCTCTAAGGATTAGACTGCAGGGCTTGGAGGAAAGAAGGAGAGAGTCAACTGTGGTGTGGTGGGATCACTCGGCTTGCAATCAGAGGTCATAGAACCAAGATTTTGGAGTTCTAGTCATATAAACTTGAACCCTCAGCAAAACAGGAACAGTACTGCTGAATTCTCAGAGGTTTTTGTGTTGATTTAGTAAAATAATACAAGGTGGAGAACAGGGGCTCTGACCCGTGACCAGGCCAGGTGATGGGCCTTACATTTTTGTTAGCTGTTTTCTCATTTTGTCAATGAGTATTGTATTTATTCCTCCACAAATTCAACAGTGCTTGCCAAGGACCTGTTATGTGCCAGGGGCTGCTGGAGCCAGGAACCTAATGATCACAGTGCCAGCCTCTGCCAGCCTTTGTGTGTGTGGCGGGGGTGGTTCTGAGTAATCCCACCATCTTCCATACCTGATGCTTGGAGAACCTGAGGACACACAGGGTTAAGTGATAGCCCAAGTTGGGAGGAATCCCAGACACTGGGTCTGAGAACCTCCTTCAGAGAAGGTATTTGTGGCATCTTGGTGATTTAAAGATTCTCTCAAATCTTATTAAAAATGAATGGATCAACTGGGTGCTATGGCTCACACCTGTGATTTCAGCACTTTGGGATGCTGAGGCAGGTGGATCACTTGAGGTCAGGAGTTCAAGACCAGCCTGGCCATCATGGTGAAACCCTTGTCTCTACAAAAGATACAAAAATTAGCCAGGTGTGGCTGCGTATGCCTGTAATCACAGCTACTTGGGAGGCTGAGGCAGAAGAATTGCTGGGACCCAGAAGGTGGAGGTTGCAGTGAGCCGAGATTGTACCACTGCACTCCAGCCTGGGCAACACAGCTGTACTCTGTCCCAAAATAAATGTACAAACGAAAAAAAAAGAATGAATGGATCCTGTGATCTCGGGTCTAAATAACGTTGTTTTTGTTGACCTCTTGCCTGTGGATTTCTTTTAGATTTGGTAAAAGAATCCTATTCTGGCTGGGCACGGTGGCTCATGCCTGTAATCCCAGCACTTTAGGAGGCTGAGGTGGGTGCATCATGAAGTCAGGAGTTCAAGACCAGCCTGGCCAAGATGGTGAAACCCCATCTCTACTAAAAATACAAAAAATTAGCTGGGCATGGTGGCGGGCACCTGTAATCCCAGCTATTGGGGAGGCTGAGATAGAATTGCTTGAACCAGGGAGGTGGAGGTTACAGTGAACTGAGATTGCGCCACTGTACTCTAGTCTGGGTGGCAGAGCAAGACTCTGTCTCGGGGGCGGGGGGGAAGGAATCCTATTCCATCAAAAGCATTTCTTAGCTTTATGTAAAGGATAAGACATAGACCCGTGAGATGCTCTGTGAAAAGGGTGCAATGGTCAAACAATCTGGGGAACAGTTCTTGCTCTATCTTCCTCTTAAGAGAGTCCTGGTGGACCCTAGCTTTTGGGAAGATGCAGACATATCAGACCCTAGTGTTGTTTACCTCTGGTACCAGTATCTTAGTAACGAAGGTGAGGTTATCTACACTATTTAATTCACCTCTGTAGTGTTTATAAGGAGCATGTATCTTTTTGTAAGTTAAATAATCCTATAAAATAAACAGTCAAAAAAGGAGACCCAAAAAAGGTTCTGAGAAGTCCTGCCTTAAGGAAAGCTGCTGTGTCCCCAGTGTTTCCCACCAGGTAACACTTAACTGGTTCTTATGGCGAAGTTTTTTGGAAGTGCTTTCCTAGTAAACATTGCATACATCTCAGAATAATTTAACTTGACTGCATACATCTCAGAATAATTTAACTTTAGAGCTAGAAGTAGGTTAAAGCATGGCCCCCATGCCTCACTGCACTTGAAAATAAAGTGATGTCTGCAGAAGGTATGTGGCTTGCCCGAGGTGGCCCAGTGGAGGCTGACCAGAAGCTCCCATTCCCTTTACCAGGAAGGTGAAGCTGCCCACCCCTCACTTCTGTTAATAATGACACTGTTAAATTAAGCTATATTTGGCCTGAGGAGGCCTCCACACCTCGAGCCCCTAGGTAACAAATTGCAAGGTAGCTTAGTATGTAAAGGGACTGAAAGCCTACCTTTGAAGTATACTTTTGTATCATAGCTGAGTCTTAACCAATCACAGCAGCTGAGCTTCAGTCACTCCCAGACCATCAACTAATCAGACCACATTCAAATACAGCAAAGGCTGCCTGTAATCAATCAGGCCGCCTCTGTACCACACCTCTGTTTTCCGTCCATAAATGTTGCCTGCGCACTTGCAGAGCGGAGAGCTCTCTGAACCTCTCTTCGGGTTCCAATTGTTGTCCAATTCAAGAATTGTCCTTTGTTCAGTTGCACTCTGTTAAATTAATTTATCTTAAGTTTTTCTTGTAACAGCACCCTTGCCGTGACAACAACCCTTAACAACAGGGCAATGTGTACAGGGGATGCTACCAGCTCTGCTGTGCATATTGTGCGAGGAACCTTTAACATCTCAAGACTTCAGGAAAGATAAATAATTTTTCAGATCTGGGCTCAGGGACCTGCTGCATTACCCTGGGCTTTAGAACACGTCGTTACCCATTTTTCTCCTGACACTGCCTATTCCATCAGGAAAGGGTCTGGGGAGGGCTGACTTGCATCTTAGCTCTCCCAGGCATGGCTGCTATCCAGAGTCCTCACTTCCTTGACACACCTTCCGGCTGGCTTCCTGTCCATCTCTGAAAGTTCCAGGGAAGCTGGATGCACAGGAAATGATGCACTTTGAACATTTCTCCCCTAAGACCCAACAGAACACTTCATGAGAAACTTCTGTGTTGTTAGCCAGTTTCCTCTGCCGAATGAGAAAGCTGGCTGCCCCCTCGCACTCTAGGCTTTTGAAAGGTCAGACTTCTGACTCTGAAAGTGGCCCAGATGAGACACTGAAAGGAATGGGGCTTAAAAGGGAGGGGACAGGAAGCACAGTTGTATTTCTATAGACAGTAAAGTACAGGGTGGCAAAGCCGTAGATTTTAATTTTTATGCTCCTTACTTTAAAAAATAAAACAAAACAGAACACAACTGGCATGCTTGCAAAAACAGGGTCTAAAGTCTCTGCAGGAATAAGCAGCCAGTGAAAAGCGAATGTGGGAAGGGAGAATGGGATTGTTATCAGGCTGCTTCACAATGGGAGGTCAACCCAAATCATTTATAAAAGGTAAGTGCTGGCGCAGCCCGGCGGGCCCTGAGCACCACGCTGTAGGTGTGATTTATGAGGGAGAGACTGGCTATAAATCAAACCCCTTTGTTTTAAGTAGTAGTTTCAGTGCAGTAGATTAATTTACATGCAAGGAGAATGAAGAAAAATTGCAACATATTATAATCTACGCATATCACAGAATTAGATTCCAAATTGGAACAAAATGTTCCTGCCTACTATTTGACCATCACTGCAGAACAAGTGCCCTTGTGCAGTGTCCCTTAGGGGGCATGGATGAGATGGTGACTGTTTCGGTCTTCAGGTCACCAGGGAGTGTCATTTGTTCGGACCCTGAGTAAGAAGCTTCAGAGCTGGAAACCAAAAAATTAATTGCTTTTGATGTTGGTGTGAACTGGTGCCTAGGCTCTCGGGGTATCTAAAATTTTGCATTGTCTTCATTGTTGCTGCCGTACTTGAACTTTGCAATATTGCTGGTCTTGGTGCTAATATATTATAATAGAGGGAGACAAGATTCTAATCCAATTCTCATCAGCCATTGTGTTGGAGATGCGTGAGAAGAGCCAGCTCAAGCACCTGCAACTGATGCTGGGAATTTCCATCTTACGTTTATTTGTTCTGTTTATTTGGATCTTGATTATCCTTACTGTCTTAATGGCTCATAGTTATTTCACACATGTAAACCTTGTGCTGCTCAAGAGATGAAAAACTTCCCGAGAGCAGAGCTTAAATCTTAGATTCTCTTGTATTTCTCAAAATGCCTAGCACTGTGTTTGGGAAAGAATGGATTCTCGGGATGCACTTGTTGACTTGAATCAAATGTCTGTGAAAACAGGAGAGAGCCATTGCCATAATCAAAACCCTAGGGTTATTCAGAGCCCTCATTTCAGCTATTAAATTTAGCTCTCTTTTCCCTCAAGCCTTTTATCATAAATACCACGAGGGTGAAGGAAAGAGGATTATGATATCATCTCTATTTGCTTCTCCTACCCTCCTGCTGGTACTGAAATGATCAAGAGAGTAGAAAAATGGCCAAAAACCGATAGAAGGGAAGAGATGCAAAACGCCCAGAGAACCATGCATGGGAGGCTTTGCCTGGAATGACTGAGACAGACTGTCATTTTGTAAGCTACTACCTCGTTTTGGTTTGGTGATGATTTTGTACCCATTTGCATATGTGGTTTTGCATTTGTGCGCTTTGGGGTTTCAGGTTGAATTCGAAGTCCATGCTTTCAAGAAGAGAAGGAAATTCCTAATAATGTGCTGAAAGTAAAGTTTATGACAAAGAGCATCTGCATGATATTACTATAGATTTGGGTACTCTGGGATATTTTTATCCTTTTTGCCCCAAAACAAAATATTTTCATGGAATACCAAATGTTCTGTTTCTACTCAAATTGTAGATCATGAGATGAATCTATTAGAGGGTGATATGGCTTAAAGCTGTCCTACTGATGGTCAGTATTTTCTAGATTTGCGCATAGTTGCTGGTAGGCTGTATTACCTGTGAGCAGTGTTCACTAGGTTTTATCGAAGACAGTGGCCATGCCATACAAATCCCAGGGGGAAACTGAGGCTGAGCCAGGCGGGTAATGGAAGAGTCAGAATGTTTCTGGAACTGTTTGTTTATTCCTTCATCAACCATTTATGAAGTACCTGTTATAGTCCAGGCATTGCACTTGATGCTGAGAGTATAGTGATGGGGACAATGGAATCTGTGCCCTCAAGGGGCTGGGGCCTCTCAGGAGAGAGAGAGAGACTCTGGTAACAGAGCAGGCCCAGGGCTGTGGCAAGGATCCTTCAGAGTCTTGCCTAGCCCTGCACCAGCCAACCTAGGGGAGTTGATGGGGACATGGAGGGTCATTGGGACAAGCTGCTGAAGGAAAAGACACTTGATCTACTTTGGAGTGGTTTGTTCTTTAGGTGAAATGTAGAAAAGGGTGTTTCAGCTATGCAGATAGAAACCAGGATGTGTAAAGACAATATCTGAGTAAGGTATGCTTTCCAATATGCAAATATGATACAAAATTAAACCTTCTTTAATTGATATCTTAAAACATTGATTATATTGGCACATTAGAGGAGCTACTGGACTGAATTGCTCAGAAGAATGAACTCTGGCTTTGTTTTCCAGACTCAATAATTAGCACTATTGCCTTGCACAGAACAGAGGCTAAGTTCGTGTTTGTGGAAGAGTCAGTTAACTCTTAAATTTTTATTTTCTTGATCTCTTTTTAACACTAAACAATTAGTAGTAGAAGAAAATGTAACTATAATTTGTAATTTAATGGCTATCTTGGAGATAAGGATGGCCTTTTTACAATCTCTAGTAAAGTTTACTCTGCATTGTAAAAGCATATTTTTCTTTGTATACAAATCAGCATGATTCTTCTAAAGTGAAAAATAATTTTGCTAAGTGATCCACTGCCTCGCTGACCCAAATGGAAGAAAGCTGTGGTTTTCATTTTTGAGAGATTTAAAATGGGAGGAGCCTGCAGGCTGTGGGTGCCCTTTGTGCCACACTCAGAAGTAGGGCATGCATTTCTTGCTTTTCAGACTTCTTACCTTCCCACACAAAGAAACCACAAATGGGAAATTAGCGCTGAAAGAGTCAAGCAGCATGGGCCCATCTTCCTCAGCAGGGACATCAAAGAGGGCACACCACTTTCTAGAAGAACTAAGCTGAGACTCCAGATCTAAAAAACCATCATAGCTGCATATCTATACCACTCACCATGGACTGGGAACTCGGGTAGTGTTCTGTAAGAGTGTAGACTGGACAGGGAAAATGTGGCATGTATATACCATGGAATATTATGCAGCCATCAAAAACGATGAGTTTGTGTCCACTGTAGGGACATGGATGAAGCTGGAAATCATCATTTTCAGCAAACTGACACAAGAACAGAAAATCAAACACTGCATGTTCTCACTCATAGGTGGGTGTTGAACAATGAGAACACATGGACACAGGGAGGGGAGCATCACACACTGGGGTCTGTCGGGGGGAAATAGGGGAGGGACAGCAGAGGGTGGGGAGTTGGGGAGAGATAGCATGGGGAGAAATGCCAGATACAGGTGGTGGGGAGGAAGGCAGCAAATCACACTGCCATGTGAGTACCTATGCAACAATCTTGCATGTCCTTCACAGGTACCCCAAAACCTAAAATGCAACAACAACAACAACAAAAGAGTGAGTTCACTCAACGTCCTCACAATGGCCTTTTGAGAGGGAGTCTATGACCATTCTCATTTTACAGATGGAGACTTCGGTTAAGAATTTGCTCAGGGTCACCAGCTAGTAGGTGCCAGCCCTGTGGCTTGAGTCCTGGCGATCTTGGTGGCAGGTGCCATGCAGACTCAAGCTGGCCTTACCCACTGCCTCCCTCCCTCCATTTTGACGCAATGGGTGACACAATCAAGTTGTAATGATGCTAAGACGCTTTGTGGTTTAAAGCAACATAGAAACATATAAGGCTATGTTTTTAGTTTAAAGCAACTTTAAATGTTTTAAGAGAATAATGAATAGAATAGTTACTGTTTTTCTCAACAATTTCCAAGATATGAATTATGAGACCCAGAATTTTTAGGAATATTTTAAGACCCCAAAGATAAGAATCCTTAAGAACTCACTGTGGAATGAGAAACACTGCCAGTAAGTACATATTTCCTTCATATTGGTCAAAATATATTTTATTTATACTTTGAACAGTTCATATATTCATATGATACGATACTCTAAAGTATAAAGAGAGTACAGTGAAAAGGGGGCCTGCCTTCCATATCTGATTCCCTTCCTTAGAGGCAAACAGTGTTAGGAGTTTCTTGAGTAACCTTCTATAAATATTGTATGCATATATAAGTTTATGTGTCTAAATAGGTTATTTTTTATTTTTTGGTGAGAAGGGCACAAATCGTATTTATTTATTTATTTATTTATTTATTTGAGACTGAGTCTCACTCTGTCACCCAGGTTGGACTGCAGTGGCATGATCTCAGCTCACTACAACCTCTGCCTCTTGGGTTCAAGCGATTCTCCTGCCTCAGTCTCCCAAATAGCTGGGACTACAAGCATCTGCCACTATGCCTGGCTAATTTTTAGTAGAGACAGGGTCTCACAATGTTGGCCAGGCTGGTCTTGAACTCCTGACTCAAGTGATCCACCTGCTTCAGCCTCTCAAAGTGCTGGGACAACAGGCATGAGTCACCATCCTTGGCTAGTAATTTACTCTATATAAATATTTTAGTGCTTCGTTATTTTCACTTAAATTATGCACTGAAGTTCAGTATGAGCTTGGTCCTTAGCAGCATATTCAATTTCATCAGTCTGATCATGAGTTGAAAAATTGATTGATTTCCATATATAAAATTTGCATCCAGTTAGCTTAATAAATTAGCTTATTTTTTTGATAGTCTTTCAATTATTTCCTTTTATTTTCCAAGCTAAAAGTAATATAATCTGAATTCCCTTTTCCAAGTTTTATACTTCACACGTATTTTTCTTATTAATTCGATGGCCAAACACCTGTGAAACGAAGTGAATAGTTGTGATCATGAGCTTTCTCATCTTTTTCTCGACTAAATTGGAGGTTTCTAGCTTTCCTCTATTAGACAGTCTGACTTTTAGATTAACACACCCACACAAACTAAGTACACATAAACACATACTTAATTGGCATTTAAAAATAAATGTTTTTTTTAATCAAATTGAGGAATCACCTACCTATTACCATATTTAAGAATAATTAATAGAAATGGATGTTGACTTATGTAAATACCTTTTCCATCACATATGGAGATGATATTTTGATTTTTCTTTTGATATAATGATTTATATTAATAGATTCAATGATATTTAATTATTCTTATATTCTGAAATTTATATTGCTTGGTTGTCATATATTATTCTTTCAATATTTCTGTTAAGAATTTCATATTGTTCTTTTAAAATGAAAGTTTCTTGTTCTGGGTCCTTTTTGTTGTTGTTCCTCAACATAATCTTGCTTTGAAATGAACTGGAACTGGGCATGGTGGCTCATGTGTAATCCTGCACTTTGGGAGGCTGGGGTGGATCACTTGAGCTCCGGAGTTCAAGATCAGTCTGGGCAACACAGTGAGACCTCGTATCTACAAAACATCAAAAAAATTAGCTGGGTGTGATGTCATGTGCCTGTGGTCCCAGGTAGGTGGGAGGCTGAGGTCAAGGTATTGCTTGAGCCTGCAAGGTGGAGCTGCTGCAGTGAGCTGTGATTGCACCACTGCACTCCAGCCTGGGTGACAGAGCAAAATTCTGTCTTAAAAAAAAAAAAAAAAAAAAAAGAGCCTTCTTATTTTTTCACCATCTAGAATAGTTCAAAAGAATGTTAGAGACTTCTGTTTCTTAAAGGTTTGATAGAATTCTCTTGTCAAACTATCTAAATTCACTGCTCTAGGGGAGGTATTAGCACTTTAACAATTCTATTTCTTTTAGAGTAATTGGTCTACTTAGAATTCCTAAACTTTTTGATGAAAGTTTTGGTGATTTATATTTTCTAGAAAATGAATTTCACCTACTCAAATTATTAGTTAGAATTACAGAGAATTCAGTAAAGTGGTCTCTTATGAGTCCTAAAATTTCTCCCTTTATCATGTCTTACAGTGTTAGTGTATTTTTTATTTGTTAAAATTAGGTTAGAAAATAATTAACTTATATATTTATGTATTCACTTATTTATAGCTCTCAGATTTATCATTACTGTCTTATTAGTTTTCTAATTAATTTCATATTTTATGCTTAATAATTCATTCCTTCTGTTATTCTTGGCTTTACTTGATCTTTTTTCCATTATTTTCCTTTGGGTGATCAGTTCAAATATTTTTAGTTTTATCTCCTTATTAATATATATACTTGGGTTTATGCATGTTTCTCTAAGTTCCACTGTAGATGTAATGCATTGGTTCTGCTACATAGCATTTTAATTATTGCTATTTTCTAGTAATAAAATTCCACTTTTGATTTCTTATTTAACTATGAATTGAGAAAAAGCCTTTAAGTTTCCAAGTGGTAGGAATTTGTTTGTTAGTTTTATGTTTTAGTTTTATTACTAATTTCTAGTTTTGTTCATGTGATCAGGGCACTTTATCTTATTATTTCTAATTTGAGGAATTAATTGAGGTTTTCTTTGTGGCCTAATATTTTCTTATGTGTGTATTTCTTTCAACAATTTTGAAAGTTTGTATTTGTTCTAATGTTCTCCTTTTTATAGAATATACTTAGTCTTCAATTTCTTAAATTTTTTTTGACTCTCAATTTTCTCTGGGATGTGCTTTTTTGATTCTATAGTTTAAAAAACTTTATTTTGGAAAAGTTTTCTGAACAAATCTATTTAGATATATACAAATATAAACACATTTTAACTGTTTTGTCTTGGAGATACCAATTAGGCATATGTTGGATCTCTTGGTTTGTCTCCCTTATCTTTCATTTTCTCTCTGGCTCTTTTAAACCTCTGCTTGTTCTATTTTGATTGATTGCACTTCTCAGTCTTTTGACTGCTGTGTCTTGCTAGGTTACCAGTTTCTCTGTTCCTCAAAACTGCTGTCATGGTGGCTTTTGTTTCTGTGATGGTTTTAATTCCTCTTCCAAATATTTTCTGAGCACTACCAACTTGTTTTTATCACCTGTTGTTGGTAAAATATAGTTTCCCTGAGTTCTAACAGCTACGTTGAGATCATATTCTGTCAAGGTGATTTGCTTAATTCTTTTAAACACATAGTGATAGGCTATAGATCACACTTTTGAGCTTCCTCATAATAACATTTTTCTAGTTGATGTTTGTCTTTCATTTATGTAAGATTTACATCTTTTCCTTTTATTTCAGTGTTTTTTCTTTTAATTGATCTGGGTACTGGCTTTCTTTTTTTTGCTTATAATTATATTTGGATGAAGCAAATTATTTCTGGTCCAGTCAATTGCAGAGTAACACACTGGATGGCAAGGCTATGAACATGTTAGCAGGAATTCTTCATAGGGCACAGCCTGTTCGAGGGCATTCTTTCCAGCCTTTACTTTGAAAGTCATCTGAAATGCACAGATGCAATTCTGCCCACGATGCTGAGTGTTTCTTCTGCCTCCCGCCTTGCTGACAGTCTGCTTCCTGCATATATGGCGTGTCTGATTTTCCATCTAGCTCACCACATCTTGCTTTCCCTTTCTGCCTCTCAGTCCGTGGAAGCCACCTACTCCCTGCTGTCCCCAGTAAGGGAGGTTCATTTGCCTCTATGAGTAGGCCACTTCCTTTAGGCCCTTTGCTCTCTAACCTTTGTCTAAAGCCTGTGGCCCTGGAATCCTTTCTCCGGTTTGAGTGTAGATTCAGCTTCTTTCCTCGTATATCTTTTTTTCTGTTTCATAGTAAAACTGGAATTCTCCATTATATTTTAAGTCTTTGTATTTTAAATATAGAAGAGTTCAAATTTTGGGAAGTGTTGTGCTGTTACATGTGTAATATTTGGTATTCTTTATTGGCATTTTTTTTTTAACATTTCAAGGGTTTTGTTAAATATATAATTTTACATAGCTTATTCTTTATAGCTTAGATTACCAAAGAAAATGTTGTGATATGAAGAAATAATGACATGATTTGTGAATTCTTATTCTCAATTATATTTTTTCCATATAAATATAATTTTGATAGATTTTATGTGAAAATCTTTTAAAAACTTTCAATTTCTAAATTGATGCCCCACTTTAAAACTCTCAAAATATTTTGTGTTGTAACTTTAAAACTCTCAAAATATTTTGTGTTGTAAAACATATACATTACTATAAAAAGACACAATTTCCCTTTCTGTGATTCAAATATTAAGTCCCATTCTCATCTCTCTTTTGTACCATCAGGTGGTGCTAAATATGTCAAAATCGTAATGATAAAATTTTCAGGAATATTCTCCACATACAGTTAATTGAGGTAGGATCTTTGGGTTGACTGACACGATTATTGCATCTAAATTAAAAATAGTATGATTAGAAAGTATAGCATTTTAATGTAATTATACAAACCACAGAGATATATTAAGTATCAGTAGCATTTTTTATGTTTCAATGTGAATAGCATCATATGCAAAGTGAGTCTGTGGCCCTGGGTAAAGAACTGTTTGTGAGTTCTTTAGTTTCTTTTGTATTGTGTGGATAAGGATCCAATATTTAACACAGAAGTTACATCACCTTCTTTCGATATCATTTTGCCCCTTCGTTCTTTGGTAAGTTGAAGTTTGCTCAGTTTGTTTATCTAGCATCAGCATATGTGATTTCTCCATGTTGTATTTGATTTGGGCTTATTGCATTAGCCTGGACCCTTGGATGGAAAATGATTTCTGTAATTTGCTTACCCGAAGAGTTTGGATGAGGAGCTTCACATAACTGCGGCCCTCACAATTTTTTCTTTTACATTTACACTTCCGCTCATGATGGAGGTAGAAATGTAATAGGCCTGCCAAAAGGGAGCAGGTGACTTTTAGTGTCTCTTGAACTTGAGTTTCAGTGGCCATATAGTATATCACATAGTTTGCATGTAGCAGCAACATAATTACTCAATTTCTTGAGAAAACAGAGAGAGGGCATATGTTATTCATTTCCAAATCCCTGGGGAGTGCTTATACTTAGTCAGTGCTATATTCTCCTAACAGACTTCTTTTTAAAAAATTAAATGACACTTCTTATATCACAAAATGAGAGCATAGTCATGAATGCAAATATTTGGTGATTTCACATTATAAAATTGTAATGTGTCCTTAAAATCATTAAAAGGCTTTCATAACTTTCTTGTTCAACTGTCACTGCTGGGCAGTAGAGAACAGGATGTGTAAAGTGCAGATGCAAGGAAATAATTGCTGGGGCCAAGTTGGAGCTGGTTTGAGGTAGAGGAGGTAAGAAGGGGTGGCCGGTCTTGCCTCTTCTGCAGAGGTGGCTCATACAGAAAGCGTGGGAGGAGACTTGCAGAATAACATCTCTTTGTTCTTATAACCCCTCCCTGGCATGCCCTGGGCCATCCTAGGCTTTGGCTTTTAGCACAGCCCCTGTGGCTCTTGTCTCCTTCCCACCTCTTCTGGCTCCCTTGGCACTGGATCTCAGTCACTTTCTGAAGGGACCAGTCCAGCATTCTTCATGCTGATGCTTGGGGACGTGCTCATGATGGCAGAGGCCAGAAAAGGCCTGGTGCTGCCTTAGATCCTGTGTGGAACTGTGGCATGGCAGAGGACAAAATAGGAAAGGAAAGAATGGAAGTGAGCAACAGAGTGAGACACTCCTCTTTGTGTGTGCCCCACCTCTCCTTGAAGGAAATGTGCTTGTTTCACCTCTCACCTGCCTTTAGGCTCTGGGGACCAGAAGGTCAGTGGAGGTATCTGCATCATCTGCCCAGTAACTGAGAAGGCTGGGTGCCTGCTGCACCCAGGGACTTTAGTCCCAGCCAGAGTGTGCTGGGCGGCATCGCAGGGAGATGTTTGGGGCACAGTGTTGTCACAGCATCCTTTAAATCACACTCTTGGCAGCTGCTTGCCCACTTGAGCAAGTGGCCCCCTCAGCTGTCTGCTCTCACAAGGAGCTTTTGCAGCAGGTAGACCTTCTGGGGGAACTCCTTCCAGAGGAGTTGATAGCCCAGATCCAGGATATATTTCAACAGATTCCAAGCCCGGCCCTCTCCCAGGAACATCAGGCATGTGCAGGCTAGTGCTTTACAAGCATGCAGAGTTTCCTTTTTTTTTTTTTTAAATGTCCATGGCTTTACCAATTCTCTCTTTCTGAGACATCATCAATGAATTAAGTATTTTAGTTATACCAACTTCTCTGGAGTGTTTCTGCATCTTTGATTTTTTGCATCCGTCTGTTTGGGGGCTTACTTCTTAAGCAGAGAATGGGGTCATTGAGAGGGACTCAAATTCTGTATGGCAACTCTTGGCCCAATACAAGACCCTGATGAGGGGCTGGGAGAGGTGGTGACATGTCCAACTTGTGCAAGACGAGGACGGGGTAGCCCCTGAGTAAATGAGGGAAGGAACCAGGACGTGCAGGACAGAGATAATTCCCCTGCAGGCCAGGAGGAATTTATAAGCAGAAGCTCAGACTTGGCTGTTCCTAGGGAAGCTGATGGGTGCTGGCTGAGGTTATCTGGAGAGGATGGGTGGAATTAAACTTGAAAGCTGGAAGGATTAAGATGGCTTCAGTCTGGGAGTTTCTTCCCTCCCATGCTGTGGGTGGGAGGAGGAAATGGAAAATGTGGCAGGGAGGACAGGCCAGTGGCTGATGGCAAAGATCAGGGGCAGAAAGCTGGCCAGGCTTGGGTGACAGTGGGTTTGGGGGCAGACTTCGGATTTGATGGAGTCCAGGTCTGTCTTGGAGGTTAAGGAGTAGGCTGTAGCGGGAAGAGGATTCTCATCCTCAGCACGGATCCTGTATACAACTGTGGAATCGGTTCACATTTTCTTTGATGACTCCATTCCCCTTCTGCACTGGGTGTCTGCTGGGGGTCTCACCCTCTTGCAGCCCAGGGGTGAATTCCAGGTGCTGCACTGGTGTTTCTCACCTTCATCAATCTTGTTAGGCTAAAACCCAAGTGTTATTCAAAGTAGCCAAAATTATTCCCCCCTTTAGGTTTGAAAATAAGGGATGCATCTCTATTGATAAATAAAGCAAGCACCTGTAGGCCTTGTGCTGGGGAATAGGGACTTAACTTTTGATATGTCAGATTTCTCAAAGCCAAGGGTAGACGCAGGTTGTGTGGGATAGAAAGCTTGTTTAGTTTTTGGTGCTCTCTTAAAAGAAAAGTACAGATTGCAAATACACAGTGGGGTATGGGCATTAAAAGGTATTTAGAATGGGAAAAATAACACAACAGATTAAAAAAGTTGACAAATGCCACTGTCATGACAAAAACCCCCACAAATAGCACACTATTGCTACTTAGCTGTCCAACACACCTCTATAGTGTATCCTCTTTCTCCAGATGTTTGGCTTCATGTCCTGTGAGTGCCTCTTCATATGACAACAGTTTGTAATGTTATTTTCTTTTGAGTGAGTGGAAAGAATTCAGTCTTTCTTCAGGTGTGGCTGATGGAGCTTGCTGTGGATTCTCGGTAGTTTAGGGAAGTCCCTTTCGGCCGCAGGACTCTTCACTGCTGACGACATAGTGGGACCACCCCTGCCATTTCTTTCTTGTACAGAGCTGCTTCCCAGAGATGACCCTGGGCCACTGTCTCCCGTGGCCTCTCTAGGTGTGGGCTGCCGCACCGTTGCCTCAGTGGCTGGTGCTGCTTAGCTAGGTCCGTGCACTCCCCTGCCCTCCAACTCCCACCGTGGTTGGGGTGAGTTGGCCCTGGAGAGTGAGACTGGGTGTGATAGCTCCAAACCCGGAGCAGGACCAGAGCAGCTGCTTGTTCAGATTCTTCCTGTTGGGGTCAGAGACAGGGGCTGGACACTGGTGTGGTGTAGAGACGGTGCTGCAGCCTGCCCCATGCTCAGGACCATCACCAGGGGGAAGAGGAGCACCCCAGGCTGGGGCACAGCTGCACACTTCCTCCTCACCTTCCAAGGAGAGCATGCAGGGCCGTGCAAGGGACCTCATCAAGTAAGGGACCTGCTGCTCAGGCTGCATTGGCAGATGGCATCTGCTTACAAAGCCATCCTTGTCCGTCGTGACCCTTTCTGAAAGAGAAGATGGATGAGGGATGTTTTTTTCTTTCCTGAGCCTATAGTACAACAACAGAGATGAGATGTGTAAATGTCTAGCCTAGGGTCGGTCTTACGGTAACTGTTCAATGACTGGTAGCTATTATGATTATTAGTAAATTACCATCTGCTTTAATCCTTCTTCTGTGAGTTTTGTCTGAACCTATTAGTTTCCCAGAGCCAGCTTACCCTGGGGAGAAGTCACAAAGCTAAGAACCAACTTTATGGCCTCCAGACTCAGTCACTGACACCTGTTTGCCAGAACACTTTGAACCTGGGTGTGGGTCCTGCTCCAGGAACATGGTGTGAATTACCCTGTAAAGTTGTAATTGGGGTTGTTCATCCTCCTAGTGAGTTCTTGCTGCATGGGCCCTGCAGGGAGCACTGGGCAAGGGCCAGGATAGGACACAGGAAAAGAAAGGTGGCTCTTGCCTTAATTGATTACCCCAGCGTTGAGTGGATTCAACATAGTGTTAATTAAGGCGTTTTGATTGCAGGTGACAGCAATTCTTTTCTATAGCTTAAGCCAAAGGAGGGAATTTGTTGGTTCATGCAATTGAAAAGTGTCAGGGCAGAACCATCTGGTTCCAGTGAGCAGAACTAGAGCAATGGTTACTGAAATCATTGTGACCGAACCTGTCCTCTCCCTGTGGCTTCATACTCAGGGGCATGCTCCCCTCATGGTGGATCCAGGAGATTTCAGGCTTCCATCCTCTCAGGTCAATAAGCCAATGGAAAGCCGTCTTCAGTCTCCTGTTTGTCTCCAGCATTCTGGAGGCTGATGCTCTGACTCTAATCGGCCCATATTGGGTCACATTCTCCCTTGACCCAGTGGCTATGGACAGAGTGATGGAATGCTCTCATTGCCTTGGTCTGGGCACCCTGTCCTTTCTAGGAGTCAGGACTGCTTGCCAGCCCCACCCATGCTATCCGGACTGAGAGGGGTTAAGAGGACCCTAAAAGGTCAGCATGGGTCCTGCAAGGCAATGCACAGTCAGCATAATCAAGCTGTCATCACTGACAGTGGCATTCCATATAAATGATCATCGGTTCACAGTGCATAGCGAGTGATCAATGAATGTTTTCTGATTCAATCTGCCATCAGATTAGAAGTTCTGGGAGCACAGACCATTGTATTATTGTCATCTAACATACTGCTTAACATATATAGGATTTTATAAGCATTTGTGGAATGAATTTGCTATAAGACTTCACAGAGAGAGGCACATCAGGATAGATTCCTTTGATTTGGTTCCCTGGGAAACTGAGAATATAAGGTTCTGGGGGTCACAAGGCTGTATTCTTCTGGAAATACAACGCAGATGTTTTCCCTGCATTTGTGAGTTTTTAAATTAAAATTTGAAGGGAGCCATGAGTTTGTGGCCTCTGGTAACAAATTGCCAATTCTGTGAGTATTTGTCAAACTTACTTATTTATGATGTCTTGTATTTATATACTGATCTTATATTGCAGAATTTCCTTGGAGACCATGACAGGTGGATTTCAATATATGTTCCCTATACGAACAGCATGCTAATTTTTCCTGAAGTTATCAGCTCCTTAGCCTCTTTTCATCCCCATCTGTCTGTACACCCAGATCCTTTCTCTAGTCCTGCATTCAGCAGCCATGTGGCCGATGGTATCAAAGTTAAAGGTGGTGGGGGCCGAGCACGGTGCCTTACGCCCGCAATCCCAGCACTCTGGGAGGGTGAGGCAGGTGGCTCACGGGGACAGGAGTTTGAGACCAGCCTTGCCACTATGGTGAAACCCCATCTCTACTAAAGATACAAAA
This sequence comes from Saimiri boliviensis, assembly GCF_048565385.1. Classification (NCBI taxonomy): domain Eukaryota; kingdom Metazoa; phylum Chordata; class Mammalia; order Primates; family Cebidae; genus Saimiri; species Saimiri boliviensis. The sequence continues at coordinate 8,094,978 of NC_133449.1, read as the reverse complement.
AATTAGCGGAGCGAGGTGGCGCGCACCTATAATCCCAGCTACTCAGGAGGCTGAGGCAGGAAAATTGCTGGAACCTGGCAGGCGGAGGTTGCAGTGAGCTGAGATCGAGCCACTGCACTCCAGCCTGGGCGACAGAGCTAGACTCCATCTCAAAAAAAAAGTAAGTAGGAGGTGGTGCTTCCTCTTGCAGGTTCTCATAGCATCTTCATCCTCTGCAATGACATTTCTCACACTGAGGGCCACTTGTTTTGCCAACTAGGCCACAAGGACACATGGATGCCTGTGCCACCCAGAATCAAGGTCCAGCACATATTAAGCATTAAAGGAAATATACATGGATCGAAGCATGAATACGGCTCATTGGAGGAACGTTGCTTTTAAAAGACGGTGAGGGGACAGCAAGGGATTGCTTTGGGAAAACTTCTGTGGAATGAAAGCAGAGGAGCTAAGCATATGCTAGACAGTAAACAAGCGGGAAGTCTGTTTACTGAGCATTTATTACTCAGCACTCTCGGGTCCTGTGGCATCACAGAATCCAGAATTAGAGGCTTGCCTGGTTGAGGAGCTCAGCACTGTTGGAAAAGGCATTAGGAGGAAACACGTGGTGGCACGGCTCTCAGTCTACACAACAGCAAGGCAGGGGCTGCTTTCTCCTTTCACGGAGTGAAGAGTTCTGTGGAGGAAGTGGGCCGTGAGCTGGGCCTTGAAGGCTGATTTATAAGTTAGGATTCCTCCAGAAGCAATGACAAGAACCTAATTCAAGCATGTTTAAAGTTAGAAGAAAAAAAAAGGATGGAGAAAGGGCTTTATTGGCTTTGCTTAGTGAAATATGCCAGGGAGTTGGGAACAGAGCTGGGTTGGCTGGCATCATCGGACCTGTTTGCTCTCTGCATTGCACGGCTCCGGCTTCCTCTGAGACTTTGTTTTCAGGCTGCCCCCATGTCACCCCCAGCAGCAAATGTTCAGGCTTAATTCAAATGGGCTTTAATCATGTGTGGCCCTCATCAAACCCCGGAGGATGACAGGATAGCATGCTCACTCCTAGAGCCGGGGCAGGGTCAGCAACCCCAGCTGTTGAGGATGTGCACTGAATAATGAACACGTGAGCACATGAGTGAATGAACACACTGATGGCAGGATTGATTGGAATTTGGGGAAAGCAAAGGCCTAGTGTGTAGAGAGACACATGACTGTGGCTTCTGTGGCTATGAAGGCTCCCACTTGAAACCCCAAAGGAGGTCCAAACACTGGCTCTTGGATGCTCTGCCCTCCACAATCTCCAGTGCTGAAATCAACAGCGGAACCTGGACTTGGCCCAGCACGTGATGCCCGTGGGGCCTGAGGATGGAGGCACATAGGCTTTCTTTAACTGAGCAGGTACTATATCCACTCAAGGCTTAGGCTTCTGGACCTCCGTTGGCCTTGGATGCCTGAGGTCAAGAGTGGGCTCAGGTGCATTACAGATGTGGCCAAGCGGGGCTTTAAATCCTGAACTCCAGACAAAGCTAGGCGTATGTTCCTGATGAGGTGGCTGAGACGTGCGTGGATCTCCAAGTGTTAACACCCTAGCCTCATCTGCACATTCGTCTGCCTATATTCTTGTCTTCTAAAACTAGAAGCTGTGACCTCATTTATTCTCATCTGAGTTGTTGACCCAAGTCTGGTTCCTGACAATGCCTGGGACAGACTTTGCCCTGCTTACCAAAAATTCTCTGATCAGTGTTCACCGGTTCAGTTACATAACGGGCTGAACCCATATTTCTTTTATTTTCCAGAAACCCATAAGAAATCATGTCACATTAATTGCTGAATGGCAGAAATGATTGTCTAGAGCGTAGACTTTGCCATATTCTGTAGTTGGGTTTGAATCACAGTTTCCTGACCACAGACCTATGTGAGCTTGGACATTGGAAAGGGTTTCTTATCATTTTCAAGACAACTGCGGTTTCACTCTGGCACCACCAAAGTTTTGCCAAATGACTTTTGCTAGGTGTTTGTGTCATGGAATGTGACAGGAATGATAATAACTGTAATTTGTGTAAATCACTCAGGAAATGTTGCTGATAAAAAAAAACACTTAAAAGTGTTACTTTTTGTTTTGGTTATGGTGACCGTTACTTAACCTCCCTACACCTCAGATCCCCAAGTAGGAAATGGGACTATTCTGCTAAAATCCTGGGCTGTTGTTAGAGAAATATGGGAAAATTTCCTAGCTAGCTCCAATCTTCTGTCAGCGGTGTTAGTTAAATTTATGGCACTCACCTATTTTGTCATTTCAGTAATGTGATATAAAAAGAAATGATATCAGAATGGTGGGATGGTGGTGTGTGGTGCTTGTGGTATGTGTGTGGTACATGTGGTGTGTGTGTGTGTGTGTGTGTGTGTGTGTGTGTATGTATGTGTGAGTGCTCTATTGTAATAAATTTCCTCCTCTGTTTTGAAAAATGTGATGGCTCCTTGATTTCACAAGTCCAATCCCTTCTGTACACCCCCATCACAGGTTGGTAATTATACCCTTGGCAATTGGTATTCCCTAGAGATTAATGTTTGGTGCCAGCTTTAATGTTAGAGCCATAATTAGAATATTCATTATGCTAATAATGTTATACCATTCATCTAATGTATATTTATGTATGAGAAGATATGATAATTCTGTGTGTCTTACTTGGAGCAGGTAGACTGGTGTATCACAGGAAACACTATTTTCCTCATCAGCAGAGATAGGAAGGAGGAGGAAATTAACATTAACTCACGACCTGCAGCGTTCCAAGACCTGCATTGGGTGCTCTGAATACAGGATTTCACTGAGTCACATTCCTATTACCTCCGTTTTATGGGTGAAAAAGAAGGAGGCTCATAGCAGGAAGTAACTCACCCCCTGGCATGGTCACTAAATGGGGCTTAGGTCAGGGGTTGCTCCCAAGGCTCCCCACAACATGGTGTGAATCAAGGCACCACCTCCCTGTGCAGCTGTGAAAGAGGGCCTGGGAGAAACACCTCTGCTTCCTTCTCACTGTTTTCCTCTTCTCCATGGAGGGAATGGCAGGTATCATTTTTGCAAAGCAGTTTAAGGGTTTTCAGCAAGAGAGAGGCTGAGACAGACATGAATTATTGTTCTAACACCCCTGGAATCTCATCACGCAAGCTCCTCCTTATTGAAAAAATGGGAACGTCTTAATGGGTACCAGCCAGGAGCAGGGTTCAGGGGAATGCCTGAGTTCCCACTTTCGGTAGTTTTTCAGAGTGTGCATAGTCACGTAGTATTTTTCTTCCCTGTGAATTGAGGATAAGGGGGGGAAAGGACAGGGTTGAAGGGGACTGAGGGGGACTCACTGGAGACTGCAGTCTCTCACCTTCCTGGGAGTGAACTCTGAACAAAGGGCTCTGGTTACTTCGAAGCCCACACAGGGGAACTCAGTGGCATGGTGCAGCTAGGACAGCCCTGAGCGGGGTTGGGAGCCCCAGACTCCTTGCTAGGTGACCGCAAGAAGTTCCTTCGCCTTTCTGGGCTTCTCTCCCCTGACTTGTAAAATGAGACTATATGAGTCAGAATCCTTTCAGATGCAAGTGGCAGAAACTCAGGTTCTGTGAGCTTGAGCTCCCCTCTTGATCTTGGCCCGCAGATGCACTCTCTTTAGGCAGCGAGAGACCTGGCAGCCACAGCAGCAGACTCCCACCCCAGGGGATGACACTTCGAGAAAAATGAACTCCTTCCTCCAAGTATCCTTACATCACATTCCAAGGAAGGATTCCATTGGTCTGTCCTGGGCACAGATTCTCTCATTTGACTGTGGCCAAGGTGATGAGATTCTCTGGCTGATTTTCACTGGATGAAGGTGGAGAGCAGGGATGCTGGGCAGAAGTGGCAACGGAGTCTACCAGGAGAAAGAATAGTCACTGTGCGTTCTACAACCTGCTTGCCGTCCAATCAGTTCAACACTGACCAACTCCTCCCAACCTAAATGTTCCCCTTTCCTTATTTTCCTCCTTATACAGTTTGAACAAAACTGTTTTCCCAGAAGGAAGGAGTTTTATCTCCCTGTTCTGCGTTTCTTCTCTCACAGGCTTGTTTGATCCCTGGCTGCCTTCGCGCCCATTCAGTGTGTGCAGAAGATCACTGCTGAGCTGCAAGGCTCATGCCCGGGAGTCAGGACAGACTCCTGATGCCTGAAGACAGCCTGTGTGAGGCTGCTCTTGCATTGCTGTAAAGAAATACCGGAGGCATTAAGTTAACTTATAAAGAAAAGAGGTTTCATTGGCTCATGGTTTTTCAGGGTGTACAGGAAGCATGATGCCAGCATCTGCTTCTGGTAAGGACTCAGGAAGCTTCCAATCACAGCAGAAGGTGAAGTGGGAGCAGACACATCACATGGTGACAGTGCGTGCAAGGGGGGAGGGCAGGGGAGGAAGTGACACACTCTTAAACAACCGGATCTCGCAGGAACTAACTAAGCGAGAACTCACTCATCACCAAGGGGATGGTACTAAACCATTCATAAGGGATCCACCCCACAATCCAGTCACCCCCCATCAGGCCCCACCTGCAACATTGGGGATCACATTTCAACATAAGATTTAGAGGGGACATACTTCCACATCATATCATCTCACTGCCACTGTCAAAGTAGAATGACTTTAATTTCTCTCTCCACCCCCACTCTCATAAAACACATACCCGGGTTAAAAGAAATCAAATCTAAACCTTTAAATTTTATTATATGACTTATTTGCAAAAGCATCTGAGGCTTTTTTATATCTTGAAATACTCAGTCACAGATTCACTTTTAATATACCTACAAATGGAACACCAACCCACCCAAAGAGTAGCAATAATGAGAACTCATTTAACAAAGATGAGATAGAAACTTCGGGGAATAAAGTCAGAAGCAGAGGGTAGAACATGTTGGTGGTCATAGTAAGTTGGATTCGACATCACATTCAACTCTGAGGTTCCTGGAAGCCAGGGCAAAGAGAGAACCTGTGACATTTGAGAGCAAATCGGTTTTTCAGTGGCAATAAAGATTTCTCCATTAAGGAAGGCACTATTATACCTATGTTTTCTAGCACTATATTCTAAGGACTTTATGTTCTAATTTCTATAGGAACATCTGTGAATGGGTAAAGACTGTTTCATCGACAGTAGAAGTAGACTGCACATGGCAAGTTCTAGGATACCTATTGATAGGAACAGATGCTGAGGACCAGATCCCTGAGGATTCATCCAAGGGGGTTTGGGGGACACGTTTTATAAAAGAAGGTATGTTGAATATGTCTGTGATGGGCAGTTCAGGAAGCAGAGCCAGAGGGTGAAGCAGGCTGGGGCCAGGTCGGAGGAGCTCTGGAGGCCAAGCTCAGGAATTTGGGCTCTGAGAGGTTGGAGCTGGTCAAAGTTCAAAACAGTAATAGAAGGACATCACCAGGTTGAATGTAATCTCACTTGCTGACTATACGAGTCTGATGTGAAAAGCATGCTGCTTCCTCCATTTCCAGTACCAAGGGCTCCTGATCACCCAGCCTTGCAGCCTTCTGCATCTTGGGGAGAGAGGGCCCAGCCAGCACTCACAGTGAGAACAGAGCTCCCTTTTGGGACCCCGTTATGCTGACCCTGGCTTCGTCTTCTAGAAGAAATAAAGCGTAGAAAGTCCTGTTTGTGGTAAGATTGCTTGCTGCTTTCTGTGGCCAAAAATGTAGAGGTTCTGTCTGCTAGCATTTTGAAATAAGTAGTTCATTTTTTTTTTTTTTTTTTTTTTTAACATCTGGTCAGAACCCACCCAAATGGTGATATACAAATGTAAGTGTTAATGGTATTTTATATTGTTGTTGTGGGCGTGTGTATGTGTGTGTGAAGTTGACTACTGTGGCAGCCATAGCCAGCCTGCTCTGAAAGAATTCATGTCAAAGTAAAGATAAAATGCTTGTAAAGACGATTCACAGGCGAAAACAAAACAAAACAAAAAAATCCCAATTTTTTTGATGAGAATATTTTCAGGCATTTTAGAATGAGAGTGTTCCAGAAATGTTTGAAAGCGATACTGGGCATGAAAGAAAAACCTCTGCTTCGAGCTGCATATGGAGGGCACATCAATCAGAAATATTTAGCATGATTACGTGCGAGTATTTATGAAAAACGCGGGGCTTTATTTTAAAGGATTTCTGGGCTTACTGTGCCTAATGTCGGCAAATGTTTGCGTGTCTAGCTCTACCTTTCAGGGACAGGGCTCAATGGTGGGCATTTAGCAAGCTCTGTGCACCTACACGCTGCAGATGGTTTCGTTTTATAAGAGATGAAACTGCATTTGGTGGAACTGATTAAATATAAAAACACCACCATCTGCCATTTATTCTAATATAAAATGGTTTGGGCAGATGCTGACATCTTTCGAGATGATTGATTCATCCCTGACAAGAGAAGACACTCAGGGGGTTCCAGCTGCCCACCGCTCAGACAATACCGGTTTGCGGACGCCGACGCCAATCCCGCCAGTTTGATTTGGATGTAGGGGGTGAGGAGAGAGCACTTTAATAATAAGAAGCAGGGAATTTCTAAGCACATCGTTATCTTCTCCCCACTCCCTATCTCCCCCGGCTTCTGGACTACGTTTAACCAGGAGAATATTTTCTCCACGTGCTCCATCCTATCCTGTGCCTGATTCTCCAGATAATTGGAGTATTATTTTCAGAAAATAGTTTATTTTCACTTTAGTGTAGAAAGCTTCCAAACACGCTCTGTAGTGGCTACTGTTGGGTTTAAAATGATCTTTTCTAAGTGGACTAGGGGGTTTCATTAAAGAATATATTGTTTATAAAAATGAAAATAAAAAATAAAAAAAAAGAATATATTGTTTATAAAGATGCCATGGTGCATGCTATAGACCGACTTAGGAACAGCTGCGTGCATGTTGCTTAATCTGTGGGTGTGCTCCTGCCCTTCGCAAAGTGGTAATAGATTATGTGTCTCACCTAGAATATTTCCCTAACAGTTTTTTTTAACAACCTAAATAATTTTGGGAAGAAGGTGGTGTAGTGATCAAGATATTTACTTGGTGCTATGTTTATAAAATATCTACTTATGCATGATTGTTACATGTGAAGTAAACGTTTTTCTCTCATAAAATTAAAGTCAGAGGTGAAGCTGGATTTTCCTCATCTTGTTTATCACATTTCTAAATATTCATACTTTACTAATAATTAGGCACGTGATTTAAGAATATTTCTTGATATTATTGTTATTTCGAACAAGGTCTCACTCTGTTGCTCAGGCTGGAGTGCAGTGGCGTGATCACAGCTCACTTCAGCCTCAACTTCCTGGTCTCAAGTGATCTTCCCATTTCAGCCTCCTGAGTAGTGGGACTACAGGTGCACAGCACCAGATCTGGCTACTTTTTGAATGTTTTGTAGAGGCTGGGGTCTTGCCGTGTTATTCAGGCTGGTCTCAAATTCCTGAGCTCAATTGGCCTCCCAAAGTGCTGGGACTACAGCCGTGAATCACCATGCCTGGCCTTGATATTATTTTAAATTAAATGCGGCAAAGCTATGAATATCACAATGTGTTCGTGCTCTGATTACATATATTCCTATGCATATAATTGTGCAGGTTTGTACAGATATGTTTCCACTTTGCTGTTCATAGGAAACTCCGGTATTTTGAATCAGAGTCCTGTCTGTCCACTTATTTTCTTTCTATTTTCTCCTGTGTGTTTATTCTCCTAATGCTTTCTAGTCTGGTAGTCAAGGTGGGAGGATTAGATTTCGTCTCTTTCCCTGGTGGCATTTTATGTGATTCCTGCACTCAGTGTACCGGGGACAGCAGCTCTGAGTTCCCATTCTTAGCATCTCTTCCCTGCCTCCTCTCTGCTCTTCTACTCACACTGCTAACCACTTTTCATGTCTTGCCAACATCCCTTTCTCTAGACTCTCTATACTGTTATTATTTCGTTTCGTTCTTATTCTTTCAGATTATGTCTGAGAAGTCTAGGAGCCGCTTTTTCAAAGTTGCAGCAAACTCTGACCGGGTGGTTTTGTTCCTGCTGTGCCACCTTGAGTCTGCACCCCTCCTCCCTTCTTTCTCTCTCTCACCCTCAGTCTCAGTGCCTCTCCCTTGCAGGCTTTCCTCCCTACTCCTCTTTCCTCCTAGAGCGCCTACTTGCTAAGACCTCCATCTGACTTTCTACCGAGCTTCTTACAGTTCGTAGAGTCCCCTCTACTACTATCTTATGGGTCCTGTCTGCATCCTTAGCACCTGTTCAGTGGGAACCTTGAGGGCGGGGATGGTACCAGTATTAATCCCCCAGACTGCCATCAGAGAGAGCCGCAGCCTGACAGACTCAACAGCAGATATTGACTTTCTCACAATTCTGGAGGCTGGAGTAGAAACTCAGGTGTGAGCAGGGTTGGTTCCTTCTGAGGGCTAAGAGTTGGGATCACAAGGAAGAACAAGCCTCTGCTGTGGTCTGAACTGCTCCCCACCCCAAGTAAATCCATGTGTTGAATCCCAATGCCCAATACTTCAGAACTGTCTATGTTTCAAAACACAGTCTTTGTAGAGGCAATTCAGTTAAAATTGAGGCCGAAGATGGGCCCTAATCCAATATGCCCGGTGTCCTTTAAAGAGAAGAGAATCTGGACAGAGACACACATAGCAGGAGATGAGATGCTGGTGTGAAGAGACAGGGGGAAAGCCATCTCCATGGCCAGGAGAGAGCCTGGAAGAGCCTTTCCTCACAGCCTCACAAGGATCCAACGCTACTCACACCTTGATCTCCACTTTTGGGCTCCAGAATTGTGAGAAAATACATTTCTGCAGTTGAAGTCCTCCAGTTCTGGTTGTCTCTGACTGCAGCCTCGGAGACCAATACAGGTACTGTCCATGCCCTCAGGGACCCTGCTTCACTGGAGCTAAAGATGCAGGCAGGCACCCATAGACAGCAGCGGGCAACTGATTGGGCTTCAAGATGCTTGGTAGAAAGTCAGACGTGAGTCAGGGGAAAGGCCACCTGAGAAGGGCAGGAAGTCTTGTTGGAGGAGGAAGCATTGAGGTCACAACTTAAATGATGAGTATGAAGTTTTCAGGCGGACCTTCAGCGGAAAGCACGCTGGGCAATAATGAGTCCTTGTGCAAACTTAGAAGGGTGTGGGAGAGCTTTGGCTGTGGACGAGTTTTGTCTAGTCTTTCAGGCAATGATGGTGGCCCAGATGGTACCATTTCCTGCAATCCACTACCCTTCATGGTATGACACTGCTACCTCCTGTCATACTCTGCTTCATTCTGGATGAACATTCTCTGTTCAATGAGCAAATGCATTTGCCTTTCGACTGCAAGATAGTGTTTAAACCTTGGGTTTGAAATCTAAGGGGAACATTGGTCCTGCTATCTATTGCTGCATAACTTAGTCATATAAAACAGCAATATATTGTGTCTCACAGCTCTGCGGGTCAGCTGAGCTCTGCTGGGAAGTTCTGTCTTGGAGTCCAATGTGCTTATAGTCAGATGGTGACTATAACTAGAATCCATCTGAAAGCCTGTCTGGGTTGGGGGTCCCAGATGACTTCTTCTCTCATATGGCTGGTACCCAACTAGGATGGCTGGAACAACTGTGGTTGCCTGGGCCTCTTTCCATACTGCATCTCCACATGCTAGCTTGGGCTTCCTCATAGCATGGCAGGATCAGGGTATTTAGGCTCCTAGTACGGTGGGTGGCTTTCTCCAAAACAAGTCTTTCAGGAGACAAATGCAGAAACTTGCACCCTGCCTCAGAAGTCATGCAGTATTGCTTCCATTACATTTTATTGGCTACACCAGCCAGCCAGAATGTGGGAAGGGATGCAGAAGGGCATAAGTATTGGGAGGTGTGGTTAATTGGGTGGGGGACACCTTTGGAGAGTAGTTACTACAATTGTGTTTCAGGTAGTAATATTGGATTTGCACTGAGTTTCACCTTCCTCATGGATATGACTGTCAATAACCTGATGATTGTCAAGAACTTGAACTGGCAACAGGCACCACAATATTGATTTTCTTTGTATAAGAGAATTGGACCAGAAGAGTGTCAGATTTGACATCTAAGTCTCCTTAACAAGAGCCAGGATGACTGTGTACAAATGTTCAAGCCTAGAGCTCCCTGACAGCCCAATCAGGGGCCAAAGTTCACCAGTAATGGGACCAGAAACACATTTCTGGCCAGTTTGATGGCTACAAAATAACTTAAGAAAGGATGTCTTTTATAAAGCCTTTAACCCTGCCTTTAAGAAGTGAGGGCTCATTTTCATGACTATTCTGCCTCCTGATTAGGGAGTACCCAGGAGCTGCCTGGCTCTGTGACCCACGTGTCAGCTTGTGAGTAGTATTCGGGGAAATCCTGTCTAAAGCCAGAGCAACTGAACGTAAGTGAAGGTGAAAAATTAAACTGGCTGCTCATACCTTCTCTAGGAAGTTATCTTTCAATCATAGTTAAAGGGTGGCTTCTTCAAAACAAGCCATCTTGCTTGCTGCATCATTGCAAGAGACACGCACATCACCAGGGAGCAGGATGGTTGGAGTTTTAAGTTGCAGGCAGGAACTAAGCGTGATCTGAACTTCCACATGCAGCCTTATTCCAGTAACTTTCCTGCCACGCCCTGTTCCCTAGTGGTGGTTCCTCAGGTTGGTACCCTTCTGTTCGAAGACCCACGAATGACTCTCTGCCTAATTTGCACCATTTTCCCTGCAATATTAGTTTTCATTTTTTTTTCTCCTGCAAGCAGATTTGTTCTGCCATATGCTCATCTAATCCTAATTGTGGTGCATGAACATCTTGTGTACTTAGTGTCTGAGCCCCTGGAGGCTCCGTGCAGCTGAGCGCCATGTGACCCGTGAAAGTGTGTCAGTCTCATTGGGCAGCTCCTGATAACTTAGACCTCCCATTCCTGATTAAAAATAGGGCAAGTCCAGATTTTTTGTGCACCTTCAATAGGAATGGCACACTGTTTGATTGCTTCCAAATTACATCACACTTACACATGTGTTAGGGAAAAATATTGCTATGGTTTTAGTGTTTACTTCCCTTGAAAATTTATATTGAAGCATAATCTCCAATGCGATGGTATTAAGAGGTGGGACCTTTGGGGTAGTGATTGAATAGGAGGGCTCCACCCTCCTGGAAGGTTAATGTCCTTAGAAGAGAGGCTCTGGAGAAAGCTGTCTGTTCTTTCTTGCCCTCCTGCTCTTCTGCAGAAAAAGGTGCCTCAATGAGGCAGAGAGCAGCCCTTGCCAGGACCACACCTGCTGGCACCTTGAGCTTGGACTTCCTAGCCTCCAGAACTGTGAGCAATAAATGTCTATGACTTATAAATTACCTAGTCTATTTTGTCACAGCAGCCTGGAGCTGACTGAGAGGGCTGTGTCATGTGTTTTTAGCAGTTCTGTTTCCCTGAGTTCAGGACCCCAGAGTTTGAAACTGGCAAGTGAAGGCTGAAAGAAAGCATGCCCCATATCAGGAAAGTTGATTTTTAAAGTCTCATTATGAAGAATAGAAGTTTCTCAGGCCTAGCAATTTGAAAACGGGACCACGGCATTACAAAAACAACCCTTCCCAGTAGGTCTTTTTGGGGAACAGCCAAGGAATGCTTGCTTTCAAATGCACACCATGTCAATGTGAAGTTTGGTTTCCCTCTGCTTGACATTAGCCTACCTGACGCTGATGGTGAAGGATGAGGAGGAGGGCTGGGAAATGAACAGATCTTCCCTGCCCAGAGATGCTGTGTTCCCTTCTCAAGGCTGAACAGTGAGGGTGATTTAAATTTGGGGCAGAGCTGCAGTGTCTCTATGTGATGACCACCTTTCAAGGTCTCTGCCATCAGAGGGGTTTGATGGCACTGACTTTGGTTTTGCTCAGCCCAAGGTGGCTGACTCAAGGCTATGGGTTCAATATATTTTGTCATTAATTTAATGTGGGAATATATTTTAAAATTTATTTTGAAATAAATATCTACGAGATTCTTTCACGCTGTTGGGGTGTTTATGGGTTCTCTGTGCCTCAAATGCATTCCTTTCCTTTGTGTATCTGAAAAGCTCCTACTTATGCCTAAAAACATCTCACAGCCAGAAGACACCTTCCCTGAAGGCTCTGTGTGTATCATCACCACCGAACACACAGAATTGATCAACAAATGGTATTTTAAAAAATGTTCTCCCTTTTCATGCACTGTTAGTGCCTTTGAGGGCCTCAGTTCAGTCTGTTTTCACTGTTCCAGACTCTACTTTCACACAGAAGCTCCTATCATCTTTATTATTTTTGTTGCCTTTCTTTTAGTTTTCCAGTATCTTTATGTAGAGACAGTCACCAGAAAAGAATGAGGTATATCATGGGGAAAGTAATTCATTTGCCAGTTCACAAAGATTTAATCTCATCTTTTTTCCTAAGAACTATGGATCATCAACTCTGTAAATATTGAGAAATGCGTTTTGCTTACATTTATGGCCATGTTTAATAGTTTGGCTTGATGTACAGGAGGGCAGAACAGCCTGGGCTCTTGAGAAATAGCCTGTATCATTCCTTGAAACCTTCCTTGGTTGTTAAACTCAGACTTCCTTCAAATCAGCTGCAGTAGGAGTAGTTACACCATGGGAGTTGGCAAACACTTCAAATAAGAGGTTTTTCTTTTCTTTCTTTTTTAATGGTGAGCCAGTTTACTATCATACAATTGGTTATAAACAAGAATTCTGGTGGCCATGGTTGCATATGTGCAATTTAGACTAGCTTATGATTCATGAAACATTGGTATTCTGTGAGACCATACTAGGTACCCTTGATAAATGGGGTTTTAAATAATCATGGGATAAACACAAAGATGATTTTTCTAATCAAAGATGTCTTATAGGTTTTAAAAATGGTAATGTGCATTGGGAATGTTCTAGAAAGAGAGGGAGATACTGAAAATGAGGTGTTAAATTATTTATCCAAAGAACTGTCTTTCCCAAGAATACTTATCTATTATTATGTCACTGGCCCCTGTGAAATCCTGGCTTAGATTATTTCTCCTGAACGTATTGTCTTAGATGTATCTCACCTGCTCACTCCTTTCCTTACCTCTTCCTTTCTTTTTCCCTCCCCTCCTCTCCCCTCTCCTCCTCTTCCCTCCCCCCTCCCCTTCTTCTTCCCTCCCCTTCCCTCCCTTCCTTCCTTTTCTTTCTCTTTCTTCAGTTTTGTGACAGCTTCCTACAGACCAGGGCCCTCCATGGACTAAGGAAACTCAAAGACTTCCTGGTGTGTTTCCTCATTCAGTCTGTATTCATCTATGCCTGTCTTCCCAGTTCTTACCCAGTGTCACATTTGAGACAAAAACATTTCTGTTAGTAACAAACAATCTTTGAGACTTTATGAAATATATATATTTTTGAAAGTCTATATAAATTTGTAGTCCTCCTTCTCCCACCCCCCGAGTATCTTCTTCTGTTCTCTAAAATCCTAGTTAAGTATTGCTGTAAGAAGCTATGTGCACCCTCCCCCATAATTGTGCTTATGTGTTGGATGGCACCCACCTAGGTGATAAGCTCAGTCTATGTGTAAATCACACAGGAACTCTAATCCAAATGTAGTGTAGCATGTGGCTTCTTCTGTCGTCACCATGACTCAGTGCCTCTGCTTGCACAAGGCTAGGACTATCAATACTGCTTAAGTGGAATCAAATAATGAGGATGATAGTAAATGTTTCTTGTAGGGCAATTTTTTCTTATGTTATTAGATTTGTTTGGTGACCCATTGATATGAATTGTGAGAAACAGAAGTCATATTCAAATAGAATATTAAAAATTACCTAGAAAAGATTTTAATACGGAGGTAAAAATGAGTAAATACATACCTTTTCCCAAGAAGATATGATTTATAAGGTTCTTGGGGTCTGTGCTCTGGTGATTTGCACGTGTGTCATATTGAGATCTTACCTGGGGGGATGGGAGCTATGAGTGACCTGCGACTCCCTACTGAGTGACCTGAACAAGTGACATTCCAAGTGATAGATGCCCTTGAGGTGTTAAAGATGGTGGTGACAGAATCTGGACCTCTGACATGAATATTCATGAGGTTGCAAGCTGCTACGTGGAGTCAGTTTGGCAATACACAACTAAAAATGAACTTAGATCTGATGATTTCACTTTCACAAACTTAGGCCGAGGAAATAACATACAGGGTATTTCCTGCAGCACCATCTATGAATTCAAAAAGGTGGAAAGTAATGTTCAGCATTGGGGAATTTGTAAAGCACATTATGATACATGTATAGAATAAATACTATACCAGTTATGCAAAATAATGAAATTGATCTATATTTATGGAAATGGGAAAATATGCATTATATATTGCTAAGTTTAAAAAGCTGGTCATGACAGAGCCAGTTCATATAAATACATTTTTTGGATAAAATTTGCATATGGAGATATGTAAAACCCACAAACATCTACGTGTGTGTATATATATATGTGTGTATGTGGAGGAAGAATTTGGAAGTTTATATATCGAGGTGTTAATGATGGATATCACTTAGGGGAATCAATATGGGTTAGCTTTCTTCTTTGTGTTTTTGTTTATTATCTGATTTTCTAAACATCATGACTGTAATTTTAGTATATAGAAAAAAATAAGCCTAAAGCTGTTGGTTTTGTATCTCAGGCCTGGGCTTATTTCCAAGACCCTGAAATCTCTTACTTCTCAGAACTAGGAACTGCCTTTTCCTTCCTGCTGGCCCAAGCCTGTCTGTTCCCTGTTCCCAGGGCCTGCCTGACTGTGGGCAAAGACTCATGAGCTTGGCTTTCTGGGGCTCTGTGTTCTGGAGCTGAGTTTACAGTAGGGCTGCTGGGTTTGTCTTTCTGGAATTCTGCCATGTTGCCGAGTCCTAGTCCTAGTCCTTGATTTTTTTTTTTTTTTTTTTTTTTTAAATCACTGATTCCTGTTCTTGAGTCCTTGTCTCATAATCTATCAACATCCCAGCTCTCGCAGTGGCATCTCCCTTGTTGATCTTCCCTGGTGTTGACGTGTGCCTCCCACCCAGCTGTGGTCATAGGAATCCTGCAACCTGCTGACAGATGCTCTGCAGAGCTCCCTTCCTGGGGTCTGTCACCCATAGAGACCGTGCCCTCACTGACCATCTACCATGTGCTGCGACCACCAGACTGAACTGCCTCTCTGTCCCTACAGTAAATTCCTGGCCACATCACCACGTGCCTACCCATGCTGATGCATCTCCTTACAGCTTAGGCCTCCCCTGGCCTGTCCAGGAATGGTGCCCATTCTCAGCTATGAATCCTGGAGATTCCGCCTCCTCCTAGGCTCCAGACATATCAACCCATCAACCCAGGTGTTGCTGTGGTATGTGTTGTTAGGTAGGTGTTCGCATAACCATCAACACCTTTGGATAAATTCACCTATTTAGGAGAATTCTGTGAGAATCAATGATGGGCTGGGTGCAGGGAATCTTATTTTAGAATTGTTAGAATAGTTATTTTTTTCACAGGTAGTTATTGTTTTTAAAATTTCGATAGCTTTTGGGGTACAGATGGTTTTTGGTTATAGGGATAAGTTCTTTAGTGGTAATTTCTGAGAAGTGCACTATAACCGATACGTAGTTTTTTATCCCTCATGCCTCTCTTACCCTTCCTCTGAATCCCCAAAGACCATTATCTCATTCTTATGCCTTTGCATCCGCATAGCCTAGCTCCCACTTATAAGTGAGAACATATGATATTTGGTTTTCCATTCCTGAGTTACTTCACTTAGAATAATGGCTTCCAGCTCCATCCAAGTTGCTGCCAAGCCCATTATTTTCTTCCATATTACGGCTGAGGAGTATAGAGTAGTTACTTTTGAACGACGGATCTTTTTGAGAATTTGGTGAAAGCATTCATGCCCTGGCATTTTAAGGTCTGCTGAAGACTTCTGGCTCTCCTATCATTTCCCTCATCCCCACTCCCTGTGGGGCCTGCTTTCTGATAGGGAAAGGAAGACGCTTTGTCAATGGGCTGTTGCTACCTGGAAGGCTTTATCTGTGAACAGCAGGACCTCGAGATGGTGTCCCGGCCCCAATTTAGGCTATTGTGATGACAGAAAGGTATCTTTAGCCTCGTGTCCATTGTCACCAGCTCTTCCTTATTCTCACTGTGGAATATCACCTACTCCGCTTTTCCCTGGGTTGCCTCAAAACTCAGACTTTTTCATAAGTGCCGGCTTCAGTCTGTGAGCTCCCCTTTCTTTTAGTGCTTTCTCTCCCGTCCTATCCTCCTCTCTGCTGCCTTCACTGTTTTGATCCTTATTATGGTTTGAATGTGTCCCCTCCGAAATTCAGGTGCTGCTAATGTGATGGTATGAAGAGGTAGGACCTTTGAGAGGTGATTAGGCCTCGAGGTTTGCCCTCTTATAGATGGGATCAGGTCTCTTTATAAGGGGGCTTGATGGGAGTTTGTTTTCTCTTGCCCTCTGCCTTCTGCATGTGAGGACACAGTAAGAAGGCCTTTACCATATCCTGGCACCTTGATCTTGGACTTCCCAGGCCCTAGAAGGGAGAAATGCATTTCTGTTTTTCATTGATTGCTCAGTCTCTGCGATTCTGTTGCAGCATTATGAATGGACTGAGAGAGTCCTTCAGACCCCATTTCCACTGATAGCAAAGTTTTATGGGGGTGGGGCCACTGTTCAATCTATCTCTGGCCCCAAAAGTTCATGTCTTTCTCACATGCAGAATACACTTCTACCCATTCTTTTTTCTTTTTTGAGATGGAGCCTCACTCTGTTGCCCAGGCAGGAGTGCAATGGCATAATCTCAGCTCACTGCAACCTCTGCCTCCCAGGTTCAAGTGATTCTCCTTCCTCAGCCTCCTGAGTAGCTGGGATTACAGGCATGGGCCACCAGACCTGGCTGATTTTTGTATTTTTAGTAGAGACAGGGTTTCACCATGTTGGTCAGGCTGGTCTTGAATGCCTGACCTCAGGTGATCCACCCGCCTTGGCCTCCTGAAGTGCTGGGATTATAGGTGCGAGCCACTGCACCCTGCCCATTTCTACCCATTCTATTGGCTAAAACAGTCAGAAGGCCCCCCGCTAACCACATGAGGTTCTGGCAGGGACCTTGTCTGCACGGGAGGCTTTTACAGACAGATTTATAATGCAGAATCCTTTTGCACCATGAACTCATTTGATACAATTTCAGGTAGAAAAATTAGGCCTGAAACAGGCAGATAAAATACTAAAAAAACAAAATGCTGTTTTAAAATATGAAAACAAGGCTCAAAGGGCTTTGGTGAGAGAATGAAAGTCACAGAATTTGCTGGGGAGGGAGTGAGGCTAGGTCACGAGCCGTTTCAGGCATCTGCTCCTCCCATTCTGCAGCACTCATTTGTCTGCGTCTTGTCTAGCAGGAATCGATTTATTGATGTGTGGCCTAGAATCAATGCATTATTTTCCGGTAAGATGTGTGATACGTATGGTATAGTGCGGAACAGATGAAAACAAGTAACTAAAAAAAAAAAAAATCAGAACCTGCCTAGAAATAACATTTCTGGTTCTCATAACTGTCGGTATCTTCTTTTTTCAGACTGTTTGGAATTTGGTTTCAAGGATTCCATCGTACTGAAATGAGCTTGAAAAGCACACGAATTATGCTTGTAGAGGGGATGGAGTGGTCTCGCTTCCTGTCCAGGAGGACCTTGGAGGATGTTTTTTCTCTCTTCTCACAGCGCACTCTGTCACTCCATTTGTGTCACAGCTGGGCCGAGCAGGGCTCTCACTCCTTGCATACTATGGCTGCTTTTTCCTTTGGCTTGGTTTAATGTCCTGATAAATAACGCACCGTCTATAGCTGTTCAAATGATGCTCCTTTTTCTAAGCAACACTTCTGTGTCCATTTCCACTATTGTAGGCTTTGCCTCAATAAGTAAATAACGTACATGAGTGCGGTGGGACTAGGTGTTAGGTGAAATTGAACAAGTAGCAGTGGAAAGACAGTGTGGAGTGTGAGTTGCCTTGGAATAAATAGGTTCTCTTCTTGCTGGGATCCAGATTCTTTCTTGGCAGGCACGGCATGCAATTTACTTAAATTATTTTCTCTCTCTCTTCTAATCCCTCTCCCTTCTAAAATTCATTTTGTAGATCAATACTATGTCTCCTATATTGAGTAATTGATACAAATGCCTTTTCTCATTTAGAGACCATTTGCAAAAGAGAAAATTATTTTTCCAGTGGAAATTAGGCTTTAAAATTTTTGCCAGCGTGTGAGCTATAGAAATGGTGGCTATTAGAATATATCCATTGTAAATTATGTGATTGCAACATTTAAAGCTTATTAAAGTCACGCTTTACTGTGCAAAGCAATTTCTGGCTATCACACATGTGACTTATTTGTTTTTCATCACTATGAGGTCTATGCTGTCGTGTGGTGCTCTCTAAAGAAGTCTTGGAGTTAGACGCACAGAGTGAAATTGAACCATGTGTGGACACCTGAGAGATTCTTTTTACAAATACAGCGTTATTTATCATCTATTAGTCAGCAGAGAGGAAAACATAAAGGACCACCCACAGAAATTTGGAGGAGAAAGCAGGTGCATCAAGTCCTCATCTCTGTTTTTCCACTGTCTCAATGATTCACCCTGTTGCTTATCACTGTATTCTATCCAGCCTTGTGCCTCAGTTTCCTAATCTGCACATGTAACATATGATTATTGGAGGGTTAAGTGAAATAACACATGTAAGGTACTTAAAACAGAGCCTGGCATGCAGTAAGCACACCACGATTGTTAGGTATTGTGGTTACTATAATACCATCAGCAATCCAGACTTAAATTGGATTCTACTCCTCAAAGAGAATGCTCAGCTGAACAGATGTGGAAAAGCAGGCCTTCCATAGCCACCACGTGCCCCTGGGACATAGGATGCAGTGCTTAGGAACATGGATAACCAACTAGGAGGGACTTACAAAGTGGACATCAGGCTTCTTGGAATCAGAAGGCCATAAAATCTGCTTGAAGAAAAACCCACTAGGAGTGGCCAGGATAGTCAGAATCAGATGCCTTCCAACAACATGTGGAGAGATGAGGTCCTGGCAGAAATTGCAGGTATTGAGATCATTTTATAACAAAACCTCCCCGATTGTATGATTTGAACCTTGTATGTCAATCATATGAATAGGCACACTGTCAGCTTAGTGTCACAATGCTCATGATGATGCGTTGACAGCAACATCTGTCACCCCTCCCATGGCCTCTATTTGGCTGGTGTAGCTGATGTTGTGGGGATCCCCTTTTCTTCAACTCTTTCTTATCCATGTCTCCCAAACTCTGTGGACTGTCTGAGGAAATGCTGCTTCAGATGGAGGAGGAAGGACCATTGGCACCAGCTGGTTTTGCAGCTATGACTTCTAATAACATGCTCAAGATCCATCTGTCAAAGAACATGGAGTTGCATTACAAACATAAAAAAATATTTGAGTATCCGTCACATACAAGGCCCTTGGGAAGAGTAAATGCACAGGATTTATAATGAGACTCAGTTACTGTTGAGGGAAAGGTGAGAATTGCAATAAAACCCAAAGCCAAAGCTCATATCTATGAGAAGGTACAACCACCCCTCCTAACTACACTTTTACCAGCACTGTCAGCAATCCATCTATGGGCATGTTCTGGTTTCGTTTGTAGTAAGATGATGCATGAAGCTTTTCTTGTACAACTAAGATCCATAGTTGAAAACGAAATGTGTTAAGTGCTCTCATATTCTAAAGAGAGTGCTAGAAATTAATGTTGGACACCTTCCAAGGCCCTATAAACACCAGCCACCACTCAGCCACTGCCATCCCCAGGAAGTCTTGTGGCTGGCGTTCTTGGGTGCATGGAGTCTGTGCCGGTGGGGGAGTTGCATGGTAGAGGGTGGCATCTCTTTCCTTGAAGTCAAGGCAGGTCTCTAGGGAAATTTTTAGGGCCCATGGAAGTGTCTGCAGCACGAGGAGCCTGGCAGCTTTCTCACTCTGGTCACTTGCTGAGCTTCAGAAGTCCTGGAGCCCATCTTGGAGCTTCTGTCCAAGTGGAATCTTGGAGAGTCTTTAGGAGAGCTTCACACAGGTTCCCTGTAGTTGGAAGATGTGCTTGGCCATAGAGGTGTTGTCTATTTTGGGTCCAGAGATTTTTTTAAGGCTGCTGAGGAATAGTGGTGGTGGTGGTGTTATTTTGGGTAGGAGGTAATATACAGGCTGGAAAATCCAATTTTTGATTTCTACTCATAAATAGAAGACAATTCCCTGAAATGATAACCACTGCAGCATTTGTATTTACCTTAGAGTCAGCAAAGCCCTTTCAAAGACACAGTACAGATATTTAGAGTACAAGAAGTAAAGCCCTGGAAAGATCATTCCAGCCTGCACTCAGTCAAATGGAGGCAAGCTGAGACCACAGTATTGTGTGCCTGGGAGAAAGATGTGGTTCATCCTTACCCCATTCCAGCTTTCTGAGCCATTGGAAGGCATAAAAGAGGTCTCAGGTTCTTGTGGCTGCATGTGGGAGAGCATGGAGGTTCCTGGAGGTGTGGGATCCTTGAGACTGTGGTTACAGGGTGCCCAGAGGAGGTGTGGCTTTACTTGCTCAGGAGGCCAGGGTGTAGCTGAACACCATATGCAGGAGACCATACAAGCCAACCACTGGAAGGGCACACCTTTAGCAGAGGCACTGGCACCAGATGATTCTCTTGGAGATGATTCCCTTGATGGCCTCTCTCCCATGACTAGACCCCCTTTATCCTCCTCCGTCAGACCTAGGTAACAGCTTCCTGCTGCTAGTTCCTGGGTCTTTAACTCACCCTGTTGGTTCCCTTAACCTGCTTGCTCCTCTGGAAACAGTCTCTTCAATAGCCCTTGTATGTGCCATCTTGGTCCGCCAGGACCCTGACAGGGGCACCAGCCTCCTCACTCAGTCTTCCTCCCCCCTGAGCCAGCTTTCAGGTAGGGCAGGCAGCATCTGCACTACCTGAGTTTGTTGGGGAATGCAAAATCTCTGGCCTACCCTGTTCCAAGGGAGTCAGAATCTACACTTTCAGAAGACCCAAGTGACCTGTGTGCAAATTTGAGAAGTGCCTATGGGAGTCGAGGAGGAGGGGTGTGAAGATGAAATCACGCCCCAACCTACATTCCATGGCCTATTCAGGAACTAGCCGGGCTGGCTCCCCAGACATCTGCTACCCAGTTCTTTCTTCTTGTCTTCCATGGGCAGTGGTGCTGCACATCTGATCTGGACTCACGCCGCCGCCTGGGTTGAATCTTACCTCTCCTGCTTGCTAGCAGCGCAGTTCTGGGAGAGTTCTTTAACACTGTCTGTTCCCTTGTTTGTCCAGTGGGGATACTAATGGTGCCGGCCTAACATGGTGGAGACAATTAAACAGCTTGATGTGTAAGAGGGGAGGGAATTGCCATGTGGCAATTCCCAGCAAGGAAGGCCAGCAGGGGAGCCCCGAGAGTGGAGGGCGGTGCCTGCCACAGCATCCCTCAATGGCTGCTGAGGAACACTGGCGGCAGTGGTGGTGATGTTATTTTGGGTAGGAGGCAATATACATGCTGGAAAATCCAATTTTCGATTTCTACTCATAAATAGAAGACAATTCCCTGAAATGATAACCACTGCAGCATTTGTATTTACCTTAGAGTCAGCAAAGCCCTTTCAAAGACACAGTACAGATACTTAGAGTGTAAGAAGTAAAGTCCTGGAAAGATCATTCCAGCCTGCACTCAGTCAAATGGAGAGCTTCCAGAGTCAAGTTTACTGTAAATGAATCCCTGCTTCCAATGTAATTCTGCAGATGCACTTTGATTTCACAGCCATTGATCAATAATTCATTTGGCTTGTGACTGCTGATGACATGATTTAATATGTCCAGCTAAATTATGTTCCCATAGGAACACTCACGCATACCAAAGGAAAAAATTACAATTATCGTAGTGCTGGCCTCTAATTGAAGCAAGCCTGCATGCAGGCCTAGACTTGCTGTTTGAAGGAGAAGAAAAAAAAGTCATGATCAAATCAATAGAGGGCCTAAGTACAGAGAAGTCTTTATGAATCTAGGACTATGGAGGGGCCTCCTATTCATGACACTCCCTAATCAGGAGCACCTGGATTGGGCATTGATATGACTAAGCTTTGTGTCCCCACCCAAATCTCATCTTGAATTATAATCCCCATATGTAATGGGAGAGACCAGGTGGAGGTAATTGAATCATGGGGGTGCAGTTTCCCTCATGCTGTTCTTGCGATAGTGAGTGAGTTCCACGAGATCTGATGGTTTTATAAGGGGCTCTTCCCTGCTTCATTACGCACTTCTCCTTCCTACTGCCTTGTGAAGGTGCCTTGCTTTCCCTTCTGCCATGACCTTAATTTTTCTGAGGCCTCCCCAGCCATGCTGAACTGTCAATTAAACATGTTTCCTTTATAAATTACTCAGTCTCAGGCAGTTCTTCATAGCAATATGAAAATGGGCTGGGTACAGTGGCTCACTCTTGTAATCCCTGTAATCCCAGCACTTTGGGAGGCTGAGGTGGGTGGATCACCTGAGGTCAGGCGTTCAAGACCAGTCTGGCCAACATGGTGAAACTGTGTCTCACTAAAAATACAAAAAACTAGCCAGGTGTGGTGGCAGGAGCCTGTAATCCCAGCTACTCAGGAGGCTGAGGCAGGAGAATCACTTGAACCCAGGAGGCAGAGGTTGCAGTGAGCCAAGAGGTGCCACTACCCTCCAGCCTGGATGACAAAGCAAGACTCCATCTCAAACACACACACACACACACACACACACACACACACACACACACACCAAAAAACAAACAAACAAACAAAAATGAAAAAACGAATGCAGGTACTGTTTACACATACCTACCACCATTAGGACTAGAAGGGCAAAAGTGACAAGCACCCAGGAGAATTACAATTGTTTGGAGTAATCCCAAGTACTCACTCCAACTTTCCAAGAAGCACCGTCATCATTTTTACCCCTGATTGTGATCTCTGTTTAGTTCCTGGCAATGTTTTCTTGACCTCTCCTTGTCTAGAGGTTGTGAGAGATGTGGAGTGAAAGGCAGAAGTAACCAGGCACAGGCTTGAGGACACCTTAATGGTGGCAATGTTACTTGATCTAAAGATATTCCAAGGCTTGGTTTCTATTAAAAAAGGGAATCTGGTATCCAGGGGATTTCTTGTGAGACTAAATTAAACACTGAAAAGAGCCAGAATAACACACCTCCTCTGTTTTCACTGTGGTTAAACACTTTGTGTCATGTCTGACATCTTTTTCCTTATATTGGGATTTCTCTTTCTCTGCTGCCACTGTCCTTGAAAGTAATAGCAACCCCAGCATAAAGTAGTAGCTAAAAGCATTGAACTTGGCGTCAGACTGCCTGGGTTCAAATTGTCACTCCATTGCTCACTGGCTGTGTGATCTTGGGAAGTTACTTCTTTGTTTCAGTTTTTGTGTCTTTAAAATAGGCATAATCCTATCATCTTACCCCTGTGCTGGTTGTGAAGAGTACATAAGTTTTAATGGAAGTCTATTCTTAGTGCAGTGCTTGGTATATATTATACTTAGGATATAATAACTGTTAATAATATACATGTAGTATTCTTATTTTTACCAGTGGTTTCCTAACTGGTCCCTCTACCTCCAGTCTTTCTATCCCAATCCACCACCGTTTACATCACTGCCAAAGTGAAATTTGTTTGGCCACGTGGTGATGTGACTTTACCACCCTCCAGATCCCCATGTCCTGTTCATTCAGCTGTCAAAAGGGAGCAGGTGAATTGCAGGGGCCTGGGTCAGCAGGGGTAAAGATCAGTCTTCTACTTGGTGTGTGGACCAAAGAGTCACATGGTCCTAGTTACCTTTAAGGGAGACTGAAGTATAGCCCCTCTATGGCACTAGGAAGAAAACAGATGAGGTTTGTGACATGTTCTGATCCCTGTCCCAGGCCTTGAGGCAGGAAGAAATTGGACTGTTCGAAGAACAAGAGGAAGGCGACTTTCCTTAGTTTAGCAGGCAAGGAGGTGAATGAAAACAAACAAGGACAAAGTTTAGACTGGAACAGCTCCTGCAGGCCACGTTAAGGAATTTAGAATTTATTCCGACGTAAGTTGGAAGTCTTTATAAAAAGTTTTAAGCCAGGGGGTGATATGAACACATGTATGTCTTAAAGACGCCTGCTGGTGCTAATGAAGGGGGTGGATTAGTTTCCCATTGCTGCTGTAATAAATTACCACCCGCTTGGTGGCTTCAAACAGCACGTATTTCTTCTGTTACCGTCTGGAGGTCAGAAGTAGAAATCAAAATGTTGGCAGAGCTGTGTTCCTCCGAGAAGCATCAGGAGAGAGTCTGTCTCCTCGATTTTTCTGTTTTCTTGAGGGCTCCCGTGTTCCTTGGCTCACGGTCCCTTCCCTGGTCTTCAGAGCCTCTCATTCTGCCGTCCCATCACCCTCCCTCTTTCTCACTGTAATGACTGCCTCCCTCTTATATGAATCCTGTGGTTACACGAGACACACCCAGATTATTCAGGAAAATCCCCCTTCCTCAGCAGCCTTTCTTTAATCACAGCTGTGAAGTCCCTTTTGTCAGGTAAGAACAAATTTGAAGAGTTTCCTGGGATCTGAAGGTGACACCATTCGGCTTGCCCAGGAGCAATGATGATAGCAAGGTGACTGGTTAAAATATCATCGTCATTGTCCTAAACCTCAAGGGAGTAAAGAGAAGTGATTTGGGAGGCAGGATCCACAGGTGTTGGTCCTTGACTGGTCCTGGGCGGTAATAAAGAAGGAAAAACAGAGGAAAACCCAGTCCTCTTGCTTCATGTAGTTCATGAAATAATGAATGGAATCATTCGAAGAGTCTATTCGGCAGCTAGTGATGAGTAAAAATTCTGAAATTGTCTATAATTTATAAGGTTTATGACAAGGAAGGAACTCATAATTATGAACTGGTTATCACTGGATATTATACACTGATTTTGCCTGAATCATTAATTAGCAAATGAATCAACAGCTGCTGATATCTCATAAACAAGCTATTCTAAATTATTATTTAAAAAGTACCATGCAGTAGAAGGAAAGACCTGTAGAGGTGTGAGAAATATTCCTTACAATTATTTTTGTGTTTCAGGGACTATTTTAAAAACTGTATATGTGAATTATCAACTTTCACTCAAAAAGCCAAAGTAAAGGCTGAGTTACAACAAATTCAACACTTTAATTTAAAAATGGATGTGGAATAAACAGTTTTCTGTTTCCCAGTGTCTCATTTTGTGATTTTTGTTACTCTTCAATGGCTATGGGCCTTACTTTGCCTTCATGTTTCCTCTTTTTCTTTTTTTTTCAGTTCTGTTCCAGTGATCTATTGCTGCATAGTAAACTACCTCGCTTGTATTAGTCTGTTCTCATTCTGCTATGAAGACATACCCTAGACTGGGTAATTTATAAAGGAAGGAGGTTTAATGGGCTCACAGTTCCACATGGCTGGGGAGGCCTCACAATCATGCAGAAGGCAAAGGAGGAGCGAAGGCACATCTTACATGGTGGCATGAAAGAAAGTGTATGCAGGGGAACTGGCCTTTATAAAACCATCTGATCTCAGAGACTTATTCACTATTGCAAGAACAGCATAGGATAATCCTGTCCCCATAATGCAGTTGGCTCCTGTGGGTTCCTCCCACAACATGTAGAGATTATGGGAACTGCAATTCAAGATGAGATTTGGGTGGGGACACAGACAAACCATATCACCACAATGTATTGACAAAATACAATAACCATTTCTTTTTTGAGGTGGAATCTTGCTCTATTGCTAGACTGGAGTATAGTGGTGCAATCTTGGCTCACTGCAACCTCCACCTCCTGGGATTCTCCTGCTTCAGTCCCCTGAGCAGTTGGGACTACAGGCATGTGCCACCATGCCCAGCTAATTTTTGTATTTTTAGTATAGACAGGGTTTCACCATGTTGGCGAGGATGGTCTTGATCTCTTGACCTTGTGATCTGCCTGCCTTCACCTCTCAAAGTGCTGGGATTACAGGTGTGAGCCACTGTGTCTGACCAATAACCATTTTATCATGCTTTGTGATGTTGTGGATAAGGGTTTCAGCGAGGGCCTAACTGATAATCCTCTGTTTCACTTGGTGTGGACCAGGACTGCCCAGTGGAGTTCACTGGGGACTGGTCTGGACCATCCTAGACAGCTTCATTCCCATACTTAGCTCCTTGGCAGGGTGAAATGCAGGGTTGGGCTCAATGGGACCCGCCCTACCTCCATGTCCTCTTAAGTCTTCTTCACACAGTCTCTCTATCAGGGCAATAGAGACTTCTTCCAGGAGAGCTCAGGGCTCCAAGGGGCCAAGGTGAAAGCTTCCAGTTCTCCAAGAGGCGAGTCCTGGAACTGGCCTAGAGTAGGGTTGCCAGCTTTAGAAAATATGAGAAAATGCTCAGTTCAATTTCAATTCCAGATAAATAACACTAATTATTGTAAGTATGTCTCAAATATTGCATGAAACATACTCATGCAGAAATTGTAATTTATCTGAAACTCAAATGGAACTGGGTGTTCTGTGTTTCTTCTGAAAGCTATAGTCTGGAGTCACTTTCATGCTCCTGTGTTTGTCAAAGCAGTCCCAGACTATCCCAGGTCCAAGGGAAGGGAAAATAGAACTCATCTCTCCATGAGAGAAGTGTCAAAGAATATGTGGCTTTCTTTAATTAGCCACCCCCACTGACATTCTCCTGAGATTTACTCACTGCTTGGGACCTAGAAACTGTAAGTGCTGATGCTTTCTGTGCCTTCATACGTGGTCTTGGGTGCTTGGTGACTCAAGACCACCATTCACCTCAAGTCACAATAACCTTAACATAGCAGGCAACATGGCACCCGTGGAAAGTTCCAGATAGAACTGCATGGGAATCCTGCATTACTTGAAGCTTGGAGCCTCAGTTTCCCCCACTTGTTATATGGTTATCAGAATTCAGGTTACAGCAAGGATCTGTACTTTTAAAAAGGATCTTTGCTTTTAAAAAGAGGTATAAAAGGAATAGAAAACAAAGCATCCAATAACAAAACATTTTTTCCCATCGAAGGGGCTGTTATTCCTATTGCTTTTTAGCAAGTAGAAGACATATGAATTGGAAGAGGTGGATACTAATAAATAGTATCATTAGAATACTAGTGACAATGACATTTGTGAGTTGAGCAAACTACTTGAACCCCACAGATTTCTGGCTCCTTTGCAATGTTGAAAATGCCTGCTTGTTGAGTGGGTTTAGCATCAAAGAGAATGCAACTCTTCTAGCTTTTCACCAAGGAGTCTCTTCAGGAACAATATTTTAAATGTTTTAGTATTTTTAAATCAGTGTCGATGACTGAAAAGGAAGGATCAGATGGGGCAGTCACCTCTCAGAGGACATCGATTTTCTGTAACCCCAAACAACATAAACCTTTCAGTATATCCTAGCTTGCTATAAATATTAAGTTATTTATCTTTTTAACATTTCAGATGATTTTATTTTGTCCATCATACTGCTGTTTATAGGCTGCAAATTAAAAATGGTAAAAGGCCGTTTATGTGCCCCAAAGTGCATTTCCATGTGGTTGCTTTGGTTGTGATTGCGAAGCTCCTGGATGTACCCTGGAATCAACACCTGCTTCTTTCTGTTCTTGTCTCATTGAGCTATGTGTACAGTGAGTGCCCTTCAGATCCTTGGGAGGAGATTCGGAGAAGGACAGCCGGATTTATTTGGAGTCTAAACAGGGATCAAATTCATTATAGCCAAAATATTTGACAAAGCGCATTTTGAAAAATAAAAATGTGTTTTAGGACATGTCATAGCCAATAAATTCACTTAGATGAAAGGCCCGATGTGTAATAAATATGTCTCATTTAAGAAATTAAATGATCCTGTCATTTGTAACAAGGACTAATAGAATTTGAAAATGGAATGAGCTCAAATGAAGCTTGGTGAGTCACAGTGGCCTTTCACATTTGCAATATTCCTAAGATAATTATTAATTAACACACCAGAAACAATTCTAATGTAATATTATGGTGCAGATTTAAAGACCCAAATGGAAAATTCTTCTTATTAAGCTTTCTCATCCTTTCTTAAAATTAAAATGCTAAACTAATTAAAACCAAAGGTACTTTAAAAACAGTTTGCTTCCAAACAGATTTTTAATATATGCCAAGCCAAGTATCAGCCTAGAGCTATTTTTTGTTGTTGCTCAAATCAGGAATGTATTAAAAATGGAATTTCTAATAGATGTCCTAACAGCCTCTGCTCCATCTCCATGTGATCTGTGTGGTATTCATGCCATGAGAGCAGAATTTGGAGCTAGAATTTGGAGTGGCATATTTAAGAGTATTAGTCAAAACTTTCTGAAAGATAACACACACTTTCTGACTACTTTGCTTGAAATATTTTCATGAACTTCCATTGCTCCTTGTGTAAATTTCAATATCCTCACTGTAACCTATAAATCTCTATATGATCTGGCCTCTACTTATTTTTTTCTCCTTCATCTCAGTCTGGATGTTTTTGTTATTGTATGTTAGACATTTGAGACTTCTAGTTTTTTTTTTTTTCATGTGCCTAGCTTATTCCTCTCCCAAAGTATTCTTGTATTTTCAATTCCTTCTGAAATATTTTTACCAAAACTTGTCACACAGCCTGTTACTATCTCCACATTCTGGTTCTAGACTATATTATGTAGTATAATTCCAGCCTGACTCATTACCTCTGTTGTTTTCTGCCCCTTCAGAGTAGAATGCAAGTTCCATTCAGGCAAGGTCCTCTTGCACCTGCTCAAATCCGGGTCCTAGGTACCTGCAAAAAAGCTCGGTAAACATTTGTTGAATGAACAAAGGCACTTATGCCATCTGGAAACTATAACAAGAAATGATTACACAAGAGCTGGCTAAGAAAGAGACATCGTCTTTAAGAACTTTAAAAAGTCCTTAAAGAAGTTGCTGGTTTCTCATTGTGAGACCTTGAAGAAATTTAGATAAAAGTGTGTGGTCAGGAAGTGGGAAACATACATAAAATATGCTGGGCTAATCTCTGAATCAGAAGAAGAAGAAGCAAGAAGGGTGATATTGAAATGCACAGCTCAGAGCAACGCTGTGCTTGAGTGATTGGAACTGCAGGCTGGTGCTCGGTTCACTTGATTCTCTTTCTTCTTCTTCTTCTTCTTCTTTTTTTAAAGGCCCAGCGTATTTTATTTCGAGGTTTGAAAGTGTTCAAAAAATGCTTATCAAATGGTTATTTGGGAGTCCTAATTTTCTGGTTTGTTTTTAAATTGTTCATGGTTGATGTTGGTTCACATTAGCTCACAGTTCTGAATAAAGGACTTATTTACAGTTGATAAGATTGCTCTATTTTGCCCTGTCCCCCCCTCTTTTATGAAAAAGTCACTCTAGTCTCACCCCATCACATCTACTCAATCCCACTTTCTGATCGGCAGCATCTGGCACCCAATGTGTTGATGAACTTCATGTTTCTGTGGAAGCTTGCTGGAGTCCTGCAGGAATATTCTACAGAAAAAACGTGTCTTAGAAATTGGGGCGAAATTATAATTTTGTATATTCTAGGATAGTGAATGCCTTTTTTCATCCTCTGTCTAAATTGCTCACCCATATATATCCTTAAATTGTGCCTTTTTACTAATTTGTAAGAAAGGTCTAAACCAGTAAGCAAGTAGTACATGTCATAACAAATATGTTAAAATGGGACTGGGATGTTGAAAAAAGGGATTAGTATATGGTACCTGTTAATAAATGCAAATAAAATGTCTAAAGGAGAAAGAAAATTTCAATATGGTTCTATAATTTTTCCACTGGCCTTACCAGATTAACAGCAATTACTATAGTTTTCTTTGGTGTTATTCTAATATAATTTGAAAAATAATTTAATCAAAGACAATCTATTTATATATGTATATCTTCTACATATAATACATCTACTTAATAGGCAATTCAACAAATGTATATTGAACATTCCTGTGAGCCAGGAACATACCAGACCCTGGGGACATGTGAATGAGTAACAATTCCAGTCCCTGGGAAGGTCAGCCCTGTCCAAGTATATACATTTACAGGGATTACCACTTATAGGCTTTATCACTTCTTAAATCTTAAAAGTGTAATTTTCTGATTCAAAACATTAGTGACCATTCTCTGTTCACCCTTAATCAAATTTTTTGTCAAGAAGAAAAACCATCAAAGAAAGAGTTTCAAGAGTAGCCTGCTGTGAACATTCTCATGTTGTTCATCTCTGAACAACTAGGGCAGGGATCCAGGGACCAGGGATAAAGAAATGATCTATTTTAGGTAAACAGCTTGATCCGTGGAGACAGCCAGGATTTTGGAGATATGAGTGATCCCACTGGAATCCCTTTCCAGCCTCTATGAGCTGTTTTATGCTAGTTAAGTGACTCTCATTGACGTTCCTTTACAGCTTCTGATAAACAGAGGTAGTATGTATCCTTGCAGTCTTAGGAGAATGATTCAGGGTGACGTATGTGAAAGGCCAAGCTCAGTGCTGCTCCCTATGCTGCAACTGCTCAGCTCTCAAAAGTAATCACAATTAGTTTTGAAAGGGTACTGGTTTGTTTGCAGGTGCACATCTAGACCCTTCACCTGGTGCCTGTGGCTGGTCTGTACTCTACCGCTTGTTCCAGCTTTCCTCTGTACCACCTGGTGACTGCCATACAGCTTCATTCTGCACTCATTTTACCTATGGGAAGTTTGTTTGAACATTGAACATTTTGCTCTCAATTCCTAGTAACTTAATGCATGGACTGTTTTAATTATTTATGCAGTAAACATTGATAGCCCTCATAAACAAAAACTCTTTGGAATTCTCAGTTGTTAGGTGTGCAAAAGAATCCTGAGACCAAAAAGTTTGAGAACTGCCCATCTATTCAATCAGGTTTAAGCTGAGCTGGATCTTTGGAATGAGGATTCTTTCTTTAGTTATTTTGCCAACTCTAACTAGGGGTCTACATTATGCAAATTATTTGTCTATGTTTTGGGGAGGGACAGAGCACTGGATAACCCATCCTTCCTGCCTTTGAGAAACTGACTATACGTTGATCTAGATGGATGGTATCTTGCACTCTATGTGTTAGGAGAATGGTTGCCAGCTCACTTTGCAGAACAGCTTGGTGTGCACAGTGCTGGTGGTCAAGCGCTTGGTGTTTCTGAGCAGATGTTTCTGCATGGCAGTTGAGGTGACATGCAGGACAGCAGCTGCTGCTTCTGCTTTTCTTGTCATGGGCAGGCCGAATGTTCCTGGGGCTCCTTCCTGGTGGTGGCCTTAGGATTAGCAGCCCCATGTTCAGAGTCGTGAGCAGGCAGCCCTGGGTGCTGACCAGTGACCACACTGCCAGCACATATCTGCCTCAAGCCTTGCTGCCCACAGCTCAGTTGTGGTCAGGGCTATGGACAGAGTTTGGGTTCTGCAGTCTTAGATGTTAACTGCTTTTCTAAATTCTTCTCCTCTTTGAAAGAATGTTCCCATTTTTAACTGTAACAAATAACTGCCCCATAGACCGAGTTTTCTGCACTTCTCACCACTTAGTGTTGGAGGCTACATACACCATCAGAAAACTTCCCTTTTCACCCTTGACTTGTTTCATTATCCTGTTGAATGCATGACCCAGTTTTTTCCTTTAAATTGGTAGCAAAGGAAAATAGGAATAAAAGAGCATTTAAAATAATTTTATAAGGAAACTCAGGACTAAGTGAAACTTACCGTTGGGTTAGCCCATGGGAAATCTCATCTTCTGTTAGTTTACACTGGATTTTCCAAATAATGTTCAGGACTTTATCATTTGTTTGACTATTTGATGAATGAAAACATTTTATCCAAAGCCATTATGTAAAAGAAATGAGCACAGAGACAGATATGTTCTTTGGGCTAGTTTTTACTTTTCTTCTTCTTCTTCTTCTTTTTTTTTTTTGAGATGGAGTTTTGCTCTTGTTACCCAGGCTGGAGTGCAATGACATGATCTCGGCTCATTGCATCCTCTGCCCCCTGGGTTCAGGCAATTCTCCTGCCTCAGCCTCCTGAGTAGCTGGGATTACAGGCACATGCCACCATGCCCAGCTAATTTTTTGTATTTTTAGTAGGGATGGGGTTTCACCATGTTGACCAGGATGGTTTCGATCTCTTGACCTCGTGATCCACCCGCCTTGGCCTCCCAAAGTGCTGGGATTACAGGCTTGAGCCACCGTGCCCAGCCTAGTTTTTACTTTTCTTACTATCTTTTCCCAGGTAGGAGTCTTGTCTAATAAATATATCATTTAAATTATAATAATTTAAAGATGGCCAAATAGGAACAGCTCTGGAGTGCAGTTCCCAGCGAGAATGCAGAGGGTGAGTGATCACTGCATTTTCAAACAAGTTTTTACTGCCCACAGACCAGGAGATTCCTGGGCAGAAAAGTGTCACCAGTCTCCAGCACGGCTGTTTCAGCTGGCACAGCAGGTCTCTGCACAAAAACTCACACAAATCTGGGCAGCCATTTCAACTGGTGTCTGGAATGCCTGGGAGAAAGAGTTGCCCATTCAACTGAACAAAAGGGGGCTGAAACAGAGAGCCAGATGATCTGGCTTGGCGGGCCCCACCCCTACAAAGACCATCAATCTGAAATGCTCTGGATTGAGAGTTTCACAGCAAGCACAACTGGACCTGGACAGTACAGGTCTGTGGGGGGAAGGGTGTCTGCCATTACAGAGGCAGTCCACCATTACTGAGGCAGTCCGTCATTACTGCGGCAGACCACCATTACTAAGGCAGATCTAACTATATCTCCACAAACAAAACTGCATGGAAGTTCACACAGAAGCTGGGCAGAGCCCACAGAAGCTCAGCAACTCCTCTGCTGGCAGACTTTGACTAGGCTACCTCCTTGCTAGGCAGGGCATCTCTGAAAAAAAGCAGCAGCACATCAGGAACTTATAAATAAAGCCCCACATCCCCAGGACAGAGCACTTGGTTAAAAAAGGTGGTTATGAATTCCACTCCAGCAGATTTAAATGTAACTGCCCAGCAGCTCTGAATGGAAAAATGGAGCTCACAGCTCACCACTTGGGCTCCTAAAAGGGACAGACTGTCTCCTCAAGCAGCATCTTGAAACCCATATATCCAAAGAGACACCTCATAAAGGAGAGCTCAGGCTGACATCTGGTGGGAATCCTTCTGGGACAAAGACAACAGAAGAAGAAACTGGCAGCAATCCTTACTGTTCTGCAGCCACTGCAGGTGATCCCCAGGCAAGCAGGATCTGGAGTGGACCTCCAGCAGTCCTACAGCAGAGGGTTCTGACTGTTAGAAGGAAAACTAAAAAACAGAAAAAAATAACTTCATCATCAACAAAAAGGACGTCCACTCAGAGATCCCATCCTAAAGTCACCAACGACAAAGACCACAGGTAGATAAATCCATAAAGATGGGAAGGAACCAGCACAAAAAGGATGAAAACACCCAAAACCAGAATGCATCTCCTCCTCCAAGGGATCACAACTCCTCACCAGCAAGGGAATGAGGCTAGATGGAGGATGAGTGTGATGAATTGACAGAAACAGCTTCAGGAAGTGGGTAATAACAAACTTCTCTGAGCTAAAAGAACATATTCTAACCCAATGCAAAGAAACCAAGAACTTTGAAAAAAGGTTTGACAAAATGCTAAGGAGAATAATCAGCTTAAAGAATATAAATGAATTGATGGAGCTGAAAAACACAAGAACTTCATGAAGCAAACACAAGTTTCAACAGCCGAATCAACCAAGCAGAAGAAAGGATATCAGAGATTGAAGATCAATTCAATGAAATAAAACAAGAAGGCAAGATTAGAGAAAAAAAAGTAAAAAGAAATGAACAAAGCTTCCAAGAAATATGGGATTATGTGAAAAGACCTACTCTATGTTTGATAGGTGTACCTGAATCAAAACTCTATGTTTGATAGGTGTATGGAGAGAATGAATCCAAGCTGGAAAACGCTCTTCAGGATATTATCCAGGAGAACTTCCCCAACCTAGCAAGGCAGGCTGATATTCAAGTCCAGGAAATACAGAGAACATCACAAAGATATTCTTCAAGAAGAGCATCCCCAAGGCACATAATCGTCAGATTCACTAGGGTTGATATGAAGGAAAAAAATGATAAGGGCAGCTAGAGAGAAAGGTTGGGAAACCCACAAAGGGAAGCCCATCAGACTCAGCAGATCTCTCGGAAGAAATCCTACAAGCCAGAAGAGAGTGGAGTCAATATTCAACATCCTTAAAGAAAAGAACTCTTGACTTAGAATTTCATATCCAGCCAAACTAAGTTTCATAAGTGAAGGGGAAATAAAATCCTTTACAAACAAGCAATTGCTCAGAGATTTCATCACCACCAGGCCTGCCTCACAAGAGCTCCTGAAAGAAACACAAAACATAAAAAGAAACAACCAGTACCAGCCACTCCAAAAACGTACTAAATGGTAAAGAGCATTGACACAATAAAGAAACCGTATCAACTAATGGGCAAAACAACCAGCTAGCATCAAAATGGCAGAATCAATTTCACACATAACAATATTAACCTTAAATGTAAATGGGCTAAATGACCCAATCAAAAGACATAGACTGGCAAATTGAATAAAAAGTAAAAAACCATTGGTGTGGTGTGTCCAGGAAACCCATCTCACATGCAAGGATACACTCAGGCTCAAAATAAAGGGATGGAGGAAGATTTACCAAGCAAATGGAGAGCAAAAAAAAAAAAAAAAAAAAAAAAAAAAAAAAAAAAAAAAAAGCAGGAGTTGCAATCCTAGGCTCTGACAAAATAGATTTTAAACCAACTCAAAAGAGACAAAGAAAGGCATTATATAATGGTAAAAGGATCAATGCAACAAGAAGAGCTAGCAATCCTAAATATATATGCACCCAATACAGGAGCACCCAGATACATAAAGCAACCTACAAAGAGACTTAGACTCCCACACAATAATAGTGGGAGACTTTAACACTCTACTGTCACTATTAGACAGATCGATGAGACAGAAAATTAACAAGGATATCCAGGACTTGAACTCAGATCTGGACCAAGAAAACCTAATAGACATCTGCAGAACTCTCCACCCTAAATCCACAGAATATACATTCTTCTCAGCACCACATCACACCTACTCTAAAACTGACCACATAATTGGAAGCAAATCACTCCTCAGCAAATGCAAAAGAACAGAAATCATAAGCAGTCTCTCAGACCACAGTGTAATCAAATTAGAACTCAGGATTAAGAAACTAACTCAGAACCACACAACTTCATGGAAACTGAACAACTGGCTCTTGAATGTTGATTGGTTAAATAATGAAATGAATGCAGAAACAAAGATCTTCTTCAAAACCAATGGAACGAAGGTATGATGTACCAGAATCTCTGGGACACATTTAAAGCAGTGTCTAGAAGAAAATATATAGTAATAAATGCCCACATGAGAAGCAAGGAAAGTTCTAAAATCGACACCCTATTGTCAAAATTGAAAGAGCTAGAGGAGCAAGATCAAATAAACTCAAAAGCTAGCAGAAGACAGGAAATAACTGAGATCAGAGCAGAACTGAAGGAGATAGAGACACAAAAAATCCAGGAGCTTGTTTTTTGAAAAGATCAACAAAATAGAACACTAGGTGGATTAATGAAAAAGAAAAGAGAAGAATCAAATAGATGCAATAAAAAATGATAAAGGAGATATCACCATAGATTCCACAGAAATACAAACTACCATCAGAGATTACTACAAACAACTCTATGCACATAAACCAGTAAACCTGGAAGAAATGGATAAATTCCTGGACACTTGCACCCTCCCAAGCCTAAACCAGGAAGAAGTCAAAACCCTGAATAGACCAATAACAAGGGCTGAAGTTGAGGCAGCAATTAATAGCCTACCAACCAAAAGAAGCCCAGGTCCAGATGGGTTCACAGCTGAATTCTACCAGACATACAAAAAGGAGCTGGTACCACTCCTTCTGAGTGGTATTCTATTCTAACTATTCCAAACAATACAACAAGAGGGAATTCTTCCCAGATCATTTTATGAGACCAGCATCATCCTGATACCAAAACCTGGCAGAGACTCAACATGAAAAGAAAACTAAAGGCCAATATCCATGATGAACATAGATGCAAAAATCTTCAATAAAATACTGGCAAATCAATTTCAACAGCACATCAAAAGCTTATCCATCAGGATCAAATAGGTTTCATCCAGGGGAAGCAAGGCTGGTTCAACATATGCAAGTCTATAAATGTAATTCACCACATAAACAGAACCAAAGACAAAAAAATGCATGATTATCTCAATAGATGCAGAGAAGGCCTTTGACAAAATTCAATAGCCCTTTATGCTAAAAACTCTGAATAAACTAGATATTGATAGAATGTATCTCAAAATAATAAAAGCTATTTACAACAAACCCACAGCCAATATCATACCGAATGGGCAAAAACTGGAAGCACTCCCTTTGAAATCTGGCACTAGACAAGGATGCCTTCTCTTACCACTCCTATTCAATATAGTATTGGAAGTTCTAGCCAGAGCAATCAGGCAAGAAAAAGAAATAAACGGTATTCAAGTAGGAAAGGAGGAATTCAAATTGTCTTTATTTGCAGATGACATGATTGTATATTTAGAAGATCCCATCATCTCAGCCCAAAATCCCCTTAAACTGATAAACAACTTCAGTGAAGTCTCAGGATACAAAATCAATGTGCAGAAATCACAAGCATTCCTATACACCAATAACAGACTTAAAGAGAGCCAAATCAAGAACGAACTGCCATTCACAATTGCTACAAAGAGAATAAAATACCTAGGAATACAACTAACAAAGGATGTAAAGGACATCTTCAAGGAGAACGACAAACCACTGCTCAAGGAAATAAGAGAGGACACAAACAGATGGAAAAATATTCCATGCTCATGGTTAGGAAGAATCAATATTGTGAAAATGGTCATACTGCCCAAAGTAATTTATAGATTCAACACTATCCCCAGTCAAGCTACCTATGACCATCTTCATAGAACTGGAAAAAACCACCTTAAACTTCATATGGAACCAAAAGAGAGCCCACATAGCCAAGACAATTCTAAGCAAAAAGAACAAAGCTGAAGGCATCACACTATCTGACTTCAAACTATACTACAGTAATCAAAACAGCATGGTTCTTGTACTGAAACAGAGATATAGACCAATGGAACAGAACAGAGGCCTTGGAGGCAATACTACATATCTACAACCATCTGATCTTTGAAAAACCTGACAAAAACAAGCCATGGGGAAAGGATTC
The DNA here is from genome assembly GCF_048565385.1 of Saimiri boliviensis. Classification (NCBI taxonomy): domain Eukaryota; kingdom Metazoa; phylum Chordata; class Mammalia; order Primates; family Cebidae; genus Saimiri; species Saimiri boliviensis. The sequence goes on along the minus strand of NC_133449.1, from coordinate 8,057,634 downwards.
ACTGTTTAACAAATGTTGTTGGGAAAACTGACTAGCCATGTGCAGAAAGCAAAAACTGGACCCCTTCCTGACACCTTACACTAAAATTAACTCCAGATGGATTAAAGACTTAAACATAAGACCTAACACCATAAAAACCCTAGAAGAAAACCTAGGCAAAACCATTCAAGACATAGGCATAGGCAAGGACTTCATGACTAAGACACAAAAGGCATTGGCAACAAAAGCCAAAATAGACAAATGGGATCTAATTAAACTCCAGAGTTTCTGCACAGTAAAAGAAACAAACATTAGTGTGAACTGGCAACCAACAGAATGGGAAAAAATTTTTGCAATCTACCCATCTAACAAAGGGCTTATATCCAGAATCTATAAAGAACTAAAACAGATTTACAAGAAAAAAATAAACCCATTCAAAAGTGGGCGAAGAAAATGAACAGACACTTTTCAAAAGAAAACATATATGAAGCCAACAAACATGAAAAAAATGTTCATCATCACTGATCATTAGAGAAATGCAAATCAAAACCATATTGAGATACCATCTCATGCCAGTTAGAATGGCAATCATTAAAAAATCTAGAGAATACAGATGCTGGGGAGAATGTGGAGAAATAGGAACACTTTTACACTGTTCGTGGGAGTGTAAATTAGTTCAACCATTGTGGAAGACAGTGTGGCGATTCCTCAAGGACCTTGAAACAGAAATTCCATTTGACCCTGCAATCCCCATTACTGGGTATATATCCAAAGAATTATAAATCATTCTATTATAAAGACACAAGCACATGTATGTTCATTGCAGCACTGTTTACAATAGCAAAGACCTGGAAACAACCCAAATGCCCATTGGTGATAGACTGGACAAGGAAAATGTGGCACATATACAACATGGAATACTATGTGGTAATAAAAAGCAGTAAGTTTGTGTCATTTGTAGGGACATGGATGAACCTGGAGACCATCATTTTCAGCAAACTGACACAAGAACAGAAAATCAAACACTGCATTTTCTCACTCATAGGCGGGTATTGAACAATGAGACCACATGGACACAGGGAGGGGAGCATCATACACTGGGATCTGTTGTGGGGGGACTAGGGAAGGGACAGCATGGGGTAGGGAGTTACGGAGGGATAATATGGGGAGAAATGCCAAATATAGGTGACAGGGAGGGAGGCAGCAAACCTCATTCCCATGTATGTACCTATGCAGCAATCCTGCATGTTCAGCACTTGTACCCCAGAACCTAAAGTGCAATATATATTTTATATATATATAAATTATAATAATTTACCCCTTCCTCTCCATTCCCCATGAAAATAATAATAATAGTAATAATAATTGTATTAAGGTTTCTGTAGTTTGCCTTATGGACTTAGAAACACTTCATTTTATTTTAATTTAAAACTAGTATTAGAAATATAGCAAACCACAGAGCACTCTACTGTGGTATTCCTGCTAAGGCACTTAAAAAATACATTTAAATTTTAATTTTAATTTCTGGGGTACATGTGCAGGATGTGCAGGTTTGTTACATAGGTAATTGTGTGTCATGGTGGTTTGCTGCACCTATCAACCTATCACCTAGGTATTAAGGCCAGCATGCATTACCTATTTTTTCTAATGCTCTCCCTCCCACCATCCCACCCACCGATAGGCCCCAGCATGTGTTGTTCCCCTTCTTGTGTCCATGGGTTCTCATTGTTCAACTTCCACTTATAAGTGAGAACATATGGTATTTGGTTTTCTGTTCCTGTGTTAGTTTGCTGAGGATAATGGCTTCCAGCTCCATCCATGTCCCTGCAAAGGACATGATCTCATTCCTTTTTATGGCTGCATAGTATTCCATGGTGTATATGTACCACATTTTCTTTATCCAGTCTATTGTTGAGGCACTTTAGCAACAGTAATTCATCTAATGCTCATTGCAACCCTGTGAGATAGAGATGAGTCTCCCCCATTTTACAGATGGGAAGACTCAGGCCCCAGGGGTGAAAGGACGTGGGTAGGGTCAGGTGGCTGTTGCAGAGGTGGAGCAAGATTCCATTCTTGTGTTCCTCTGCAGCTGACGAGTGTAACTGTAACATGCCCTGGAGGATCACCTGGCAAATCACAGAGCACCTAGAGGACCAGGGACCACCCAGTGAACCAAGATCACCAGCAGGTCCCCATCACCTGTTGGGTCACCGAGTCCCAGCGCAGCGTCCTGCCGGTTAAATGTTCACTGGGTGTCTGTGGCCAGGATATTTACATTTTGTCAGGATCCTTCCCTCCCACATATACTAGAGTCCTTCCCTGCTCATTTCTGAGATTAAAGTTTCTGGAAAAATTAGAGTTCTATCAAGACAGATTGGGTGGAGACAAGAAGATGGAAGGTTTCCAGGGAATGAGAATGTTGGACAGGGTGATTCCCAACTTCTCCCACTGTTGTCTCTCTTCCAACAGAGCCAGCACAGGCTCCACAGTCACTGGCTCTGTAAGAACACTTGTTCCAGAGCCTCGCTTGGGGCCCTGTGTGCCAGGCCTGAGTTGGGCACCAAGGACATCCTAGGGTCACTAGGTGGGGGCCGTTCCTATAGGGCTTCATGTTGGGAGTTAGAGGTAAGATTTTCTTTATCATTCTCTCACCTAACAGTAGAGAAAAGAGTATGTACTGCTATTGGGAACCCTTGTGCCTTTTCTTTAAAACATGTTATTTATCTAAAGGTTGCAGTAAATGTCATTTGCTGTGTAAACCAGAGCTGGGGCCACGGGGTGGACTTGCTGGAGGGTATACCGTGGGACGGTTCGGTGAGTCGTCACCTGCAGGGGTGGGTGTGGGGTGTGTGGGGCAAGAATGTGCAGGGGCGGGGAGTGGGGGGGTGCAGGGGCAGGCCTGCACAGCTGGCACTGCCTTTGCTCAGAGGCCTCTCTGTCTGCACAGATGTTCCCGTGGCCTGCATCGTCATGGTTTGTGGCCAGCTCTGCTCTTGATGCATCATTTATGGGCCACCAGGATTCCAGGGCCACATGGCGGCCTGCCTGTCTCCCAGCCAGAGCCTCAGCTGTCTGAGGCATTTATGACAACTGTATTGCCACAAGCAAGCCAGCTTTGCACTGTCGCTTAGAGTGCTCGTGATGGCTCCTCTAGCATCCCCATCTTTCCCTTTGTTTGTTTCAACAGTCACTCACTTATTTCTCTTGAATCTGTAAACCTTGGTGAACTGGCAGCTGACTATATCTGAATATTCTCTACCCCGGTTGCTGGGGCCAGGATGCCATCCGTCTCAGTGTTTACTGAATACCTGTTTCATGCCAGGGGTGGTGTTTTGTGCTTTACATAATTATTTCATTCCATCCTCACAACAACCCTCTGAGGAATGCAGAACTCGACTCACTTTTACAGATGAGGAAATCAAGGTCAGCAGAGACTGTAACTTAGGTCTGGCCACACAGCTGGTAGCACAGCAGCAGAATGAGGCTTCTCAGAAACCCAGAGCAGCTGGCTCTAAAGGAATCAGATAAACAAACGAACAAATGAATGCGTTCACAGTCTCATGGCTGCTGGTGGTGGCGCTGGTCGTTACCTGGAGATGGTCCCTGCCTGGGTCCCTTGGTGGGTGCTCTCAAGGCCACCCATGGCTGGGAAGAAAGCAAGGTGCATTACAGAACCGAAGTCAAACTCTAACAGGTACGTAAGTTCGTTTCTCCAACCAGCAGCTCTTTGTTTTTGCTTTTTTTCCCCCCCAGCCGTGTAAATATTACCTTGTCTGATTCAAGCCACTGGGAACCAGGCACTCAAAGGTGTCCCAGGAGAGCTCGAAGAATCCTGGGCCTGGCCTTGCTCAGTGGAGCAGAAGCCACAGATCCTCCCTGTTGTTGACTCTTCCATGTCTGGTACCCACGGCCTGCAGTAGGTGCTCAGAAGATAGTCCCTCAATGATGACGTTCATGAAAATCCAAGCTGGCCTCTCTCCTGGCCCCAGTGAAAGTGCTCTTACAGCGAAAGTGGCTGGGGGTGGGGCCCTTGGCCAGTGGGGCTTGGAAGTGGAAGCAGTGGGGGGTAATGCTGCCCCTGGCCAGCAGGCTTATTATGCTGCTTCCATTTCCCTGGCACCACACTCCCCTGCCTCCTTGCACTGTGCTATGTCCAAGCATTTATTTTCAGAAAAAGGATCCCTGTGAGATGCACCTGAGTCTGTGAAGTTGGCAGACAGGGAAAGTGAAGGGAGAACTGAAAATGGGGATACAGGAACACGCCTGATGCTCACTGCTGGGTCCCAAAAGGGGAAAATGATGACATCGGGTTGGTCTTCAACGAACAGGTGTTTAATTCCCCTTTCGTGCCAGAGGGGGTGACCCCATGGGTAGCTTGGAGGCTTTTTCAGATGCTAGTAAGAGCTATGGACACTCTTGTAGAAAAAGGAGCATGCATACACAGTTTTAGGAGCACCAAAACCCCCCGGCTCCATCTGGTTTTAGAAACTGCATTCGAAAGAAGAAAAGGGGTTGTCACCTGCAGGCAGTGCAAGATGAATAACACCAAAGGCATCCAACAAAGTCAACTTGTTGTCTTTTAAATATTTGTCTCATTTAATGAAATTATAACATTTACCATTAAAAATGACCCAAGAATGCCAATGCTTTCTATGAATCTGTCAATTCTTTATCCATTTGACAGAACAAAAGGTGCTTAGGAAAATAATTCTATACATAAAGAACATGAGAAGCCAGGAAAAGGTCTCTTTTGTGTGTAGGTGGGATTATTGCAGAGAGAGACAAAATTCTTTTAGCATCATGAAAGAGGTTTTCACCTTTATTAAATTTCTTTAAACTGTTCCAGAAACCTCCCTGGTATCGCTGCTAAAATTGTCATAAAGAACTACCCCCTAGTACTTACTGCTGTGCCGAGACTTTCACATGCGCAATCTAGATTCTTTGAAGCTCCCATAAGTAACTTGAGGCTCAGGGGTTGACTTGCCCAAGCCAGGATTTGAACATGGAACTTCCTGATATGAAGTTGGCAGACAGGGAGCGAACTATCTGCCTGTCCTATCATCCTAGTGGTATTTTTTTAATCGACATGTAATAACTGTACCTATTTATGGGGTACAGAGTGATATTTTGATACATGGATCCAACGGGTAATGATCAATTCAGGGACATTAACATAGCCAACACCTCAAACATCTATCATTTTCTTGTGTTGGGAACATTCAAAATCTTCTCTTCTAGCTGTTTGAAAATATACGATCAATTATTGTTAAGTAGCCTTTGGCATTTTTCAATTGAATTAAGTTGCTTGTGAGCCTTTCAGGCAGCAGGAGGCAGACAGGAAGCAGAGCCTGTGGCCCCGTCTCGGGACTAGGAGCTGGGTCTTGCATTGAAGGGGCGCCAGGGCTGCTGGGGGCGGGGACTTTGCAGGGAGAGCAGGGACTGACCCTTGCAGGGGCATTGGCTCGGCAGCAGCCGCCCTCCCACGCCTGCCTTCCCTTCTGGGAGGCTCCTGTGGTCAGCTGTGGCCCGAGATCCGGGCAGTGGGCGGGCCTGCGGGAATGCCGGCTGTGTGAGCACACCTGTGCTGTCCTCCCAGCTGTGTGCTAAACAACAGGGCTGCTGTCAGCCATGGCCAAGCATTGCACGCCACCCACCCACTCTCCATGGCTCTGTCACATCTGCTGGCACCCCCATCTGGGTTGAACTGCTTTACTTTATTTATTTTTATTTAAAAAGGGACACCAGAATTCTTTATGTCTGGGAATGAGCCAAACTGGCCCGGTGTTGAGTGCAGAAATATTCCATCTTCCTTCTGTGCCCAGAATTATTTTTGTTTTCTTCGATACCCAACCTAGATACGGCTACAGCAAGGAAATTGGTTGATTTTCGAAACCAAAACTCCTTTCCTGTTTATCTGTGTTGAAAAAAAAAAAATCCACCATCGTTGATCACGGGGCCAGTTTATCTCTGTGGGTGGTGTTCGATCCGTTTGCTTTTTCATCTGGTGCCGGCTCCTAATATCGTACCAGGGGAAGCAGCCATTACATTTTGGAGCCAAGAGGAGCTAATTGATACTGTTACTATAATTAACGCTAATCCTGACTCAGGAGGGACCTGGTGGTGGAAAGCCTTTGAGACCTTTGGCCTCAGCTCCATCTGAGCAGGAATCCCAGCCTGGTCACCTCTGAGTTAGGGGGCCACGGGGAGTCTCACAGGACTTCATTGTCCATCATGTGAAGTGCTGTGGGCAGACACGGTGGGTGTGCAGACACAGGGTGCTGGTGGCCCTTCCTGATGCTCCGTCCATCTCACGTGCTCACCGGCTGGCTGTGTTTCCTTGTCCACCAGGACAGAAGCTCATGAAGGCAGGGGCTCCTGCCAGTTTTGTTCATTGCACTATCTTTAGAGTGTGGCCTGGCACAGAAGGAGATACTTCAAGCATTTGTTACATAAAGGAATGAATGAGTGAATGACCGAACAGCGGGGATATTTTGGATGTCAGACTTTTCAAGTGATGTTCCTTTCGTGATCAAGGCAAAGGGAATGCCTTAGAACAGATGCCCTGCGGACCAGAAGGGAATATCCAGGTTTTAGGAGAATTTTGCACCCGGAGGCTATGAGGTTCAGGACAGCAGAGTGTGGAAGGTGCTGGAAGGAGGCTGAGTAAAAGGACATAGTCCCTGAACATGTGCAGGTCCCCAGAGTGAGTTCAAATGGGGCCCACATGGTAAAGATCTCCAAATTTTAAAAATTACACATTTTGCTTACACATTGCTGAGTAAAATGGTTTCTCTCCTACTACCTTGACCTTGATGGCTAGGTTCAAATTTGGAATTCAGACTCCTTGAGACTTCGGGCCAGCAGAAGGCCTTGGAGGAAGCTGGCTTCCAGCCCCTGCTGCCCTCGTGCTCTTCCCTGCCAGGTTCTCCACCCACAGGGGTGGGCCTTGGGCTTCCCCAGGCTTTGGGATGTCCAGGAGATCAGACTTGTGTCCTGGAAGTAAGTCTGGTGACATCTGGGCCGGGAATTCTGGAGGCTTGAGTACAAGGCGTGGGTAGGGTCAGGTCCTCTTGGGAGGGCTCTCGCCCTGCCCCATAGACTCTCCTGTCCCTCTCTTCGTGATAGGAGTTCCAGACCTAGGACAGGGGCCCCCTTGTCCCATCAAAGGGCTGTGCTGGTTCAGGGAATACCCTTCCCCTTATGGGCTGTGACAAACAAAATCATCTTAAGGGGAAGCCCCTCTCGTCGTGGGGCAGGAAGCAGGCTGCACAGGGCAATGTCTGCTTCCCTCTGATATGAAGGGTAGGGCTTGCACTGAGCTAGGACAGCCATGCCTTGCCCTGCCCTCAGGCCCATGGTCCTGGTGGATGAGCAGGGGCATGCAGGGCAGTCCTGCAGGGCAGTAGGGTTTCCATCAGCAAAGCCCCGTGATCCTCACAGTAGCTCCAGGAGTCAGACGAGCCTGGAGCCTCACCCTACTTTACAGGCGAGGAGACAGAGGCTCGAGAGGCTGGCAGGGCCAGGCTAGGACTGCTTTTGCAGAGAAGAGGTTCAAGGCCTCATCCAAGGGTATGCAGCTAGCAGGAGGCCGGGTGGGTCATGAATTGGCAACTTCTCATTCCAAGTTCAGGAGCCTCCTTCCGACACCAGTCCTCGGTAAGAGTGGCCCTCCCCAGGCCAGTGGGCAACATGGTTCCTGCTTGGCCCTGGGGGTGGCCTGGGCTCTGGTCCCTCAGTCTTAAGAGTAAGGACAGCTACATGTGCTGCCCTGGCTGGTCTGACTCCATGGCTCTGGGTGCCCAGGAGGCTCTGCTGTTCTTGGATGGAACCCCTCCGAGACCCCAGACTTGTGAGTTAGCCCAGGACTGCAGCCTCCTGTGCCTGGCCTGTGACTTCTCAGAGGGACTCCACGTCCTGTTTCAGAACAATTTTAAGGCCCTTCTTGGGTTCTTGAGTTCTCTGGGCCTCACTCGTCTCCAGGAGCCTCGGGCTCTTACTTGTGAAGCACCCAGGTGGCTGCTACCCTCCTGTGCCCCCTTATTCCCTGGGAGGTGAGGACAGACTCTGCATGGCCACCCTCATACTCTGTTGGATGAGGCTGCACTAGGCCTGGGGGCCTCTGACCCCTGCCCCTCCCAGGCAGGGTGAAATGCCTCAGAGGGGATCTGTGTCTTCTATAGCTACCTGGAGAAGCCAGGTGACCCCCTGTGAAGTATGGGTGTCACTGCCTGGGGGGTAACTGTGACTAACAGGAGGCAGGAGATGAGGGAGCTGGCAGACCACTTCCTCCTCTGGCCCCTGGGCAGGCTGCTTTAGGGTGGGTCTCTGTGCAGCCTGTTTCCAGGGGTCCCATGTGGCCCAGGGACCCTTAAATCTCTTGGTGGCTTGGGAAGCAGTGATGATGTGGTCACACACGACCTTGCGTTTGCTTTCAATCCTTCCCTTTCCTCTTACTGTTTCTGCCAGGGGATTGTATCTTTCAATAAAACACTAGCATTGAAGGCAGCCTCAGTTACTGCTTTGCAGGGAATCTGGGCTGAGTCCAGTCTGCAGGTGGCTGCTGCCACCTGGGTTTTCTTGTTCTGCAGAAACCTTCTCCACTTCGCTCTTGCTCCTGTACTTTTTCCCCCCAGTGTTCATAAGCATTTGCTAATTTTTCTTCTATTCTGACTTTCCTGGTGAAAAACAACAATAGTGAGCCATGGAATGAGATCCTCAAATGGAAACCCTGAGCCTCACTAGCTTCCTTGGAAGGGCTGGATATGTCCTAGTGCTTTAGACAGTGACCTGTGTTGCACTGTCTGTGTTTGCATCAGAGAGTACTTACTGTGTGACCTTGGGGAAGCTACTTAATCCGTCTGGGCTTTAGAATCATCTCCTAGAAAATGTGGATATTGACAATATTTGCACGATAGGATTGTTGAGCAGAGTAAATGAAATAAGAGTGAAGGAGAGAAGATCAAAGCCAAACACAGTAAGTGTGCAATAAATGTCAGCTATCATTTGGAGCTACTCAGTGAAAGTCTATCCTCCTTGAGTTAATTTCTCTTGAAATATTTAATAATTGTTTCCATTTATTATCTTCCATGTGCCCATAACTGTGCCCAAGCTCTTCCACTTGTCTCTTCGGCACTTAGCAGTGAGGAAACTGAAGCCTAAGGTCCCCTGGATGGCAAGTGACTTGAGTTAGAAGCTGTCCCCAGGTATGCCTGATGCCAAAGCCACTCCAGCTCTTTCCACTCCATGACACTGAAACAGGTTTTCATTCTTTTCTTTCTCCCAGGAACGTGTCCCCATCTTTTCACCGTGGCACTTCCAGAGCTGACCTTTGAAGTACAAAGAGAAAGACCAGATGTTGGGCCATAGCAGAGGGCTTCCACCAAAGAAGGGGTTTGAGGGTGAAGCAGGTGAAGAGGCAAGCTCTAGGCAGGGGCGTCCAGCACAGCAGGCCTCTCTTGATGGGCACACCATTGCCGTAAAGTTGACAGAGTTTGGCTTCGCTTGAAGAACAGCCTGACTTTGGGAGGCATTTCCACCGAGTCCAGGACCCCAGGGGACCTGGTTCTCACCATCCATGCAACGCCACAGCCACTTTCCAGGTCAGGAGGGTAGCTGACGTCCTGCACTGGGACATTTTGATGAGCTATGTCTGTCAGACATCCCCCTCACTGTATGACACAGAACACTTCTCTCTGAGAGCAGGGCAGTGTGTTTCGATAGTCCCTGGTAAATGTGAACAGCCGGGAGAAAAGCAGCTTTAAGTGGGTCAAATTAACCTCTTCTGACGGATACAGAATTGAGCTTCATCATTTACTCCCCATGAGGGAAAGATGGCTATGGCCTTAAGCAGTGGAAGCAGAGCTGTTATTATTTTTGTTGATGCAGAAAAGGACTTCTTTCTCCACTTTGAATATGTTGTCATCTTGGGTGAGCCATGAAGACCATGTCAGGTTGTGATCACCACTGTTGGCTTTTTTGGGAGAGCACTGGCTGGTTCCATCCACTACTTTGGGGTGACAGGAAGGGAAAAACCAGGGTTTACCAGACAGGTGTCAGGATTAAGATACACTTTCACTTTGAAGCACTTTTCAGTCACTAACTACGTGCTCACCCCTAATTCTTCTCCAGGTTGAGGTTGGCCATGGTCTCCCCATGCCTCCCCTGCCTCTTCTTTGAGTCTCAAGGAACATGCTCTCACTGGCAGATATAATAACATCTTGTGCCTTACATATATTTTGAAACCTTACTGGGGTTGCTTGTCTGACTCACCCCTCCAGTAGCTTAGTGAGATTAATGACTCTTTCTAAACTGTGATAACCAAGAGATACTTTCCAGGCAGATGTGGATGGAGCTTTAAGGGCTGTGAGGCAGGATGACAAGATCCTGGGTGTTTCAGGATTTACAAAGAAACTTTTGATTTTCTTTTTAGAGGAAATATAGAAGGGCTTTATCAGCGTAGGTAGCACTATAGAGCTGAGTGAAATGTAAATGAAATTCCCAGTTTTCACTTTCTGCTTCATTTGATATTTGTGGGTTTTAGAAGTAGGATCAGCTGGATTCATCTCCAGAAAACTCCATGTGACAGCGGAGCTCCTTCCATTTGTTAAAAAGCGTGCCTTTGTGTGAAGGGGAAATGTTTTGAAGGCAGATCTAGATGTGAATTTTGGTTCAGTTAACAGTGGGACCCTAGGCAAGCTAATGTCTGAGCTTAGATGTCCTCATCTGTAAAAGGAGGATAATAATGGATACCTCAAAGAGTTGTAAAGATCAGAAGTAAAATACGTGCAAAGGAGTAGAGAGGGCTGTTTCAAGTCACTTACTTCAACATAGGGCTGTGGGCCAGGAGAGAGTGAAAACAAAGCCCCTGGATAGTGAGTGTTGAGGGTGCTCCATGAAGGCGAGCTGTGTCTGTACATTTACGTAGAAGGGAAAGTGAAGGAGCAAATGTGGGCAGCAGCTGTCAGTGGCACACCACTAACCCAAGAGCCAGAAACAAGATAAGAGCCTTGCAGGGGTCCTTAACTGACTGCTAGGTTCTGATGGTTCAGAGAGAAAAAGCATGTGGTGGCTGGCTTCTGAAGGAGGCTGGCAGGCTGAGCAGATCTGATCACCTAGAGACTGGAAGTGCTTTCTGGATAAGTACGTACCTCTCTGCTACTGGATCTCCTAACCCAGAACTGAGCATCACAGATGAAAGATAGCCTGTTGGTTTTCTTTCTTAGCTGATTATTTTGCTCTCTGTCAAGTTTAAAACTAAAGTGAAGATGTGGACTGTAGTAAGAGCTGCCAGTGTCATTCTTGGCTCTTCCGAAGTGTGGCAGTGCAGCCACTGGATCTGAGCTTCCGCACAGGCAGGTGAGGGTTCGACTGGGTGATGCTTTCAGCATCTTTCTGCTTTGGGAGTTGACTTGTCTGTGATCCTAGGGCTGTCTCTCACTTCACTGACACCCACTTACCAAAGTCCTTCTATTCAAACACATCCATTTGAAACCTTGTTACTAAGCAATTGCCAAAGTGAAGGCATTAGCATCAATTCACACACAAATTTGAAAAATATAAATAAATCCAAAGAAATTGGAAGGGAAGAATTCATTCATCTTTTCTCTAATAGCCTTAGAGACCAAATAAGGGATTCCTAGTTTTCTTCTGTTGGGTTCAGAACCTGGCTAATGCCAAACACATACAATATTTGATGAAGTAAATGAAGATTTCCATTTTCCTGCAAGCTGAAGCTAAGAATAGCCATTTCAGAGTTGAACATAGACTTATGATAAGCAGAATCATGGATCTTTCAAAATTTGGACTAGATTTCAAACAATAAAAATCCAAAAAATTCAAAGTAAAATTTCCTAAAATTTGCTCATGGCTTTCAACTCTTCTGGTACTTTCACAAAGATGATCTTACTGCATTTTCTCTTTTATAATCTCTTCCACTTACCTCATGAAGTTAACAGACCAGGATTTATACCCATTTTATAGAATGTGGGTTCCTATAGTTAACACACACACACACACACACACACACACACACACACACACATACACGTCTATTTTATTCCCGATTTTATCTGCAGTGGTTAGCATAATAAACATGAACATGAACATGAAAAGAACTTAAAAGCATATGAGTGACTGACTTATCAAATGAATGATTAAAAAACTGAAGTACACATGAAAACTTAAGTGACGTACCCAATATAATTTTGTACCAGTGCCAAGATTTTAATGAAAGAGACAAAAATGCTGTCCTCTTCAGAAATCAAAGCTCAGAAGATTCCATGATCCTACTGCAACAGTTGTCAGTTTAACAGAACAGTTAGAGTTCTGCCATTGTATTCGTCTACTATTGCCCTGATAATGCTGTGTAACAAACACATTTGAATTCTCAGTGTCTCATAATGAATATTTATGTTTCTTAGCTAGCTGTGCATCTGTGGTTTGGCTGAGGTTCTGATGATCTTATTGGGCTTGGATAGGCCTGGTTCCAAGCTCAGTTCAGGCTCAGGGTTGCTCCAGGGGGCTTATTTTGGGCCCACACTAAAGGGGAAGGGGCTATCTGGGCCATATTCTTCTCATGCTGGATCACAGAAGTGCAATAGGACAAACCAGCCATGAGAGCACATTTAAAACCTTTGCTCCTATCATGTTTGTTTACATTTCCTTGGCCAGAGTGAGACAATGACCAATCCCCCCAAGAGTCAGTGGGACAGCAAAGTGTGTTCTATTCCAAGGACAGTGGGAGGGACTGTTTGCTAAATAACAATTCAATTTATCACCACCAGCCTGAAGAGAAGGAATTTAATTGACAAATTCTTAAGCTCTCTGACAGCATTGTGATTCTTTAGTTCTTGTATAACACATTAAAGGGAGCTTAGTACTTTGCCAGTGGAAATTGTCTAGTCATACCCTGATCAGAATTCAAGGCCAAGCAGGGACCATTATTTGAGCTGTGGATTCTGTTGCTTGGTATTCACACATCCCTAATCATCTTGGAAACTATAATGTTTTCTAACAGCTGTAAAGACAAGAGATTCTAACATTACAAACTATACATAGTATCCACGAAATTGCATTGAATAATGTAATGATGTGTTCCGCTGTCATTAACACATTATGAATACCTAATTTGAGAGGTTAATGAAATTGACAAACATGAACACTGTGGGTATCATCAATACCACTTAATGACAAACCTCTTGTTTTCATTTACAGAATCATCTGAAATGAGAAGATTCCATCTTTCTAGCTACATTTTCTTGGTCATAAATTAAGAACAGTGCACAATATGTTTTGTTTTAATGTGGAATGCGAGGTTAGAAAGTATTTTACATTGCAGGTTTATGTAGCAATAATATTTAGAATAAATAAATTCGTGATTATTTGACACGACCATTTGTAGTTTTTTTTCTGAAAAGAATTGAACTTGCTGAGGGTAAATATATTTTAGTTGGACAGATTGAAGAAGAAAGTGTCAGGACCAAGGAAAACTGCCCAGAGGAAAATAATTCTTAACAGTATGTTGTATTCCTAGTGAAGGAGCCCCATCCAGTCTGTACTAAACAGTCTGTAGTTTTTCATCTTAAAACTCAGAAGCATGATATGAGGAGGCTATTTTCTTTCTCTCCATATCACTGGTTAAGCTTTTTGTTTAACCAGTTGTATTTCAAAGCAGTTCAACCTGTATCAATAGATAAATGAATATCAGTAAAACTCAACCACATTGGTGGGGGCCTGTGTTATTTTCATCTCCAATGTAATATTTCTAAAAGAATGGATATAATCTATGTTAACATTTTCATACATAATAAAAAATGTAAATACATTTTTTCTTGAGTGTTTTCTGTCCCATAAATACTAATAATAGAGAAATAGTAATAGGGAGGCCTTTTATATTGGAGAAAACACATTATATACATGATTGGATTTGACCTTTTTAGAAAATGAGTGAAGTTACAGAGAAGACTTTGTGATTCCATCTTGCCAATGATGAAATGAGGTCTAGAGAGGAAAAGGGACTTGCCCAAGGTATAATGACCTCGGAGTGGCAAGGTCATGGTGTGGTAGCCCTGTGCTTTTCTCATTACACTCCACAGCTTCTCCACCACCAGCCTTCCAGAAGTCATGGCTTTCCATTAACCATTGTAGTGACACATCATTCTCATTAAAAGCAATTATCTTTTCTGATTATCAAAATAACAAGTAGACATTGTAGAAAATTTGGAAATTTAGAAGAGTGTATGAAAGAAAGTGATAACCACTCTACTTCTGGAATTTAACCGTGCAGAAATAACACATTAACTTTTAACTCTTTCTCTCTCTCTGTGTGTGTGTGTGTGTGCACGCACGTGTGTGTGCATGTGTGGGTGCCTGTGTGCTATATACATAATTATCAGGTATTCTTGGCAGTTTTCACATATTCAGTCAATGCTATGAAGTCGATACTATTATTATTTCTATTTCATGGAATAAAAAAAATTGAGGCTCAGAAAGTCTATGTAACTTGCCCAAGGTCATGTTAGCAGGCCTTTCTTCATGTAAAATATGACTCAGCCTCTCCACGGACTCTGAATCTAAGTGCACATGTGCTCCATTTGAAACTTTTAAGGTAAGCATCAAAAAAGGTGTAATTCCCTCTGTATATTACTGTAAATGAAGTTTCTTGTCTTTGACAGCTTCAGACCTCCAAAGATGACTTTACTTCCCCATTCAAGGATTAAAAGAAAGTCATATACTTCTGTGTGAGGCTACCATAATTGGCCTCTGCTCCACTCCTGGGGGCAAGCACTGTACCAGGATAAGTCTGTGATGAACGATGTGATGTTAATGAGGACCAATAGACCAATGCTAAGGGATTCTGAAGGAATAGCCTTTATCAAATGGGTAATAGAAAAGAGAGATCCCAATTCAGTGCTGGAAATCACTTGGAATTTTTGCAATCTTGTCCCGTTTTTCAAATCTCCATACTTGGTAGTCTTTTAGAGACATATGTTACAAATTTGCATCTCCATGAAAATCTCATGGAGATCTTATTAAAATACAGGTTCTGACTCATTGGTTTGGGTGGGACCTACTGGGTTGTGAGCTTCTAACTAACTAGCAGGTGGGGCTGACCCTGCCAGTCCTTGAGGTGGCCTAGTTCTTCAAGAAACAAGAGTCTGAAGCACCCCCTCTTGAAATAGTAGAAATACCATTGCTTGGCTGCCACTGTAGCCATTTGGAAACTTTAATTAAGTAAATTATTTATTATTGCCACAGAACTCTTTCTTTAAATGAAATCTTGAGGGTTACTTGGGTGTGAAGATGAGCCCTATGGTTGGGGACTTGCCTTGCACCTGTGTTTGCACAGCAAGACTCCTGTTTCTAATTAGTCTATGTGTTCATTTGTGGTGATTTGGTAGGAGATTGTGTAAGTCCAGAGAGGGCAAGGCTAAAGGCCACCTCAAAGCCCTTCTGTGACCCTATTCTCTGTTACTGCTTTCATGGAATCCCAAGACAGAAAGAAAGGTTGCTCTGTTTGAAGAATATTTGGGAGCCCCAAGACCTGCCGCTATGCCCACCTCTCATTTTCCCACCCACAGAAATGGTCCCTGAAGTATCCCATGGAAGGAGAGGTGCTGGTGGGTCAACCTGATGCCTCCTGGGTTTCAGCTCAGCTTCGCCACATGTTATCCATGTGACCTTGGTCAATCGATGGAATCATTCATGGGATTCCAGAGAAAGTTAAAAAGATAAAGTATCGAAAACACTCAACAGAGTGGCAGGTCCATATTAAGAATTCAACACGTGTGAGCTATTACCATGGCTCTTCAGATTATTATTATTGCTGTTGTTAGTTCAGGGTCTCTATGGAAAGCCTGTTTGAAAGCCTTCAGTGTAGTAGCAAGAATGCAAGATGTTTAGTCAGAGGACATGGTCTCAAGTACTGGTGGCCTAAACAAGTAGTTCATGTGAGGTTGCAGAACCCTATTAATTGCATCTATAAAATGGGGATGTTAGCAGCTACCCTCAGAGTTGTTGAAGGATTAAAAAGCCCATCAAAAAAATAAAGTATCCTCTAGTCAGTTGTTGGTTTCTAAACAGATGAAATTCCTAAAGATTCACTGTTTACTCTGAAATATTAAACATTGTATTGGTTCCCAATTTATGTGAATGACATAGATCTATTTTTGAATGACATAGATCTATTTCCCAGAATGATTGCAACATCCTTCAGGAATCTTTAAAGGCAGGTTTTAGCAACTTAAGGAATGATTCCGCCTCCACTATGTAAGCCTGGAGACAGGTATATGCTTGGGCAGGTTCATGGAGGGGTTCAGCTTTTCTTGTGACGAACTTGGCTATCTCTACCACTGTGTGTCCCTCTGGCTGGCTACCTCATGGGAATATCTCAGTAACAAAGCAGGAACCTTCCTTCTGTTCTCTGGTCTTGAATTTTTCCTACCCACAGGCTTTGTCATTTTAATATTGTCTCCTTCTTTCTAATGTTTTCAAAAGCTCTTCTAGCTCACGAAAGAGAGAGTTTCTACCACAAAAAACCTACATGAAGAGGCAGGGGTGGACTGTCACCCTTTGACTGGCAGTGGAAAATCAGAATGTCGGAAAAGGCAGAATTTTAGAATCTAAGAATTCAGGGAAAATCAGGACACTCTTATGTCAAAAGCTTCATTGCTACCTCCAGAAATATTTCAGCACAGTGTGTAGAATTAGGTGTTTCACAGAGCAGGTTAAAAACAAATAATCTTTAGTGTTTTTGGAGAGTGTTTTTTGTCTATGAAAGCAGCCAAACTTTTTCATTCAACACAGTCTCAAAGATAAACCCAATATGATAAATTAATCAGATACTCTTGCTCTGGCTGAGGTTGTAGGGAAGGGGGGATGCTTGAAAAGGATGCTGGATGCCCCAAGCCTGTCCCTAAAAGGAACCCCTGGAGCCCTGGATGCTTCCACTGAGTAGTATAACTGAAGACTCTGCAGATTTCCAAGAAAACAGCATGAGTATTGAGACGTGAGGCCCTTGTAGACTAGTGGTTTCTAGAGTCCACCTAAATTGATACTATTCTTGTCGTAAATCAGCATCCATCCTGCCAATCTGAGCAGGTCCAGCAGGTAGCACTCAGTCTTTTTTTTTTTTTTTTTTTTTTTTCCAGACAGGGTCTTGCTCTGTTGCCCAGGCAGGATTGCAGTGGCAGATCACAGCTCATGATAACCTCCACTTCCTGGGCTCGAGTGATCCTCCCTCCTCAGCCTCCTGAGTAGCTGGGACTATAGGCATGCACCACCATGATTGGCTAATTATTGTATTTTTGGTAGAGAAAGGGTTTCACCCTGTTGCCAAGGCTGGTCTTGAACTCCTGGGCTCAAGTGATCCACCCACCTCAGCCTCTCAAAAGTGCTGGGATTACAGGTGTGAGCCACTGTGCCTAGCCTGCCCTGAGTCTTTGGAGACATTCTTATCTGGGCTCATTCCTTCTGGTCAAGGTCACCCTTCCTGACTTGCATTCTTGAAAATGTCCCAACTGCATATCATCATGGGTTTGATAGTCTCATCTCTGATCTAGGAAGGTATTCCTTTTAATTTGTTCCCATTTTTGGTATCAGTAAACTCCACCCTTCTTGCCCTAGGTTCTGTTAGGTGTTTGGGTGTGCACAATAAGAGCTCTGGAGAATACCAGTTCAGGAGACTGATCCAGTTCTGAGCCTTACAAAATCTGGAGGTAGAAGAGATAAGGAGTCAGAATTGCTTTACAACATCCCAGGAAAATGTTCATCCAACTCCTGTCTGAAATATTCAGTGATGGGAAGCTTACTGTTCATGCGGCTACCTGCTCTTCTTGGTTGTCTGTCGTTTGAGGCCACACGTTTCCTCTTGTCCTTCAGGCTCTCAAAGTTCACTTCATAACCAGTGTCCAGTGATGTTACCCCTCTTGGCCTCATGGTCTTCATTGATCACGTGGTGAGAGGAATGCTGGATCAATTAGCATGTGTGAAACACCCTGAATGCTCATTCTCATTAGTGTCAGTCAGGTTGCTGCTGTGGTTGTCGCTATTAGGATAATTGTCACGGCCATTCTTTCACCTTCTCCCTGGCTCCTTTGGCACTGCTTGGCTTCCTTAGATTACTTGCTGGTTCTCAGACGCACCATGCACCCACACAGCTCCCTGATCCTATAGTTGCTCCCCTGCAGGATGCCCAGGGCACCCTCCTTCCCAGCATTTCTGCTCTCACCATGCTCCCTCTCTCCTGAAGACCTTGACTCACCCTCTGGAGCTCAGCTGCAACACAGGTTCCCTCAGGACACCCCTAACCTCATGTGGGAGCCTGATGCCTGGGGCACAGGGCCAGCTTCTGCTACTAGCAACTCTCACATATTGAAAAATGTACTCACCTTCCCTAAGCCTCTATGTTCTTATTCTTTAAACAGAGATAATGTGTTTGCTGTAGATTGTTGTAAATATTAAATGAAATGAGATATTTAAGTTGTATGTTGGATAACAGGCATCTTACTTGCATCAGCTATTCCCTCTTTCAAACACATTTTTCTACTCAATCCTCACAGCAGCCTGGGGGGCAGGGATCTTTCCTTTATAGGTGAAAACACTTAGCTTCGAGAGTGGCAGGTCCAAGGCTACCCGGTTCCTAAGGGCTTCATTCAAACTTGAACATAGGACTTTGGAATTTACATCTTCTGTGTTATCCACTAAAAATTTGCAAAATTATAGCTGGCCAATCTGGTAAGTTCTCAAAAAAAAAATCCTCAAATTAAATCAATTAGATCAAACAGAACTCTGTGAGATTTTTAATTCTTATTTATTTACTTGCATTTATGTTGGGTTTTGATTGCAAGATTCTCCAGAGAAATCAATTAAAATTTTATTATGAAGTGTTACGGTTTGGCTCTGTGTTCCCACTCAAATCTCATCCCAATTGTAATCCCCACATGTCGAGGGAGGGGCCAGGTGGGAGGTGATTGAATCATGTGGGCGGTTTCCTCCATACTGTTCTCATAGTGAGGGGGTTCTCACGAGATCTGATGGTTTATTTATTTATTCATTCATTTATTTATTTGAGACAGAGTCTCAGTCTGTCAACCAGGCTGGAGTGCAGTGGCACGATCTTGGCTCACTGCAATCTCTACCTCCCGGGTTCAGGCAATTCTCCTGCCTCAGCCTCCCAAGTAGCTGGGATCACAGGCATGTGCCACCATGCCTGGCTAATTTTTTGTATTTTTATAGAGATGGTGTTTCACCGTGTTAGCCAGGATGATCTCTACCTTCTGACCTTGTGATCTGCCTGCCTCAGCCTCCCCAAGTGCTGTGATTACAGGAAGGAGCCACCATGCCCAGCCCTGATGTTTTTAAAGTGGCAGTTCCCCCTGCTCACTCCCTCTTTCTCTTGCTGCCATGTAAGACATGCCTTGCTTCCCCTTCTGCCATGATGGTAAATTTCCTGAGGTCTCCCCAGCCAAGTGGAAATGTGAATCAATTAAACCTCTTTTGTTTATCAATTACCCAGTCTCAGGCATTTCTGTATAGTAGTGTGAAAACAGACTAATACGTCAAAGAATAGATGGATATAGAAAAGAAGTTGCTTTCTTGTCGCTGGGCACCAAAATGGGTTTTCTAGGTTGTTTGGCTTTTAGGGTGCCTGAGAGCCCACCAAAGCACAGGCATTTAAAAGCCTAAAAGCCAAGTAGCCTCTTCTGACATAGTTATGATGATGTCTGTCTCCCAGAATCTGCGCACAGGAATAGCAGTACATAGCTCATGCTGAAAACATGCTTGCGGGTGCACAGAATGTTTTTTTGCAGCCCCACACTGTAGTTGATGCAAGCCAGCCAGCATCCCTGTGAGGTGGTGTGAGTGTGAGACTTACTACCTCCAGCCCAGCCTGCCCATGCTGGCTGTCCGGCCTGGATCTGCTACTGTACCTCACCCCTCACTTCTGAAGCCACATCAGGTGTGCTTCTGCCTTGAAGACTGTGGATCCACCTTGAACAGGAGCCAGCTCTTATCGTGTCATTCCTGACAGATTTCTTAATTAATCTGCTCAGATTGTCAATAATGTAATTCACTGTTGATTTAGAAACTAGTTACACGAGGACTGCTAGGGCCATTGTGGGAAAACATCTGAATAATTCAGCTAATAGATGGGAAACTCACCCAGATTGCCGGGGCACAGGGAGGGAGCAGCTAATTCGAACGGGATGAGCTCAAGTAGGGTGATTCCAGCAAATTCCAGGGAGCAGGGAGAGGTTGTCATATTGCTAGGGGCAGCAGCTGCCTGGTTTAATTATTGTCATTTTGGTTTTTGGAAAAAAGCACATGGGCCCACACTTGCAGGCAGAGGCCATTAACACACTCTTGAAAAAACGTGGAATTTCAGTGTAAAGTATGTGATGTGGCTGATTCTACCTCTGAGCTATGCTCACGTTAATGGGGCTTATTCTCAGCATATCATATTTATAATTTCAAATAATATGACTATTATTTGAAATATGTGAGTTTAGTAATAAGTAACATCAGAGAAATGTAAAAATTACCTTTGCCCCTGGGAGAGTCATAGTTGTTTGGGTATTTTCCAGGATTGTCTAGATGACTTGAGATTAAGGTAATCATCCTTTATATACTTGGGGCCCATGCAGTCTATAGATGGGTAAGTCTAATGATGTGAAGGGTTTTACAAAAACATAAAAACTCAGTTCTATTTAGTTATGTACTTAACATTTTATTTTTATTGGAAATAATAAAATTATATGGAGTTGAGCTATTATACACATTTTTTGCATGGTGGCTAGAGTTTTAACAACCCTTAAGAGCAGATAAGTTAGTGCCTAAATGTAAATGTTAAGAATTATGGCACTTTGGGAGGAAGTGTTAATTTGGTTGCATTTATCTGCAGAGTCACATGCTTTTCTTCTGTTTCTCTTTCCTTCTCTATTTTTCAACATTCTCACATGTGCGAGAGCACATGTATGTGCACGTGTGCACACGTGCACACACACACACACACACACACACACTACCCTGTTGGCCACTTTGCTTCCAAATTTCTATCCTGAAGACCTTCAAAAAGAGAGAAAGACCAGCCATATCCAACTCCAATACTTTGACACTAGTACAATCCTAGTACAGGAGAGTCGTCCTGCTTGAGATACCTTGCTTTATGTCTTAACAACGTAAGGGCTGATTTTATGTCTGCACTAGATTGGGAACCTTAGAAGACAGAATTGGCTTTTGGCAGCTTAGTGAACAGAGCTTCAGCAAATAATTTGTGAGTGAATCAATAGAAGAATCACAAATGTGCCCTCTGTAAATGAACTCTGGGTTTCAGATGAATGTGCCCACTATGGCCCCTGGCGTGACCTGGGCATGGCAGCAGGATTGGGTGCAGGTGCACAGCACAGAGCACCCCACAGACAGTGGCTCCAATGACACAAAGGCTAGTTCCCTCTTTCTGTGCAAGCTGTGGATGGCTGGGTGACCATGGCATGGTCACCCCCACTCAGGCCTCTCCTGTCTTATTCTTCCACTATCCTAGCTCATGGCTTGCTTAAATCTCAAGGTTACCTCATGGTCAAGATATCTGTGGGTGTTGTAGATATCACATCCATATTTCAGGGAGCAGAAAAGAGGAAGAGGGAAAAGAGTGCCACTCCCTTCCCTTCTGCTTTTATGAGGCAGCCTTTCTGAAAGCCCCCCTCCCTTGCCATGTCACTCCTGCATACACATTTCATCCTGTGCAGCCTTTGCCAGAGCTCAGATGGCCACATCCAGCTGGAGAGAGGGTAGCAAATGTAGTCTTTCTAGCGGAACATCAGTAACATTGAGTAACATATGCCGTGTTCTAGGGAGGCGGAGGGACTGGCTATTTGGAGATATTTTGCAGGATATGTCATAATACCTAACCTATTCCTAGCGATAGCACATGCTTTCAAACAATTATGATAGCTTTAATGAAACCACAAGTAAAGAATTCCCACATTTTATAGAGGGCCCAAGTATTTTGAATTGAGAAAATGATTTGGAAAAAAAGTATTGTGTAATGATACCTTAAGACTAGAGAGCATCTAGTCTTACCCATATAGGCATACCTATATTTAGACTGCATTCTAGCCCGGGCAATAAAGCAATACCCCCATCCTCTCTCCCTCTTCCTCTTTCTCTTTCTTCCTCTTCTTTATTCTTTAAAAAAAAAAAAAAAAAAAAAAAAAAAAAAAAAGACTAGAGAGCATCTATCTGTCACTGTCCCTGTGTAAATTCTCAGCTGCACTCAGGAAGACTGAGTGGTGACAGATGCTCTCAATGCATGCTGGTACTGTGGCAGGTCCCTGCATTTTCTAGCGTTAGTTATTGGGATGATGGTTGTCTTTTATTGAACAATAGTTTGTTGTGATTTAAGGGTGTAATGTTTACATTCTCTGATCATGTATTCCCTGGGAATTTAATTTGTAAATAATTACTTGACAGAAACTGAACTGGCTGGAAAATTCTGAGTATGCAGATGCAGAGGAAGGTCCCAGGGAGGGGACTTCAGCTGAAAGGCCAAGCACCTGAATGGTTTGACCACAATTTCTCTTCTCAGCAGTTAGCAGCTAATAAGGTCCCTTGTTAAAAAAAAAAAAAAAAAAAAAAAAAAAAAAAAAAAAAAAATTCTCAGGCTCCGGAAGCAATGGACACACTTAGCTGGTCATTAGCAGCCATGCCTAGAGCAGCTGGCTTAGGTGGAGTGCTGATGAGATGATTTCCCCTTTCACCTCTCCACAACAGAGAATGTGGGAAGGATAGTGTTTTTCTTTCTGTGTGCAGAGCCAGGGTTCTAGGGCAAGAGGGTTGCTATGGACTGAATGTTTGTGTCTCTGCAATTCCTATACTATGCCCTAACCTCCTGTGTGGCTGTATTTGGAGATGGGGCCCCTAAGGAAGTAATTAAGGTTAAGTGAGTCATAGGGGTGGGGCCCTGACTTAGCAAGATTTGTGTCTTTACAAGAAGAGACAGCACAGAGCTCCCTGCTTCTCTTTTCATGTGCACAATTCTGACCGTGTGGAGACATAGCCAGCAGGTGTGTCACCAGAAGCCAACCCTGCTGGACTTTGACCTTAAACTTGCAATCTCCAAAACTGTGAGAAATATGTTTCTGGCCTCCTCACCTGCTCTGCCCTCAGCAGGTGGGCCCACATCTTCTGCTTTTCACGGTCCCATTCATTCTCTGGATTTTCCATTTCAGTAGTGCCTGAGCTTCTACTGGGATTCAACACTGGCTGCACTTACGGAGACAGCAGACAAAAGATGAAAACAGCCTCCACCGGCACGGGGACCAGAGGTGGGGGAAATGCAGGAGCAATGCTGGTATTAGTTAACTCGTATTTAGCACTGACCATAGACCCCTATTCTAAGCACTCAATGCACATGAAATCATTCAAGGCTCAAAATAAGTCAGAAGGAGGAGGGAGAGGCTGCTGTTATCCTCATCCTACAGGGAAAGAAAGAAGCTTAGGGGTGTGATGTGGCTTTTCCAAGGACACAAAAGCAGTGAGTGGCAGAGCCGGGGTCACACCTGGACCGTCTGCATCAGGCCCTGTGCTCAGCCAGGTGCCATAAAACCATCTCACCAGCATCCAGTGGACAGGTGCTTCTGCGGCTAGAGTCCAGGATCCCACCGCCTCTGACTTTGGGCGCCAGCGAAAATCTCCCAGGGGAAGTCAAATCTAAGTGAAGATCTGAAAAGACAGCCAGGAGCTCGCCTGTCATAAAGAACGAGAGAAGGTGCTTCCAGGCAGCGGAGACAGGGAGTCGCGTCCTGGGGTTCTGTGAATGTAGAGAGCAGGAGGTAGGGCTGAGAGGACTCAGGGAATGGGCAGGGGGTTCATACCGCAGCGGGAATGAAGAACCACAGAGCACCATCACAGGGTTCAATCAGGGCAATGGCCAGGTCACACCTGCCTTTAGAAAGATTCAGCCGGGCGCGGTGGCTCACGCCTGTAATCCCAGCACTTTGGGAGGCTGAGGCGGGTGGATCACGAGGTCAAGAGATCGAGACCATCCTGGTCAACATGGTGAAACCCCGTCTCTACTAAAAATACAAAAAATTAGCTGGGCATGGTGGCGCGTGCCTGTAATCCCAGCTACTCAGGAGGCTGAGACAGGAGAATTGCCTGAACCCAGGAGGCGGAGGTTGCGGTGAGCCGAGATCGTGCCATTGCACTCCAGCCTGGGTAACAAGAGCGAGACTCTTGTCTCAAAAAAAAAAAAAAAAAAAAAGAAAGATTCACGGAGCCAGTCGATGGAGAATGGGTTGGAAGGGAGCGCAATGGGAGGAGCAGCCACTGCTTTTGAGGCAGGGAGACTGCGCAGAAGGATTGAGTTGCGTTCCTGCAGATGCACACAGCTGCAGAGGTGAGTGAAGGAATACCTGGGAGTGTGCAAGCTCGCCTGTGTCAGTTCGTGAGAGCTGATTATTACTTTGAGAAATTTGGGAAGCTGATTATTAAACAGCCATTATTAAACATTAAATTTTAAAAATTTACAACAAAACAAATGATAGCAGAAGCCAGGATACTAACTACTCAAATTCATCGCTTCCTAATTACTTTGCTATGATCTGTTTTCCTGAAGGTATGTATGTCCCTTCCGTCTGTTGGGCGACATACTATATCATGGTGGCTGCTGCCTGTCTCTTCCAGTCTCTGAGTTCAGTGAAGTCATGTTGGTTTCCACTGGTACCTTAAAATTTGCTATTCTTAGGTGGCAGTGTTTACAGCAAGGAAATTGGCAAACATTGCAAATAAAGTTTTAGTTTTTAAATTCAGCACACCTCTGGATGAGCTGCTGCATTCTAGAGACAGACACATGGAAGAACCCCATTTATCCTTCCAGGATCCATCCCAGAAGCTTCCTCTAGCCTCAGCCGGCAGCCTGTCTCCCCTGCAGAGCCTCCTACCCTGTGCTGCACTTCCCTCTCGTCACTGTTGCTGGTGTCAGCCTTTCTCTCATTCTGCAGGGTTCTTGATGGCAGAATCTGTGCCTCATTCATCTCTAGAATAGAGGTAGCGCAGATTTGGGCCTACTTATGCCCTTTGAAATGAATGGGCAAGTGACTGGGGTGGAGTGGGGGTGAGATGGCTTTGCTTTCTGAATTTTGTCTCTGTTCTGCCTTTTTTGGGAGCCCTCTCTCACTTACTGGGTAGGACACTTCAATCATGGTAAACCCTGGGCTGCTTTCGGCTTCTGAAGCAGCCTGGTGGCTGATGTGATATTTTACATAAATGTCTCTGCAGCTTGATGCTGAAATGTCTACTGAGAAACGACTTCAAAGGGGCTACTTTTGAAAGAAACTACTTTGAAAATGTCTTGATAGTTAGTTGGGCCAAGGAAAATGTACCCACTAGCAAGGACCAATACATCAAAGGCATGCTGAAGGACAATTTGAAAAAGGAGCATCACGTGCCCGGATCACCTTGGGGGAAGTTGTCTTTGAAACTGATCTAAATCAAGGGCAATAGGGCACAAGGACATCAGATTTGTTTGAAGAAAACAGCATCCTGTTAGTCTTGGAAAATAATTGCACAAGGCCACCAAAGTGCCACTTCCTCCCTTCCTCCCACACACCCTCCTGCCACATAAACCTCTGTGCATCAGAGATCTTTCCAGGCCTGTTTCTGTCTGGGGTGTCACTTTGGTTAACCATTTGAGGGCAAATGCTTGAAACACTGATAAGAGGGTTAGTTACAAAGACACCCCACTTCTGTTTACTTGTGGGGGGCCCCCTTCTCTGGGGCCCATTCTCCCAGGCTTGCCTTGGTAAATTTCCAGACCTCAGCAGCCAAGAGATCTGAGCTCGAGGAGAGTCCACCCCCTCCCATGAGAGCCAAGCCTTTGCCACCATCTGCAAGCTTAAGACGCTCAGTCGGCTTGCTTGTCTCTCGAAGC
This sequence comes from Saimiri boliviensis, assembly GCF_048565385.1. NCBI lineage: Eukaryota > Metazoa > Chordata > Mammalia > Primates > Cebidae > Saimiri > Saimiri boliviensis. The sequence continues at coordinate 8,031,728 of NC_133449.1, read as the reverse complement.
TGCCGGGAAGTCGGAGTAAATCATGGGAAGCCACCATGGTGCTGAGCTGGGGTGCTGATCGTTCTCCATGCCACTTCCAGTTTAAGTGCCCTTGCAATTTACAGGAGGAACCCCAGGCCCAGCAAACGGTGGGAGGCTTGACCAGGCCACACACAGGCACGCACTTACCGCAGGACTTGCGAGTGGGATCCTGTGCTTTCCTGCTGTGAATGACATCGGCCTTTCTCACCAACTCTTCATTATTAGCCCCGTGTCAGGTGCGTAATCTAACAATAGGAGATGATTGCCACCCATTTTGCTACAAATTTCATCCAGGGAATGCAGACATACCCAGCCACTCCCACCCTATCAGCACTACACGCCCTCTGCCACCGGGTTTCAGAGGGGTAAAAGTCACCTCTTTCAACATAGCCATGTCAACCAAGTGACTGTTCTCTCCTGTCATCATTTGATGCACAGCACTATAAAATCAGAGAGTGCATAGGTCTTCCTTTCTGTAACTGTATGTTAATATTTAAATAATATTAACAATAGTAACAGCATACATAGCACTGGTGACGTGCCAGAGGTTATTCAAAGTGGCTTGCATGTTACCTCTTGTAATCCTGACAATTCTGTGAGGTCCATACTATTATTATCCCATTTTCATGTAAGAAAACTGAGATACAGAGAGGTTAAGTAATTTGCCCAAGGTCTCATAGCTAGTAATTGACAGAGCCAGAATTTAAGCACAAGTAGTCCAGTTTCAAAATCCATGTATATATTGACACATATTCTTCATGGTGTGAAATACTCAAGACCACGTATGTCCCGTATATTAGGGTGAAAGAAAGGATTGTCAGGGCTCTGATGTGCTAACTTCAGACTCTATCCCATTATGCTGTCATACGCCTGACCTCAGACCCAGTCACTTGTCCTAGGAGGCTGGGAGCAGAGCAGACCGGGCACAGACATCGGCCCGGGCCCTGGCCAGGGGCTTCAGTCCCCAGCTGGGTCTCCCCACCTCCCAGGTTCCTGCCACAGCGTCTTCCTTCATGCTCTGGCCATCAGTGCAGCTGTGTTAAAATCCTGTTCCCTCTGCACGCTGTGTATGCTGGATCCTGTTGGCTGTCCTAGAGGGTCTGGACTGACACAGATCTCAGCTTTCCGTTTTAGAACACTGCTGCCTTCTCCCAGGTCACCAGTCTTGGTCAGCTTCTTGGCTGTTTCCCAGGGGAAGCTGATTATGTACAGGACAGGACCTTCCAAAGCATGACCCAGTGGACCAGAAGTGACCCACATCGGCACTCGCTGCCTTGTTTTCATGCTGGATCATTTAACTGGGGGGCCGAAGACATAGACACAGAACTCAGAATTCCAATGCTCTCCAGTTAAGTACCTAGAAGGATGCCTGCTTCTTGAGGGGTGCATAGCCTGAGAATATCCCTGTCTTCCCACCGTGCTGTGAGTGAGTTGCACTGTCCCCTCAGTCTAGCAACAGAGACGGCCCTCAGTAAGAGCGTATTGGATAAATGTGTTCCTGGGTCAGCCCCACCTTCCCAGTTTTGCTCATTCATTTGTTCACTCATTCAGTTAGTCTTTTGTTGAACTTGTATTACACACCAACTGTGCGCTAAGTACAGAAAGTACAGATACCAGCTAGATACACACTCAGCCTCAAAGGAATTTCATTCCTATAGGGGATGTGGAAATATACAGAGATCATCAGCTTGCAGTGAGGTGAAGGCAGCAATGGAGACAACGCAGGCATTCAGGAGAGCCAGGGCACGGTGTGTGTGGGGTAGAGGAGGGGTCAGGGAAGACCCTTCCCAGGAGGAGAGATGCTCAGAAGTCACCCTGAGGCCAAAAAGCCAGTGAGCAGGGCCCTGAGGTCGGTAGGAGACTGCGCCCTGAGTCCGCAGGCCAACGTTCTGTGACTGTGCAGCTTCTTAAAGCACCAATTTCCCTCCAAAGCGTCTCTCTTTGGCTTCTGGGAAATCACTTGAAATCACCTGGACAAGGGGAGAAAACAGACCTGAGGTTGACCACCTGCGTCCCTTCCTTTCTCTCCCTTCTTTCTGCCTTTCTTTTCACTTGTCGGCAACGTTCGAGTGGGCTCAGGAAAGTATAACTGCTTCTCCACCCAGAGCCCCACAGAGCCCGGGTTCCAATTACTGTCATGGATTCTAAAGCCTTCCCCTAATGGAAGCCATTTCACCATCGAAGGGTGGGCTTTGATGATCGCAGGTCCTTCCTAAGGCAGAGTGGGCCTTTAGTGCAGGTTTCAAATGCAGCCCTCAGATAGGACCCTTTTAAAGGGCCTTTCAAGTGCGGATGGCCTCCGGAAGAGGTTTCAGGCTCCATGTAAAACAGAAGCCGCTCAGAAACAGGGAAGCCTGCCTGCATACATCCTCCTTCCTACCCACCACAAGGGTGCAGAGCCAGTGCATAAGCCTGAAGCATTGCCTGTGTCTTTATACTCTGAGGACTTGGAAGGGCAGGAGCTCAGGTGAGTCCCTTCTGAATCTGGGTTCTTGAGTAACAAGCCCATGGAGAAGATAAAACCAGTTAGGACCTGGATTTCACATTTGGTCCAAACTCTTGATTCTATTAAGGAAGCTGAGGCTGGGGGAAGTTAAAAGAGGAGTTAAAGCAACTAGTGAGTGGCAAATGAAGACTCAGTGCCTTGCCTCACAGCCAGTGTTTTCACCACTACCTTACATTCGGTGGCTTCAGAGAGCGCTTTTAGTGCAATTTACCAACACTTAAAATCACCTAAGTGCCAGGCATCGTACTAGGTGCTGTGGGGCTTCACCAGCAAGGAGTGTAGGGCCTTGGCCTGTAAGTGCATTCCTACAGTCTCAGGGGACGCGGTTTCCGTGTATTACATTCACACACAGTGCTGAGTGGCATATCGCTAAATAGAGACATACAGGTAGCTATACACTCCAAAATGTTCCTTTGAAAAAGAAAATTGGAGCCAGAGCAAACACGTCATGCTGAGTGATGGGTACAGAGGTGGTAGGGACTTCCTGATAAACACCATCTCTGGAAATATACTAGAATCAATCACTTTTAATATTATTATCCCAGGTATACCTTTGACAATTGTGCCTAAATTTTGTTTCTAAAGAAAACAATAAGATTTGAGTTGCTTTTTCTTCTTCTTTCTCATTTTCCTAGAATGGGCAGTGCTGCTTAAAGTGGTGAGTACACACACACACACACACGCACACACATACACACATACACACACAGAGACACACACATGAACACACACATACACACACATTCACACACATACACACAGACACACACACAGACACACACATACACAGACACACACATGAACACACACATACATGCACACACAGACACACATATATACACACATACACACACATACACATATACACACACACATATTTATTTTCTTTTCAACATAGAGAATTCTGCACTATAAACTCTCCTTCAGTTAGATTATATACAAGTGTTGACTTTCAATCCATATCTCTGATATGAGTCATTGAGTGCTCCAATTCTTAGTTTATTTGTGCTGTTTTCAGTAAAATGGATTGAATGTGGAGTTATCCAACCGTGGTGTGGTGCCTTGCTGCCTCTGATACGGGACTGATGAAATCTGAGTGCTTGGCACTATCTTACAGGAATAGAAAAATCAGATTTGGTCTGTAGCCAGCTTTCTACCTTCTCTGGAACATGGACAGAACATCTGGGAAAACACTCAACTTGCTACCCACAGCCCCAGACAGTCCCATACCACCTCATCTCTCAGAACCTGCCTCCACCCTGTTAACTGGCCTCATATACTGCTTTATATAGCTGACCATGGTCACAAGCTTGCTTTAACATCTTGTCTTTGTCTTAGAGGTGTTATACAGAATCATGGCTCAGTTTTCAGAGCTCATAACAAAATCACGTTATCTATTTCTAAATTAAAGTTCAGATTTCCAGACTTCCCTAGTTACTGTATCTTTTGCTTCTCTTTTGGAGAAATTGTCTTTCAAGATCTCCAGAGCTGAGAGTTTTAAGCCCATCCTCTGGGAGAGGCTTCGGTGGTTCTCTGAATCCTCGTTCACGCTCTGCGTAAACTTCTCCATGTTTACAATCCTTTGTCTATATTTCTGGAGAGAAGGCTCACATGTTTATCAGATACTCATAGTGACCCAAGGTCTTACAAGGGTTAAAAAAATCTTTTACAGTGAGATTTCCCATGATTTTGAAAGTAGAAAATAGCTGAGATAGGGCTTAATTGAAACTCTCATTTCACATAGATGGAAACCGAGGCCCATAGAGATGCATTTTTTTCCCCCTCAGGTCAATGCAACAAGATAGCGACAACACAGAGTGGGAGTCCAGAAGCAGAAATTTGATTTGTTTAAACTTGTGAGTATCTTCCATTGTTCCTTAACTCACCTGAGACTGACTCCTGGGAAGCCTGGTAATCTGTGCACAGGGAGTAAGGATGTTAAATGTCTTTTGGAAGAACTGTTTTTCTCCTTTGCTTTTTTGGTAATTTACTCTGGCAGCTGGTAGGTATTTTATCCCCAGACTTGTTCAGAAAATCCTGTTGACGCTGTTAAAGTCTTTGCCCATGCAAATACCCAGTGCTGTTCTTCTTGGCCATCAGGAACCGTCACATGGGGGGCATTGCTCCACTGTGCATGTGTGCACGCTTCCAGGCACGTGTGGAAGTGTGCGCTTGCTAATGTAATTGCAAAGCAAACTGCAAATGCCCATAATAGGGAATCAAGAGAAAAGTCTTAAGTTAGACTTTTGTTTAGCGCTTGGCTTCCTAGAGGTTTGTAAAGAAGGTGTCTGTTTAGGGAAAGCCTTATTAAGCCTGGATGGTTGCCCTTAGCAAATCAAAGTGTTGACTAAACCTTGGTCTCTGTTGTGAAATGTAAGTCTAGTGAAATTCAAACACATTGTAAATGTACTAATCAGCTGTAATCAAAGAAGAGGGGCATAAACACTCCCAGAGGGTGGCTCCCCATGAGGACAACTGATGAGTGACTTGGGAGGCCCTGGGTGGCTCTCCAGAGAGTTAAGGATGTCCCTGGCCATCCCTGCTCCAGCATCGACCTTTGTTTGTGTGAAAGTACAGGCTCCAAAACAGCCTGGAAGACAGCTCAGAGAACACCCGGAGTGAAACTTGTGTTTTACCGAAAAACGAAACCAAGGTCCCTAGAGATATGGCTTTGTTCAGGCTTCACACTGTGGCTCAATGGCAGATCAGAGACGAGGGCCCCACACCCCAGTGTCTAGCCAGGGATATGGCCCTGGCATAGTGTTGATGAGTTATGTTGGGCTGCCTGGGGGATATCGCAGAAAAAGCCCCTGGAGGACACATGTGTTCATCGTCTGCTCAAAACTGCACAGCAGGTGGATGGTGACATTGACACCATCACAAAAATAACAGACGCATGGAGGGCAATGTGCTAAGCACTTAACAGGAATTATCTTAGTAAGTCTTCACAACACTGTGATGAAGTAGGTAGCGTTGTAACAGTCATTTTACAGACGAGGACGCTGAGGTTCTGGGAGGTTAAGAAACTTGCCCAAATGTAATTAGCAGGTGGCCCAGCTGGAATTCCAAAGCAAGGATTTGTAGAGATTATGCTACACGAAACTCTCACTGCACCTGTTTATTTGTTTTCGTTTTTCCCCTAAAGCACGCCTACGTTTTCTTGTCTCGGGGAGTGTGACGTGTGAAGGACTTTAGTTCTCATTGGCCAGAGACGCCAAGTCCATCTCAGTCTGAAGTCCTAGGGTCTGAGCTTCCCTAGGTGTGTGGAGTCTCTGCTAGGCAGGACGCAGTTTGACTGACATGTTTCTTTTCCTTCATTTTCTCCTATTTAGCCACCTGCTTTTCCCGATACCCTCTTTTAAGAGGGTGTTAGGGCCCCGGGCCAGAGGCCTTTTACAGCAACCCCAAAATTGCCTTGCAGCCATCTGACAATTATTTTTTACAATAATTTGCATCTTATTTCTAAATACAGCAACAATTTGGGGTCTTCTGTCTTCTTTTTCTGTTTTGGCTCACCATCATTCAGTTGGATTTTGTTGTGGGAAGTTCCCGACTCCTGGCCTACTTCCATCCACCTTTCATTCATGGGACAAACAGTAACTGTGCACGCACCTCCTAGGGCCTCCTATGACAAAGGCACCCTACGGCTCAGAGTAAGTTGTATTTCCTTTTTTTTTCTGACGGTTAACAACACAAATCAAGCTGCAGTAACTATCTTGGTTGAGACGCAGCTTTCCAAATGCTTGTCGATAGCTTGCTGGTGTGTGACTTTAGTACTCACCATGTCCCTGCCTTGCCCGCCCATCCTGCCCTTGAGGGGACACCGGGCTCCTCTCTGAAAAGATCCAGGGTTGGCAGAAAAGGAAGATTCCCTTCTTGACTTGTGGTATGGCCTCTGTGCCAGGCCCCGCGCTAGGCCCCGGGGATGGAGTGGGGAGCAAGGCTCAGCCCTGGCCTCTGGGCAGCCTGGACTGGCTCTCTGCATTTCACATTTGATTTTTAACAACGGTGGGAGGGGAGGAACCATGGAGAGGAACAGAAACCAGAGATCTGGGCTTGCAGGACCCTCCCTGTTAACCTCGACACGGCCCCCCGTGTCCTCTTGGTTTCCTGTCCCTCACCACAAGAAGCAGTGTTCAAATTGGTTTCTGGATGGTTCCGAAGCAGCCGCGTTTGGGTGGGTCTGGTGCACGTTGGCTCAGCTGGGAATGTGCTGGTGTTTGGAGGTTGTTGTGCAAGTCTGAGGCCTCACTCCCTGAACAAGGTCAGGGTGTCCTGGTGGGCCTCGTTCTGCTTTGCAATGGCAGTGGCCCTCCCAGACGGTCAAGCCTAACTGTATACATTACCATATAAATGACCATGGTGAGTATGAATGACTCGTTGAGTAATTTCATTTATTTATTTGACATCTTTTGGGTGCTACCATGCTACGCATTGAGGGTCTAGGGTGTGTAAGGCACTAGTACAGGCTTTGAGATATTTTTGGGTGGTGAGGCAGAGAATGTGGTACAAAAAGATGAATGAGGCTGGATGCAGTGGCTCACGCCTGTAATCACAGGGCTTTGGGAGGCCAAGTGGGGAGGATGGCTTGAGGCCAGGAGTTTGAGACCAGCCTGGTCAACATAGCAAGACTCCATTTCTACATGAAAAATAAACAACCACCACCCATGAACAAGAATCAAGGAGTGCAGGGAAGGGAGTGGATGGCTGTCAGCACACTGTGATGCTGGTGCGCCGAGAGGTTTCCCCTAACTGGGATTTCTTTGTTCCCTTTGTTATTCCTCCCATTGTCTGCTCTTCTCTAGGTAAGGGGTGTGAGAGCAAAAAGACAAGCAGTCCTGTTTCGGCTGCGGTGAGCACTGGGGTGCTCTGCCCAGGCCTCCCCTTTTGCTGCAGGGACAGCTAATGATGGTCAAGGCAGAGTGTGCACTGGACACCCCCTCCTGCCGCAGGGAATGGCCTCATTTCAGGTCATGTCCCCCAGGCTTTGAAACTGACTGAGGAAGAAATACAAAGGCTCAGCCCTCTTGCTTCAACTTGGGACAACTCTGATGGGCCATCCCAGCCTGAGAGCGCTGCTTAGGATCAGCTGGGGGAGGCTCCGATTATAACCTCATCGCAGTCAGCTTCACTTTCTGCAGGATCCTGCCTTTCTCACTTCCTTACTGTAGAATTTCCCAAGAACACCCCCTGATCAATCCTCAGCCTGCAATTTTTCATCTCAGACTCTGTTTCCAGGAAGCCTCTCAGGCAGCTGACACTGGACATGGTTGTGAGCTGTAGACCCTAATGAAAAATTGGAGAGGAAGCAGGTGTCCGACTGATGAAATGATAACCAGAAGGCCTGTGGGCTTGGGTGGCTGAGGCTGAGGCTACTGAGTGTTGAAGAGAGAGAGGTAGATGTGCAGGATGACTCATCACTGGTTTCAGACAAACTGTGAAAGCCAGAGCACTTCCTTGGCAGCATTTGAGAAAACCCTGATGAGCTGCAGCTGAAAGGCAGGTCAGCTGGAGGACCAGTCTGAAGCCTGAGTAGGTTAAGTTCTCAGTTCTTCAGGGACGGGGGTAATGGGAAAGAGGTGAGACCTGACACTTAGGGTGGGAGCCCTGGACAGTTGGGAACCCTGAACATTTATATGCCCTGGAGTCCCCTTGGCCTGCAGAAATGGCCTGCTTCTCATGCCATGTAGAAAACTGTAGATACTCCTTTTCTGAAGATCATACACAGGTCTCAAATGAGGTAGGTATCATACAAGACAATGCTTGACCTGTCAGGATCTACCCTTGACTTTCCTTTTGGCAAAACTAGATGAATAAAAAGAACCAAATCCCAGCACAACCCAATTGGGGATGAGCTGGTCTGGTTTGGGCAAAAGGAGATATCAGGTGAAGGAGCCGTGGGGTTGAGCTAATATGTCCCAGAGGACCTGGGAACATATTCATGGGATTGGATCAAAGAGTGTAGATATAAAATTGAATAAGGTTGAGTTTATTGAGAGGGGGCACTCCAGGTGGCAAAGGATTAAGCATCTTGGTCAAGATTCCTGGAGAAAATGCTGAGACTCAACTCAGATGTTGCTTAAAAGCCTAGAGAAAGCAGTAACCCACACTAAGGCAGTTGGTGGAGGGCCAAATGGCTCAGAGAAGCGGGTATGCTGGAGTAGACATGCTAGCATCCACAGTGCTGACTGTCCTCCCGAGGTGGCCTGGAGGACTTCCCATGTATAAAGGAATGCACTGGCGAGAGTGGCCTCGAAGTCACTGAGCTCAGGAATGGCTGTGCTCTATATGCCAGAGATCATGCATGACAGGTGATGAAATCAAAGAACTGACTCCTGGTAGCAACGGGAAAGACAGAATTCTGGGATTAGAAAGGCCAGGTAGTGTGATCACCGTTGGATACCAGGCAGAGGCCATGATCACAACGAGAGGTGAGATCAGTGGGGCACCCAGGGTTCCTGCCCTGCAGAGAGCTCCTAATAAGCTCACTGCTTTAGAAGGGAGATAGATGGGCACTCAAGGCCATGCTTAATTTCTACGAGAAAGCAAGTGTGGATTACCAAGAGGTACAATAGTCAGGATCTCTTGCCTTATTTCTTGAATTGAGCTAATTCTCAGCCCCAGAATCTGTTAACTGAAGGAGAAAGAGCTCCTCCCAGGAAGGACGGTACCACATTACAGCAGGTGAATTCAGCAGTAATTCACCCAGTTCTCTCCTAATGGTATCTAGGACATTTATTCAGGCAAATGCACCCTGGGGAAAGAGAAATGCCTTAGCTTTTCAAGGACTATTAAACTATCATTGATATTTGGAGACCCAGGATGCTACCATAGCCCTCTATTAGACTGGAGACCAGGAAGACAAGGTAATAAATGGAATCTTGGATCAAGCCTAGCTCACTTTCTTCATTTCCCTGGTCCTCTGGTATAATAGGAGTGAATATACTTGGTCATTGGAAGAACCTGTTCATTGGCTTCTGGGCCTAGAATAAAAGATGTTGTAGTGGGGTAGGCCTCTTCCCCTATGAGATCGCAAACCACAGACATGACCACATCTGTGTTGATGGCAAGAATGTCAGAGATGAGTGTTACTCTCAAAGACTTAAAGGATGCAGGGACTGTGGTCCTTGCCATAGCTCATTTAATTCATGAGGCTTCCCCAGACACAGACCTGGAGGGCCATGGTGGGGGACAGTGAACATCCACACAGTGAGTCAAGTCATAGCCCCACCTGCAGTGGCTGTGCCAAGTGTGGAACTTTTGCTAGAGAAGATTAAATGGAGTCTATGGCCTCTCTGAGGAAGTTGTTGACTTGGTGAACTGTGTTATTTGTCATCCTGGACCAAAGGAGGATCAGAAGCAGTTCACATTGACTTGGAACAAAGGATACTCCCATAGTCCCACTCAAGATCCATGTTAATTCTCTCACTTTTGTTGCTTTAAAAAATTTATGGTTTATGTTGCATATTTGTTTCTAGAACAGACTCCTCATATAAGAAACAAAATCATAACGTTTCGATAATGGTAGAGATTAAATCTTGTATTATAGTTTGTTGATTTTATATTTTTGAATGCATCTTTAGTTTTTAAATGAGGCAAATTTCGAATGTCTCCGAGGACCTCAGAATTATCCAGTTGTTTTTTAAGCATGCTAACTTTTGTTGTTTTTCAGTCTGAAGTCATCTGCCCTGTCTGGACATTCTATAGACTACCATGTTTACCCACGACTTCGATGTGCATGCACATTGGACCAGATAAGAAAGCAGTGGAAAGTGGGTTGGAGGTCTTGGTAAGCCACATGCACATTGAGGCTGGGAGATCAGCCCTATGAAGACTTAGAGGCTTTCCAATTGGTAGAGTTTTTAGGGGCTTAACAGGAGAGTCCCTCCAAAGTAGAGTGATTGCATTTCATACGTCCTCCCATAAAGAAGCAGCCTGGTGCTGAGGGGCCTCTTTAGCTTTTGGAGGAAGCATAGTCAACCCTTATGAAGACTGCTTGAACCCATTTTCTGGGTTATGAGGAAGGCTGTTGTCTTTGATTGAGATCCAGAAAGGAAAGCATTCTCCATAGGTCCAGGTGATGGTGCAAGTAACCCTGCTATTTGTGCCATATGACCTGGACAACTGTATGGCTCTCTGTGGCATTTATGCTGTAGTGTGGCAGACCTTGATGGCACTACATGCACGTATGATACATCATGGAGGTATGGAAAGGATATCGTGTGGAGCTCATGGCAAATCCTGGGAGAATCACTGCACTCCTGCCATTCTGGAGAAAGGCCATGCCATCAGCACCAGAGAAGAAGAATACATCATTTGAGAAGTAGCCCCTGGCATGCTTCTCAGCCTGATGGAGATGAAGCATGTCACCATGGGAGGTTGAGTAACCGCATGGCTGGGTTAGGTTCTGTCAGCCTCAATTGCTTGTAAAATTGGGTGGGTCCAACAGAAGGGGAAGTAGGATATCTAGGACTGAACATGACCGGGGCCAGAGAGAACAAGGAAGTTGTACAAATGGTTTGCTTGGCCCTCAGGTCATCTACCACTCTTGTTCTGGTCTTTGTCCATCTGCTCACACTGATGGCTTTCTCTCAGGCCAGGATGGCTCGATTCATTGGTGCATGTGCATTTAACATGGATTACAGGCAACACCACTCAGGGATGACCTTGGGAGACAGCAGTGAGGGGAAATTTTATGGGGCACTTCTATCTGGGGAGATTCTCTGGTCATCCACTTTGTAGGGAAAGTGAGGTGGCCTGAGGTAAGCATAGGTGCCCTGTGACATTTATGGCAAGGCTCATGGGCAGGAGGATGTAAGAAAAAGAGGAAGATTGAAACATGGGAGACTAGGGGCCTGTGGATGGACCTATCAGGGTGAGTGCAGAGTATGAAGATCTGAGTATCACATGGTGATCCCCAGCAAAGAGCACTCACTGTGGAAGGGGCAGAAACAACCAAATAGGCCAGGTAACTCGGTTAGTGAACATCAGTGAGCCTGTCATTGCCTCACCCAGTGCAGGGACAGCGGATACACTAGTTGCAGAAATGAGGTTGTGCAAGAGCCCCTCAGCACAGGATCCCACTCTCCATGGCTCTTCTACATGCTGCTGCTGCCGAATGTCTAATCTGTTTGCAGCAGAGACTAGCAACACCAAGCCCCCATATTAGTCTTTTATAGAGACTAATCAACCATTTGGTAGCAAGTTGACTGTGGATATTTTTTTCCCATGCAGGGAATAGAGACTCCTCTAGACTTGGGTCATGAGATAGTCTTGGCATAAATTTGCCTTTCCTGCCTGAGGGCCTAAATCAGCATCACCATCCAGCAACATGGGATTCCACCTTACAGTGCTTTAGGTCAAGAAACTCGTTTTATCACAATGGAAATTCAGCAGTAGGCACATGACCATGGGTTCCACTCTTCCCATCACATATGACCTCACCCAGAAGCTGCCAGATTGACAGGAGGATGAGCCTTTTATAAATAGTTAAGGGCCTTGTTTAGAGATGATACCCCATGAGGATAAGCCATTATCTTCTAGGATGGTGCACATACTATGTCTAGGCTGCTGTGTCCCAAGTAGGTTGGAGCCAAAGAAAAGAATAGTGGTAGGAGCAGCCTTACTTACTATCACCCCCAGTGACCTACTTAGGGAATGTGTGCTTTCTTTCTCTGCCATATGAGGTTCTGTGGGTGTAGAGGTCCTGGCTTGCAGAGCAAGAATGCCTCTGCAGTAGGACGCAGCAAAAGTCCCAGTGAACTTTAATTTACACCAGCCATCTGGTCACTTAGAGCCTCCCATGAGAAGGATCAGCCAAAAAGGACGGGAGATATCATCCTGGCAGGCACAGTTGACCAGGGGAAGTGGGTCTGCAGATGCCCCGCAGGCAGGGAAGAATGCACTTGTTGCTTGGAGGATGCACTGGGGTGTCTCTTGGTGCTCCCAGGCTCACTTTTAACTACAAGTGGCCAAGTGAAGATGGCATATCTTGCAAAGGGGGTGATAACCAGGGGTCCAGCCCCTTCAGAGATGACAGTCTGAACTGCCCCACCAGGCAAGTTACCTAGACAAACAGGTGCAAATTGAGGATGGGGGGTCTCTCAGACCAGTGGTGGAGGAGAATGATGAATATCAGTTATAGTCTTGAGATCAACTGCAGCAGTGGGGGTCGAAATTTACTCTACTAATCTTCCCTTGTAAATTTCATAGGTAAACAATCCAACCAAATTCCTGGGACAGCTATTCCCTGATGGGGCATACTTACTAGAAGAAGCAAGTGAATTTAAAAGGGGGTGAACTGTAGGGGAGTTCACCACCAAATTTGTGGTTCTTTCCCCAGATCTTTCTTCAGGGCCAACACATCTATCACTCAGCTGTGACAGGCAGGAGTTGGGAGTGGCTCACCTTTCTCACTGGGAATTGCCTTCAACAATAGGGAACTGCCTCATTCAGGGTTAAGGCATCTCCTCGAAGAATGCCCATGTTTAATTACTGGCTGACACAAGAATATGAAGGCCCAGCCTTTGTCTCAGCTTGGAACAAATCTGAAGGCCCGTCACAGCTTCAGAGATCCTTGGAGATCTCCATTGCGATCTTATGGAGAGTGTCTTCTCTCTCTGCCCAACACTGCCTTCCTTCCTTACAGAGGTTTCTTTGAGAACACTTCTTGTATTAGTCTGTTCTCATGCTGCTAATAATTTATAAGGGAAAGAGGTTTAATGGACTTACAGTACCACATGGCTGAGGAGGCCTCACCATCGTGGCAGAAGGCGAATGAGGAGCAAAGTCATGTCTTATATGGCGGCAGGCAAGACAGACTGTGTATGAGGAACTACCCTTTATAAAATCACCAGATCTTGTGAGATGTATTTACTATCACAAGAATAGCATGAAAAAGACTCACCCCATGATTCAGTTACCTCTCGTTAAATTCCTCCCATGACACGTGGGGACTGTGGGAGCTACGATTAAAGATAAGATTTGGGTGGGGACACAGCTAAACCATGTAACTTCTCAATAACCTTTTTCATGCAATTTCAGGCTGTTTCCTATAAGCTGGGTTTTAGAGTATCCTGGGCCAGGCGTCCCCAAACTTTTTACACAGGGGGCCAGTTCACTGTCCCTCAGACCACTGGAGGGCCGCCACATACTCTGCTCCTCTCACTGACCACCAATGAAAGAGGTGCCCCTTCCCGAAGTGCGGTGGAGGGCCAGATAAATGGCCTCAGGGGACCTCATGTGGCCCCCGGGCTGTAGTTTGGGGACGCCTGTCCTAGGCCTTTAGGATGCTATGCTTTATGGAATATGTCAGTTTCTAGAAAAAACAATTTTGAGCAAGAGTAATAATGACTCCTCACTAAACAAAAACAAAATGAAATAAAACAAAAAATGAAACTTAGGACAAAAGTTTCTCCATCAATTTTTCTTTATTATTATGCTCTGGCTGTCACTCTCTTTATCCCTAAGGATGTTTTTTTTAAAAATTTATTTTTGTCTGATATTCATAGAGCTCATTTGATTTTATTGGTAGTAATATTTGCTGGAAAGTTCAAAAAACTTCAAGCTATGAGTTTTGTTTTAGTTAATGCGAGTTTGCATTGATTCGGGTAGAAAGTCTATTTTTCACTGTAAATTCTCAAAGACTTCCCTGCTCTCAGTCCAGTCTTCTCAGCACCAAGGGCGGTCCTTGTGTGTTTGTGGGTGTGAGGTTTGCTTTCCCTATACCCTTACTATGTGGATATAATCGTTCGGGATTCCAGATTTATGGAAGGAGTCTCTCCTATTGGACTCTCCACTTTTTAATGGGACCTGGGCTTTTTCGTAAAGGCTGTGAAAATTAAAGTTAACCAGATTTGCTTTCAGGACAAAACTTATTTCATTGCTCTTTTTATTTCTCATTACCAATTTCCCTTTAGATTTTGCCCTGATAATTCCTTATTATGTAATAAAGATGCTTTTGAGAATTTAAAACATTTTAATCCAGAATTTTTAGTGTTTGATCAAAATACTCAGCCTTGTGTGTTACTGGAAACAGAATTCCTAGAGGTAATTTTTTAAACAAAGAAAACTTTGATAATGGTTAAATTTTAGCATCTACTCGCTCTGCACATGCAGGGAACTGGTTTAACTGGTATGATGCAAATACACACTTTGAAATTGGCATGATGGACTATAGGATCCTGAGATTCCATCATGTTCATTTTAATTCACTTTATGAGGGAGAGAGTGAGAGAGACTGTTTCACATTTATTGGATGGTATTTCCGACCAATTTCAACAATTGATTTGCATTATACAGTCGAGACAATAAAATTGAAAATAAATTAAAGCCACTTAAACAACTGTTCTGTGGAACAGATACGTAAAATTTGAATATTTATGATAGTAAATCAGATTAAGTTGCTGAATACTTTTTTTCTAATCTTTCATCAATGGTGCAAAGCTCTCAGGAGTAAGTTTATCAAGTTTTTGTAGTATTTTTTGATTAAATATAAATAAACTAATCACATTTTTATGGTTACAAAATAGTTCATTAAATGGGTAACAGCAGATTATTCCTCTGGAAACATACAGATGTAGATTTGCTAATAAATGATAACAGGTTTTATATAGCTGATGAGAAAGCTTTGTGTTGACTTTTAAAAACTATTACTCTGAAAACTAAGTTTGATGTTTTAAACTTGTTCCAGAGAGCCTTGAGTTTGTTGTACTTGTTAATTCTTTGGGACCATCTTACTGATGTTCAAGTTTGAGAAACAGGCTTTGCCTTCAAGATTTGTTTTCCCCAAAATACAAGGTATGATATTTGGGAGAATTTGTAAGTTTTTTTTTTTTCCTAGGGAATATAAGAGAAAGCACATGATTTCTTTTATTCTCTTTTTATCTCGGACTATTGATGCTTCAATTTCAAAGTGGATTCTGCACTCAAGAAACATACAATTGAAGACTGGGACTGGCAGGAAGGTGAGGAAGTGGAAACTCTGCAGTTAAGTGACTTGTCCTTGGTCTTCTACCTGATAAATGGGGGGACACTCTGCTCTGCCAAATGACACCTCCACTTCTTGGATTCCCTCCAACCTCCTAAACCCCTTCACTTTCTTTCACCTCCGACTCTATTGATTACCTAAATTCCCACATCCCTAAGCAGACAGAAGCACCCAGGTAACCACTTCATCTTTTCAACCATATCTTCCTATATGCATTCCATACTTGAGGTCAACAGCAGCAGTAGAGGTTGAAATTTATTCTTCTAATCTTCTCTTGTGAATTTCCCAGGTAACCAATCCAACCAAAATCCTGGCAGAGCTGTTCCCTGAGGGGGCACACTTACTAGAAGAAGCAAGTGAATGTAAAGGAGGATGAACTGTAGAGACTGTGATGCTCTCGGATCTTTCTTCAGGGTCAACACATCCACTGTTGAGCTGTGGCAGACAGGAGCTGGGGAGGGGGGCTCACCTCTCTCCCTGGGAATTGCCCCCAGCTGTAGGGACTGCTTCACTCAGGGTTCAGTCACCTTCCAGAGATTGGCTTATGTTCAATTCCTCGTGGATACAGGAATACAAAGGACCTGTCCTTGTCTTAGCGTGGGACAAATCTGAAGGCCCATCACAGTTTCAGAGATGAAGGGTAGGAGCTGCCTCTGCTGCCTCCTTTCCTCCTGTAGCTTCTCTCCATGGCCAGAGTCTTGGATGCTGCCCTGCACTCCATCCCCCCAGCACTCCTTGCCTTTGCCTCTCTGTGAAGACCTGTTCTTCAGTTTCTATTGTGTGTTCCCATCAGCATTCAGACTCCTCTAAAGTAAACCCAGGACCCTTGTTTGACCTCCCGTGCCTCTCAAGCTCCTGACAGGAGACCTCTACTGAGATGTCTCACTCTCTAATCCTCCGACCAATGCAGGTTGGAAGCCCTTACTTCACGAAGATGGTCTGTCCAGGTTACCTCTACCTTAACAAATCCTGTGCAAAGTTCTTTCTCTTCATCAGTGGTATCTTTCAGCCAAGTCTGGCACAGAGCTCCACTCCTTTCTTTTAGAAATAGTTTCCTTGATGGACTTATGGGACACAAACAATCTCATGGTTGCTGTTGTCATTGGGTTCCCTGGCCAGTTTCTCTTATAGTGACTCCCTGCATTAATGTCCTATTCTGCTGTGAAAAATCACCACAAACTTAATGGCTTAAAACCATGTGAGTTTGATCTTTCACACTTTTGTAGAAGTTCAACAAGGATCTTTCTGGGCTAACACCAAGAGGGTGGCAGGGCTGTATTCCTACTGGTGGTTCTAAGGGAGAGTTTCTTTCTTTGCTTTTCCAGATTCTAGAGGCCACCTGAAGTCCTTGGCTTGTGACCTCTTCCTCCATCTTCAAAGCTAAGGGCTTCCTCTCCTCTTTGGCCTCTGCTTCTGTCTTTCATCTTCTTTCCCTGCTTTGAACTCTCCTGCCTCCTCTTCTATGGGCCCTTGTCATCAGGCACCCACGCAGGTGATCCAGGATAATCCTTCCCATTACAGCATCCTGAGCTCATCTGCAAGGCCTCTTTTCCCAAGTAATAGAACAACTTACAGGTGCTGGGGATGAGGACATAAACACATCTTGGAGGGGCCATTACTCAGCAGACCACACTCCCTCTCCCGAGATTCACCTTTTAATTTTGGAGCACTCCAAATCTGGTTCTCAGCTCACTTCTCTTTTCTATTCACACTCTCTGAGGGGAAGAGCTCACCCAGGACCGTGGCTGTAAATGTGTTCTTTGATCTGGGGAATTTTCAAATGATATCTCCACTCTGGACCTCGCCTCTGAGTTCCAGATTTGTGTTTGTATCCACCTGTGTGCACTGTCTACCCAGCAATTCACATGGATGTTTAATAATGATCTCGAATTCAAAATATCTACAAAAGCCTCTGAATTTCTCCCCTAAACCTGTTCTTCTGCACCCTTCCTCTCGCTGTTAATGGTGCCACCATCACCTTGTTACCTGGAGAAAAATCTCAGGGATCTTCTGGATTATTCTGATTTACTTTATCCACCTGCTGCATCTAATCTGTGAGCAAAGTATCTCAGCTGCCGTCCCTGATTCCACGCTTCCTCCACCTTCTGCTTGGGCTTGGGAAGCAGCCGCTTGACTGCCCTCTTTGCTTCTACTCTTCCCGTCTGAGGTCTACCTTTCACCAAAGAGTGAGTTATAGATATATATATATATATATGTATGTGTCTGTGTGTATATATGCAAGCTTGCTCTGTCACTCATGCTAGAGTGCAGTGGTGCCGTCTCGGCTCACTGAAACTTCTGCCTCCCAGATTCAAGCAATTCTCCCGTCTCAGCCTCCTGAGTAGCTGGGAATACAGATGTCCGCCACCATGCCCTGCTAATTTTTATGTTTTTAGTAAAGATGGGATTTCATCATGTTGGCCAGACTAGTCTCAAGCTCTTGGCCTTAAGTATCTGCCCACACTGACTTCCCAAAGTACTGGGATTACAGGCTTGAGCCACCCTGCCTGGTTCCAAGAGTGATTTTATAGTAATCACTTGTATTACCAAATATTTCAAACCTTCCAAAAAATAAAGCAAGTGACAAAGTGAGCATCCAGGTATTTATCACCTAGATTTAATGTTGTAAATGTTTTATTTGTTATCATTATCTTTTTAAGCAAAGAAATGATCACGTTTGTGAAGTCTTCCATTTACTCCTCCTTATATCTTTCTCTCTCTCTCTATATATGTATATATCCTGGCTCTCACCAAGGATAGATGATATTGTATGATATCTTTTTAGACTTTACATAAATGTTTTGTATTTGATGTTTCTGACACTTAATTTTCCTTTTAGAATTATATCTGAAGTGTATACATGTTAATATACATAGATTGGCTTCATTCACTTTAATAACTGTATAGGTATATAATTATATAAACATAGGACAACATAGTTTTCTTGTTGTTAGGCATTTACTGGTAAAATTCACTGTACATCACTGTAGTAAACATCCATGTACCTAAATCTTCGTGCACAAGTATGAGAAACAGTAGAAAAATTTGAAATTTTAATGTAGCTAAGTTTATCAATCTTTTTCTAAAATGTTGGTGCTTTCGTAACTTGTTTGGGAAAGCTCTTCCCAACTCTATGAAGGCATTCAATTAAATCTTCTAAAATTTTACTTTCTAAATTGAGGTCTAATCATTCTGGAATGTGTCTGTGAGTGTGTGTGTTAGATATAGTTAGCCAATTGTTCATCACAATTTAATGAATATTCCAGTTTTTACCTACTGAATTTTGAGGCTGCATCTATAGAGTACCATGTTTTTAAAAGACATGGTACAGCAGAGGTCATGGAGGCATACAGCCTGGCTCCAAAATCTGTCTGCATGACTTAGGAGGAGGTAGGTGTGCCATCTTTGAATGCTTACACACGCTCTCTGCATCTCTGCCCCAGTTCCCCTCATTTGTAAAAGGAGATACTGTGAGTAACTACTTTTTGAGTATTAAATGAGTACTACTGCACTTTGATTCCTTCATGTGGAACCTGGCACTAATACACCATCAATATTAACTACCATATTTAAAGTACTATGCTTTTTATTTCATGTAAGGCTATTTTTCTCTATTTTGTTTCATTTGTTTATTAGACTGTACCTATATCAATGATGAGCAATTCAAATACTATAGCTTTATAGTAATCTTGATATCTGAGAGTGCAAACATTGCTTCTTGTCTGCCTGCTCTGAGAAAATCAATATTAAGATTTCGATTGCAATTGTATTGAATTTATAGATTATTTTGAGAGAATTGCATAGATTATTGAGTCTTTCCACATGTAAACATACAGTTTTCAACTTACTTTGTCTTCATGTCTTTGAAAAATGCTCTCTATTGTTCCTCACAAATGTCTTACCCATTTTTTTTGTTAAATTATTTCCAGGGACCTTATAGTTTGTTGCTACTGAAAAAGTTTCATGTTGTTACTTAAACATTATTTTATTTTGTTTATTTTAACTTAAAGATTATGTTGGTTATTACTGCTAATGACTTTTTTTTTTTTCTTTTTGAGGTGGAGTTTCTTTCTTGTTGCCCAGGCTGGAGTGCAATGGCATGATCTTGGCTCACTGCATCTTCACCTCCTGGGTTCAAACAATTCTCCTGCCTCAGCCTCCCAAGCAACTAGGACTACAGGCCTGTGCCTCCACGCCTGGCTAATTTTGTATTTTTAGTAGAGACAGAGTTTCTCCATGTTGGTCAGTCTGGTCTTGAACTCCCGACCTCAGGTGATCTGCCTGCCTTTGCCTCCCAAAGTGCTGGGGTTGCAGGTATGAGCCACTGCACCTGGACTATTACTGCTATTGATTTTTAAAATTGGTTTTGTACTCCAGCAACTTTATACTGAATAATTTATTTGTGGTTTTCTCATACTTTTTCTAACATTTTTCTTGATTGTTTTCCACTTGTTTATATTTTTTAATGTATAACTGTACAATAATAATTATTAACATTCATAGAAATTTTTAAAGTGCTAGATAGTCTTCTTAACACTTTGCATGCATTAGCTCTTTTCATCCTTGTGACAATTCTATGAGGCAAGTTATATTATTATTCCTATTTTATTGGTAGTGGTAAAGAAAAAGTAATTCAGACATTTGTTAAAACAGTAAGAAAGACTTTATTTGGGATGATAGAAATAGGTGTCAAGACTATGGCAGTCGGGAGAGAGATGGGGCTCAACTCTGAATGCAGCAAGACAAGTGGGGCTTTATGGCCAAGGATTGGAGTGGGAGTGGGAGTGGGGTGGGGGTGTAGATGGAAAATGACTTAAGAGGAGGCATCAAGAGTATGGGATTCTTACTGAAGTTAGGTCAAAGACTCAGACATCCCAGTTGGAAGACGAGAAACTGATCACATATAGAGGGTGATTAGCTATCAAGGCAAGGATTCCCAATAAACTGACTTAGTGGAATTCTTGCTACGACTGGAAGAGGTGGGCTAAAGGCAGGGTCCAAGGACAAGGCCCAATGGAATAGAGGGCTCAGAGGACCCTGACTGAAGTTTGGTGGAGGAGAGCGTCTGCCAGTAAGCAATTGAGGTGGACAGAATTTAAATCTTGCCTGAGATGACACAAACCTGCCCAGCCAGGTTTGAAATCCTGGTAGTTTGCTTCAGGGTCAATATTTCCCACCACTCTTGTATGAGTAACAGTGGCATCTGTGGGGACTGTTACTTTGTGACATGGTTTGGCTGTGTCCCCACCCAAACCTCATCTTGAATTGTAGCTCCTGTGATTTCTGTATGTTGTGGCAGGGACCTGGAGGGAGATAATTGAATCATGGAGACGGCTTCCCCCATGCTCTTCTTGTGGTGGTGAGTAAGTCTCATGAGATCTGATGGTTTTATAAGAGGGAACCCCTTTCACTTGGCTCTCATTCTCTCTTGCTTGCCTCCATGTAAGACGTGCCTTCTGCCTTCTGCCGTGATTGTGAGGCCTCCCGACATGTGGATCTGTGAGACCATTAAACCTCTTTTGCTTTTTTTTAAAATGAAGTACCCCGTCTTAGGCATGTCTTTATCAGCCATCTAAGAATGGACTAATATACTTCGTTACCGATATTAATGGGAAGGAGGTCAGTTTGCACTATTTAGGATGATATTGTGGAAAGTTTGGCTAAATACTATTTATGTAGCTGAAGAAATTCTTATATATTGTTCAGAAGCTTTTCTTCTTAATCTTAAAGGAATTTTGAAATTTATGGAATGCTTTTTCTTCATTGATTGAGCTAATCTTTTTTTTCCTTAAATTTGTTAATGTGGTGAGTTCCACTGATAGATCTTTTTTTTTTTTAATTGAACCATCACTGCATACCCAGGAAAAATCATAAATCAAAGTAGAAATAAATTTGTTATAAATCTTAACTATCTTACTTTAGCTTTAATGTTTGAAACATAGTTCCAAGGTTTTTTGCTTTTGTTTTTTCCTTTAAAAGATTCCTTGAAAAGCTGTTGACCAAGTATCTTTGTGAATACAAAGCACTTAATTCTCATTCTAATAATAATTAGCATGATCCATTGCTTAGAAACAAAGATAAGAACAGAAGTTAGTGATTATTTGCAGTGTAAAGTTAACATAATGTTTAGTTAGTCGATGTTGATATTGCATTTTATTATCAAAATGCTGGGTAAAGGGCAATGAGCTTTCCTCTAATGTTTCAAGATTTGTTGAATTAGTTCCAGTGTCTACTGACCATAATGTGTAAACTATAAAGGGTGCTCTTGTTGTTTCTTTCCTTTCATGGAAATTGTGCAAGTTTTCTGGGTGTGTAGGTCCTGGTGATACCATAATTGGCTGAAGGGACCGGTTGCTATGTGTTTGCGGTTTAGAAGATGTCAATAGGGGCATCTCTCTGCTGTAACTACTATTATGTGTAGCGTGTGCTTGGCTGTAAAGTAGGGGTGACCACACCACCACTCAGCCCCACCTGCAGCCCATATGAAGATTAAATGAGATAGAACACTAATATCCCTTAGAAACACTCTCCAAATGGGATATGTCCCCCTTGCCTTGAGGGGATAAGGACTAGGGAGGAAAGCCAGCAGCTTCAGGGCTGAGGACAGCTAGACTGAGGGGTGCTTCTATTCACACTCTGGTCGTGACTTCTCACGGCAGCTCCTCCTCTGCACAGTCTCTGCTCCTGATCAGGAAGGGACTGAGCCGTGAGATATCACTCATTTTGCAAAACGGGTTCTGAAACTCAAGTCCTGGTCAGGCTACACTTGCTCCTTTGGTTGGGGTCAAATCCTGTGAGTTTTCCATACTCTGTGATGATCTCCCTGCTCTCTCCCTACTCTTTTCTCCTCTCTCTAACATGCATTTGCCAGTGCAGCTGTGGTAGGGTGTCCTTGTGTCAAGAGTGCCACCTTTGAGCTACCCTCTCCTCTGGGGCCCCAGCCATTCCTGGGCCCGATTCCTGTCATTCAGACAATGTTCCATTCTCATTTGGCAGTTGGGATTCTTATAAAGGGACTCAATTGCATTAATGCCCATGTCCTGGTTTTGTTTGTTCAAAGAGAAAAAAAAAAACTAAAAGGAAATACATTTCCGAGTTGCACATCATGATCAGGCACAGAGTCCAGATATACTTGGCATAGCAAGCATCCATCCTTGCAGAGACGCATGTGAACCAGGACTCTCTGCACCCACCCCTCTGGAGTTTTGTTTTCCAGTGGCTGGAATGTTCCAGGACACCTGCCATGATGAAGGGTTATCCGGGACCTGGAGGATACCTGCTACCTGTGAGCTTCCTCCCAATTGCTTTTATTATAATTCTTGTCATTAACAGGATTAATTTGTTTTAATGGGGCTGTTTGTCCTCTCGCTGTTTGTATACGTCATAAATCTGAAGGGGAAAATACAGAAACAGGAGGGCGTGTATCTTTACAAGTGAGTTTGGAGGCAAACCAAGTGGCGCATTTCTTTTCAGATGCTTTCTGCTTTGCTTTCTGATTTTTGGTCCAGAACTTTCAGAATAAAAATAGGATGCCTTCTTGTTATAAGGGCTGCTAGCATGGCTCCTCCACGGGCTGGCTGTGTGTGTATGAGAGCCAGCTTCCGGGCTTGGGGGTGTTGACTCATGAGCCACCAAGGGATTTACACCTAAAGAATAATGTAATGCAGTTTTAATTACAGTGAAAGCTTAAAGTTGACGTTAATTTAACAGTGCAGTCAACTTTCAGTTATACGTGTTGCTGAAAAATGGGGTGGCGTGGATCATTCCAATTAATGAATAGCTTGAATTATTCTTTTCCCTTCAATTCATCAGACTTGCTGCTCTAATTTTGCTATGAGGGACTAGTGTTGAAATGATCATGAAAGTTGATTTCCGGGAAAGCAGGTAGGAAGGTGATGGTGTGCTGCCATTTATATGAACCCCAGTAGCTGTCCCAGGCCAGATACTAAGAATCAGTGGAATAAGTGATTCTCCATGGCTTGGTCTAAGCCAGGTCATGTGCAGAGGAAAATGAAAGCTTTTACTGCAAACAGCAACTGCCATGTGCTGTCCTTAAGAGAATGGTGTAAATTCTCTTTGGGGTATATGCTGTTTTCTTTTTAAGCAAAATTCCTGCTTGAGGTGAAAGGCGTAGTTTGGAAGAAAACGATTAACAAAGATAAAAGTACCCTATTTTGCACAAAGGAATGAGTAATTGAGGGTGGAGAAGGGAAAGAGGCCTGTGGAGGTGAGCAACATCTTTTCTTAGCTTCTGGGCTGGGGCACTGTCAGGCTGCCTGGTGCCAGGGGGCTGCCCGGCAGCATCTTTTCTTAAGGAGATGGTAGGACTGTTGAGAACAGGGGCATCTAAAAGTCAGGGTCCATGTCCCTGGCAGGGAGGGCCTCTGATGTAACAAAAACCCTTTACTCCAAATCTTAGGCCAAGTGTGCTGCAAACGAAACCTTAGCATTCACTGGTGTGATGGTGTTTGGGGAGCAGGTCAGCTGCCAGCTGCCACGGGTTTGTTGTGAGGCAGAGGAACGAGAGTCACTGATGGGGTCAGACGAGGTGAGGTGTGGGCAAGAGCCACCGCTGGGAGTGTCAACAATTCGAACTAAAAGGCGTCTGGGGAGGCCCTGGAGCTGCTCCCTGGGCATGGAGGAGGGAGGTCAAAGCCATTTCATGGAAGTTATCCAGGACAGGGTG
Organism: Saimiri boliviensis; assembly: GCF_048565385.1. Lineage (NCBI taxonomy): Eukaryota > Metazoa > Chordata > Mammalia > Primates > Cebidae > Saimiri > Saimiri boliviensis. The sequence goes on along the minus strand of NC_133449.1, from coordinate 8,007,527 downwards.
AAGTCCGTGGATTTATGCCTTACGTAGTTTAGACAGCCAATCAACAGGACTGGTGGCCAGTTAGTTATCTGCTGACTTTTAGCCTGAATTAGAGCTATGCAGATGTCTAATGAGTTGTAGAACCTTTTATTCAAAGTGTGGTGCCTGGGCCAGGGCAGAGGCGCCATCTGGGAGCTCATTAGAAGTCTGGAATCTCAAACCTTTGGAGCCCCGGCTTCATGTAAACAAGCCAGCAGCCCATCCTGGGAGACTCCAGCCACACGTGTGAACCTGAGAAGGGCTGGCCTGGAACATACCACACGTGGTGCTGGGAAGGGATGGGGAGAGGTCAGTGTGGAAAGGGGAAGTGAGGGTCATCCTGGGGCAGCCAGATAGGGATTTTCAGATGTCTTCCTGGAATGCCTGAGTGGCTCCCCTCTCCCCATGTGCTGAGACCCTGGCCTCCTGATCAAAGCCCCTCTTGTGTTCAGTCCTCTCCTGGATTCCCTCTAGCTCCTCTCTAGAGGCCCAGCCTGCAGGGAAAAATATTTGTTCTCTTTCCTTTCTTTTCCTCTCCCTTGAAATCCAAGTGTGTTTAAAGGTAATCCAAGGTTACCTTTACTGTTCAGCTCACAGGGCATCGTCGCAAGAGAAATCAAGGAGGGTCTCCAGGGACACAGGACTCTGACAGGCTGTGATGCTGTCATGGCCTTGCCTTGGGATCAACTTGACCTGTGTTTGTTGAGAAGGGGAGTGTGTTTCCATCAGTGTATCGTGTTAGGCAGGGATATTTCTGAATGCATGGGGATAATGTTACAGGTATGTGTGTTTGTGGGTTGTGTTGTGTTTCCTGTGCAGCTAAATGATAGGAAGCAGTTGAATGACTTTTGGGGTGCCTGCCCAGTTCATTGTTTCTTATTTTGGGGGAGTCTTCACGGCCCACTGGCAGGCAACTGTGGATATGACTCTTTTTCCCCTGACCAAGGCTGATTCAACCTGGCCTTATGTGGGATAATCTAACACTCCTCTTAGGGGACCTGAGACTTGGAACAAAGGGCCACTTTGATTGGGAATGACTGCAGCTGAGTCACACACATCCCGTCACCTGACTTCTGTCTGTCCATCACCTGGAGTAGGACTGTAGTTGAGAAAATGGCGTCAAACTCTTCGTGTCCTTTAACTAGGCTGGGCACCTATGTTTTTCATCCATGGAATATATGAAGAATGTTTATTCTGTGCTGATTACTGTGCTAGGTCCTAGGGCTATCTAGCCTCGGCTCTCATGGAACTTACTATCTGGGGAGGGAGATAGATCCTAATCAAGTAACCATTGAAATAAATGTAAAACAATAGCTGCAGTAGGTGATGTGAAAGAAACTGTGTGTAGTGCTGGGAAGCAGTCTAAAAAACAGAGTTAACCTAGGGAGGGAGACCAGGAAGGATCTCTGGGAAAGGGGCAGTCGGAGGGAAGCCTGAAGGCAGACCAGGAAGGATCTCTGGGAAAGGGGCAGTCGGAGGGAAGCCTGAAGGCAGACCAGGGGCACCTGAGACGTGCAGGCCGAGGTGAAAGTGCTCTATGGTGCTCTAGGAGGGAGCTGTGTGTGCAAAGCCCTGTGTTAGAAGCCCATAGGGTACGCTGTAAGAGATGAGAGAGGACCAGCCTGGCTGAAGCCAGGACGGAGGAGGGCGGGGGGGTTCCTGGCGAAGTAGGCGGGGACCATTTTAAGGACTTTTGCTGCTGTGGTTGGTTAATTCCAAAGAGTGATGAGAAGCCTCCAGAGTAATTTAAGCAGAAGGTGGTGGCTGGTGGTGACTGATGGGATGCGTCCCAGAGCCAGGGAGGATTGGGAAGAAATAAGTAACTAAATATGTAAAATGATTTTCGCAACTTGGAGAGAAAGATGAATGCAGAGCCAAATCACAAACCTTTAAAAAGGATCAAGGCAAACTGGGAATAAACCTGAACCGCGCACCTGCGTGTCGATGGCTCTGAACGCTCTCGAAAGAGACAGAAGGCTGAAACGTCGCAAACTGTAACTATACACCGCCGAAAAGACACGCGAATGGAGTGTTCAGGGAGAGGGAGCTTTCTTAGTATTAGCAAAATCACGACTCTACCAGGCACATTCTTCTTTTTTTATAAGTAAAATGGGAAGGCATTTTGTTTTTGCTGGGATATCTGCAACTCCATTTCTTGAAGAAAAAGTCAAGTTCTGATAATCGCCTCAAGATGATGGTTTGTGGCTTAGGAGAGTCTCGTGGTGCCCTTGGCCCTGGTGTTGCCTTCGTGCTCTCTCTCTCGAAGTCACCTCGATTTATTGATTTCATTAGGAGATAAGGGTGACAAAGGTGGGTTCTAATACTTGGGAGAAATGTAAAACCATTAGCAGGTCATTGTTGAAGTCAGAACATGCCCTGTTAAGCTTCTTAGGAAACCCATGGCAGCCAATGATACAGGGATTAACCTGTCGGGGTGTGTGCGTGCACACGAGTGTGCAGGCCTGCGTGTGTGCACAGGCCACGCACCCGTCTACCACGAGGAACTTAGATACGATAAGCGCTGTCACTGAAGCGATGAATACATGGGTTATTGACCCAAACAGTTACTTTTACTTGCCTTTCTGTTTTCTCTCTCTCTAGGTTTGAGGCTCTAGTTGAAAATGCATCTGGTCGGCCTCAGGGCTGTATTTGGGTGGGCTGGCAGGAGGCTCTCTGAGCTTGGTTCCGTTAACCAGCTGGGTCAAAAGGTGTAATTGGATATGACGGTTAATTTTCAGAGTCAACCTGACTGGGCTAGGGGGTCCCTGGGGCAGCTGGTAAGCATGGCTTCTGGGTGTGTCTGGGAGGAGCTGAGACTGTGTAAGGAGGATCTGCTGTTTCCAACGTAGGCAGGCGTCAGCCAGCCTGCTGAGAGCCTGAACCGAACACAAAGGGGAAGAAGTGGGGGTTCTCTTTTCTCAGATTGAGCGGGGAGGCCCGTCTTTCCTTGCTGTCTCACACTGGTGCTCCTGGTTCTTGGGCCTTTGGACTGAGACTGAACCACACTCCTGGCTTTCCTGGTCTCCATCTTGCAGACGGCTGATCGTGGGACTTCTCAGCCTCCATCCTGTGAGGCAGTTCCCAGAATAAACCTCTTCTTATCTATTTATATCTATCCTATTCGTTCTGTTCCTCCAGAGCACCCTGACTGATACACTGGATGACCACCGCAGCTTTTGTGTGACCAGCAGGTGACCAGTGACACCATGGGGTGTGATGTGGCATCTGAGAGGCCACCTCAGTTGTTGCTCCTCAAAGCTGGAGAATTGACCAGAGGGCCAATCTTCCCTTGCCTTTGCCCCGTGGAATGAGATAGGGGATGGGCCGGCTAACTGGGAGAGGGGTATCTTCTCTTAAAGTCTTGAGATTTAATAAACAAAACTGAAGATTTTTTTTTAACACTCAAGGTTGTTGGTGCTTGTGGGAGTTTAAAGAGCAGGAAGGGAATTTTCCTCCATCTCTGTCGTCCTTGTTTATTTTTGGTGCAGGCAGTGTAGCAATTTGCCAATACCTGATATGGACGTTTCAGAAGATCATGGGGCTGAGGGGTTTTCAGTATTTGCTTAAAATTGTTGAAATTGTCTGAATGGTTACAGCAATCGTATGGAAGTGTTGTGCTCTGAGGAAGGTGGGGAGCAGCTGTGCTTTTGGGGCAGGGCAGGAAGAAACAGGCTGCAAGGACAGTAGCAAAGGGTGAAGCAGGTGGATAGCTGTGGAGCCACGGGTGGGGGCTGAACGCCAGGCCCCCTCTTTACCCTTCTGAGTGGAGCTGGCTGAACACGGGGCCACGACCAGGGTCTTTCTGAAGGCCTGCCTTTCTTGAGGGTGTGATTTTATGAAATAAAATAATTTTAATCAGCTAATCGTTCATTTGTTGCTTTTAAATTTGTGAACTTCAGAGCTGAGATAATAAAACCTAAGAGTGAACCTTCACCCTTAGCAGCACTGTATCTTCTAAAAGTCAACAATGATACTAAAATATGTGGCTTCTAATTCTGCCCAGATCCGTGTGGCTTTGAGTAATTACCACTATCAGTGTTTGTCCATCTCTCAACTGGGGATAATGGTACCAAACCTGTTTCTCTGACATGTGTTATGAGAACCAAAAGATAATATATGTATATTTATACAAAATGTGGTGAAAAATCTCCGGTGCATTGCCAGGCTGGACCAAGAGATTTATTATTAGGCACATAAAAGAGTAGGCATACAGAGGTCTAGAGAGCTCACCTGGGCCAGGTGTGGTAGCTCATACCTGTAAACCTAGTATTTTGGGAGGCCGAGGTGGGCAGATCACTTGAGGTAAGGCATTCAAGACCAACCTGACCAATATGGGGAAACCCCATCTCTATTAAAAATAAAAAAAAAATTAGGCAAGTGTTGTGGTGGGCACCTGTAATTCCAGCTGTTTGTGAGGCCGAGGCAGGAGAATCACCTCAACCTGAGAGGACGAGGTTGCAGTGAGTTGAGACTATGCCACTGCATTCCAGCCTAGGTGACACAGTGAGACCCTGTCTCAAAACAAAAACAAAAACAAAAAACAAACAAACAAAAAAAACCAAGAACTCACCTGTCTTTTTTTATTTTTTGCATTATGGACTTTCTGTTTGTGAGTCTTAGTAAATATATGACAATGCAGGTAAAGTCAGGGCAAGAGTCAAATTTTACGTAATAACTTGAAAGCACTTTCTAGGAATTTGTCTCCTAATAATACAAGACTGTTAGAGTCTTCTGTTTATGTTGATTTGCTGGAGTAGGGTTGCCAGATAAAATATAGGATGCTTAGTTACATTTGAGTTTCAGATCAACAACAAATATTTTTTAGTATGAGTGTGTCCGATATTTGAGACATACTTACACCAAGCAAAGCACTTGTTATTGATCTGAAATTCAAATGTAACTGGGCATCTTGATTTTTATTTGCTAACTCTGGCCACCCTATACTGGGTGTCCTTATAGCAGACACCTAAGAGAGAAATCCCATTCCCACATAAACTGTCTTTTAATCTTTTTTTTTTTTAAAAAAACAGAAATTGGAATCAATGAATTTATGTGGCATGTCTGATAATTTTTTTGTGTCTTCCTTCTTTATTTGCAAAATGGAGACATTATTACCTTACTTACTTGTCCTCAGTCTTGGTTGCACATTGACATCCCAAGGGGACCATTTACAGCTTCTAATGCCCAAGCAGCAGAGTCCCAGTACATGAAGATCTTGGGTAGAACCCGGGAGCATTATATTTTACAGCTCCTCCAGATGATTCTCAGGCGTGCAAGGCTGAGCCAGTGGTCTCCTCGATGACACTGTGGGGTTAGGTGATGTAGCATCTGTAAAGCACTTCACAGACGAATGGGCATGCAGTTAGAACACAGAAAATGTCCATGTCTTGCATTGGGAAGAGGGTCCGCAGAGTAGGAGAGGAAGAGGAAGAGGAAGGAGAAAGGCCCCAGGTGGGTGGCAGGCTGAGCAATGCCCCAGGCAGCAGTTCCAGTTGGAGCTAATGGATGTGTGTGGCTGCAACACAACTGGGGGTAGGAGGGGCAAGAAATGTGGGCAAGGAGGGCAGAGCCAGTCTTGGAGGCTTCGAGCGTAGACTTTATCTTGTAGGTGATCGGGAGCCGTGGGTATGGATTGGCATGCTTGAAGGAAAGCATTTTCGAGGGGAAGCCTGGGCAGGGACACCTCCTCACACTGTGGAGAAGTCTCATGTCTTAGGGGCTGATGCAGATCATGTGGGTTTTGTGGAACATACAGTCCCAAGTTTGGAATCTTGTATTGCTCCGTGTTGTATCCTTAGTGCTAGAACTGTTCCTGGCACATAGTAGGCACTTGACAGAGGGTATTGATTGAGAGAATAGATGAAGGGCAAAAGACCCAAACAAAGGAGAAGCTCAGCAGAGGCAGCGTGGGACTGTGCGGCTAGCACTGCTATGGAAGCAGAATCCCACTCCCAGCCCTGCACTGACCTGCTGGCGCCCCTGGACAAGCCATGTCCCTTCTTGGCCTCTGTTTCTATCACTTGAGTAGAGGGCAGAGTCCTTCTAGCTCTAATGTCCATCAATAATTAAATGCTTCTGATCCTGAACGAGCTCATGACCTTCGTACTGAAGTTTTAGGCCCTAGGTGGAAATGCCAGCAGAAACCTCCATGTTTCCCTGGGTTCTGGAAGCTGGGCCTCAGGAGGCAGAGCTGTGGCAGCTCATCCTGTCTGCTAGGGAGAACGAGGCTTGGAGGGAAGGCAGCTTGCCCCTGAGGCAGGTGACCTTATTAGCAGTTGTCGGACCACACCCCCCTATGTCATTTTCGGGGTTGTAGGTCCACGTGCTGTGATGGTGAGTGTAAGGTCCTCCCAGGCAGGGAAGGGGCACTGGCCAGGGTGGGGAAGTCCGGCTCCTAGTCTCAGCTGCTGTGCCTCCCTCTGGGCAAGCCATGTAATCTATTGCGTGTTAGTTTCCTTAGTTGTAAAATGAGGAATTTCTATTAAGTTAACTCTAACAGAGCATTTTCGGTTTTCAACTCCTATGATTTTGCAGCACATTCTCGGGTTTCTTTTATCTTTATCTTCGTGTATCTTTGTTTCTAAAAGATCCAGGCCTCGATGACACCTTTTCCTCCCTAGTACTTTCAGCCCACGAGAGAATCTAAAAGCTGACTCTGCACCTCCGGGTGCTGCCGAGCCTTTTGCACAGAAAGAAGAGAAAGCTGGATTTTTTTTTCTTTTGCTTCTTCGTTAACAGATATTTTTAGCTTTTCTAAAAGCTTCTCATTCTGAGCCTTAAAAAGAATAAGAACCTGTTCCAAAAATGCAAATTCTCTGGCAAGAAGCAGGAGGGGTGTTTTCAATCTTCCCTGAACGATTGTTTTCTCTCCCACAGACATTCATCGTGCAGCGGGGGGCCAGCTGGGGTGCGGGTGGGGGCGGAAGGGCGAGGCTGCGGCCAGGGAGAGCCGGGCCCCGGGGTGCCAGCCTGGACTAGGACCATGAGCTGGGGGCTTGCTTTCCACAACCAGGCACTTTTTCAAGTTGGTCCTGAAGAGTTCTGGACTGGATGGCAGGTTGCTGTATGTGGTTGAGAATGTTGCCCATCTGACCAAGCCCTGAGATGAGCTGAGGGTTCCTCCTCCCCAGCCAACCCCAGCCTCACGCAGCCCTTGAAAATCCAAAAGTGCTGTTGGTAGCACCCAGGGGTGGGCAGAGGCAGCCCTGTCCTGAGGGTAACATGAAAGTGAGAGCAAATTGAAGCTCTAGTTGGCTTAGTCTTCAAAAGTGTCACTTTCAGATTATACCCCTCAGCTTTAAAGTGTCCTTCTTTGAAGTCCGTGTTGCTCAGCCCACATTTACCCCCTGCGGTCACTTCCTCCCCTGTGCTCCTACAGCATGGAGTTCATACCAGAAAGAATACCACGAAGAAGGCATGGTGAGTTGTATCCATGTCTGCTTCCCATGGGGTTGGGAAGTAGAGAGAGAAGTGCCCAGTGTGACTGTTACCTCGCCCAGCACCTTGCAATCAGTTCTCATTGACATTTTTTATTCCCTAGCATCTAGCTCATAGTAGATGCTCACTAATGCACTAATGCTGGATGGTCAGATCTAAGATTTTTCATGTGTATCTTTCAGAACTAATTCAAAGTTTGCTTACATTCTGAAGCAATGATCTGTCTTAAAATCTCTTTGAATAACAACACAATTTAGTTTTCTTTAGGTTAAGTTCAGGGAATATTGTGAATGTGGCCTTTAAAAAGAGATCTCTAATATACTGAGGCTTGCAATTATTTTGCAGAAAGTGTTTATACTGGTATCTTGATCTGAAAACAATGGATACCACCCTCCGTCCCTTACACACTCACCTCTGTTTCTCAAATGTTAGCTATGGAGGTGGGAGAGAGTCTGGGTGTGTGCTGGGGAGGCAGGGCAGACAGCAAGGCAGTGTGGTCACTTTCGGATCCCTCAGTCTCTGCTTTTTATAAGCATAGCTCAGCTTCCCTGTAACTGAAAGCAGAGAATGATTCTGGATCTTAAATTGAGGCTTTAGGAGGCAGCTTTATCTATGCACAGTTGTTTCTAAACATTAGAATAAAGCCACTTGGGATGAGTACTTTTTACACTCCCTATAGGAAAATGCTGAGGTGTAGACATGGAATCTGAATTCACAACCACCTTTAGGAGTGAGGAGAAATAGCAGAAGGTTTGTTGTTACTAACAGCAGTGTCCCGTGTTTCCTGTGTCTGTGTCTTGTTTTGGTAGGGTGGTTAGAACCTTAACATGCTCATCCTTATTTGTGATCTGATTGCTTCCCAGAGACTATGTTAGGTGCTTTAAATAGATCTTTGTAACAATATTTCAAAGTAGACATTATTATTCGCATGCTCTAGATGAAGAATCTGAGATTCAGGGAAACTGAGGAACATCTTGGGGCTTGTTCTCAGGTCTTCCTGAATACGGAGCTCATGTGCCTTGCTCAGTTTCTTTGATGATCCAGTGTCACAGATGGGAAAGCTGGCGGGGAGGGAGAGGAGATGTTTGCCCAGGAATGAGGAGTGGAAGACAGAGGACTTGATATATAAATCTCAGTGTATTATTCTTAGAACAAATCCTATTGTCCATTAAATTTTATCATAATCATGCATGGTAGATAATATTATCTTCCATTTACAGGTAAGAACTTTGGCAAACACCCCCAGGAATTTATATGAAACCCCAGAAAGCCATGCCCAGGAATAAAAGTACACCTGATGTATTAGTCTGCTCTCACGCTGCTAATAAAGACATACCCAAGACTGGGTAATTTATAAAGGAAAGGAGTTTAATTGACTTACACTTTCACATAGCTGGGGAGGCCTCACAATCATGGTGAAAGGTGAATGAGGAGCAAAGTCACATCTTACATGGAGGCAGGCAAGAGACTGTGCAGGGGAACTCCCCTTTATACAACCATCAGATCTCATGAGACTTATTCACTATTGCAAGAACAGCATGGGAAAGACCTGGCCCTCTTCATTCAGTTACCTCCCACTGGGTCCCTCCCATGACATCTGGGAATTATGGGAGCTACAATTCAAGATGAGATTTCAGTGGGGATACAGCCAAACCATGTCACTTAGGGACTAAAGATGAAACCAAAGCAAACTTCCCTAAGAAAGTTGAAATCCAAGAATTGACAGGATCAAAATGATCCACTGGTATTTATCTGTCTGCTAGGAAAACACTCCACCTGGTTACAAAGAAAGCATAATTCAGATCCTCTGCATTGTGGCATCCACAATGTACATTGCACAAGAATAAATTACTAGATATGAGAGAAGCAGGAAAAAGTGACCAAAAGTCAAGGTTTAAAAAACAGTCCATGGAAGCAAATGGATGCAGTTAGAAGACAGACTTTAAAATAACTGATCCGTTTGTTAAAGGAAAGAGACGAAAAGACAGCCAACATGGAGGAAGAGACGGACTATTTCAATAGAGAGTTAGAATCTGTATAAAAAAGAATCAAATGGGAATTTTACAACTGCCAAAGGCAATATCTGACATTAAGAACAACATCTAACATATTGCAAAGGCAAGATCTAACATTCATTGGTTGGGTTTCACAGTAATGTGGACACAGCAGAGACAGGAATGGTGAGCTTGAATTCCTTAAAGCAAGTCATTACATTTCCAGACTGAAGCACACAGAAAAAAAAAAAAAGAATGGAGACAAGAGCAGAAGAGATTTTTAAGGGCTATGTGGGACCCAGTCACAGAGTTAGCATTTATAACTTTGGGATCCCAGGACGAGAGAAGAGAGGTGACAGGCTTAAAGTTTGAAAAAACATTGATGTTCAGGAATTCGTTGTTTTACTGTGATTTCCTTATTGAACTTTGCAGGTATTGCTTTTTTTTTTTCCCCAAATAATTGAAGGTTTGTGGCCACCCTGGGTCGAGCACATCAGTTGGTACCACTTTTCCAACAGCATGTACTTGCTTGTGTCTCTGTGTCAGATTTTGGCAATGCTTACAGTATGTTAAACTTTCTTTGTCATTATATATATTACAGTGATCTGTGATCAGTGACCTTTGATGTTGCTATTTTCATTGTTTTAGGGGACTGCAAACCAGACCCATATAAGTCTGTTAGATCATTAAAGAAACTGAGCAAGACACAGGAGCTCCATGTTCAGGAAGACCTGAGGACAAGCCCCAAGATGTTCCTTAGTTTCCCTGAGTCTCAGATTCTTCATCTAGAAAGTGGGAATAATGTCTACGCTGGAATGTTGTTATGTGGATGGATGATGATGACAACATTCATCCATCAATGTTGTGTGTGTTCTGACTGCTCTGTTGACTGGCCACCTCATCTCTCTCCCTCTTCTAGGGCTTCTCTATTCCCTGAGACACAAAAGTATTGAAATCAGGCCAATTAATAACCCTACAATGGCCTCTAAGTATTCAAGTGAAAGGAAGAGTTGTATGTCTGTCACTTTAAATCAAAAGCTAGAAATGATTCATCAGTGAGGAAGGCAGGTTGAAAGCAGAGACAGGCTGAAAGCAAAGCTTCTTGCACCAAACAGCCATGTTCCAAACACCAAAGAAAAGTGTTTGAAGAAAATTATAAGTGCTGCTCCAGTGAACACACAAATGATAGGAAAGCTAAACAGGTTGATTGCTGAAGTTGAGAAAGTTACAGTGATCTGTAAAAAAGATCAGACCAGCCACGACATTCCCTTAAGCCAAAGCCTTATCCAGCACAAGGTCTTAATTCTCTCCAATTCTATGAATGCTGAGAGAGGTGAGGAAGCTACAGAAGAAAAGCTTGACACTAGCAGAGACTGGTTCATGAAGTTGAAGGAAAGAAGCGATCTCCAGAACATGACGTGACAGGTGCAGCAGTAAGTGCTGATGAAGAAGCTACAGCAGGTTGTCCAGAAGATCCAGCTAAGATTACTGATGAAGGGGGCTCCACTAAACAACAGATTTTCAACATAGATGAAACAGCCTTCTCTTAGAGTAAGAAACCATCTAGGACTTTCAGAGCTATAGAGGAAAAAGCCAATGCCTGGCTTTGGAGCTTTAGAGGACAGGCTGACTCTCTTGTTGGGGGCTAATGCAGCTGGTGACTTTTAAGTTGAAGAGTATTTATTTATTTATTTATTTAAGTTGAAGAGGATTTATTTATTGTAATTAGCATTACAATAAAGGTAAATAAACTTATTGTAATGTTATTACAAAAATCCCAAGGCCCGCAAACATTATTATCAATCAATTGTGCCTCTGCTCTATAAATGGAACAATGAAGCACTTCTGTTTACAGCGTGATTTACTGAATGTTTTAAGCCCACTGTTGAAACTTCGCACACACACAAAAAGATTCCTTTGAAAATATTACTATCTGTTGACAGTGTACCTGGTTACTCAAGAGCTCTGATGGGGTATATAAGGAGACTAATATTGTTTTCAGGCCTGCTAACACAACATCCTTTCTACAGCCCATGGGTTAAGGAGTCATTTTGACTTTGAAGTCATGTTAGTTAAGGAATAAATTTTGTAAGGCCATAGCTGCCATACATAGTGATTCCTCAGATGGATCTGGGCAAAGTCAACTGAAAACTTTCTTGAAAGGATTCCTCATTCTAGATGCCATTTGGGACACTGGCAATTTGTGGGAGGAGGTTAAGATATCCACATTAACAGAAATTTGGAAAAAGTTGAACCCAGTTTTCATGAATGACTTTGAGGGGTTCAAGACTTCTGCAAAGGAAGTAACTGCAGATACAGTAAAAGTAGCAGGAGTAGAAGTGGAGCCTGAAGATGGGACTGAATTCCTGCAGTCTCATGATACAACTTGAGTGGGTCAGGTCTTGGTTCTCATGGATGAGCAGAGAAAGTGGTTTCTTGAGATGGAAACTACTCCTGGTGAAGGTGCTGTGAACATTTGTTGAAATGACAACAAAGGATTTAGAATATTCCATAAACAGAGTTGACAAAGCAGCAGCAGACTTGGAGAGGAGTGACTTGAATTTTGAAAGAGGTTCTATTCTGGGTAAAATCCCGTCAAACAGCATCACTTGATACAGAAAAATCTTTCATGAAAGAAAGTCCAGTTGATATGACAAACTTCATTAACTATTTTAAGAAATTGCCACAGTCACCTCAACCTTCAGCAACCACCACCCTGATCAGTCAGCAGCCATCAGTGTCGAGGCAGGACCCTCCACCAGCAAAAAGATTAAAACTCACTGAAGGCTCAGATGATTGTTAGCATTTTTTAGCAAAATGTATTAAATTAAGGTATGTGCATTTTTAAGCACAATATTTTAGCAAAATTAATAGACTATATAACTTTGATATGCACTGGGAAAGCAAAAACTTAGTGTGACTCTCTTTATTATGGCATTAGCTTTATTGCAGTGGCTTGGAAGTGAACCTGCAGTATCTCCAAGGTAATGCTGGTGTTTATAACGGAACACAGAAAATCCGAATTATATTACATTCCTTTAAACAGGCCTGCATTTCACTCTGAGTATGTTTTAAAGGTAATGTCAATACGATTTCCTGGCAGGTGAGACTGGAGTACAAGAAGAAAAAAGAGGAGTCAAGAGAGAAACTAAATCTAAACTCTTGAGCCTGAGCAACTGGGAGATACATTTCCATTAACTCAAAGGACTTCAAGTGGGGCACAGTGAGGGGTGGAAGATCAAGCCTTAATTTTGGATAGATTATGTTTCAGATTTCTATTAGACATCCAAGCAGAGCTATCAAGCAGATAGGTGGCTATCCACCTCTAGATCTTCCTGGAGAGGTTCAGAGTGCAGACACACAATTTTAGAATCCTCAGCATATGAGACCAGATGAGACAAATGCATACTGAAGGGAGATGAATTCCAAGGACCGAGCCATGGGGAAGTGCCACGTTAAGACATTGGGGGAGAAATTCAAAATCAACAAAAGAGTCTGAGAAGGGGGTATCCAGTGAGAAAACTAGGGGCTTGTGGTGTTCTAGAAGGCAGGTGAGCAAAGTGTTTCCAGGAGTAAGAAGAGGTCAACAATGTCAACTGCTGCTTTTGTGACTATGTTACATGGTGGCTATCGGCCACCTTGCCAGGGGCAATTGCAGTGTGTAAAAAGAGTACAGATCACTGAGGATTGAAGCCCTTTATATAGAACACACTCTCAGGAAGATTTGCTGGAATGGGAAACAGAGAAAGGGATGAGAGCTGGAAGGGCAAGAGGGGTTGGGAAAAGACTTTCTCAGGATGAGAGGAACAATATCCTGTTCACGCCAGTGTGAGTGTCCTAGTGCAGATGGCAAAGGAATCGTATTGTGGGAGGGGTTATTGCTGGAACGATGTCCTTGGCTGGGCGAGGTCTGGTCAGCAGTTTTGAATTTTCTGTTTTCTTCACTGCTTGCATTCTGTCACCATCCTGCTATTCACTTCTTAATGTAGTCTCTTGCTGTTCTAGACTAAACTCCATTCTCTCAATGTCTTCCCATTTCCTTACAGTCAGTACCAGAGAGTCAACGGACTTGATAACAGATCCCAGAGTTTTAGACGTAGCCCAGAGGCCCACTAGAACGCTGCCTTCCCTGAGAGAGTCAGCTAAACATGGCCTGAGCCACACAGCTAAGGTCTATATCCAGAGAGTCATGAGTTAACCAGCAAAGGATCATGAAAACTTTCCTTAGAGAGCCTGAAAACTCACTGATGGCTCCAGAGGGAAGTAATGACCTGGATATCCATGATCTCCTTCATAGAGTCTTGGCTTCCATCAGCTGAGGCAGAGTTCTCACTTCCTGTCCTCTGTCTTCCACTCTACTCATGCCAGCCTCCCAAGCCCTGCCACTGATAAATTAGGACCTCCTGACATTATTGACTTATTAGCTCTTCCACTTAGAAGAAGCTAGAAATGAACCCATCATCTCCGAATAGCAAATACAAATTTATAGCAAATGGGGATTGAGCCAACTCTCCCTAAATTCTTTTGAGGCACGATGACGAAAGATGCTAAAATCAAATAGATGACACTTACCTTTTATGTCGTCATTAAACTGAGTAACTCTCCAAAGAAAGGGGACAGAGGAAGGCAGTCACATTCAAACTATGCTTCCTTTAAAAAGAATATATTCTCCCATAATATCACCCAGCAGTGTTCTAAATATTGATGTGTTTAGAACAGGGTCATTAGCTAGCAGGCCAGAGGGTTGTAATGAGCATAATGAACAGAATGAGAGACAGCTTCAGAGGTACATGCTGGATGCTTCTCAAGCAGTCACTGTGGACCAGAATTTTTTGAGCATTAGCTCACTGAATGCCCCCTGGATGGGAGAAGAGAAGTGTCCATATCTTACAGGTGGGGGAGCTGGGGCTCAGAAAGGTGAAGTAACTGACTCCAGGCCATGAAGTTAGTGTCAGACCCAGAATTCAAGTCTAGGTCAATGTGACACCAAAGTCCAGGGTGTCCCACAACTGAAGAGAAATGCTCTCAAATCTCTAGCGCTCCTCATTTGATCAGTGAGGTTCATCTTAGCTTCACCCCAGAGAAGCATCATATGTTCCCTTGACTGTGGCCTCAAGGAACACAGCTGTTTTCTAGTTGAAGTTGTCTGGATACCACCATACAGTTAATAATAGATCAGTCAGGACTTCCCTAAACTCTCATTTTTTTTTTTTTTTTTTTTTTGGTTCTAACCCATAGGTTAGGTTCACAGAGCCCTCAAATACCGAGGAAAAAGTCTGCTTAGGGGACTTGATCTCTGCCTGCAAGTTATAATAGGATCTGCAACTGGACAGGTAGGGAATGGAAAGTGGTTATTCCCAGTGGGCAGTAAGACTGGGCTGAAGAAAGAAAGGCGTGGGTAAAAATACGGCGTTTAGTTAATAAAAGCCCCCAGATTTGTTCCCTGTCTCCTCTGTGCTGGCTGTTTGAAAGGCATATGGGGAGAAATGGCAAAATATGGCTCTTGAAACACAGGGCAGTATACGCCCACAGCACCTGGCTCCTTACCCTAAGACTGGGATAGAACGTCCTTGGATGAGGGATCATCCTCATCTTCCTTTAGTCACACAAACACACACAGGGAACTGTAGAGTGCTGTGAAGGTAAGCCTTCCTCTGATTACAAGTATCACAGTATTTTAAAGCCATATTATTATGCCTTTGGGAATTGTATTTCAGCCATGAGAAATTTAAGGGAATCAGGATCTCAGTTTCTTTCTTCATTTTTTTTTTTCTTTTTTCTTCTTTTTTGAGATGGAGTTCCTCTCTTGTTGCCCAGGCTGGAGTATAGGGGTGCAATCTCGGCTCACTACAACCTCTGCCTCCTGGGTTCAAGCAATTCTTCAGCCTCAGCCTTCCAAGTAGCTGGGATTACAGGCATCTGCCACCATGCCCTGCTAATGTTTGTATTTTTGGTAGAGATGGGGTTTCACCATGTTGGCCAGGCTGGTGTCGAACTCCTGACCTCAGGTCATCCCCCTGCCTCGACCTCTCAAAGTGCTGGGATTAGAGACATGAGCCATCATTTTCTTTCTATGATTATCCAGACTTTTATCTCTTTTAACAGTTGTACAATTCTTTGAATCTATATCACTATCAATAATGTATTTTTGAATAAATATCTTAATATGTATAATTATTTATAAATGATATATCATTGTATCAATATATAGTATCTTAAAAACATAAGCTATAATTGAAATCTTAAACTGCTGAGATACCTAGAAGTCCTAGAAGTTTCTTCCTGCACCTCAGTGGGTCTCCTGGAAAAATTTTGGAGAACATTGGCTTAGACTCTGGACCCTAGTGGGCTGGCTGCCTTCCAAAATAGCTTAGGGCTGAGATAACCAAGTACCACACACTGGGTCACTTAAACAACAGGAAGTTATTGTCTCAGAACTACCGAGTCCAGATGTCAGAGATCCAGATGTTGGCAGGGGTGGTTTTGTTGGAAGCCCATGAGGGAGAGTCTCTTCCTTGCCTGTCTCCTGGCTTATGGTGGTTTGCCAGCAATATGGTGTTCTTTGACTTGTGGAAGCATCAGCCCAACCTCTGCCTTCATCTTCCCGTGGCATTCTCTCTGTCTTTTCATATAGTTTTCCCTCTGTGCCTCTGTCTCTGTGTTCAGGTTTTTAGTAAGTGCACCAGTGGTATTGTGGGCCCATCCTAATAATCTCACTTTCTTTTTATTACCTCTGAAATATCCTATTTCTTTTTTTTTTTTATTGCATTTTATGTTTGGGGTACATGTGAAGAACATGCAAGATTGTTGCATAGGTACACACATGGCAGTGTGATTTGCTGCCTTCCTCCCCTTCACCTATATCTGGCATTTCTCCCCATGCTATCTCTCCCCACTTCCCCATCCCCCATCCCTCTCCCATTTCCCCCCAACAGACCCCAGTGTGTAGTGCTCCCCTCCCTGTGTCCATGTGTTCTCATTGTTCAACACCCATCTATGAGTGAGAATATGCGGTGTTTGATTTTCTGCTCTTGTGTCAGTTTGCTGAGAATGATGATTTCCAGGTTCATCCATGTCCCTACAAAGGACACAAACTCATCATTTTTGATGGCTGCATAGTATTCCATGGTGTATATGTGCCACATTTTCCCTGCCCAGTCTATCATCGATGGGCATTTGGGTTGGTTCCAGGTCTTTGCTATTGTAAACAGTGCTGCTATGAACATTCGTGTTCATGTGTCCTTATAGTAGAATGATTTATAATCCTTTGGATATATACCCAGTAATGGGATTGCTGGGTCAAATGGAATTTCTATTTCTAGGTCCTTAAGGAATCACCACACTGTCTTCCACAATGGTTGAACTAATTTACACTCCCACCAACAGTGTAAAAGTGTTCCTATGAAATATCCTATTTCTAAATAAAGCTGAATTCTGAGGTTCTGGAGCTTGAGGTTCTAACATCTTTTCAGGGTGGGGGGACACAAACCCTAATACCTGAGTTGTTTATTTATACTTTATTTTAAGCAGTTAAATTGTGGATAAAGTGGTTTGCAAATAATATATTTCCCATCAATTACTAGTAGGGTTATGATTCATCAAAGAGCTAGTGGGGGCATCATTTATAAATGTCTCTGTGAAGCCCTTCCAACTTTGGTCCCAGAGAGAATTAATAAGTTCTCTGCTCTTTTATGAAACGTTTCTTTAATTTTTCTTTAACTCCTGATTATTCTATCTTGTATAATGGTTGTCCTTGCAGATTCTCTCACAGAGTTGAAAGCTTATCAGGGAAGAGACGTTTTCCTTGACATTTTTGTTCATTTCCTCTCATCACAAGTCCCTATTTTTTAACATACTGATCGCAAACATTTTTTTTTTTTTTCAGAATCTCCTTGTATGTGGTGGTAGATGATCAATAAGTACATCTTAAATTACATTGACCTTTCTGTGAAGCATAAAATCTGTAGATATAGTTAATAGTAACTTCCTGACCAATTACCTTTGTGCAAATAATTGACATTCATGAACTGCCTTTGGTTCTCCTGCATGTGCATGCACACAACCTCTCCCCTTTGTCCAGTGTTAGTTTTTTCCCACAGTTGTTAAAGGGAAAGTGCAGGCATTGCCGGTACGTGTGCAGGCTCACAGCGTTTTACTTAATTAAGCAGAACTTGGCTAACTCTGGGGTGGAGACACATTTTCCCCACAGACAATTGCCTTGTTCACTCCAGATGAGTCACGTCCCGAAGTCTTGGCCTGGGAGTGGGTGTTCAAGGGAATTGTGTCCCAGCCGCTACCACCATGAAATGCTCTTTCTATAAGTGGCAGGGATTTGGGGTGATGCAGGAGCACCTGTATTTCTCTGCCAGCTTTGGAGGGAGTTATATTTTCCTTGGTGTCATGGAGACTTTAACTCAAACCTTCTGCGTCCCTGTTTATCTGCTGACTTGGCTGTTAGACAGGGGTGGAATATATGATTAGCACCTTGCCTTATTGTTGCTATTCTTGCTTATTTGGCCTTTATTAAATAACTCTAGTTGTTGCATTAGAATAGGCTATGATTTCCCAGTTTTCTATTGATTAACTGTTTTGCTTTACATCAGCCTTCTGTCAACTCTAGCAGGTGTCTGTTGCTACATAGATTACCCAATATTAAGCAAAAAAAGATTAATTTCTTTCAATCATTTCTTCATTTTCACATCACAGATCAGCTGGATTCACCACATAATTCTTCATGGTTTTCACTCCAATGTTGTCTTGTGTTTTTTTTTTTTTTGTTGTTGTTTTTGTTTGTTGAGAACAAGGTCGAATTGGGCAATAAGTTGTTCTGATAATAGTAATTGGAATACAGGAGTGATCTGTGCTTTTTTGACTGCCTGGTGAAGTCATTTGTCTTAGAGAGTTGGCCATGTCCATGTTGGACAAACTCAGTGTTCCCATGGCAGCGTCCAAGACTGTGTCCATACTAAAGCAGTGTGAGGAAGCCCTGAGAATCTCACTTCAGTAAAACATTCTTCATAGAAAACATGGATGAAATATTTTTAAACCATACATGAACTTTGAGACAACCAAATAAAGTTCTAGCAAAAGTCCCTGATGTGTAATTACCAACCTTTATGGTACATACTTTGTACCAGACACTTCACAGTGATCTTTGTTAATCATCCCAGTAAGCTTTCGATACTATTTGATACATGAGGAAATTGAGGCACAGAGAAGTTAACTTATTTGCCAAAGGTCTCATAGCTGGTGAGTGGCAGATCTGGGATCAGAAGCCAGGGGTGGGCCAAACCTAGAACTCTCTGTGCCCTCCTGGGCCCACAGGATTTCTGAAGATTTTTCCCCCTCTGCCTATTCGAACAGGTGACAAATCTGCACACCCATTTGGATTCTCAATATGGATTGTGTCTAGCATAGATGGAGATCACCAGCCTGGGTCATGGCTCACTCCTCAACTCTGCAATGTACTGCCACGCTTTTGAGGAGTAGCTTCACATGACGACATAAACGGAACAATTCTATTTCCCTTCTACGAATGACCTTTTGTTAGCTTGAGAGACCAGCTCACATACCAGTGATTCAGTATTGAAATACAGAATTATTTGTTGTTGAGAAGGCTCACTACCCACCTGCATGTTCCCTTCTGCTAAACCCCCTCCCTCAAACTTGAAGACAGCAAGTTACAGGGGATAAAACATAAGACCCTTGTTAATTGCAAATTAATAGTGCCAGGAATACATGCAGATGGCACCCGAAGTCAATTGCTGACAGCACCCTATTCTGGTTATATTTCTCTTTCCTGCAATGCAACCGTGTACCTAGCAAAGACACAGTGGTCTTAGATTCTTGCTTAGTTCTGCATTTCTGCAGGATGAAATCCATGTTCTTGGCCTACCACTGTTCTTATCTTACAAATTTGGTAGTTTTTGGTTTTATTTACTCATTGATTTTAACCGGTTTCAGGCTTTGGTAGTTTACAGTACACAGGTGTGACTCTCTGGACGTGCATCATGCGTAGAAGAGATGGCAGTTGCTTACCTAGTAAATACAAGGCTGCATGAGTTTGCACATTCTTAAGTGATCAACTGTGAACCTCCAATGTTGTAACAGACCCATGGGAACATTTGTGCTTTCGGTGACACTTGGATTACATTCATCAAATGATGGTGTTTTTTTTTTTTAAGACTGGTATTTCAGTAAATTTTCTAAAGGTTGCATGCCAACTGACAAAGTCAGTTACTTAAATGCAGAATTCAAGATTTGTAGGAGATAATGATCACTGTACAAAACTGGATGACCTGCAGAAAAAAGAAAACATTCCTGACTTCCGGCTGATGGGAGGAATGCTTTGGGATTCTGATGCAGAAGGGATTAGATTTTGGCCACATTAAAATCTACTTGGAAAACAAATCTTGCTCCAGGATTTTGACAGAACAGTAGGCTCTACATCTTAGGACAAGTGACAGTGCAGTTGAGGATATCTGATGGACCTCTGCTAGGCTACTGGACCACATCTTGGCCTGAGCTTCTGAAACTTCTCTCTATCCTTCCATCTTTGTGATTGTGTCCAGAGAAGAGCTGGGTCAGATTCTGGTTTGTCTGGTTATAAACTCTTAGATAGAGAGGGGGCGGTTGAAGTATTCTATTGTAGCAACCTACCTTTTCCTAGGGAAGCAGAAGTCCCTGATTGACCCTCTCATGCTGATATGCAGCACAGCCAGCCTGGGGTTAGGCATCTGTGCAGGGGGCATTGTGATCTAGGCCAACTCCTAAGCCCCAGGTCCTCATGGGAGGCTAGAGGCAGCATAAATGGCTGAAGTGATGGGCAGCAGGTTGGAAATCTGAAGTTGGGGGGGGGCTTGGCTCCCCCTTCCTGGCACAGAATGAACTAATCCATGCCCACCTCTTACCATGTTAAAAATGGAACCAGTCATGACCACCCATGGGCGTTCCTTGTCTGTGGCTATCCTGTAATTAAAAGTGCTATGCAAACTCTGAATAGTAGCAGGAACACACGTTTAAATTTTGGGCTTTCCTCCAGCCATGCACCCCCCACCCCCCGCCCTTTTACACGCCATCCCTCCAAGTTCCCTTTCCAGTGCACCTTGCTTTGCTATGTGGGTATATCCTGCCCCCTGTCCCCATGCTATAGAGTACGTCCTCCTCCTCCAGAGCTGATCACCATGGTGGGATTTCAGCCCTGGGTTCAGGCCCACAGGGAGGCACTTGCGAGCAGAGAGCCTTCCAGCCTACTTTGTTTCTTACTACTCTTGCTTATATAATACCATTAAGGAGAATACAATTTCCTGCAGACCATTGTTGTGCAAATTAACTGAGAAAATGTATGCTAACGTACATATAGGAAAATGCAAGTATAGGTTTCAAATGCCAAATGCCAGTATTGAAGATCCTTCCTGAAGGATATCAGTTTCCTTCCTGCAGACAAAGGAGAGAGCCTGGGGTTGGGGGTGGTGGGTGGTGAGGTGATAGAATAATGAGCCCAGCTGCTAATGGCTGAATTCTTATGAAACAATCAAACTTGGGTGGTTTGCGTGTGCGTTTGGTAGTCCCCACAGCTGCTAGCCAGCCTCCAAAGCTGCAGGTGGCAAGGTCCCGGCACTCCTGGCAGGGACGCCTCATGGTCCCTGTTGGGTAGGTCTCTTGCTGGGGTAATGCTGGACTGAGACTCTCCAACTCTGTTTCTGCCTTGGTTCTTTTACCCTGCTTCTCCACCTAGGCATCCAGTACTCTGGGCTTTCAGAGAAAAGAAGTGCTATCGTGCATGGACAGGCCTCGGCTACATTAATAAAGAGATGGGTTCGATATGAAGAACCACACAATCTTTAGGAAAGGCAGAAATAAAAGGGTCCCTGCATGTCCCTCCCATCAACTATGCCTGGCAAACAGTGGGACCTCAATAAATATTCAGCTATTGAAGGACAAAGTTCAAAATAGGAGCTGTGGAGTTTGGGCAGGAAAAGGCAAGAAAAGCCTTTTTGGAGGAGATGAATCTGCACAGGTGATGAAAGTTGGAGAGAATGTAAGAGAAGTGACAGAGAAAGCTTGGAGTTGCTGGGCTGGCTCCATGGATTAAAGATATGGAAGCAGGATACGAATGGATGGAGGGTCTTACATTTACTCCAGCCCTTGGGTAAGTCCCCAGGCAACAGGGCACCAAGGCAGATGGCTGCAATCTAGGACGATAAAGAGGGCTTCTTCACCGCAGAAGACTGTCCTGTCAGTGGTGTGCTTTATGGACTAGAGTCAAGAGAGGCTAGATGGTATTTGAGGAAGAGAGGGTATTTCCTGCCATAGGTGGGGCTCCCAAAACAGGGAGTTTGAAAATCATCCAGAATTGGCTAGTGTTACTCTCTTTTTTTTTTCTTGTAGACTCCGTTACACATTTGGCTTGAGAACACCCAAAGCCTCCACATTCCTTTTATACTGCAGTTCTTTAAACAGATTTGATGTATTATTTTTGCCTTTGGAGGGAGAGTGAGGTACCCAACAACCTTTAGGGTGCATACTCCCCTTCTTTGGTGGGTTTTGTTTGCCCCTAGATGAATTTGCTTGATTAGCTTCTCCCAAATGACAAAAGGCCTTTGTGGAGGGCTGGCGGGCCATTTAACCCCTTGTCTTCAGTTTCACCCTCAACAAAACCACGCTGATAATACCTGCCTCTGAGGATTGGTGCGGGGTCAGGAGATCATTGATGGGAAAGTGCTTTTAGCCTTTTCAGGAAGAACAATTTGCATGTAACAAAGGGACTCCTTCCTTTGAAGAAGTGTTCCTGTTTTATTCATTTAAACACTCTTTAAAGGGACTTTCAGGGTATCCTTTGAAGGGGAACTTGAGGGGCCGAGGACAAGCCTTTGAGAGTGGGATTCCTTCGGTCCTTTTCTGCAGCTAAAGGGTTGGAGTTGAAGATAATCATAGTAAGAAGGGGTGCCTCCATGGGAGTATTCTCTTGCAGGGATGGGGCAGTTATAGAGGAGGAGGAAAAGGTGGAGGAAGAAGAAAAAAATCTGTTTGGGTTTGTTGAGATTTCTACTTTGGGAAACTGGAATTCTAGTGAGGAATCGTGGATTCCAACAACTAAAATTATGTTTGCATGCCCAATAGTTACAGGCATTGGCAAAGTGCTTTAGAATGTATGGAATTATTTTTGTTGTTATCACATTTTGATCCTATTAACAGCTCCTTGGTACTGTTATTATTGGGATCTTTCTTTATATCATTTCTTTTTTTTTTTTTTAATGGAGATACAGAAACAATTTATAATTTGCTCAAGAGAGAGATGTCATCACCCTGTTTCTGTTTCTTCATGTTACAATTGCCCACTATGTGGCCCAGTTTCCCAAGAGCTTATGAGAGATGACCCATACAGATGAAAATGAAGCTATTATGCCAAGGCTACAAATATATGAAAAACGAAGTGAGAGACCCACCCACATGCATTATCAGAGAGCATTCATCCAGGCTGCTTAGCAGCTCTTGCAGCATTTACAGAGTAAAATCATTTACACTTCACAGCAACCCTATACAGCCGATATTTCTACTATCCCTATTTTCAGATTTGAAATTGGAGAATTAAGAAATGAAAATATCTAGCCTAAGGTCACACAATTAGCAGATGGCAGCCGGATCTGTTTCCCAGGCAATCTTGTCCAGGCTGTTTGCCGTGACCGCTCTGTTTTATGGGCTCAGGGATTGAGGGTGGGTTTGGGGTGGGAGAATGTGCTCTGTGGTTAGAGGAGAAACTTATTGGAAGACAACCATGCTCTCCTTTTCCTCCTTATTGTACCGATGCATCATAAGGTTCAGCGATGAGATGTGGTAAAAGGACTGGAGAGATGAGAAGCTGCTGGCTCCCCGGCCACCACTGCCTGCCAACCAGTGGGCATGGTTTAGACTTTGCCTTTCTTTTACCTGGCATGTTGGAGCCACGCTCAGCACTGGGGTATTTTCTTGGTGCACAGGCAGGCTGAGTTACCAGACTCAGGATTAGGAAAGCACCTGTACCCCGGACATAAGCAGCAGAGAGGGCCACCCAGAGAAGAGTGGTAGCACAGATAATGCATAAAGTTTTCTTTCTTTCTTTTTTCTTTTTTCTTTTTTTTTTTTTTGAGATGGAATCTCACTCTGTCACCTAGGCTGAAATACAGTGGTGCAATCTAAGCTCACTGCAACCTCTGCCTCCCAGGTTCAAGTGATTATCTTGCTTAAGCATCCAAGTAGCTGGAATTACAGGTGTGTGCCACCATACCCAGCTAATTTTTTTATTTTTAGTAGAGATGGGGTTTCAACATGTTGGCCAGGCTGGTCTCGAACTCCTGACCTCAAGTGATCCACCACGTCTGCCTCCCAAAGTGCTAGAATTACAGGCTTGAGCCATCACACCTGAGCAATTTTTGTATTTTTAGTAGAGATGGGGTTTCAAGATGCTGGCCAGGTTGGTCTCGAACTCCTGACCTCAAGTGATCCACCCACTTCGGCCTCCCAAACTGCTGGGATTACAAGCTTGAGCCATCGTGCCTGGCCAATAATATGCAGTCTTCAAACACTCCCTAAATTGCATCCTTCTGCATCCCATGCTCTCAGATCCCTTTGGAGAGATGAGTCCTGAGCACAATACAACTGCATTTCAGCATAGGTGGGAAATCCCCCCAGTCCAGTGTAGAATAATCGCCCCATATGGCTGCAGGTCAGCTACTGATAAGGCAGCCCCTTGCACTGGTCATGTTGTCTTTCCTGGTAGTTACATAAAATCCAAACAACCCTAAACTCACTGCCTACCAGTGCTGCATGAAGCTTGGCAAATGGAGGGATACATTCTTACTATGCATAAAGTCCGACTGTGTCCTTTGCTGCCTTTCAGCAGTCAAGTTAAACTTGAAAGAGGTTTTTCTCACTGTGGGGATGAAAAAGCACCACTGGAAAGAAAAATCACCTCACTGGCAAGTTAACAGATAAGAGTCTACCTTGGCTGACACAATGCCAAGCAAAGGTAAAAATTCAACCTTTCTCTCACAGCAAAGATATTTCTCCTAAACTGGAGAAATAATGTAGGTTGGAATACAGGAACAGTTTCTCCTTTTAAATGTGTTTCACGTTTGAGATCTAAAACTGAAATTGAAACAGGCATTTATTTGTAAATGACAACCCTATTCTTCTTTAGATTATACCACATTTATTAAATTTTTATGAGAATTTATAAAGATGGCCAAGCAATAAAAGTTAGGCTCATGATAGCAGAGTGAACTATGAGGCTATTTCTAAATAGCATTTTCAGCATATTAGTTGTTGCTTAGATAACAGTCCTATCTCTTCAGGGCCTCTGTTTGGGTTTAACACCAGAGCCAGCAAATTAATCGAGTCATTATACAGCTGAAAGCTGTATCATTTACCAGTTCATTATGGTTCAGATCAAAATCCATACTTTTCCGGATCTCCCCAGGGTTATAAACTAGATAGGGAAGCTTTATCATTCTGCAAAATAATCTCTCGTGGTTCTCTCCCCCCTGCATTAAAAGAAACAGCCCATTACATTACATTAATTTTCATATTAATAGGTCCTTGCTGAAGAGGAAGTTGAGGCTGCATCCTTTCTCATTCCACCCCTCCACCCTCTTCTTTGACTCTGCCACCTGCCAGGCAAGGTAGAGTCGATTCCCGATTTCTTGTCTTTCTCCAAATCTCAAGGTACAGACATGACCCAGCTTAATTTTAATCAAAGTAACCATCTACCTCCTAATTTTCGGATCGTGGTTGCTCAAAAATGGATGCGGTCTTGTGAACCTGAGTTGCTAAAAGAGCTTCTCTAAGAGCAGGCGCAGGTCTCCCCGCTGCCGAGCGTTCCTTCCGTGCAGAGGGTGTTAGGCACAGCCAGTGAGCTGCATCAGAGGGAGATTAGGAAGCTATAATAAAAGATACTAAATTCCAGTTTCTTACAGATTAGCACATTTTAAACCAAGCGCAGCTTCCCACGCCAGGGAACCAATTTTACCCTTATTCTAGCACTTAGCTCTTAACGAGTTTGATTAAACAACATTTTACCTGAACAAATCATGTTGCCGACTTGAGATCAAAATCTGATTTTTTTTTTCTTTAGAATATGATCAGGGACAGGAGGGGAATTGCTGATTTCCACGTGGATTATTGTCTGTCCGACTCACAGAGCAGCACCCCTTCCTTTTTTCCTTTGCTTCCTGGTTGCTGGCATTTGCCACCTCTGTTTTTACCTGGTGCCCATAGGAAGCTGAATGTGGAAGGGTGCGGAGTGGAATCACAAACAACACATGTTTCAGATGGAGCATTTTTTCCTAGAATTTTTCAGCAGCCAGAGAAACACAGTGAGTATTTCGGGTACTCTCTGCATATGATCATTTCACTCCTACAACCCAGTAAGAGGCAGCTCTGGAAGGCTCCAGGGAAGGGAAGGTGCTGCTGGCTGAACATGTAGAAAGCCGAGAGCGGGTGTGTGTTTTGGGGACAGAATCTTAGCACCTTTCTGAAGCTGGCGTGTGGTTATCTTAGCTGCGAACACATGACGCTCAGCTGCTTCATTTGCCTAGGACTCCCCGTTCTAGGACACCACCTACATCCCAGCATATGACTTTACGGCAAGCTTCATTTCTTTCCGATGGAATTAATCATCAATGTGCTCTAGGACTGGGCCTTTCCACATTGTGATATGAAGAGCATTTGTTTCTTGTTTAGGCAGACCATGATTTTCTCCATTGCTTTGATGGTAAAGCTTTTTATATCAAGCACTGTTCATCATTGGAGTTCCTTTTCTAGGAAGACAATGGGGTGAAGACATTTTCCAAAAACACTATTCTGTGGAATGAGAGGATGGGGAGGACGATGAGAACGCCATCCCGTGGGGACCAGTTATAATGACTGACATCAGTCTCATTGTAACCATTTCAGAATGCATCCAAATGGCAAAACACTCTTTTTAAGATGAAACAAGATTCAGTTCAGCAACCCAAGTTGGCACCAATGTGCCAAGGCCCTATTTGATACTTCTCTGTAACTTCAAGTATTTATATCTTCGCTTCATTTACTGCCCCAAGTTACAAGAAATGGAATTCTACTTGGGTTTCTTGACACTGCGATCTCTCATGTTCAGTGTGGAATGGCTGTGGGCTTTCTGGGATATTAACTGCACTGAAAGGCTTAGACCAGGCGTCCCCAAACTACAGCCCACGGGCCGCATGAGGACCCCTGAGGCCATTTATCCGGCCCCCCACCGCACTTCAGGAAGGGGCACCTCTTTCATTGGTGGTCAGTGAGAGGAGCACAGTATGTGGCGGCCCTCCAGCGGTCTGAGGGACAGTGAACTGGCCCCCTGTGTAAAAAGTTTGGTGACGCCTGGCTTAGACTGATGCATGCTTCTAGTTGGCACTTCCACTCTGGGGCACTGGAGGCCAGCCAAACACATTTTTTCTGCTGTCTGTTTTGCTATGAGGAAGTCTCCCTTTAAGAGATCTACTCTGATGAGTGCTATTATTTTTATTTACACGTGGAGTGAAAATCTTAGAGGAAGGCCAAGCAAGATGCATATGGCATTGGTAAAAATTATAGACCTGGGCTGAATTCATTTTAAAATTGAATTGGATGTTTTCATTATGCACTGGCCCGGAATGTGCTTTATTGAATCAGTCATCTTCTAAAAGTGTTTGTTCTCATTTCCGTGGAAATGGAAATCAGGGCACCGTGCAGGATCAGAGAATAGTGTATTTTGTGGTGTTTCATGTGCTTGGAAGGGACAAACAAGAGCTGCCAGAATGGACACAGCCCTTTCTTCTTCAGTGCTTCTGCTGTTCCAGAATCAGCTCAGACAAGGCGGTATTGTCTTCTCTTTCCCTCTCTTGTTGAGAAGAGAAAAGAAAGGGGGCCAGCAAATGGTTTCATGCAAACAGGTATATTAAAGAAACTACTCACTAGCTGCATTTGTCTAGGACTTGGTTTCTTTAGCTATTAAAGCTAATAATTCGGCCTCATAGGCTTGTCATGAAGCTAGTTGATAGGTTAAAATGAGTTTAGGTCAGTGCTGACTCATAAAACAAAATACAAGTTAACTGCCATACTACTGCTATTACTAGTAGTACTACTGTTACTGTTACTGCTGCTGCTACTGTGGCTAGTACTACTACTGTTACTACTATAATAATACTACTGCCGCTGCTACTACGACTCTTCTATTACACGACCACTGCCGCTGCTAATACTATACTACTATTGCTACTACTGCTACAACTGATCATCATCACCGTCACCATTATTGATCATATCAAAACTACTTTTTGGAGGCCACAGATGTTTTTGCTAGAAGCCATATAAATCCATGACTATGTCAGGTGGCTTCCATTCCTGACTGGCTCCATAATTTCAGGACACCTACTTCAACTCTGTGGACCTCCATGTCTTCGCCTTTAGGCAGAGATAATAATAGCTCCCATACATGGGAAGCGCTGTGTTGATAAGGGTTAGTGATGGTGGTTACTGCTGTTCTTTCATTCGTGTGCAAGCCATTCGGTCATTCTTCCTCACTCTGTGGCTCTCATTGTGACTCACCCCAGAGGTATCTTTTGAGCAACTTCTTTGCACCAAGCACATTGCTCTGTTGTTTTCATGTCAGTCTCTGACCCACATCTACACCTTTACACTTGCCTGAGATTCTGTAAATTGGAGTGAAGCTGAGGTTGCATAAAACTTGTTTCCATATCTATTAGGTATTAATTAGCTCTACATAGATTATTAATTTTCCTATAATGACCACAATTATTCTTCTAATTTTAGGAGTGACAGTTGGCTTCTTTTGGTTCATAATCATGACTAGTTATTCTTTAAAATGATCCAAACCTCAACCTGGTGATATTCTTTCTTTTTCCCGTGAGGATGTCTACAAGCTAAGAGGTTTGACCCAAAGGAGAAAAGCAGAAGACTTAAGATACCATTCCAACAGCAGCTTTGGGTGAAATTAATTCACAATTTCCTATTCAACAGAGTGCTGAGTGTGAGCAATGCTTCATGGTGTCTGTTGATTGCCCTGGTTAGAGATTCAGAGTTAGAGTTCTTGAAATCTTTGTGTACCTCTTTCTAACTCCTCTCTAGAGGAAAGGGACCCAGCCTGTGGCCCAGGTATGTACTCAAGTCCTTATAGAGAGGATTTAGGTGCTGTTTGCTGAATAGGCACCTCACCATCTAATCACACTTTTGTTCCCAGGGGTTCATTTAGGAAGCTATAGCATGACTTTTAGGGCATATCCAAATCCCTGTCAGAATAAGCCAAATGCCTCTTGCTTTCTTCTCCCCATCTCTTTTTATTTTAAAAATAGATGCAATTGCATCTTTGGAGTCCCTGACCGAGCAGACAACTGGGCTGGATTCTATTCCTGGCCCTGCTGCTGTTGTCTCGCTGCCTGGCAATTCACTTGACCTTTCTTCCCTTCCTTTCCCCTAAGGAAGATGCCTGCTGTGGATAGACCCCATGGGGGCGTTGGGAGGGTTTCAGGAGTGAATACAACTATCTCAGACTATAATATGATGCTGCCAGCTACTCTGTGGTTCTGGGATGAAAGATGCTGTGTGAAAGAGCATTGTTATTACATTTTGTTAAAAATATGGATCAAAGGCTGGCTATACAGTAAGTAGGAAATGTTAATTATTGTTATAATATCATAACAAAGCAGATGCCAGAATGCTAGATCCCATGAGAAAATCTATTATAATAAGCCAGTGTGAAATGTACATATTACAAAGATATTCAGCAAGGAGGCAGATTTGGTTTTGAAATCTCAATGAACAATTAAGTAGAATAAAAAATAACTTTTAATGCTATGAAAAATATAAGTGTCTTGACAACTCTTTAACATAAAAATAAAGAGCTGCCTTTTCCCCATACAAAAGAGGCAGCATCATCGCTTTCTTTTCCTCTTGAGCAGAAGATACCTTTCCTTGAACACAGAAGAGAAAAGCAATATTTGTCCTTACAATGATCCCTTCAATAGCTTTCTTTATGACAGAGGTGGATTTGGGAGAAAATTCTCTAAGTTTATAATAGCACATCTAATTTTTAAAACATCTTACATGGTTTTGGCTTCTCCTTCTTCTTCTCTTTCCTTCTCCAAATGCATGTTCTGTTTGAGAATACATTAGAGAATGGACTTCTACATGCATTCATAAATGCCTCTGGCTTCTTCAAGCTCAAGCTTTTCACTTATTTTCAGATCTTAAATGCATAGTCCATCATGTGATATCAGCTGGAAAAAGAAAGAGAAAGAGGGATAGAAGCCAAAGGAAGATGGATTTAAGAAGAGAGTCCTAACCTAAAAAAAAGACCAAGTTCAAGAGAACATAATTTTTATATCCTAGTGCTTTCTAAGAACAGATCATGCATGAATTCACCTGGCATGCTAATTTTTTCCCCCAGAATATTGTGAGAAATGAATAACCAACTCTCAGGGGAAAGAAAAACTCTATATTTGCATTGGGCTACATATTACCTTTGAGGAAGAAGTGGAGAGTGGAGGAGAACTGCACATCTCAGAGCAAATTTGCAGTAGATTGTGCACCCTCTGCTGCTAGGATTATGGCCATATTATATTATAATTACCTTGGCTGTGACTCCGTGTTTATCTGCCCTGACATGGACCCAGCCACCTAATTCATTCCACACTCACTTCAGTTTTTCACTTTGAACTAATTTCCCAGTTACTCTAACTTTTCAGAATGCATGGGTTACAGGACATCACCAAACTCCATATTTGTCATTCAGCTGTGTGAAGGGGAGAAGGTAAGAAATCAAACATAATAACAATTAACTTGTTTGGGATTAGAGTTGGAGTGTGAAAAAAGTCTAGGCTTTTGCATTGAAACAAAATATTCGCGATGACTCAGTAGAGGCCAGGGGAAACCACTGCCCTTGTGCCTGTGAACTTTGGTGGGACAAACCTGCAAAAACGCCTGGTCTCTGGAGGGAGCAGCCATACCAGGTGAATGTGGGCATGGGCTTGGGCTGGTGCTAGGCTGGGCCCTACCAGGGCTGGAGGAGTGGGAACCAGGATCTTGCCTTTCTCAGGACATGGTCGTGATTTCCGCAGCCCTGTAATATCAGGGAGTTTCACAAGTGCTTTGGAGCCATTTCTTAAGCTTAAGTGGGGAGTTGGATAACAGCTTCATCATTGTCCTTGGGATTTCTTGGGAAAATGAACAGGGCAGGTGAGATGCGGGCACATGAAGAGAAGCTAGAGGGAAGCTGGGGGTCCCATTAGGTTCCAGCCTCCTGCCACCTGATAACAAACCCAAACAGAGGCCCTGAAGAATAATTCCCAGGACAATTGGCTGAGTAGCAGACAGCGAAGGCCCTTGAAAAAAACCTCTGCATCTCCATGCTGGACAACTCTCTCTTGGCCTGCTCTTCTGCAACTGGTGTAAACATTACGGCCATTCCTGGTGCTGATTTTAAGTTTGGTTTCCTAAAGTGTTACATTAATTTTACAGCCAACATTGCTTGTGAAGGCACGTCCACCAGGTGCCAGGCCAGAGGGAGGTAAAGTGAGCTGAGACCCTGCCCTGCCCTTAGCCTGCTGGATACCCAGCGGGAGGCACAGCTCCAGGAAGTCAAGCTCAGAAATCACTTCTGAAGAGATTCCAGAGCCAAGAAAAGTGAGGGGCTGAAGGTTAGGAAAGCTGTCAAAGAGCAGGGACCCTGATCTAAGTTTTACCAGAGTGGGGGTGCCTTTCTCAGGAGGCTAGGTGTCCACAAATAGAGTCAAACTCTGTAAAATATTTGAAGAGATTTATTGTGAGCCAAATATGAATGACCATGGCCCATGGCACAGCCCTCAGGAGGTCCTGAGAAACTGTGCCCAAGGTGGCTGGGTGCAGCTTGGTTTTATACATTTTAGGGAGGCATGAGACATCAGTCAAGTACATTTAAGAAATACATTGGTTTGGTACAGAAAGGTGGTATAACTCAAAGTGGAGGTTTCCAGGCTACAGGTAAATGTAAACATTTTCTGGTTGACAATTGGTGGAGTTTGTCTAAAGAACTGGGACTGATAGAAAGGAAATGTTCACGTTAAGATAAAAGACAGCAGAGACCAAGGTTTCTTTGAAGTCTTGTAGTGGCTGCCCTTAGAGACATCTTAGAGACAACAGAGGACAAATATCGCCAATTCAGAAAAGGTGCCAGACTTTTAGTTAATCTCTTGAGGATTGGGAGGGCCTGGAAGAAAAAGATCTAGCTATGTTAATAGAGATTCTTTACAGATGCAGATTTTCCCCCACAAAGGGCAGCTTTGCAGGACCATTTGAAGATATGGCAACTAAACATGTTTTGGGGTAAAATATTTTGATTTTCTTTCTTGTCTTGTCATGTCATGCTACAGTTAGGCTGGAAAGTATATCATGATATATAGGATTAAATAAAGCTAATCTGATGAGAATTTATGGTTTGTAGTGCATGACTCCCCAGATTCCTTAGATAGGAATTTGGGCAAAATTAAAAAAAGAAATAGAGCTTAGTCCTCACAGGCTAGGGAAGAAACCACTGGATTCCAGGGGTGGCAGGAAGCTCTGTGCCCCAGTGCCATGCCCAGGGCTGGGGATCAGAGGGGTGGAGGTAAAGTCAGGCTCCAGTCAGGCTTAGAATGTGTGTCACAGGCTGAGTAGTGTCCTCCTGAAGTTGTATGTAGCAGTCCTCACCTTCAGGAGCTTAGAATGTGACTGTGTTTAGAGATAGGATCTTTATATGGTGATCAAGTTAAAATGAGTCCTTTAGGGTGAGCTTTAATCCAGCATGACCCATGTCTTTATTAAGAGTGGAAATTTGGATGCAGAGACAGAGGCATAGAGGGAAGATGAGGTGAAGAGACGGAGGGAGAAGAGGGCCACCTGCCAGCCAGGGAGACAGGCCTGGAAGCCTTCTCCCTCCCAGCCCTCAGAAGGAACCCACCTGCCAATACCTGGCTCCCAGGCAGCTGGCCTTTAGTGCTGCGGAGATGACACATTTCCCTTGTGTGAGCCACAGGCTTGTGATGCTATGTTAGGCAGCCAGTACAATGGTGCTGAGCAGCTTGGGCTCTTCACACCTCTCGGTGGATATATTTCCCGGGCATCTGGTTAAAATGCAGGTTTGGGTTCCACAGGGTTGGGGTGGGTCAGACACTTGGTATGACTGACAGACCCTGGCTGCTCCCTGTGCTGTGGGTCTGGTGACCGCACTGGTGAGGAACAAGGTCTTAGACCAAAGATTCTAAAAGCAAGCTTCACTGAAGAAGCTCCTGGGGAGGTTTTAAAAAATATTAATGCCAGGACTCCACCGAAAATGAATGGCTTTAGACCCTAGGGTGGGGCTGGGCCCTTGTATTCATCCTCCCACCCTCTGGGGAGGCTGCTGAAAAGGCAGAGTTAAGAATCCCTTGTCCCGGGGGACCCACCGCAGGGTGCCACCTCGCAAGAGAGTGGGGCTAGGGCTGTGTGGGAGGTGTCACCTCTGGTCAGGGTTAGGGTTAGGGTTAGGGTTAGCTGCAGACTAAAAGCTCTTTCCAGGTTTCCTGGTTTGCCTAAGAACGAAGCATTAACAGTACAATTACAATGTGTAAGTTCAAAAAATAAATAAATTAAAAAATGTTAAAAAAAATTATTCACACCCTGGGGGAGGGACAGCCCCAGACATAGTCCCCCCCAAAGGCTGTGGCTTGCTGAGATGGTAGAATGTGCCCACTCCAGTGGCGTCCAGCATCATGAAGTGAGTTAAACGGAAGGGTCTGTAAGACACAGACTCTCTCTGGGAAGCAACACAGAGGGAAGCCCCAAAGCCAAGGGGGAGACATGAACAAGGACGCCAGGGAAACAGCTTCAGGTACCTGTATCTACAGCACCCATCAAACAGCCCAGCTCTTCCCAGATTAACAGGAACCGAGGACTGTTATGTTTGATGCCAAAAACTCATGTTCTCACTCTAAACATGCTCATGAGTTATCATACCAAATTATTTCAACAATCAACAAAGCCTTTTAAAATTATGAACACAGATGAAAATAAGACTTCACCAGATTCAAGAAATGGTTTCTACGTGTTAAGTGCTAGTTATATTCTAGACTCACATGGTACTGTGCTTAATCCTCATTTGTTGTAATAATTGTCAGTGTGTTTTCAGATAGGGTTTGGAGGGAGAAGTCACCAGGCGGAAGTCCTAGGTGCTACTTGTTGCAGCAGAACTGGAAAGCAGATGTGCTGCGCCGAAGCTTATGCCCTTCCTAGCACATCATTGCTGCTTTTGGTAGGAGCCTCAGCTCTAGAGGCAGGCAGCCCTCTTGCAACAGGATGGAGTCCATGTTAGAGAAAAGCCTGATTGCTTGAATATAATTATTACTTTGCTTGAGTATGTAGATTATTCACTGAAATCAGCCTCAGGAAAACAGGGCCTTCAAAGGAGAGAAAAGAAAATACTCAGACTAATGTCTCTGGGCATCGGCTTACGTACCTGATAGGAACAGGCTGGTGGCATCTGCAGAAGGTCTCAAAACATTGACCAAGAAAGGAACGATTAACTGCCCACCTGAAAACTGCATAGGTTTCACAAGAATGTTTGGATGATTGTTTCTCTTAAAACTCCCTCATCCAGAGGCACAACTCAGAGAGGGGATCCTCGAAGTCTGGTTCACTGCCTACGCTGGGTTGCTGGCTTCTGGAATGAAGCTAACTTTCCTTTCACCAAAGCTTATCTCTTGAGTTTTTGGCTTTCAGGCGACGAGTGGCCTGGACCTGAGTTTGGTTATATTATGACAGGGTAACAATTTTGGAAACCCAATTGTGATCCATGTTTTCTCTGCTGGGTGGGCAAAGCCATGGTGCTGACAGCAGGAACCAAGTATGTCCAGAGAGCCTGCAAAGAAACTGGGAAATGGGCTTGAGCTCCTCATAGTGGTTGGTTCAGAGGAAGTAATGAAAATAATTTTAGAGACAGAGCAAGTTTCTCTAGCTCTAATGGACATTTTGTGTCACCTCCTGAAGAAGAATCGAGTACTTGGGCCTTTCCTGGGAGGGAGACTCTTTGCATAGCATTACTGGGCTCCTTTGTCAGAATGGGTGGGAGATTGTCCCAAGTCCAGGGCCAATCTCGGCTTCAGTTCGCTTTTAGGGTATTTTTATTAAAAATGCTGCTGATGGGAAAATACCCTACAACATTTTCTCAAACTACTGAAGCACTCGTCATTGGGAATAGGCATGGCACAGGATTTTAGAACAAAAAGCACGGGCCTTGGATGTTTGTATTGGAGAGACTGAGGTGAGAACCCGAGGATTTAGAGCTCAAGCATGGGATCCTTGAGGAACAGTCCAGAGCTGAGGAGAATCGGGGAGCAGTGGTTACTGGTCCTCTTGCATTGAGCTTTGTTTGTTTTACCTGGTGACTTTCATCTTCCCTGCTGGACTCTCAGCTGCATGGGACAAACCTGCCCTGGCTGAGGGGAGGCTGTCAGCCTAGGAGAGTAGTGGCCATTCAGGAAGGGGGTGCTGAGCCACTGCAGAAGAGACCTCCAGCTGACTGCAGGCTGGGGAGAGTGAAGCAGAGGCTGGAGGAATGAAACAGGAGAGTGGGCACCAAGCAATATGTTCTTGGGATATTGTTCAAAAGTGAGCATCACCAGGTAATTTTTCTAGGGACAGACTATGTCCTTGTAAAGATCAGGCTACTCAAGAGATGCCACAACTGTAGCCCTGGCATCTTCTGAGAGGCTTCCAGGAAAGCTGCCTTTGGCAGTGACCCTCACCATGGCTGTATTAGTGTTTTTCACACAGCTGATAAAGACATACCCGAGACTGGGCAATTTACAAAAGAAAGAGGTTTAATTGGATTAAAAAGGTTCCATGTGGCTGGGAGGCCTCATGATGATGGCAGAAGTCAAAGAAGAGCAAGTTACATCTTACATGGATGGGACCAGGCAAAGAGAGAGAATGAGAGCCAAGCAAAAGGGGTTTATCCTTATGAAACCATCAGGTTAAAACTTATTCACAACCATGAGAACAGTATGGGAGAAACCACCCCCATGATTCAATTATCTCCCCCGAGGTTGCTCCTGTAACCATGGGAATTTTGAGACATGCAATTCAAGATGAGATTTGGGTGGGGACATAGCCAAACTATATCTATGGACTCAGAGCAGATCTGGCAGAACAAATATCTAAGGTAGCTCAGGGATGGTGGTTACCACTCACTTGGCAAAAATTTGCTGTTCACCTACTAGAAATAGCCTCTGTGCTTGGTGCTGAGGATGCAGGGGTCAATAACGGTTCCGGGTTGAACAAAACCTAAAATGTTAGAAAATAGCGTCGCATTTTGATATCAGGACAGAGGGACTGAAGAAAATCCTACTGCCCTTTGGGCATACAGGGCTATTTCCATCTGAACCTGTGTTAAGGAAACCAGCACTCAGAGGCATATTGTTTGGAGTGTACTGAGTTATCTGTCTGGTCCAGCTTATGTAAATACCTAGCACTGCTGGGTGTCCCAGGGTCATTGCATGGAAGGATTGCAAACATTTATCTTTGGGTAAATTTATCCTTGGGTGCCCTGTCCACTGTGTCAGTAGCAAAGGAAGTTCCACCACACACACACAAAAAATCTAGTTTTCTAAAAACAGGGAATAATCATTATTCTTTTCTTTACAATTCCATAATGCAGAAATCTATCCTGGAGTAGTTTTCAGGATATTTATTTTTGTTTAAATAAACTACTTATTTAAGTAAGTGTTTTCTAGGGTCATAGTACATTCGGGGTAGGAAAAGGTGGGGAGCAACTTTAGGTTAGATTCTGCAGTGTTTATCCTTTATATTTAAGCACCAATTAATGGGGTAAGACCTTTATGTCTCTGGCAAAACCCAGGCAGTGCTTCCTGAAGCATTTGGGTCACTAAGCTTCAGGGTTGAAGCTTAGCAGGGAAGCTGCTCTTCCATTACATGGGAGTTGCTTCTAGTTAGAAGCTGGATCCCGACAGGAACATCTGACATCACCTCTCAGCTGGGCGCAGCTGGTGCCCAGCTCCGGGTCCTAGCTGGAGTGCGAGTGGCTGGCAGCGACGTGCCCTTCCGCACGTTGCCCTGACCTCCAGAAGGCTCACTGCAGCAGGTCCTCTGTGACGCAGCCTGCTGGAAACAGAGACTTGAGCTTTGTGAGGGCAACTTGTCGCCAAGAGCCAGTCCAAGCTGTACACATGACCACGCTCACGGGCATGCTCATTAGGACATTTGGAATGTATTTTATTAATGGCCTTTGGCAAAAGTCCACTAAGAACTCTGATGCCAGTACCACCGGCAAGTGAGAATTCCAAATTTGCTGTTCTTCCCAAAGCCACCATAGAGAAGCGGGGGGTGAGTCTGTGAGTTCTCCCAGACGCACCAACAGCTTCAAAAAAGGGGGAAAAAATCCACCTTTCCCTTCTAAAACAGTTATACTGTTGGCTGAAGAGACTTTCTTGCTTTGAGAAAATGTCATTGATAAATCCTGAAGCTAAATGTAGAAATTCTAGAGAGAGAAAAATCATAATTGGATCAGATCTTTTTTTATAAAGCCAAAGAAAATGTACTGGAAAATTCCTAGTAACTGAAAGTAACTTTTGTGAAGTCAGGAACTTCCAAACTAAACACATCGACTAATCCAGGCCTCTGCTGAGTAATTCTCAGGGAACTGTTTTGAGTATGGCATCCAGTGAAATCTTATTTTTGCTATGCAAATAAGCTAGGGCACTTATGAATGACAGTAAAATGAAGTTGATCTGAGAATTGGGTATTAGCTGTGTTGAAGATTTTCCTTTATGCCGGTCCTAGGAAAGCTTTAGTGTCTCCACAGACGAATTTATTTACTTTGTCACCATGTATTTCTTGAGCTCTGGCTGGTTGATAGGCTCTGAGTAAGTGCTGGGATATGAGCGTGAAGGAAGCAGACAGTCCTGCCTTCACGCTTACGTGCTCTATGGGGAACAGAGACTGGATTCAAAAATAAAATGTGTGCTTTATTCTGCAGGCATTTTTTGAGTTTCTGTGCTGTCCTGTGGAGGAAGGAAAGATGGCAGGGTCCAGGAGTGTGGTCAAGGCCTCTCTTGGCTGTCCAAGTGTTGACCTTGGGTAGAGGTATAGACATTTATGTCATGTTTTGAGGGAAGGTTTTGAGGATGAGGTCCCAACTCACATGTGACCCAATGCACAGTGTTTTAGGACAGGGTGAGGCTGTGGGGAAGGGGGTCCTTGTGTTGGGAGGGAAGACCCGAGACTTCTAGAATCCCGTGGTTTCCTCCAGGAACATTTCCTGTGGGCAGCAGGGCCTGGCTGCTGCTGGTCATCCAAGTGTCCGCAGCACCTCCTCCCTCCTGATGCCTGCCCAGCTCGCCTAGGCTGGCCTGTACAGCAGGAGAGGGGGTCAGCTGTCTCTTCCAGCCCCTGGCCTGCCCCTCCTCATCAGGAGGGGAGAGGCAGGACCCCAGTGCCTGGGTGCATTGTACTAACTACTTCTTTAAATGCCAAGAGCCTGCATTCTCCTGGTCCCAGTGCAACACAACTTGATTCCAGCATGGACTTCCCTCTTGCTTCTCACTTTTAACTGGGTGCAGCCAGGGTTGACGGTCACAATACACAATGACTAGCAGAGTATAAGTGTGGCCATTCAGAAAGGCACCAGCCGGCTGTGAGCTTTCAGCCCTGCTACCCTGGCATAGCCCAGGGTGATGCCCTTGCTACAGTGCCATCAAATATATTTGAAAACAGAGGAGCATGAAGACCATACCCCAGTCTCTAGTTTTGCCTTGTGCTTTGGAGTATGTCAGTTAGCCGTTGGAGTGGAGGAACAGTCAGAATGCAGTGAATGTGGTTGCCTGGATTCTAAGCTTTTGTGCATTTGCCCCTACTATATACAGGGACCAGCCCACTGGCAGGAGTCTGAGGGGCTCACGCTGGCAGAGGACTCCTAAGGACCCAGAAGTTAAGGCAGGGAATGAATCTGAGTTCTGGGGTGATGTGGGTGAAAGTTCACTGAAATTTGAAGTCCAGTGTCAAAACTGTTGTCCAAATAGAGCAATCCCAGGGCAAATTTAGGGAGTCGGTATTATGGGATCAGAGAGCCTGGAGACGCAGGCTCTGGTGATGTCTAGGGTGGATGGTCTGGAGTAATTCCTGAGGTGAAGTGGAAGAGGGAAGAGGAGTTACTTGAGGCAAGCGACAAGCTGCAGCTAGTGTTCTTGTGGCCTGCTGTGTGGACAGACCAGCCCAGTTTCTCTTGAAGCCTGGCTTAAGGAGAACACCCTGTGCTGTCATAGCCCCTTTCTGACCCTGGCTGTCTGGTGTGCTCTGAGCTGAGAATGGCCCTGCCCTTTTTCCTTAGACGGGGATAACCTTTCCAATTTACACCTCATTCAATCCTCAGTATAAATGTTTGCAAAGAAAAAATCAGCTTGTTATTTCAACTGTAGTATTTATACCCACCCATAAAACTACACATGGAAACGACAAACAAATTTATTTGCCATTTTTGAAAATTTGGCCCTTAAAGGGCATTAGCAAGAACATTGTGCCATTAGCACAGATTGTTTTTAAAACACTTGAAAAGATCCAAATTCTACTGAATTTGGGGGCCAAGTAGATTGAAAATTGTATCTTAAATTCCAGGATCTCCATGTAGTTTCGTTGTGTGTACATTAGAAAAGTGAGCCATTTAGAAACGACCTTTATCATGCAAGGAGATGGATCTGAACTTGGATGCATGTACATTAGACATCCTTGAGCCATAGAAGGGCCCTCCATAGACACCTCTTGGGGAAGACCAGAGTGCCTGGTGGGCTGGGGCCTCCTGCTGGGGCACCAGGGCTGGGACAGGGGTAAGGTGGTGTATTGGTGAGTTCTTAAGCTACTAATAAAGAAATACCCAAGACTGGGTAATTTACAAAGGAAAGCAAGTTTATTTATGAAACTCACAGTTCAGCATGACTGGGGAGGCTTCAGGAAGCTTACAATCATGACAGAAGGGGAAGCAAACCTATCCTTCTTCACATGGTGGCAGGAAGGAGAAGTTCAGAGCGAAGGGTGGGGAAATCCCCTTACAAAAACCATCATGTCTTATGGGAACTCACTCACTATCATGAGAACAGCATGGAGGTAACTGCCCCTATGATTTAATTACCTCCCACTGGGTCCTGCCCATGACATGTGGGGATTATGGGAACTACAATTCAAGATGAGATTTGAGTGGGGACACAAGGCCTAATTTATCAGGTGAGCTTGCTCCACGGTCTTCAATGCCTGATGGTGCCTACTGAGAATGACCTATGTCCCTGAGCAAGCACTCAGTGCTCCTGTCTTCCCTTCCTTCAGTAGTTTCTCACTGCTCACTGAAAAAGCATACATTCCTTCTATCCTGCTACAAACCCCAGGCTCCCACTATACCAAAGCCTCTTGGGTTGCCCCCATCCAGACCATGACCTGTCAGTTTCCTTGCCTGGAATCTTTTGCAAAGTGGGATGTCTGAGCCTCCGGTGCCATGTCACTGGGACCTGCCCTCTGCTCCAAGCTGGGCAGTCAGAATCCCTCTCCTGGGAATTGCAAGAGTTGGCTGGAGCCTACCTGACAGGGGCCTGATGCACAGCTATTTGAGGTCCATAGTCATGGTATATGGAGCTTCCCTGGCTCTGGTTCATTCTACGGGGCTTGGTTTTCAGTCTTTCTTCTGTTCTGAGATCTATCTTTATGAAGTCCACCTTTTTCCTTAGCCATAATAGGTAGTTATTGAGAGCTTATTATATGCTTTCCTAAGCACTTTATATATTAATTTTTTTCATTTGTTTCAAAAACTCTTATTACTTTGATATAACAGATGAGAAAACTAAGGCTCAGGAAGGTTACGTAGCTCCCTCAAGCAAACATAGTTGGTGTTTTAATGCCTGGGCCATGTGGCCTGCTGAAACATTTCAACCACGTTGTCTGTTTCTACTGCTTGTGAGCAAAAGGACCTTGCAGGACTCAACTTTTCTCATGCCTCCTCCACAGTGGCTTCATGACCCTAGGTCCCAGCAACTCTGTGCTGATTTTTTTGACTAGGTCGTGCTGCATTGAGGTTCCCTCCTCTGAACTCCAATAGAACATGATCCATATTTATTCCATAGGTTTTGTTTACTTTTTATTCCTTCTTCAGTGGTAAAGTCCCTGAATTATTTATGTCCGTTGCCTGGAGCAAAGTAGTAGTTCAATAAATATTTATTGAAGGAATGTGACTTTTTTCTTCCCTAGAGTAGATAAACAGGAGGGAAAGCAAAGGAAAGAGCAAGCTGGTGACAACAGCAGGCTTCTACTGTGGGACTCAGATTCATCTGTGCATTCAATACAGGGAAGGTGCATCAACCTCAGGGTGAGAATTATTTTGTGTTCAATGCCAGTAAGATCAAATAACTTGGTTTGAGTTATTGCATTAAAATAATTTAGGAACTGTTAATGTATGTTGGTAGTCTTACCAAGTCTCAGAAGATACTAGGAACGAGGAAGGCAGAGTGAGGAGGGAGGTGGCCACTGCTGGAGGATGTAGCTGGGTCCTGAGAGGGGGAGGAGAGCAGAGGAGGAAATGGCTCTTTCTGACTAGCATGCCCAAAGTCTCCACTGCCAAGTGGCATCAGGGTTCAAGTTCAATAGCAAAGAGGATGCCACCTCTGAGACTGAGGCCTGGCCAGGGAGGAGCTGTCGCTGTGCTGGGGAGGGAGAGGCTGGTGGGAGGGTGTGTGGAACTTCTGTATTGTGTTTGCAACAGGAGTAGAATCAGATTTGGTCCAAGGGGACATTGCAGCAAGCCTATCAGCCTCTACCCTTGGCGTTGTTATGAAGGAAGAGGGAAAGAACGGCTGTTTTAAAGGTTGGCTGAAGTTTGTGCTCTTGGCTTTAATGCTGTGGTTCTTGGTCACCAGGACTTAAAATGCAGGTTTCTAAACTCCCCCTAAAAAGCCTGTAATCCAGTGGGATCTGCATTTTAGGCAGACACTCAAGGTGATTACGATGTGAGGAGTTCTTTGCAAACCATTTCCCAGAGCCCCCACGGTGAGGATAGATTATTGGGCTAGGACCATCTGTGAAGGAACCTTTCAGTTATTTAATCAGATCATGGTTCTGGGGAGCCTAGTTTTGCATAGAAGGAAAACAGGAACCTTCCTGGGGTAGACAGGGTTATTCTGCTATAAAGTGATTTGGATTTTCTTATGGGCAAATCCTAGAAATGAGGATTTCAGTCGAGAATTGTGGTGGGAGGTAGGGTAAGAACTCTAGGGGAAAAGGCTGGCTGGCCCCTGCCAAAAGTTTGGGACCCAAGCCCCTACAGGGCCAGCCCTTCATAAAGGTCTGTTACACATGACAGTCCTGGATGAGGGCGGTCTGAGAGTGAAAGGCCTGGCTCCCTGTTCACTGTGGAGCCGAGCAGCAGGGAAGACAGACATAGCTGAGATGGTGTGTTTGTTTCTTGCAGCTGCCGTAACAAAATCCCACAAACTGGGTGGTTTAACACAATGGAAATTTATTTTCTCAGAATTCTGGAAGGCAGGAGTCTGAAATCAAGGTGTTGGCAGGGCTCCACTCTCTCTGAAACCTGAGCCCTTTCTGAAGTGGACCCGGTTACTTGCATTTTAGGGTGAAAGACTTTAGTACGATGGTCAAGACCAGAACTGTGGAGTGAGATTGCCTGCACGCAGATCCCATCACCACGTGTAAGTGGCCAGAGCTGGCGGAAGAGCTCATCTCTGGGGCTCTCTGTATTCTCATGTGTGACGAGAATTCTCTGTTGCCCCTTCCAGCTTCGGGTGTTGCTGGCCAGCCTCGGGGCTCCTCGGCTTGCGGCTGCGACGCTCCAGTCTCTGCCTCTGTTGCCACATAGTGTCTCCTGTGTGTCTGTGTCCACATTTCCCTCTTCTTATAAGGACAGCAGTCATATTGGATAAGGGCCCATCCTAATGACCTCATTTTAATTTGGTTACATCTGCAAAGACCCTACTTCTAAATGAGGTCACGTTCACAGACACCAGGGGTTAGGACTTGAACAGATCCATTTCGAGGGCATGTAGGATTCAACCTGTAACAGATGTCTAGATGTGAGACGGTGCCTCCTTCTACCCTTCACCCTGTCTCAGAATCTTCAGAAATACTTTGGCGGAGACTCAATTTCTGGTAGAAATATCAGCAATCTGTGAAATGACAGCTTGGGTATTCGTTCCAGAATATTACAAGACAAGATGACCCCAGATGAACTTGGGCCCACTCTGGTTACATATGTGTCATGAGTGCTTAGTGCTTAGTGAACTGTGTGTCAAACGAATTACCTAACTTCACTTGTACCATGGCCAACTCTGTGTCATCATTGCAGGATTCAAGTCTGGCTTGTCTGGGGCCAAGCTGAGTTCTCCATGCAGAGAGGTACTTAATAAAGGTTTCCAGTGTTTGCACAATTAAATGAAAGATCTGTGGGACTCTTAGGTTTCAGACAAAAAGATTGCTATGCAAATTCAGAGCCTCATTATTTCACCAAAAGT
The DNA here is from genome assembly GCF_048565385.1 of Saimiri boliviensis. Lineage (NCBI taxonomy): Eukaryota > Metazoa > Chordata > Mammalia > Primates > Cebidae > Saimiri > Saimiri boliviensis. The sequence continues at coordinate 7,964,521 of NC_133449.1, read as the reverse complement.
TGAAAAACTAACAACAGATCTGGTAGCATAGTTCCCTTGGCTGGCAGGAGCAGGGCTTTGGACCCACGTCACATTCTGATGTCTGCTTGATCATAAACACCTGGTCCCCAACACATCCACGGTTTGTTTCATTTTTAAAGACCAGGATAGAAAATTTAAAATTCAAATTCTTTCAAACAGTGGAGAGGATGTAACTATAAAAGTGTTTCAGACCACAGTGTTTTAAATGAAGGTTAATTTTCTGATAAAATAGGAAATGAAGGAAAAATTATCTCCCTGCACGCAAGCGTGGTTTAGAATACTATAGCTCAATTAGATGTTCTGATTGTGCAAACAATCAGCCTCATGTCTTGTTAAACTTCTCTTTTTCAAATTATGAAGCTTTTCTATACTAAGATTAGCAGGAGTATTAAGGGTAGAACAGATAAAAGATCCATCTGAGCTAGAAGAAAAATTCTAACTTAAGAGGGTTCAAAAATGAACTTCCAAAAATCCCATGGTGTGTCCAACGTTATTAAAAAATTGTCCAGCATAGAAATTAACTTCTAGACTCAAAGGAAAGAAATTATTATTCTTTGCTTTTTTTCCCCTAAGATACTGAGTACATTTTACTCAATGGAATTTTGCTTTGCACATAAAGAAATACATCATACATCATGCATGTAAATCAGATCTATGCAAGGTAGTTTTTGCAACATAATTTTGAGGATACAGAATGTTTACTTCATAGGGGCTGGGTTCAGGGGAAAGAGAAGCAAAGACCATTAGAACGTCTTACATTTTTTCTGCAAAGCAAATTTGATACCGTAAGTTTTTATAAGTATATGACTTTTCTGACTTAGCCTCAAGCCTTTATATTTAACTTTCACAGGGTTGTATCCAGAGCAAAGAGCCGTACAGTCGTTTTGTGCTGCCTGCATCTTTTCTACTTTCAGGGCTTGTAGGAAGGTTACAGAATATGCTTGCACTTCCTGGAGTTTGTCTATTAAGTGAATGAGCGGTGCATCATCTTGGTGAGACATTTGGTCCATATGGCGCCTCTCCCTTCTCATTCCTGCTCTCCACGTTCGTTTCCCGTGGCCTGGGCCTCTCCTGTTCTGATGGCAGCCATGCATCCTGACCATGTCTTCCCAAGTGGCTTCTCCCGGAATTTCTTCTGGTTATTCTTCCAGCCTTTGTGTCAGCTCTGAGGCCACATCTTCCAGGAAGCTCTGTTTGCTTACCAGGATCCCACCTGCTGGGTGGTTCCTCCCTGCTTCTCTGCCCATCCTGGAGCCTCACGCAGTCCTGACCTTGCTGCTTCCTGGCTATCTCCAATCTGAACCCAAAGCTCTCTGGGGGTAATGTGTGGGTAAGTCTTGCTCTGGCGTCTCTGGCAGGTGGCACTATGCGTGATATGTAGTGGGTGCTTGACTGCTGTCTGTTGCTCTTTGAAAAAGTAATAATTGAATATATTTGGGAATTCCCAGAGGAGACACACAAAGACTCTGTTGAAGATAAGATGTACTCTCAGAAAACCTGAAAAATGTGGCCCTTAAATCCCCCTAGAACTGAGGGGGCTATGCAGAGGTTGCCTGGGATGAAGGTTCATTACACTTTGATTCCCAGGTTAGGATGGCGGTCATGCCTGGTTGAGGTAAAGAAGACATTTTAGGTGGATCAGTGGCCAGTAGTGTAGCAGATTTCATCACTTACGTTTGGGCCAATACAGTGAATTACTGAAAATAATAATGGATGAGACTTTGTGTTATCTCAGAAAGGGGAGCTAATAAAGTCCTTTTAATAATTTTTTAAAAAATTATTGTCCTGAGTATTTTACACCAATATATCATTTTCTGAGGTGAATCCAGGCATCAGCATTTTATTTATTTATTTATTTATTTTTGAGATGGAGTCTCACTATGTCGTCCAGGCAGGAGTGCAGTGGTGTGATTTTGGCTTATTGCAACCTCTACCTTCTGGGTTCAAGCAGTTCTCCTGCCTCAGCCTCCCGACTAGCTGGGACTACAGGTGTGTGCCACCACCTCTGGCTGATTTTTTTTAATTTTTTTATTTTATTTTTTTTATTAGAGATGGGGTTTGGCCATGTTGGCCAGTCTGGTCTCAAACTGCTGACTTCAGGTGATCTGCCATGTGGGCCTCCCAAAGTGTTGGGACTACAGGAGTGAGCCACTGTGCCCAGCAAGGTACTTGCATTTTAGAGTGAAGGACTTTAGAACAATGGTCAAGATAAGAACTTTGAAGTCAGACTGCCTTCATGCAAATCTTTTCTCCACGTATAGAAGGTAAGATCTAGGAAGAGGCTCATCTCTGGGTGCCTCAGTTGTCTTGTGTAAAGTGGAATTTAAAAAGCACCATAAAGTTTTATTAAAGCTGAAATGGATAATACAAGCAAATATTTAGCATAGTGCTTAGCACAGAAAGCCCGTAAATACCTTATTCCAAATTGAGAAGCTGAGCTTCGAAGAACTATAGTTCCTTATGTGATCATCACTCAGCTAAGGAGGAAAGACTGGGTTTTGAATGCAGATTTGTCTATCTTACAAAAGATAGGGCTTTTCCTACTCTACTGGAAAGTTTCCCTGGAAACCCACTGCCAAGCCTTCATTATGTGCACCGTGGTTTGACATAAGCATGTGTTCTGAGCCTTCTTTTGACTCCTGCAGTTTGCTGCAATGAATTCAGGGATTTCCCCCAAGTCATTTTGCACAAGCAGGGATGGCCCAGATGTTGTCTTATCAGAGTTACCCGAAGATCATGGACATTTTCTTGGAAATTGAAACTATAGAAACTATATGTTATTGTTTCTCAATTTTTGATTTTCAAAAGACGTTGTTGGACCTGGCTGCAAAATCCTATAAATTAAATTGAAATCAGTCACATTTATGATAGGGTTGTTAAAAAGCTGTAAGTGTTATGAATTTATGACTCTGTGCTCACATTCAGCTGTTCACTGCTTCTGCTTCTAGGTCTTTCTACCCTGTGTGGGACAGAATTTATATTTGTGTGTAAGATCATTATAAAACTTTTATGCACCACAAGTGCAATTTTAAATGTTTGCAAGCATGCAGAACTAGGCCCACGAGAAATCTGCTGTATTTCATAGATTATGGCTTTGTCTCAGTAGTCGGGGAAAAAAAATATCCCTCAAACCCAAACCCAAACACTGAACTTTGTAACTGGCCCCTAACTCTCACTGAAGAGGAAATAATTGGTGATGAACCTATACTTTGATTCTGTGGATGTTGCTTTAAAATTCTCTTCTTTTTCGTGTTTTAAAAAATAAGTCCCACGAGTGACTATCTTTCCAAATGCCCCTTCCAGCCTTCTAGCTAAGTTCAGTGAGAAAGGAACAATTTGTCTGCACCAGAATTTCATGTGTGCTTTTGCACTAATTAGTATTGAAAGCGAGGCCATGACTGAGCAGCTGGTTGGCTCTTTCCTCATTATTTTTTGGAAAGTTGACCCTGAACTTTTGTGTCATAGAAGTCAGACTGCCAAAGAAAATGTAGATATCTGGAGAAGTCTTCTAAAAAAATTATTGTGAAAATGAAACTGTTTATGTTTCTTTTGCAAACGGACAGCTGGAGATTTGGTGCAACCATGTTGGGACACTCTGGTTTTCCCGTCTCTGTGAGCTCTAGGGCGGCAGGGTAAGGCCTTGTGTCCATTCTGACAAGAAACTGGGAATCACACCTACTTGAGTGATGCAACCAAATTAAAAGGGAAAGAGAATATAATGAAGTATCATTAAAAGCAAATAATGAGATAGATTTTAATATGTGCAGACATTTTTTGCTGACTCGGTCCTTTGGAGCACGAGACTGTCGATTTTGCTGTGTTGTCAGTAGGAAATGATTCCCAAATTAATCCAGGCAACAGAATCATCTGGAGGAACTTTAAAAAAATACACATTTAGGGCCCCGTCTCAGACCCACATCAGAATTGCCGTGGTCACAGCTCATGTCTCTGTTTTAATGATATCTGTAAACAGGTTTGGGGAACTGGAGCATAGTTTTATGGTCACACTTTATATCCTTCCAAAAATATGTGTGGATTACTTTGGAGTTACCTTTTTATAGAAGAGAATTCTGGAGTAAGTTGTTCTTAGGGATTCTCACCTCCGTTCTATGCATAGAAATTTAAACCCCAGAAAGGTTTGCTGCTTGATCTAAGGTTGCACAGCTGCTGGAGGCAGTCAGGATTCAAACCCAGGCCTTCAGCTTCCCCACCCAGGGATCTTTCACTAGACCTGTGAGTTGTCAGTCCTGCCCTGAAGCAGCTCTGTGGACTACAGTGAAGGCAGACACGGCCTGCAGGTTGTTGAGAATTTTTCGGTTTTCTAGGAAAGCACAGTGATACTCAACCTGTGTCAGGCAGCATGCGAATTGCTGGTTGAGGTGTTTGGGTTTCCACATTGGGTCACGCCGTATTCCTTTTAATAACAGACCTTTGCAAAGCTGGATTTTTAGAAGTTGCTTAGATAAAAATTCCCTATTGCAGAAAAACCAATATGAAACAGGAAATGAGAGTAGCAACGTCCATTCTGAGTCCAAGGATTGAGAAGTAGTGTGGGGCCCAAAGGATGTAAACAGCCATTAGTAAGCAACTATTTTAGAATGAAATACAATGGCCTCTTTGCTTTCCATTTACGTATTATTTATCCATTGGCTTCTAGCTTGCTAGGACGTAAATGCTTATAACCGAAGTAGTTAATAAAGGGAACTGCTAGATATTTCTTTTGGCACAAGGGTACTGTGAACAAATTACAGAGATGCTAGGGCACTTTGAGCAAAGAAAGTTTGGGAACGGGGTCATGCTGCCTTCCACTGTCACATGCTGAATTTTGACTGGGACATTCCAAAGCTTTGGCTTCTTTTTTTTTTTTTTTTTTTTTTTTAAAAAAAAAAAACACCAATAAACATCTTCACTTCTCTTGGTGTCATTGGTTTCACCATTTATTTCATGTTGCTTAATTTCAGGCAAATCTATTTATGAGTGTTTCAGATGACAGTAGATTTTGTGACAGCAGCAAAACCCGAAGTTTCTCCTGAAATGAGGCTGTATTCAGAGCTTTTGGAGGAGGAGTGGGTTGCTGAGAGCATGAATGAAGAGAGGGGTAGCTCAAGCCTGTAATCCCAGCACTTTGGGAGGCTGAGGCGGGTGGATCACGAGGTCGAGAGTTCGAGACCATCCTGGTCGACATGGTGAAACCCCGTCTCTACTAAAAATACAAAAAAATCAGCTGGGCATGGTGGCGCCTGCCTGTAATCCCAGCTACTCAGGAGGCTGAGGCAGGAGAATTGCCTGAACCCAGGAGGCGGAGGTTGCGGTGAGCCGAGATCGCGCCATTGCACTCCAGCCTGGGTAACAAGAGCGAAACTCTGTCTCAAAAAAAAAAAAAAAAAAAAAAAAAAAAAAAGAGAGGGCAGTTCATCTATCCAAAATATCAGCCCTACTGCCTGTCGGCCTTCCATTATAAACCCATTCCAGTGGGTTCTGCTGATAGTAGGGTCTTCAAGAATCTCCATAGAGATGCAGAGATTTCTTGGCAGCTGCAAATCTTGGTAAATTTTAGTTGTTACTAAAGAGTCAGAGTGGAGGAAGAGGATGCAGTTTACCTGATTCTGAAGGTAGAAAATTCCCGGGGGGTGCGGGGGCCCAAGGGTTGTCCCCCTAAAAGTTTGCTGAAAAATGACTATCATGAGGCAGATTGAGTAATTACACATTTATGTCATGTGCATACACGGGAATCTTCAGAATGAAGCCCCAAGCCCAGAAGAGGTACAGAAGCTTCTACACCATCTTGAGGTTACAGAAAGAACGAGGCTCAGAGCATGGCCCAAAACAGGTTATGGTGGTAAATTAGGATCTAGTGACACAACAGGTTGTGGGAGGGAAAAGGAAGAGGCCTGCCTGGCAAAGGTGACCTTGGTATGCAGATAAAGCCTCTCAGGTAGCAGCCCTCAGAGAGAGTAGGCGCTGTTTCTTTTCAGGCTTTTAAACATGTCAGACTCAGTTTTTCTCCTAGATCCAGAAAAGGCCTGGAAAGAGGGGCTGGGCACGTTGGCTCATGGCTATAATCCCAGGACTTTGGGAGGCTGAGATGGGTGGACGACACCTGAGGTCAGGAGTTCAAGATTATCTTGGTCAACATGGTGAAACCTGTCTCTACTAAATATACAAAAATTAGCCTGGCGTGGTGGCGGCTTCCTGTAATCTCAGCTACTCAGGAGGCTGAGGCAGGAGAATCGCTCGAATCTAGGAGGTGGAAGTTACAGTGAACCAAGATAATACCATTGTGCTCCATCATCCTGGGCAACAAGAGCAAAAGATAAAAAAAAAAAAAAAAAAAAGGAAGAAAGAGAAATTTGAATCTGTAGAGAATCTCCAGTGATGATGTAGCCAGTTACATCACAGGAGATTCTCTACAGATTCAAATTTCTCCCACCTCAGTCTGCCTGCCCTATAGCAACCATTTCAAAATATGGGTAAAATGGTTTGATTTCCTTCAAGGAAAACTAAAATGGAAAGAGGCTACTTATGAAGCAGTTCTACCCACAAGTGGTTGACTTTGTCATAGGGAAGTAGCCACACACAAGGACCATGTTGCTGAAATAGCCACACACAAGTGTTTGAAGGGAAAAAGCAATTGCCCTCTTGGAGAGCTCTGATTCTGTAGCTAATTCAGATTTTGCCAAAAGAGCCTATTACACTTTTTAGTTTTCTTGTTTAATAGATAAAAATAATCTTTCCATGTACTTACTGTTTTTACGTTTCTTGAAGCTTTTTTTTTTTTTTTTAAACCTGGTCTCATTCTTGCTATAACCCTTGGGAAGCTTTATAGGAGATAAGGGTTATCCTTCCTGATCTTAACAGACAGGGACCAGAGCTGGTAGATGACTTGAGCTGGTTAAGGGGGAAAAGTAACAGGACTCTAGACTTGGGCTCTTGGTCCAATGCTCTTTCCTTTTCCACCACTTTATGGGTGTAAGAGAATGTTAAAGATGAGTGTGATTATGAACTTAGATGAATGAACACTGATTCTGAGTTCTAATGAAGCTGGAGGCCATTGCCCAATGCTGGAGCCACACTCAGGGTCCTTGGTTCAGATCCCATGCTCCTCCTACCCCCGCTACTTTTTTTTTTTCTTGTTTTTTGTTGTTGTTTGTTTTATTGTTTGTTTTGAGACAGAGTCTCACTCTGTCTCCAAGGTTGGAGTGTGGTGGCACGATCTCTGCTCACTACAACTTTCACCCTCCTGGCTCAAGTGATCTTCCGGCCTCCGCCTCCCGAGTAGATAGTACTATAGGCGTGCACCACCAGGCCTGGCTAATTTTTAAATTTTATGTAGAGACGATGTCTCACGATATTGCCCAGCCTAGTCTCGAACTCCTGGGCTCAAGCAATCCACCCACCTCAGTCTCCCAAGTGCTAGGATTATATTCATGAGCCACTGCACCCTGCCTATTCCCATTACTTTGACTCTGTTGCTATTTATTTATCATCTACTGTGTACCAAGCACATTGTGTCTTCTTTTTTAGGTTCCTTAAACACAACCTTAAAATCTGATTGATCATTGGCACAGAATTCAGCTTTCTAGTTACTGTGTTTCCCAAAACAGGAGGATGAAAGGGACTTCCTTCACAGAGGCAGGCAGTCTGTCTGTTGGAGCACTACATGATCTCCCAGCTCCACAAGGCCCTCCCCATTTATGTGTCCTACAGGTGTAAAATCAAAGCAGGGGCAAAATTGTTTTGTTGTAGGAGAGACGAGTGCATGAAGGAAATGTTTGCACAATTGGAGTACCGGCAGAACAATAAAGCCAGTCCCACAAAGAGGAAGCACACAGGGTGTCTCCATGTCTCCAATGGAATAAATCATTCGCAAGGGCTGTGGTTAATGTTAGGTCTGAACGAGTCCCACACAGCTGGGACACTCCGTACTTTTGATCTGGCCTTTCAAGCTTGGGTGATGCCAGGAAATTGCATTTAATGGACTGAATGAAAGCTGCAGTATAGAAAATGAGAAGAGATTGTTATAAAAACAATAGAGGCCATTTCACCGCCCTCACTGCCTCACACCTGTTTTTTTGCGTGGGGTCCATGAATCTGGGGTTTGGCAGGGAGCCTGGGACTCCAGGGCCACATGCCGCCAGCCTGGTCAGCTTGTGGTTAGAGACTTTCTCTGCACTGTACTGGCTGTGTCGAACCACGTCGTCTTCACTGGGCAAGTCATTCCAGTCGCAGGAAGCCATGCACCTGCACTGCTTTGCCTTGAAAATAACTAATCTGGGGAAAGTGATCAGTCAGCCTTGTCAGAGTTCAATTGTTTAGCTTTATGCTCATGGCCACATCTGACCCTTGGGCACTGTGGGTGTGTAAATAGCCTCAGAATTGGTGCTGCTCTCAAGCCCTGTCTCACAGGTCTTTACCTGTAAAGTAAAGCTTTACCTTTTCATGACAGGACTTGAGAGCTTATTTTAATAAAAGAGAAGGGAGAAAAAAACCATCCTACATCCCCTAAACATGGAAATATTTCAGCCCTGGTGACCACTGGATCCTCACAGCTGTCAGAGAGGCCTGAGGAAGAGTTTCCTTCCTTCCTTTCATTCTTCCCAGTGTGTAACTGACACCAGGGTGGAATTTCCACATGACTTACAGCATTGGGGGCAGGAGCAGAAGCAGAAGGGCGTAGAAACAGCTGCTTTGACTGGAGAGAGGAGAAATGCTTGTTAGCCTCCTATTTTCATATGACTGCATGTCATCAGGGCTGACATGTTTCCAGGACAGAAATTCCCTGTTGTGAGAGAAGTATTGACGTGAACTAGTTCCCCATGATTGGGGTGAGTGTGCTGCTGATGATAACACAGAGGTGGTTTGTTGATGCCATATGAGGTGCACTGATGCTCAGCTTCATTTGATCCTCAAGGAATTTCTTGACACAGAGAAAGCAAGTGTCAATATCCCATTATTCAGAGGGCAACACTGAGTCTTAGAGTATTACAAAGTAGGTCAAAGAAAGGTGGATTTGGAGCTGAAGGGCAATCAATTGATAACTGCACAAGAGGCTAAGTTACATGACCAAAGTCCTTATGTGGTACAGACAGTCTACTTTTGGCATCTGTGAGTTCTGCACAGAGTATTACCTATGGATATTTAAATCTTTAGATGAAGGTGTACTTATTTGCTTAGCTTCATAAATTTACTCTTCTTCAAAAATTACTGGACAAATATCTACAACTAAAAATGTCCCCCAGCCCACTACAGATTACAATTTCTGAAGAAGATCTTTTTCCCTTTCATGTGCTTGGCCAGATATGCTTAGGGTAAATCTTATGGAGGTAGTTACTGATTGGCCCTGCTATTTTTGGGCATATGGAAAGTGGAATGAGTCTTTTTCCCTTCATCATATTCTAGTGGCATTTATAGTATATAAAAAACAAAAAGCTACTTTAAGAAGGCACTATTGGCTAGGTGTGGTGGCTCACGCCTGTAATCCTAGCACTTTGGGAGTCCAAGGTGGGTGGATCACCTGAGGTCAGGAGCCTGGTCAACATGTTGAAACCCTGTCTCTACCAAAAATACAAAAATTAGCTGGGCATGGTGGCACATGCCTGTAGTCCCAGCTACTTGGGAGGGTGAGGCAGGAGAACTCTTTGAACCTGGGAGGTGAAGGTTACAGTGAGCTGAGATTGCACCACTGCACTCCAGCCTGGGTGACAGAGCAAGACTCCTTCTCAAAAAAAAAAAAAAAAAAAAAAAGGAAAAAAGAAGGCACTATTGTAGATAAAAAATGATTTAATAACACATCAGGCATGGTTTTGCCACTTGCTATAGAATCAATATGGAAATAGTTTGGATGTGAAAAAAATGTTAGCCTGATGAACTTTATCATTTTCCCTTCCTGGGTGTCAGTTTCCATTATGTATCTATGAAGGTAACATTAGCTGCTAACTCCCAGTGCTTTCACACTTTAAAAGTAGATAGGCTGCCTATTTGCACAGAGGCCAGTTGGGAGTTCTGGTCACTCTCCAGTCTTCCACATGGTCATTCAATAATCCAGCTGGTAGATGAGAAAAGAGTTTAAGATTATGTGGGCTCTGTTCACATTTCACTGGCTGCAGTGAATCACATGGCCATACTTAATTGCACATCAGACTGGTAAATGCATTCTAGTGTTGGCCAGGAAGAAGGGGGAACAGATTCAATGAACAATTAGTTTCTACTACTTCACTTTTTTAAATGAGGGTTTGAACTAGACCTTTTAAGTTCCCTTTTAGCTGAATTTAACTACTGCAAGATTCTAACATTTCTGTCCTCCATAGCCTAATGACTTTGTGTGAGTTGATCTGTATATGGCATCACGAAGATGAAGTATATTCTCAGCAATATAAAAAATGAACAGTAGTAGGATGGTGAAACTGGACAAAAATACTTCAATCAAAATTGTTTAGTGAACCCACACATATCAATGATCAATACAATAGTTTAAAGGGATTAAAAAACCCAGTCAGCCATAATGGAGTAAGGGGATCCAAACTTATTATTCTGCTATAAACAAGTAGAAAATGGAGTCAACTCTTAAACAACCCTTGTTAGACCCTGGAGAACAGACTGCAGGTTGTAGAAACAAATGAGGTCAACCAACAGCCCTGGATTCCTGCCCAGAAGAATCTTCTCATCCTCAGTGTAGGGAGAGGATTCCAAGCAGAGAATGGTGGTGCTGCTGAGCTGAGAAGACAGAGACCAGAGCTCAGGGAGGTGGAGGTGCTGGAACTGGTGGGACAGGGTACCAGAAGGAGCCATGTAGGGAAAGAGAGCCAGAGATCTGTACTGGTTATCCCTAGGTTCCCTTCTTGATCACTAAAGTGAACATGCAGAGTATGAAATTCCATGATGCCAGGCAAGAAGGACTGGGAAGAGGTAAAATGCATGATTCCTAGAGCTGACATAGGCCTAGGAGATGTTCAAGTTCTATCTATCCAAAGTCAATAGACCTCATTGAATGCTTGGGGCATTCAGAGATACTAAATATGTCATGCCTTAGCAGTGGGACATAGCTAGGCCTAGAATAAGTGCACTTGAAGAGAATGTGTATTTTTAGTTGTTGGTGTAGTGTTCTATGCATGCTAATTACATCGCATGTTTTTGTATTGTTCACATTTCCAGTGTGTCTGCTGATATTTATGGCTGCTTGTTTCGTCAGTTACTGGAGCAGGGAGGTGTTTCACTGTCTCTGTGATTGCAAATTTACTTATTTTGCCTTTAGTTCTGCCAGTTCTTAAATTTATATACTTTGAGATTACATTACTATGTGTGTTCACATTTAGGGTTGTTATATCTTCTTGTTGGATTGATCCTGCTGTCATAATGAAATGTACCCTCCGTTTAGTATTTCTGTGATCAGAATGGCTTTTTTAAAATTAGTGTTTATATGGTATATGTTTTTCCATTTGTTCATTTGAAATTTTTTTTATACACATATATGTTTCTTATAAGCAGCATACAATTGGATTGTGCTTTTTGTAAATTCAGGCTGATGATCTTTGTCTTTTACTTATAGTACTTAGTGTTTTTATACTTGATAAAATAGGGACATGGATGAATCTGGAAACTGTCATTCTCAGAAAACTGACACAAGAACAGAAAACCAAATAATGCATTAACATGCATTCATAGGCAAGCGTTGAATGATTAGAACACATGGACACAGGGAGGGGAGCATCACATACTGCAGTCAGTTGGGGTGTTAGGAAAGAGACAGCAGGGGATGGGGATGGATAATGAAGGGAGAAATTCCAGATATAGGTGATGGGTAGATGAAGGCAGCAATCCACCTTGCCATGTACGTACCTATGCAACAATCCTGCATGATCTGCACATATACCACAGAACCTAAAGTACAATAAAGAAAAAAAAAGTATTTACCCTAACCAATGTAGTATAATCATCTTTTTAAAGAAGAGTTGTTCATTTTAAAGTAATTTGTGAAATGGAGTATGCTATTATTAGATGGCATTTTATCCCTGATGATTGACAGGTGATTATACTCCCACATAAATATACATCCCTTTGCTTTGAAGCCTGTTGTTTGACTCTGTTCAGTGCCCACTACTACCCCATGGAGTCTGCCCAGTCTGCTCTAGACAGGGTGGGGTTCCTTCTCTTCTGTCTCTGTCCTCACATCTCTTCAATAATTGCATCTCATTACCTCTTGGCAGAGATCATGTCCTATCACTCATCTCAGTCCCTGATACAGAGATAGCACTTAACAATTTTTGCTGAAGAAATGATTCATTAAGGGCAAGTTTTGGATTGACTCCAATGTCATGCACTTTGACAGAAAAAGTGTTAAAGGCCTGCTTAGTTGAGGAGAGGCTTTAGAAGGTTTAAAATGATCCGGAATTTCTCATTCTTCAAAGGGTTCTTAAGAAATTTGAGTTAAGCCAGGGATTGGACTCCTCTCTTTTGTTGACTCAAGTTCATAGGTGAGGTTAAGAATCAAGTCAGCCTCTTCTTTTGTAATAAGAGATAATTAGTTTGGGAAAGACTTTTTTTTTTCAGGAGTCTTTCCCATTATTTATCAATTTTAAAGTTTATGAATAGCTTTGAATACAAAATTACATGTGAAAATCATTGTGTCTACTATCAAATAATTGACTAATCTGTCACTCAGAGGTTCTGAATGAGGATTCCTGTCTAATTGCACCTGCCAGCTACTGATCGCACCTGCAGTTAGGCAATTGTGGGGGCAGGTTTTTTTGTTTCTGTTTAATTGCCTGGGCCAAAATGGAAAGTACCTTTTATAAATCTGGCCTATTATCTCATTGTGAGCCTTTGCAAATATAAGATGACCTCAGGAAGAGATGGAGATAATACAAAGTTTCATTTGCTGCACACCAATTAACGTCGGTAATCTAGTGCCAACATTCCTATACTTTTCTGGTTTAGTAAGAAATTTAAGTATACTGGAATGAGTCAATATCCCAGAATATAATTTATGTTCAATTTATTGCTATTTTATTAGGACACACATATCAAAAGTAGTTCTAATTCCTAAAAGTTTCCATATACATTGTACTTGTTAGAGGACCTTCTGAAGTGGTTACTGAGGTTGTGTTGTTCACAAGGAAAAACATAAGACCCCTGAGAGTTTTTTGAATTTTTATGAATGACTAATACTGGGTTATCTTTTTTGATATGCCTCTGACCTCATGTTGTAAGCACTCACTCCATCTATTATGTAAATTACTCTTTTAAACAAAAGGACTATGTGACAGTTTGTTGGGGCTTTGGGGAGATTTTGCCAACATTTGTTGATTTTTTTGTTTTTGCCTTTTTGGTCATATTTACTGTATGGTAGATGCAGAGATGTGCTGTTCAAAGTCCCTTTAAAAAATGGACTTGCTGGCTAAGCATGATGGCTCACACCTATAGTCTCAGTACTTTGGGAGACTTCGGTGGGAGGATTGCTTCAGCCCAGGAGTTCAGGACCAGACTGGGCAACACAGTGAGATTGTTAAATTTTAAGATGAGCTGGGCATGGTGACTTACAATTATAGTCCCAGCTACTTAGGAGGCTGAAGTGGGAGGATTACTTGAGCCCCGGAGGTTGAGGGTGCAGTGAGCCACGATTGCGCCGTTATACTGTAGCCTGGTGACAGAGCAAGATCTCAATTAAAAAAGAAATAAGAAAGAAAAGGACTTGCTTCCTGAGGCGTAGAGTGTGGTTAGCTCACAGCTGCTGCAGCTGCTTGGAGGTTTGCCTCAGCTTTGCTGAGTCATGCTGTTCTCAGGGCACCCCTACCCCTTGACCCTGCAAAGTGGGGGTAACAAGAATGAGCCAACTCTGCCCCACATTGGACTCCTCAAAGACAACCCTAGCCCTGGATCACCCTGGCAGAGGCTTTGTTTCACCATTTGTCATTGCTCTCTGCCAGCTCCCCTGTGCAATCCTCCCTTTCTTTCTTAATAGGTGTCACTCTCAAACAAAGCGCATCAACTCTCAACCTCCATCTTGGCATCTGCCTCCTGCAGAATCCAATCTGCAACCACCATCAAGTAAAGATAAATTAGGAATAGCTCAGAGGATATTTATTTTATTAAATTATCTCAGACCCAAGGCTTCTCTCCAAAAACTGTTTTCAAGGAAATCTTTCTTTCTGTGAGATTATATAAGAATTGCCTCTTTTCTATTCCTTTGTTTTCATTCTTTTTTCTCACCACCAGTATCAGGGGATGAGATGTGTAAAATGATTTAAAGAATGCATTTTAGTTTAGAACCTCAATTTCAAAGGATTTAAGTTTCTACTTAAATAATAATGATTGCCATTTATAGAGATTAACTCCTCCACATGTTTCTAAGGGAAATAAATGTTAGCTGTAAATAAGTGCTACAAGTTGGAAGAGACGTGTTACCTTTATGTTATATCATCAAAGCAATGTGGCTTTCATTTTATAAACCTTATTAAGTGTGCTGCCTTTTCATATTAGCACTTATTACAATGCTGGATAGTGTTACTTGGCAAAACTTGTACTTTCTGTCTGCCAAAATCTACATAAGCACCACTGTGTGTAGTGTTTTCAAACTCCCAACAAATATTAATATTTAGGACTTGAGAATGGGAAGCTGGAATTCCTAAAATTGTAAGTTAGTCTTTATTTTTTAGTAATATTTTAGATAAGTATTTTAAATTAATTATGAGTGATCATACTAATAAATAGTAAATCATTTTTAATAGGGCTATAATAAAAGTTTCAGCAACTTTGTCCAAACAAAATATATAATAGCAAATGTATGGATTATTTTTATGAAGTGATGTATTGCTGGCAAGATGAATATTTTGATAACTTCAAGAGTGATCTCTTTTTGATAGAGCCATTTGATAATAGAAAATATTAAGAGAACTTTAACACAAAATATACACCAAATAAAAAGTATTTAAAAGTAGAAAGAAAAATAAATAAAAAGAAGAAAGATATTATGAAAATATTTAATATCTAAAAGTTGCTATTTTTAAAAACATTTAAAAATACTCAGAGCATCAACTACCATGTGCAATAATTTTGTAACAAATATTCAAGATGCAGAGTTTTTTTCTGTTTCATATTGAGTTGGTCAGATTATAAATGTGCATCCAAAGCACCCTCAATTTGGTTGTTAGGGGACATGTTGCTTGTTTCCTATTTTAACAGTGAAAATATTCTGTCTTCTGGCCCTGGTTTTGGTTTTGCCTTTGAAAGCCCTATTACTTTTGCTAATTTGCATTTTACATCAGTTTCTGATTTCATGTAGAAGTATTGTACATTGATGTTTTCTCTTTGCACTTATTCTACTGAAGTATTGACAAAGAACTGTAGCCTCTAGCAAATATTCAAACACGGGAAAGCTCTAGAGAATACCTCGTGTCTCCTTCCAGTAATGTAACACTTGGATCTCCCAGCATGGCTAACAGAACAACACAGTATCATGTCAATGTTGCCAATTTAAGGATTTATTTGGCTTCCAAAACTTGTTATTTCTTGCAACACTCAGGATTTGTGTAAAGTATACTCTGTGTATAAAGGTATTAATATTTATTTTGTTTGTAACAGTGACACACCATTAGCAGCAGATAGGACCAGAACACACCCTTGCAGTAACAGCTACAAGCAAAACCAGCTGATTAGATTACCCTGCTTCTCAATTCTTTGCCCTGTCCTGATTTCCAGAAAGATTGACTCTAACGTTGGAGTCTATATAAGACATTTTCTCTCTTGCTTTTAACTCGAATCACTGGCTTCCATCGAACCAGTAATGTCTTGATTGCTAACTCTATTTCTTGTAGGAACTTTATAATAGTTATTCCAGTTTTCCTGTTTTTAAAACTATTTTTCTTAGGACTCAGGATTCAGAAATATGTAAATTCCCTGAGAAAAGCAGGAAAGGCATTCCCTCGTAGAAACATTGATGGTTATCTTTGGCTGAGTCATGGAGTTTGTTGGGAATTCCAGCAGGAGAAGACTGAGTTTTTTTCCCTGTAGGCTCTGCAATGATGGGAGGTGATCCTGCAAATACTGGAGGTAGTTACTGACACGGGAAATGGTGTCTCTGCACCTCTTCGCACCTCAGTTGGGCTTGTGGCAATCACAGTGAAAGCTACCTTATGATACCAAAGCAGCTAAGAGTAAAATTCTTGTTTTTAGTTTTTTTTTTTTTTTTTTTCCCAACTAAACTAATTTAAAAACAATCAAAAGGGTTGGGCTAGAAAGGGGGATGGAATGGTTAACCAATTGACAGTACCAAGGAGAATTGCTCTGACAGAGGAAGCATTTAGCAGAAACTCTTGTCAATGCTATAATGAAGAGAGGAAGAATTCATCCATTTGGTGAGATGGGGTGGTAAGGGCTATTAGGAGAGGCTGAAACTCTAGGCAGTTGTCCTTTCACAGCCCAAGCTTTTCCTGAACCAACTCAGTGTCCTCCCAGCACAGGAGGAAAAGGAACACGATGAGTGAGTCTGCACTGAAAACTACTTCCCCAGGCGAGAGCTACAGGGTACAGAACACTCCTTATCCAAGGCATCGCTCACTTAACCTCATCCCAAACAAACAAGAGCGTGCCTGGCAAGTCCCTTCTGAAGGGTTGAGAAAATATTCTCCTTTGATATAACATACCTGTGTCAGTAAAAGAAAAGGCAGCTTCTTCTGAGCTCCACAGACACTGTCTTGTTGTAGTTCAAGGGTGACCTCAGAATCATGTGCTTGCCTACTGGACAGACCCTCCAGAAAGGCTCTGATTGCCTACATGTGTGTGCACGATTTTTATACGTTAGGACATTAAATTTTTGAAACCCAGTATTTTAAGAGATACTGAAGGAAATGTTGTCTCCATGAGTTGGATGAATGGTGTTTTGGAATGGATATATTATTTTGACTACCGTAGGTCTTGGAGTTTTTCCTCATCATTCTGGAACCAAGTGTCACTGGAATTTTCTAGTAGGTAAATGTATTTTTGCATATTTAGATCTCCTCCTACAATCACGCATTTATAAAATTAAAATGTATATATGAGATAAGGCCAGTATTCATTTTAAAGTGGTTTGCGGCCCATTAATATGAAGTTATTTGAGTCAGTACACTGTAATGATGAGTCACATACATGGGTTGGTAGAATATACATTAGACAGTTGATTAAATTACCCCAAATATAACAGGCAAATTGGCCATATACTGTATAATAGTGATGCAGTATTGGAGGTGATGATATGTTTGTGAACATGGAGAAAGCACATTTTTTGCTTGTAACTAGTAATTTACTGCTCACTCAAATGCCGTAAATACTGGTTTTAGCAAGGGAGAAATCATGGACTTTATCTCTGGTCTAAACTGTGACTTGAATTTTAGACCAGAAGGCATTTTTCTGTCTTTGTGAATTATAGTCTAACTGGTGACTTTCATGAGTCCACCCAGCCTGTAACTTTCCTGAGCAACAGCGCCAGGAGAACGGGGCCTGGGTTCTGGCTCTGAGATGACTTTGCACTGTGGCTTTGAGCCCAGCCCTTGGCCTTCCTGGGCCTCTGCTTCATCTGCAGGTGTTCAGATGATCTTCATGTTCCTTCCAGTCCATCAATTTTGCAGTCCTCTGATCTGAGTTCTCTCTTGGAGCAAACATCACATTCCCTAGAGGATGCGCTTCTGTGATGCCAAGCTTTATCCTACATGGTGTGTAAGGGGTGACTAGAGGAAAGGAGCGTGACTGGAAAGAGGCCACACCAGCCCAGCCCAGGGTCACTTTGTATCTGAGGCAGATTCATGTAAATTATCTGATCAGACATTTACAAGTGTGCTTTCCAAACAACTTGTAATACACGGAGTAGCTCACTTTGCACCATTGTTTCCCAGTTCATGGGAATACTAATAAACAGAAGCCCCTGGAACGGACACCTGCAGGGGCTTCCTTTCAGCCTTGGCTGTTTCCTGAGGCAGAGGAGCAGGGGCGAGTTTCTTGGCATGAGTCGAGTGTCTCCTGCCCTTTCCTCTCGTGGCCTCCAGAGAGTGGTGTTCTCTACAATGGGTGTGAGCCAGGCCTGGGAGGAGCAGCTGGCCTGGACTGTGGATGCTGCTGACCTCTGGGGTCCAAAGAGGAAGACTCGAAATAGAACACTGCTTTATTCCAAAAGTCCATTTGTTTCGTGCCAAACCAGTTAAACATGGATTTTTAATACAGATTATCTCTGACATATAATAGCTTCTCTCTAAGTGATTATATAGAACCACTAGTCCATCCATCTGTTCATTTATTTAACAAATGTTTATTGAGCACCTGCTAAGTGTTAGGTCCTCTGTTCAACGATAGTGACAGAGGTTAAGAAGGGAGGGCCAGCCCCTGCTGCAAGGGTTAATTTCACGTGTCAACATGACTGGGCCGTCTCACTCACGTGCTTGGCCAAATGCCAGTCCAGATGCTGCAGTGAAGGTATTTTTAGATAAGATTAACATTTAGATTGGTAGATTTTGAGGAAAACAGATGACCCTCCACAGTGTGGGTGGGCCTCACCAAATCACTTGAAGACTTTAAGAGAAAAATACCCTGAGGTGTCCAGAGGAAGAGGGAGTTCTGCCCCCAGAATACCTTTAGACTCAAGCTGTGACGTCAGCACTTCCCTGGGCCTGACTTGCAGATCTTGCCAGCCTCCAAACCGTATGAGATAATTCTTTAAAACCCTTCTCTCGCTCTCTTTTCTCTCTCTCTCTCCCCCATCCTATCTGTCCTGCTTTTCTGGGGAACCCTGACTAATACACCTGCCCTCACAGAGCTTGCCATCCGGAGAGGGAACAGAGAGCTGAACGCAGGTGTGTCAGGGATGGTGAGGCTTAGACACTCACACAGGCGTCCTGGATGGGTGACACCTTGGAAGAACAAGCAGAAATGGGCCACAGCCCACAGAGGGGAGCAGTTTCCAGAGGGAACAACACAGGGAAGACCCGGAGGACTGAGGGGACCAGGGTGCTCAGCAGAGCGAGAAGCAGAGGAGGGAAGGGTGAGCCACCCTGGAACCCCGCGCTCCAGCCACACTCCCTGAGCTTCTTCCTTTGAATGTGTGCCTGGGCTTCTGAGCGTGAAAAACCACTGGTCCCTCTCAATAAAAACCACCATATTAATAACAATAGCTCCTCTTAATGGGACAAATGACCCTCTGCCAAGCATGTTCTAGGGGCTTTACAAGCATTGCCTCATTTAATCCTAGGGAGCCGTCTCTTTTTAATGAGCCCAGGAAACAGGTACAGAGGGGTAAAGTGACCTCTCCAAGCCAGTAACTGGCTGAGCTGAGGTGAGAACACAGTGGTCTCTCTAGCTGCAGAGCCAGGGCTTTGACGGACGGGGGCATTTGCTGCTGTTTCTTCTGTTGCTGTGGCTGTGCTCTGCAGTGCCAGCCCTGCAGCCACAGAGCACCTGAGGTCCCACCTTTCTGTCACATCTATTTTCTCATTTGATTCTTGCAAAGACCCCACCCAGTAGAAGGGACTGCTGGCTTCATTCCCCATCCCACAAGTGAAGAAATGGAGGCCCAGAGAACAGAACGAGACTGGTAGGTCTCAGGGCCGATGCTCACTGAGCCGGCTGTTTCCCACCCCTAGGCTGTGCCATTTCCATCATCCCTGCTTTCCCTACCAAACCTTGCTTTGTGCGTTGAGATCAGCAAATGGACACATTTCTTGGATCCTCAGGCTCCAAGGTGCTGGCAGCATGTGAAGGAGGTCAAATTGCAACCACTAGAATGAACACACTTTTCATAGTTCTGTCTTCCCGCCTACGGAGGATGTGCCTGCCAGGTCTGTTGTGGGGAATTTCCTTCCCTCTCTCTGTGCAGTTTGCCTCGCTGTGGGTTCAGCTTCACCATCCTTCTGGAGCTGTTCCTCCTGGTCCCTCCCTCTGGTCTTTCCTTCACATCACCTTTTCTTTTTTCTTTTTTTGAGATAGAGTCTTGCACTGTCACTCAAGCTGGAGTGCAATGGCGCAATCTTGGCTCACTGCAGCCTCCGCCTTCTGGGTTCAAACAGTTCTCCTGCTTCAGCCTCCCAAGTAGCTGGGATTACAGGCTCCTGCCACCACGCCCAGCTAATTTTTTGTATTCTTAGTAGAGATGGGGTTTTACCATGTTGGTCAGGCTGGTCTCGAACTCCTGACCTCAGGCGATTTACCCGCCTCAGCCTCCCAAAGTGTCGAGATTACAGGCATGAGCCACCGTGCCTGGCCCACATCAGCTTTTAGATGTAAGTCCCGTTTGACACAATGTTCATGTGGTTTGATGCTTTAAAAGCCTCAGGTATGGTGAGTTTCTTCTCCCTCCAAGAAGTCTTCAGGGCTTCTTAAGGGCTCCCCAGAGTCCAGCTCAGAGCGTGGCATAGAGGGAGGTGGAGGTTGTATTTGTCGATTTAATGTGATTAATATGGTTGAAAACATGGGTCAGTCAAATTTGGAAATGTCCCAGTCTCCTAATAGTGTTTCAACGGGAGGTGGGCAGGGAGGCCCTTGGGACCTGGTAAAGTACCCTGGTGGAGGTGGGATCCTTCCAGGCCCCCGCGGTGCACCCCCCCGCCATTCTTGTCCAAAGCACAATAGGGATTTCAGTGGGGGTGATAACGGCCCTGTGATTCAGAGGCTCAGCTTGAACACAAGCAATTTCCTCTATTCAGTTCCCCACCAGGGAGGTTTCCTGGTGAGAATGTGGAGTTGGTTGGGTAACACCTGTCTTGATTTCAGAACCTTTTATTCAAGCCGTGCAGGGAGCCTCAGCTCAAAACTCCTGTCTTCCGAAAAGACTGCAGAGGCGGGCCTGGATTTCTTTTGCAGCAGTGGTAGAAGGGGGCCTAGCCATGGTCACTGCTGTGTGGAATTGTGACAGGGCAGGAAAGAAGGACTGGTTGATGTGCTTTGATGGCTGTGCACAGAGAAAACGTCACCCTGGGGCTGGTCACTTCTGTGGACTGAGATGTGTCCCTTGCAATTCATACATTGAAGTCCCAGCCCCCAGTGTGGCTATGTTTGGAGATAAGGCCTGCAGGAGGTAATAAGGGTTCTATGAGGACTTAAAGGTAGGGCCTTCGTCCTCCAGGACTGGTGTCCTTATAAGAAGAGATGCCAGGGCTGTCTCTCCATGCATGCCCAAAGGAAAGGCCACATGAGGCCACAGGGAGCAGGTGGCCATCTACAAGACAGGGTGTGAGACATCACCAGAAACCAAACTTGATCAGGGACTTCCAGCCTCCCAAACAGAGGCAAAATCAATCTCTGTTGTTGAAGCCAACCAACCATGGTATTTTCTTATGGCAGCCAGAACAAACGAACACGGTCAGTAACCGCTGTTCTTAGGACAGTCAGACAGAGCTTGAGGAGCTAGAGGAGCAGCGAGGAAAGAAAGAAGTCATTGGTGTCACTTGCCTATGTATTTCTGGCAGCCCTAAGCCCCTGGGGTTCTCATCCTGGAGTTTTTAGAATAGCAGATTCATAATCTGGAGATGGCCTATGAGCCATCAGGCCAGGCCTTCATGTGAGATGGGGAGATGGAGGCACAGGGAGTGGACAAGGCTCCAGGCAGCCCCGGGAACTACCTACCAGGGCCAGCTCCTTCTACTGCCCCCATGAAGGGCCAGCCCTTGAGTGACTGCTTGGCCTCAAATGAGCCAACTCTGAGTGTAGATTCAGAAAGCCCTCAATGACCTGAAGCCACACAGAAGGGAGAAATAATAATTCTATAGCTGATGTTTGTCAGGATTTTAGCTCACATTTTAAAAATGGTACATTAAGTTCCGGGGTACATGTGCAGAATGTGCAGGTTTGTTACATAGGTATACACATCCCGTCGTGGTTTGCTGCATCCATTCCCCCATCATTTACCTCAGGTATTTCTCCTAATGCTATCCCTCCGCTAGCCCCCGCACTGCGCAACAGGCCCCAGTGTGTGATGTTCCCCTCCCTGTGTCCATGTGTTCTCATTGTTCAGCACCCACTTATGGGTGAGAACATGCGGTGTTTGGTTTTCTGTTCTTGTGTCACACACATTTACAGAGCACATTAGAATGTACCGAATGCCTTTCTTACACACTGTCCATTTAACCTTCCCAGAATCCTCTGTAGCTAGACAGGGTTGGACAGTGCCCTCAGGTTGGTCCTGCTCCCAGCTCACTCACGTGGGCCCCCACTGCCTCCCACTTGGTACTAGGCTTTGTTAGACACGCTCTCTTCTTTTATGAGGCCAGATCCTCATGGCTCAGTGAAACAACCATCTAACCTGTCCTGGCTATACATCCGTCACTGGCCATGTCCATCCGCCCCAGAGTTCAGTTCAGTTGACTCCTGCAGACTTTCCTGTGGACTTCCCTGCATCCTCTGTTGTGTCCTGGTCCCGCCTGGGACCAGGCGGGAAGATGCTTCAGGAGCCACAGTGCTGAGTGGGCACTGTTTTCCTCAGGGAGCTAAGGGCCCGCATAGAGCATTGGGAAATGGATTCCAGCTGCCAGGAGCTTGGAGCTTCTCAGGGAAGAGGCAGCATAGGAACTGGTCCTTGATGAATAGCAGAGTCTGAACAGCTGTAGAAGAGGGACTGGAAGGTGAGCATCCAGGAGGTGTACAGTGTGGGCTGTGCACAGAGGGTGGGGGACCGCACGGGTCCTGGACTTGCCTGCTCCTCTTGAGTTGGTTCATGGGGTGAAGGGCTTGGGGTGTGGTCCCTCCTGGTGAACTGCAGAGAACCTGAGCAGCATGGCAGCACTATAGCCTTCACCCTCCAGCCCCCAAGTCATGATCTGCCCTCTGCCCACAGCCCCTTTCCCCTTCTCATCCTGTTTCAATGAGTTTTTTTGTTTTTAAATTTTAGTTTTATTTTGTTTTTAGAGAGAGGGTCATGATCTCTTGTCCAGGCTGGAGTCAGTGACGTGCTCACAGCTCATTGCAACCTTGAACTCCATGGGCTCAAACAATCCTCCTGCCTCAGCCGCCAGCCAGAGTAGCCATGACCACAGGTGTGTACCAGTACACTTGGCAACATTTTTTTTTTTTTTTGGTTACAGACAGAGTCTTGTTATGTTGCCCAGTCTGGTTTCAAACTCCTGGCCTCGAACAATCCTCCTACCTTGGCGTCCCAAAGCATGAATCACCATGCCTGGTCTTTGTTTCAATCTTAATCCCAAAGCCTGGTCCATCCTCTGCAGCCAGAAGCTCTTCTCTGCACCTCCAAGTTGAGATAAATACCACTGCTCTGCACTTAATGCCTACTGAGCACTTCCCACACTTCTGATGAGCATTTGCAATTAGATAGTCAGGGCTGAACGAGCTTGACTGACCAATACCTGTTTAGGTAGAGACTGGGTATTAAAAGTAACTCAAATGAACTGTAATTTTGGCATCTTATGGGTACCAAATCCCAAAATGGATTTACAGGCAATAACAGTGCGTGAAACACTTGGGGTGAATGAATAAAACAGCAAAGCAAGGGCCAGGCGTGGTGGCTCACACCTGCAATCCCAGCACTTCGGGATGCCAAGGCGGGTGGATCATCTGAAATCAAAGAGTTTGAGACCAGCTTGACCAACATGGTAAAACCCCATCTCTACTAAAAATACAGAAATTACCCGGGCGTGGTAGCAGACACCTATAATCCCAGCTACTCGGTAGGCCAAAGCAGGAGAATTGCTTGAACCTGGGAGGTGGAGGTTGCAGTGAGCCAAAATCGTGCCACTGCACTACAGCCTGGGTGACAGAGTGAGACTAATCTAAAAAAAAAATCCCAAAAACCAAAAAGCAAACTAAATAAAACACAGCAGAGCAAAGCGCCCCATAACATCCTTGTCAGACAGAACGGAGTGCACAGCCGGGTTCTTTCACTTATTAACAAGAAGACTGTGAGAAACTTCTTTGTGTAGCCTTAGTTTTTTCACTTCGTGGAATTCTTGGGTGTGGAGTGCCTGGCCGCAGCTCCCTAAATGGACCTACTCCTACACGGATGGGCTGCTGTCTGCTTCTGCAGTGCCAGGGCGCCTTCTTTCTGGTGCCTCCAGATGGTGACCCAAAGCAGCCTGTGAACTGTGCTCACAGTTATGTGGGGAACGTCCCAGAGCCGGTGATGTCTGGTGCACCGGCTGCTGTCCCAACTGTGATGAGGTTAAATTTAACATCCGATGACTTCATGAAGCCTGCTGGAGCGGCTGCGCCTCCTGGCATAGCACCTTCTCTGCCCATCATCCTGTCCACCGGGCAGTGAACGGCTGGCCAGCAGGTGCAGCTCCTCATCTGCAGAGCCTTGGAAGGTCCTTCCAGCTCTGAGACATCAGGATTCCCTCACAGGCTAATGGAAGAAGGCAGACATCACCACTGCGGCTGCCATTTCTTCTCTTATTTCAGACCCCAGTGTGTGGGCATCACGTCACATATGCTCCAAGGAGCAGTGTGGTCCTTCTGTGAGGGTTTGAAATGGCCAGGTCCAGGACAGTCCTGGGCTTGTGTATGGTGGTGGATGGCAGGGCAGGAACCAGAACCCAGTTTCCAGTCTCCTGGTCCTGGGCTGGCCCAAGGCACGATGCCAAGGCAATCCCACCCTGACGGCGCCATTACTCACCCCTAGAGTTCATGACACCAGCTCAGGGTCTTGTCATTGTTGCTGCCACCGTTCTGTGCCAGGAGGAGGGACATGGGACAGGCTCATGGGCAACCTTCTTCCTGGGAGACAGTTTGGAACAAGCGCAGCTGACCAGGAAGAATCCCCCAAATGGTGCTTGGAGCTGAAATAAGTAAAATAATCCCCACCACCTGCCCTAGAAAAAACAGGCAAAATACCCATTACAAAATCTAAAATCCTCCTTTTTTGAAAACGATACTCCTGCTGCTGCTGCTGTTGGGTGACCACGTGTGTGCCGCTCAGGGCCCGCGGAGCACCTGCTTCACTCTCTCCTTCATTTATGGACTTGGTCCACCCACACAGCTACAAGCCCAGGTCTCCCAGGGTCCTGGATGATTGAGTCCACAGAATAAACCCCACATTCTCTCTTCTAGTTGCCACCACTCAGCACACCCTCCCACCCTTATCTGTATTCAGCTCAATAGACCAGCATTTATGGGGCACAGTGCAGAGTTTGGTATTGTTGACTTTCGGGCTCTGTGTTGTTCTAGACTGAGTTCTGCAATTGGATTCTCACTTCTGAGAGGGTAGAGACTTCTTTCTGTATCCACGTCGTGCAGCATCCCAATGAAGAGGGGTTTATTAAATCTTTATTTAATGTTTCAATAATAATTACGCAATAAACAATTAAGGAACTTAAAAAAAAAAAAACAGTGGTGCTCTATGCATGATGCAAAGTTTTACCCAAGGAAAAGCAGCTTTATTTCTAGTGAGGAAAATAGTGTAATATCCACAGCTATCATCTTTTTTTATACTTTAAGTTCTGGGGTACATGTGCAGAATGTGCAGGTTTGTTACATAGGTGTACATGTACCATGATGATTTGTTGCATCCATCTCCCCATCATCTACATTAGGTATTTCTCCTAATGCTATCCCTCCCCTAGTACCCCAACCCCTGACAGGCCCCAGTGTGTGATGTCCCCCTCCCTGTGTCCATGTGTTCTCATTGTTCAGCTCCCACTTATGAGTAAGAACATGCGGTGTTTGGTTTTCTGTTCTTGTGTTAGTTTTCACAGCTACCATTTAATTTGACACATTCATGATCCCTGATAATCTCAACAGTCCTGAAAGATGTGGATGGTTATCCCATTTTAAAGATGAGGAATCTGAATTTCACTCAGAGTAGCAAATACAGTGAGTTGTTGCATGTCTTCAGACTCCAAAGCCTGTGCTTCTTCCTGAAGCCATGCTACTTATGATTTCATTCTTTGTGTTCATCTACATTTAGATTTAATATAGAAGATCACTGCACACATGGTCATGGTACATACAGAAGCACAGATAGAAAAGCTAGATCTCATGGGAGGGACACATACTCAGAGTGGCTAACAGGACAAGAGAGTAAATGACAAGCACTAAATGAGGAGGACAGAGAATATGTGTTGTATAGAATAATAGAATAGTTTTGTTGAACATTTGTGCTTTTTTTTTTTTTTTTTTTTTTTTTTTTTTTTTTTTTTTTTTAATTCGAGAGAGGATCTTGCTTTGTTGCCCAGACTGGTTTTGAACTCTTGGCCTCAGTTGATCCTCCCTTCTCAGTCTCCCAAAGTGCCGGGATTACGGGTGTGAACCACCGTGCCTGGCATTTGTGCTTCTTTATAAAGCTAGTGGTGCAGCTAGAAACTGGTGCCAGGAATATTTGCCAGAACTGGATTTCCATGTTCCCTGTCTCTTGCAGGCAATTTTGACCTAGTGATCTTATAGTTTTATCTCAGAAATATGGGTATGATAACTTGCCCCACCCCATTCAGCTTGATTGTTTCAATTTTAGCTAATAGAACAAATCACTTTGAAAGAACTGATCTATACAGCTCTTACTTTGGGAGTGTTGGGGTGCAGATGCCTGACCCAGGCTGAGCCAAGCCGGCATACTGAGAGACAGCACCCATTAGATTCGCTGCTTTTCCTGAACTCTGATTCTAACAAAAAAGTAGGATAACATTAATGATTAGGGCATTCACGTCTAGTAAATGGAATACCCTCCCTAAGAGCTTTACACATCAAAATCTTGGGAGTCGGAGGTCACACACCTGCACATCCTAATGAGATTCATTAACGCCGGGAGACCAAGATGGTTTGCAAAGGGATGTTATTGTGGCTATTCTCTCCCTTGACAAAGGGGTGGCTTTGTTGCTTTGCCTTCCTTCTGTCCGTGTCTATCATTAAAATAGAAGTGGGGGCAGCGGCTGGAGGGAGAAACCCTCCACTAACTGCTTCCTGGAACTTGAAGAGGCTCAGCTGTTCCACGGACAAAAATGAATTCAGCATGTGGCACAGGGCTGGATGGATATTCCTCACGACTTGGAGAGACTGCCAATTCAAGTGGAGTCTGAATCCTTCTAGAGGCACAGAACACTCAGGGAATGGTGGTGGCTGTTCTGACAGCATGTTCCTCTTTAGTGTGAAGCCTACATGTGAGTCTTTGAGAAGAGTACACGCTCCCCATAGCTGGTGCGAATGTGCTTCAAACATTGCTCTCCACCCATGAAGACACTTGGGACCCAACGAGGCATGTGACTGTGACTGCATCACACATGGCCAAAGAATGTAAGCCATTGGAATAATCTGGGTGGTTCTCAAGCAAGGAGCATATGGTTTTTGTCTGTCTATGTTGAGGCTGTGACAATGCACCTCCATCTTCCCAGCACTATTACAATGTGTCCAGCCAGAGTCACCTATCCTGCCTTTGTGGATCTGATTGAGTTGGCCAAGTTAATATGGGAATGTCCTGAAATTACTGTATATGGGATTCCCATAATATCAAGATTTTCAGTTCAGGGGATGGCAGCGTAGCGGAGGAAGAGGCAATGCTGTTACTCACACTTTTTGTTTAAAAAGTTTTCAGGGAGATATTAGTCTTTTGACTGCTGTTTTTTTTTCTCCTATTTGTTTCTTTTTGCAAAAAAATTATTTTAAAAGTAATATATGTTCTTAGCAGGAAATGTGAAAAGTTCAGAAAAGTATGAAAAAAATCCAAGAAAAAATTATTTATATTCCATCATCAAGAAAGAAAAAACTATAATGAATGTTTTGTTTTATTTATTTCTAGTCTTTGAAGAGAGAGCTTACTAAGATGTGTATGTGTGAGTGTGTGAAAAACATTATTACTGTGGCTACAATTATATTATGTATTTAATTTTGAGTACTGTTTTTGAGTAAGTCCTTCCTATATTATTAAACAACTTTGCCAACATAGTTTTTCTTATTTAAAACATATATATTTTTTTCTGGTTTAAAATACCACTTTCCTTACTACGTGTTTATTTTGACAGGAATTGAAAAACAAACCTACCTTGATGGATACTTTAGTTCAGATATAAACTAGCACAGTTATTTTAAAGCAACATTTTTTTTTAAGCCTAGGGAGAGACTATTTGTTTTTGCTTACATGACATAAAACGTGTTATCCTTTGTAGCTTTTTTCGGCAGGGGAGTATGGAGATGCAAGATTGTGAAATTATGTTATTATTTCATTTGATGATCCTTGTGGATGAAATTGTTAAATCAATTTATATTTTTTTCTGATAAACACATTACACTTCCCCAAATCTAAACTTTATTTGAATTTTTCAATGAAACTCTCCTCATCTTATTTTCTGTTCTTCAACAAATTGTTTCTTTTTTAAAATGATCTTTGTAAAACATAAATTTCCTTTATCATGTATCATGTCTAAAACTCAGGTAAGGCTTCTAAAACCCAGTAGAAGGGTGTGCCTGATCCCTCACCTTCTCATATGATACTTGACAGTCTTTTTTTTCTCTTTTCTCCCTTACACACTTTTGGCTGGAGCATAATGTTTCCCAGCAGGTGTGTCCTAACCCAGAAGCCTGGGTTTAAGTATGATTTTGTTATAACAAATGAGCAATGAGCATATTCAATGCCATGCAATTAGATCTCAAAATAGCAACTCTAGATTTTTAAAAATAAAAGATACCATCTCAGTGGAAATGACATGATTCCAAATACACCTACGGTATAATATTTCTACATTAGTAAAAAAATAAAGATACAGTTAAAGAAGTATTGGCAAAGGGAAATAGAAAGTAGTGTAATTTAGGCAGGAGATAGCACAGATAGAAAAAAATTGACCAGAGATAAAAACAGTGAAAATGACCAGAGAAGAATTTTCTCTTCTCCAAGAACACCTGCATAATGAATTCCAAGTAATGAGAAAAAGACAAAATAAGCCCCAGGATTAATCAGCTTTTATCTCTTTATTATAAAATAACACATGCATTGAAATAGAGCTTCCATAATAGGAGGCTTGTAGTCAGCTTGACCACACATCCTGGTTTGCCCAGCACAGTCTCAGTTCTTGCTTTAAGTCCTTGAATAATTAATAATAGCATTGTCTTTCACTCTCAACATTGTAGCAGTTTGGACATTAAGTTATATGGTCCTCTGTAATAGCAAGACTGAAATGCTTATGATATGAAAAATAATTAACAAGAATTCTGGTTTCACACAAGGTGTTTGGAATGTGAGTGGAAATGGCAAAAGAAAATTCAACATGTAACATCAACAGCTCAGATCTGCAGCAACATTGAAACACTGACTATGTGAGGATTTCAGCACAGCGTGGGGTTTAGAGTGCAGTGTAAATGAACAAGAACCACTTGTATGATTATGGTGTATTCCATTTACAGGGCAATTTACAGTTTCCAGAGACTGCATATACCTAGACTCACGTGTTTTCCTTTGACTTTGAGTGGCCTGGGAAGAGGTGATATTAAGGTGATAGTGATGGAGGAGATGCCAACCCACTCTCTGGTTTTGGTGGCACCACTCTAAAAATGAATGTCTTGCCCTTACTAGTTCTGGCTGGGAGGAAGTAAAAACAGACTGTAGCATGAACAGGATTGGGTGTCAGAGACAAAATTCTATTGGGAGATTCTTTTTTTTTTTTTTTTTTTTTTTTTTTGAGACGGAGTTTGGCTCTTGTTACCCAGGCTGGAGTGCAATGGCGCGATCTTGGCTCACTGCAACCTCCGCCTCCTGGGTTCAGGCAATTCTCCTGCCTCAGCCTCCTGAGTAGCTGGGATTACAGGCAGGCGCCACCATGCCCAGCTAATTTTTTTGTATTTTTAGTAGAGGCGGGGTTTAACCATGTTGACCAGGATGGTCTCGATCTCTTGACCTCGTGATCCACCCACCTCGGCCTCCCAAAGTGCTGGGATTACAGGCTCGAGCCACCGCACCCGGCCTTATTGGGAGATTCTTAGGTAACAAAATCTCTTATCAATATTGACTTATAACCAATGGATACCAGTAGCTCTAGCTTTGAAAACAACTTAGGGTCCTGCTTTTAGTGAAGATGAATGGTTTACTCAGATTCATAGAAAAAGCCCCAAATCCAGAAAAGTAGTTTCTCATGCGAGTATTTTCAGGTGTTAGGACTGATCATCAAGAAAAAGATGGCTGGTATCCAAACTCGGTGAATGTGTCTGCTGGAAAATTAAATTGTTTCTGTACAGTTTTTCTTATTTATTTTAGCTCTCTATTATCCAATCAGCCAATCAGTCTTTTTCCCGCTCCCTACAGAAGTGGTCGAAACAAAAAGAACATTCAAGTGCAGAGAGTTAACATTCAAATGTTTACATGTGGAAGAGGGTATCAATTAGCTGTTGTCCAAGAGGAGCAATTGCCCAAGTGACTGAGTGTGTCAGTTACTACTAACTGGGAAGGGTTTTACTTCCCATGGCTGGATAGATAGTTTCAATTCCGAGTTTACTACACTTGGAAATGATTTACTGGCAGATGACCCAGTGATGTTTTCATTCATCCCCAAAAGAGCTTATATCCCTGGCAGTTTGCTACTTGATACTCTGGAGAAGAAATCAGGACAGAGTGACACTGTGACTTGACTGATGGCTCAGTTTCTCCTTCTGAGGAATCCAGAAAGACTGCCTGAGAGGAAGGCAATAAGGGTGCAAAACCGGGTGTGAGAAAATCCATTCTGAAACAAAGAACGTGGACCCATCGCTGTTCAGAGAGGGCACCAGGAGAAAGACTGGAAAGGCGGAAGGAGTTTTTGAGGTTTCATCACACAATGTATGATGAAATCCATTTTCTGGGTCTCTCCACAAAATCCTTAGCAAAATTTCTACCTTCCCCAGTGGGATATTGGGGAAAAATGGAGCTTCATCTTGCTTTCTGGTTTCACTTTATCAGTGGCAAGGATGGCGAGGCCTTAGGTCTGTTTCTTAATCTGCACGAGGAGGCAGAGTCAAAGGAGGATGTGTTGAGAAGTTCAAATGAGCATACGTATTTGGAGTCATTAAAGCTCTGCCTAGAGCCTGTTCTGGCTTTTGGTTCTGCTGCCCGTTGACCTTGTCCTTGCTGGTGTCTCTTAGAGTCTTCAGACTCTTTTCCTTCTTGGGCTAAAGTAAGACTGCTGTAGAATCAACGGAACTCTGAGATCTGGACCCTGAAGGCACCTGCAGTCTCTTCACTAGACAGTTCAGTGGTTCTTCTGATTTATTTTCGTGAATCACTCTCCATCAAAGCAGAGTTCAGCACAATAGTTCGAGGTGGTCTTTCATATAAAAGTTTTAGATGAAAGTTGAATGAGAATAAGCTGTAATAAGTAATATCAAACTTAGTTTTAAATTTCATGTTAATCCAAACAAGTAGAACTGATTTTCTTAACACATGAACCATTTTTTTTTTACTCTTTTAATTAATGAGTTAATGAATAGACATTTCTGTCTATGCCTTACAATTTGAAGTTTCTTGTTACCAGATTGTAGCAAGCTTCTAAATTTTCTAGGCAACTCCTTGGAGGGAGAAATTTTTCTAAGGATTTTGTGGAGAGACCCAGAAAATGGTTTCCATCCTACATTGCCTGATGAAACCTCAAACACTCCTTCTTCAACATCTCCAATCTTTCTCCCGGTGCTCTCTCTAAACAGTGATGGGTCCATGTTCTCTGTTTCAGAATGGATTTTCTCACGCCCCTTTTTCTGCCTTCATTCCCCTCCTGTCAGGCAGCCCCTGCATTCGGCCAGCCTGTGCCTTCTCCTTCTTCCAGGCCTCTCCCTCACATCTGGTCACTCTACTTTTCATATCAACAGTCCAGTTATTTCTTGACTTTTCAGTGTATTTCCTCCCCACCATCACCTTTACCCTCCCGTCTGTCTCAGAAAACAAAGGGCCGTCCTTGGGACTCACTGTCTTGAGACTGGAAATGGAGTACTTCAATAATGAAGAATTTTAAAAAAATTCCTCTTACAATAAAATGGTGTGATAACATCTTTTGACCCTTAGGACTGTGTAGCCATTTGTCCCAAACATCACAAAATGTAAAATTCTATGGAAAAAGAAAACCCGAATTGACATTGCAATTTTAAAACATTTTATTTATAAAAATAGAGTAGGGAAGAATTTGTAACTGTTATTTACTTTCCTGGCCTTTAATATTCTTTTTCTAGTTTCTTCTGAAGGTTTACAAAACTGCTTTTTTTTTTTTTATATTTCTGCATGCCCTGAATTAATAACTGTCTTTTAAATAATCTCTCCTGTCAAAAGAAGGTTGTGGAAATAAAGAGGGAGAGGGAGGAAAAGAAGTACAGGCTTACAACACTCAGTATATAAATAACTCATAATTGAAATACCAGCCAGATGTGGTGGCTCACACCTGTAATCTCAGCACTTTGGGAGGCCCAGGTGGGTGGATTGCTTCAGCCCAGGAGTTTGAGATCAGCCTGGGTAAGATGGTGAAAACCTGTCTCTGCAAACAATATAAAAATAAGCTGGATGTGGTGGTGCACACCTGTAGTCTCAGCTACTCAGGAGGCCGAAATGGGAGGATTGCTTGATTCTGGGATGTGGAGGTTACAGTGAGCCATGATCATGCTACTACACTTCAGCCTGGGCAACAGAGCAAGACCCTGTCTCAAACAAAACAAAACAAAATAAAAGAATCATAATTGAAATACCTCATGCACTATGTGGTAGCAAAATTTATGGAGATCAAGACCTCCTCTCCTTATGCAGAACTCAGTCTTGAGCCATGTGAGGCCATGCAGTGGAATGGTTTACAGAGTTCAAGAATGAAACTTTAGAGTTAGGATATCTCCTCAAACACTTAATAGCTTATAAATCTGTTAATTACTTAACATCTCTCCTCCTCAGTTTCTTAAAAATAAAGATAGTAGAATTTCCAAGTAGTTGTATAACTTCAATGGGAAAATAGATTAAAATGCTTAGAAACATGTCCAGCACATTGTATATGTTTAATAAATGTCAGCTGTCATTATTATTGTAAGATACAACTTTAATGATATTTTCAAAAGGCAAACTGAATGACATGCTTCATAAGGTAGAATTGAACAAGCACTAGGTGTACGTTATCTGCAGGTTTCTTGAAGAATTCCGGAACAGAGGCAGGCAAAGCACCTGTCTGTGTTGAAGCATGGGTTTAAGACAAGTTTGAAGGTATGGGCAGGGCCCTGCACTGTGGAATTATTTGCTAAGCTTCAGTCTGGCATACCTTGCTCTATGAAAGTCACTCTGCAGCACCTGTCCCTGCCTTGACATATTCAACAAAGATTTGAGTGTCCACTGTCCACCATGTAGTTCTTTTGTGTAGGAGACAAAGAAATGGTCAACTTCTACCCACATCTCATCTCACCTCTCTTGTCACTTGCATTCTGGCAGTGGGGTTGGGGAGATAGAAAACAGATGACTATGAAGTCTGTACATCTCTTGTGTTTTAAAAAATTATGCTATTTTATTAAACTTTTTATTTTTTGACAATTGTAGATTCCCATACAGTTGTAAGAAATAATACAGAAAGATCTCATGTATCCTTGACACAGTACATAATTTTAATTTTTCTGGGATTTATGCCCTACACTGCAATTGCTGGGTGCATGGTAGGTCTTAGTTTAGTTTTATAAAAAACTGCCAAACTGTTTTCCAATGTGACTGAACAATTTTATATTCTCAACAACATATAAGTGATCCAGTTTCACCACATTCTCTTTTGATGACATCCATGTTTACCATTTTTTTCTTCCATATATCATGCTTTTTGTGTCTAGTCTAAGAAATCTTTGCTTAGCCCAAGACTCTAAAATTTTCCTCTATTTTTTTTCTATAAATTATATAGCTCTGTTTTTACACTTAAACCTGCAATCTATTTGGATTTATTTTTTTGTAGAAGCTGTGAAGTTTAGGTTGAAGACATCATGTAAATATAATTGATTTTTGCATGGTTATATTTTATCTCAAGACTTGCATATTAGTTATAGAAGATTTTTGGACTTACTTTGAAATTTTTGCTTATAGATGGCCAATTACAATAGCACCATTTGTTTAGAAAGCCACCCTCACTCTACTGAGTTGCTCCTGCACCTTTGTCAAAAATCAACTGGGCATATTTGTATCTGTTTCTCTGTTTACTATTGTGTTTCCCAGACTTATATGTCTACCCTTCAACCAATACCACACAGTCATGATTACTGTGGCTATAAAATGTCTTGAAATTATGTAGACTAATTATTTTCACTTTATATATATTTTTCAAAATTATTTTGGCCATTATAGTTCCTTTGCATTTCCATATATATTTTTAAATAATCTTATCTATAGCTACCACAAAATCTTGCTACAATTTTGATAGCAATTACATTCAACCTGTATATCAATTTGGGGAGAATTGACATCTTTATCTTCCAGTCCATGAACATGGTATATCTTTCTGTTTGTTTATATCTTTCTTGATTTCTTTAATCAGTTTATTGGGTAGTTTTCAGCCTACAAGTATCTTATATGTTTTGCTATGTTTGCAAATAACAATCTCTTATGTTTTGAGAAGTTGTTAATAAGATTTTTAGTTTTGGTGTCCATATGTTCATTGATAGTATACAGAAATATATTTGATTTTGATTACCTGTCTTTCATCTTGCAACCCTGCTGAGATGATTAACTCTAGAACTTTATTTGAGATTCCTCTGTATTTTCTACATAGATAATTATCCTATTTGCAAATATGGATAGTTTTATTTCTTCCTTTTTAATCTGTATGCCTTTATTTTATTTCCTTGCTTTATTCTATTGGCTAGAACTGCCAATATTGTGTTGAGTAAGAGCTGTGAGAGTGGGAACACTGGCTTTGTTCCCAGTCTTAGGAAAAAAAAGCGTTGTCTTTGAACATTAAGTATAATACTAGCTTTTGGGTTTTTAAAAATAGATTTTCTTTATCGAATTGAGGAAGTTTTCCTCTATTCTTATTTTTCTGAGAGATTTTATCATGAATAAATGTTGAATTTTGTTAAATGATTCTTCTGTATCAATTGATACAATCTTGGATTTTTTCTAGATTATTAATATGACAGATTACATTGACTAATTTTTGAATGTTGAACATTCATGCATTCTGGTTGTGTACATCTGGAATAATTGATTATGATATCATAATTGGTTATGGTATAATTCTCTTTATATATTAATGATTTCTATTTCCTAATATTTTGTTAAAGGTTTTTTACACCTATGTTTGTGAGGAATATTGATCTGTAGTTTCCTTTTTTCCTACTATCTTTTGTGTAGCTTTGTTAACAGGATAATAACAGCTCCATAAAATGAATTGAAAAGTATTCTCTCCACATTATTTTCTGGGAGATATTGTATAGAATTGATTTTAGTTATTCTTTAACCACTTGGAAGAATTTTCTCATGAAACGGTCTGGACTTAGATATTTCTGCTTTTGAAGTTTTAAAATTACATATTTAATTTCCTTAATAGTTATAGTGCTATTTGAAGTATGTATTTGACATTGAATGAATTATAGTTGTCTGTACTTTTTCAGGAATCAGTTCATTTTATCTAAGTTTCTGCAGGGTTTGTAGTGATATGCCCAGTTTCATTACTGACATCGATTACTTATGTCTTCTGTTTTGCAAGAGACTTGGTAAATTTTATTGTTCTTTTTAAATAACTGTTTCTTTGTTTCATTAATTTTATCTATTGTTTTCTGCTTTCAATATCATGGATTACTGCTCCAATCTTTAGTATTTCCTTTCCTCTCCTTGTTTTGAGTTTATTTTTCTTTTTCCTTTTTAGATTCTTGAGGTGAAAGCATATATTATTGATTTGAGGATTTTCCTTCTTTGTAATGTAAGCATTGAGTACTATAAATTTCCCTTCAACACCGTTTGAGCTATGTCCCACAAATTTCAATATGCTGCATTTCCATTTTATTCAATTCAATGTTTTTATTTGTTTTTGTTAATTTTATTTTACTTTAGGTTCTGAGGTGCATGTGCAGGTCTTTGAGGCATCTTCTTTGACCCATGGGTTATTTAGAAGTCTGCTGTTTAGTTTCCAAGTGCTTGAATATTTTTCTGTTGTCTTTGTGGTTAGGTTTATGGTCCAGGATATAATCCATGTTGTTATTATGTTATGAGAATTCCTAGAAAGTATGTGTTTTCTGTTGTTTTGGGCCAGTGTATTGCATAAATATCTATTAGATACTTTTGATCAATGGTGTTTTGTTTATACATTCATAATGGTGTTCTGTCAAGTTCTAGCAATTGTCAAGAAGGAGGTGTTAAAGTTTTCAGCTAAACTTCTCCTTTCAGTTCTATCAGTTCTTGCTCCGCAGATTTTACAACTTATTGTTTGATGTCCACATATTTTTAAATTGTGTATCTTTTGGTGAATTAACCATCTTGTCATTATATAATGCCCTCTATGTTCTTGGTAGTTTTATTAGCTCTAAAATCTACTTTTTTCCCTCCCCTCCCCTCCCCTCCCCTCTCCTCCCTTCCCCTCCCCTCCCCTTCTCTCCTCTCCTTTCCCTTTTCTTTGCTTTTTTAAATAAAGTCTTGCTTTGTCACCTAGGCTGGAGTGCAGGGCTATGATCTCAGCTTACTGCAACCTCCAACTCCCAGGCTCAAGTGATTCTCTTGCCTCACCCTCCTGAGTAGCTGAAATTGCAGGTGTGAGCTATCATCCCTGGCCTAAAATTTACTTTCTTTGTTATTAATATATCAAATGTCTGCAAGGCATATTTATATTTCCATTCCTTAATTTTCAATTTACCATGATCATTATAGCTTTCCCACTGATGTAGTTTCAGCAGCTGCTGCCTCAATTGTCAAATATCCAGGCTAGCTTGGTGGCTCCTTTCCCAATGGATCATTTAGTTAATTCACTCTGTGTATCCCTGCCTTTAATTAGTATTTTAAACCATTTACATTTAATGTAATTATTAATAGTTTAAGACTGATGTCTGCTATTTTATTTTTTGTCTTCTCCTTATTTTCTGTTTCTTTTTTTTTTGCCCCTGTCTTTCTTGTCTTGTTTTTTTTCTCTTCTCTTTAACATTTTTTAGATGTCCTTTTGATTGATTTATATGGTTTTTGAGTGTATATCTTTGTATGGACATTTTAGTTATTGCTCAAATATCACATTTTATATTTATAACACTGGCTACTGATGTTGACATTTTACCAGTTCAGGTGAAGTGTAGAAATGTTACCCTTTATCCTTTCCTATTAAAATTATAATTGTTTTAAATATCTTTCTTACATATATTCATAACAAGTATATGAGATAACATTATAATTTTTGATTTAACTATCAATTAGGAAACTATCAATTAGGAAACTCAAGAAGAAAGGGGAATGTATTTATTCATATTTTTACTCTTTTTAAAAGTGAACTTCATAAAATCTAGATTGGCAAATTTAGAAATAAAATTTCCAGTTTAAACAGTCTATAACAAATTTCTTCTGAACAATTACAATGATATCTGTATGCTATTTAACCTACTTACAGTTATCTTACTGACAAGTCTCTTTTCCACATCTGCACAGATGTAGTAAAATTACTTTTGTTGTATCACAACATTTCTTTATCCCTTCTCTCTTTTTTAGAGATATTGCCTGACATATTAAGTAGCTTTATCTGCAACAGAAATGTGTTTAAATGCAATTGTCATATCTGCTATCATTGGGGAAACATGGGTTATTCCACTTGAATTGTTAATGATGTTTTAAAATCTAATGCACATTTATCAACTGATTGTGATGACCAAGATGATACCTCAACTGTAGGATAAATTCTGGCACATTAGATTATTTAAACTGTTTTTAAAATCTGATGTCTGTTGTCTCTTGTGTAATGATGACATCTCTGAATGTCTTCATTCACAGATGATTCTGTGATTTTTACAATAATGATACTCAGGTTCAGATAGAAAACATTTGAAAATACTGTCCCAAGCCTCACTTATGTGTCTCTCATTGCCTCTATTAGCATGTACAAGTTGATCATTTCTCAGTGTTTCTGACCGAGTAAGTCAAAGTCATCAATCTTTCTCTCTTTGGGTTAGTCAGTTACCTTTACTGATTCTTTGATGACAGCACATGCAGATACATAATCATCTGAGTTCATCAGTATCTGGGGAGGTGGCCAGCATGCCCAGTCTCACTGTCTCCTACGTGAAAGGCAGCCAGGACGACCCCACACGAGGAACTGTCTTTGCTCAAACACCAGGCACTGCAGCATGAGTGGCTCTTCTCTACTCCCCAGCTGCTGACTTTCCCTCTCCAGGAGCCAATGTCCTTGAGCCACTAGAAGACACCAAGTGCCATGCTTTTCTCCCTTTCTCAATGTCTACCCCAGCTTTGAGGAAAAACAAAGGTGGAATTTTCTTCTATAGCATCAGTGGATGAATGGATAAAGAAGATATGGTAAATATACACATCAAAATACTATTCAGATCTAAGAATAGTACTAAATCTTATCCCATTTGCAGCAACATGAATGGAACTGAAGGTCGTTATATTGAGTGAAATAAGTCAGGCACAGAAATATTGCATGTTCTCATTCATATATGGGAGCTAAAAATGTTGATTCCAGGGAAGTAGAGAGTAAAATGATAGAGGCTGAGAGGTGTAGGGGAGATGAAGACAGGTTTGTTAGTGGGTACAAACATACAATTAGAATAAGTTCTAGTGCTCAGTAGCACAGTAAGGTGAATATAGTTAAAAATACTATGTATGTATATAATAATAATAGTAACAATTATTATTTGAGATGAAGTCTCGCTCTGTTTCCCAGTGGCAATGATCTTTGCTCACTGCAACCTCTGCCTCCCAGGTTCAAGCCTCCCGAGTAATTGGGATTACAGGCATGCCACCATGCCTGGCTAAATTTGTATTTCTAGTAGAGACAGGGTTTCACTATGTTGGCCGGGCTGGTCTTGAACTCCTGACCTTAAGTGATCCACCTGCCACAGCCTCCCAAAGTGCTGGCATTACAGGCATCAGTCACCATTCCTGTCCAGAGTATATTGTAAATTTCATAATAGGTAGAAGAAAAGATTTGAAATATTTCCGACACACATAAATGATAAATGTTCAAGGTGATGGATATACTAATTACCCTGATTTGTTCATTGCACATTGTATGTGTGTATCAAAATATCACATGTACCCCATAAATGTGTACAGTTATGATGTATCAATAAACACACACAGTAAACCTGCTGTATGCCTTTGTGAACCAAATTTGAAATAGAGATTAAGAGGCATACTTCTAGGATAAAATGAAAATGGCAATTTTAAAGTCCCTGAAGAGAAACTTGGGCTTTGAATCAGCTTCTACATTTTTCTACTTCCGTATAATATGATGACAACATTTCCCTCCCATGATTATGTGGGGATTAAATGTAAAAGCTGACACTACATAACAATGCATCACCAGTACCACCTGAAGACTTTTAGCGTCCACAACTGACATGTGTAGCACACATTCATACTTCATTTGACTGAATGGACCTAGAGCCTATCTTACTTACACGGGGGCCTTCTTAACAGGGCTTTCTGAATGTCCCCTGACATTTCATGGTCATGTGATTTATATATTTTAAAATATTTAGCTATAGTTACTACTTTAATACACTTTAAATAAAACAAGCACATTTTTTTTTCTTTTAGCAACTGTGGCCTATTTGTCAGATTATTTGTGAGTCAGCTCACAAATAATAATTCACAAATCAGCTCACAGATAGTAATTCACAAATCAGCTCACAAATAATAATTCACAAATTAGCTCACAAATAATTCACAGATTGGGTCACAAATAATAATTCACAAATTAGCTCACAAATAATAAGTCAAGCTATGAATCCATAAATTGATAGAATGTGAATTAGTAATTCTTTAAAGAAAGACTCTTAGAAATGACCTTAGTCTTTTAGACCATCTCTAATTTGAGGCAGGAATTGGAATGTGTCATATTTCAGGCAATGCTTCAATATATGCTTCATTTATTTACTCATTCACTAAGTGATTACTGACTGTGCATGTACTATATCCATATGATTTGTTAGGCATGGGGTGAAAAGGTCCCTAAGACATTTAAAATCATGTGAAAGAGTATTTAAAGCAGGCAGGACCTACATGGAGTGTTGTCATGTCCAATATTTATTTTCTGCTCATTCTGTGCCAGGAAATGTTCCAAGTGCATTACCTGGATCCATTCATTTGATCTTCATAACAAATTGGGGAGCAGGGTATTCGGAGTGCTGAACTCTTTGCATGCCTGTTCTACAGCTGAGGAAGTGGAGATTCGGAGCAATTCGCTGTGACAGAGTTCCCACCCAGGCAGTCTGAATCCAGAATCTGGGCTTTTAATGACTATGCCATAGAGGATGCTAGAACATGGTGAAAAAGTGCCCAATTCAGCAAAGAGGCTCAGGGCTGGGAGCTGTCACAGCTTGCTTCTTAAAAGGTGGTAGCCAGAGCCAGGTATGGGGAACACGCCTTCTAAAAACAGGGCATTGGCCTTGGGCAGTTCATGAATGTGTTCCTGAAAAATAAGAAAACACAAAACGAAGTGCTTCTAAATGTTATAAAAAGAGGGGAGGAAGGGAGTGGGTGCAAGGAGCCCACGGAACAGTAGCCTGTGGGGAGATAAGAGAGCAGTCAGTGAGAATGGCAGGTTTTCTTCTCATTTCTGTGACTATGTCATTGAGACATATGCTCCAGCCGTTTCCATTCCTGCTGTTTGCCAAGATCCACCCGCTCCCCCCACTGGCCCCCACACAGGCCGTTTTCTCCGCTGACGCCCTCACCATCCTAGCCTGGCAACACCGGCCTCCTCTCCACGCTGTTTCCTGGGGAGCAGATCCTGGCCCCCAACGGTGTGGATCCCTCCATTGCACATTTTCCTACCACCCGTGGGTTTTCCCTCCTATCACTCGCCGTAACTGTCAAGAAGTCACTGTTTGCTAAGTGCCTGTTAATTGATTGACTGATCCTTCCTCCTGATTCTAAACTCTATGAAGACAAGCGCTGTCTCTCTTTTGTTGATCACTGCCCACCTTCACCTTGGGATGAAGGGCCAAGTTCAAAGTAAGTGCCTGCCATGGGATGGAATGTGGCCCCTCTGCCCATCCCACCAAAAAAAGAAAAAATGAAGTAACAAGAAAAAGAAAAACAGATATGTTACAGTCCTAAACCCTGGCACCTTAGCATATGACCTTATTTGGATATAAGGTCTTTACACCCAGTTAAGGTCAGGGCATTAGGGTAACTCTGATCCAGGATGACTAGTGTCCTTCTAAAAAGGGGAAATTTTAACACAGGCACACACACAGGAGGAGGTCATGTGAAGATGAAGGCAGAGATTGAGGTGATGCTTCTACAAGTCCAGGAACACTGAAAGTGGCCAGCAAAGCACCAGGGATGGGGGAGAGGCTCTGGACAGAGTCTCCCTCACTGCCTTAGAGGGGACAAACCCTGCCCACACCTTGATCTTGGAGTTTTGGCCTCCGGACCATGAGATGGTGCATTTCAGTTGTTAACCACCCAGTTTGTGGGGCTTGGTTGTAGCAACCCTAGCATGCCAGCAGTGTCTCCTAACACTACTTACGGGATGCAGGAAGGAAGAAATGATGTATGGAGTCACTCAGCCCTTCCCCTTACTTGGAATAAGGGTGCACAGTCAATGTTTGTCGCTAATGTGATGCTCACCACGTGTCATGTTTAATTTGTTTGTTTGCTTTATTTCTCCTTGTTAATTTCAAAGCTACGAGAGTTTAACTTTGTATAGCTCTTAAAAAACCCAAAATGATGTCTAACCTCCAAAATATTTTGATTCTTTTTCACCCCTCTGGGTTTTTGACCCAAGAGAAGGAAACAAATAAAAAGATTGTGATGTCCCCTGAGACCATGTGTGACACCAGGTATAATCATAAAATCTCAAAAATCACATATCGTAGAACCAGCGTGCAACTGTAAGGGGAAAATATGAGTCATCCAAGCATTTGCAATGATCTTGTCATGCACCGATTGGTACCTGGCAGGCTTAGTTTTCTCTAGGATTTCTGCCACCAACTGTCACTACATACTTTTCAATTTGCACTTCCCCATCACTGCCAAGAATGAAGTACCTCCATGCGACTTGTAATTACAGAACTGCTCCCACCGCCCCCTCCCCAAATCCCTGGAGGTTAAATTTGCACATTTTGACAAAGTAATTTCTTGATTTTGTTTTCTGTATGAATCACTGAAGGTTTCCTGAACAAGTCCTATTGTAAACAGAGAGTCAGCGTCAACACCAGAAAGTGCTTCCTCCTCTGACATTTAATTGTTCTCCTGATTCCCATGCTTTTCACTCTTTCTGAAATATGACGTTTTCTCTACATTTTGTGCAAATACAGGTATGAAAACATTGGGCTGGTTTGTAAGTTAGAGCTAAAGTCTAGTGAAAAGGCAAATGTGATTTTTGCAAATAGGTACATAGCTTCTTTCAAGCCAGCTTCGAGGTTTCTCAGGAACTCCTGAATGGCTTGAGACTGATGTCCCAAAAGGCAGAACATTGAGGGAAGGCAGGGGGTTCTCTGAAATGTTATTTGGTGTGCCTGGGCCCTCAACTGCCCCTTGAAATGTTAGTTCGTCATTGGCCCCTTGGCCGATGGCACAAGTACCTCAGCTGCCTGGGGGCTGCCTTTCCGCTACGTTAACCTGCTCTATGGTTCAGAGTGAGCCTTGGTGGTTGTAGTCCATGCAGCCACTGTGGGTTTACTTCTTGTCCAAGGCAAAGCTCTCCACCTGTCTCAACCCCCTAACTCCCATTCTTTGAGTTCTTGCTGTGCCTCCTATGTCTGTTCTGTATCTTCAGATTCCCGCCTCTGGCTTTTCCCTGGATTCTTGATTTCAGCCTGTTAGCACATTTAAATGTATACCATCCTTAAAACAAAACAGCAAAACAAAACCAAACCCTTTTAACAATCCTCTTCCTTGAAGGACAGCCCTCTTGTCTCATTTCCTTTCTTGCAGAAGCCTGCACAATCAACACTTCTCATCTTCTCTTTCTCACTTTCCATTCACATTGGCTGCTACACTGCCACCTCCCTATACCTGCTCTCATTAAAATAACCACTGTTTATCTAATTTCCGAACTAGGAGACTGTTGCTCCTCATCCTCCTTGGCTTCTGAAGCATCTGACAATGTTGACTGAGCAGCGGTGTGCTGAGCTAAGACCAGGGAGTTTGGTAGCTAGAAAATGGATATCTGAGGTCAATGAATGGTTCTGAGGTGAAGTATAATTCCCTACTGGGAATCATTGACAGACTCAACTTCCCTTATGTGCTTCCCTTATGACCAATTCATGGCTCATGGATGAGGGTGGGCAGGTACCATGGACCACAGGCAGGATCAGGGAGGGCATTTTTATCCAGGCTGCCTCCCCTGAATCTGCTCTAAAGATGTGACTATTTTTTCCTCATAATTGTATAGGATCTTTAATGGCTAACTCATTTTATAGAATAAGCCAGGGGTTGTCAAGTTTTTTCTATAAAGGGTTGGAAAGTAAACTGTAGCCTTTGCGGGCCATACATTTTCTGTGTCAGTAACTCAACCATGTTGTTGTAGCATAAAAGCAGCCCACAGGCAATCTGGGAATGGATGGGCATGGCAGGTTGTCCAGAAACCTTCACCTACCAAAATAGAAGGCAGGCCGAGTTTGGTCCAAGGGATTAAATTATCTTGTAGAGCAATTTGACTTTGTATTTAATTTGATACATTGGTTGAAAAAAAGAAAATGGGTTCTGCCAGTATTGATTTTCTGTATTGTGCATCTGACTATATGTGTTTATTTGTATGATCTTTGTAAGCCCTAGAAATAAAAAAGGCTTACATGTGAGTGCTAGTTTAGGTTTTGGCTAATATATTAAAACACTGCCTGAATGTTTGGTCAGTCTTGACCAAGAGGACCAAGGCTACTTCTAATTCCTGCAAAAGGCTTCAAAACCTGCCAGCATGGTGAAGGGAGGGATGTGTGTTGACTTTCAAAGCCGTAAATTTACTATCAGGATTATTCATCTTTAAAAACACTGATTTGTCTTTCAGGGACATTTCTAAAATGTCAAAATAAATAGTACTTGACATTTAAAAAAATAGTATTGAATGCTTAGTAGAGGGTGAGTAGGAGAAGCATCTGGACATGTGGAGGCTATGTTCCTGGTACTCCTGTTCAATACTCTTTTTGGAGTGATGGCAAAAGGTGATCACCACTACATCTTTGAACCTGTTTAATCTCCAGCTGTGAATAT
This sequence comes from Saimiri boliviensis, assembly GCF_048565385.1. NCBI lineage: Eukaryota > Metazoa > Chordata > Mammalia > Primates > Cebidae > Saimiri > Saimiri boliviensis. The sequence goes on along the minus strand of NC_133449.1, from coordinate 7,920,285 downwards.
GTGATCAATCATCTCTTGGACAACAAACGACTTTCCCCAGGACCAGCAATGATTTCCATGTGGTTGCAAGGGCTTTATGTATGTGCAGTTCTGACAGGGGTCAGCCCTAATGATGTCATCTCTCAACTTGGCGTGACTCACAGGAAGTGAGATTCAATGGCCTGCAAAGAGGATATCACACTTACCACTTCTACTGTTGACTTTAACTAACTTACTCTCTCGGGTGGATTGTGGCCCAGTTTTCTTCCTAATAGAAATGAGAGAAATAATACTTACAAGTTTGCAAAGCTCCTGAAATTTCAAGTGTAAGATACTATCAAAGTGAAAATTATTATAATCCCTTCTCAGTTGCTGCCTTCTATTTACAAACAGCTGACTTCTTCCTCCTACTTCTGGATGAGACATAGAACCAGCACCCAAAGCAAATTCAAAAGTTTTTAAAGGAAACGTGCGTTCCATGAAATATGGAAAATTAGAAGTGCAACTTTCAGAGTGTGAGGAAACACAGATTACCTGCTGCAGACCTTTCAGGCGATTTGGCTAAAATCCCTTCATGGATGGTGATGTATAGGGTGAATTTAACTCAGCAAATAAACACTTTTCAATTCAAATGTGAATCTAGAGAGCTATCTAAGGTGAAACCATTTTAAAAGAATCTTTATTCTCTGTAGTTTCTTGGAATTAAAATTTCTTAAAAGAATTTTGCTTTATTTTTATCCATTTTAAATCATATCATTGCAAGTACATAAAAACCACCTTTAGAATCCCCACTTCCACCATTTTCAAAATGGATAGGGCTGGCTGAGCACTGGCATGACATTTGTGGGGGTTTTCTAAGTTGCATTCTGTCATGTGCTTGGTGAAATATGGCAAAACATATGGACGGTGGGTGATTCATCTCCATGTAAGATTTCCTGGGAAAAGCTGGGATGTATTCAGTTTGCAGAATTTCCCCCATGGTAACCCGCTGAAGCTTTTGCCTTAATAAAATGGAAGTATTTGCTCTATTTCCGATTTTCAAGTAAATGATCTCCAATGTGCTTTCCAAATGAATGTTTTTACCATTTTTTGACTTGTGTGACCCCATCTACTTTTCCAGTCTTAATCATGAGGGCATCACCCAATTTAGGAAGCTGGAAGGAATATTTTAGTTTACATGTTCAGTGGAGCTGTTGGGAGTCAGTACTGAGTCTCTTGCAGTTATAGGTGTCCCTAAGTGAAAGGACATTATTAAAACTGGAATAATATTTCAACAAGTAGATTGCAGCATGTAGCTTAGTGATGGCAGAGGGTAAATATTTAGGCAGCACAAGCTATTGGTTGCAAAAACTAATTCTGTGGGAGATCAGGGTCAAGTGCACATACTAACAGTCTTTGATTTATAAGCGTTATTCAAAAATCGAGTCTAATTTACAAAATGCTAAGTGGTCATGTTTGCTCTTGCCTTGAAGTGCGCATCTTTCATATTTGACTTCAAAGCATCAAAGACATGACTGGAAGAAGCTTGAGATTTGGATGTTTTTCACAACAATATGGAAAATGCAAAAAGGAAAATTTTCCTTTAAGTAGTTTGCTATAAGCATTTATTTTGCATTCATAAAATGAAAAATGGCAAACCATTGAAAATTGTTTTAATTTGTTGAGTTTTAAACTTTAAAAATGTTTAATGTCAGAGGAATTTATGCTATTTAATTCAATGAAAAAAATCAGGATACAAATATGTACACGATGTTTCCATGTCTATAAATTTATCCACAGTATGAGGTTGAATCTTATGAAATTGCTATTTTGTATGTCAAAATGTGGTTTGACATAAGTAATATCAAATGGTTCAAACTATATGGACAAGAGAAAAACGCACACATGGAAGAGAAATACCAAAAGTTTGGGATGATGATTATAGGTAACTTAAATATTTTCTCACTTTCTTATCTATACTTTCTAGAAATAAATGTGTATAGCTTTTTTTATAAGAAAAAATTTTTTTAGATGTTCCAGGCACAAACCTTTCATTGCAAAAAGGAATGGGACAAGGAGCTTATTCATGCTGTCAGTGGATTTGAGTGTTTTTGGTCTTTGGTCTCCAGAGCTCTTTAGAAATCACCAGACTTAGTGAAAACACCTTCCCTTCCATTCCTTTCCCTTCTTCCCTATGTCAACTCCCCCAACTAAACTGTGAGACACAAGCATCTGGCCCTAAGCAGGTGCTCAACTGATACTTGTGAATGATTGGAGGAGTGAATACATGATGGGGAGAGATTAAATCAATATTATGCAATACTTTCTGAAGTTTTGCTGATTTCCTCCCAATTAAAGCAAGTGGCTTGTCCTAAGAATAGGCTGTGGCTGGATTATAAGTCCATATACATGTAATGTTAAGAAGAAAATCAGGCCTAAAGAAAGACAAAAGCAAAAAAGACTGCTGATTTAGTTAAGAAGTGTCTTTGCAATTCTTTTGGATAGAATATAATATACCCAGGTAAAAATCACAGTTCATGATGAATTTCTGGAAGATGTTAGCATTCCTGGGCCCTTACCACAGAAGCATTTTGAAAACAGGGCAAGTGAAGGGTGCCTGGACTGGTCACCTATTCCACTTTTAGGTCCTCCACAGACTTGCACACACACCTACTCAGAACTTTATCTGTGAAGAGAAGCACTTAAAAATACTTACCTTTTTCTAGGGTTAAGTGTTAACTGATATTTTGCATGTCCAGTTTTCCTTTCGATGACTATTAATGTCTACTTTGGAAGGAGGACGAAGGGTAAAAACCATAGAAAGGGAGAAAGAGAGGAAGATAAAGAGAAAGAAAGGGATAGGAGGGTGGGAGAGAGGAAGGAAGGAAGTAAAGTAGGAAGGAAGGAAAACTGGAGTAAATAAGAGGAAGGAGGAAAGAAGGCAGAGAGAGATTTTTAGCCTTGTGAAATCCTTCAGTCTTTTCTCTTAGCAAATGGTAGTAACAAAGGTCCAAAGGGTAGATATTGATTATTTACCAGGTGATATGATTGGTGGAGTATTATTTCCATCCTATGATTACCTCTAGGTGACGCAGGCCAGCCTAGATGGTTCTGTCTCTGAGTAGAGCATGTCCTGAAATTAACTTGAATAACCTAATTTCTACCTTCGAGTTGATCTCTCCTACACACTGTGCTGAGGGCAAAACAGAAGTGAAACAAGAAAGATTAACAAGATCTGTGCCAGCTATTAGAGGAGAAGACATTGTTTGTCTGCACTTAAGGAGAAAAGGACACTATTTGGCAGCATGGGGTGCCTCTGAACCGGCTGGAGCTAATGATCATCGTCAGGATTGAGCTGGGGGGGGGGCGGGTACCCATCGCCTGGCCCTGACTGCTCTTACTGACAGGTGCTAATGGGAGGGGCAGGACACAGCTGCCTGAGCAGGAATCCCATTATCCTTTGCTGGGTATTGATTCACCCTGTGGGATGCTTCCTTTCTGGCTGTGTTAATTTTCACAATGCACATTTGCCTTGTGTTCGGCACACAGAGAGAGTCAGAGGCGCTTGGCGTAATGGGCTCTGCCTTCCAGTCTGCAGAGGTTTTGTCTGTTGGGATGTGGGCTTTCTCTAATTATAGTGCCTGCTTGGGGACGAGGTCTGGAAGAATAGCTTTGCCACTAATATAATTGCCCGAGGTGCATAGCAAATTAATCTAATGACATGAGGTGCATTTGGAAAGTTGGGGTATTTTTCACATCCATAACAGTAGTTCTTATTTTGAAACTTGATGTTTTACACAGAAAATTCAGGAAGTAATCCAACAGTTGAAATCTTAGCCATCTACAGTCATCCAAGAATATTCACTCTCTTCTTTGTTTACAATTAAGCATTCTAAAATTTTTTAGAGATAATTTAGAGATGATCTGTGTCTTTGGCCGTGTTCTGGAATTTAGTGGTTTGTGTTGAAGGGCAAAATATGGGTGGATTGGGTTTATTGTAGTTAAAATTACCGAGTCTAATGTTTGAAGACATGTTATCACATAGATAAGGCAGGTTTTACTCAGAAGATTTACATACTGCAGACTCACTTCTGGGAACTAAAGGGGCCATTCCAGTTATCTTCCCAAACTCTCCCGAGCATCAGCCAGTCCATATCGTTTACAAAATTTCTACTTGTTAAAGAACTCCTTCTTATATTGAGCAGAATCCTGTATTTCTCTAAGTTTTATGTGAATGTATATGTATATGTGTGTATGTTTTGGATGAAGACAGTGACATGCTAGGTAAGTGTAAGACCATGTTTAAGTATTTGAACAATTAGTCTAGTTCTCGAATTGTCCCAGTTTCTTTCAGCTTACGTGTCTGCTTTCTTAGGATGCAGAAAGTGTGTGAGGACTTACTTTGAAGGGATGCTAGTCACATGGGCTGCTTTTGTTTTACAGCCTCAATCTGGTCATTTCTCTGAGCTATTTCACCCTCAGCATTGTGCTTGTGTTTCTGTGTTAGTGATGGACTGGGGCTCTTTTGATTCCTTTCTAAAGACAAAGTGATATAAAGCCAGGAGAGATGGGCCCAGCACCTTGAGAGGAGGCTGTGCTGGCCCTCCCAGCTGTGAGTTCTGTTCTCTGGAAATACAGTCCTTGTTCATTGGCACTGCTTCTGCTTAATGAGGTAAATTCATTCCAGAGGTTTAACTATGTAAAAAGCAGATTTGCTAAGGATAGAACAATGTATCTGAGAAGGTCAGAAATGTTTCTTATAAGGATGGCATGAACTCCTTCCACTTCTCAGAGAGCTCCAGGTATTTTATATACAATATTTCCTAGCTTTATGGAAGAGTTCTAAAGTGATCAGATTTCAGCTTTGTACCCCATTTATTCAACCAGGGACTGTGGAAGCAGAGCATGTCCACTCGAGAGCTGTAGAAGAGCCAGTCATGGGTTTGGTGAGAATGTCTGTGTCTCCCTAGAACTTGCTGACATAAGAGGCCCATCATTTTTAATGCATCATATTTTTCTGGTTATACAAGTTATTATGTAGCCATTGTAAGAAATTTAAAAAAATGACAATGATCTATAATTCTGCTATTCAAGAAATAATAACCATCATTACTATTTTGATAATTTCTGCTCATTTCTAATCATATGGTTTTTGTACCCTTTATCATTTGCTAATTTGCCAAAAAAACCATTTCCCTACCACAGTAAAAACTCTTGGAGGGTAGAAGTATCAATGACTGAGTAATATTCAGGGCCAGGAGGGACACTGGGGGAGGTTGTTGCATCTACATGAACTCTGGGCACAGTGGACGGAGAAAGGAGTTCTCCAGGGCAAGTGGGAAATGCTGATGGACAAGCTTTGGGAGCATCTTGGCTTTTAGATTTCTGACTTCCATTCAACTTTCGGAAATGGGAGGGGAGGTGGCAATGAATGAGGAGCTGTGTAGAGTTAGCATCTCTGAAAAAGCCAGTGATTAGTGTAGATGGATGGAAGGGAAGTGCAGCTAATAGTCTTGAGAGCTGAAAATAAAGTTGATCTAAAGCCCGAGACATGTGGGCCGCAGGAGGGCCATGTCTCTGGTGGAGACAGTTGTTGAGACAAAGCTCAGAGGTAAGAAACTGAGGTTTAGGGTTCCAGCTCTTCGGGCCCAATCTCCTTCCCCTCTCCAACACTATCTTGCAAGTAGATGATTCATTCAAAGATAAATAGTCATTAAGAGCATGGGACCTATACAAACTTACTAGAGATTTGAATATGAAAAGTAGAGGAGATATATATATATATATATATATATATATATATATATATATAAATGTGTGTGTGTGTGTGTGTGTATGTGTATATATGTGTATATGTATATGAATACATAACATAGTGTATATATATCTTAATATATATGTGTCTATGTCTATATGTATCATAATATATGTGTGTATACATACAATATATGTGTATATATATCATAATATGTGTGTGTGTGTGTATATATATATATATGTATAGTGCCATAAAGAGTAAGAAGTATATGAACGCATAGTTCTCTGTGGATTCAAAGATATTAATGAAAATGTGACCTGAGATAAGTACTCGAGGAGAAACATAGGGCCTCTAAGAAGAGATAAGGAAACAAAGAAATTAAACATGAGAACAAAATCATTACAGAAATGAGAAACTTATTATAAGAAGTCAAAAAAATATACCTGGCTAAAATACACGCTGGGATGTAAAAAGCAAGTTGGAGAGACTGGACACAATGCAGCAGGAAAAGAAGCAAGTTGCAAAGGGTTTTTACCGCAGAAATCACTGGTAGTTAAGGCAGACCACCAAGATCTCACATAATCACAATTGTACCCGGAAAAGAGATGAAAAAATCACATAAGGTAAAATTCTTAAATGCTGGTTTTAAATTTTTGAAAATTTCTTAAGAGATTGGATTCCACACATGGAAAGGCAACATGCTCCACATAAAACTAATTCAGGACAAAAGTACTCTAACATGTTTTACTAAAACTAACAGAAATATGTCTATGGCACACAGGGAGGAATCAAACTATCCCTAAGGAGAACAAGGCAGGTTACCCTCAGACATTTTTATAGCACTCAAATGTGGAAGAAAGCGCAACAGTATTTACAAAGTTCTTAGAGGATGGAATTACAACTAAAAATGTTTATGTGCAACCTACCTGCTATCCAAGTATACAAACAACAGACCTGTCTCCTGAGGCATTCAATAACTCAGAGTGTATATGCTCATAGAGTACATACTCTCTATAGCTCTGCCAGGAAAAAAAAAAAACAAACAAAAACAAACACTACCACCAACAAAAAACCAAAAGTATGAAAGAATAAACTGAAGACAAACAGATGAATAGAGGTCTTAAGATGAAGAAAGAGAAGCAGTCACAGGCAGAAGGTAAGAAAGAAGGAAAAGAATGAAGGAGGGAGAGAAGAGAGAGGAAGAGGGAGATGGAAGAATGGAAGAAGAAAAAAAAAAGGAAAAGGCTGGTGGTAACATTGAATTCACTGAAATGAAGCATCAGGTTTTATGACCATGGGGAGTATGATTACAGAATAGAATGCAAATATTATAAAATGTTATAATAAGAAATTAAAAGAATATTGAGCTTGGGTAGGGAGAGAAGATGGAGAGATCTGTGGAAAAGCCTATGCAAACAATGAGATACAACTGTAACAGAAAGGTGGTGACATGCCAGGAAAATGTAAATAAAAATACAATAGAATTGTAAAATTAATATCCAGCAAGTTTACCAACAACCAAAGAATACTAATAAATACTACATTGTGAAAAAGATCACAACTTGTAATGAAGATTAATCATAAACATTAATGCACCAAATATGAAAAATGTCATACAGAAAACAACAAATTAACGTACCTTTGTTAGCTCATGCTGTGCCAAGTAAATAAAAAAAGCAAAAATATAGAAGACCACATAATAATTCTAAGATACATAAAATACATTTGTATTGATTGGTCATACGTTAGGCCACAAAGGAGAAGCATTCTGAACGTACAGATAGTTCAGGTGTTGGCTGAAGGCAGTGCTGTGAAGGCAGGAAGTGAGCAGCTGTGGCGGAGGCTGCTCAGGACCCCTCCATACTCATTTTTTCTACTGACCTTATTGGTGGAACCTCGGTTTTATTTGAGTGTCAACAGTTGCAACTGGGCTGCCATGTGACACAATTCTGACCAGTGAGATAGAGCTGAGGGTTCTGGAAAAGCTTTCACGTTCTTGATGCAGTTCTAGCCTTTGATGCTCTTCACGTTTGGTTTCTTCTTGCTTCGAAAGCAAATGTGACACGTGGAGGGGGCAGCCACCTTGTGACCACAAGATGAGAGTCATGAGGAAAAGTGGCTGCACCCTCATATCTCTAGCATAGCCCAGTAAGAAGATTGGGAAGAGCTTTGTCCAGGACCAGGGGCCCTGTCCTCACATGAGTTTAAGGCAGCACTGAACTGTGTTTCTGTACTGCAGTTGAATGATAACTGGCAGAACGATCCAAGGAAAAACAAATCCCTTACCAACTAGAAACAAAACAAAGACACCTAAAATGTCAGAATATTTAAAAAATAATTATTATGGGAATACTGTATTTTAGAATTCTGTTAAAATGGTGAATGAGGTACCCAGAGCAACCTTCTATGTAAAAGTGACTAATATCCTAACTAAAAACATATTTTAAAAACTGCTGCTTCTTAAGTATGTAGATGTGTTGGTAGAAAAGTTATGTTTTTAGCCTGGAAAAATAAGCAGGGAGAAAACCTAGGCAAGCCAAGTTCAGCAGTTGGATTTTACCTTGAGAGTGGCTGCTGAACCTGAAGAATTTGAACTTTAGTTTTCAAGGCATGGGGCACTAGGAATAGGAGACAAGACCTGGACTCACCAAAGATGGGATATGTAGTAGGAATTTCCTCCCTTATAAGCCTAGGACCATTATAGGAAGATATTTCAAATGTGTGAGGACAAAACAAAAAGAGATCCCCCTCCTCATACACACCAGAGTTCAAGAAAAATTGCCTTTATTGAACACAGGGCCTGAGCAAAAGGGAAAAGAGGCACTCACTGACTTAAACTAGGAGCCACAACCAGCTTTCATGTGAGCATGGGCCTCGATTCATTCCTTCTGAGTGGACCAAAAGAACTCAAGACAGAAACACAAATTGAAGCAATACTTGACCAACAGTGTCTAGGGGCAATTCTTTATGGAGGAATGTAACTTATTCTCAGTTTTCAAAACGAGGATGAGCAAGCAGATACCAGTAAAGATCTCCTAACAAGCAATAAAATAAGGCACAGAAAAAGAAAGCTAGAGGCTGAGTGCAGTGGCTCACACCGGTAATCCCAGCACTTTGGGAGGCTGAGGTGGGTGGATTACCTGAGGTCAGGAGTTCAAGACCAGACTGGGTAACATGGCAAAACTCCGTCTCTACTATAAATACAAAAATTAGTCTGGCGTGGTGGCACACAGCTGTAATCCCAGCTACTTGGAAAGCTAGGGCTGCAGAATTGCTTGAACACAGAGGCAGAGGTTTTAGTGAGCCACGATAGCACCATTGTACTCCAACCTGGGCGACCAAAGTGAGACTCAATCTCAAAAAAAAAAAAAAAAAAAAAAAAGAAAAGAAAAGAAAAGAAAACTAGATATAGCAAGCCACAGAATAGACTACAAGGTCAAAGTATAATGTTTTTTTCTGTATTGATACTGGCATATTCAGGAAGACAGAGTTTTAGATGCTTTATAGATATAGGAATACAAGTTATTGTTGCAGAGAAGCGAAATGCGTTTAAGTGCTTATGAGATTAAACCCCCTCCATTACTAATAAAGACCACTGTTGGTGATAAGGCCTCAGAATCACAGAAAGGCAGAGTCTCCTGAATTGTACTATGCCCATCAGAAATGGAACAATGATCACTGATCGTTTTTCTTTTTCCTTGCAAAACCAAAACACCTAGGTCACCTTGTATTTAAAAATCCATATGGATAATTATGTATAGAAGAAAAGCCCTAATATTTTACTCAAAAGTGTGTGTCTTGTCCACGGGTAAGATAACAGAAAAATAGTAGTTTAAACACTATCTCCTTTTGTATTTATTATTTTGTGTGTGTGATTTTCCCATCTCCAAAATTAGGTGGCTGAAATAGGCAATCCTTCAGTTTCCACTTAGCTTCAACATTGTATGATTTTTGTGACTTCTCCATAATCTAGTACAGCTTCTTCAACACCACTGCCACTGAAGAAGTGAGGCTGCATTCTGGCACAATTTGGTGAACTGAGCAAGTGTTAACATGAGAATGCTACAAGTGCCTAAGACAAAGCCAATTTTCAGCTCTGATCTTTAAAAAAATGATGAAGTTTAGCTGACCTAAATTTTAGCTTACCTAAATGTTACCTCGAACACATTTCCAAGATTAGGGTGGCACGAGACTATAAAGGGTTACAATATTCCTTAAAGCAAGGGTCCGCAGCCCCTGGGCCACAGATCAGTACTGGCCCATGGCCTGTTAAGAGCTGGGCCACACAGCAGGAGGTGAGCTGCCGGCAAGGGAGCAAAACTTCATCCATATTTACAGCCACTCCCCATTGCTCACATTGGGGCCTGAACTCCTCCTCCTGGCAGATCGGAGGTGGCATTACACTCTCATAGGAGTATGAATCCTATTGTCCTATCGTGAACTGCACATGCAAGAGACCTGAGCTGCATGCTCTTTGTGGGAATCTAATACCTGATGATCTGTCACTGTCTCCCATCGCCCCCAGATGGGACCAATACAGTTGCAGTAAAACAAGCTCAGGGCTCCCAGTGATTCTACATGATGGTGAGTTGTAGAATTATTTCATCATATATTACAATGTAATAATAATATGAATAAAGTACACTTTATTTATAAATATAAATAATAAATGTAGTACACCTGAATTATCCCCAAACCATCCCCTCTTCTCCTGGTCTGTAGAAAAATTGCTTTCCACAAAACTGGTCCCTGATGCCAAAAAGGTTGGGGACCACTGCCTTAACAGATATAATTCTAAAAATGAAAATTAACAAAATATAAGCAAAGGTAAGAGCCACAACTTCAAACTAGGTTTGGAAGAGAAAGAAAAAACAATTTAATTAAAATAAAATAATTATTGAAAAGCTATGAAAGGAGAATTCATTATGGTACAAAACTTTGAAACAATCAAAATGAGAACTTTTTTTTTAAAACTTGGAGGTATATAAGAGAAAACTAATTTCTTATCTAAAGTAACAGATCATTTTAATAAAAGTGTCTATCATTGAGTGAATGTTGGTCTTGCAAGATATCTAATACAATACATCCAAATATAAACCTTAATTAATATGCCAAATTTGAATAGTCATTCAGTGTAATTTAGCAGGGTTCTCAATCAGGAGAGCTGAAGCTTCACTGAGATGTTAAGCCAATAAAAAAAGCTTTGCAGAACTTTCTGGGCTGTTGTCAGAAGATGGAACCTCCAGCATAGTAAGACCCCTGATCCAGGCTCCCCATCTCCTTCCATTTCATACCACTGCAGTATAATTTAATAGATTTGAGAGATTAAAAATGGAAATTATACTTTATCGAATACCTTCCTTGGGTAAGAAATTGGCATCAAGCATTTACATGTCATATCACATCATATTCACAACAAAACTATGAGGTAGGTGTCATTATCCTCATTGTATAGTTGAAGAGAAGAGGTTCAGGTAGGTTGTCTGCCTAACATGACCCAGTTAGTGGTGAGGCTGGAATTCAAAATGAAATATTTTTGACTTGGAAATTCATTTACAACAGTTATATGACTGTCCTCCTCCTGATATCATGGAAACTTTGATTTTGAGCAAAATCAGGAACAATATCATATTATTCTGCAATCCATTACTGCCAATGGGCTTATTCAAGTTTTGTAGTGAATTGCCCCATCATTGGCCTTATGTGAGGCAAAGAATTTTGTATCCTATCACATTTTTATTAACACTGTCTTTTTTCTCCCTTTCCACTTACCTCCCCTTCTCTCTTCAAACTGGATAATGCTCAGTGACCAAGACCCGGGCTGTGTGTTCCTAGATGCCTCTCCCCTGCAAGTTTCTCCCATGACACTCGGCATTCCCATTGGCTTACTGTTCTTACACCATCTATTCCTTCATGTCATTCTCCTTCTTCAAATCTTGTAGTGGTTCCTCATTGACTCAGAAATACATTATCATTTTATTCAATGTCCTTCATAATCCATCACAATTCATATTTTTAGTTTTCAAGCCCACAACTCACAACCTATTAATCCCTTAGTGTATATCAAATATTTTATAAGCACTTTGTAAATTAATGTATTAATTATTATAGCAGGCTTATTTTATTAGATATTATTATCACCATTTTATAAAGGAGGAAACCGAGATCAAAAATAAGTCACTTGCTCAAGGTCAGACAGCAAGTATGTGTCAAAGCCAGGGTGTGAATTATGGAACTAATATCTCCAAGCCCCTATTCTTAAGTTTTATTTATACTGCTTTTATGTGTGTAAAATAATACAACAATTCTTTGCATTTGTACATTATTTTACCATTCACAAAACCATCTTTATACTTTTTTTTAAAATCTCATTTTCCTAGCATTTTGGAAGGCCGAGGTGGGTAGATCATGAGGTCAAGAGATTGAGACCATCCTGGCCAACATGGTGAAACCCTGTCTTTTCTAAAAATACAAAAATTAGCTGGGCATGGTGGCATGTGCCTGTAGTCCCAACTACTCGGGAGGCTGAGGCAGGAGAATCCCTTGAACCCTGGAGGCAGAGGTTGCAGTGAGCCGAGATCATGCCACTGCACTTCAGCCTGGCAACAGAGCGAGGCTCCATGTCAAAAAAAAAAAAAATGCTGGGCACAGTGGCTCAAGCCTGTAATCCCAGCACTTTGAGAGGCTGAGGCGGGTGGATCACGAGATCAAGAGATTGAGACCATCTTGGTCAACATGGTGAAACCCCGTCTCTACTAAAAAATACAAAAAAATTAGCTGGGCATGGTGGCATGTGCCTGTAATCCCAGCTACTCAGGAGGCTGAGGCAGGAGAATTGCCTGAACCCAGGAGGCAGAGGTTGCGGTGAGCCGAGATCGTGCCATTGCACTCCAGCCTGGGTAACAAGAGTGAAACTCCGTCTCAAAAAAAAACAAAAAAAACAAAAAAAAACAAAAAAAAACCTTATTTGGTCTCTTAAAAGTCCTTTTTAAAAATTTGATCTCTCAATAATCCTCCAAGAAAATTATTAGCTCAATTTTTTTCCCCAGGCCAGAAACTGAGTCTTAGATCTGATGTTAGGGTAACAATAAGAGCTCTTAGAGGTCAGAATATTACTATTTTCTCTGATGAAAACTTTTAACTTTCTACCAGATTTCAGTGTACCTTGGAAAAAGAAGACATCCTCAAAATGTGAAAACCAATGCTGAATTGAAGGAAGGTGGAATCAGCATTGAAGGTGGAGGATTATTTAACACAAAACAATAAACAAAGAAAAAAAATTAATTGCTTTTTAGTGACAGGATTTAAATGATAACATAATGAAGCAATACATTCCTTCTATTAAATTCAAAAGCTAGGTTCTTTGTAATTATTGCTGGAAATTGTGTGTGTGTGTGTGTGTGTGTGTGTGTGTGTGTGTGTGTATGTGGGTGCATGTGAAAGAGAGAGTGATGGCAAGAAAGGTTAATAAAAAAGATGATTTCCAAGTGTCATTTAATTTTGGGCTATGCGTCAAAAGAACGCGGACCTACTTACTGGCACTGTTACACACAAGGACTATGGAATTTATCCTATAATCCTCTGACAAGGGGAGAAGTGTGAACAGCAGTTTATAATAATAAATGATAGAAAGGTGTAAATGCAGCTAGGAGAAAATGATTAAGTCTAGGAAAGCTTTGGGATACTGCATGGAAGGAAGCTTTGGGATACTGCATGGAAGGGAGGCAATTTTTGTGTCTATATTCATAAGGAATATTGTTGTGTAGTTTTTTTAAAATGTCTTTTTTTTTTCTAGTTTTGGTATCATAGCAATGCAAGCCTCACCAAATGAGTTGAGATGTTCTCCTTCCTTTTTGTATTTTGTAAGAGTTTATGTAGAATTGATACTATTTTTTCTATATGTGTTTGATGGAATTCTTGAATAAAGCCAGCTGAGCCTGGAGTTTCATTTGTGAAAAATTTCTTTGATTGTAAATTTAATTTCAACTGCAGTTTGAATATAAGACTTCAAATAAAGGGTTTTAGAAAGATAAAGTTCAAATGTTATTTCTTCTCCTTTCAGAACTGGTTATTTATATTTTTCAAGAAATTTGTTCATTTCATCTAAGTTGTCAAGTTTATTGACAAGAAGTTATTCACAACATTTTCTTATTATCTTTTCTATGTCTGGAATATCTGTAGTGATGCCTCTTCTTTCATTGCTGGTATTGATATTCTGTGCATTCTCTATTTTTTGATTAGTCTGGCCAGAGATTTATCAACTTTAATGATATTTTCATAAAACTTGTTTGAAATTTTACTGATTTTTTGGGTCCTCAATTTTTAATTTTATTGATTTCTGCTTTATAATATTTTCTTATTTATTTGGGTTAAAATGGCTCTTTTTTCTAATTTCTTGAGGTAGAAGATAATATCATTTATTTAAGATCTTTCTTCCTTTCTAATATAAGCATTTGATGCTATAAAATTTTCTTTAAATATTGTTTAAGCTGTAAGCTGCAATCCAGAAATCTTTATAGGTTGGCTTTTTATTTCAGTTCAAAATATTTTCTAATTTCCTTTTAGATTCTCTGTTGATGCATTATTTATAAGTGTGTAATATTATTTCCAAATATTTTGGAGTCTTTCAGTTACCTTTCTGTTATTGTTTTCTACTTTAGTTACATTATGATCAGAGAAGTTACTCTATAATTTTAATTATCTTCAATTTGTTGAGATTTTAAGGCTCATCATCTTATTTATCTTGAATGTTTTATGTGCACCTTAAGAGACTGTAATATACTGTTGTTTGGTGAATATACTTTTGGTTGGTGGAATATTCTATGAATATCAATTGGGTCAATTTGATTGACAGTTCTGTTTAGTCTTCCATATGTTTATTGATTTCCTTTTAATTATTCTATGACTTACTGTAAAGGGAGTATTGAAATCTCCAACTATAATTATATATTTGTTTATTTCTCATTCTAGTTTCGTACATTTTGGTTTCATGTACATCAACACATTTTTATGCCTACACATTTAGGATTTTTGTAGGTTCTTTATTATTATGATATATTCCTGTCTACCCCTGGAATTATGATGATACATTCCTTGTTGTGAAATACTACTTTAATAGTAATAGCCACTCCAGTTTCCTTGATTAGTGTTTGTAGTATTTACTTTTTTTTTTTTCACCCTTTTGACTTCGGTTTTGTATTTAGTTTAGATTTACTGTAATAGAATATGATTGAATCTTGTTTTTTTTTTTTTAATTTTAATCCAATCTAACAATTTTTGCCTTTAATTGGGGAGGGATTTTTTTTCATCTACGTTTATTGAACTAATGAATATGTTTGTGTTTAAAATTACTTTCTTGCTATTTGTTGACTATTTTTTCATCTATTCTTTACTAACCTTTGCATTTTATGAATTAATTAAGCTTTTTAAAATGATTCCATTTATTTCTTCTATTAGATTATAATTGTACATTTTTATTGTTCTCTTGTTTTGTTTTGTATTTTTTTTTGTTTTAGTGGTTGTTCTAGGGTTAACATTATGCAATTTTAATTTATCAAAGCCCATACTCAAATAATAATTTTCCACTTCAGTTTTATGGTGAGAACCTTGCTACAATATACATTCAATAACCCCTTTCTTGTGACATCACCTTTTATTTATATGTAACCATAAAACTCACAATACATTATTATTGCTTTAAACAATTATTGTCATAGATATTAAAAGTAGTTAAATGTATTTTTATACCTATCCACATGTTTTTCATTCTGAACATTCTTCATTCCTTTTTTTACATCCACATTTTTATTTGGTATTATTTTCTTTCTTTTTGGAGAAACACTTTTTTTTTTTCTTTTTCTTGTAGAGCAGGTCTGATGGTAGGGAATTAGCTCAGATTTTGTCTCGAAAATGTCTTCATTTACTGTTCACTTTTGAAATATGTTTTGCTGGATAAGGAATTTTAGGATAAGGAATTTAAAATACATTCAGTATTTTGAATGTGTTTCTTCATTGTATTCTGGCTTGTGTAGTCTCTGGCGAGATGCCTGCTATATTTGGTAACTTGTGCTTTTTTACTTATTGTATCTTTTTTATCTTGCTGTTTTTAAGATTTTCTTTTCTTTTTTCTTTTTCTTTCTTTCTTTCTTTTTTTTTTTTTTTTGAGATGGAGTTTCACTCTTGTCACCCAGTCACCCAGGCTGGAGTGCAATGGCAGGACCTTGGCTCACTGGCTCACTGAAACCTCTGCAACTCTGCTGCCTCAGCCTCCCAGGTAGCTAGGATTACAGGTGTGGACCACCATGCCCAGCTAATTTTTTTTATTTTAGTAGAAACGTGGTTTTACCATTTTGCCCATGAGTCTTGAACTCCTGATCTCAGGTGATCCACCTGCCTCGGCCTCCCAAGTGCTGGGATTAAAGATTTTCTTTTCTTACTAGTTTCTAGTTTTCAAAAATATGTGACTCTGCATCTTTTTTTTGGTGCTTTTTACTTGAGCTAGTTTAGCTTTTAAGAACTTCAGATTTCTAGTTTTCATCAAATTTGGTAACAAAAAAGTCTTGACAGTGTCCCATAAATCACTTATGATCTGTGTTTTTTGTTTGTTTGTTTGTTTGCTTTTACTTTTTATTCCCTCATTTTTTCTTTTTAAGTCCGGATAGTTTCTACTACTATTTCCTTAAATTCACCTATCTCTCCTTATCCAGTGTTTAATCTGCCTTAAGTCAGATGTGCTTATATTTCATTTAAGGTTTCTTTTGAGACATGGTCTCACTCTCTGTTGCCCAGACTGGAGTGCTTTGCTACCATCATGGCTCACAGCAGCCTCAACCTCCAGGGCTCAAGTGATCTTCCCGCCTCACCCCTCCAAGTAGCAGTGACTACAGTCGTGTGCCACCAAACCTGCCTAATTTTTGGATTTTTTGTAAAGATGGGGTTTTGCCATGTTGCTCAGGCTGAAGTTTTTAAAAAAATTCTCTAAGTTTCATTTGGATTTTTAAAATATATATTTTATTTCCCTCCTCATAGTGGTCATATTTTCTCCTACCTTCTTGAACATATGGTATAAAGTTATATTCGCTTTTTAACATTTTAGTTAGTTCTCTCATATCTGTCATGTCTGTGTCTGTTTCTATTATTTTTGCTTTTGGTTATGGAAAAACTTAAGCTTTTTTGCATGCCTGGTATGTTTTTATTGGATGCTGGATATTGTGAATGTCATGTTGTTTGCTATATTTTTGGGTGTGTGTGTATGTATGTGTGCATGTGTGCGTGTGTGTGTGTGTGTGTGTGTGTAATAGTGATGAATTTTTGTTTTCGTATGCCATTAAGTTACTTGATATCAGTTGGTATCATTTTGTGGTTTGCTTTTTTTTTTTAATACTTAAACCATATGTTATATTTTGTTTAGTGATTTGCCATTGTAAACTCATGCAGCTTTCTTTGTCTACTTTTATATAAGTGCAGTATACACTACAGTTTTATATAAAGCAAGTTAGTTTTGTATTTTGAAAAAAATCTTTCACTTAAATGTATTTCAAAATGTTCTTTAAATTTTATTTTAGTTTATTTTCTTAATTAAAACTTGTAAAAGTTTTGTAGCTTCACATGCAGTTGTAGGAAATAGTATGAAGGAATTCCATGTGACCTTTACACAGTTTTTTGTAAAGGTTGCAAAACCACAGTACAATATCACAACAGAATATTGATGTTATCACAGCGAGAGAGAGAATATTCCCAACCCATCTTCTCTGGGCTATTTTAAACGGCCTCCTTGATTTCCTTATTAACTATAGGACTATCCAAATTATGCATTTAGTTTTTGATCAGTTGCAGTCATATATGCTTTTTGAGAAATTGGTTTATTTAACCTAAATTGTCAAATTTATGAATAAAGGATTGCTTATTGTATTCACTTATATTTGGTGTCTATAGTAACAGGTCCTCTATTATTTCTGATGTTGGTAATTTATAACTTCTCTTTTTTCTTTGTCAGTCTTGGTAGAGACTTGCCAATTTTATCAATCTTTTCAAAGAAGCAGCTCTTTTGTCTTACTGATTTTCTCTGTTGTATTTCTAATTTCAGTTTCACTGGATTCAGCTATTATCTTTAGTATTTTACTTCTTTTGCTTGCTTTGAGTATATTTTGCTCTTCTTTTTCTGGATTGAGGTGGCAGTTTAGATTATTGATACTTAACAGCATTTCTAAATAATTAAAGACATTTTCTAAAGCAAACATCTAATAATATAATTTCCCCTCTCAGCACTTCTTGCATTATTTGTCACAAAATTAGTATATTGTACATTTTCATTCAGTTCAAAATATTTTAATTATTTCCTTTAAGACTTCCTCTTTGACCCATGAACTATGTAGAAATGTGTTATTTAGTTTCTAAGTTTGTTGAGATTTTACTCTCCTCTTTTTGTTCCTGATTTCTGGTTTGATGCTATTGTGGGCAAATGAAACACTATATGTGGTTTCACTTTTTAAAGTTTGGTGAGTTTATGTTTCTTTTCTATCTTTTTACTCTCTCTCTCTCTCTCTCTCTCTCTCTCTCTCTCTCTCTCTCTCCCCCTCTCCCTCTCCCTTCCTCCCTCCCTTCCTTTTCTTTCTTCAGTCCAGGATATAGTCTATCCTGGTTTATTTTCTGTGGATATTTAAAAAGAAGATGTGGGCTGTATGTTCTGCGGGTATTTAGAAAGAATGTATATGGGCTGGGCATGGTGATTCATGTCTGTAATCCCAGTACAGGAGGCTGAGGCGGGCAGATCACCTGAGGTCAGGAGTTAGAGACCAGCCTGGCCAACACAGTGAAACCCGTCTCTACTAGAAATACAAACATTAGCCAGACATGGTGGTGGGCACTTGTAATATCAGCTACTTGGGAGACTGAGGCAGGAGAATCGCTTGAGCCCAGGAGGTGGAAGTTGCAGTGAGCCAAGATTGTGCCACTGCACTCCAGGCTGGGCTATAAGATAGAGGATTAGGGAAAAGTGTTTTTGAAGTGTTAATTCGATTCTGTTAGTTGATGATTTCGTTGAGTTCATCTACATCCTTGCTGATATTCTGCTTGTTCTAACAACCATTTATATTTATATATGTCTACATCAAGTGCCAGGATTTTACCAGTTCGAGTGAAGAAATCTTACCTTCCTTTACATCTCTTTACTATTGCCTATAATAATGTAATTGCCTAAAATATTTCTTCCACATAAATTTAGAATGCCATCAAATATTGTTTTATATATATATATATATATATATATAGTTTCAATTATCAAACATGAATGAAGAAACTCAAGAGAAGAAGACAAATGTATTGTATTTACCCATATTTCTACTCTTCCTGCGTTCTTCCTTCCTGATGATACAAGATTCATTCTTTCATCTTTTCCTTTCCATTTGAGAACTTCTTTTGGCCATTCTTTTATGATAGATTTCCTGACAAGTTCTCTTCTTCATTTTTTAAATTCAAATCTAGAATGTTCTAATGTCCCACTCCTTTCTTAGGAATGTTTTTTTGTTATATACAGAATTCTATGTTTACATTTTTTCCCCAGAACTTAAAAATGTTGCATCACCTCTCTTAGCATTCCTTTTCAATAATTAATTAAAGAGAGAGAGAGAGAGAGAGAGAGAGAGAGAGAGAGACAAAGAGAGAGATTGAGATTGCTATCATTCAAGTAGTTTTTCTCCTATAAGTGAGGTGTAGTATCTCGTTGTTTATAAGATCTTTCTTTGACTCTGGTTTTCAGAAACGAGACTGTGATGTGTCTTTGTATTTTTTTTTTTTTTAACATTTATTCTATTTAGGATTTGCTCCGCTTACTGGTATACAAGTTTGTCTCTTTTTTGAGCTTTTTGCCTTTATTTCTTCTGGTTCTTTTTCAGCTCCACATTGCGGCTTCACCCCAGGTTGCTGATGTCAGGAGTGCTAGATCTTATGACATAGTCACTTAGGTCCCAGAAGGCATGGTCATTTTAAAATTTTTGGTCCATTTGCTCTTGTTAAGATTGTACAGTTTCTATTTTTCTACCTTCAAGTTCACTGATATATATATATATATATATATATATATATATATATATATATATCCTTGTATTCTGCAGTTGAGAAAATCCACTGGCTTTTTTTTCTTTTTGGTAGTTATTGCATTTTTTAGTTCAAGCATTTCCATTAGGTTCCTTTTTATGTCTTCTGTGTGTTTGCTGAGGCTTTCTATTTTTAATTCTTTCCAAGCATGCTCATAACTACTTTTTAAGTTGTTTTTATAACGGCTGCTATAAAATCTTTGTCAGATAATTCCAATTTTCCATTGGCGTCTATTGACTTTTTTTCTCACTCGGTTTGAAATCTTCCTGCTTCTTAGAATGATGAGTCATTTCTGATGGAAACCTGGACATTTTGAATATTGTGGTACGAAGCTCTGGATCTCCTCTAAATCTCCTATTTTTCTGGCTTCCTCTAACATACTCCTTCAGGAAAAGAGGTGGAGAGTGGCAGCATCTCATTCCTGGCAAGGTGGTGGGGGTAGAAGTCAAGGATCCCACTCAGCCTCCAGAGATATATGCATGAGGGAGAGCCTTTCCACCCCTGTGAGTGTGGGTGGACTTTCTGGGTGTCCACCAAGCCGCCATGACGACACCCGAAATGGAAGTACTTCATTACTGCTCCTCATATGACCTCTGCTGATGTCATACCTGGATGGCTTTTTAATCACTGGGCATTGCTAAGATTTCTGATTCATCTGTAAGCCATTGTTGATGCCACCCCTGTGGGAAGGGGGAGAGGCACCCAGTTATGGTGCGATGGGGGTGGAAGTCCAGGCTCCCCATGTGGTCTTCACTGATGCCAGGGAGTTGAGGTAGGGGGTCAGGGCTCATCAAAGTCCCTAACCTCTTTCTCAAGACTTGCGGGTGCTTGATTATAACCTGGAAAGGGTAGAGGTCTAGTGCCTACAACTTGGCCTTTGCTGTTGTGGGTGGGGGTGGGACCCCATTTTTTTCTGTGGTGTTTGGTCAGAGTAAAGCAGGTTGTGTCTGAAAGTTTTGTCTTTCTAGGCTGCCTCTTTCTTGAACCTCTGGAACTGTCTGAAGTGAAAGCCTTGGTCCTTGTATAGTGTAGATATCAACTCTTTGTTAGCATATGCCTGAGAACACTTTTTCTACTTTGCCATTTGTCTTAAAATATTTGTTGTTTTACTGTTGTGTAAACATATTTATATCCATAAAACCTGTATTTGAAGCTAAATATGTAATTTTTCCTTTATGTATGCATCTTATTATTCAGACATTTTAAGAAAGTCTTTCTGTGCCTAGAGGTTATAAAATATCACTCACATTTCCTTCTAGTGCCTTTCTTTTGTTTTATGGTTTTTATGTTTTAATCTGTGATCCTGCTAGAAAAAATGCTGACGTAAGAAGGGGCTAAAGATCTTGACTTCCTCTCCCACTTCCCAAATAACTTGTCTGGTATCGTTTGCCAAAGAATTATTTTCTGTTGATTTGGAAAGCTTCCTTTTTCACATATGAAATTTCTATTTATGCTTGAGACTATGTCTGGGTTCAAGTTTCATATTAGATTCCTTTCTGAACCTGCCTCTCCTGGTTCTGTGTCTTTACACAATGCCAATGGCATCCTTCATTAAACACCACAATATTAGCATCCTTCAAAACATCTCTTTGTCATGAAATGAGACTATCCCACCCCATCCACCACACATGTGATTCATTTGATCTTACTTTTGGCTTTGAGGTCCTGCACTGCCAGAGCTATATGGTATCTGAGTGTTGTCCCTGTCATGGCACAGATGGGGAAACTGAGGACATAAAAATTAAACAACCTTCCAGCTCACAACAAGCCATCAGCAGAACACAGACTAGGTAGTTTATGCTTCCTCACAATGCACTTGGCCTCTGCCACGTCTCCATTTCTGCAGCATCACCCATGTCTGGGTCCTTGTCCTTCCCTTTGCTGTTTGTGCTGGTCCCCTGTCCTCATCCCACTGCCTTCTAGGATGGTCTTGGTAAAGCAGTAACTGTGCAAGAGAGACGAGGGGATGGTATGTTGCCTGTGTGGGAAGTTCTCCAGTGCTTCAGCCTCAAGGGCCTTTGCTGCACCACATGGTGGGTAGTCAGGGCCACCCCAGCCCCAGCAGCCAGGGTCCAGAGGCTGTGCTGAAGAGCAACTTGAGGTGAGCAAGGGGCATTCTCCCACTCACGGTTTAGGGCCCCAGGGATTCCAGGTGCCACAGAACCCATTGTGGGAATCCATGGAGCAACGCTGGTCTCAAGAAGCAGTGGCCAGTACTAAGGGCGGTGGAAATGCTAAAGCGGAAATGAACTGACCCACACCGTGGCATGGAAAAGGGTGAGGACAGATGAGGAGTAATGTGTGCACATGTTATGGTGTGCTTCAGAGATCAGAGCTACAAACGGTATGCATGGAGGAGCTGCTGGAGGTGGGGATGTCTGTGTCTGCTGGAGAAGGCGTGGGAGAAGGGGTTTGCAAGTGGAAACTACTGGGTGTAAAATGTTCCTTTCTGGGTGGGGCCAGATGGTGGTGGTTCTGTTACTGGGGAAATGCTCAGGACCGACACTGTATGTTAAGGAATTTGGAAACTGTCTTTCCATGTATTTCCCTTAACACCCTGACTCCTGGGCTATGGTGGGAGTAGACTTAGGGACTCACTGACTGCAGACGGCTTTCTGGCCATTTTTGTGCAGGTTCCCACAGTGTTACCATAAGGGATGTTTGGTCTTGGAGGAGAAGACAGTGGTGGCTAAACATGATTGACAGGACTTTCTCATGAAAGCTCATATAAGACCCCCTCTGAGATCTTCTGGTATGAAGATACATTTTCAGGGGGATATAATCCCAGCTTTGTGGAATCAAAGCAATTACTGGAGCAGTGAAAATCTTCCTGATGATGTGATCTCATGTTTCTCCTTCTAGAATCCATTTCTAATACCAAGTTGGCATGGGCTGAGAAACGTTAGGTGATGTGAATTTCTCCATGTGGCCTTGAATCCTCATGCATGCAACTCATGTGACTCCAGCTGCGGCTGGAGATGAGCACTATTGAAAATCTGCTGCCCTTGCCTCCAAAGATGCAGCCTGTATGTTTTCAAGGCTGAGGCCTATTGAGAAAGGGAGCTGAGGAAAGTTGTGAGAAACCTCAGTAACTATGGGGAGAGAAGAAAGAATTCTTCCCGAACATGCTGTTCAGGCAGAGTGCCATGGAACTCATGCTAAGCCTGTCCCAAAAACCAGGATCAAGTCTTTAGAGTGTACCTGGTTCTGAGACAAATGAGAAAATAAAAATTCCCAATGTTTCTGTTTTGAATATATATGTTTCTCTAAGTGTTAACAGTTGAGGATATTGACCAGAAATGCCTGCTTCTCATAGTAAGTGGTTCATCTACAGAAACCTTAGAAGTCCTAGCTTGGAGGGAAGAAAACAGAAGAAGTTCAACCCTCCCCAGGTGCTTAGAGGGAGGAGGTGGCCTGTTGCTTTGGCTGGTTCACCATTTTTGTTTTTGGAGCACCATCATTTAGTCATTAATCATTTGAGTTCATGCAGCATCTTGGAAAATACTTGGTGTTTTATCTACATTGGAGAAATCTCACAGAAGCAGGCAGTTGCACAGTGTCAGAGAAAGCTAGGTCCTGGGTTTGGCTTCCTCACCTAGCTAGGTGGGTGACCTTGAATCTCTTTGAACTTTTATTTTATCATCTCTATATTTAGAGATGATAACACTTTCATCGTAGAATCATTGTTTAGATTAGAACACACACACACACACACACACCCCTAATGCATCCAGTTCTGTATGATTGGTACATAGTTGAACCTCAACACATAATTCTTATTATTTATTGCTTTATAAAAATAGAAGCTATTTTGGATAGCTGCAAACTATGTGGTGAATGTGGTGTTTGAAAGGAGACATTAGAAACTGGGCTTCAGTTTGCTGGTACTAGATTTTGAATGAATTGAATTTGGAGGTAGTAGGATTTGATGTTGTTTTAGAATATCCAAATCTGGAAGCTAAAATGATAACACCCATTCTACTCTAGAGGTAACCACTCTATGAAAAGCTACTATGAATAATAAAGAAACATTGCTGCATATATCTTTTTCATTTCTTTGATTAACGGAATGTGATGCCACTGTAACGGTATTTAGTAAATTATTATGCTCCCATTAAATTATAGTCCTGTAGCAAATAGTTGCAAATTCAATTATGCTGCTTAGCTTCCAGCCATCCTGCATATTCATCAAAAGCTTCTAAAGATGGCAGTAGCTCTAAATTTCAATGAGGAAAAAGGCATATTAGGTAAAAGATGGGTCAAAAGTCCATCAGTTAATGCTAGGCTCATCAGAGTCCCAGATCAGCTTGGTCATCATGGTCGTCTTCCACCGCCATGAGCTGCTCTGAGATGTTTTGTCCTAAGGAGACTGATAACCCATCCCACTTTCCAGCTGCCAGTGGTGAAGCAGCATGGCTGATTCTCCTCTCCTCCCGTGTGGAATGTGCTGCTGAGGGCAGACCTCCCTTAGGAAAAGGCAGGCTTTTATCTGCTGAGCTCAAGGTTAAGCCTGCTAGGAAACCTCAAGGGCAAATAAGCACTCAGAGATTACATAACTTGGTTTGTCGCAGGAAATCTGAGTGTCGGCTTTCAGGGATCCGTGTTTCTTTAGGGGAGAAGGTCTGAATTAAATAGCTTCCCCAAGGAGAGTTAAACATCCACTGTAGACAAAGAGGTCTTCAAGGCAAGGTCAAAGGCAACAAGCAATATTTGCATGACCCAAGGAAGCCACTCTCGGGGGATTGCAAGCTCTTTCTAAGAGGGCTGAAGAGTAACATCAAATGACATGAAAGAGGCTGTGTGAGAAGAAATGAAGTGTCTCTACTGGCAGAAATGTAACCAGAAAAAAGAACTTGGTCTGATGCCTTAGGGTAATAATGCTAGTAGCAGCTTGGCAGCGGGGAAACACTCTTGGCTGTGGAGCTGCATTCACTCCAGGTTCAAATCCTCCTTTGGTGTTCGCAAGTGGTGACTTTCGGCTGGGTCTGCATCTGTAAATGGAAACAGTGGCCCTTCTGTGTTTGTCTTGAGAGGAATCAACAACCTGCTGAAGGCATCTTGGTACAATGAAAGAGACCAGGGTCTCTGAAGCCAAATGTCTCCCCTACTTTCTAGCTGCACGGTTTGGGGCAGGTTCATTTACTTCCCTGTGCCTCAGTTTCCTTATCTGAAATGGGTCACAAAATAGTACTTACCTCAGTGTTGAGTAATGCATGGGGGATTGATTTTGGAATCTTCTGCAGATACCCAAATCCTCAGATGCTCAAGTCCCTGATATAAAATAGTATAGTATTTGCATATAACCTACGCACATCCTCCCGTATACTTTAAATCATCTCTAGATTTCTTATAATACCTAATGCAATGTAAATGCTATGTAAATAGTTGTTATACTGTACAGTTTAGGGAATAATGACAAGAAAAAGAAGTCTGCACACATTCGGTACAGATTTTTTTTCCTGAATATTTTCAACTTGCAGTTGGTTGAATCACAGATGTGGAACCCACGGATGCAGAGAGTCTGTGTATGTGCAATGTACTTGGAACAGTGCCTGGCATCTAATAATATTACTGTATAAGTCTTTGTTTTTATTGTGATTAGGAATATTATTATTATTACTTCTTGAGGAAGTCATATGGTCCTCAGAGAATATTACTTAGGGGAATTACAGAGAAGGGAAGTATGCTCACAGATAATCAAAAGCTGTTCTTTGTTTCACAGTGTAAGGTGACCTGCAGTCCTTTTCTACCTGACAGAGGGGCATATTTTCCAACACTGTCCATCTAATTATGATGCACAGCTGGGGGCGGAATTCCATTATACTCTAGAACCCCCTCCTAAAACATCCATTGCTCTGCCTCCAAGATCAAGCCTAACTGAAGAGCTCATCCCTTGTCTCCAAAAGTTGATTTATTACTGTCAAGGTCAATACAATATCAAAACACCTGGCCTTGTACCACCATTGGGATTATTTGAGCGACCACATAGCTGAGACCACGCCAGCACAGAGGAGCCAACTGTTCCTTTATCGAGTGTGGAGAAAGAAATCTCAGCATCTGTAGATGGGAAGAGGCACTGCTGGTTTCTGCAAGGGTCTAGATCTGTATGGTAGGCATGAGCTTTTCACCAATATCTGCTTCTGTTAACAAGCAGATGCATGGGAGAAGTGTGTTCTGCCTTCTTTGAAGTTTCCTGTGGGCCTGTGATTTGCTTTGGTAATGATCCAGAGAGCAGAGCCAGGTGATACATGTCAGTCCTGGGTACAATCTCTCACTGCTGGGGGGCGACCCTGATCCCACTCTTTCCTGCTACTTGCGGCAGAAGCACCTGTAGACAGGGAAAGGACATAAGGGCAGGGCATCCTGAAATTCCAAGCTGACCAAAGAGGACTGTTAGCCTGCAGGGGAAATCAACTTCTCTTTCTTAGGCCCTGTTATTTTGGCTTTGCACTTCTTTCCTTTTAATTTTTTTCCCTTTTCCAAACTGAAGCATAAAGTGATCTACCTTGGCTGATGGCTTATAACTGAGCATGCATAAATAAAAAGGTAAACATTAGGAATTGAAAGACATTTCCTCCGTGCTAAATATAGATCATTCTTTTTGATCATTGGAGAAGTGATGGTCACACCATTACCTAGCTTTCCATCAGCTTTTTGAGAGAATGTTTACTACCTGCTCAGGTACTAGAATGAAAAGTATGAGCTGATTGCTACAAGAGGAAGATGTTATTTATTTATTTATTTATTTATTTGAGACAGAGCCTTGCTCTGTCACCCAGGCTGGAGTGCAGTGGCGCAATCTCGGCTCACTGCCACCTCCGGAAAGGGGTTTTGTTTGACACATTGGTTAATGTATTCAAATGAATCCCGATGAAAGCCTGGTGACGTGTCATGGTACATTCTTTGCTTTCAATCTTCCAGCAACTTGATCAGTGACACCAGGGAAGGCATTCAAAGTCACACTTAGTAAGTTTTTGGATCATGAAGAATTGAATGCATGCACCCAGGATTTATAATAATCTTGCTGTCTAAAATCATTAGATTCAGATTGAATTGTGCCCAGTTGCATGTTGTGCTGTGCTTTTAATTTGATGGTGTAACATAACATTTCTGTTATCATTCACTGTAATGCTATTTATTGTCTCAAAAGATCGATAACCATGTAAGTGTCCAAGGGTAGGGGAAGAGCTATATACATTGTAATTTCTGTACACAGAGAACATGTAATATCATAAGGAATGCTAAAGATATAATGTTAAATTAAAAGGTCAGCTAAATATGAAATTGTGTACAGTATGATTCCAATGTGGCTTTAAAAAGAAAGGACCTGCATACCAAAGGCAAGATTTTCTTCTTTCTCACTTTTCAATTTTCCAATAAATTTTTACATGAGTAGGTGTTATTTTTATATTAAGGATAACATTGTACAAGACAGCAAACTTTACATAAGGATTTAAAGGTCAGGGAGAAGGTC
This sequence comes from Saimiri boliviensis, assembly GCF_048565385.1. NCBI lineage: Eukaryota > Metazoa > Chordata > Mammalia > Primates > Cebidae > Saimiri > Saimiri boliviensis. Next base: position 7,893,001 of record NC_133449.1, on the reverse strand, counting down.
CTCTTTCCCATATTTACGTAGGATCTGCGTCAACCTCACTACCTCAGTTGGGTTTATCATGCCCATGATGAGGCAACAAATTTGTGGTATTTGCAGTGTTCTCAGTGCTACTGCTGAGGTTATGCTAGCTCTGATTTATGAGTTCACATTCTAGCATGGTTTAAGGTATTTTACAGAAAACTATATTGTAAAATATAAGTGCCAGGCTGAACTGACATGGCAGTAGTGTGAGAAGACTTAGCATTCAATTATGTTTTCTATCTAAATATATAATCAGTGTTTTCCTGATTCACGGTATTTCTGAATACACATTGTTTTAAGAAAGCACACTTGCTGGGTGTGGTGGCTCACACCTGTAATCCCAGCACTTTAGGAAGCTGAGGCAGGTAGATAACCTTACGTTAGGAGTTAGAGACCAGACTGACCAACACGGAGAAACCTCATCTCTACTAAAATAAAAAACTTTCTGGGCGAGGTGGCGCATGCCTGTAATCCCAGCTACTTGGGAGGCTGAGGCAGGAGAATTGCTTGAACCCAGAAGGTGGAGGTTGTGGTGAGCCGAGATCATGCCCTTGCACTCCACCCTGAGAAACACAAGCAAAACTCTATCTCAAGGAAAAAAAAAAAAAAAAAAAAGGAAAGAAAAGAAAAAGAAAAAGAAAAAAAACACTTAAGCATTTATATTGTTTTACATAAAATTAATAAGGACCTAAATTTGAAATGTATCTAAAAAGTATTTTTCAATCTAGATAAAATAACTTTTTCAGTAGTTTTTGTTTTGTTATTAATTATAATGCTGCATCTAATTTATCTTTTTCTATATGTACTTTTATAGGAAAAATTAATATATAAATACTTCAAATGCTATTTAACAATATAGTTTAGAGCATGATTGAAGATTGCCTACTTTATAGCTTATGTGCTACCTGCTTGATTTAGCTCTTTCTGTTGAATTTTCTCTACTTTAAAAACAGCATTAACTGTAAAAAACACCACAATTATTCTATTTTTTTTTCATATACCATTATAACCACCATTCTAAATGCTGTCTTCACTGGGCTATGTTGTACTGGAAAATACAAATGTAAAAGATGGGTGAGTTAGAGGTATACTTTTGTTTCTGAGGAAATTGCTTGCATTTTAAATTTGGAATCTTCTAACAATCGTATAAATGGTTTACTCCATTCTCTTTAATAAAATGTATTTGGGAAAATTTACTTCGATTTTTAAAGGGATTCTTCTGATTTAACCTGATTGTTGTGTCTTGTATATAGTCTGGTCCACTTAAGGTTTTTTTTGTTTTTTGTTTTTTTTTTGGTAGAGATGGGATCTCACTATGATGCCCAGGGTGGTCTCCAATTACTGGCCTGAAACAACCCTCCCGCCTTAGCCTCCCAAAGTGCTGGGATTACAGGTGTGAACCACTGTGCCTGAAATTTCTTTGTAATTCATGATTTGAAAGAAACATGACTGATTAAAGAAAAGGACATTTCACAACAGACATATATAGAGCTTTGTTGAAACATGTATTAGAGAGAATTCCCTGAATTTTCTCACATACTATCTACATTCATTCATTTTGTTTGTTCCTTCAATATACAATTATTAAGCACCTACAGTGCTCAAGGCCTGGGATGCCCTAAGTCAGTTCTGTTAGTTCTTGAAGAGATGCAGATTTTAATCTCAACTACACTTGAGTGTTTGGAGGTGCTGAATTACAGCGCTGAGCTGTTTGTTAGTATTACTGTTAGTGTGTTGTAGAAATTACAGTGTGTTCATTGTTCCCTCTCCCTGTACTAATTTCCTTCCTTGCAGCTGATGGTGGATTAGAGCAGATGTAGAGAGGAGAGGGCAGGATTGCAACCTCAGCCACCCCAGGCAGGGACCGATAGAGTGCTGGGTCAGATTCTACTGGGGCACATTTGGGAGACTTTCCACCATGCACTTCAATCATGTGTCTTCTATTATGCACAAGAGTACAATTTTTCAGCAATGCAAAGCAAAACAAAACAACGTACACAGGTCAAGAATGTGGAGTTGGTTTGATTTGGGTAGCTATCTGGGAAACAGAAAGCAAGTTAGAGGAACTTGGCTTGTTAAGGCGAGATATACATATTCATGCAACTATTAGGTTGGTGCAAAAGTAATTGCACTAAAAGCAATGGCAAAATGACAATTGCACAGTGACTTTTGGACCACCTGACAGTTCATCAGTTCAAATCCTGAGGAAACCACATCTACCTTCAACAGGAAACAAGAATGGTTGTGAAAGTCTTAGGCAAGCGTGCTTCAGTGCAATGCAGTGAGATGGTTCTCAGGCCATCTGGTGGGTAAAATAAAGTTTCCCTGCACCTTCATTTTACCTCATTCAGGGCTCCTGTGTGACATCCAAGGCCTAGCACACTGAACTGACTGAGCCTTTCACTTTTTGACTAATTGTTGTGGTAACAAGACAGAATATATCAATTCATTTATAGCAGCTGCTTATATGCCAAAGCATAGTAGAATGTGAAACAGGAGCATTTTCACAGCGGTGGGAGCTTCCATCCTTCCCTTTGCTCTGCGTCTTGTAGATAATTTGAAAAGTTATAAGTCATGTGAAAAAAAGGCTTTCCTAAACCTCTTGGGAAATGTCTCTCCCTATTATTACACATGAATTATTATTTGGGATAACCAAAAGGCTAAAATATCTTTGGAATTAGAAAGCTAGGCAATATTGCTTTATTCCTTTGTTGCCCATGGGGCTGCTGAAATAAATATATTTTATTTGAAATAAAATTTAAAATAATATTTTGGTTTTTAAAAATAAGATGCCTCATAAAAATTCAGAAACTCTAGAGCATATTTTTAAAATAAAGGTTACCCTGGTCTTTCCAATAGAAACAATCACTGTTTATATATGGAGACAGGGAGAAAGACGTACAAGCACAAGCATAGTCTCATGTAAACATTATGTAATTCTGTATTTATGATATCTCAACTATGCATAGTTAATAGAATAGTTTGCATTTTTACTGTTAAAATAATTTTAGAAATAAGAATCGTTCCTATTATTTTAAATACAAATGTACATACCTCATTTTATACACCTCATTTTATTGGCTGTATAATATTCCATTTTATATTCACAGTGGTGCTTTTTTAAAATGTAAAAGTTCCCTTTTGGTATAAAATGATAGGTTGTTACTCTTTCTACCTACCAGAGTATCGTACAACTATAAGAAGATATTTGTTAGATCAATTTGCTGTGCTAAAAAAAAAATCCACAGAATCTGGCCAGCAATACGTATCATATTCACCCACTCTCGTCCAAAACTAGAAAGAGTTAACATATGTGCTGCCGCCATCGGCACAGTGTGGGAAGGAACACAGTCTCCTAGTTAACTGTTTTTTTTTTTTTTTTTTTTTTAAATCACACCCATAATTCAGCTAGAAGTGAATGTCAGGCCAAGAGAGAAGCATTTCTATATTCTAATGAAGACAGCAATAGGATTACAAACAAGAAAACTTGGAACGCGGAAAACCAAAAGTGAAGGAAAGGATTCAGTTAGACGATCTGTGTCGACTCTTCAACACCACCAAAATGCTGTCATTTTCTGATTAAATACAAAGAAACTATTCTCACTTGGTAAAATATATTTCATTCATATACATAACATAAAACCTTGTAACTTAAAAGGAGAGACCATATGAATAGTTCCGGTTTGGATTTTAAACTGACTTTAAAGAATGACTAAGCTGTTTTGAATTCATAAATATATCTCACTTACTTAATTGTGTCCACAATAGATGAAGCCACAGTAATGCCGCTTGCTGGCTTCACTGATCGCCTGCACTTCCAAAATTAGAGTAGTTGCTGTCTAGACCAACTGACGGGTGTTCAGCCCAAGCTGTGGTCCCCTAGGCCTGCAGGACCGCTCTGCAAAAATTGCCATCCCCGTTCAGGCTGGGGAGACGCATTTAATCTTGGTGTTCTTTGCAGACAGACTTTAAAAAGCTTCCCAAGAATACATCCTTGCCAGCAGTGTAGTATGTCAAACTGAGGACGAGAACTGTGCTCTATTCTAAAGATGCAACTATTTGTGGACTGGGAAGGTTAGACAAAAAGAAAGCTGGAGGTCAGGGAGGAGGGTGGGCCTTGGTGTTGGGAGGGCACCACAGCCATGGAAAAGCACTGTGGGCTGGGCGTGGTGGCTCACACCTGTAATCCCAGCACTTTGGGAGGCCGGGACGGGTGGATCACCTGAGGTCAGGAGTTGGAGACCAGCCTGGCCAACATGGACAATCCCCTTCTCTACTGAAAATAAAAAATTTTCTGGACGTGGTGGTGCATGCCTGTAATCCCAGCTACTTGTGAGGCTGAAGCAGGAGAATCACTTGAACCTGGGAGGTGGAGGTTGCAGTGAGCTGAGGTCTTGCCGTTGCACTCCAGGCTGGGAAACAAGAATAAACTCCATCTCAAAAAAAAAAAAAAAAAAGAAAAAGAAAAAGAAAAAGAAAAGCAGTGTGAGGAAGGGCATGTCCCAGAGTGGCCATTTTGTGGCTTGGTGAGATATGACTGTCCCCCCACCTTGGGTTCCAGATGAGAAAGGATCAAGCTGGGAGAGTCCTTTGTTTATTGAATAGTTGTATACAATTTTTTTTTTTGTGGAAAATAATAAAATCCTTAACAAGAGTTGGGGAGGGAGTCCTTGTGGAAGGAAGGGCCTGAATAATGAAGTCCCAATATTCTTCCCCGAGAGGCTGGGTCCGGTGAGATGAGCATGCCAGGTATAACGCAGTGTCTTGGAAACTTAGAAACTCTTAAGTATGCTGTTACTTTTTTAAAAAAGGCATCCAGGCTGGGCGCGGTGGCACACGCCTGTAGTCCCAGCTGTTTGGGAGGCTGAGGCAGGAGGATCGCTTGAACCTGAGAGGAGGAGATTGCAGTGAGTGAGATTGCACCATTGCACTCCAGCCTGGGAGGCAGAGTGGGATTCCATCCAAAAAAAAAAAAAAAAGGTGTTCAACATCCTGGTGCCTTCCATTGCCCAGAAGGAGCAGCAGATCACCAAGGGTGGGGGCCAGCCCAGGGGGGTGGGACGACCCGGTCCGTGTCTGGCTGTGACAAATGTGGCAGCCCAGTGGCCCACAACCAAAGCTGCCATGGGACCAAGCCTGAGGGTTGACTCAGGACTCCTCATGTGCGTCAGGAAAACCGAGGAGAGGATAATTTATGGCATGTGCTCTGAGATTTCCTTAAATAGAAAAGACCAGCCGTTTAGCCTTTCTCCGTGTGTCTGCTCTCTCCCGTGCCTCTCACCGAATGCCTGGGAAACATGGACCCACAAAAACCAGCAGAGAAATTCCGGGGCCAGCGCAATGTCCAGATTATCACACAGTCCCACGTGCCTTCCTACGGACGCCACCTGGCAGAATGACTGTGAGACTCAGGGAAGTGAAGGCCATGAAAACACCTGGTTCTGTGTCTGGCGCCTGGCTGGCCCTCCATCAATCTTCCTTTCCTTCCCCAGAGTGAAATGTGACCCACTGATACCTCCCTTCATGTACCCAAGAAGTAGCTTATTTAATGAATCCCAGGTAATAATTCACTTTAGAATGCACACTAAATTATAATACATGCATATCTTAATTTTCAGCGGAGCACTGCATTAAATTTTAACTTTGAACAAAATGAAAATTAATTAAATTCCTCAATGTATACTGATTAGATGTTGAAAATGCTCAGAGTAAGGCTCTGGAAATTACAACACTCACTGACAAAGGATAAAACACAACTGGAAGATGGAGAATGGGCTGTTGCTAGGTGAGCTGAGTACATTTCCTGCAGGAACCCACACGTTCAAAAGCAACACTTGTGGGCTCAGAAGGTGCTGGAGTTAGACGCACAGAGAATTGTTAGGCATTTTTGGAGATAACACATATACAAAGAATTTTTTAGAAAATCAAAATTTAACTGGACTTTTATTAAATTGGGTTTAATGAATCAAAGCTCTTTGCTGAAGTTATAATAGCTTCACATCTACTTTCCTTAAAATAATAAATATTTTAAGGGCTGTCTTGAAGAACCTGATGTCGACCCTGAAAAAAAATAAACTTAAGGAGTCTTTGTGCTTAGAAGGAGAGGCTAGATTGTGTGTGTGTCTATGAGGGCAGTAACATGATTGATGCACCAGAAAGGAGGAGGATTTAGGACCTAGGACCACACTGTCTATGGAATATACTCCAAGACAGAGCTCAGAAAGGATGTGTCACCCAGGTCTGACCTGGTAACTGAGAGCCCACTGAGCAAGGAGGACTTGGAGACAAGGGTGTGGCACACAGCAGATGCATTTCCCAACCGCCCTGGCATCCCTCTCAGAGAGCAGAGTCATTTACAGTCTCCCTCCACACTCCCCACCCTCTTGCTATAATAGAGTGTGGACAGCATCCGTCTGATGGCCTGTGGTGGTACAAGCAGCCTTGAACAGAGAGAGTAACTGTGATCGGAGCTCTCACTGTCACTTTGAAAATGTCACTTGTACTTTTCTGGATACATGGGTCACCTCATTCATACAGGTGAGGGCTGGGCTGGTGATCTCACAGACAGGTCCACTTCAGAGCTGGGACTGGGGTTGAGATTTGGCTAAAGAGCAAAGGAGTCAAGAATGCCATGAAAACTGTGGCTTTAGCATCATTTAGTGGCTCATGTTGCCAGTTGAGTTAATTGAAGAATACATAGAGAAAGTCCAGAGAGTTTTTACTGTAGCATTTTCCAGGCCTTTTCCAAGGCTCAGCTCTTAGCAACATTGCTCTCATAATCCAGCACATTTGAATATCTGCTTAGGCTGGAAATAATTTATTATCATTTAAAATACTTGGGAATTCATCATGTTAAGGTTCGTATTTCCTACAATGAGAAAGAAGGGAAGCTATCAGCCTCATTGAAGCGCCTACTGTTTTCCAGATCTTGTTCTTAACAATTTCACGTGTATTTCTTTTCATAGCCGAGGGATGGGTGATGGGGTGAGGATGATTTCACAGCTCCAATTTGCTCTCCCGTTGGCTTCCAGGTTTGCACTGAGGATTCAAGTTGAGTATTTGATAAAGTCAAGGACAAGGGGTGAGAGGTTGTGGTGTAAGAGGCATTCTTAGGAGGAAGCGGAATGGTGAATCTTCGCTCAGTGCAGAGAGAGGTTAACAGCAAGACCAGCAGACGAAAAACCGGAAGTGAAAACCGAGTTCAAAAGGCTGCAGGAGCATGAAGGAGGCGAGGGTAGCTCATGCTTCCCTTGGGGAGAGGAGAGAGAAGGCTTTCTAGAGAGGTGAGCATTGGACTGGGCCTTAGAACACAAGTGAAAGGCATTCCAGCACACAGACCATGGCGGAAAGGGGTGGAGACGTCAAAGTTAAGCCAGTATTAGGGCATGAGATGTTTGGGAAGTGAGATGGAGCCCACTGGGGCTCGAGCCTAGAGTTAGGGTAGGCCAAGCTTGGAAGAGTCCCGCGTCCTCCTGTGACTTGACCCTAATATGATGTAGCCAATCCCGCAGATGGAGGGAGGAGCCTTGAGAATCAGCAACCTGTTCTCCACTCCTGCTTAGCCAGTGGCCTGCGTGCACCCTACACGCTTCTCTGGACTTTTTAAGTGCACCTGAGGGCATTTGAGTCCTAGGAAGTTAAAAAGAGGAGCAGCTTCATTTTGCGTTGAGGGGGAAAAAAACTTATACAGCAGAATACTTCATATCTGTATAACTATTGTCTTCATTATGCAGACTTCAAAGCATTTGAAAGCCTTTTCTGAGCAGTACCAGTGATGTATTTAGTGCTCTGTAGTGGAAAACAGGAAAGTGTGTGCAGCCAGCCAGCCAGCAAAGAGCTTTCCTGAAGCTTGGTTGACTCAGCCTGTCCCAGGCCCCCCTGCACTGCATAGAGCTGCCTTGGGGGCAAACTGCTATGGGGTAGAAGGCAGGGAGGGCTTCAAGGAGGAAACCAGAACTTGAACTGGGATTGGAGTGTGACGAAGTTTACGTGGGTGAAGGCGAGGAGCAAAAGGATCCTATGCAAGATGCTGCTGGAATTGAGGATGTGAAACTGGAGATGGGAGGGAGCTGGAACCGGGGAGGATATCTGGGCTTAGACGATGGGAGAGTCAGATGGCTGAGCCTAATCACGCTGCATTGGAAGCGTTAATGGGTGCAAGTGCCATGATGAGTGTGGCTGCACCAACATCGTCAGGGTCAGGCAGACCTCAGAGCCTGGGCAGCACCCTGTGCAGGGCAGCAGGGAGTGGTGAAGCCTCCGGAGAACCAGGGTGCAGGGTGAGCACACAGACACCAGAGGCACAGATTTTCACCTAGTTCTGGAAAAACAGGGCTTTGCGAGTGGTTGCGGTCATTGGATTATGAATTTTTCAACTCTTTTTTTCTAGGGAGAAGTAATTTTAATGTTGCAGACTCTCTCCAGAAATGAAATATAAGTGGTTTTAGGAAGTTACCTGATTCTAAGTCAAGAGGGCAGACAGGGAGAAGTAGTCAGAGAGGTGATTTCCAAATCCAGGTATGAAGTGATAAGGTCTGGATGAGGAACAGGTGTTCTGTAGGAAGGTGGCAGAATGGTAAACTGAGAAACATAGGGAAGAGGTGAATGGAAGGGATAAGTTGAGGCAGTATATGAAGAAGAGAGAATCCACAAGTGCCCAGATGGTATTCACACGCACAGCTAAGGGCCAGCGTTGAGGAGAAGGAGGTTCTAAGTGATGTTAGTCCATTGAGTGGAGCTGTTTCTCAGCTTTCAGTGACGTGGGCCCAGAGAGCAGGAAACAGTCAAGGTTGTTCACACTCAGTTTTTAAAGTCTTACAATTTCCCATTAACTAAGCCAGAAATTAAAAAACCAGAAGAGTTTTACAATTACATGCTGGAATGTTAAAAACAATCAAACCCCCAAAGCCCACCATTTCTTGTTATTGCATTTTCTTTATTATTTAAAATGTAATTGTGTGTATAGCCACACAGTATGATATTAGGATATCTCCAGGAACTGTGAATGAGATCAGTGAGAAGTAAATGAATAAAAGAAGGAAAGTGGAATTCCAGTAAGAAAAGTAAAGCATCTCTAGCTTAAAAACAAACAAAACATTTGTCATGATGATTAAAAATAGAAACCGGAGATAAAAATCCAAGAACTTTACCAATCCATGTACTTTTTATTAAGTCATCAGATAAAAACTTCCACAAGCTCACAAAAGATTTCCAAAGTGCTGGGAAGAGGGGTAAGGTATAAATAGACGTACGGGAGACGCGGATTCCGAGATGGCTCTGAGCATGTTGACAGTATGGTAAACAAACGAGCAGTTGCCTTCATGACACAAACACTGGGACTCGGCTAGTTTTGATTTCTAGCTCCGATTCTGTGTGACTGTGCCACCAAAATTAAGATTTCTCACTTTACATCTCACCATTCTTGATGGGGCCAGAGCTGGTACAACATTACATTCCGTCTAGAACGATTTCACCCTCGAAGCAAAACTGCAACATCTCATATGGCAACATAGCGTTGTTGTATTCATGACTGCCTTTTCTTTCTTCGTTTCTTCTTCTTTTTTCCTTTCCATAGCAGAAAAATAATGTGGTTTGATGCAATGGTCCAACACAATAGAAGCTAATGAATAGATTGTGTTGCGCTTGAGAGACTGCCGTTCAATTACTGGTGGTGCCAATCAAGTCAGGAATATTAACCATGGTAACTGCAGATTTTCAGCTCCATAGATGTGTTGGGAAGGCAGTTGCCCTGGGAATCACTGGGGTCTTGGAAGAGAGCGACTTGGAGGGACACAGCACCAATGAGCTGTGAATGGCACCTTCACAGAGGTGGGCACTGACTGGTGACCACTCTGGGAAGTCCAGGGCTATGTTCCCAGAGGACGTGTGGGAGTTCAGGAACAAAGGCACAATGGCAGAGTAATCTGTATTGAGAGAGAGCTGAATTGCATCCTTCTAAAATTCATATGTTGAAGTCCTAACCCTGAGTGCCTCAGAATGGGACTGTTTTTGGAGATACGCTGGTTGCTGATGTAATTCCTGTAAATGAGGTCATACTGGAGCTGGTGGGTCCTAAATGCAATATGACTGGTGTTCTTATAAAAAGGAGACATTCACGGGGCCGGGCGCGGTGGCTCAAGCCTGTAATCCCAGCACTTTGGGAGGCTGAGGCGGGTGGATCACAAGGTCAAGAGATCGAGACCATCTTGGTCAACAAGGTGAAACCCCGTCTCTACTAAAAATACAAAAAATTAGCTGGGCATGGTGGCTCATGCCTGTAATCCCAGCTACTCAGGAGGCTGAGACAGGAGAATTGCCTGAACCCAGGAGGCGGAGGTTGCGGTGAGCCAAGATCGTGCCATTGCACTCCAGCCTGGGTAACAAGAGCGAAACTCCATCTCAAAAAAAAAAAAAAAAAAAAAAAAAAAGGAGACATTCACATTCACACACACATGCACACACACACACACACACACATGCACACACATACACGCACACAGCACCATGTGAACATAGAAGCAGAGACTGGGGTGATGTCTCTATAAATCAAGACCACCAAAGATGACTGGCAAACAATCAGAGGCTAGAAGAGAGGAAGAGAGGCCTGGGACAGAGTCTTTTTCACAGACCCAGAAGAAACCAACCCTGCCAAAACCTTAATCTTGGACTTCCAGCTTCCAGAGCTGTGAGAAAATGAAACCCTATAGTTTAAGCAGCTCTGCGTGTGGTTTTTTGTTACAGGAGTTCCAGCAAACTCATCCACCCCGAGCCGTTGAATCAGGAGCTCTGGAAGAAGGCCGGAGACCCTGTGTCCAAATTACCCTCAGGAAAGACCTGGTGCCCTCCCACATTTGAGAACTGACACTCTAAGTCACCAATCCCCTTTAGAACCACCTGGGGATGTCCTAAAATAATAGACTTTTAGAATTGTCTTGTCATCCTCAGCCTCTGGCCCCCACACACACCCAGGGTGATCCATTCTGTTCCCTCTTGGAATAGCATTCTGAATCCCAGGGCCCAGGTTCCCCTCCCCTGGGAAGGCAGTTGCTGTTTCAGTCATGAACCCTCACTTTTGCATAGCGTGTCCCAGTTCCTAGCGCACTTTGCCATGAATTTCTCATTTGATTCATTTTGAGTCCTGACCACACAGTGGGGGAGAGTTAGAAGGAGCAACTTGATTGTTCAGCGGTCCCTCGGGAGCCAGGCCTGGGGAACACAGGCCCACACTCCTCTGTCACCTCAGGATGCCTCATTTCCTGGGCTGAGCCCTCCACAGTCTAGCTCCAACTTACTTTACCTGGTTCACTTTCCACCCTTCCCTGCTCCCTGCCCACACTCAGGCCGTGGCTGTGATGATACCACAGACATTTGCTAAAGGAGCACTTGCCCTGTACTGTTCTCAGCTCTTCTCAAAGGTCCATGTGAATACAAATTACACATCCCTTGGGGTCAGGTTCAGAGTCAGTGACTGCATTGGGCAGGGATTCTGTCTTTCTAAAGAGCCCCCAGGTGCTGCTGATGGTGTGCAGATCACACTGGGTAGCAGGTACTCGGTATCTATTAACGGTTTAATCCTCACAACTGACTGTGAGGTTGGTATTATTATTCTAAGTTCTGGGATACATGTGTATGATATGTAGGGGGTCAGTACTATTATTATCCCAGTTATACAGATGGGGAAATTGAGGCACAGGAAGGTGAACTGACTTGCCTAAGGTCATACAGCAAGTAAATGATGGAGCTGCGATTTGAACCCAGGAAGACTGGCCATACGATTCAATCTCTTGTTTAGCACAAATAGGCTAAAGAAGCCATTTGTGGTTCCCAACATCCCATCTGTTTTCTCTCCTCCATTTCTCTAGTGCAAATTAATCAGCCTCTTGGGTCCTCAATGTCCTCACCAGTGAAATGGGGTCAAAGCAATGCCTACCTCATAGTGTCATTGTGAGGATCGAACAATTTGATCAATGAAACTTACTTTCCCTCTTCTTCCTCCTTATTTATCTTGTTCTGTGATTAACGGTGGCGGGAGGGGGGACTTCCACTCCATTGCCTGTGTTGGGCTGCCCCTGTGTCATGGGGGGACTTCCACTCCATTGCCTGTGTTGGGCTGCCTCTGTGGAACTCCTTAGCTGTGTGATCTTTGGCACGTTACCAAATTTCTCTACGAGGAAATTGTCATCTATAAAATGGGGATAGTAAAATTATCTTCCTAATAGAGTTACTTTGTGAAGGGGGAAGTAGAGAATACATGTAAAGCTCTTCAGGTAAGCCAGACATCTGGTCAAGGTGTTCAAAACTGTGGATTTTGATTATTTTCATTCAATAAACACACCTCTTTCAGCCACCCACACATACTATATTAGTCTGTCCTCAAGCTGCTAATAAAGACATACTCAGACTAGGTACTTTATAAAGCAAAGAAGTTTAATGGAATCACAGTTCAGCATGTCTGGGGAGGCCTCACAATCACGGCAGAAGATGAAGAGTAAGGGGATGTCTTACATGGAGGTAGGCAAGAGAGAGCTTGTGCAGGGGAACTCCCCTTTATGAAACTGTCAGACCTTGTGAGACTTATTCACTACCATGAGAACAGAATGGGGGAAACCACCACCATGATCCAATTATCTCCAGCTGGCCCTGCCCTTGCCACATGGGGATTATTACAACTGGAGGAGAGATTTGGGTGGGGACACAGCCAAACCCTATCACATTCTCATTCAACTATTATTCTGAGCACTGTCATGTGTATCATTTTGTTTCAGTCTTACAAGACTCCTGTGAAATAGTCATGTTTCCAGTGTAAAGTTGAGGAACTGAGTCACAGAACCAATGTGACTCACTTGGTGCCATGCTGCCCGTTGCTGGTGGAACAGACTTGAAGCCACCGACATGTGCGTCTGTTCCTGTGAGCATGACACAATCAGTGGCATGATCTTTGTGGGGAATGACCCACCAAGTGCGGGTTGTCTTCAAGGTTCTGGGTGAAGGCCTGGTGCGTGTGGACTTCAAGGTTCTGGGTGACTTGTCTATTTGCCTGCCACCTATAGCTACTTATCTGGTAGCTCATTTGTGGCTTCCCAAATCCCTTTTTTTAAATTTTGTCTCTACATTACTTGCTTGCTTTCACATACCTCTGTCCTCCTCCAACTCTGACTGTGATACCTGTTGGTATGACACCTGTTGGCCATGGTGGTGTGGGCTGGTTAGGGCATGTCTGGCTTTGATAATCAATCTCTCCTTGGCCCACATGGACAAATGCTCTAGCTCATCCCTGTGAGTTCCCAGAAACAAGATGCTAGGGTGGAAGGGAGGAGTGGCTCAGCAACCCTGGCTGCTGATAGACCTTACTTCCCCTTTGTCTTCTATGAAAATGGGAATAGGAACAGTTGACAGAACATTTGAAAAAGGGAAAGGATTCTCTATTTAATAAATGGTGTTGGGAAAACTGGCTAGCCATATGCAGAAAGCTGAAACTGGATCCCTTCCTTACACCTTATACAAAAACTAACTCCAGATGGATTAAAGCTTTAAACATAAGACCTAACACTATAAAAACCCTACAAGAAAACCTAGGCAATACCATTCAGGACACAGGCATGGGCAAGGACTTCATCTACCATTTTAAATAGTTTTGTTCTACCAAGGGTTCTCAAACTTCAGCACCTATTAGAATCATCTGGAAACTTCATGCCAGAGGTTCTGATTCCTTAGGTATGAGATAGGAGTTAGAATCTGTATTTTAAACAGACATGCTAGTGCTGCTCTTCTGGTGACTACACTTTGAATAAAACCACTGATCTATACAATTTGGTATACTGTCTTTCAAATCTCTTCAAAGTGCAATCTTTTCAGTAAGTACAGGGCTTTTAGAGACTGAATTTATTATAATGTTCCCTCAGAAAAGAGTAGGAATGTCTTTGTTATCTTTCCAAAGCTAGGTTGATATCAATAAATTTTAATATTATTCCTAGCTAAAAAAAAAAAAAGAAAACAAAGTGCAATTGACATCAGTTCAGTATACGCTCATGTTCCATATGAACGCAGGTGACTTCAGTTCATCACCCAAGCCAGGGGTGAGTCCTTTCCCTAAGTAAACTTTTCTTTTCCTAAGGATGGCCGCTGGTAGCCTGTAGAAACGTTATTTGTGAAATTTAAGTGAACTCAGATGAATTTTATTTTCACTTCAACAAGCATTTATTACAGTCCTATGATGTGTTTATCAACAGGACACATATTTGGGGGATTAAGGACACCAGGACACACACACTTCCACACATATGTGTGCACACACATACACATGCAATCTTTTATACTGTAGTCTCTGAACTCAGGAAGATTTGCTGCTAGCTTGGAGACCTTACAAAGGAAATAATTGGGGAATCATCTGTGACATTTTCCATTTAAAGACCTAATGGAACATATGGCCAAATGCTAGATGATTTGTTAACGGCTGGAAGGACTGCTTTTCATGAATACATTTTGGAGCACTTTGTCATTCTGACTGAAGATAGACAACATTGGGAAGAGGATGAGGGCAGAGATGTGGAGAACTATTTTTCTAGAATGGAAGTGGTGGTATTAGGGAAACAATATTGGACTTTCAGACCAGGGACTTGCATTTCAAATTTTGGTCTGATATTTGTTCACAGTTGGATCTTAAGCAAGTTAATTAACCTCTCTGAACCCGATTTTCTCATCTGTGAGATGGAGTTTATGATATCTACTTTAGGGATTGCTGAGTAGAAGAAATGCAGTAATGCATGTGAGCAGATTCTGTAAACACTGAAGTGCGGTATTCACGGAGGGGCAACTCTTACAGCAATGCCACCAGCAGGGCTTACCGGGATGTCCAGACGGGGGGTGGTAGGGAGCAATGGAGGCGAGCGAATAGGTGTCCCTGGCTTTCTCACTGCTGTGCTTCTCAGATGCACCAGGCCCGACCTGGACCAGGGACAGTTGGAGAGGCTGTAGTGCGGAGGCAGAGCCTCCATGCTGGAGCAGGAGCGGACAAGCAGCAGATCTGCATGGTGATTTTCTAAGGAGCTTGCCTTCCACCTGCGTGGAGAGTGGGCAAGTCTTAGGCAGGGAGTGACATTGTCCCACTGTGCTTGATCAGATGGTTCTGAGCGAGTGTCCTATAAGGACTAAATGTCTGGTGCTGCCCTGACATATCTGAGCCTCAGAGGACCCCACAGTCCTAGCTCTGACTTCCCCTGCTTTTGTCCGATACACCCCCACTGGGTGGGAAGCCCTCCCAACTCAGCTAGAGCCAGTTGGCCGGACTGGCTGCACTCACCCCATCCTTAGCCTAACAGGTTTTGCTTTCTGCTAGCTCGCCACATCATTCAAACAAGCCAACCACACCCTCCCCTGAGGACCAGGGGCACCCCACCCTGTTGGTACTACAAAGCCTGCCTCCCGCAGCCTCTGGTTGCTCACTGGGCTCCACTCCCAAATGCTGACCCTGTATGGCCTGCAGTGTCCTCCTCCCCCAGGCAGTGAGGAAATGTGGCCGATAAACAGCAGCACCTCTCATCTTTCCAGGGCTGTGTGACCTGTGTTTGATCATTCCCGGAACCCTGGGACAGGAATCCCTCCCTCACCCATGGGGTGAAGGTGGGGCAAGAAGAACAGAGGGGTTTATCCCTGGGCTGCCCTGGCTACTCTGACCTGGTTTCAGTCACTCACTTCTCGCATTGTTCCTTGGGGTTAATCCTTGCGTGCCCATTCCAGACACTGGGTCTCTGTCTCATACCTTGCATGAGAGGTGCTGCCTTGGTTCTCTCCTTGTATGTACCCCAGGCTTCTGTGTGTGTGTGTGCATGCATGTGCACGCATGTATGTGTGTGCACGTGCATGTGTGTGCACACATGTATGTGTGTGCATGTGCACGCATGTGCACATGTGTACATGTGTACACATGTATGTGTGCATGTGTGCGTGTGTGTGCATGTGCGTGCGTGTGTGCATGCGTGCACATGTATGTGTGTGCATGCATGCGTGTGCATGTGTGCATGTGTGTGCTTACTCTCTGGTCTTACACCATCTCTCCCTCTCTCTGGGAAGCTTCTGCTGTTCTTGATCCTTGTGTCAACTCTCCAGTTTCCTCTTCCCTTGGCATGTATAACCCAAAGCACAAACTCTACTCACTCATCTGACACTGACTCCTGTGGCATTGTTTGCCATATCTCTTTTTACTTTAGATAAATTGCTCATCTGCCAAATTAAATTGTAACCTTCTCGGAGGTCGGGGTCCTGGTTTGATGCCATGTTTAGCTTAAGAGCGTGTTAAGTTAGAGGTTGCAAAGTGACCGCCCCAGTGAGATATGTTTTATACGGCCCACACATTTCAAAGTTTTTGAATGAGCTGCTACCTTTAATGGTTGGGAAACGTAACATACAAATCTTTATTTTGGGCTTCTCGGGAGATCTGGTGGTACGAGGATGCATTCTGATGTAGCAGCATCATCTGGCGCTGCACTGTGGGGCCCCTTTCCCTTGGCTGGGTTTCCACTCAGCCGCTCTGCCTTCTGCCCTGGCCTGAGTTTGCTGGCCTGACAGGAAACCCGCCTCCTCCTGTTGCTGACCTTCTGAGGCTGGCTGTCCAGCTTCCTGGGCTTCCTGCTATTGTATGTTGTAGCCCCAACTTGACAAAAACCCAGCCTGCCAAGTTGACACCTGGTGCTTCTACCCAATGGTTAAGACCACCCCTGCTACCATCCTCAGCTGAGCTGCATTCAAGTCTTGCCTATATAACCACAGTACTCGCTCTTTTTTTCTTACTGCAGTAAAAATATACATAATATAAAAGTTACCGTTTTAACCGTGTTGAAGTGTAGAGTTCAGGGATGCCTTAGGTGCGCTCACAGTGTAGTATAACCATCACCATCCTCCAGTTTCAGAATTTTTGTAATCCTACATTTAAAGCCCATTGTCATTAAGTCATCACTCACCGTTCCTCTGTCTCCTCAGCCTCTGGCAGTCACAAATTGGCTTTCCGTCTCTATGGATTTGCCTATTCTATGTGTGGCATATGAATGAAGTCATATAATATGTGGGTTTTCATGTTTGGCTTCTTTCATTGAGCATAATAGTCTCCAGGTTCCCAGACCTTGCAGCACGTATTAATGCTGTGTTTCTTTTTGTGTCTGAGTAATATTCCATTGCATGGATGTGCCACATTTTGTTTGTCCATTTGTGGATCAATGAACATTCACGTTCTTCCCACCTTCTGGCTGTTGTGAGTAGTACTGCTATGAATGTGGGTGGACAAGGTTTTGGTAGAATCTCATCTGCTTCTGCCTCCTACAACTCCATTATCCATAGGGCAAAATAGTGTTTTAGGAGAGATACCTGCTCTTTTCATGCCTTTGCCTAAACTTCAGTGGCTTTCCTTGTCTTACAGGATAAAATTGAAACTCACTGACCAGGTGTGGTGGCTCATGCCTGTAATCCCAACACTTTGGGAGGTCAAGGTAAGCAGATCACAAGGTCAGGAGTTTGAGACCAGCCTGGCCAACATGCTAAAACCCCATTTGTATGAAAAATAAAAAATTAGCCAGATGTGGTGGCACATGGCTGTAATCCCAGCTACTCAGGTGGCTGAGACAGGAGAATTGCTTGAGCCCAGGAGGTGGAAGTTGCAGTGAGCTGAGATGCACCATTGCACTCCAGCCTGGGAAACAAGAGCAAGACTCCATCTCAAAAAAAAAAAAATTGAAACTCAGTGTATTCTACAGGGCCTTGCCAGTGCTGGCTTTTGCCTGGTGCACCAGCCTGAACCTCTCTCCTCCCTGCTTTGTGTATCTCAGCTGCTGGGGACTTCTTTTAGTTTCTGGAATACAGTGGGCTTCCACTGCCTCTGGCCAGTCCCACATCTTTTTCAACTCAGCCTGTAAAGTTCTCTGGATTCTTTTTCACCAAGCTCACTCTTAATCACACTTTAGATTTCAACTAAAATCTTACTTTCTAGGGCAGGGTTTAACAACCTCCTGACCACATCCAGTCCCCCTGTTTTGCATTTGCTCATGGCCCACCCTTCTCCTTTGTAGCAAGTATAACAATGGCAATGTAAGTGATTAATTGTGCATTCCCCAAAAAGTAAGACCAAGAGGGCTGATACTTGTCTTGTACACAGCTGTAAATCCAGCATGCAGCTGGATTTCCTTAGACTTAGTACGTGCTCAATGTCAATTCATCCAGTGTTGAGGGAGGCCAACCCCTAGCCACACAGCCACCTTTGCTGGTCTCTACTCTTGCTGCTCCTCCACACCTCTGTGCTGATGCACACTGCACGGTGTGGGGCAGGAGCAGGGAGGCCCCTGGGCCCTGTGGGGAATTTGCGGAATGTGCATCATTTCCTGTGAGAGCCATGCAGACTTTCCCGTGTTCTGTGATAGCTGCAAGGTGAGAGGTGTGGTCTTTTACTCAGAGACTGGAAAATAAGATGAAGGTGCCATGTGGGAAAATTGCTTTCATCTGGTTCATGACTGTTTTTTGTTAAGCAGAGGAACTCCAGCCTGAGCAAAAGTTGAGAATATACGATGGCTGAAATTTATTAAGCTTCAGGCCAATGTTCATGCATTTGAAATGATGTCAGAGCTTAGAAGACAGAATCACTTAATCTCCTACAGAAAACTGAGAAAAGTTAGTGCCCCACACAAGATCACTTCCAGGATTTTCCTCCTGGAACAAACATGGGGTGATTAAGGTATGGTTGTCTCTAGCAGAACCAGGGCAGTGGTACCAGATTTGACACAGTCCCACAGACACCACGGTGGAGAAGCTGGGCCACACTTTCCTATGGAAAGAATGGACCTCCACAGGTGGCTGATCCCTGTATGGAGACAGCATGTGGAGGGCTTCACCTGGGGGTGGTGGCCTGGGGCAAAGTGGGCTGCTAAACGCCAGCATGGGGTGAGCAAGAAGGTCCTGCTAGACAGGTTCCCGCTAGAGCCAGCCTTTGGGAGTCCTGACTCTTCTGCAGCCTACAGGTATATACAGACTTTTTTGTTTTCCTTTTTGGCAAAGTCTCTCTCTGTCACCCAGGCTGAAGTGCAGAGGCACAATCTCAGCTCACTGCAACCTCCATCTCCCAGGTTCAAATGTTTCTTTGCCTCAGCCACCCAAGTAGCTGGTATTACAGGCATGTGCCACCATACCTGCTTAATTTTTGTCTTTTTAGTAGAGACGGGGTTTTGCCATGTTGGCCAGGCTGGTCTCAAACTCCTGACCTCAAGTGATCCGCCCGACTCTGCCTATCAAAGTTCTGAGATTACATGCATGAGTCACCATGCCCAGCCAAGCATATACAGACTCTGAAGGAGGCGCTTGCCTTGGTTAGGCATATTTCCTGTGAAAAGTTTTCAGTGAGGAAACATTGATATGAGGCAGTAATCGCCCTTCAGAAGGGTGTTTGTCATCTGCTGTGTCTGCCCCTTGCCAGGCGCCGGGCTGCTTCTACATGCGCATCATTCCTGCATCCCCACGGTAACCATCCCAGGTGGGTGCTCTTATCAGCCCCATTGCAGGGATTCAACCAAACTTGGAGAGATTAAAGAACTTGTCTATACGAATATTTACTTATAAAGTGACAGAGGTAAGATTCAAACCCAGATTTGTTAACCATACAGTGAGCTGGCGCTCTATTGGAGGCTTCAAACAGGTTTAGGGGCCCTTAGGATTCTGTTCTGTGTGGCAGGAAGTAGTTATAGATGATGAAATAGAGAACTCCGTCATCATCAGTGTCCCCAAAGAACCAGAAGCAGATTCCTTAAGATGCATGTACATATGCACACACACAGACATACACATGTCTACATGCACACACGTGCCAAAAACCAAAGCAGATGAGCCAGAAACTCCTGACAGAAGTGCCTTCCTCTCAGCCATAAAGGGCTTGGTGAATTGGTTTGGGTTGATGTTTAGGCTGATATCATGCAACCAAGCTAAGTATACAGTCAACCTCTTGGGTTCTGTGACTTGGAATTACATTTCTGGTTCAGTGTTATAACATTACCCACTTGACAATATCAGAAAGAGATGGTGCATTTTCAGCAGTTGCCCTTTATACAGCCTCATACCAAAATAAGGAATACCATGCTGAAACTCACAGGAGGGTGGCACTGCTCAGGGTTTAAGAACATAAGTTCCTGGGACGACTGCCCAGGCCAAATTCAATGGCACTACATACTGCTGTGTGAGTTGGGGCTAGTCATTGAAACTATCTGTGTCTTTCTTTCTGCTTCTGTAACAGTCAGAGTAAAGATGATACCCTCCTGTGATAATCAATGTTACGTGTCCACTTGGCTAGACTATGCTACCCAGATATTTGGTTAAATACAAGTCTGGATGTTTCTGTGAAGGTAGTTTACGATGAGATTAACCTTTAAATGAGTAGACTTTGGGTAAAGCAGATGACCCTCCATAGTGTGGGTAAGACTCATCCAGTCAGCTGAAAACCTTCAGAGAAGAAGATTGACATGCCCCGAGGACGAGGGGATTCTGTCTCCAGACTCTGCTTTCAGACTCATGCTGCAGCATTGACTTTTCCCTGAGTCTGCAGCCTGCAGGCCTACCATGCAGCTTGTGCATTTGTAGCCCCTAAAATCACATAAGTCAATTTTTTAAGACCAATCTCTGTCTCTATCTCATATTATACATATATATGTGTATGTACACAGACTGCAAGTACTGAATTTAATATACTTACTAACGTGATGAACACTGCTCTACAGCCTTCACATGTAGCAACTCATTTAATCCTCAAAATGACCCAGTAAGGGGGTATAGTGGTCAGGCTTCCCCAGAAACAGAACCAATAGGATACACACACACACACACACACACACACACACACACACACACACACATACACACACACACGTGTGTATATATATATATGATATCTATGTACTTGCATACACATACATATATATGTGTGTAGGTATATATGTATATGTGTGTGTATATATCTATACACACACGTTAGAAAGATTAGCTAAAAGCAGGAACCTTGAGCAGCATGTCAGGAATTTGACAAAAACGTGCAGAAAGCCAGGGCAATCTCAGCTTCTTCTCTATAACTCCACCTTTTCTCCATCTCTTTCTCCTCAGCATATTACAATGGCTGTGTAATATAATACTCAATAGAAAAACATTGTCTTCAGATCTCCCCAGAAATAGGAACAATAGGATATACATATATTATATATACATATATATATATATATATATATGTTATGTATATGTGTATATGTGTGTATATATCCACACATATATACACATATACACATGCATATACATGTATATCTGTCTGTCTGTCTGTCTATCTATCTGTCTTCTCCATCTATCTCTCCTATTGTTTCTGTTTCTGAAGCCTGACCACTACACTTCCTTATTGGGTCATTCTGAGGACTAAATGAGTTGGTACCTGTGAGGTCCATAGAGCAGTGTTCATTGTGTTATTAATTATATTAAATTCAGTACTTGCCATCTGTGTACATTCTCTGCATGATCTAAGGCATTGGGTGGGGTGCCGTTCTTGTCCTCAGGAAGAGGACAGTCCCATGGGAGGGCACATGGCCATTGTAATATGCTGAGGAGAAAGAGATAGAGAAAAAGGCAGAGTCCTACATAGAGAAGAGACTGAGATTGCCTTGGCTGTCTGCACATTTCTGTCAGATTCCTGACATGCTGCCCAAGGTTCATGCCTTTAGCTATGTCTCTCTAGCATTGTTAAGAAGGGGTGAGTTTAAGGGGATTTGGCTTCTAGAATGTGAGACTGGCTTTTGTACAGGGAAATTGTTTCTTATTCAGTTTTGGGGTTACCAGAGGCAAAGAGTCTGATGGACCCATGCCACTTGGCCTTGATAAAGAACAGCTATTTTCCTGGCAAGTACACATGCCCATCGATGCTAAGGGTTGGTACGATGGCAGCTTAGTTAGAGAGAAGCTCTCATTCTGGGGAAACTTGGGCCTGGGGAGGAAAATCTCCACCTGGAAAACTGTGATCCTATGGTGTTGCTGAAAAGGGCCTCTGTGCCCAGGCAGTGGGAGCCCAGAGGATAGATCAGCCATTGATGGACATCAGGGAGGGCAGTGGAGAGTCTGTGGATGATAAGCTGGGGTCAAAGGGTAAATAGCAAGTCCCAGGAGAGACATGTCCTAGACAGAGGACACAACCTGAGTAAGGTCTGGCCTCACATGAAGGAAGCAGAGTGAAGTTTGGCACCAGGGAGAAGGCCTTTGTGTACTGGGGGTGTGGAGGGGAAGTGGCAGTAGGTGAGAGATGTGAGCCCTGTCTAGCCTCAACAAAGCACGTCCCTAACAAACCCATGACATGACTGTGCACAGTTCATTTTGATGATGCTATGGCAGTGGCATAATTGCTGAGAAACTGCTTTTTCTCTAGCCATCCTTTCCTGAATTATAATTTTATGACACCATCCAGAGAAGGACCCTCAGTGATGAAAGCATTGTTGTGCTCCTTCTTCAAGCTCCTCCATCACCCAGCATGGTACCTTGCTTAAAATAAATTTTTAATATTTCTTTCTAGAAATGAATTAAACTGTAAACTTTTGGTTTTCAGCTCATCCTATCTAACCAGTCAATGTTGAGTGATAACTGGGAGAAATACAATAAAAGAATTTCAGATCTCAAAGGATGCCAGGATATTGGCTATCCACCCATCTCAATGAAATGAAGATATCGAGTGATGCGGTTTTGCTCTGTGTCCCCACTCCACTCTCATGTCCTGTTGTAATTCCAGTGTTGAAGGAGGGGCCTGGTGGGAGGTAAGTGGATCACAGGGACAGATTTCCCCTTGCTGTTCTTGTGATAGTGAGTAAGTTCTCATGAGATCTGGTTGTTTGATAGTGTATAGCATTTCCCCTTTCTGTCCTACTCTGGCCTTGCAAAGACGGTGCTTGCTTCCTCCTTCACCTCTGCCATGACTGTAAGTTTCCTATGGCCTCCACATCCATATTTCCTGTACACCCTGCAGGACTATGAGTCAATTAAACCTCTTTTCTTCATGAATTACACAGTCTCAGGTAGTTCTTTATAGCAGTGTAAGAATGGACTGATTTACTGAGGCACTGAGATGTTAAGCAATTTGTCTAAAATTACCAAGTTGCATAGCTTACCAGATAGAGAGCACCCAAATCTTTACAGTCTGAGAAACAGAGTGAAAGCACAAGTCTTCTGGGATTGCATGTATCTTCAGATATCGTCTATTCATTTGTTTGTGGCTGGTTTCCTTTGTTTCTTGGAGAGTGGTGCTAGTAAGATCAAGTTTGTTGGTCTAGTTTTGCTATGGATGAATTGGTTTCTGTCTGTCCCTTCGTGATGGGCTGAATTGCTCATTCAGAGCCTGAGCTAAAATAATCAGTGGTTAGAGGGCAGCTGAATCAGTGCAAAATCACCTCTCAAGCATCTAGTGGACATTTTTCAGATCTATGCTAGCTGCTGGCTCTTAAAGGATGTTAGAAGATGAGTCAGTCATGGTTTGTGTCTTCATGATCTCAACACTGATTGGCAAAATAGTGTAAATACAAGAAAAGGGCTGAGTAAAAGAAAGAGTGAAACAACCATAGCAGGTGGTTTGGAAAATGACCCAGCCTCCAGCCTCTTCCCCTCATGATGATAGGTGAGTGTCTCCATCACCTCAGCTGGGGTGCAGTTTTGTTTCTTGTCCACTTAGATCTGAACCAATTGGTGCCTTCGCAATAATTTGTCACTTTGAGGAAATGTACTGAGGTTTCCACCCTGAAAATCAAGGATGAGAAAACAGCAAGAAAGAGGCAGGAAGCCCTATCTGCAAGCCAGCGAAACGGGAAATGAAGAAGAGAATGAATGTTTTTAGGGCATTACACGGAATTCTTCAGGGAAGACCATATTTTCCATAGCAAGATAAGACGAGCAAGGAACACTGGTTTCTAATAGTGTCTCTCTGGCCAAGAGAGTCTAATTGTGGGCTGTATGTGATTTATCGGGTGGAAAAGAAAAACATTGAGAAAAAACTGATTTTGGATGGGAAATCCCTTGCAAACTTGACAGGTGATTGTAGTGCCACCTTTCACTGAATCCCTTAGATTCAGAAAACACATAGCATTTTGGTACTCTGAACTGGATGCGTGTTGCCAAGGCCATCCCAAAAGAGCCCAGTCCACTCCTAGACACATGGAAGCAAATTTCCACACAGGTGCAAAGGGACGTTCATCCCCACGCCTGGCAAGGGTGAACCTTGCAGGACTACAAGGTTTGTTATGACTAGTTTTCCAGAAATCAACAGAATTAGACACAGAATTAACTCCAAAATATCAAAAAGGTAACTGTAAGTACCATCTCAAAAATTGAACGCTTTTAAAATAGCACTCAACCAAGGGACCCTTCGTAATCATTCATAATCCTTTGCCCAGGCTCTAGCATATAATAAACGCATACTAAATATCTGTGGAATGAATAAAAAATACAGAGCAGTATAAAAAAGAAATTTAGAAACACACCAACTTAATGTCTTTAACTATGTGTGAACATGCGCAGATAATTAAGAAACTGATTACATTTACAGATTTAGAAAATAATCACTCAGGATAATATTTCTTTGCAAATTCATGAGAATTAGACTTTTCAGGCTGGCTATATCATCTAACTGACCCTCAGAACAGAGTAGATACTGCTATGGACATAAAGTATGTTACATTTTATGTCATACTTAAAGTTTTACAGAAACTGGTGCTCAGAGACACTGAGTGACTGCCACGAATGAGCAGGTTGGGCAAATGAATGAGCAACCTGCCCGACATGACCCAGTCAGTGCAGGATCAGACAGACAAAGCTTGGTTTTTCTGGTTCCCACTTACCATCCTGATTTAAGAGAACCCCTGAGTTAAACCTAAAAAGGGATGTGTTGCTGATGACTCCATCATAACCCGTTTATCTGGGTTTTGGTTACAGAATCACTAATGGAAAGATATCAGAAAACTGGAACATATGTATCCCCATTCTATAGACTGTTCCTCCACAGGTGCA
Organism: Saimiri boliviensis; assembly: GCF_048565385.1. NCBI lineage: Eukaryota > Metazoa > Chordata > Mammalia > Primates > Cebidae > Saimiri > Saimiri boliviensis. The sequence continues at coordinate 7,867,945 of NC_133449.1, read as the reverse complement.
CATCACTACTCCCCATGCCAGTGTGGGGTTTCTGGAAGGTAAAGCAAAGTCATGCCTCCCATCTCTGCTTCCAACTCTCTTGTGCTTACCTCCTGTAGCCCCCTGGATTAAGAGCTGCCGTTTTTGTCTCCGTATCCTTCACCCTATTATAAGCTTCTCAGAGATGGAGTCTGGGCCACACTCAGCTTACCATGCCCTTTCCTGCGCTGTGCTTTGTGTATAATAGGCACTCAGAATGGCTTACTATAGAATCAGCGTGACCACTTCACTGGTTTTATCATTCACATATAAAAGAGAGTCTAATTAAATATCTTTTGATGATAATAATAATAACAAATAATATTACCAGCAATTCTCAACTTAATGCCACTCTTTCACATGCGATTGTGTGACAGAAGCCTTTCCTTCGGAAATCGCAAAGACTTGCTTCGTCTGCATCCAAATATTTCAGACCTAAGTATGGCTCAGTCACTGGGTATAGGGTGATGACAATCTATGGATGGAAGAAGTGAGATTAATAGTTCACATTCCAGTTGGCTGGTGTTCCTAACTTGGTTCAGAGAGCCTTCTATACTCACTGTTTTGGACTATGTACCTCTAAAAACTCGAAAAGGCTAAATCCCACTTTCTGAGTCAGTGTTTATTGAGTTTTATGTTACGTGCAGAATATCACAAATGCATGTGAAGGTGGTAACATGAGTTATTGCCTAATAGAGTAGGAAAAAAACAAGGTGGAAAAAACAAAGTCTGGTGTCTATTGATTAGAAAGCATAGATAGGCCAAACTGTGGATATTTCTTAAATTGAAGATTCCATCAATGAAAACAGCATGAATCAGAACTAGAAACCAAGTCAATGCAAAGGGTAAACGCATTTCTAGGCTCTTGATAGACCACAGCAGATAAGGGGGATTATGTGAAGATGAGGCAAATGTTTGGGCTCTCTTTGTAAAGTTTCAGGGATCAAAGGCAGTATCAAATTTACGAGACAGCAATTTGTTTCAAAAATAGAAATGGATTTATTTATTAAGTCAAAAGTTGAGCTAGGTTGTCATTACACGGGAAAACTGAGTGATGGTAACACAAGAAAAGTGTGTTAAATCCCAGGGAGTTCAACTTTTGGAAACAATTTTAGGACTGGATTAAAAAACAACTTCAATAAATGCCTGGCTAGCTCCTTATTCCTCCTTTAAAAAAATCTGAATGTCCTCTGTATTGAGTTTGAACATTCCTAGTGGAATTTGTGCTAGGCTCTGTAAATTGCTAACATTCCATCTTGCCATGCCTTGTAAACATATAAAAGGCTATTGTTGTGCAGAGGTAGGATTGTAATTGTGCCTCAGCTCCCTTACCCCTGGAGGCCATTTAAAGCCATCCTCTGTTGGGAAGACACTCGTGAATATCGCAGCTTTGTAGAAGAACAAAGAGATCATCTTCCATGTAGAGAATCATCCTGCACTGGCAGAGAGCTGTGCTGGATGACCTAATGGGTCTTTTCCATCTCTAATTTCTATGATTCTATGAAAATCATCACCCACTATAAGAAACAGATGTGGGCCGGGTAGACAATGGCTGTGAGGATCCATCTTCCTCCATCAGCCCCTTTCAGAGGCGTAGGTTGCCACCTCTCCTCCCCCACAACTCTGTGGCAGCTGATGGGATATTTATAGTCCTCTTCCTCAGCCTTCCAATTATAATTATCAATATCTCCACTGATAAAAAAAAAAAAAAACCATCATCAGAGTTGTGCACAGTATGTGATAAGCCAAGTTTGAGTTGAACATGAAAATAGTTTCTTCCAATTATGGACAAAAGAGAGGTGCATTTGATGGTGAGGCTGCCATCTAAGCTGTGTTAATGTGGCCACGAGAGAGACTTTTGCCTCTCTGAAAGCACCTTCTTGGACAAATAGCGAGGTGGAGATGTTGTTATGAGCAGCTATCGCTCGAATAGACAATGCTGTCTGTACTGTACAGAGTTAGAGAGTTGCTTTAAATATAATAAATAAAAGTGAAATCTTACACAAGGCAGCACAGCTTAGTAATTGCTGTTTTGGAGCGCACGTCTCTGCAGTTATTTAGCTCAGCATTTCATCTCCAGCTGCAGCACAATTTTTGCCAAATATAGATAAATGAAGTTAAAGTTATTGGCAACCACTAGTTCTGTGTCCCTGTTTTGAGTTTATAGATTTCATAGGAATGGCATTACTTTATTTCTGCAGCAGACAATTGTTCTTCTGAAGTGAGAACTTTTTCCATGGTACAGTCTGCCTGGCGTTTTGACTGAAGTTGGAATTTTTATCAGAGAGCTATAGGAACAACAGGAGGGGGATTTTGGTTTGAGCTACAGATCAGTTTAAATATGGAAGTGTCAGGAAGAAAGACCCTCAACCCATCCAACATATTTTAAAGGTTTCCAAGCCTTAACCAGGTTTTAATAAAGTATCGGCAAGTGCTTCCTTTTATCCTAGACAGCCTCTTCCCAGCAAAGACTCCATGCCATTATCTGCGGCTGCCCTGACTCACCTATAGAAGCAAGTGGCCCTGTCATTTGAAAACAGGGTTTGGCTCAGGCTTTTATTTCTGGTGAACTTTGAGTCTATACAATTTCCTGTTACAATGACTATTATAGATTTATAGAGTTTGGAGCTAAAAATGATTGCAAGACATGGAGTACAACTTTTCACAGCCTACAACTCACTTCTAAGGTTGACGGGCTCCAAACCTCTTTTTGATCCTCCTTGGGTGAACATGAAGCTTAGCTTTTCCAGAGGCAGATGATGCCACTCTCTGTTCTCATTGTTGAAGAGAAGCATGGATCAGGTGTATTTCTGGTTGATGTTAGTTGACGGGCACCATGCCTCCTGTGGGGAATTCTCTTCTTCATCCTTAGGACACTGAGCCTCTAATTATCTTGTTGTGGTTTCATTTCTAGACTCTTTAGTACCCTGCTGGCTTTGTTGCTTTGGGAGAAATACTTTCTAGAACTTACGTAGTTGTAAAATGGGATGAGAAGAAGATATATTTTGGAGGGACATCATTATGTGAGTCAAAGTCAAATTCATTGACACATACATGAAATCTTAATGGCAACATGAAATCTTAATGTCTTTGCCATTAACTAACTTGAAACTACTATTTGGTTAGATTCTTAAAATTGATTTTTCTATCACTGTTTATCTCATTTGTACTTAGGGTCATTCCCACATTTCTTTGCTTGGTTAACTCCTCCACGTATGATATTAGAATAAAGTCATTAAATTATTCTCTTTTTCCTTCTCTTCATTCCCTTTCCTCCATCTTTTTGATCTTTTTCATGTTCTTATTTTATTTTTCCATGAATGATTTAAGCTCATTGAAAAGTTTAACACAATCCAGCAGTGATAAAATAATTTATTATAAAAGGCATCTTTTTAAATTCGTATAATTTTGGTGATTGCCTGGAAATTCCTTTAGGAAATGCCTTTTCTGTCTCTTGTCTTTCTATCAAATCTCAAGACTTAGTAGGACTTGTCTTTCCTGATCCCTTGTCTTAGAGTTGGGTGTAACCTCCACTGTAGCCTGTGGCAGCTCAATCATGACGTTCCTTATACTACATGATAGATATCTTTTGATAGATATGATAGATACTTTTCTACATAGCTCCTCCTCACTCTCAAACTGGATGATAATCACCTTAATTTATTTTCACATTCTAAGTCCTGGTAGATTAGGGATGGGTGTGTAGAAAGTCCTCAGTATACATTTATAGAATCAATTAAAAACAATGAATATGATAACAACAAAAAAGATGGCCATGGCCTTGACCTGAGAGCCAGTTTAGGCCAGCCTGGAAGGTTGGGATTCCTCTCAAAAGCCGTGCTTCCCTAGGGCCATTTAAGCCCACTGCTACTGATAGCTTTCTTCCTGCTCTCTTTCCCTCTCTCTTTCTTCTTTCTCTCTCTCTTTCAGAAAATTGAGGCAAAATTCACATAACTTAAAATCAGCCATTATCCATTTTAAAGTGTATAAGTCAGTGGCATCTAATGCATTCACATTGTGCAACCACCACCTCTCTCTTGTTTCAAGAGATTTTCATCATCCCAAAAGGAAACCCCGTACCCACTAAGTATCCACTCTCCATTTCCTCCTGTCTCCAGATCCTAGCAACCACTATTATACCATATTAGCTTTTGCATCTTAACATGGTAAATGTTGGAAACAATTCCTTTGAGCCCTTTCATTTTATATTATTTGCAAAATGTATGAAACACATTTTGTGCCAGGCACTGTTCTAAGCTCTTGATATAGATGAAGTATTTAACATCAACATTATTCGAGTGTTACTATTTTTACTCCTACTTTACAGATGAAGGGACTGAGGAGAAAGGAGTGAAGTAATTTTCTCCCAGCCCACAGCTAGTGAATGGCCAAGCCAGTTCTCAGGCTTACCGCAGCCCGGCCGGAATCCGTTAGTACACACTTGGCCACATTCTCCTCCACTGTGTTCTGGCCAGACCTGTGGGCTTCAGCCCCTGCTCGCTGCTCTCCTCCCTCTCTTCCCTCAGCCTAGAGACACTACCACAAAATTATCTTATTTTTTTGTTTACCATGCGAGACTTTATTTTTCACCTTCTAGTTTTGTTCAAGAGCTTCATGGGGCGCTGGGCAACAGAAAGAAGATCCCATGTGAACATCTGGGTTGTAATTTTCCATGACTATCTCAGAATGACTGAAACATGACTACTATTTTCTGGATCAAAAAGTCATGTAGGCTTGATACTGACCTCTTTGGACAAACAAGGCTTAGGTAAGAGTCCAAAGTCTTTTTTGGAAATTGAGCAAGACTGGAAATTTTTTCAGGGAGAAACAACCGAAGTTCATAACCAACTAGCAACATGTTTGCTTAACCTTGGAGAAACACTTTTTTTTTTTTATAAGTTATAAAATTTGATGTAATTGAAACTCTTCCCCCAATGAAAAAGGCAACAGAAAACATGACAGGAACCAGGACTGAAAGTGTGAAAACATTGTATGTGTGAGTGTATGTGTGTATGTTGCTGTCAAAAGACAAAATCGTGACCAATTTAGTTTAAAGATCTGAATTGGCTTTTGTGATTCTAGAATTGGGCACCATCTCATTCTATAAAATAGAATGAGTATTATGATGAGCTGAGCTGGGGAGTTTGGCTTTCTAGACTGGAAAGGGCTGAAGAAGGCAGACACGGGGAACAAAGAGCAGTGACGTTTCTTGCAGGGTTGAAACAGGGGACTTCCTTATCCCGTCAGCTGAAACTGGCCTGCTATGTGGCTGTTATCTTTCTCTCTCTCCTGATTTCTCAGGATCTCAGATCAGCTGCCTGATTTCACTTTGGTGGCATGGAACTTGAGTACCACTATTTCTATTTTGGTTTAATCTGTTGGGCCTAGTGCAGGAGCTTAGTCCAAACCAATGGTTTCTTATAAATTCTATTTATCCATGCATATAAATACATATATTTAATATATTTTAATTGTTCTACAAATACATATATATACTTTTTAAAAGTACATTGACAGAGTTGTTTTTGAATTTCACCATCATAGGAGTTATTATTTTTATCCATCTTTCCAACATGAACCATTTTTATTCTCATAAAACAATGTTAGCTTTTTAAAACAAGGTGTGGAGCCATTAAAAAATTGCCACGGTTGTGGGTAGGGTTTGGATTTCCTCCTGTGTTTGCTTCTGAAGTGAGTGGTGAGCATTTGGGCAAAGTCCCCTCGCCTGTGGGGGTGGGTCCTGAGATGTCACTCCTACCGCAGGCCCCCTGGAATGGCAAAGGCACTCGCATTATTGGAGTAATCTCTTAAGTGTCAAGTGCAGTCCTAGGTGCCTCACAGGTTTTTTTTTTTTTTTTTTTTTTTTTTTTTTTTTTTCCTTAAATTCTCCCAGCAAATCCATGAAGTCGGTGCTGTCATCATCCCTTCTTATGGAGGGGGAAACAGAGGCACGTTGCACAGTCAGTGCTTTGCATAGTCGGGGTCTGGATTCGTCACCTGCACTGGGAGCTTTGGTGTCTTCTCTTCCTCTTTACCACTCAGCTTCCTTCTCTTTAGATAAGCAAAGCCCAAGGAGCTAACAGCGCAGCGTGGCCAGTCTCCTGCTGGCTTCTCTGTTTAGTTTCCTTAGAGAGACAGAGAGGGGTCTCGTGGAGGCTCGTCTACCAGGAGTCCGCCAACCTGCGTGGCTTCTGTGCCTGCGGAAGGCAGATGTCAGGGGCCTGTGCCGCAGAGTGACAAGAGGCTTCCATTCACCCTGTCAAGCGACAGACTTCTGAATGCTCTCTGCTTTCACCTGACAGAGAAAAGGGAAGGTGAAGTCATACTTTATGATTGTGGGTTTTTCTTTTTCTATGTGGAAGTAGAGTTCTACACTGTATCTCAAAGAAATGTAGCCATATATTTTTAGCTAAAGCATGCATTATTTTAGAAAATAATTACTTGTGATCTGACAATAACGGTACCCAAATTTAAATAGTTTTTGCGTGGAAGTATATGGCTTGGTCCCTTTAGCTGTGAGGACTCCCATTGATCGTGCAGACTCTTAGCACATCTGTGTGCCCTCTTTAGACCTGCTAGCAGGTTTCATGCCCAAGTCGAGTCCCTTTCATAAGGAAGTAAACTTGAAGACATGCCAAGGAGAAAAAACATTCAGTTAAAGAGCTCAGGAATTCAGGCACTTTTCAGCTCTTCCCAACAGAAGAGAGAAGTAGCCGAGTCAAATGAAAAGTGCTTGTCATGGGCATGAGATACATAGGAGGCATCCAGCAGTTGCCACTAACTCTCTTCTATCTGCTAACAGGAGGGTCTGAATCAGGTAGGGTCAAGACAATAAACAGATTTAGCTTGGTGTGATGAGCCCAGTCACTTGGTAGTGGGTGTATGGAAAGCTTCGATGAAAAGCGTCCTTAGGCTGAGACTTCACTCAGTGGGAAAGCATGCAGAGATGGATTCTGTACTAACTCCTACCAAAAGTACACTTTCAACATTTTACAAACGTTAACCTGTGAATTCAGCCTACCCTAGAAGACACTTCTTATTAGGTTCATTTGCCAGATGAGGTCATTGCGAATTAAATAGACTAAGTAATTGGTCCAAGGTTACATGGCAGTAACCAGGGGAGCCCAGATTTGACCTCATGTCTGTCTCATTTCAAAGTCTTGTTCTTTCCATCACTTTCTGCTGGCTGAAATCAGGAGGCAGCCCTCATGTCTTCTGAGAAGTCAAGTGCATATGACTGATGGTCTTCTTGTCCAGTGTGCCAATGAAGGATATACATTTCCAGATCTGTAGAAGCTCGTCTGCATATGGACAGAGGGAAAACCACCAGTAGAAATATGGGTTCGGGAGCAATCAATAGATAAACTGGGCATCCAGCCTTTCCTCTAAAATATTCCAGATAGACTGTCACCTTCAAAGTGACAAACTGGAAGAATATTCAGCTAATTGAAGCATGGAGAACACCTTACTTTTACCCATCCACATCCCGATGTTTAGACTGATTTTTTCATTTCTTTTGGAGACAGGATCTCACTCCGTTGCCCAGACTGGAGTGCAGTAGCACAATCATAGCTCACGACAGCCTTGAACTCCTGGCTCAAGTAATCCTCCTGCCTCAGTCTCCCAAGTAGCTGGGACTATGTGCATGTATCAGCATGCTTTGCTAATTAAAAAAAAAAATTGTAGAGACAGGGTCTTGCAATTTTGCCCAGGCTGGTCTTGGACTCCTGGCCTTAAGTGATCCTCCTGTCGCAGCCTTACAAGGTTATAGGCCAAAACCACCGTGCCTGGCTTCACTTGTTTTAATACATCCTGAATTATCTGGGTTGTTGGCTCAGGATTTATTACTTTGCTTTTCATGTTTTAGCATGGCCTAGTGGTAAAAGAAAAATTGTAGAATTGCTCTCTCCTAGTTCTTTACTCCCATTTCCTATTAACTGAAAAGTAAAGGTCTAGTTTTGGCTGTGACTGGTCTCCGAACTGCCCAACTCTGCACCAAATATGGTTGATGGTGGGTCCAGCTTTGTTCATGAAAATCAGCAAGTCACATCTGGATTCACATCCTTACCTAAATGTAGAAAACCTCAATTATCTTGGATATGCCTGTTATACCTCTATCTTTTGCTATATTATTCCCTAAATATCTCACTCCACCATCTCACACCTCCACATTTCTCTTTTCTCCAAAAACTTAACAACAAAAAGATAAGCTTCTTTCCCCATTAACCTTCTCCCCTAAAGCAAGGAGTATAAGAATTTCAGAAATATATCCTCCTTCTCTTTAATGTGATCCAATGCAAATTTTTTGAATAAGCGCGACATGCAAATGATCAGAACATTTTAAAACAGTAATGCCTTCAGAGACTGCATGTTTTAACTTCTCCTTTTCAACAAAGCCCAAGAAATCTCAGTCTCCACACCAAATAAGGAGCATACGTTCAGGCGCACACACGCACACCCAGGCTTCCTTCCACCCCACCACACCCTCCTTTTTTTTTTTTTTTTATTAGAAAACACTTGAAACTTATCATGTGCAGCAGATGGGAGTAGAAAATGCAACTTGAAGACAGTTATATAAATATATCCTTGATGTCTGTTTTGCTTTTCAATTTGCAACGAAAAGTACAAAGGTAGACCGGCGCGCCAGTGAGGGCCGCCTGTGTCTCTTGATATCCATTCCAGATGTTGGCTAGACTTTGTGGAGCCGGGCTTATGGAACAGAGGCGCAGCCTAGCCTCCTCCTCCAGGTGGGATGCCTCACGCTGATTCCCCACATGCTCCCAGCCTTGTCCAAACATACTAAACACCACCTTTCCTGACCCTAATTTACCTTCCCTAATTCCTGGCTCTCTGGGAGGGGAGTGTCTAGAGACAGGGCCCCATCATATGTTCCTGTTCATCACCTTGCCTCTTCAAAATGAGAACCTTAAAAAGGAAAAAAAGTAAATACAAAGGAAAAAGAAAAGAACCCTGGTGCTGTTTGCCAGCCAGCAAGTGTCACCGGCTGCATATTCCTTTCTGAGATGGTGAGAGGCTGGAGGTCCGTCTGACCCCTGGGACTGCCTTAGTGCTAATGGTGGCTCTGTGTTTGCACACGCTTGTAAAGGATTTCGCTCTGTAATATGTTAACTTCCTGAAGAAACAATGCAAAGCACGGGAGGAGATCATAAATCCTGCAGGCGCCAGCTTCATTTATCTGAATGTTGGTTACTGTCTAGTGTGGGTAAACAAATGCCAGGGACATTTATAACCATCTGGGGGGCACCGAGGAGGGGCCCTGTCCCCTCCACAGAGAGAGAGCCTTGTCTGAGAGGGAGCCCGAGGCTCAGTCCCTCAGTTCATGCACAGTCCCTCGGGTGGGTACTGCAAAGTGCCCCCAGGAAGCTGGGGGAAGTTTGTTGGTAAAACCAAGAGCTGCCGCTGACGGCACCGCCAGGGCAATTCGGGGCACCAGTGGGTGGGGTGGTGGGGACCCATCCACTCTCAGGATGGCACAGTTCTGTGCAAGATTTTGTCATAGGAAAAATTTTTAAGGACACAAAAATTCCAGGGAAATGACCAGGAATGACACTCGTTGAAGGTCATGAACGCCGTTTTCTCCCTGGTTGGTTTCAAGGCAGGAAGCAAACTGCCCTTGGCATCGTAGCACAAATGGGCATATTCCTCCGTCTGAAGGCGGAAACCAGACGGTGGGGACTTGGTGCTTTTCCTTCTGCTTCCTCGTATCAACAGGACACATCTTAATTGGATGCGTCTTTAATATTTTGAATCCTGTGTGTGTGTGTGTCTGCGTGTGTGCAGGAGTGTGTGTGTCTCAAGCTGGCAGGGGGGCGGAAGGGGGGCAGCAGAGAAAAACCATGAAGGAGATCGCAGGGAACAGAAAAACAAAAATATGAATTTGGGTTTGCCTTGCGGCTTTGGGATTCAAATTCTCAACCATGTGTGTTCAGTAGAGTAAAGTGAGTGAAGCTTCACTGCCATGTTGCTAGGGTATCATTCATGCTTCCTCCAACTAGCAGCATGTCCTTGGACATGCCACTTAATTAACTGAAACTTGATTTTTTTTTCACCAGTAAATCAGGAAAACAGGGTGCCTTGAGGTTTAAATAAATTTGTTTTTAGTAAGTCTAGCAGCGTGCTAGAAAAGAAAGTGTTTTTATTGCATTTCAGAAATCCAAAATTCAGCAGAAGGGTCATCTAAGATGTGGAAATCCAGAGTTTTCTGTGATAAACCCGTTTTGCCTGTCATTAGATTTATTTTCACAGCCCTGTCTGAAGCCCGAGCACGCAGGCAAGTGCAGAGGCAGCGTTCTGCGCGCTGTGGGGGAAGAGTGCCCTTGGCGGTTAGGTTCTAAAAGGGGAGACAAGCTGTGGACACATTAGCGGTCCATTTGGCAAAATGAGCTTTATTCTGTGGCTTCACTGTCTGGCTGAGGAAAAGGCTCCTGGGTATGAGAGAGGCTGGGCTTCGGTGTCAGGGTGGCATCAGTCTGTGTCCACGGGGAGAAACCTGGAGGGCGGGGGCTATGTCTTTCTCCCATTGCTCTGTCTGCCCTGAATCTCCCTCCTCCCTTCCCCACTGCTCAAATCTGAGTCCCCACATGATTCTAGCTCAGATGTCTCCCGTGAAGTCTTCCCCAACTCCTGGGCTAAAATCAATCACTCTTTGTACCTCCCCAGCCCCACACACACCTTGTTGTTTTATTTTTTGTTGCACTCTTTCAACGTGGCTGTCTCAGAAGACCAGGCAGGCTGGTTGTGTCCCACTCTGCGCCACATCCAGGGTGACGGGGAGCTGTTCCCAAGAAGGCTGGGCTGTCCTTGGAAATGGGAGAGGTGAGAGGTGCTTCCTAAGCTTCCTGGGTGCTTTCCCACCTTGCCTTGGGACCCATCCAGCAACACAGCAAGGGAGGTGGTGGTACCACACTTGGGGTCAAGGAACTAAGATATAAAGAGATTTATTAAAATGTTCAAGATCACACAAATAGTATTATGATTAAAAAAAAAAAAGATTTGAATACAGGTGTTTTTGAGGGTATATCCCTTAACTGGACAGGACTCTGTTGGAAAATTTAAAACAAAACAAAACAAAACAAAACAAAACAAAAAAAACAAACAAACAAACAAAAAAAACAAACCAGAGCAAGGACTTGGAGGAGCAGCTGGTCACAGCCAAGGATATTGCTTAGAGCAGGTGGCCCTGGCGTGTGGCTCCCTGCCCTGTATGCAAGGGTTGTTGCAAAATCAGTTTGACGCAGCCACGGGTCAGCCCGGCCAACCTGCTAGCCAGCCATCCGACCAGAGACGGGAGCGTACAGGTGCCTGCAGCTGCATGGCTGGGTTTGAGGACGGCCTTCCCCAGTGGCTCTCATAGAGAGCGGGCATGACAGCACATGCACAGCAGTGCTGAGGATGCACAGAAAGTGACCAAAACCAGGTGTGGTTTGGCATCCGTAATGACTCTTATTATTATTTAGCATTTGCCTGGGATTGCTGAGGAAGTGCTCTATGAGAACAAACAATTTCCATAGACTTCCAAAAGGGAAGGAGTGAGTGACTGTCAAGAGCAGCTCTGCTGTGATGTGAGAATATGCCATGACTCAAGTGCAGCCTGGCAACTGGTTGTCAAGGGGAAAATATTCTGGACTGGATCGACAAATGACTGCAGCCTGTAGCCAAATCTAGTCCTCAGTCTGTTTTTGTGCAAACGAATGCAGACCAAAGAACCCAAGACAGAGAGACCATGTAGCCTGCAGAGCCTAACTATTTACGATCTGGCTCTTTACAGGAAAGGTGTGCGGACCTCTGTTCTGGAGCACTGTTTTCGTGTTTTCCAAAGTGCCTTCTAAACATATGGGTATTCAGGCCAGAAGGATTCTGCAGCCAGAGTTTGGGCAGTGTCGGGGTAAGACAAGTTGACCAGAGAACTGCATCGTAGGCCTTCAGAGCCTTTCTTTCCCTAAATTCATCTGGCCTAGGAGCTTTCTCCATGGATCGAGGACAGATGTTCCAAGAACTGTACTTTGAGAGATGCCGATGTAAACATTTTAATACAAAGGCATCTCCACCAGTTAAATTGTCAAAGCGCAAAGCACCTGAGGAAGCCACAGTTACAGAGATTCAGGTTTTAAAGACCCCACTTCCACATGGGAGGTTTGACACAGGGAAGCACAGAGACAACTTGAGCCATCTCAGCTGATTTTCACTTCCTGTGCTGGAGTTTGCTCTTTAATTTGGCACAATAGTGGAAACGTTAAAATGGGAAAATTGTATTATCCCAATCAAGTGCCTCAAAATGCTGTCAATAGCAGTGAGTGACTTTTAGAAGGCCTGGCCATCACTCCCTCCTCTCCCCATCAGTCCTCTGGATTCACCTTGGGCCATGTGATGTTTGTACAGAAGAAATTCTTAACAGTCTGGAGCATAAGTCAGACCAAGCTGAGCTGTTTGTTGAGCTCTGAGGCCTCTGACAAGCCTCAGTTAATTATTTAGTGAGGAGTTCTTGAAAGGCCAAACCTGGCCAAAATAGATGAAGTCTAGCCAGGATCAAACCAGGATTGTAGCAGGACTCAACTTGCCTTTATTTGAATTCAGACGTTTTCTGGTACCTAATCTTGTGCTAGACATTGTGCTAAGTGTTGGGGGATACACATATAAACGGAGAAATTCTTTTGCCCTCTAGAAACTCATAGTTGATTCATAGAGTCCATAAATATTTATTAGTCACCAACCATGTGCTAGGCAGGAAAACATGAGAGAGCTGATCCTGGGTTTTATGGAGCTCACAGTGGAGCAGAGAACTCGGGCATCCAGCAAGTAACTGAAAGTATAGGGGGCGGAGTCCCAGACTGTTCAAAGAAATCCACTCTCCCGGCTCCCTTGGAGGTCACAGTTCTGTGTGGGAGACAAACATGTGGGTTAAAAACCCAGTGCAGTGTGGCATTTGAAGAGCAAGGATAAAGATTACTGTGAGCTCACAGGAGCCAGGGAGCTCACAGGAGCATGGAAGGGAGGAAGGCTAGCTGGAAGAGACACTGGTAAGAGGTGAGGAAAGTGCCCACAAGTCAGAACAACGGGCAGGGCGTTCCAGGCAGAGGGAATGTGTTCCTCCCAAGCAGAGGAGCAGAGAAGAGCATGGAGAATGAGAGGAAGGGTGTGCAGGGTGACCCTGAATGGGAGCTGTGAGGCTGGGAAGGCCCCTGAAGGCCAAGTGAGGAGCCTGTTTTCTGATGAAGTCAGATAGACTGTGTGGGCTTCCTGCCAGTTTTTCAGATGGGTTGAGATCTCCAGATCAGTTCTCTCATGATGGGATAGTTTCCCAAGAACGTGCTTGGGTCACTTACTCCCGTGAAAGTGTCAGGCATTGTGCAATTTCATAACATGCCCTTTGAGAAGATAAAGGTGACCTTGGGCTCTGAGATCTACAGGGTTTGTGCCACCGAAGCAACCTGAATGACAGAACATTTCAAAATTCACTTCTTTTTAATCTTATCAGCATCACAATGCTCAAGTCAGCTGGTTTCTCAAAAATTTAGAATGTGCCTTTGCAAAATGACACAGATAAGAATTTGCTGATGAAATTATAATTCGGTTCTCATAAAAACATGCTGGGTCAAACACAGTCTTTGGTCCAAAGCCTCCGTCTTTCAATAAAGAAACAGTGGGTTCTAGGGATGCTGCTCTGCCCCTTTTGTCAAAGTACCACCTTACACAAATTTGTCTTTTATAAGAGTGAACATTTAAATGAGTTTTACCAAAGTATTAGATTGGTGCAAAAAACAAACAAACAAACATACAAAAATAACTTTTGCACCAACCTGATATTTTTGCAAGATTCTTTTAGTTGAGTGGGTCATGCCCATGTGGGCCATGGTGTAGACAGGTGTCCAGAGCCCTGAGTCTGGCTCTGCCATTCACCAGCCACGTTGTTTGGGGAAAGTTTTATGCCTTCTTTGATTGCAATGATTTTAACAATCAAAGGGAACTTGAAAATAATTTAGTCTTCTCCCCTGATCTTATGGATAAGGGCCCATCTGATTGAAGAGACTGAGACAAGATCTCTGTGCTAGTTACAGCAAAACCCAGCTTAGAAATGAGTTCTTGGAGTCTAAGTCCATGGTGGTTGCTCTTCTGCCTTTCTGCCTGATTTGCCTCAGTTTCCTCGTCTGTAAAAGGAGGACAAGGATTCCTGCCCTGCCTTCTGCGTTGGTTTATGGTGAAGATGAAACAAGATGAAATGCACAGAAGCACACTGGGACTGGTTTGACCACACCTGCACGTGTAACTGGGCAAATGCCCACCTCTGACAGACAGGCGATAAGTCTCATTTTCCATGCCCTTCTCCACCCTTTCCTGCTTTTCATCCCTAAATTGTATTAGAAACCTACACATTAGGGTAAAAATGACATCTTAGCAATTTAGGAATTTCAGACAAGATATTTATTTCTTGAACACCTGCTGTGTGTCAGCCACTTTTTAAGGTAATTTACCACTCAGAAGAAAGGCAGGAGTGAGGATTAATATATATTATGTGGATGAAGTTTGTGTTTGGATGTGTTGTTTTGTCACATGACTTATTTCATAGAGTCATTCTTAAAATCACCCAAGGTTAGGCATTCTTAGTGAATAACTGATAAGCCTTACACAAATGAAGTTACCTACACACACACACACACACACACACACACACACACACACACACAATTACATCACAGAATAAAAGCTTTATGAGACTTACCCTTACCACAGGTCAGAGTTTCTTCATCTTGGCGTTATTGACAACTTTGACTTAATGATTCTCTGTGGTGGGGGCTGTCCTGTGCACCCTAGAATGTTTAGCAGCATCTCTGACCCCCACCCACCAGGTGCCAGTAACCTTCTGCTCCAGTTAGGACAGCCAACACTGTCTCTGGACATTGCCAATGTTCCTTTGGGGAAAAACTCACTACTGGTTGAGATCCTATATATGACATATCTTATTTTTTATGTGATTCTATATCATATTCTATTTAATTTAGAAAAGTGGATTGCAACCTACTAAATTGATTTCCTGACCCACTAACAGATCTTGGTTTGTCATTTGAAAACTACTATTATGGGATTGTGAGATTAGTGGGGTGTTTTTTAAAGAAGGGAAAATGGTTGACATGATTTCCAGAGGCAGTGTGTGGCAGGAACTTTATAGTAATGAACAAATCAGCATGACACATTTTAAAATAAAAATACACTACTGTGAAGGTTGTTTTTAGAGGGGATTTAGTCTTTCCAAATGTGAAGACGGTAGGCTGTTTGGGAGACCTAGTAAATTGTTCAGAGGTGAACTCTTCAGCTGAACATTTGAGGAGGGGCCCATACAGCTGGAAAGAATGTGTGGAGTCCTCCGTGCCTCCCTGCAGAGCTGGAATGCAGGTGCCTTCAGGATCTGGGAATGTGAAATGATGAAAGGATTTTTTGAATGAAGGATTTATTTGCAAACATGATCCAGAAAAAAGACAAATGATTTTATTGAAAAGTAAAACAAGTAAACATAACCAGAAAAATCTATCAACAGTAGGTTTTTCTCTCCTCCTTAAAGGGAGTGCAGAATTGTACACAGTTTTGTTAGAACTTTGAGACTTAAGGCATACTCGGCATTGGTGCTAAGTTAGTGAGTCTTCCTCAGTGCTTTCACTGTTTAGATGCCAGTGTAAACTGAGTCCCACCATAAGCAACTGGGTCACTGGTTTGGAGTCAGATGGGTCAGTGTTTGAATCCAGGTTCTGCTTACTTGGTATGGAACCTTGGACAAATGACATTTGTCCTCTAAGATTCATTTTTCTAAAAAATATTTAAAATAGGAATGACAGTATCTGTCTCAAAGCCACCTCAAGGTTTACAAGTGTTATATTAAAAGAAATACACAGCTCAGGGCCTGGTATTTAGCAAGTATTCAGTAAGCGTCATAAACATGATGATCATTACCAACAGTAGCAGTGGTATTTTACAAAATCCTAGGCACCGCATACTCTCTGGGACTGGGCTTGTCTGTACCTCTGCATGTAAAAGAGAAAATGCCACCTTCAGAGAGAAAGGGGACCAGTCTCATTCTTTATGTCTTCTCCACCCTTTCCTTTTCATCCCTCACTTATAGTAGAAACCTATGTGTTACGGTAAAAATGATACATTAGCAATTTATGTGTTATGCTCTGAGTCACTGTTTGTTGGTGAGAGTGAGCTGTAAGGAGCCCCATTGTGCATTGGGAGTCCAGTGAGATCTGGTCAGAAACAGCAGCTGATGACCAGAAATGAGTGACACCCTGATGGTGGGAAGCATCCAAGTCTCAGGAAAGGACCTCATGAATCCCCTCTGCCTCCCGCTCCAGCTGTGCCATGGGTGACAGAACTTCTGAAAACAAGGCTGTGAACATTTGGTGGCTCAGCTTAAAGGGAAATCATGGTAGCTTATAGCTCTGTTCCTGGATCGGTGAGTGGGGATAGATGACAATCTATGGAAGGAGAAATTCTGAACTTGCCTTATTTCTTGTTGTACCTTTTACAAGGCCTGATGTTAATGATTGATATTCAACAAAACGAACATCACATTAGGTGTATGTTCAACACATGAAAGGTGGTGACTGAAATCATGGCATGGCTCCTGTGCACACGGGCTTGTTCGGCCACGTCACTTGAAAGGCCACTTCATCAAAGAGAGCCTCTTACCGGGTTGGAGCAGCGCCTGGGCCGTCTGTTAGTAATGATAGTTTACAGCAGAAAAAAAGTCTGATATCTGTTCCAAATTTTATTTTCTTTTAATGTTTTCATGCTTAAGGTGATAATTGTGGAGCAGAAATGATCCACACAGTTGACACTTCCTTTTATAAGATGGAAGATTGAATGAGACAATATACTTCTTAAGTCGTGGTGTCGCTTTATCTGTGTAAGCTTTGTCAAAATGACCATGAAGAAGGTACAAAAGTCTGGAGAGAAAATGATGAAACTTGGTGATTAAAGAATGATACATTCTTGAAATGTTTGGCAAGTGCAGATAGGGAAGAAGATTGACACGTGCGTCCTCTACTGGAGTTGGGAAATAGGTCAGCGGGTTCTGAAATAGTTGATGGCCACAGCAGGAATGGCCTGCAAGACACCTCTCAACACCTAACCTGCCTTTGCACATCAAAGGACAGTAAGGTGCTTTTGAAAATCTCATTCTCAGTGACTACCATAGTTAGAAGGGCTGCTTTAGGGGTTTCTTTTCTTTCTTTTTTTTTAGATGCTTTAAGAAAAGCAGAAGGCAGAATACCTAGAGGCAAGACTAAAATGAATCGGTAAGGGATTTAAGACTGAATGCTTACAAAACCACCCAGCCCAGCAGATTCCAAAATTCACTCCGGTTAAATTGTGAAAAAAAATTTTTTAAGGCCTGCCGTTAAAAAGCCTGTTACAAAATAAATAATACAGCTACCCCAGGGATGGCAGCAGGCAGTGGATTCCCATCCATGCTCCTCTCTCCATCTACCTTCCAGACACCTACTCCCCACCCACAACCCTGGCCTGGTGCCCCCGTGGATGACTTGGGTGGGCTCTGAGGTCTGGTGGCTCCCTTCAGGCAGCTTAGGGTCCCCCTGAGTGGTGTCAGCCAGAAGCATCCCAATGCTCAATGCCCAGTGGACCCTTCCACCCATGACCAGTCCAGTGGGAATGAACGCCTTGAAGACATGATTTGTAGGACTAAGTGTTTTAGTGAAACTTGTGATTCACAGATATCCTCACAGAATTCCAAGTATGCATTTTTGGCACATGTTTTTTGCAAATCCAGTCCCTGGCCCACACATGAAAATTCTCAAATAATGATGAAATGTGCTAGTTGCATTCCAGGTGGCAGGAATAGAAGTCTCATATAAATTTACCTTGCCCTTCTCTCCGGCATGCAAGGATCAGAGTTAAGATCCATCCTCTTCTGCATTCCCCCTCTCCCTTTGTGAACATGTTCATAGAAAAAGGAAAATGCTGTTTTTTTTTTGTTTTTTTTTTTTTTTTTAAGACAGAGTCTTGCTCTGTTGCCAGGCGCCAGACTGGAGTGCAGTGGCACAATCTCGGCTCACCGCAACCTCCGCCTCCCAGGTTCAAGCAATTCTCCTGCCTCAGCCTCCTGAGTAGCTGGGACTACAGGCGCGTGCCACCACGCCCAGCTAATTTTTGTACTTTTTAGTTGAGCCAGGGTTTCACCATGTTGGTCAGGATGGTCTCGATCTCCTGACCTCGTGATCCACCCGCCTCAGCCTCCCAAAGTGCTGGGATTACAGGCATGAGCCACCGCGCCCGGCTTGAAAATGCTGTTATTAAAATAGATGATCTCTGAGTTTAAGTATGACTGTGTGTGTATAGATATATTGTTAAATATGTATCTACACACACACACGCACACATACACACACATGTATATGTATGTACATATTTTTTCTTTTCCACTTGACCACCACCAACTGACAATCTGGAATCCTGACTGCTTTCATAACTGAAACCAAGTGTTTGTTGAATATTCAAAAGTTTATGCAAGGTTTGGGAGTCCTAACGTCTGATCTGAGATTCTCTTAGATCAGGCGTCCCGAAACTATGGCCCGCAGGCCGCATGTGGCCCCTTGAAGCCATTTATCCGGCCCCCTGCTGCACTTCAGGAAGGGGCACCTCTTTCATTGGTGGTCAGTGAGAGGAGCACAGTATGTGGCAGCCCTCCAACGGTCTGAGGGACAGTGAACTGGCCCCCTGTGTAAAAAGTTTGGGGACGCCTGTCATAGATAGTGTTCTTACACTGAACTTCTAGAATAGGGTGGTAATTTTCCATTGATCAATGAAGGTGCATTCTGATTTCCACGTGGTATCCAATCCTGCCTTCCTGTGATGAGCTTTTAAAAAGGTAGAGCACTTTTAAAGGCACCAAAGGGAGACTCTTCTACCTGAACACACACACGCACACTCTCACTGCAACCTGCATGCCTTTTATAGTGACAAACTGTAATTGTTTAAAACTTGGCTCACTCCTCTTCCCTCTGTAAGAAGTAGAAGTCTGCCAATTTGAACTTTAATGGGCTCAGCTGTTTTGGAATGGTGTAATCACATTGTGAGATTCATTTTACAGCTGGACTAGTGAATTATATTCATTCACAAAACCAGTTTTACCTGGTTGGTTCCAGTTTTCCTCCATGTATGCTCACAGGGGCATAGACTGACCTCCAGCCCCGACCAAGGAAATGTTTAATCCTAGAGGAAATTGTCACGGCAGTTATTCTGGGGCTCCATGTGCCTGCTCCCGGAGGAGTTCTCTAGCCAGATGGAAAGGGGGCTTGTATTGGGAGCGTTCTCAGACACACTGAGAAAGTCTTGCATATGCAGCAATTTCAGTTTCTATTTCTGAGAATTTTGTCAGGAGTCTTGACAATCAATGAGGACTAAAAACAATGAGTCACAGTTGTGGATCTCTTGTTAGGTTCATGGTCAGAATGCGCTACACAGGGGAAGGCACGTCTGAAGGCAAAGACCACGGCTGTGCTGAATACGGTTTTCAACAGGACAGTGACACTTCAGTGTGTGGCTCAGGAAACATTGTGATGTTCCCTTTGTTTAATCAAAGTCCTTTCCAACTCTCAAAGGCTGGCTGATTTGAGAGCCGCCTTATCTTCCCTATCTCTGATAGATGATGCAGTTGGTGTTGAAATCTTTGCAGCTAATCTGAGCAAAATGTTTTCAACCAGTACAAACGCAACCAGACAATGTCATTCTCATGCTTGTTATCAATAAAAGAAATTTCCAGATTTCCCTGAATCAGGCAAGGACTCAGTTTTCTTTCATTACTTTCAGTGCTCAGGTAAATTCACACGGATTCAGAAAGCAGGGATTCAGGAACAAGGAGCCAAGCCCTCCACTGCTGGGAGAGGCAGGCGTAAGGAAAACTGAAACAGGAGAACTCTTGGAAGAACTGACAACCTGTTCCGTCTGCTTTTTGGGATCTCGTGATGTGGGTTTTGCTTTGTCTTATGTGGAAGGATGGTATGTTGGGAAGAGGATTCCGTCCATGCTTCCAGAGAGCTCCTTGTGCGTTCAGGTCTGAGCGCAGACCAAGTGCTGGCCTACAGCTGCAAGCAGGTCAGGGAGAGGCAGCTTTGTGGGCAAGCCAGAGCTCCAGAAGGTTCAGAAGGTCAGGCACTTTAGCAGTTTGCTTTGGGGTGTAGTGGGTGTGGGCATTTCTTCCTAGTTGGTGGTGGGGACTAGAGTAAGCCTGGAGATGCTTTGGAAAGGGGTCTTGAAAGCTTGGCATTCGCAGGGAAGGGAAAGATGCTCTTTGCACAGCACTGGGTGGATAAGGACACAGCCACATGACCTGGACGGGGCATAAATACTCAAGCAGCCCTTCAACCCTGCGTACCACAGAATCACTATATCCTGTTAACCTCTGGCATTTCTGCCTTTTCATCTGTAAATTGAGGCTAATACTCACCTTGCAAATTTGTTAAGTAAAAGTTAAATAAGACTTATCTATTAATCTTATACCTTTCTATACTTTTTTTTTTTTTTTTTGAGATGGAGTTTGGAATTTCACTCTTATTGCTCAGGCTGGAACTCAGTGGCATGATATTGGCTCACTGCAACCTCTGTCTCCCAGGTTTAAGCAATTCTCCTACCTCAGCCTCCTGAATAACTAGGATTACGGGTGCCCACCACCATGCCTGGCTAATTTTTGTGTTTTTAGTAAATACAGGGTTTTATCATGTTGGCCAGGCTAGTCTTGAACTCCTGACCTCAGGTGATCCACCTGCCTCAGCCTCCCAAAGTGCTGGGATTACAGGCATAAGCCATGGTACCCAGCACCCCCCCCCCCCATCTTTCTCTCTGTCTGTCTAGCACAGCTGGTGCATCACACACAAGGTTAGGGAGGTACCAAAGCTGGGATGAATGTTGGTCCCCTTCTCCCTGCGGGCTCTTCTGCCCTCTCCCCAGCCTCCATCTACATAGCCTCACATTCCACGTAGCAGGATTGCAATTTTTGCCTGTTGATTTGTTTTCTGTCTTTTCCAACTTCTCTTCTCCATGGCTCTGGGCCTTCTGCTTTGCTGTTTCAAGCGCACCCTGAGCTTATCAGGGAGAACTTGTGTCTGAAACCTCCCTCCCGCAGCTGCCCTGAGCACAGTCAGTGTTCCAGGCTCCACGTGGTGTCCTCATCCTGCATTCTTCCTTCCCATCCCCAAACCTCCTTCTCCCTCCGTCCGACCCCCTGTGTGGTCCAATTTCAGAGGCACGGACATCACTGTAACAGAGGTGGCTTCACTTCACTTCCTTGTCTTTTGGTTCCCAGTCTTGGAGGAGGCAGACCACAAACACTGACTGTATCGTTCGAGGAAGCTTCGGTTTGGGGCCGAGACACAACCAGCCTCCATGAGATGATGAGAACAGCAGTCCTGAAATGACAGAGCAAGAAACCTGTGTAGCAGCAGCCTTAGAGAGGTCCCTCGATTTCCCTTTTCTACTACGAAAAATCAGATATACTGTAAATATGGCATGAAAATATATCTGCTTTGCTCAAATCTTATAAGATATATTTGGAGCAAATGCCTCCTGAGGGAAAGACTTGCTTGTTCCACACCTCGACTCTGCTTCTTGCCTGCTTTCTCTTCAGAATTGGAAGGAAAATGATGAAAAGCTTGAAGGAGGGGGGAAAAGTGAGCTGGAGGCAGTTTCACTCTGTGCAGACATCACCTTTTAATAATTTGAAAATGAAAAGAAGAACTGGAGTCAGGAAGGATGGGCTACAGACTTCCTACCGGCAGGTAGCAAGGATGATAGGTAACCCTTGGGAGTTTCAGGATCTAAAGCTGTGAATTTACAACCACGTCTTTTTATTTTCCTTAACATGACACTGGCTCTGTGCTTTGGACTTACCCAGCAGCCCACAGCTGCTGCAAATTGATTTATTCTCTCATGATCATTGAAACCGCCACCTATAATGTCAGAGACACTGCTTCTCAGGCTGTTTTCTTAAGACACGTTAAGGATTTTTTTTCCCCTTTAGCTTCTCTCTATTCTTTCTACCATCTGGTATATTCAGGTGCAAAGTATGGCTTACAACTACTGCTTTTCCAAATAGAGATTGTTTTGAGATGTACACGCTTGGGGGAGTCCTGGGGGAAGACAGGTTCTGCGATTACCATAAAGCATTCCAAGACAAGTGGCACACCAGTCTGTGAAGCTTACTGCTTTCTCTTAAAAATACCTTCATCAATTCCCTTTTTAGGCTACTATTTCTCACCCTTTAAAGACAAGGTGAGTTGGACCAGAAGGGAATAGAAATTGACCCTGGGCTAAGGGGTCTAACATGCTGCCCCATTAGGTAACCAGGCAGCAGCCCTTGGAGCTGAGCAGAAACATGGCAATGTCTCCCAGCAGTGGGGCTTAACCCTAGGGAGGTCACTCTGTGCTGCTTGGTCCAAGTCAAAGCCAAGACAAAGGAAGAGCAGAGCCACCGTGAAGGAAGGAGCAAGGCAGAGGAGGGATGGGGCCAAGGTGTGGGCAGCCCAGCCCAGTGGGAGTAGCATAGGGTTTGGAGCCCAGCAGACCCGGTTTCCATTCCCTTCCCACCACTTTCTAATCCTTGACCAAACCGTTTCCTGCTTTTGAATCCTGGGCATTTCAGGTATTCAAGGAGTAGTGTGCTAACCACCTCATAGGAGCCTTGTGAGGCTAGAGGTGAATGAGGCCACACATGTACAGCCTCCTCTAGGGCAGCGTATGGGAGATGCTCATGCGGTATCTATTGTTGCCATTACATTTTGTCTGGCAAGAGTAATGTTGGAATCTGGTTCACCAGAGTAGTGGGAGCCTGTCTGAGAGGGGTCATTGTTTTTGTGTGAACCCTTTCCCTCCTGTGGCTCTCTCCCCATTGGGAGGATGTTTCCTGTGGACTTGCCAGCTCCATTTGCAATTCTGAGTTCAAGACTCCATTTGTGGGGGCTTTCAGAGCCTTCTGGAAGGTTCAACGGGTCCAATTTACTAGCTCTGACAATGCTTACCTGCACATTATAGCTCAATTGCTCATGAGAGCAATTTGTAACATCACCCTGAGAGAGAGACCACATCAATAAAAAAATGGGATAGAATGGGATTGCCTGCAAGGGAGTGGAAATCATGTAAACTCACATGCACAGCAGCTGTGTTTACCTCTCTTGGACTTGGGGATTTGAGCATCACCTAAAATCTGGAGTCCTGTGGCTCAGGAAGGCATTTCAGGGTATGTTCCAAACCACGGAGTGTTACACCCACCTTTCAGCCTGGGTTTGATAGTAGCTGTAGAAATCCAGTCACCCATAATTTGCATTGCCAACAGCACATTTCCAATTAAAAGCACAAGTTTGTGGGTATGAATCATGTACTTTGTATAAATTCTGCTATGTGATGATTTATTTTCTTGACACCAAATAAATTACACACAGTGAACTTGGCCTACTTTTACACCTTCTCCTCTATGGATTCTGGGTGATCATAGAGGGAATTGATTAGAATGACAACTAATTTAGTGGGTGATGAGGACCCCATAATTTGGACCCCATAGGCAAATAACTTTAAAGAAGTGACAAGTCAAAATAGCTTTTATGAACCAAAAGGTTTTATAATTCCTAAGGGTCCTTCCTGTTTTCAAAACTCACCTACCACGTGCAATACAAAGCTTAACCTCTGCTATGGGGACATGAAAGCCCCAAGCCAGCCCACACTTGAAATCTTGAAAGAGGCACTGATTACACACAGCCCTAGTGACCTATTTGCCAGGGCCAGCTTCTCTTCCCTGCACACTGAGGAAGTGCAAGGAAGGAAGCATTTCAAAGCAAAGTCTGATTTTGAAGCTGACTTTGTTGTGATAAACTGATGTCTTACTGGGTCGTTTTTAAGGCTAGCTTTAATACCAAGTATCCCTTTAAAAAGAAGGCATTTTACAAGATTGGTAGTATATCGTGTGCTCCTGGGCCCTGATGCTATGAACTGACTACAGTTGACTCTTCTTCCCCTGGTGCCTGGAACAAAGACCATTAGAATTAAGGTCACACCATCACATAAGCTGCAAGCAACCACGAAGGGCCTTTCAATCCTTACCTGTGCAAATGAAGGAACTGAGGCCCAGGACCAGAGTGAATATTTTTGTTTTCCAGGACACATAGCACCTTGGGGAGGGTTACAAGCACATGGGGAGCACCCAGGATCCTTGAAGATATTTAGGCCGGGGCTCCTTTACCCCCCACAGAGCCTTTGCTGCTCAGACAAGCAAGTCTGAGCCCCAGCAACTTGGCATTATTTAGAAACTTCTCACAAATGCAGAATCTCAGGTTCTGGCCCAGTCCAGAATCAGAGTCTGCATTTGGCCTCATTGGCCACTTCCATGATACTAGAAAAGAGACAAAAACCAGTGAAGCCGACTCCTAATGTGTTTCCAGTTTAATTCTGTAAGATTAATTGTTTGTCTTTATCTCTACACAAAGTAACCCTCCCCTTCCCCCACCATACACATACATTCATACAGCCATGCCTCAGAGACACTGCATGTTTGGGTCTAGACCACTGCAGCAAAATGAGTATTGCAGTAAAGGGAGTCACACACATGTTTTAGTTTGAGTGTATATAAAAGTTGTTTTCACCATATTGCAGTCTATTAAACACACAGTGGCATCCTATCTAGAAAAATGAACATATCTTTTTTTTTTTTTTTTTTTTTTTTTTTGAGATGGAGTCTCACTCTGTTGGCATGATCTTGGTTCACTGTAGCCTCTGCCTCCCTGGTTCAAGCAATTCTCCTGCCTCAGACTCCTGGGTGGCTGGGATTACAGGTGTGTGCCACCACATCTGGCTAATATTTGTATTTTTAGTAGAGACAGGGTTTCAACATGTTGGCCAGGCTGGTCTCAAACTCCTGGCCTCAAGTGATTCACCTGTCTCAGTTTTCCAGAGTGCTGGGATTACAGGCGTGAGCCACCACACCCGGCCAAAAATGGGCATATCTTAATTAAATAGTTTATTGCTAAAAATTGCTACTAAATCTGAGTCTTCAGTGAGCTGTAATTTTTTGCTAGTGGAGTGTTTTGCCTCAATATTAGTGGCTGCTAGTTGACCAGTATGGCAGCTGCTGAAGGTTGGGGTAATTTCTTAAAATGACAATTTCTTTAAATAAGACAATAGTAAAGTTTAACACATCAGCGGTTTTTCCACCCCCCTTTTCATACAAAAGTTCTCTGCAGCAGGTGATGCTGTTTGATAGCATTTCATCCACAGTAGAAACTTCTTTCAGAACTGGAATCCATCCTCTCAAACCTAAAATGTAGTGTATTAACTACATTTATGTAATATTCTAAAACCTTTGTTGTCATTTCAGTGACATTGACAGCATCTTCATCAGGTGTAGTTTCCATCCCAAGAAACCACTTTCTTTACTCATCCATAAGAAACAACTCCTAATTTATTCAAGTTTGATGTCAAGAGATTGCAGCAATTGAGTCACATCTCAAGCTCCACTTCTAATTCTGATTCTCTTGCTGCTCCTACCACATCTGCAGTTACCTTGTCCACTGAAGTCTTGAACTCCTCAAAGTCATCCATGAAGGTTAGAATAAACTTCTTCCAAACTCCTACTAATCCTGATGTTTTGACTTCCTCTCACGAATCACAAATGTTCTCCAGGCTATCTAGAGCGATGCCTCTTTTCCTGAAGGTTTTCAATTTACTTAGCCCATATTCATCACGGTAATCACTATGGCAGCTATAGCCTTACCAAATATAATCAAATAATAAGACTTGGAAGTCAAAATTACTTCTTGATCCATGGGCTACAGAATGAATATTGTGTTAGTAGGCAGGAAAACAACATTAATCTCTTTGTAAGTTTCCATCAGAGCTCTTGGGTGTCCAAGTACATTGTCAATGCCCAGTCATATTTGGAAAGGAATCTTTTTTTTTTTTTTTTCCTTCTGAGTAGTACATCTCAACAGTCGGCTGAAAATATTCAGTTAACCATGCTGAAAACAGAGGTGTTCTTATCAAAACTTCAGAGTTCCATTTCTAAAGCACAGGCAGAGTTGATTTATTACAATTCTTAAAGGCCTCAGGATTTTGGGATTGATAAATGATCATTGGCTTCAAACTGAAAGTCACCAGCTGCAATAGCTCTTTTCTTATGGCTCATTGGTCAACTTGAATGTATTAGCGTTTAACAAGAGTCAGCTTATCCTGTGAAGCTTTGAAGCCAGGCATTGACTTCTCTTGCCTAGCTATAGAAGTTCTAAATGGCATCTTCTTCTAATAGAAGGATGTTTTGTCTACATTAAACATCTGTTGTTAGGTGTAGCCACCTTCTCCAGTGATCTCAGCTAGATCTTCTGGATAACTTGCTGCAGCTGCTCCATCATCATTTGCTGCTTCACCTTGCACTTTTATGTTCTGGAGATGGCTTCTTAAACTTCATGAACCAACCTCTGTTAGCTCCAAGCTTTCCTTATGCAGCTTCCTTGCCTTTCTCAGACTGTATGGATTGAAGAAAGTTAGGGCCTTGCTCTGGATTAGGCTGTGGCATAAGGGAATGCTGTGGCTCCTTCGATCTTCCTTCCAGACCACTAAAACTTTCTTCATATCAGCAATAAGCTTGTTTTGCTATCTTATTGTGTGTTCACTGGAGTAGCATTTTAATTTCCCTCAAAAACTTTTTCTTTGTATACACAACTTGGCTAAGTGTTTAGTTAAAGAGCATAGCTTTGAGCCTATCTCAGCTTTGAATATACCTTCCTCACTAAGCTTAATCATTTCTAGTTTTTTTGTTTTAAGTGAGGTATGTGCAACTCTTTATTTTGCTTGGACACTTAAAGGCCATTTTTGGCTTATTGATTGGTCTAAATTCAATACTTTTGTGTCTCAGGGAATAGGGAGGTGTGGGGAGAGGGAGAGAGATGGGGAAACAGCCAGTCTGTGGAGCAGGTCAGAACACACACAACACATTTATTATCTGTCTTACACAGGCCTGATTTGTGGTCCCCTCAAAAATAGTGACATCAAAGATCACTGATCACCGATTGCTATAACAGAGATACTAATAATCAAAAATTGTAAAATATTGTGAGCATTGCCAAAATGTGATGCAGAGACAGGAAATGAGTCATGCTATTGGAAAATGTGGTTTCAACAGACTGGCTCAATGCAGTGCTGCCACAAAACTTCAATTTGTAAAAAATGCAGCATCTGTGAAATGCAATAAAGGTAAATACAATAAAATACTGTATGCTTGTAACACATCAAACTAATTTTTTTTTTTTTTTTGCAATGGAGTCTTGCTCTGTCACCAGGCTGGAGTGCAGTGGTGTGATCTCAGTTGACTGCAACCTCTGTCTCCCGGGTTCAAGCAATTCTCTTGCCTTAACCTCCTGAGTAGCTGGGGTTACAGGTGTGTGCCACCACACCCAGCTAATTTTTGTATTTTTAGAGATGGAGTTTCACCATGTTGACCAGTATGGTCTCGATCTCTTGACCTCATGATCTGCCTGACTTGGCCTCCCAAAGTGCTGGAATTACAGGCATGAGCCACTACACCTGGTGACATCAAACTTTTACTAAGTGCTACTAAGTGCTTTGGATATTTCCCTTAAATATTACTGTGCTGTGCAACCCACTCCTACTCCTTAGCCCCATACCTAAAGTTCCTTTGCCTCTGGTCTTCTTATTAACATTCTTCCCCACAGACACCAGAGCGGCTTTTACAAAACCTGATCTGCTCTACTTAAATCTCAACTTAAATCTTCCATAGGGTCTTCTACAGACTGAATTACATCCCCCAAAGTTGCTATGTTGAAGTCTTCACTCTCAATGTGATGAAATTTGGAAGTAGAGCCTTTAGGAGATAATCAGATATAGATGAAATCATGAGGACTGTGCCCACATTGTGGGATTTGTGTCCTTCTAAGAAGAGACACCAGAGAACTTGCCTCCTTTCTCTCTGCCATGTGAGGACATAGCAAGAAGGCAGCTGCCTGCAAACCAGGAAGAGAGCCTTCAGCAGAATCAGTTCATGCTGGCATCCGGATCTCGGTTTTCCACCTTCTAGAACTGTGATAAATAGATGTCTCTTATTTAAACACAGCCCATGATATTTTGCTATGGCAGCCCAAGCAGACTAAGATAGGTTCTATTCTTTTCAAAATGGAATGTACTGTACAAACTCCCCAAAATGACATGAGGATCATTTGTAATTTGGGCACCTTGTAAGTGTCCAGCAGATGTTTTCTGATTGTGTAACTAAATTGCTCAGTTCTGTGTTAGAAATTTATCCAAAGGTTGAAATGGTGGTGGAGGAGGGAGAGCTTGTTCTGGGAATTATACAAAGCGGTGTTTGATATGATGCTGCTTCACTGTCTGTACTGGCTGTACTGGTTAATTTCATATATCACCTTGACTGAGACAGGCTGCCCAAACATTTGGTCAATCAGTATTCTGGCTTTGTCTGTGAAGGTGTTTTGGATGACATTAACATTTAAGTTGCTAGAATAAGTAAATAAGTTTGACCTTCCTAAACAGTGGGCCTCATCCAATCTATTGAAGACCCGAGTAGAACAAAAAAGCTGAGTAAACAAGAACTCCTGCCGGATGCTTGAGCTGGGATACCAGTCTTTTCTCTCTTTGGATTTGAATTGAAATATTGGCTCTTTCTGGGTCCCAAGCCTGCTGCTTTCTGGAGTAAAACTTACACCACTGGTCTTTGTCAGTTGGAGCTGCTATAACAAAAAAAATATGATAGACTGGAAGGCTCAAACAATAGACACTTATTTCTCACAGTTCTGGAGGCTGGGAAGTCCAAGAGCAAGGTGCTGGCAGATGCAGTGTGTGGCGAGGGCCTGCTTCTTGGCTTGTAGACAGCTGCCTTCTCACTGCATCCTCATGTGACAGAGAAGGCTCCACTCTCTTTCTCTTCTTATAAGAACACTAATTCCATCATGGGAACTCTGTCTTCATGAACTCGCCTAAACATAATGATGGCCCAGAGGCCCCACCTCCTGATACCATCCTATTGGGAGTTAGGGTTTCAGCATGGGAATTTGGGGACAATACAAACATGTAATTTTGTGAAAGCATTCAGCTTTTCTCCTTCTTTTCTCCTTCTTAAGCAGACTCAGACTCAGACTAGAATGATCAGGTTTCATGATTCTCCTGCTTGCCAACTGCAGATTTTGGGAACTCCAAACCTTCATCATCACATGAGCAAATTTCTTATGATAAATCTATTTGGTTCTGCTTGTTCTGCTTCTATTGGTTCTGTTTCTCAGTGGAAGCCTGACTAATGAATACAGTGTCTTTAAGACAGCAGCACCAGGGCAGCAGGGAGTAGCATAGTATAACCTCAGCACTCTCAGCACTTCTGCTCCTCTACCTGGCCAAGCTGAAAACAATGCCCCTGGGAGAGTGGTCTGGTGATGCTATGGGATCCCAGGAGCAGATCAAGCAATGATTAGACAGAGGCAAAACACGGCATTCCCCAGAGACACACGGGAGCTGAGCAGGAGGCATCTTTGCTCCTGCTGAGAGTAACAGCCATGCCCAGAGTGTGGGAGGTGGCATTGCCAGGAGCACCCTGATGTCTGGCGCCCATCCTTGCCTTCCTGAGACCCCAGACTCTACTCTTTTGAATGAGTCTGATGGAAGGCAGCCACCTTCCTCAGGCGCTGCATGCCTCCACTACAGAGTGACCACTGAAAAGTCTTCACTAGGATTTAATCTCTTTGAATTTTCTCACTGAATTTCGACATTAAAGGGGATAGCACCACCATCTAGAAAATGAGTTCCTGCAAAATTTGGGCCAGAAGTTAGTAACTCCTTAAACAATTTTGCATTTAGCTTTATTTAGTTATTTACCACGTTTAAATTTGGATGTTATAGAATTGTGAGTAGAGTAGTGGAGGCCAGGGGAGGGCCAGCTTTTGTGAACTGAAGCATATACAGTTTTGGGGCTCTCTTTAAGAATGATAATAAAAATTATCACACAAAATGATACTTATTTAGTATGAGAAAAGAAATCAAATTTTAAAAAGCTATGATGTAGCACAAATACAAAAATATCTAGAAAAATAGCATATTACTTTTGATAATTAACTGCTTGATACAGATGTATAATACTTTCATTCCTATGATTTTGGCTGCATAGCTTACCTCTTCTCTGGATAATGGTATTTTTGAAATTATATTTTGTAATAACAAATATTTACCTTCAGAAAAGAGCTCCATGCTGCTGACACCCAGGGAAAGGGAGCTGAGTCTGAGGCTAAAGGAAGAAGGGCTGATCAATAGTTTGTAATATTTTCATAGAGAAAGGAGAAGAATAACTTGATCTTCTTTTAGCATCATTGATTAATATTATTTTAGTTATTGATAGTTGAAATATGTAAAATTTGTATACACAGATCTCCTTGATGTTTATGCTCTAATTGTTTACATGACTATTTAGATAAAGTTCATTTTGTTGCATTTACATAAACAAATGCGTGGTGTATGCATTATTGTATTTGCTGAATTGTTGATTGCATTCTTATAGGAGAGAGCTTCTATTTTTCCATAAGCATTGATGGAAACTGGTCTCTCTGTGAAATTTTACATGATTGATAATTAGAAGAATTTTCCACAGACTAGCTTCTGACTCTATACATGTCAACCCTTATTTCTGTTCCATGATCCACATACTTTTGGTACCAGATGTCATAAGATGCATTTATATTGCCATATGATCTCTGGGCCTAAATTTTCATATTACCATGCCATGAGAGTTGGGAAGCAGGAATTCTCCTGAAAGCCTTCACTACGCTGGGACACAAAACAATAACTTACCTACACTTAATTACAGAAATATATCTCAATAAGCTCAAACTAAGTGTATTCCCTATTGTTCTTTTTATCCAAAAGTCGAGTATGTACAAACCATGCCAAGAGAACCTGAGAACAGAGGACATAAGATGTGGAGGATCTGGGAGTGGAGAAATGGAGCAAGCTGACAGACTGCAGACAAAGTCATAGAAATATGAACACCAACCATATCAATGCATTGTGGGGTTCCCTTCCAAAGGTCTTAGAAAAAACTCGTGGAGAACAGAAGTCCTAAAACTTCAGCTTTTTGGTGAATCTGTCTCTTATGGAGACTTTGAAAAATACACTATAGAAAAGTTGGATTGGGAGGGGACACGAAGATGGCCAAGAGGGATCTTCTCCGCAGTGCCACTCCCACTGAGTGAGACACGGAATCAGAGTGATATCCATGTCTCCGGGTGAGGTACCTGGTTCATTCCAAAGGGACTGGTTGAACAGCGAGATTAACCCCAAAAAAGGTGGCAAAAGCAGCCCAAAGGGGGCAAGCTGAGGCAAGGAGGGGCACTGCCCCACCTGGGAACCATATCTGGCATGGGGGATTGAGGGGGACATCACTTCCTTAGTAGTCAGAAAAAGATACAGTGCTTCACTCCAAGATTTCGGCAGCCCACAGCCAAGGAAAACATTGTCTGGCTGAGAACTGCCCCAAATTGCAGACCCTGGTGACAGCCCAGGCCAGCAGCCCCAGCCAGACTGGTGCCTTATCTGTGCAGACCAGGGTGAAGACTTGGACTAACACCGAGAGAGGACTTGCAAGAAGGAACTACCCATCCCACAGAAGGGAGAGTTGAAAGTGGGGAGGAGGATATGGCCAGGCAGGTCCCACCTCCACAAGATCCAGCAACCAGAATCCCTCTCCCAGCAGAATTTTGCAGTTAACACATCAGACAGAGCTCCATCAAGAGCAGCAGGCTTGGCAGAGGGAAAGAAGCCCTCCATTTGGAAGGCAGGGCTAATCCCACCTGCATAAGCAGAAACCCAGCAAAGAATAAACAGCAGCCTGGATGAGAAGAGGGCAGCTCAGCTCTGCCTCTACAGGCAGACAACAGACAGACTGTCTCAAGTGGCACACTGACACCTGCATTAAAAAAATTAAAAAAAAAAAGGCTCATACAGGAGAAATAACCCCAACTTTAACAGAAAGGACATCCACTCAGAGATCCCACTTGAAATCACCAACTTCAAAGATCAAAGATAGATAAAGCCATGAAGGTGGGAAGAAACCAGCACAAAAAGGATGAAAACATAAAAGTCCAGAATGCCTCCCCTCCCCAGAGATATCACAACAACTCACCAGCAAGGCAACAAAACAGATCAGAGAATTATTTCAATGAGCTGACAAATGCAGGCTTCAGAAAATGGTAATAAACTTCTCTTAGCTCAAAGAACATATTCTAACCCAATGCAATGAAACTAAGAACATCGAAAAAAAAATTAGACGAAATGCTAACTAAAATAACCAGCCTAGAGAAGAACATAAACAACTTGATGGAGCTGAAAAACACAGCATGAGAACTTTGTGAAGCATACACAAGTTTCAATAGCCAAATTGATCAAGCAGAAGGAAGGATATCAGAGATTGATGATCAACTCAACAAAATAAAAAGAGAAGGCAAGAAAAGAGAAAAAAGAGTTAAAGAAATGAACAAAGCCTCCAAGAAATATGGGATTATGTGAAAGGACCTAATCTATACTTGATCAGTGTACATGAAGAGGATGGGGAAAATGAATCCAAGCTGGAAAACTCTTCAAAATATTATCCAGGAGAACTTCCCCAACTTAGCAAAGCAGACCAGCATTCAAATAGAGGAAACACAAAGAACACCACAGAGATACTCCTCAAGAATAGCAACCTCAAGGCACATAATTGTCAGATTCATCAGGGTTGAAATGAAGGAAAAAATGCTAAGGGCAGCCAGAGAGAAAGGTCATGTCACCCACAAAGGAAAGCCCATCAGACTCACAGTGTATCTCTTGGCAGAAACCCTACAAGCCAGAAGAGAGTGGGGGCCAATATCCTTAAAGAAAAGAACTTTCAACCCAGAATCTCATATCCAGCCAAACTAAGCTTCATAAGTGAAGGATAAATAAAATCCTTTATGGACAAGCAATTACTGAGAGATTTCATTGCCCCCAGACCTGCCTTACAAGAGTTCCTGGAGGAAGCACTAAACACAGAAAAAATATCCAGCATAGCCACTGCAAAAATGAACCAAATGGTAAAGACCAGCAATGCAATGAGGAAGCTGCATTGACCAAAACAAACAACCAGTAACAAAATGGCAGCTCAAATTCACACATAACAATATTAACATTAAATGTAAATGGCCTAAATGCCTCAATCAAAAGACACAGACTGGCAAACTGGGTAAAAAGTCAAGACCCATTGGTGTGCTGTATTCAGGAGACCCATCTCACAAACAAAGACACACATAGACTCAAATTAAAGGGATGGACGAATAACTACCAAGCAAATGGAGAGCAAAAAAAAAAAAAGCAAAAAAAAAAAAGCAGGTGTTGCAATTTTAATCTCTGATAAAATGGACTTTAAACCAACAAAGATCAAAAGAGACAAAGAAGGGCATTACATATTACATAATGGTGAAAGGCTCAATACAACAAGAAGAGCTAACTATCCTAAATACATATGCATCCAACAGTGGAGCACCCAGATACATAAAGCAAGTTCTTAGTGACTTACAAAGAGACTTAGACTCCTGCACAATAATAGTGTGAGACTTTAACATTCATCTGTCAATATTAGATCAACAAGACAGAAAATAAACAAGGATGTCCAGGACTTGAACATAGAACTGGAACAAGCAGAACTAATACACATCTACAGAACTCTCCGCCCCAAAGCCACAGAATATACATTCTTCTCAGCACCACATCACACTTACTCTAAAATTGACTACATAATTGGAAGTAAATCACTCCTCAGCAAATGCAAAAGAACAGAAATCATAACAAACAGTCTCTCAGACCACAGTGCAATCAAGTTAGATCTCAGGATTAAGAAACTAACTCAAAACTGCACAACTTCATGGAAACTGAACAACTGGCTCCTGAATGTTGACTGGATAAACAATGAAATAAAGGCAGAAATAAGGATGTTCTTCAAAACCAACAAGAATGATGACACAATGTACCAGAATCTCTGGAACACATTCAAAGCAGTGTCTAGAGAGAAATTTATAGCAATAAGTTCCCACATGAGTAGTGAGGAAAGATCTAAAATCAATACCTTATCATCAAAGTTGAAAGATCTAGAGGAGCAAGATAAAAAAAAAAAAGAAAAAAAAAAAACTCGAAAGCTAGCAGAAGACAAGAAATAATTGAAACCAGGGCAGAAATGAAGGAGATAGAGACAAAAGACACCATTCAAAAAAAAAAAAAAATCAATAAATCCAGGAGCTGTTTTTTTGAAAAGATCAACAAAATAGACAGACTGCTAGCCAGATGAATAAGAAGGAAAAGAGAGAAGAATCAAATAGATGCAATAAAAAATGATAAAGGGGATATCACCACCAATCTCACAGAAATACAAACTACCATCAGAGATTACTACAAACAACTCTATGGACATAAACCAGTAAACCTGGAAGAAATGGATAAATTCCTGGACACTAGCACCCCCCAAGACTAAACCAGGAAGAAGTTGAAACACTGAATAGACCAGTAACAATGACTGAAGTTGAGGCAGCAATTAATAGCCTACCAACCAAAAAAGTCCAGGTCCAGACAGGTTCACAGCCGAATTCTACCAGATATACAAAGAGGAGCTGGCACCATTCCTTCTGAAACCATTCCAAACAACACAAAAAGAGGAAATCCTCCCCAACTCATTTTATGAGACCAACATAATCCTGATACCAAAACCCGGCAGATACTCAACAAAAAAAGAAAACTTCAGGCCAATCTCCATGATGAACATAGATGCAAAAATCTCCAAACAAAATACTGGCAAACCAATTGCAACAGCACATCAAAGCTTATGCATCATGATCAAATAGGCTTCATCCCGGGGATGCAAGGCTGGTTCAACATACCCAAGCAAGTCCATAAACATAATGCACCACATAAATAGAACCAAAGACAAAAACCACACGATTATCTCAATAGATGCAGAGAAGGCCTCTGACAAAATTCAACAGCCCTTTATGTTAACAACTCTCAATAAACTAGGTATCGATGGAACATATCACAAAATAATAAAAGCTATGACAAATCCACTGCCAATATCTTACTGAATGGGCAAAAATTGGAAGCATTCCCTTTGAAATCTGGCACTAGACAAGGATGCCCTCTTTCACCACTCCTATTCGATATAGTATGGGAAGTTCTAGCCAGAGCAATCAGGCAAGAAAAAGAAATAAAGGATATTCGGTTAGAAAAGGAGGAAGTCAAATTGTCTCTATTTGCAGACGACATGATTGTATATTTAGAAGATCCCATTGTCTCAGCCCAAATTCTCCTTAAAGTGATAAGCAACTTCAGCAAAGTCTCTGGATACAAAATCAATGTGCAGAATCACAAGCATTCCTATACACCAATAACAGACAGAGAGCCAAATCAAGAGTGAAATCCCATTCACAATTGCTACAAGGAGAATAAAATATCTAGGAATAAAACTAACAAAGGAGGTGAAGGACCTCCTCAAGGAGAACTACAAACCACTGCTCGAGGAAATAAGAGAAGACCCAAACAGATGGAAAAACATTCCTTGCTCATGGTTAGGAAGAATCAATATCATGAAAATGGCCATATGGCCCAAAATAATTTATAGATTTAATGCTATCCCCATCAAACCACCCTTGACCTTCTTCACAGAACTGGAAAAAACCACTTTACACTTCATATGGAACCAAAAAAGAGCCTGCATAGCCAAGACAATCCTAAACAAACAAAGAAACAAACAAACAAAGTTGGTGGCATCACGCTGCTGGACTTCAAGTTATACTACAAGGCAACAGTAAACAAAACAGAATGATACTATTGGGGTTCAGGGGTTTAGGGGAGCCCTTAGCTCTCCTGAGAGGACGTTTCTCTGAGGTTTTTGGTCTTCTGCACTCTCAAAAATGAGAGAGAGGACCAAAATGTGCTTGCGAAGTAAATACCAGACCCCAAACAGTGTTTTTGCAGAAAGTGAATTTATTTGCAGAGAAAGAGAAAAAAAAAAAAAAAAAAGGAGAGGAAGAGAGAGAACTTCCACATGAGGGGGAGAGAGTGTGTGTGGAAGGGGTTCCAAACATGGAGTACAAAGGGGTGGGGAAGAAGGGGACTTTTAACCTTGAAGGAATTCCTTCCTTCTTCAACCTCCCTGGCCAATGAAGGGAGTTACTTAGAACTTCCACTGGAGTGATTGACTTTTGGATTTTTTCTGCACCCTCAAAAATTAAAACAGAGACCATTAAATCTCCCAGATGGAGAGAGATGGGAGAGGGGCATGGCGCTGGGAAGTTCTTGCCCTTAAACCTATGCCCCCTCATGGACCTGGAAAGAGAACACCTTCCCTCAGTACTGATACCAAAACAGAGACATAGACCAATGAAACAGATCAGAGGTCTGCGGGGCAACACCATACATCTACAACCATCTAATCTTTGACAAACTTGACAAAAACAAGCAATGGGGAAAAGATCCCCTCTTTAATAAATAGTGTTGTGAAAATTGGCTAGCAGTGTGCAGAAAGCAGAAACTGGACCCCTTCCTGACACCTTACACTAAAATTAACTCCAGATGGATTAAGGGCTTAAACATACAACCTAACACTATAAAAATCCTGGAAGAAAACATAGGCAAAACCATCCAGGACATAAGCATAAGCAAGGACTTCATGACTAAAACACCAAAAGCAATGGCAACCAAAGCCAAAATAGACAAATGGGATCTAATTAATTCAGAGCTTCTGCACAGCAAAAAAAACAAAAAACAAAAAACAAAAAAAAAACAATCATTAGAGTGAAGTGGCAACCAACAGAATGGTAAAAAAGTTTTGCAATCTACCTATCAGTCAAAGGGCTAATTATCCAGTACCTACAAATAACTAAAACAGATTTACAAGAAAAAAAAACAAGCAAACCCACCTAAAAGTGGGCAAAGGATATGAACAGACACTTTACAAAAGAAGACATACAGGAGGCCAACAAACATATGAAAAAATGCTCATCATCACTGGTCATTAGAGAAATGCAAATCAAAACCACATTCAGATACCATCTCATGCTAGTTAGAATGGCGATCATTAAAAAATCTGGAGACAACAGATGCTGGAGAGGATGTGGAAAAATAGGAACACTTTACACTGTTGGTGGGAGTGTAAATTAGTTCAACCATTGTGAAAGACAGTGTGACGATTCCTCAAGGATCTAGAAATAGAAATTCCATTTGAGCTAGCAATCCCATTACTGGGTATATACCCAAAGGACCATTAAGCATTCTATTATAAAGACACATGCACACACATGTTCATCATGGCCCTGTTCATAATAGCAAAGACCTGGAAACAATCCAAATGCCCATCAATGATAGACTGGACAAAAAAAT
The DNA here is from genome assembly GCF_048565385.1 of Saimiri boliviensis. Lineage (NCBI taxonomy): Eukaryota > Metazoa > Chordata > Mammalia > Primates > Cebidae > Saimiri > Saimiri boliviensis. Next base: position 7,830,478 of record NC_133449.1, on the reverse strand, counting down.
GTGGCACATATACACTATGGAATACTATGCAGCTATAAAAAATGATGAGTTCATGTCCTTTATAGGAACATGGATGAACCTGGAAACCATCATTCTCAGCAAACTGGCACAAGGACAGAAAATCAAACACTGCATGTTCTCACTCATAGGCAGGTGTTGAACAATGAGAACATGTGGACACAGAGAGGGGAGCATCACACACTGGGATCCATTGTGGAAGGCAGGGAAGGGATAGTGGGAGAGAGGATGGAGAGGGATAATGTGGGGAAAAATGTCAGGTATAGGTGATGGGGGGATGGAGGCAGCAAACCACTTTGCCATGAATGTACCTATGCAACAATCTTGCATGATCTGCACATGTACCCCAGAATCTAAAGTACTATAAAAAATAATAATAACTAACTAAATAAATTTAGATTGAGTTTGATGTTTGCTCAGTAGAAGTTTTCTATGTAGGAAAGTTGATAATTCAGAAAAATATGTAAATTGTCTGGTCAAAGCAAACTTTTAAAGCTCTTTAGGAGTCCTATTTATGTAACAATAGTTGATATGCTAATTTCAACTCATTCTCCACCAGCCTTTGGAGAAAGCCCTTCACAGATTTCTGCATTTACCTAAAAATGAGTGTGAGTGCATACCACAGCAGAAAGGTTTGCTTAAATAGAAACACAGGATGTTGGTACTGAAAATGTCCTGAGAAGGGACAACCCACAAGAAAAAGGATTGAGGCCCATGTATTTTTTAAGATCTATTTTGAAACAATAAATATTTATCTTCAGGAAAGAGCTCCACTCTGCCGATGCCTAGGGAAAGGAGGCTGGGTCTCAGGCAGGAGGAAGAAGAGCTGCTCCATGCACAGGTGCCCTGCACCTCCCAGGCAGAAATTGCTTTTACCAGCACAGTTGGCTGTGTTTATGAGGAGAAAAACAACACTATGAAACCAGATCCTGTATGATTTGCAGTGCCTTTGTGGTTAGGTGTATAGGAACCAGGTGGGTGGTGGGTGACACTCTCCATCTTAGCACATTGGCTCCTGCTGACTGCAGTGAGTGGGGGGGACGTCCTGAGGCCACAGGGACACAATGCTGAGGCTCAGCCAGGATTCCAGTGCCAAAGTAACACCGTTATGTCCCTTCTGGATGTGTGCATGCATGTGTGCATGGGTCAGATGGGGCAGTTACTGAGAAGTCTGACATTTCCTTCCTCTTGACTCCTCTTTCTCTTTTCTTTATTTTCTCTCTTCTTTACTCTTTCAGGAGTACTAGGGACAAGGACAAGGTCTTGGTCACACGGTTGTTACTAGAAGAGAAGTCCCGATCCAGACCCCAAGAGAGTGTTCTCAGATCTTGCGCAAGAAAGAATTCAAGACTAGTCCATACAGTAAAGTGAAATCAAGTGTATTAAGAAAGTAAAGGAATAATGGAATAGCTACTCCATAGGTAGAGCAGTGGCTTCAGCTGCTGGCCTGTGAATACTTAGTTATTTATTCATCACATGCTAAACAAGGGGTGGATTATTCATGAGTTTTCTGAGAAAGGGGTGGGCAATTCCTGGAGCTGAGGGTTTTTCCCTTTTAGGGCATATAGAGTAGCTTTCTGACATTGCTATGGCATCTGTAAACTGTCACGGCACTGGTAGGAGTGTCTCTTAGCATGCTAATGGATTAAAATTAGCTCTCCTTGGTTTTGGTGGGTTCTGCCTTCTTTACTGCGACCTGTTGTATCAGCCATATATTTATGAGCTGTATCTGAGTTGATCTCCCATCTCATCCTGTGGCTTAGAATGCTTGACCTCCTGGGAATGCAGTACGGTTGGTCTCAGCACATTTTACCCAGAGCCTATCCAAATGGAGTTGCTCTGGTTGAAACACCTCAGACCCGGGACATGGTCTTTTCTGGCCTCTTCATGGTGTGCTTCTAGCTTTGACAACAAAATTCCTCCTGGCAGTAGAGACTTTGTAAGTTTCCATTTTGTTCATGGAAATGTCATTCTATCTGGGAAATTCAAGCACCTCAGCACTTAACACTACTAAGTAGTATATGCTAATTTCAACTTATTCATATACTACTACTAGTCAGAAGTAGTGTATGCTAATTTTAACTTACTCTTAAACTAAGAAAATCTAATTTATACCAAGTATAATTGTTGAAAAGGAAAGCATAAAAATGACACATTAATGATTTTTAAGGCTCTTTCCTTCTGACAGGAATTATACCTAGCAGTTTGGATATTATAGATAAGGTATTTGTAGAAAATGAAGAGGGAGAAACTAACAGTCTTTGAGTTCCTCACACATCCAGATGCTGTGTTGGGTGGCCTACCTGTGAGATCTTACCTGTTTCAACTATCCTTGCTGGATGTGGTATGTCTTCTGCCTTTGCAAAGGAAGAACCTAAGAGGTGAAATAATTAGTCATGTAATTTTGGAAATATCCTTAAGTTTCCTCGAAGAATTAGCAGTTCGAGTATTACGAAGTCAATGTAAAGGAAAGCTAATATAGACAGGTTTTGCAACTTACACATCATTGTGAATATAAGGCGTTGCTTTTATAATACGGGCCATTAACACCATAAAACATATAAATAACTTTCCTTTTCATGCATAAGCATCCGTTCACAGTAGGAACAGTCTCTCTGTGATGGAGGCACTCACCTCAGGTGATGTGTGCAGCCCTTATCTTTAAGCACCACCCCACAGATAAGGTGACCATATATTCTGGTCTGCCCAAAATATGCAGGTTCATTTTTATGATACCATTAAAATTATGATAACACTGCCTGTCACTCTCAGAAATGTCCTGGCTTAAGACAATAAGTTATATAATTCCTCAATGTATTGTCCTGCCAGCGTTTGTGTTTCATTTTAAACCCTGAGTTAGAGCTTGAAGTTAAAAGATTATCTTTGTAACCCACATATCTTACAGATGAGGGATCAAGAGATGTTATCCAGTGAATCTATGCAGTTCAAAGGGTAGAAAAAGGAAGACCCAGCAAAGGCTTTTGGATTCGCAGTCCCCAGGTGGCATCTGTTTTTTCTATCCCCTGAAGGTAGAACAGCATTGGAATATAGGTGCCAGGGTGCCTGACAGACGACGTGTGGCAAAGTGTGCTAAAATATGATAGTTTCAGTTCTGTGAAGTGCTGATTCCTGTTCTATTTATTTTAGAAATTTTAAATCAGAGGAAAAATAGCAATCCTCATGGGGGAGAGAAAGAGATGGAAAAGGAGGAAGGAAAAAACAGGAGGAAAGGATGGAAGGAGAAGTGAACAAATGACGATGTTGGGCAGATGTAGCCAGTGGCGTACTGCCAAGGAGTGATTCTTATTTGGACATGGCGTTACATAATTGCAGATCCTCAGAAAGACACTATGGTGGACCATATCTGAGATATCAAAATACCAACAAGGGTGAGCAATCTGAGAACAAAGTTTTGCAAAACTGTGGCATGTCAGTGTGAACTAAGAAGTTCCCATAGGCAAGTGAGCCAACCAAATGCTTTCCTGGTAGGGGTAGCATGATTACACACAGATCACATTGCTTTATCCACAAAAATTTACCTAGAAGCTCAACATTTGCATTCGGATAACATTTTGCTCTTGAAAAATGGACAATTCCACACATTCACAAAACAAATAGAACACAAGTTATGTATTAACGTGATTCTGGATTTCACACCATTCCAGCTAAACATTTTTTTTTTTAAGTTTATGAGCAGTGTTATTTTGTTTGTTCTGTCTTGTTTCTGTGGGCCTGGGATCTCTTTGCTTTTTGTCTATGCTTTTTCTGGCCTCTATGACCCATTCATTTCTAAGCAGCTATGTGCTTTAAGCAAAATGAATCTCAACATTACGGTTATGTCATTGGAACAGGGGCCTCTGTCTGCCTCAAAGTTTGCTCACAAAGGAACACACCCCTCCAACCAGTGATTATAGCCTAATTAATCAGAACATCCTGCTTGGGACAATTTTAAGAGAGAAACGGATGTGGGGTAGAACAGATCTTAGCATGGCAACAGAAGACAAAAGAGAAGAGAGGTAGAGGGAAAATATGTGAGGTCTGCGGGATCCGTCTCTGTTTCTGCAGGCACGAAAAAGCCAAGCAGAGCATTTCACTTCTGGGAATAAATGAAGACAAGCCAAATGAGAAGAAGCAAAGGATATATATCCTGAGATTGCTCTTGCAAGGGAGTCAACCACCATCGCTTTCATTTTGGCAGAGATTCAAAGGCAGGTAGAGGAGTGGAAAAGCTTCCTGTTAGAATAGGGAGGCTTCAAGTGTGCCTTGACTGGAGGCTGTTGGCAGGAAGAAGCCAGAGGTGGCTCACTAGAGGCAGGGCCTCCTATGGGATTGGTCTGGGGGCACATAATTGGTTTCCTCTGGTTGGTGTTAAATTGAAAGAAGGGACAAAAATTAAGGAAGCTGTCAGTTCTTTAATCAAGTCTTGGCCATTTGGGGTCAACTGTTATGAAAGTTATTATTTAGATCCCTGGATTGTTCCTAGGAATAGTTATCTGGCTTCCTGAAAGTCTAACTTCCAACAGTCTGGCTTCTTGGGGTCTTTACTGTTGAGAAGGGGCTGCTTTCTTGTTTCTTGGGCTGGCCACTGCAGGCTGTATAGTCAGAGTTCCGTTTTTGCTATGTGTTGGCCGTTGTCTGTGTTTCCAGTCCCACCCCCCACCCCCGCCCCCGCTCTTCTGCAGTGGCCTCTCTTGCCTATAAAAAGCCACTCCCTTTGCTTGCTGGAAACTTCCCACTGGGAAAGTTGGTTTGCCTCTTTGTTTTTCCTGAAGCCTACATTGCTTGCAAATGTGCTTCTGAATAACTTGACAGCATTTCTTCTCTGGAGTGAATTGGCTGGATGGCCTTATGGGGAACAGGTGTTTTGTATCAGGATATACTTCTTAGTATGGAGGAAAATAGCAAAAAAATGCTTCATAAAAGAGCAAATATGGAAGCATAATGACTGTTTAATTTGGAATAATCTCTATTTGTAAGTTTTAGGCCAGTCTTGGAGATACAGGGTAAAAAGTCAAGTTACGGAGTCTCTAGCTTTTATCTATGTTATATAACACAGAATTCCCTTCTCCTGAACATCTTCATGAAATTAGGGAAACTCTAAGGTGAAGTACATCTTCATGAAATTAGGGAAACTCACATTGTTACTTAAAATGTAAACTGTGCAAAAAATAAATTATTTCTGATCAGGTCCTATTAAAGAGCTCAAACTTGATTAATTCCTGGCTTGGATAAGCACTTACCTCTACCAATTACATGCCACTATTACAGTGATTATTTTATAAATGCTAATAAACACTATCTCGAGTTAATATTTGCTCCTGAGGAAAGTTTGCCAAGAGCTTAGAATATGTTTATGGAAGATTTTTGCCTGCTAGGTTTGTGTACAAAGCTTGAAACATGAAAATCCTTTTAGCATCATTAATTAAAAAAAATCGGTGTACAAATAGTTGTAGCCAGAAAAGCTGAAATCTGATACAGAAATAGAAAAACCTTAGGAATTTTGCATAATCAGGCAAATACTGTTCATCCCTAATGAATTTCCGCCAACTAACTTTGCTGTTGATTTAGTTTCTGAGATGACCTCTGCTTAAATCTATATACCACGTGCCCTTGTGCATAGCGGTGTACTGGATCCAACTATCATCACCACTGCCTAACACAGCACTAGAGGTGATGGTTAGTGCTATTGGTAAGAAAAATAAGACATATAAGGAAAAGGAAAACTGTCGTTATTTGTAGTTGGTATTATCATAGACACAGAAAAACAAAGAACAAGAGAACAAAACAACTGCAAAAACTAATAAGAGTTCTTAGCAAGATGTCCAGATACAAGATAGAAAATCAACACTATTTTTAATTTGCCAGCAATTACCAAGTGGAAAACTTCATCAATAAAAGCTACCAGCTCTAGTCACAATAGCAAAATCACTGATGATTAAAAAAGAATATTCCAGGCAGATTATAGAGTCCAAAAATATTATTTGGATAAGTAGGAAGGCATTATATGCATTTAATGGGACTTTTTTTTTTTTTTTCTTGAGACAGAGTCTCTCGCTCTGTCAGGCTGGAGTACAGTGGTGCGATCTCGGCTCACTGAAACTTCTGCCTACCAGTTTCAAACCATTCCCCTGCCTCAGTCTCCTGAGTAGCTGGGACTACAAGCACATGCCACCACACCCAGCTAATTTTTGTATTTTTAGTGGAGATGAGATTTTACTATGTTGGCCAGGATGATCTCAATCTCTTGAATTCATGATCCACCTGCCTTGGTCTCCCAAAGTGCTGGGATTACAGGCGTGAGCCACTGCACCCAACCTTCGATGGGACATTTTTATCTACTAGCCCTCAAAAGGCCATGTAGAGACTTGAAAACCTCCTATTCTGTTCTTTTCCAGAAAGAAATTGCATTGTGTCTCCAAGAAAGCAGGCTGGGGTGTGGAGCATGGTTGTGCTGTGTTTACCATACTTCTAAAAATTCATTGCTGGGAGCCAGGATTCAGAGAGTTATTAGTGTCCTTGCTAGAGAACAAAGACCAAACTTGTTTTCTTGTTTCCTCTGCTCAGATATCACCTCTTTTTGAAGGCTTTTTCAACACACCTGGCTCTCATTCTGTTCTCACAGTGCTGTGCGCCTCCATCCAGTCACCCTCACCCAATCATGTTTAGATTGTGTGTTTGTGTGTGTGTATGCACCCATGCCTGTGTTTCTTCTGCTAGACTGTGAGCTCTTTAAGGTCATGTCCCATGTCTTCATTCAATTTTGGATCTTCACGGCAAAGCACAAAATCTGAGATAGGGCAAGTAATTAACAAACTGTTGTTGAATTGAATTCATAGAAAAAAGTATTATTTTCTTTTAATTTTGCTAACTGGGCAATAGATTTATACTATTTTTATCGATATAAGTTTAACGGTTTCATTTAAAAATGTCACAAGAGCAATCCAAAAATGGAGGTTGTCATGGTTGTTTCCATCACATTAGTCCCAGAGCTGAAAGGGACTTAGAAATTCTACAATAAATCTGGTTGTGGATAGAGCCTGTAGCTCTCCTTAGCACATCACGGCTATGTAGGCATTTCTAGCAGGATGGAAGCATGTTCCAGGAGGATGGACTTGGGATGGCACACAGCCTGAGAAGGGTTCTTTCCTGGAGGCTGCTGCTTTCCTGGCGGGATTTTTGATTGCTTAGCTTCCACCTCCTAGTCACAAATTCACTGCTCTCCTGTCTACCTGGGAACCTCCCATCTCCATGCTGATGGAAGGTCTTAGGTGAGAATCAACAGGACTCAGTCACGAGCAAGACTCCAGCTGTGGATAGACTCATGGTCTGCTTTATGTGCACAACGTGGACCCACATTTTGGTGTAGGAAACACACACGTCAGTCATGCGCTTGGAGTTAGAAGACTGAGAACCAGCCCATTGATTCCCTGATTGCTGTGTGACTGGAGCCAAGTGGCTTAACTCATCTGAAATGATGGTTAATGAGCAGCTTTGCAGTGTCTGAAAGAGCAGAGGAGACTCACTTTTCCACTTTGTTTATGACAGTGAGAGTGTTTTTACAATTTCTATTGCTGTGAACATGCATATTCATTAATATGTGTAACCGTGAATGGAGGAGAAGCTCAGGTTGTTGACCAGGGCCCAGGAGGAAAATGATAAGAGTTGGCGAGCGGGCTCTTGCCTGGATCCTGTGTGACTTGGCAGACCCAGTGCAAACTTGCTCAGTCCCCACAGATGCCTGGCTCTCTGTGGAAACCCAGGAACTAGAAGATGCTAAAGAGGTGGGAGGCAGCCCGTGAAAGGCAGGGCGTGCTGTGCCTGTACTTCAGACCTTTGGTCTGTTCCCACTTGGATAAAAAGTGCATGATGGATGGGGAATTTGGAGTCCTGGATAAATGTTTTTACTGAACAGAAATGAAGGAACAGCCCCAGAGATGAGAGGCCCAGGCATAAGAGTCCTGCTTAAGGGAAATCTTTAGATGGAAATGTTCTCTGGGAAATAGTAAATTATGGAGAGGTTACTCCCGACCCGCCCTCATCCCAACTCACCCAGCAGTACAGCAGAGGTGGCCACAACCTGAACACAAATGCTGGAGAAACCAGAATATCCATCCACTCTTTGCTGACAAACTTGGTGCACATTTCAGGAGCCCTGGCATTGGTCAAGGATGTGGAGGTGAGGAGGCAGAGCTCTGGGGCGTTTTCACTCTGCTACTGCTTTGGTCTTTTCATCTAGAAAATGCCTGGGTTGATGGAGAAGGTTCTCCACCCTGGGATCTTGTGATCCTGGGCAGGATAAAACAATCTCTCTCTCTTTGGATAGTTTTAAGAGTCTACAAATATGTCTTAATCAAGGAGACCTCAATGGCTGGAGAGGCAATAATGCATTTTCTTGTCACAGAAATTCTCCTCTGAGATGGTATGGTTATAAAATTTGTGTGTTCTCTAGGGATATTGTTATTGTTTACCAGGAAATTTATACTTCATCTAAATATTTGAATTTCAGATTTGGTGCACTGGGTATTTTCCAATGGGAATACCTGCCCTGTTTCTTGGACACTAGGATTAAACTACCAGAAAAGTTGTTTAGGGCCTTGTTTTCAGAATCTGTCCTATAGTATTTTCCCCAAAGATCAGAATGTTGCAATGTTTGAAAAATACCTTCTTTAGTTTTTTCTCTTCTGTGGTTTTCAGATTATCTTTTTTGATTAACAGTTTTTTGAAATATAATTCACATGCCATGCAATTTTCCCATTTAAAGTATATAGTTTCTTTGTTTTTAATATATTTATAGACTCATGGACTATCAAAATCAGTATTAGAAAATCTTTATCACCCCCAAATTAAACTGGTACCCTTTAGCAATCTCACTCACCAAGAAACCCCACCCTCTCCTCCAGTCTGTGAAAACACCTAATAGGCTTTCTGTCTCTATAGATTTGCCTATTTTAGATGCTACGTAAAATGGAATCTAATATGTGGCCTTTGGTGTTTAGCTTCTTTCATTTAGCATAGTGCTTTTAAGGTTCATTCATATTGTAGCACGTATTAGTATTACATCCCTTTTACGCCCATATAATATTCCATCTTTTTATATACCACATTCTGTTTGTCTGTTCATCAGTTGGTGGTCAGTTGGAATTGCTTCTACCTTTTGGCTGTTATAAAGAATGCTGCTACCAACATTTGTGTATAAGTGCTTTTTTTTGGTGGACATATTTTCATTTCTCTTGGATATCTACCTAAGAGTGAAATTCCTACATTAAATGGTAACTCTCTGTGTAATCATTTGGAGAAATGCCCAGCTGTACCATATTACATTCTCACAGCAGTGCAGGAAATCAGAATGTAATTTTGTAATTCAAAATCAAATTACATTCTGATTTCCCCATATCCTTGTCAACACTTGTTATTATCTGTCTTTTGATTATAGCCATCCAAGTGGGTTGTGAAGTGGTAGCTAATTGAGGTTTTCATTTGCATTCCACTGATGACTAATGATGTTGAGCATCTTTACATGTGGTCATTGACACTTTATGTATCTTCTTTGGAGAAATCTAGCTATTCTGTAAGCTTGTGCTATTGGGACATCATTGTCCCTTCATCTTCAGCTGTCTCGTGGCCTTCTAAAATATAGGGAAATTGACAAATAATTTGTAATCTGTAGATTTGGGGAACTATGAAATAGGATGGTTAATAACATATCAGAATTGCAGTGTTATTACTACCCACCTTCATTTTAAGCTACTTTTATGTAGTATCATAGCTACTTTTATGATACAATATAATGTTATTACATATACTCAATGCAACATGATACAATTCAGCTTTGAATGTTAATGTCTTTATTTTACATACTTGCTTGGGATAATTTTGGTTTTCATAATATTGTCTTTATATATAATGACATCCTACTGGTTCAGGATAAATAAGCTTTAAGTATAAACACTCTAGTTTATCTTAGAAATACTAGCACTCAAATTAGAGAATTACAGTCAAACAAATGATCAAGATTATGTTTCTTCTGCTTCAAGGAAGAACATTTGTATTCTCTCTCTTTGCATCTCCTACCAAGAGTTCACTGCAAATATGCTGTGTATTTTTCATATAAGGAGAGCTCATGGTGGTACATCAGGCTGAGTTCTTGTCTCTGTAGACTGATCTCTTTTAAAAGTGTGTCACCACATGCTCTCACTCATAAGTGGTTGTTGAACAATGAGAACACACGGACACAGGGAGGGGAATATCACACACCGAGGCCTGGGGGTGGGGGGCTAGGGAAGGAATAGCAGAGGTGGGAAGATCAGGGAGGGACAACATTAGGAGAAATACCTAATGTAGATGACAGGGTGATGGATGCAGCAAACCACTACCATGGCACGTGTATACCTATGTAACAAACCTGCATGATCTACACACGTACCCCAGAACTTAAAGTAGAATAAAAAAAAGTGTCATTCATCGTATCTTAACACCTTTTCTAAGGGTGAAGCTTCTAGCTTGGTTCTTACTCCTGATTTGGTTACATCTAGGAGGTGTAAGTAAATTCACTATGGCTCCTAGACTGATTCTTTTTCGACCTCTCTCTCTTTCTTTCTCTCTGCATTTCCTAAGGTTCTGTTTGGTGCTAGGTATGATGAAATCAGTAAGGCCTAGTTGTACCTCAGCAAATGGAGCAGGAGTGTGCACAGTTGTTCACCCACCCGGGGAGGTGCTGTGATGAAGTCTGTGGGGTCTGGGGGTACACAGAGGAAGACACCTCAGTGGCAGTCTTGGTGTTGTAGGTGTTGATGCCAAGATTTCACAGAGGAGGCGAGAAGTCCTCAATACTGTGTAGCTGTCAGCCAGGTAGACAAATAAGAGAGCCTATTCCAGTAGAAGGGCCAGGGTGGCGAAGGCCTGGAGGAAGGAGCCCTCACAGGTGACTTATCTGTGAGATGGGAACAGGGCATGTGCAGAGAGCACCATCACAAAAGTGAGATGGGGAGCACAGGTCAGCACCGCTCTCAGTTGCCTTATGGTTTATATTATTATCCTCATCGACCTCAGTTTTACTCTTTGGAACAGCAAAGAGTGAATTGAATTATTCTTTCATGAGTGCTTTTCATAGATTTGACAACAGCTAATTTATCTCCCAACTCCTCTATTTTCCAGGCTAAACATTCCTCATTCCTTCACTTTTCCTCATAGGAAATGGTTTTCAAGGCCTTTACTATCAAAATTTTCACTGTTGGATGAGTCCCAATTTGCAATTTTTTTCTTAAAATGTGGCTCCCTGCACAGAATCCAGCACTCCAGGTGTGGAGTGCACAGCGTGATGTATCGGGGCCATTTTTTTTTTTTTTTTTTTTTTTTTTTTTTTCTGTCATGAGCACTAAATGCTGGCATGCAATCCTATCTGTCTAGGTGACTTAATTTCAAACTTCTGGGCCTTGTTTACCTACTAAAGCAGGTGTTTTCATCCTTGAGCATGCCACTATTTGACTCACAATACAGAACTGGATATTTATACATTTTTTATTTTTATCTGGTTAGCTTTGATCTGCTGTTTCCAATATGCCGGAACCTTTTAAAGTCCTGATTCTACCATTTGATGTTTTGGTTATCTCATTCTACCTAGGGCATCTGAAGATTTCAGAGTCATAATATCTACTTGTCTCCGTCCAACTCTTTAATAAAAATATTGATGGTAATTGCGTTCAATTTAGAACCAGCAACGTCAGCTTTATTAAGAACTGGTGTTAGTTCCTCATATTTGTGAAACTGATAGTAGTTTAAAAGTTTTGTTCACTGATTGATAAACGGATAGCCCAGAGCAGCATTTCTTAGTTCAATCTCTGGATTTCCTCTATCCTAATGAATGGAGATGCTTATTAAAATGAAAATTCCTGGGCCTCTTTTGGGGCCTACAGCTCAGACACTAAAGGATAGGCATCAATCAGGTTGTTTCTCACGAGGACTAGAGTTTGAATGAGTGAAGAAGTTATGCTCTCTTTAGCGTGAATGATGAACAGTGGTTGAGAACAGGCAATTGGCATCTCGCTTAGTGTAATGGTCTGTGGCTTTATATATGGACAAACATGTTTAAAGCAACATGTTGGTGAAATGATGCCAGAGAGATTTTTTGTGCATCTTATAAAAAAAATCCTCCATCTATAACACCCTCCCCTCTGATGCAGCCTTTAGCCCAGACCGAGGAGCGTGTTGGCGTTCTCCCAGAGGTGCCAGCATCTTCCTGGCATTATCACCGCATTAGTCAGTCCCTGCTATATTGGGAGAGTGACTGTTCTGCACTGGCTGCATGAAGTGGCTGATCTCATCCGTGAGCTGCACCACCTACAGCCGCGTCAGACTCTGGGGCCTCGAGACGGAGGGAGACTGACTCGCGGTTCTCTCCGCCACACTGCGGCTCTGAATTCACACCAGGGTAGACAGTGTGGGTTTGGCGGTGTGCTGTGCTAGGGAAGAGCCTCCTGAAACACACACTTACTGAATCACAAATCTTCAGACGCTCGCTGTGTATTCTCCCGTGTAAATGTGGCTGCCAAGGCTCCACCTATTCTCATGTGACTGTGACGCTACTCAGGATTTAACGATCACTATTTTTAAAACTAGTCGTGAATGTCACATTTCCCCTCTCCTTAGAAGATTCTAATTATCTGTTTGTCAGACATCCCTCTGTTTTCTGAAACTTTATTCAATTCTGCAGTCTCTCTCTTTATTTTAGGAGTCAGTGCAAATTGTTGTTCAGGATTTCTTTGGGAATGTCATACAGTCAAGATTCTTCTCTCTCCTGGCAACTGGAAGGGTGTCTGCAGGTCATTCTAGAATTTTCAAACATCTGACCACACAGATTGAACTATTGCTTACTACTTAACTTTCTTATGTCAACAAACCTTTTGAGATATGTCTCAAAGTCTTTCTTTTGCTTCTGATTTACAAAACTAGTATCTTTCAATTTCTACTCTTCTCTTTTGTCTGTAATATCAGCAAGGAAAAGCTCTTTAAAAAATAAAGATTTTTCTGATTATAAAAACAATCATCGTCATTGTTTAAAAAAGTTTAGGTGTAGAAATGTAGAAAACAGTCTATTATTTATCATACTACCTTAACACTTCTACATTTTGATGTAGTTTAATTAAATCTTCCCCAGTGCATACAATTTTCAGTTTTCATACTCCACCTACAATTTTATATCTTTCTTTTGTCACTTACCATCAAAAGTTATCTGCTTCATGTCATTATACAAACTTTGAAATAAACATTTCTATCTGGAGGTAACTTTTTGTTCATCATTTACATTTTTTTTAATAAATAATCCACAATGAGTATCTTTGATAGGAAGGTGTTATCTCCCTATCTCTCTTGGGTAATTTTCTCAGGATAAAGTCAAAGAAGTGTTATTATTGTACCAAAGTGACATTTTTAAAGTTCTTGATATATATTTCCAATTTGCCTTCCAAAATGGTTGAATCCATTTATACTCCTACCAGCAATATGTGAAAGTATTTATTGGCATGATTTAGTCTATGAAAACCATAGTTACACATTCTAAGGGGAAAAATAGCAACTTATATTAGGATAAAGGTGAAAGCATTTTCGTAGTTGAAGCAAATCTTAAGACAGGTTCTACAAGCACATGAAGGCTCAACAAATCCCTTGTCCATTGGGCATGATATGGTGAGCTTCCCAAAGAGACTGAGGGGTACCAGCAATAAGCGAAAAGGCTATTGTGTAGACTTTGTGCTTTTCTTTTGAATTTTTGAGTCTTAAACCAGACATTCTCACAGATTGCCTATAAAGCAAGAGAGAAAGTCAAATGTTGTATGACTGCTTAATACTTCATATATACTACCCAGGAACCAGTTCATGTACACAAATCCCTAAAAATTAAACAGAGAACAATCTAAAAAATTTACTCCTTGGCCCATGGAATGAAAAATGGTCTAATTGTGACTATTCAAGGCTGGAAGCCATGGCTCTTGCTTATAATCCCAGCACTTTGGGAGGCTAAGGCGGGTGGATTATCTGAGGTTAGAAATTTGAGACCAGCCTGTGCAACATGGTGAAACCCCATCTCTACAACAATACACACACACAAAAAATTAGCTGGATATGGTGACATGCACCTGTAATCCCAGCTACTCTGGAGGCTGACACAAGTGAATTGCTTGAACTCAGGAGGCGGCAGTTACAGTGAGCTGAGGTCACACCACTGCACTCCAGCCTGGGCGACAGAACGAAACTCCATCTCAAAAAAATTTTTTTTGACTATTGAGAGGACTCAGATATTGTTCTCAAACCATTAAAGTGGAAATAGGAATCAGATGGGGGAAAATGGCCATAACAGAGGCCATTTTCTCCAGTGTGGGCTCCCCAGCTGTGATTCAACATTAACTCTCACCATCATCCCGTACAAAATCTTTGCCAGTCTGGGCTTTCACCTGCTAGGATAGAAGAAAGGAATAAACTTGGAGTCAAAGGAGTTGGGGTTGAAATCCTAGTCCTGCAACTTTTGGAGGCTCCTGTGAAATTTACTGAACTTCTCAGAGCTTCATTTTTTTTTATTTGTCAAAACAGGGCAATTTTTAGAATATATAACATTTCTTTTTAATCTAGTGCATTAAATTAAACAATGTGAGTAATTCACATGAAATTGTAATGTGCACATAGGCATTATTCAAAAATGTCTATTTTTTCTCTTTTCCTTCTCTGTACAGCCCCCAAATGTGTGACACTTATTCCTGCCTTGTCTTGCTGTTTCCAAAATGTGGCTTCCTAATCCTAGAATATATTTCAACGCAAACTGATTTCTTTTCACTCCAGTCTGCTAACTACTGCCATGTCTTGGAGAATTTATCCCTTTCCTTCCCTTTTCCCTTTCCCCCTTCCCCGTTCTCCCTTCCTCCTTCCCACCCCTTCCCCCTTTCCCCTTCCCTTTTCTTCCTTTTCTTTTCCTTTCCTGCTTTTTTTTTTTTTTTTTTGAGACAGTCTCACTCTATCACCAGGCTGGAGTGCAGTGGGGTGATCCTGGCTCACTGAAACTTCTGTTTTCTGGTTTCAAGCAATTCTCCTGCCTCAGCCTCTGGAGTAGCTGAGATTACAGGCATGTACCACCATACCTGGCTATTTATTTTTATTTTTATTTATTTTTTTGTATTTTTAGGAGAGACAGGGTTTCACCATGTTGGCCAGGATGGTCTCCATCTCTTTACCTTGTGATCCGCCAACCTTGGCCTCCCAAAGTGCTAGGATTACAGGCATGAGCCACCGTGCCTGGCCCTTCCTTTCTTTCCTTCTTTCCTCCCTCCTTCCTTCCTTCCTTCCTTCCTTCCTTCCTTCCTTCCTTCCTTCCTTCCTTCCTTTAACACAGGACTCTGTTACACAGGCTAATGTGCAGTGGCGTGATCTTGGCTCACTGCACCCTCTGCCTCCTGGGCAGCTAGGACTACAGGTGTGCTCTGCTACACCTGACTAATTTTTGTACTTTTTTGGTAGCAACAGGTTTTTGTCATGTTGCCCTGGTAGGTCTTGAGCTCCTGAGATCAAGTACTCTTTTAACCTCGGCCTTCCAAAATGCTGGAATTATAAGCATGAGCCACTGAGCCTGGCCACTTTTTTTTTTCTTTTTGAATTTTCAAGCACCATGCAAGTCTTTCTTACAGATTCTCTGGGACAGCGTTCTGCACTACAGTAATATTCTTTTTATGTATTTCTGTGTCTTCTCAATCTGATCCTACCCTTCTCATGGATGGGGAATATCTTTGTATTCCCCTGGGATCTTAATACCATTTCTGAAATGTTACAGGTCCTTGATAAGTGTCTGCTCATTAGTCAAGTGTTCAATATTCATTCAATGTCCTATATATATTCTTTAAGTAACACATGGGTCTCAAGGTGTGAGAGAATTGCCTTGACTCTGTTCATCACAGAGCACTTAGTGTTAGACTGAAAAATTATTAATCACTTGCATCAAAGGAAAAGGCTCACATGAAAGTTGCTTGATGATCAACACCTCCAAACACACACATTATCCTGATCCTTCATCTAATGGTTAAGTTATGGTTCTCAGAGTGGTAGAAAAGACCTATTACCAGAAAACGATAATCACGTGATAAGTGCTATTATTCCTGTGTAAGAGGAAGTGTAGGAAGCACATGGGAGGGGCCCCAAGCCAGTGGGCAGGGGAGGCTTCTTATAGGAGGTGATAGATCACCTGAGCCAAGGGGCATGCAGGCTGTATAGGCAGAATGAGGGAGGGTGTTTCACAATGAAAGAGCCATATGTGAGTCAGGCTCAAGCCCCAGACAACAGCCTGTCTTTGAAGAGCTGAAAGCGGTTTAACATGATTGGAGATTATGGTGACAGAAGGCAATGAGTTATCAGGTTCAAGGCTGAGTGGTGAAGGATCAGGAAGGGCACCGTAAACTTTTTAAAAGAGTTTGGCCTTTAGCCAGAGGACACTGGAAAACAACTGAAGAGTTTTAATCATTGGGGTGAGCTCATTGTGAAATAGCAGCCTGGCTGGTGGGTGGAGAGTAGATTTGAGCAGGACAAAATGCAAGCAGTGAGACCAGGAGACAACGGGAATCATCCAGGAGAGCCTGAGTTGTTTCCCAGGCTAGAGTAATGCTAGTGCATTTGGAGGGAGCCTGGTGTGGCATGAGATATTTATAAGGTAGATGTACTAGGGCTGGATAGAATGTGGACATTTGAAAGTTGGAGAAATAAGGATTGCACTTATAGAAATGATTCTTTTCATTGATAAAGGAAACACAAATAACTGAGTTATAGAAGAAAGTTCATGAATTTGGGACATTCTGAGTTTTAAGTGTCTGGAATATCCACATGGGGATATACAACTATGAAAGTGCACATTTGTGTCTGAAACTCATGAGCTCATTCCCTGGAAATAGAGATTGTTAGCGGTCAGAACCCGTAGGAGACCATGAATGCAAAGAAGTAGATGAAGCTGCCGAGGGTTAATTCAGGCAGTGAGAAGAAGCCCAAGGTTGCAATATTTACATGCAATGGAAAACCAACCACAGAGCTGGCTAAAGGGTTGTGCTATGCTGTCACTCATTTTTCACTTCCTCATTCCTTTGCCCAGTTACTTATTCATTCATTGTTATATTCATTCTTTTCTTTCTCTATTCATCTATATACCCAGTAATCATTTATTGAGCCAGACACTGGGCTAAGCTCTGAGCAGTCACAGATGAATGAGATACAATTTCTGATCTAAAAGGGGCAAATGTCTAGTTTAATAACAGCCAAGGCAGTCAATAAGATTCATAACAACAACACAAGGTAATAAGTACTTTAATATTAGTAGAAAATTATTTGAATGTAGGTTCCCCTACTCTGGGAATGCTTTCACAAGGAGAAAATGCTTGAGTGGAAACTTGAAGGATAGACAGAGCCCTGAGAAGTAGGTGTAGAGGTGGTGGAGTATTGCAGAGCAAGAACTATTGCATAAAATGCACGGACCTCAAGAAATTCCTAATTGGTCAACGTGGCTCAGCGAAAGGTTATTGAGATAAGAAATGTCTCTAGGAGCTCATGATGAAGGACCTTGTACACTGTGATAAGTAATTAAACAAATCTTGGAAGCAGTGGGAAGCAACAGCTTGACTTTAATCTACACGGTTTTAAGAGGCATGATGGATTGGAGGTTTGGTTGATGAATCACTCAGTGCAGAAGTAGACGAAAAGGCAGGATGGGGTTGTGCTCAAAACCTCACTGGAATGATGAGGGTGTGACTGCAGTCGCAGGAGTGATGGAGAGATGTAACACCATCTGAGAGATACGAAGTGGTAAGAATTCATAAGGCTTGGGGGGAAACTGTTTTTAGGGGCTGAGGAAGAAAGAAGGAAGGGAGAATCAAAGATCATGATTAAATCTGGATTTCTGATTCGTGTTAGAGGACAACAGATGGTGAGGCCATTCATAGCCTCAGGTCATAGAAAGAGAAGGTATTCAGTTCTGTTTTGGAGCCAGAGCAGATCCTTTCATTACATGTAATTTCAGCTTTAAGAGTGATTTAGTACCATGGAATTTCAATTGCTCTGGCTGCAGTGTACCCTACATCTACATGGGTCAGCCAACCCACAGGCCTTCTTGAGAACATACAGTATGTTTTGAACTGTTCCCATTGCTGAAGAAGAGAGAAAGGTACTCTTCTGTAGCTGGCAATACTTTTGTAACAGGGCTTTCTCCTCTAGAACAATTAGAGCAGCCTAAGACAGACTTCACCAAGTACTGAATTGTAAGATACACCTCAAGAGTGTTAGGATGTGAAAAGAGGAGGGGATCAGAAAAGCATCTAGGAACAATAAGGGGTAATTTTCTGAAGACGCAGGATTTGAGCTGGGTTTGGCAAAGTATGGGTTATAAACCCTGGGTCTCATGAGCATACGATGGTGAAACCGCATATCAAACCAGGTAGTGGGCTCTGAGATTCTGCATGTCTTCCCAAACCTTCATGCTGGTTTAGGAGTCTGGACATTGGGTGAGATTATCACAATTAGACAGTCTGTTTTGTGCATCATGAGTACCACTGAAAATCTTTCCCACCTCATCCTTCACTCTGTACACGTGTTTATGGCATTATTGGATGGTGCTTAAAGAGTTTCTGGCTCTCAAGAGATTAGGTGCTGGGGACACCTGCCTCCTTCTCTATGGAATGCTGGGGCTTGATAGCTAAAGAAACTCTATGGACCAAAGTCTGGGCCAGTGGACACTTCTTCATAACATGCCTAAACCTGGCCATGCCGACAGCCTCCGCTTGCTTGGGGTCCCGTGGTCCACAAAACCTCCATCTGGAGCTACATCTGTGGTTAGAGAAGCCCAACGCTGAGCAGTCATCCATATTGCATCTTCATCTGAGGCGTTTCTAGACTGAAGATTAATGGTTTGATTACCACCTGGAGAAATTGGCCTCTATATTTTTTGTGTGATGTTTATTTATTGCATTGACAGGGAAGCTAAAAACGTAAAGGAAGGCTGGATGCTCACTCCAAAGCTGCAGCAATACAAGGAGACACTGTAGGTGGCCACCCTGTAAGCTGCATGGGGGCTGTTAGCCAGGGAACCCAGTGAAACCCATGTAAGCCCATGTCCCTCTGCTTCAGATCATATTTTTGTTGAAAACACTCCTGGTTTAGTGCTCTGTCTTCGTATCTGTCTCCAGTCCCTTGATGTTAGCAACTCATTAAGACTTTCTTCTTGGGTAAAGTAAATTTAGCTTTTCCCTGGGGGCTCAGTTCTTAGCTCTGCTCACTCTCTGCCTCCACTGACTCTGCTTTTTTGGTATCTTCATGAATCTCCATGTGATGCCCTTTTTCTTCACCCCATATTCAGGTCCTACCAGGTGAACCACCTCCTCAGTAGCACACCAGACCCATCTGTTTTAGACAGTCTGAATAGAGATTATAGTAAAAACTCTGATTTTCCCTTCATAGAGACCAGTTAGATGCTCAGACTTAACATATAGGAAGAAACACCAGCAGCTGGGTGGCAGAACAGGTCCAATTGGAAGGTGTTGGCTAGAGCATGGGCGTTCAGGGCTGGGGCAGAGTTGTCCTACACAGATTCTCATCTGGTCATCCTACTCAGCCTGGGGAACTTTCAGAGCCAGCCACCCTCTGCTGGGAAGGGAGTGGCAGCAGACACATCATTTCTATTCTTCTCCAGGGCCTGAATAATTATACTGGGAGAGCAGAGCCAGCTAAATGACTTTGGAATGCTTCTTGGCAAGAACTGGACTCTAAGGTGTGGAGGACATTTCCCATTTCTCCCCTGACTGTTATGCTGGGGGTGCACAGAGAATTCTGAAAAGCCCGATGAGTATTTTCTCCAACAGACGAGTCTTGTGGAAGCTCTCAAACTTGATGTGCATGGACACGTCAGCCGTGAGTCTTGCCTTTGCAAAAGGAAGTGAAGGCTCCCTGCCAGTTGGATCTTCAGCATGGCGTGTCTGCTTGTTACCTGCCACTAGATTGCCAGGCATTTCTGCTGTCCAGTGGGCAGGGAAGAGTTAGCAGATCCTAAGGAATGGTGAGCTGTGGTCTATGGCTTCATGCTTAGGTTTCTGTCCATGGAGTCATGCAACACTGTGACTCACCATGGGCTATATACCAAGTACATCAAGAAGTTGCGAAGTCATACTTTACATAGTAATTTTATAGCTGTCTTCTTTTTTCTTATTTTTAAAAATTACATATGTCACATGCATGGTGAGAAAAATAATAAGTAACTAAGTCAGATACAGTTTCTTAACCTAGACATAAGATCTATGGAGACAGCCATTACAGATTCATTGAAAAATAATCAAATAATTTTGTGTGTGTGTGTGTGTGTGTGTGTGTGTGTGTGTATGTGTGTGTGTGTGTGTGTGTGTGTGTGTGAGAGAGAGAGAGAGAGAGAGAGAGAGAGAGAGAGAGAGAGAGACAGAGAGACAGAGAGACAGAGACACAAAGCAGAGTGGTGTTGCTAGTAATGGCAGCAGAACCTCCCAGGTGCTGGTAGTAGCTGGAGAAAATTGCCTCATGGAGTGCCACTGAAGACAGGCAAAGAGCCTCCCACTGCATCTGAGATCAGGGGCCTGGACATCTTATCATGACATTCAAGGACTCTGCGGCATGGACCCAACATGCCTCTCCTAGGGCCTGTCCCCATTGCTGCCTTTTTCTCACCCCTCCAGCCTCTTTTCCACTGCACCCTTATTCCAGTCCACCCATTAATCACACACAACATCCAAGGACTCACCATTCTCCAAGTCAGGGCCTTCTGGCCACAGTTTCTGTTTCTGCTTTCACTCCCACTGAGTGTTGTCATGGTGTCTGTCATATCTGGGGCCAGATGGCATTTCTGTTCTTCCAATAGTAATGGGTTAGTACTTCCAGGACTTAAGAGACACAAGTCATTTGAAATTTTTCAGCATACCCCTATTCCATCTCAAAATGTAGTATCTCAATGATGTCCAGCCATCACCCACATAGTGTCAGTATGGTTTACTAAGGTGAAACTGCAAAGATTGAGGGACTTTTTAGGACTCCATCCTAAGCTTCAAGAATCCCATGCTTTTCTTTCCACTTGGTAAAATACATCATTCATCAAAGTTGAGGTTTACCATGCGACACAGTGGTTTCACTTCTGGGTACGTTTCCTAAAGAATTGAAATCTGGATCCCAAAGAGATATCTGCATTTCCATGTTCATCATCTACAAATGAGTTGGTAAAGAAGATGTGTTGCATCTATGCAATAGAATATTACTCAACCTTAAAAAAGAAAGAGATCTTGCCATTTACAACAGCATGGATGAAACTGTGAAACAACTTGTTAAGTAAAATAAGCCAAGAACAGAAGTACAAACACTGCATGATTACATTTATATGAGGAATCTAAATAGTCAAACTCTTGGACCAGGCACAGGGGCTCATACCTGTCATCCCAGCACCTTGAGGGACCAAAGTGGAAGGATAGCTTGAGCCCAGGAGTTCAAGACAAGATTGGGCAACATAGTGAGATTCTGTCTTCATAAAAAATAATTTTAAAAAGTTAGCCTGGCATGGTGGCATGTGCCTGTAGTCACAGCTACTTGGGAGGCTGAGGTGGGAGGATCACTTAAGCCCAGAGGGGGGAGACTGCAGTGAGCCATGACTGCCCCACTGCACTCAATCCTGGGCAACAGAGTGAGACCCTCTCTCAAAAAAAGTAAAACGCAACAAAGACAAAACAGTCAAATTCATAGAACTAGAGAATACAGGAGCTGTGGTGGGGAGCTGGGTGGAGAAAATGAATTGTTTTGTGAGTATAAAGTTTTAGTTTTGGAAGATGAGTAAGTTCTAGAGATCTATACTGCTCTACACAGTACAGTGCCTTTAGTTACCACAGTATTATGAACTCAAAATTTGTTAACAGAGCAGATATCATGTTACATGTCCTTACCACAAACACAAAACAGAAGGGACACAAGCATCTTTGGGAGCTGTTGGCTATGTCTGTTACCTCAATTTTGGTGATGGTATCACAGGTGTTTACATATATTCAAACTCATCCAATTTAAATTGTCCGCATTAAATACATGCAGCTTTTGTACATCAATCACACTTCAATAAAGCTGTTATAAAAGTTACTTTCGGTGTGAAGTCTCCGCGATCCTGCCTCCTCTCCCTGTCATGGGGTAGACTCACTCATGCCCTTCAGAGTTCCTGCAGTCTGAGGTCAAGCATTTTAATAATGTTTTCTCAAATGTCACTGTAGTCACTTGGGTGCACATCCTTTCATCCCTCACAGGACTGCATGTGCATTTGAGGGAAAGGTCTAAGCTTTGTTCATCTCAAAGTCTTTATCAGGGCACCTAGCTCAGTGAACAGTAGTAGAAGGTGCCCCCTCCATGAATGAATGAGTTCCCCAGGGCTGGGAGGCTGGGAGAGAAGGAAGAATGACACAGCTGGAAGATTCTCTGTTCATGCAAACAACTGAAATAGTTTGGCATAAAGCTGAAAAGAGATCAAGAATGGAGAGTGAGGTGAAAATGTACAGACAGTAGGGCAGTGATCACAGATTCCACACTTTCTCCATTTCTACATGTCATAAGCAGTTTGAGAGAGCAGAAGAATCTGACATTAGTATTAGCCCTTGTGGCCAGGAGTGGTGGCTCATGCCTATAATCCTAGCACTTTGGTGAGATGAGGCCAACATGGTAAAAACAGCCTGGCCAACATGGTGAAACCCTATCTCTACTAATAATACAACAATTAGCCAGGCATGGTGGCGCATGCCTGTAATCTCAGCTACTTGGGAGGCTGAGGCAGAAGAATCACTTGAACCCAGGAGGTGGGGGTTACAGTGAGCCAATATTGTGCCACTGCACTCCAAACTCCAGCCTGGGTGACAGAGCAAGACTCAGTCTCAAAAACAAAACAAAACAAAACAAAAAAAGAAAAATTAGCCCTTCTATAATGGCATAAGAAAAATACATGGCGTTTTATTCAGCTGGTATGTGTGTGTTAGAATTGGGTGGGGAGGCAAGAGAAGGGAACCCTGCCTTCACGTTGCATCAGATGCATGTTCTCTCTGACCCTTGGTTCCTCATCAACCACGTGGATGTTTCAAGATGCACACCATGGGGTTGTGCATGATTAAGTGGGATGGAGTCATGGAAGCAGCCAAGGACATAGCCAGTGTTTGCTCAATGTTTGCAATTGGTTGATATTTACACTGTATCATTCTTGAGGGGGGGCAGTAAGACTTTCAATTTATCAAGTGCCTACCTTGTTTCAGGCACTATGCTAGTCCTGTGTATGCATTATATTCAATACTTCCAACAAGCGGACAAGGACAATACCTTGCTGCTACAAAAACCAAGGCTCAGATATTAACAGAATTGCTCCAGAAGGAACAATCTGAGTGATGGGACTGGTAGAGGAGAGTGTGAGCTTAAATACTGCCCTGCGCAACTGGGAAACAATTCATTTTACTGCATGGTGGCTTGGCTCTCTCACCCCATTTCACCTCCTCTGTTGGGAGAAGCCAGGAAGCTGCAAAGGATACTTGTGAGTAGCTGGAGATTTGACTGAGAATTGCCTGCCACAGTCAGCAAAACCTGTGGAAGATTTGGAAGGCAGATCTGGAGTAGCAGCTGTGGGCCACCTCCTTCAGCTTCTTAAAGGAAGGAGGTGGGTCTCACGGGAATGCGCTTTGAGTCCAGATGCCGAGTTCCAGGGATCCAGCAGAGCCAGTGGAGTCTGCGGCAGCCTCCTCTCCTCTGGCTCCTTCTCTACAGTCCTGTGAATAGCTCAGCAGCAGCCCCCCTCATGCCTGTTCCTTGATCTGTCTAGTGATTTTATGAGCATCTACTTCCTTGTGTTAAACCTATTTGTGTTCCAAATACCTGGAGCAGTTCCTCTCTCTTGCACTGGATCCTCATACACCAAATCACGGAGCAGAGGTAGATTGGAACTCTTGAGTAATGAGTTCCAGGAATATGATTCTGACATAATCATAACATCATTTGAATATAGTTACTCTCTCTTCATCACCCTACCTCCTCTTTTTACCCTTAACAGAATAGACTTTTAAAAATAGATAATAGATGTTATCTATTTTTTTTTTCCTTCTCTGGTACATGTTTTTTGAGACATAAGAATAAATGAAGGGTTGTGCTAGGATGTTGAGGAAAAGCCTCACCTATGTGAATGTGTGTGGTCTGTCATATCTGAGCATGTGATACAGATGGATGTGAGCTCTAGGACCATGAATATAAGAACAGTTCATTGACTGAACTCTTCTAGCTATGAAATTAATAAAATGATATAATGATTGTGATTGTGAATGACATAAGACAGAACATGGAAGCTTGTACTCCTTGGTTTGTTTCAGGCCAGGAAAGGATGATGGAAATGGTAATATTTAAAGACATTAAAATTGGACTTGCAAAATAATTTATATTTACGATATGGTCAATCCCTGGACATAATATGAATGCATGATAATGTTACAGAATCATAGCAGCAAGAGTGTATTCACGGGAGGGTCTCCTCCCCTCCCCACTGCAGCTCTGACCACAGCAGAGAATCGAAGGATGATCTGTTTCATTTGTTTTCCTCCTTGGAATTTCAAAGCAAGAAAGTACAATCAAGGATGGGAGCATTCTCTCCATAAAAGCAGCCAGGCAGAATAAGAACTAAACTCTCAGGGAATCTGTACCTTGAGTGACCTAGGAAAACTGAAGGCTTTGGGCAAAGAGAAAGGTGAGGTTCAGATGTCTTGTGGCAGAGGAGATATGAAGAGACAGACAAGATGCCAAGATACCCATGCCCAGTTGGTGTAGATGAGAGATACATTGTACCTGGGTCAGGGGTGATTTTTAAGGAGCATAAGAGAGTCCCTGACATTTATGGGTTTAGATAATTAAAAAAGAAAAAAAAATAGCAAGAATTGTGCTACCCTATTCACTGAAACAGGCATAAATCATTTGGGCTTTTTCTTTTTTTAAAAAAACTATAATGTTTCTAGACTGGACATCATGAAGTTTTATAAGGGTTACAGACAAAAGTAACTTTATTATAAGAATTTTTCCATGGGAGGATTTTTAAAATTTGTTTTTTTTTCTTTTTCTTTTTTTTTTTGGATTAGAAAAAAAAAGAAGAAACAAAAAAAGAAGAGAAGGAAGACATTCACACAACATAGATTTCCTGAACACCTGTTCTGTTCTAGGCCTGGCCCCAGATCCTGGTAAAAGAGATGACTAATATAATAGTTCTTGCTCTCAGACAGCACATAGACAACAGAGAGATGAATCTGTTTGTAAAAGAAACTGCTAGGAATAAGTGTTATAAAATCAGTGTTAGCAGAATGCTTAGGGATTCTTAAGATTATAGCATTCTCTCCCATCACAGACACAGTTGAGTAAGATGTCTTCATGGAGATGCTAAGGGGCAGTGGCCAAGTGAATCCCTGTCTTAATATTTGGGGAATAACAGAATGCTCAGTTTGACTGAACTAATATATATATATATTATATATATATATATAATATATATTATATATATATATAATATATATATTATATATATATTATATATATATTATATATATAATATATATATATTATAATATATATTATATATATATATATTATATATATATATATATATAAGCCTTCAGTTTTCCTAGGTCACTCGAAGTACAGATTTTCTCTCTCTCTCTCTTTTTTTTTCTCCCTCTCTCTCAACAAGTTTCACTCTTGTTGCCCAGGCTGGAGTGCAATGAAGTGATCTCAGCTCACCACAACTTCTGCCTCTTGGATTCAAGCAATTCTCCTGCCTCAGCCTCCCAAGTAGCTGGGATTACAGGCATGCACCACCACGCCTGGCTAATTTCATTGTTTTTTGTTTGTTTGTTTGTTTGTTTGTTTGTTTGTTAGAGATGCGGTTTCTCCATGTTGGTCAGGTTGGTCTCGAACTCCCGACCTCAGGTGATCTATCTGCCTTGGCCTCCCAAAGCGCTGGGTTTATAGGTGTGAGCCACTGTGCCTGGCCTGAAGTGCAATATTAATAACAATAGGCACCAAAAAACCAACAGACATTTATTGTTACTTTGCAGACATTGTACTGAACATCGAAAAAACATTATCTCACTTCATCCTCCCATAGACCCTATGTGCCTTTGAGATAGTCACTGGGATTGTCCTTCTTTTATGAAAACAAACAAACAAACAAAGAAACAAACAAAAAAACAGAAAACAACAGCAACAAGCTTTCATCAGGATATGTGATTGACTTACATGTCATACATCTTCCAAGTGCTCAAACTGGGACAGTTATGGATGTCAAAGCTGCAAAGGATACTTGCGAGTAGCTGGAGATTTGACTCAGGCATGAGTCCCTGAAGCTCCATGCCTGTGGGAGGCAGAAGCAGGGATGCCTGGGAAGGAAGGTGAGGGCTGGGCAGGACTGAGGCATTCTGGCTTCATTTGTATTAGTAGATAACGAAGCGGGGAATCTGGGGTCAGTGCACAGGCTGCCCTGAGAACAAAAGAGGCTGGAAGCAGGATCCCACTGGAAATCAGCAAAGGTGTTGGTGAGGGGCTGCAGGGTGGTGTCAGTGGGATCAGAAAAGGTGAGTGTTACATTGTCATTCATTTTAGGTAGTGTGTTGTATGTTGCGTGTGTTTGTGCATGTGAATGCATATATGTAAACATGCTATACAGATTAAACCAATTAACTATAGCCAAGGGGCACTTAGCTAACTGTTTAATAGACACCAACTGAGGACATGAACTCAACCCAGGCTGGTATTCCTGGGGAGGCCACCGCAAGCCCTTCTGTTGTGCTTAAACTCCAGTGATTGTCAGACGGTTTGTTAAATAACACAATGGCTACTATGAAAAGGTGGATGGTTTTTTACTGGTGAAATTAATAGCGTTTAAGTTATATAAAGTCACGTCAAACATGTGTAAAGCTCTTTAAAATCATTAAGAACCTAGCCCAAGAGAAATATAGTCAAAAGTTAAAAACATATTTCATAGTCTATAATAAATACTTGATTTGTATAGCATCATAGTAATGGAAATCAAGACACCACTGAGTTTTTTTTTTCATACCATATACTTGGCAATAATTTAAAAATGGACAACACCAAATGATGGAGAAATATGTGTCACAAAACAACTCTTTTACATTGCTGGAAAGAGAATCCATGGTTGCAACCATGATGGAGCACAATTTGACATTTTCTCTTAAACCTTCATTTATCCTGTTGGCCCAGTACATCCACAACTCAATTTATACTCAAGAAAAACTTTCATATATATATGTAACAAGAGATTTGTGCAAGAATGTTTGCAGCAAAATCAAGAGTAACCTAAATTTGTCCATTAACTAGAAAGTGAATGAATACATAGATATAAAGTAAAGCAAACTACTGCCACATGCGACAATGTGGAGAAATATTAGTAACTTACTATAGGTGAAAACAATAAGTCCCAAAGACCACATTCAACATATATTTAAGTTTAAAATAATTAAAACTAAAATATGCATTATATATATACATATATATACATATATATACATATATATACATATATATACGTATATATATACGATACGTATATATATATGTGTATATATATACATGTATATATATACGTATATATATATATTTGTGAGGTACATGATGTTTGATACAGGCATAGTATATATACCCATAAATATATACACCTATGTACTCACAAAAATTAAAAGTTAAAAGAAGGTGTTTCAATAATCTCAAATAATCTCCTTTAAGACATGTATTATTAGTTATAAAACAAAGTAATTTTAAATGAGAGAAACAGGGCAGATACCACCTCAACCAAATAATTGAGGTTAACAGCACCAGTAGTATGACATTTAGATATCTTGAACTCTTTGATGTGATACACCTAAATGAATATGTTACTTGCGTGATATTCTTACTATATATATCCATATATATATGTGTGTGTCTATGTGTGTGTATATGTGTATATGTGTATATGTGTGTATGTGTATGTGTATATGTGTGTGTATGTATGTATGTACGTGTGTGTGTATGTGTCTGTGTTGTCAATATCAGACCAAACTGTATCAAAGTATATTTTGTAAAATGACTTGACAAGTACTCTTTAAAAAGCCACACACATGAGATACAAGGGAAAACTGAGGAACTGTCTTGGAGCATTTTAAAGGTGACTAGGAGACATGAAAACTGAATGCAAAGTAAAAAAAAAAAAAAAAAAAAAAAAAAAACAGATTAGATCCTGGAACAGAAAAAAAAAAATTAGGAAAACTGGAAAAATCAGAACAAAGTGTGTAGAAGAGTTAACACAATGGCACTGATGCAATTAGTTCTGTTCATTTATTATGTGTTTAGGGTATAAATATTAGGGAAAACTGATTGAAAGGTGTGCGGAAACTGTATGATTTTTGTAACTTTTATGTAACTCTAAAATTATTACAAAATACAAAATTCTAAAAAGTTAAGCAATATGCATACATGCTTTTTCTGGGAACACATGTGAGTACAATAGGTGAATGTGAACAGGAAAGCAAAGGAACATTGATCCCACTATTCTGGTTATTCTGGGTGAAATTGGTTTTGAAATGGAAGCACCATTGATGTGGCTTACTTTCAAGGTATTAGCCTGTTTATTGTTTATCAGCCTTTTTATTGTTTGGCTGGTGGCTCATCAGTCCTTAATACATTATTAAAATACTTCCTATATAAAACTGATGAGGAAATACATGTGGACTGGCTTGAAATATTATGCTGTCAATCCTGCTCTTCTGTGAACAAGGAAGAAAAATCCAGTGAGCCTAATTGCTGGCATCCTCTGAAATAGGCTCCTCAGCTTAGGGTTCCAAGCCTGACTGTTTTTAGCTGATTCTGGAAGGATTTTTGTCACCTGACTTGAACTAGAATGTCAGCTGAATGGTACTGCTAGAAGATTGTCACATCAGCACCAAGTGAATATTTCACACAAAGCAGTGTTGGAAAGGACGGAGAGCTGAATTTCGTGACTCCAACACAACAGGTTGTTGGATGCCACTTGTGCCTACTTAATAATAAATGCGTATGTGTCAGAATTCAGTCCGAGGCTTATTTTCATTATGATATGCCATCTGAGGTTATGAGAGAAAAACCTTAGAGCCTTCACTAACTCTAACCACTGGAGGCTCAGACGTAACCAAAAAGCAGAATGTAGCTGTGGATGTAATGAACTTGGCTTTGGGAGGTTTGCGGCAATGGGCTTTCTGTAAGAGTTAAGGTATGCTTGAGACATTTGTAAAATGCTTTATTCATATTTGTATCCTAACAGTGACTGACATAGGATAGGCATGACATATGCTTCTTAAATGATAAACAGTGGATGTAATCAATGCTATTTATAATTTCTTTATTTGTTATCCCCTTATTAAAAAAAATGTTAATGTATGCCGACTAAACGATAGATTGGATGAGAGAAGTAACCATGGGAAATATTTCGGAAATTATACCGAAGTGTGGGTCTCATATACAATGACAGTTTCACTGATCAAAGAAAGAAATTTGTAGAAAGCACCAGTTTAAAGAGGGCAGTAATGAGCAGGATTTTCTATCTGCTGAGTTCCATTTGCTGGGGAGAGTTGAGTTAAAGCAAATCAGCACCTGGAACTTTAGGGTTAATGTGGTGGAGAGAAAAGTTGTGGAAAACACAATTTTTTAAAAAGTCAGTCACATCGAGGTGAGAGATGCAGCTTTAGGAGCAGTGTGAACTACAAAAAGAGAAGAAAGAGAAAGTAAAGGCCAGTGTGGAAGCATGGGACTGCCTTAGGGCAAAGCTAGGCAAACCAAAGGAGAGGGATATGGAGCAGCAGTGCTGTGGGAGTTAGAGGAGATCTGTGATGCCAGACTGTTTCAGAAGGAGAACAGAGAAACAAACAGAACACAACATCGGCAAAGGAGGCTCAGGAGCTGTGGCTGACTGTGTGAGTATTCCAGAGACTTGCCAGCAAAGAACCCAAGACAGGGACAGCCAGGTGGGGAATCGTGACCAGCCCGGAAGTGAGTGATGGCTCTAGACTAGTGGGCAAGTTTGAGTCCAGTGCAAAATGAAAATTCGTAAGACTTTTTAGATGATGACAGCCAAGTGAGTATTAAACTAAGCACAGGACCCTCCTAGGTACAGAGGTTTGTGTGACCGTAGAGCTCTTGTGTCTACAAGCCGGCCTCACACACAGCTGACATCCAGCCAGGATACTGCTACATTCCAGAGTTCCAAGAGAGGATATTAATACATGAACTATGAAAAGAGAGAATCAGAATGGCAGATAGAGGAGCATCTGAGCCAGTAAGAATTCCTTCTTGAGATGGGGCTTTTGGAGAATGCAAAAAAAATTTTCGTTGCTGTTGTTGTTGATTTGTTTTCAGAAAAGAAGGAAGGCATGATACAAAGATTAAAAATGCTGGAGAAAGAGCCTGATATGGTTTGGCTGTGTCCCCACTCAAATCTCATCTTGAATTATAGCTTCCACAATTTCCACGTGTTGTGGGAGGGGTCTGGTGGGAGGTAATGGAATCATAGGTGTGGGTCTTTCCCGTGCTGTTCTGGTGATAGTGAATAAGTCTCATGAGATCTGATGGTTTTAAAAAGGGGGATTTCTCTGTACAAGCTCTCTTCTCTTGTCTGCCACCATGTGTGATGTGCCTTTTGTCTTCTGCCATGATTGTGAGGTCTCCCAGCTATGTGGAACTGTGAGTCAATTAAACCTCTTTTTCCTTATAAATTAGTCTTACATAAGTCTTTATCAGCAGCATGAAAATGGACTAATACAGAGCTGTAGTCCATTCAAATACAGAACTAGCATGCAAACCTAGGTAGTTTCACTTCAGGAAAACTACCTGATGTCTCCAGACAGGGCAACAGGCCTAGACATGCTTTGATCTGGGAAGCCCAGGGAATGTGCTCCAGGCCCACACATTGTAAAAGACAGTAAACCTGAATGTCTGTGTTCAAGTTTGCCAAATCCCAGACATCAGCAATCAGAAAACATACCTTTAAACAAAAGGGATGTGAGTTTAATGAAACTGAAAGGAAGGAGCTCTTCACGCGGTGGATAGAAATCTTAAGGAAGAATATACCCACTGGCTGGGGCAATCGGATGTTGAGTAACAGTCTGATCTTTTAAATTGGTTTGGTGTTATTTTTTTTTTTCTACTTCATAATACATTTAACTGTTTAAGTTATGAAAGCTGATTGTGGAAGTAGGCTGAGAGGATTAGGTAAATTGATGGGTGACTGATACTCATTGGGTTGTATTTGAACTTGGGAAGCATGCTCTATTTGCTGAAGTTCACACCAATGTCCCCCTACAGTGGGTCTTTTAAGTCCAATATCAGAGAAATAACATGGAAAACATGGGAGAAGAATTGATTCACTTAGTCAGCTGGGATTTAGACAGACGGACCCCAAATCTAAATTTTTACGATGTCCCTAATAGCAGGATAGCGTCAAATGAACTCCCTTTGCCTTTATCTATTCATTCTGTTCTTTTTTTTTCTGAGGCAGGATCTCACTGTGTTGCCCAGGTTGGAGTGCAGTGGCAACATCACAGCTCATTGCAGCCTCAGCTTCCTGGCACCATCCTGGCTCATTGCAGCCTCAGCCTCCGGAGGTTAAGCATTTCTCTTGTCTCAGCCTCCTGAATACCTGGGACTACAGGCATGTGCTACAACACTTAGCTAATGTTTCATACTTTTTGTAGCGATGGGGTCTCACCATGTTGCCCAGGCTGGCGTCAAACTCCTAGGCTCAAGAGATCCTTGTGCCTCAGCCTCCCAAAGTGCTGGGATTACAGGTGTGAGCAACCACACTGGAACTTCTCTTCACCTTTAAAATGGGCTTATGATAACAATTCCTCATGAATGGAGTGAAGATGGAAAGATTTCACAAGACTGAATGTCACTGGGCACATTGAAGGAACTCAATAGAGTTCCCTTCTCCCTCTTTCATTATGCATTATGGAGAGAGAAAGGCCTAAGGAGAAGATGTGGAGGCTTGGAGGAAAATAAGAAACATACACACATACACAGACCAGGAAAAAGACTCAAGCAAAAGAGAGACAAACTATGTTGAAACTCCCATCTATTATACTTTCATATATATGCAGTTGATATTATATTGTGTCATTCGTCCTACTTTTATTCATTAATATTGTATAGTAAACATTCCTCCAAATCATTATAAACTTTTAGAAAACAAATATATTATGGCTGTTGAATATTCCACTGAATATACCTGCCATAAATTATTTCACCATTTCCCTATAGTTGGACATTTGAGGACCTTCCATTTTTATTTTATGACAATAGTAAACAATATGATAAATCTCTTGCTGGATAAAAGTTATTTTATTGATGCTTTTTGAGTTTTCTTTTCTTCATAATTATTTGTACAATTGGAATTACCAGGTCAAAGGGCATTACTATTATTAGACTTGCTCTTTTATTCTCTCTGTGTGTGTGTTTCAAATTAAGATCATTTTCTAAAGCATTGCACCACTGCATAATCTCAGGAGCAGTATATGAGCTGTACATATATCTTCTAAAACAAAGTGCTGTTTGATACATATGACCTTTTCTGTGCCAAGGCTGAATCTTAGCAAACAATGGCTATTTTTTCCTACCCAGGGTTTGGGATTTCATGACTTCTGGATGGTCAAGAAGATTTACAAACATTTTCTGCAAATGAAAGCTTTGAAGCATTGAGACGGGGAAAGGTTTCAGGTAAGAGTTATGGGAATTTTTGAGAGCAGAGATTGGCCTTCTTGGGAAATATCCAAGGGTTCAGGCAGATTTTACTGGAACACGAGCAATTCCCTTTTCTGTTTCAATAAGTATTGTAGGTTTCTTTTTGTCTGCCAGCAGCTTCTAGAGTTCCATCAGATAATCTCTACTATCTACTAATTTAATCTGTCACACTCTGTGCCACCATACGTTGCTGCTTACATTTAGAATCAGCTCTCTCCAAATCCCAGGCATGTTTTAAGCCTTACTAAGCCAGAGAACGTGTGTTATAACCCTGTTGTTATATAAAACACATACACACATACATTTTAAGAACCCACCCTGAAAAATGTGGCCTTTGCTTAAAAAAATAGGAAAATAGTTTACACTGCTGTGTAGCAAAGACCATATTTTCTCGTATTTAGGAACAAAGACATGTCAGGCTTTATTGAGCACATCACTAACTATATAACTAGCGTTAAACACTCTATTTGCAACTGTTGCTGTGTATTTTGTGTGTGATTATCACCCCTAGATCTGCATCCTATAAAAAGATATTTCTGTTTGCTTAATTATAAAGCTCTTTATGAACAGGCTCATCTGTAAATAGCTTGGTGCAGCTGAAATAGAAATATAATTATAATGAAGGCAGATGTTTGTGAGATACTGGCTCATGAAACTTGTTCAGAATTTACAAAGGAAAAACGTTGTGAGAGTATGTTTACTGGTGGGCTAAAGCTGAGAGCAAGGAGTGTCTGCCTCCATACTTATTTTAGAGTCTTCTTGTTTCCTCTCTACCTTTGCCTTGCTAGGCCTCTGTAATTTGGAAAAGATATGGCTTACCTCATCTCATTACTGAGTTGTGGGGAAAACTGATCCATAGAAGAGACTGAGACAAGACCAGAAAAAAAAAAAAAAAAAAAATATATATATATATATATACACACACACACACACACACACACACACACACACACACACACACACAATCTCTAAGTTGAGTTTAGGGGGAGGAAGCAGAGTTTATGGCCATTGTTCCCTCATTTCTGTAACGTGGGTCATGTTTGAATGGCTTGGGATTTGGAGTGAAAGATTTTGGTGTGGTCAAGAGGGTGTTTCTTCAAGTGATTAAAATTTCCTTTCTCTAAATGCAAATTTTCTGTAAGACACACACAAGAAAGGCCTAATGTGTAGAAAGGAGAAGGTTAAAAAAATGCCGATGTAACAGCTTCTCCCCCCGACCCCCCATTCTGGAAAGTGGATAGATATACTGATAAATGACTCTGGTGAACACAGGATAACAGTGTAGTTCATATGAGGTTTTAAAATTAAAAAAAATTGATCAAAGCATTATTTTCATTCTGGTAGTCTGTTGTTTGATTTAAACCTCTTTGAATCAAATTAAATTATTTCTGAATTCCTTTGTAAATGGCTATGGTTTTAAAGTCACCATATTTATTTGTCCAAGCTTTCTGAGTTATTATTGTGTTGGGGTCTTTTTAGCACTTTGAAAATGTTAGTACTTAATTCTTAAGATTCTAATAATTGAATAAATTGAAAAAGCAGGTTAATCTCCCTAAGATAAGCCGCCTATGGGCACATTCTTTGTGGTCACACTTTCAACTATTTACAGCTAGGTGTTGGTATTTCAGAATTTGTGTAGGGAGATTAGCAGACATTAACTATGACTTTCAAATTTAAATAAATGTGTCATGTCTACTTCACGTATTGAAATACATGTGTCCCTGAGATACTGAATAAGAATTTTACCTTTAAAAGTCCAATTAATTACATTTTGGCTATTAGGTAAGATTTAGAGTCTTATGGGTGATGATGAATTCTTTCATAAAGTGACTAATTTATCTGATTTCTTCATTTCTGTCTATATCTTTATATGCAATTAATTAGATATAATATATATTATATCTGTATAAATTTATTTATATATCTCATATATATTTTCATCCTATATGTTTTTGTGTGTGTGTGTGTGTGTGTGTGTGTGTGTATTAAATTTATCTTGTATCTTTATGTTTCTCACACTTGAGCACACATCATCCCCCAAAATTATTTTGCCACATGTACTGGCAATCGGAAATCAGTAATTATGAATGTAAATATCTATTATAAAAATAGCATTCCTCAATTATCTACCATCTTAAGGGAATAGTCTCAATAAGTGAATTTGTTATATATGTATGCATTCCTTCAAATCCCTCTGCTTTCAAAATTGTCAGTGTTTGAGTGGAAACAGTTCTCTTGTGGCCTGCTGGAAGCTGTGAGTGTCCTACATCTATCAGGTGCTACTTAGCAGGAGACTAACGGCGAAATAGCAGCCAGAAATTGCCATCAGAATTTTGCTGGAACAGCAAAAGATGGTAAAAACAATTATACATTGGGCTGGATGAAGTGTATCATGCCTGAAATTCCAGCACTTTGAAAGGCTGAGGTGGGTGGATCACCTGAAGTCAGGAGTTCAAGACCAGTCTGATCAACATGGTAAAACCCGTTTCTACTACAGGTGTATGCCTGTAATACCAGCTACTCCAAAGGCTGAGGCAGGAGAACTGCTTAAACACAGGAGGTGGAGGTTGCAGTGAGCTGAGTTTGCACCACTGCACTCTGGCCTGGGCGTCACATTGAGACTCTCTTCTCAAACAAACAAGAATTATTAAGTGCCCGCTCTATGCCAAGCTCTAGTTCAAGTGCTTTCCATATATAATGTATACACAAGTAGGTTACTATTCCTGGTGTTCACTGGAGGAATTGAGACTGGGAGATACTAAGCATTGTCTAGGTTTGCAATGATAATGCTGTGGGGTGCATTCCTGTAAATAATAAACTTAGCTTCTCTATCTGATTAACAATGTTTTTTTGAGTTCTAAGTCTTCTTAAAGATTCTTGATGTGTACTTCCAGATTTGCCTCATGAAGGAAAATATATGTGTGCTCTTTTCAATGTTTTCTTGCCAGCACTGGAAGCTGCCATCCACAGACTCTTAGTGCTTGGATGGGTAAAACATGCCTCCTTATTTTACCAATTGGTGAGGTTCAACCTAATTTCAAATGTGTTAATCACTTGTATTAGTTCTGTGAATTTTCTGTTTAGTCATTTTCATATTTTAAAAGGATTTTGAGTCTTTCTGAGTTTCATTCTTGAACAGGTGGTCTTTATATATGAAGACACTTTACCTTATATCATGCTTACTATGAATGTTTCCAGTTTTTTGCCTTATTTTTTGCTATATTATGTGGCTATTATGTTTCAACATTCAAACTTAACAATATTTTTTTCTTTTATTTTTGATTGTTTAAATGTTTAGAAAGTCCTTTTCTATAAGGATTGAGTAAAGATTCACACATATTTTCTTTTGTGTTTTATTTTTAAAATATTTAACTATCCAATACATATAGAACTTATCTTTGGTATAAAGTGTAAGGTAAAGTTCTAACTTTAGTTAAGATTGAAATGTTTTAAACACTAGTCACACTGAATCATCTTTACCTTTTGGTTTGTGATGTATTCTGTATTGAAAATATCACGTACATTTCCATGAGTGGTGTGAAGGGGTATGTGTCTTCTATAACTCTTTTCTATTAACTTATCTGTCAATTCTTCTCACAAAAATACCACAATGTCCTTTTCCTTAATTTTGTTTTAAAACAAGTTTTACTACTTAGGTAACCTTCTCTGCATTATTCTCTTAAGAAGATTTAAGGATAGGGCCAGGCACAGTGGCTTAACTACGTAATCTCAGTGCTTTGGAAGGCTGAGAGAGGAGATTCGCTTGAGGCTACGAGTTTACGATCAGCTTGAGCAACACAGCAAGACACCAGCTCTTAAAAAATAAAAGTAAAAGAAATTAGCCAAGAGGGGATTGTATGCTCCTGTAGTCCTAGCTACTCAGGAGGCTGAGGCAGGAAGATCACTTGAGCCCAGGAGTTCAAGGCTGCAGTGAGCTATGATTGTGTCACTGTGCTCCAGCCTGGGCATCACAGTAAGACCCTGTTACTAAACAACAAGTATATTTAAAAGCTTTGTTCTTTAAATATATTCCTCTTTAAGAATTTAGAATTAGTTTGTACGATACAGAAATTGTCAGTTGGAATTTGATTAGAATTTAGATAATAATTAGTGGAAAAATAAGTTTACTGACATTTTCAGTGAAATCTTGCTGAAGTGAACTAATTTGTAAGAGAGCTGGCGGCAGCTTGGGGAAATTGAATATAGTTTGTGTTAATTAATGACAAATGGCTGTCTCAGAAGAAAAATGGTGACTTCACCACCCATCCACTCTCCCTTCGGGCTTGGTGCATGGATTTTCTAAAAGCTGTTTCACCATGCTTGGAGGAAAAAAAAAAAAAACAAAAAAGAAAACAAAAATACTCTTCTAGTTCAGGACTGTTGGAAGTAGTGGAGATAGCTGGGCGTCTGAGCCTTAAATAAGAGTGCATATTCTCATGTCTTCTTCCTGTACGTCTCCTTCCTAATGCTTTTGTTGTAGCCCATTGGGATATTAGCTTCTCATTAATGTGGCTGTTCTGATGTTCTCTAAACCTTTGCTTTTTGGGACTGCAGAGCTTGAGTGGATTCTGTCTAGAGGCAGAGACAAGGGTCCCCTCCCACCGCTGTACACACATTTGTCACTTGGAGTCCAGACAGCTCAGCTTTACACGGGTCCTCCCAAATCTTTCTAGGGCGAAGAGATTCTCCAGCTCTCTGAAAGCAGAAACTTCTCACACTCTTGACGATTATTGTGGTCCCCACAGGACTTTTTTTTATTTGGGTTGCATATACTGATATTGACTGTGCTAATTAAAAGAGACTTTTTTTTTGCACAAGGATGACATGAGAATTTGTGAAATATTTCATATCTATCTATCTTTTTTTAAGAGATGTTTTTAGAGCTGAAGAATCTACTGGTTTTACATGCTATCAGAACAGTGAGGCCATGAGGTTCCTATAGGCTCAGAAACTGCACTGAGAGAATGAAAATGGAAACAGGGATAACATGTCTTAGTGCCACTATGTAAAAAGCTTTCAAACCTTGGACCCCTTGCAAAGGTCTCTGGGATCCCAAGGCCTCGAACTCGCCTTTGATAGCTGCTGCTCTGGAGGAGCCTGGCCACTTTTGCCTCTAGTTTCTCTCTGTCTGGATATTTAAAATCAATCTAAGGGATGAAGAGTGGAAAGGTGCTTTTTCATCTCTTTCTCTATTTTCTCCCAGTTTAAAAATAAAAGCTCTTGTGCTTGTCAAGCAACACAAAGAGAGGTTTGGTGTGTTGGGAGCAGGAGAAGGGCCCTGGGTATGCAGGCGCCACCCTCTCACCTGCAGCAGGCCCCACACAGCACTGCCCTGGAGGAAACTCATCCTGGCAGGGCTTAAGCCTAAGCAGGTGCCAGCAGAGCCACCCAGATGTCACTGCAGAAGGGAGCCAGGAAAGGATGGGAGCAGGGAGAAGGAAGCCCTGAGCTGGTCTCAGAAAGTGCTCCGGGAAAGTCTTCTGGAGGTGGCCACACTTCAACTTAGTTCTGGAGATGTGGTGAGCATCTTCTAGGAAACACGTCAGTTTACAAAAGGGGAAGGGCCATCAGGAGCACCAGGACACACAAAGAATGTGAAGGGAATGACACACTGTGAAACCTCAGATGTTCATTATAATGAGAGGCTAGAGTGCAGGCAGGGAGTGGGAGAGCAGGGAGAGACAGGCAAAGAAGTCAGATTCTATGTCTAGCAAGCTCACAGGGCCAGGAGCATGTGCTCTTGCGGAGCACAGGCAGCCAGTGGCCAGGATGGGTCAGTGCTGTGTGCCAGCCTCTCATTTTTGAATATTTGGATTGGATCATCTCCCCCTCCCCAGATTGATCATAAGCTTTCTTGAAGAATAACACTGAGTCTTTGAACCTCTATAAGTGCCGGGGAACAGTGTTGAGTGGGTCATGGGTTGATAGATCAGGCTCTGTCAGGTTCAACGTATTTTGGGTTCCTGGGTTCACTTGCTAGGGCTGCAAAGTACCTGGACGAGGTGACTGAAACAACAGAAACATGTTGGCCCAGTTTTGGAGGCCAGGAATTCGAGATCATGGCATGGGCAGGTGGGGCAGGTGGTGGCCGAGGGTCTGCTCCTGGCCTCTCTCTGTGGCTTGTCTTCTCCCAGGGTCTTCCTGGCATTTTTTCTCCACATATCCACATTTCTTCTCCTCCTCCTCCTCCTTCTTTCTTTTCTTTTTCCAATTCTTGAGACAAAGTGTTGCTCTGTACCCCATGATGGAGTGCAGTGCCACAGTCTTGGCTCACTGCAACCTCCGCCTCCCAGGTTCCGGTTCAAGCAATTCTCCTGCTTCAGCCTCCTGACTAGCTGGGATTACAGAAACGTGCCACCACATCCAGCTAATTTTTGTATCTTTAGTAGAGATGGTGTTTTACCATATTGGTGAGGCTGGTTCTGAACTCCTGACCTTGTGATCTGCCTCCCTCGGCCTCCCAAGGTGCTGGGATTACAGGCCTGAGCCACCGAGCCCAGCCATTTCTTCTTGTTATAGGGACACTAGTTACATTGAACTAGGGCCCACCTTAATGACCTCATCTTACCTTAATTACCTCTTTAAGGACTCTCTCTCCTCATATGATCATGTTCTAAGGGGAGTTAGGTCTTTACCATAGGAAGTTTGGGGTGTGGAGTGGGAGTCCGGCAGCTCAGCACAACAGTGCCCTACCAGTTCGCTCATTGTTGACGGAGATTCAGTTTAATTTTTATAAGCTTGCTACTCTTGATTTTTAAGGCTTCAGTTGGGTGGCTTCTTTCTATTCTCATTCAACATGGCTTTTTGACTTGAGTGTGTGCTGGTTACTACAACTCTCTTGTTTTCAAGTAACAGGGTCCAGTTGAACCCTAGTTCTGGATTTGCCTTACATATCCTCCTCATTCGCAAAGAAGCGAGTTCAATGCAATTCACTCTGGTTTTTATTTACAGACAGAATGTGGCCTTATCAGTTTAGTTATGAGAAAAACACCAGAGCCAATGTGGCATGGCAGATAGACTGCAGGGTCTGGGGTGAGAGTCTTGGGTTGACATGGGGCTTGCACTGTTTCCTACTGGGATGTCTCCAGGCTGATCTTACTTCTATTGATCTCAGTTTTCTCATTTGCAATATGCGGATAATATTTGTGGAGTACTTGAAACTTAACACAGATTAATATCAGTGACTGTAAGTTAAAACTAAAAAAGCACTACACATTTTTAAGTCATTATAATTATTAACATTATTTTATCTGAATGAATCCTTTCATATATTTCTTTTTGTTTTGTTGTTTTTTCTTTTAGCGACAGGGTCTCACTCTGTTGCTCAGGCTGGAATGCCGTGGTATGATCATAGCTCACTGCAGCCTCGATCTCCTGGGCTCCAGCCATCCTCCTGCCCCAACCTCCCTAGTAGCTGGGGCTTAGTTGCACACCACTCTGCCTGGCTATTTTTAAGATTTTTTTTTGTAGAGATGAGATCTCACTGTGTTGGACAGGCTGGCCTCAAACTCCTGGCCTTAAGCAATACTTCTGTGACCAAATTGCAGATGATGGGCTCAGGTTGTTCTTCCAGGCTCTTGGTCCCTCACTCACCCAAGAATGGGGGAGAGGACCCCACCGAGCGTAGTGAGCTTGTTCAAGTAAATATCAGACTCCAAAGAGTTCTACAGAAAGTGATTTACTTAGGCAGAGAAAGAAGAAATAGATGGAGTGAGTGAGTGAGCTCCCATGCTGTTGTGGGAGGGGATCCAGAGATGGAGTCTGCACAGATGAGAAAGAAGGGGACTTTTAACCTGGGAGTTATTCCCACCCCATTTAACACCCCATTTAAGTTTTTTGTCCTATGAAAGGAGTTTCTTTTAACTTCTGCTAGAGTGATTGATCTTTGATTTCTGACATCTGATTTGTTGTTTGGCCCACAGTCTTCCCATAGCTTTTCATGGGCTTTTCTAAACAAAGGAAGCCTACCTGGGCAGTCTATCTTCTTGAGCACATGAAAGTTAAACAGAGACCTCTAAGCTCCCAGATGGAGACATGAAAGAAGACAGGTCAGGCATGTCGCTAGGAAGTTCTTGCCTTTGAAACCACGCCCCTTGAGGATCTGGGAAGAGAAGTTAATTACATTCCCTCACCTCCACCTCAGCCTCTCAAAATGCTGGGATTATAGATGTGAACCAGTGCACCCAGCCCAAATGTTTGGCTTGACAGAAACAAGATTAGAGACACCTTAGCCTCATTAGAAACTGGCCTGGACTTTAGAGTTAAGTACTTAACCAAAGCCAAAGTTAGGATGGCATGAAAATATCGATTGCATTTCTAACTTTGCTGATATTTCTTTATGTTTTTTTGAAGGGGATGAGGAGGATGTTGTGGTGATATCAGGGGAAATGTATCCATGAGGAAATAGAAGTATTTACAAAATAAAGGCAGAAGAGGGAAGATTAATTTGGGTCCTTCTGTTTATAGGCAAATTGAACACTCGCGTTTGCTTCAGACTCCTCCAAGAATTCCATGAACACATCAGCAAAAACAACTTTTAAGGCATTAACCCATAAAAATAAAGATAATAGGAGTTCTCTAAGTTCCACAGCAAGAACTTGGGAAGCTAGAAAGCAGAAAAACAGGTAGTTGCTGACGTAACAGTAAGAAAAGTCATGTCTAAATCATCTGTGACAAAAAGATTTTACAGTTTTTTTTTTTTTTTTTTTTTTTTTTTTTTTTTTTTTTTTTTTGAGACGGAGTTTCGCCCTTGTTACCCAGGCTGGAGTGCAATGGCGCGATCTCGGCTCACCGCAACCTCCGCCTCCTGGGCTCAGGCAATTCTCCTGTCTCAGCCTCCTGAGTAGCTGGGATTACAGGCACGTGCCACCATGCCCAGCTAATTTTTTGCACTTTTAGTAGAGACGGGGTTTCACCATGTTGACCAGGATGGTCTCCATCTCTCGACCTCGTGATCCACCCGCCTCGGCCTCCCAAAGTGCTGGGATTACAGGCTTGAGCCACCGCGCCCGGCAAGATTTTACAGTTTACCGAAGTCTCAG
The DNA here is from genome assembly GCF_048565385.1 of Saimiri boliviensis. NCBI lineage: Eukaryota > Metazoa > Chordata > Mammalia > Primates > Cebidae > Saimiri > Saimiri boliviensis. The sequence continues at coordinate 7,788,596 of NC_133449.1, read as the reverse complement.
AATTTGGCTAACCCAGTGCCTCCAAAAGTTGGAGTACAGATGGAGTGGAAGCTGGAGGGGTCTCTGAAAGGCTGTCTGAGAGGTATCAAAGCCTTCATTTACATTACCCTGCAAGATAGGGAAACTCCTCTTAACCTCAAGAAGAGACCAGAATTTTATTTTCTGAAGAGATAAAGACAGAGTTTCTGAATTGACAGACATGAGTCAAATTAGATCACAAGGAGACTCCACGGAACACAGGAAATAAAGGCAATTGTATGTGCTACATATTGAGACTGTCCCAGCCCTCTTCAGCCCAGAGGGCAGGTAGACAGATCTGTATGTAGCTTTCAGGTAGATTCAAGGATTCTTCTCTGGGAAATCTGATCAGCCCAAGAGAAGACACCTAATATGGTTTGGCTGTGTCCCCACACAAATCTTATCCTGAATTGTAGCTCCCATAATTCCTGAGTGTTGTAGGAGGGACATAGTGGGAGATAGTTGAATCATGGAGGCAGTTTCCCCTATACTGTATGTATATAGGCTTCCCTTATATACACATACTGTTCTCATGGTAGTGACTGAGTCTCACAAGTTCTGATGATTTTACAAAGAGAAACCTCTCTGCTCATCTCTCATTCTCTCTTGTCTGCCACCATGTAAGACATGCCTTTCACCTGCCATGATTGTGAGCCCCCACCCAGCCACATAGAACTGTGAGTCCATTAAGCCTTTTTTTCTTTTATAAATTACCTATTTTTGGGTATGTCTTTTTTTTTTTTTTTTTTTTTTTTTTTTTTTTTTGAGATGGAGTTTCGCTCTTGTTACCCAGACTGGAGTGCAATGGCACAATCTCGGTTCACTGCAACCTCCACCTCCTGGGTTCAGGCAATTCTCCTGCCTCAGCCTCCCGAGTAGCTGGGATTACAGGCACATGCCACCAAGCCCAGCTAATTTTTTTTTTTTGTGTGTGTATTTTCAGTAGAGACGGGGTTTCACCATGTTGACCAGGATGGTCTTGATCTCTTGACCTCCTGATCCACCCGCCTGGGCCTCACAAAGTGCTGGGATTACAGGCTTGAGCCACTGCGCCTGTCCGGGTATGTCTTTATCAGCAGTGTGAAAACGGACTAATACAACACCTAAAGCTGCTGATATGATGATATTCCTCCAAAATGATCCAGTCATTGATTCTGCCAGCAAACCCACAGTTGAAAATTTCCATACACGCCAAAGCTTCCAAAAATTTTTAGTGTCCCGCTCTTAAATACGAGCAGCTACAAAAGTCCACCAGTTAACTTAGGAAAGCCTCTGCCATAAAAACAAGAGACAAAACAAACAAACAAACAAACAAACAAATAAATAAATGAAAGGGCACAGAGTGTGTGCAGGAAGATGGCAATTGAAAATACACATTATTAACATCATCAAAGAGCTTACCAAATTCTTTTTTTCTTTGTGCAATAAGAACAGAATTTTTTAGAAAGAGAAAAGAAATTGAGAATATGAGATAAATTTAGGGAATTAAGTATATGATAGGAGAAATGGATAACCTATTAGCAAGATGAAAAGATAAAGTTGAAGGAATCTCTAAGACAGTAGGGCCAAAAGATAAAGAACTGAAAATTAAGAGGGGAACATAATAAATATAGACACACATTTTAGGAAGTCTAACATTCAAAGAGAAATTGAGCTCCATATGAAACAAGAAAATAATAAACAAATTATTTGAGAAAATGTCCCAGGATGGAGGATCTATGGTTTTTGTTTAAAGCGATCACACCACTGCATGCTTGCCTGGGCAACAGAATGAAACCCTATAGCTAAAAGCAAAACAAAACAAAACAAAACAAAACAAAAAAACCCGCAAAACAAAAACAAATATATGGAAGTATTCATTCAGATAAAACAACAATAATAATGATAACAAGAATGTCTAGTGCTTTTTCAGATTTCACTTAGAGTCACTGATATTAATGTTTTAATTTCTCAAGTACTCCATAAATATTATCCACATTTTGCAAACAATAAATCTGAGAGCCATAGAAGTAGGATCGTCCTGGAGACATCCAGATGAGGAACTGGTGGGAGGAAAACATTTTATTGAGGATCTTGCATTTTCAAGAGTAGGGGATACAAATTATCCTGTACTTGATAGGGCCATCATGAAATTTCAAAACTCTAGGGTTAAATGTAAGATCCTAAATGTCTTCAGAGGTTAAAAAAAAAAAGTATTTTACTGAAGATAAGAATTAGTATGGCTTCAGATTTCTCTAGAGCACACTGTAAGATAAGAGTCAAGAAGAAATTCATTCAAGTATCTGAGCAAAATTATGTCCAACTTAGAATTCTATATCCCACCAAACTACATTGTCATATCATACTTTATAAATTATATGAAGGTAGACAAAATACAGTTTCAGGCATGTAAGGTCTGAAAAACTTATTTTCTATGACCTGTTTTTCAGGAGGATACGAAGGAATTGTTTTGTTAAAATAAGTGAGAAACTTGGAATTCAGGGAGCAGAGGACTCAATCCTAGAAAGAATCCTCAGCGTGACACTGCACTGGGATCTCAGGCTAACAGCACAAGACCTAAGGGGCCTATTAGAAGTCTCTGAAAGAAAGGCATTTAAGACAATGACAGCGATAAATACCTGGTATGCATCTGTATATGAGAAGGGAATTTAAACAATTGGGAGACAATCTGGGAGTGAATAAATGAAAACTGCTTTTTACATAGCAAACAAACAATACAATTCTTAATTTCAGAGCTTAAAAATTGTTCAAGAATGGAAAAGTAATCATAGTGTATTATATGGCTCAGCTATGAACAGAGTTTACATGGTCATAATTAAGTAAACATTGACTATGATGTAACTATATTGGGAAGATGGGGATACAGGAAGTGATAGTTTAAATCTTCGTCTCCTGCTGTAGGACACTAATAGATACAGTCTAAAACAGAAAAGCAAAAGTTGCACTCTAAGCGACTTACAGAGAGAAATAATTGTAAGTACCAATAGAGTCAGCTGACGGGGCTAAAAGTGCTTTTGAACAGTTGAAGAGAGTCGGAGATTATATTCCATAATAAGTATTACAGAATGATCTGCCCTTTTGAAAGGTGTTAGTACATAGTTGATAAACACATAAAGACCAAATTAAAAACAAAAGCAAAAACGGACTCAAGCAGTATAACTAAAAGACCATCTATCCCAGGGGGAAATGTCTGAGTCCAGGTAGGTGACCTGGGAAAAGAGCTGGGAGTCTGAGAGCCCAGTGGGAGCTGGGGAGCCTTCTGAAGCCCAGCACACATAAAGTCACCAGCAGGGTGATGCTGGCAGGCCCAGACTGTGGCAAGGTGGCAATTACTCTCAAGGTTTTCACCTTTTCTGTGAAAGTTTGGATAATGATGAGGTAGCACTACTGATGATAAAAGAAAGCCAACAGATTATAGCACTTACTTTGTAAAACCACATTTTTGAAAATCTTTCTAGAGCCCTACAGTTGGGAAGGTTTAATAAGGAAAGTTCATAGAGTATAATGTGGGCATGCCACCTTCAGCTACATGGGTGCTTGTCCCTGGACCCAGGCTGCTGTGGAAGAGACTAGGAGCAGGGTACCATCCTTCTCAGAGCACAGAGGGCCTGCTCCCAGGCTCTCTGCTCCTGCTGTTTCCCTAACAGAAAGTATTTCAGACAGAGAATCTAACATCACCCTTTATTCTCTAAGGTTAAACTGTCATATTTGGTATCTTCTTGCTGGAGCTTAGTGTATATACTTAATCACACTTAACACATGCTAGCAAATCCCTAAACATCCACCCAACTAACAACCTACACTAGAGCAAGAATTGAAATAGTCGCAGTTGAGGGCTGGAACTCACTTGCACCAGCTTACAAGCGTGGACTGCAAAGTTTTCAGAAATTTTGTGACGCAGTTGTTATACATAGATATTAGTTAAAAATTAACTCGGTGGCTCAAGCCTGTAGTCCCAGCACTTTGGGAGGCCAAGGCGGGTGGATCATGAGGTCAAGAGATCGAGACCATCCTGGTCAACATGGTGAAACCCGTCTCTACTAAAAATGCAAAAAATTAGCTGGGCATGGTGGCGCGTGCCTGTAATCCCAGCTACTCAGGAGGCTGAGGCAGGAGAATTGCCTGAACCCAGGAGGCGGAGGTTGCGGTGAGATGAGATTGTGCCATTGCACTCCAGCTGGGGTAACAAGAGCAAAACTCCATCTCAAAAAAAAAAAAAAATTAACTAACAAATTAATATTAACTAACATGTAAAAAGTTATATTTAAAAAGAGAATATTCGAAATTTGCCACTTGCTAATTATTTGACTGCATGTTCCCCTATCCCACAATCTAGTGGTTGCTCCTGTTGTTTCTGTGTAGTGAAAATACTATCCAGTGTGTGCCACCGTTCATTTCTTCCCCACTTGCAGTCAGTGATGACATGTTTGAGGTTTTGAATCCATCACAGTCATTATATTTACACCATGGAAACTGGCAAATACCACAAATCAGGACCTGTTTTTCTCCAAAGACCTGGCTGTTAGACATTTAGTGGCACACCACCGTGTACTGGTGACATCTTCTGACAAGTTGCACAGGCCGTGTAGACTTTTTCTCTGGACATTCTTGTGGTCGGAGTAACCACAAAAAAACAGAGATGTGTCCTGTCTCTCGTGTTCATGAAGGAGTTATGGTAGTCTGAAAATACCCAAGAGAAAATTTCAGGTACGCAGAACACGTTACCTAAATCTGTAAACCTTCCCTCTCCTGCCAGTTTCCACCAATGGTTAGCTACTCATGTATTAATATTTTCTTTATCTCTGATTAGTTTATCTGACATGCTTTATACTAGTTGGACCAAAGCCATTACATGTTAGGGACTGGTTAATATCCTAAAAACTTCAGGAAGTGAATGTACAGAAAAATATGAATTGCCTTTAGAATTTAATAATGTTGCCACCAAACGTTTTAAACTTACTGAATATTTCTTTGGTGTGGCTGACAAAGAGGTAAAAGAGCAAGTCCATAAGCTTTGGGATCACATATGGATACAAATCTCAGCACTGACATGGTTCTTCATTTAGCTTATTTGTTGAACTCAGGAAAGTCATATGGTTCTCCTGAACTTGTTTCATCTTTGAAATGAAGGTAATAATGGCATCCTTGCATACCAGTGGGTAAAGATAAATGCAATAAGGTTTGTGAAAGAAATGAGGGCATATATGACATAGAAATAATTGCAATATATTAGGTATGAATATGAGTAAACATTCCCCCTTCTTTCATTTTTTGTTTATTTGTCATGCTTATCAGAGAATTTTCAGATAATTCAAGTCTATTATAAAATATCTTGGTAATTTGGAACAAATTATAAAATTAAAAAAAAACAGAGTTGGCTTAAATGAAACATTTTTCCAGTGCGAAAATTTATATGAATGTAAGTGAATCCTTGCATTCTAATTTCCAATATATTCCACCTTAGAAACAAAGAAGTGAATAGTTTGGGGAAGGAGGATAGAAGAGTTTCACAAAATGTGTACATTGACTTTAAAATCCCACTGTTTCCTTGGTTTAGATTTTGTGAACAATTTGGCATGGGGAGAGAAAGGAACCTGAAATTTTTAGCGAGGAGGATCAGTTTCAGTGGGTTTGATTTCGGTGGGGGGCCACTGACAGCTTGGTGGGGTGGTACACTTTCATTTTGACTTCTTCCAGGTGAACTCCCAACTTAGAGAACATTTTAGAAGGCATAAATATGTGTGAACTGAAACTAGAAAGCAGTCTCAAGAACACAATGAAAAATAATATTGAGGGTGTTTAATGAAAAAGCCATCTGGAAAAGAGTGGTGAAGTTTTCCACAGTAAAAAACAAATTATTATTATTGATTCTGAAACTACATACATTCTCAACCCTCCAAATCTTTACTCTGATTGTAAGGACTCTTTAGAGTTCTTTCCAAATGCATCACACCTTTCTAAGAACTTTTGAAATCACCTGCTCCAGCAGCTTCTTTTCATGCATGAGGAAACTAAGGCTGAGAATTGGAAATGATTTACTCTTAGAGTCCAGAGGAAAATTAGGATTACAACTAGGGGCTTCTATTTCTTAGTCTAGGACTCTTTCCATTGAACCATACCTCTGCACCTCAGGTAGACCTGTATGCCTTAAATTTACTGGTGTTCACTTGCCTACTTGTTTCCGGATTGAAGGAGGAATAGAAAGAAGAAAAAAGAAAGAAAGGGAAAAAAGACAGATTTCAGATATCCCCCTACTACCCTTTTTTACCCACCTCTCAAAGGCCAAAGTTATTTGCTCATATTTTAGTGTTATGTTTAAGCAATTTAAAAAGGTGTTTTTATTAAAGGTCAGGTATAGAATTTTTAAAATATCTAGGTGGGTAAATGAGATTTCAGTCGCATTGTACAGGCGTGTTTTATTTCTGCACTTTGTACAGTGCTGGCTGGATCAGTACATTCAGAGGAGCTGGGCACAGGTTCTAGCCTCTGGACCGTCCACTCCTTTTGAACTGGTTAAGGGATGTGCATGGGTGGGAGGAGTCCCTGATGTTGACACAGGTGTTGTCTTTCTGGATCAGTATGTTTTTTGTTTTTCTAACATCTAGAGAGTTTCTGAAAAGAAGAGGGATTTCATTCATTGTGTACCTGCAGACTGTGTGTCAATATCTGTTTATCAACTGCTTACTTTGGATTTAGAGTTAATCTTTGTATTTGCATGCATTATCTTAGGGACCTGAGTAACTAATTGAACATGTGACGTCTTTTTCCGTCATTGAGTTGATGTTGATTCTTATGGGTTTATTTGATCTAAATTTATTCCATATGTTGAATGTATAAAATGATACAAAAATGCATACATACCCCCGAGAGAGGTTTTAATTTTCCAAGTACAATGTAATCATTCATTTATTTATTCATCCAGTCAGTGACATTAACTGAGAGTCTACTACATGCCAGGTTCTCTTGTAGGTGTTGTAGGTTGCCAGAGAGTAATAATCCTTCATTCATTTCCAGTAAATTTTAGGAATGACAAGGCAGATGCACAAAGAGCTTAAGAAAAGGTGGGTAATGGTAACACCTCTGGAAGAGGCACTGATGTTGCACAACCGGATCAGAGGAGAGAAAGAGCACTTCCTCTTTAGAGGCAGGACATAAGCGTATGACAAAGTTAATGTTGGATATGCTGTGTTAAGTGCCAAAGGAGTGTAACAACAATAACAATAGCAAAAACAAATGGCTAATTTTAGCATTGTTTCATTGAATTGGCAGTGGGGGGAAAGGCCATCACACTTGGGATTGAAAGAAGAAATACTTGTTGTCTGTGTTTAGACTTCTGTATCAGAAAGTCTAGTCTTTTGCTAGGGCAGTTGTTGGTTTTCTACTGTCTGAGTCTTCCCCAGAGAAGCACAGGAGGCCCACATGACAATACTACAACAGTGATATCTTTTCTAATTTACATGTTAAATACTTTCTAATGCTTCTTACCAAGAGAGTTTCAAAGAAAGAGTTTAAATGCTGTGGCAGACAGGCCTTAGAGTGGCCCTATGGTCTTGCCACTTAATCTTGTCCTGTGATCAGGTTATTTTATATGGCAATAGTGATGGGATGTTACAACACACACACACACACACACACACACACACACACACACACCCCATCTTTATAGCACGCGTAAGAAGACTTCTCTCCCTTGGGGGCTGGAACAAGGAAGCTGCCATATTGCAAGAGAGTTAATGGCAAGGCCATGCAGCAAGGAACCACAGGATACCTCTAGAGTTGAGAGCTGCCTTAGCCAACAGCCAATAAGAAGTTGGGAATGTCAGTCCTGGAAACACAAAAACGTGAAATATTTCAACAATTCATTGTGAGGTGCTAAGCAGAGGACAGAGTACGCCATGCCAAGACTCTTAACCCACAGAAACAGTAAGATAATAAAGGAGCTGTTTTAATCCACTATTTTGTGGCAATTTGTTATGTGGCATAGAAAATGAATACAAATGTGAGAGCCAGGTACATGAGGAATATTTCTGTGAAATCAATAAAAATGGTTGATCCCTTCCTACCTGTAAAAAAAAATATGAATATGACTCATTTGAAAGAAGCCCAGTAGAGACAACTGAGAAACCAATTGATCACTCATGATTCATTATCATTCTAAAAAACTGAAGAGAATGGAATACTTTCAAAATCATTTTAAGAGGTCAGCATTAACAATAATAATTAATTAATATTGTTAAAACATCCATACTATGCAAATTTTTTTATAGACTCAATGCCATCTCTATCAAAATTCCAAGTTCATGTTTGTAGAAATAAAAAAAAAAGATTCAAAATTTGTATCAAACCACAAAAGATCCTGAGCAAAAGAATCTTGAGAAGGAACAAAGATGGAGGCATCACACTACCTGATTTTAAAGTATATTATAAAACTGTGCTAATAAAAACAGTATGACTGGCACAAAAAAACAGACACACTAATAGAATAGAATAGAGAGTCTAGAAATAAACCCACGATCAATAATCTTTGACAAAGGCGCCAAGAATACACAATGGGAAAATGATAGTCTCTTTAATAAATATGTTGGAAAAATTACCTGAAATTATAAAACTCTTAGGCAAAACACTTTGGGAAAAGACTCTCTGACATTGGTCTTGCCAATGACTTTTTAGAAATGATACCAAAAACACAAGCAACAAAAACAACAATAAACATTTGGGACAAATAAAACTAAATACTGCTGCATGACAAATGAAACAATCACCAAAATTAAAAGACAACTCTATGGAATGGGAGAAAATATTTGCAAACCATATATCTGATAAGGGGTTAATATGTAAAACACAACTCCATAGAAAAGGCCCAAACAATCAATGAAAAAGTGGTCAAAAGACCTGAATAGATATGTCTCTAAAGAAGATACACAAATAGCCAATAGATACATGGAAAGTATTCAATATCACTAACCATCAGGGAAATACATGTCAAAACCACAGTGAGATATATCATCTCCTACCTCTTAGAACGCTATTATTGAGAAGACAGAAGATTCTAAGTATTGGCAAGGATACGGAGAAAAGGAAATGCTTGTACGCTGTTGGTGGGAATGCAAATTGGTACAGATATTCATTAAAACAGTATGAAGACGCCATAAAAAATTAAAATGGAATTACCATGACCCATCAATCCCACTTTCGGGTCTATATCCGAAAGAAGCACAAAAATCAGTAGCTAGAAGAGATATCTGCACTTCCATGTTTATTGCAGCATTATTCACAATAACCAAGACATGGAAATAACTGACATGTTCATTAATAAGTGAAGTGGATAAATACATTGTAGTATACATGTACAATAGAATACTATACAGCCTTATTAAAGGAAGGAAATCCTTCCATCTGCAACAACTTAGATAAACCTTGAGGACTTTATACTAAGTAACATAAGCCAGTTAAAAGGAAAAATAATACATGATTATACTTGTATGAGGTATCAAAAATAAACTCACAGAAGTGAAGAATGCAATCATGGTTTCCAGGGGCTGGTAGTGGTAGAAATAGATGTTGATCAAAGGGTACAAACATTTAGTCACATGATGAATAAGTTCTGGGGATCTAATAGCCAGTATGGATGGTGATGGATGTGTCTGATATAGGTATATATAACACTATAGGTGTATATAATACATAGATGCATAGGTATATATAACACATAGATATATAGGTATATATAATACATAGATGAATAGGTATATTTAATACATAGATGTATTATATATACCTATATCAGATCATCACATTATATGCCTTTATGTATACCTCTTTATTCCTTGTTTAAATATTAATGAAAAAATAATAATTCCAACTTCATTTTGTCTGTTGTGCAGGCTGGATTGCAGTGGCCCGATCTTGGCTCACTGTAACCTCTACCTCCTGGGTTTAAGCGATTCTCCCACCTCAGCCTCCTGAGTAGCTGAGATTACATGTGTGAAGCACCATGCCTGCCTAATTTTTTTTTTTTTGTATTTTATTAGACATAAGATTTTGCCTGTAATCCCAGCACTTTGGGAGGCCGAGGCGGGTGGATCACGAGGTCAAGAGACTGAGACCATCCTGGTCAACATGGTGAAACCCCATCTCCACTAAAATACAAAAAATTAGCTGGGCATGGTGGTGCGTGCCTGTAATCCCAGCTACTTAGGAGGCTGAGGCAGGAGAATTGCCTGAGCCCAGGAGGCGGAGGTTGCGGTGAGCCGAGATCACGCCATTGCACTCCAGCTTGGGTAACAAGAGTGAAACTCCGTCTCAAAAAAAAAAAAAAAAAAAAAAAAAAAAGATTTTGCCATGTTGGCCAGGCCGGTCTTAAACTCCTGACCTCAAGTGATCCACCCACCTCAGCTCTCCAAAGTGCTGGGATTACAGGCATGAGCTACCATGCCCAGTCTTAAATCTTAGGAGCATATAAAAATGAAATGATAGCTTGAATTAGGGGTGGCAGCTCTTTCTAATTTAGGGAAATAAAGACATGAAATGTGGGAGTCTGAGGGGGAAGATGTTACAATCCTAAAGCAGTTACTCTCTTACAATGTGAACATTTAAATATATATTAAATAAACTAAAATTATTTTATAAATAAGTATGATACATATTTTTAAAGTAGGAAATCATCTCAGAGAGATTATCTCCTGCATTAAAAATATTAATAAGGAATGAGGACGAGGCTTATGTTCTTTTTAAAAACACAACAAATGATGTTGCTCAGAAGAAACCTTAAGAATCTTTTAGTTTGCTTTAAATGCCAAATGTGTGTGTGTCCAACAATAACACAGCTAAACACCTGCACAGGTGCCATGTTCTGACTGGAGACCGCCCTCTTCTTGGGTGCTCACAGATACAGCCTGAAGCCAGCAGAGAGATTCAGGGGGCCTTGACTTCCTCAGTGGGTTAAGAAAATGCACAATTGTAAAACCAAACTAATCTCACCTGCCAAACGAATTACTTGCCAGCCATCCTTTTCCTGAAATTGGAAGCAAACACAGTGTTAATCATGTAAAGAGGTACCCTGTTGCTGAAAGGTGACTGCTGGCTTTTGTCAGTACATGGGTGCGGGTCCACTGGACTGGAAAGTGCACTAGCAAACACTCTTGGCAGAATGTTTTGAAGAGAACAGAGAGGGTGTGATAGTGATATATTAACTGTATGTCTTCATTTTAAAAGGTAAATATATTTGTCAAGTTTTGGAAGAACTGTAGGTATATTTTCACTTGTCTGTCCCAAATATGTCATTAGCAGAATCAGTTAATATGTCCAAATGCCTTAATATATGGAAATGCAGCCTCTTCATTTATTATGCACACATCATTATCTCTAAGAATGGTAATCTCACAATTACTTTTTTTTTTTTAATTGCATTTTAGGTTTGGGGGTACATGTGAAGAACATGCAAGATTGTTGCATAGGTACACACATGGCAGTGTGGTTTGCTGCCTTCCTTCCCCTCACCTGTATCTGTCATTTCTCCCCATGCTACCTCTTCCCACCTCCCCACCTCTGGACACAGGGAGAGGAACACTACAATTACTTTTAATTTTCATCCTTGTAGTCTCTGGGTTCTTTGGCAAAGGAAAGTGATTGCTATTAAATTGCCCTTGCATTTCTCAAAACTTGACTACACTGACAGATTTTGCAATGTATATAGATCATGGGTCAAAAATTGTATATTCTTTTGGGTGCTGTAGGAATTTTGACCTTTCTCAGACCTCTTTCCATATCATACCCTTTCTGTCACATACACTTTCTTTGAAGAGGGTTATTAATCTGTCTTTAGAATCATGATCGAAGAAACATAAAAGTGAGACACACAGAAGAGCGGCAGAGTCAACCCTAATGTAATTTGAATGTCCTTGAATGTCCATAAGAAGTCAGGGAGGAATCGGGCAGTAGATAGGTCAGGGGATCTAAAGGGCTGGTGAAAAGAGAGTGTGTGCATGTGCACGTGTGTTTGTGTGAATGTGTGTGGGAACACATGCAGGTTTGTGTATAATGAGGTAATGTGTGACTTGAACCTAGATAATTTGGTCTTTCCCACTTGTAGGGAGTAGATTTGGGGTCTCTGTTATCATAATTTCAGAAGGGGTCAATGTGTCTTTTTTGTTGTGAGATACACTGCTACAGGTGCGTGCATATTCAAGTCCCATATTCTGGCTAGAATATGAGCTCCCTAAGAGGGGAACCTCACTTAGCTTTGGATGGTGGCCTCAGTTTATGTGTCATGGTGTAATCATTTTCTTAGTGAGCAAACATCTTAATCCAAAAAGATGTAGAATTAAGCATAGAGATGGTAAAGAAAATTATAATAGTATTAATATTATAGTGATAAGTATAAGAATATTATTTGTATAGTTGATATTTGAATTTGTAAAAGTTTTCTTAGTTTGTCACAGTGGATCTGACATATGGAATTGAAAATGTGCAAGTGATGTTACATTTGTTGCTTTATTTCTTAAAAATAATGTTTCCTGGGAAAAAGTCTCAAACTTACTGAAAAGCTTGCCAGCACAGTACAATTTCTTTTTCTCCGGTGCCATTTAAGAGTAAGTAGCTAACCTAATGCCCCGTTATACATGGACACTTCAGTGTGAATTTTCTACAAACGAGCATTTTCTCCAAAACCATAATACAGCTATCAAAACTAAAAAATTAACATTCTCACCCAGCTAATCCTCAGACCCTATTTGGTTTTATTAACCATCTCAACAGTGTCCAAAGGAACTGGTTCAGAATTGTGTGCTGAATTTAGTTGCCATGCATAGCTAGTCTCTTTCATCCTGAGTCAGTTTCTCAGTCTTTCTTTGATTTGTGTTCTTAATGCTTGAAGATTACAGGCCAGATTGTAGAAACTTACCCAATGTTGGCTAATCTGCCATTTCCTTAAGGTTAGATTCAGGTAACACATTTTTGACAGATGAACATTTGTCTCATTGCCTCCTACAAAGTTTCAAAGTTCCCCTTTATTAATGATGCATGGTTTGATTAACACTTTATAGAGTAACATTTTTAGAATATATTGTATCTCATCACATTTTCAATTTATTGATTTACTGATGTATATAATTATGGACTTATGGTTTCCTATTTAATTTGATGGATTATAATCTGTTATGATCTTTATTTTGCTGCTTAAATTATTCCAAATATTACTATATTCCAAATATTACTAGTGGGAAGAATCCAAGCTGGCTTCTGTGTCCGTTGACAAGTCCTCATCATTCTTGGAGCAGGCCCTTAAATTTTGGCATGAGATGGCCCAGACCCATCTACTTTTTTGTCTCCAGCCTGGAACTAGCCTCTTCCCCCAGTGGAATGTGGCACTTAGAAAACAAGATTTGAGCTGTGATTGTGGTATGCTACCCCAGAACTTCCCAGATGACAGTGAAAGGAAATCTATTCTGTGTATTCATGTATATACAAATATACACAGGCAAACTCAACCGCAAACAAGCACACCTACAGTTATTTCTCTATGCATACATGTCTAACAGGTTGAAAAACACCTGGTAATTGAATTAATATCTCTGATTCCATCCCAACACAAAAGGTTCATGTTAGTTTCCTCTATTTTCTGTGTTTGTAACCCTTACTGTTAAGGTGAGAAACCTGGTGTCCATCATCTTGAGGCTGTTTGTTTGTTTCATCAACCCCCCTGTAGGAGCCAACCTCCCACCATGGCCTCAGCCTCTGCGCACACCCTCCTCAGCCTGCATGGTCTCTGATATCTGTGAAGTCACTGTCATGCTAATTTTATGAGTCACCTTGACTAGGCCAAGTGACACTTAGATAGCTGGTAAAATATTGGTCCAGGATGTGTCTGGGAGGGAGTTTCTGAAAGAGATCAGCATTCAAATCAGTGGAGTAAGAAAGGTCCACCCTCACCAACATGGGCAGGCATCACATGTCTGGAGGGCCCCCATAGAACAGAAAGGTGGCAGAGGGGTGAGTTCCCCCATCTCTGAGCTGGAAAATCTGTCTTCTTCTGCCCTCAGACATCAAAAGTCCTGGTTGTTGGGCCTTTGTACTCAAACCCTGACTTATATCCTGGGCCCCACTGGTTCTCAGGCTTTCAGGATTGGACAAAACTCCACCAATGGCTTTCCTAAGACTCTAGCTTGCAGGAGGCAGATCTTGGGATTTCTCAGCCTCCACAATCGAGTGAGTCAATTCCTCTTGAGAAATCTATTCCTACTTATCGCTATCTATCCCTTGGTGTATTCCTTTGAAGAAATCTGATTAACACAATTACCCCTCCACAGAGACCCCTTCTCATTCATTCTGGCTCTAACACTACAAACCACACTGGCTTGCTCCCATGAGGGTGTCCTCCTCACTACCACCTGCATTCCTAAGCCCCCACGGCAGGCCACCTTTGCGTGGAGTCACTGTCCTAATCCTCCTGCAGGGTCCTTACATCCTGTGCTAGGTGCCCTCCTGCACCCTCTCACCACACATAGATACCCTCAACACCAGCTTGGCCTCAGACCCTGCTCTGAAGCCCCTATCCCAGCTGTCCCAGTGCAGACTCGTGCCACATTTGTGCCATCAAGTAAATTTACTGCTGAATTGTTTAGGAAGGGAAGGAAAGAGAAAAGGGATGTGTGATTCTGAAATTGAAAAAGACATGAAAATTTTACCAAGTTTGCATTTGGTGTTAGAATTATTAGTTTGTGTCAGAATTATTGAAATAATGAAATTTTCACAATTGAAATCCTATTTAAAATATCTAATATTAAAATTAAAAATAAATTTGAAAATGTTTAAGAAAATATAATTAGAATAGGACTAAACATTCATCAAAATCTCTCTTGAAAGTGATAGAGAAGATTTGTGAACTGATAACAAGATACTTAAGTTGAAATTAATAGCTTTAGAAAGACCAGTTTTTTTTTTTTTTTTTTTTTTTTTTACTTTGTCAATCAACAGACTTACTTATGTAAAATTCTGAAGTGACAGTAAGACTTACATTCCCCTCGGGAAATCCATCCTCAGGGACAGGAAAAAGGACGAGGGAGAGGAGGGGAGGGGTCGTCCTCCTGCCTGCTGTATTAGTTCATTCTCGCACTGCTGTACAGAACTACCTGAGAGTGGGTAATTCATAAAGAAAAGAGGTTTAATTGACTCACAGTTCTGCAGGCTTAATAGGAAGCATGACTGGGAGGTCTCAGAAAACTAACAACCGTGGCAGAAGGTGAAGGGAGGCAAGCACGTCTTACCATGGCAGAGCAGAAGGAAGAGTGAAGAAAGAGGTGCTACACGCTTAAACCAGCAAATCTCCTGAGAGTTCTATCAAGAGAACAGCAAGGGAGAAGTCTGCTCCCATGATTCAGTTGCCTCCTATCAGGAGCCTCTTTCAACATGTGGGAATTACAATTCGACATGAGATTTGGGTGGGGATGCAGCCAAACCATATAACCTGCCTCTCCCTGCCAGGTGAGCCTTGGGATGCCAGATCCATTTTCACAGTTGGTCAAGGTCTCAGCCCTGGAGCTGCTGAGGATCCAGAGGTACTGGGCTCTGGAGGGTGGTCACTAATGTGCCACCTGCCTGCATTTTCTTTTCCCTCCCACACTGGTGACGATGAATCTTCTTTACTCAGTCCACTGATTCAAATGCTGATCTCTTCCAGAAACTCCCTCCCAGACCCACCCAGGAACAATGTTTTACCAGCTATCTTGGTATCATTTAGCCTAGTCAAGGTGACTCATAAAATTAGCTATCATTGTGACCTCACAGGTATCAGAGCCCAGTGGGCTGAGGAGGGTGTGCATAAGGTTGAGGCCATGGTGGGTGGCTAGCTAATACAGTGAGGTTGCTGAAATGAGTAAACGGCCTCGGGATGATGGATGCCAAGTTTCTCACTGTAACAGTAAGGGTTACAAATACAGAGAGGGAGGAAACTAAAATGAACCCTTTTGTGTTGGGTTGAAATCACAGATGTAGGTATCAACTGATGTTTTTCAACCTCTTAGATGTGCATGTATATAGAAATAACTCTAGGTGTATATGCTTGTGGTTGAGTTTGTGTGTTCGTGTGTGTGTGTGTGTGTGTGTGTGTGTGTGTGTGTGTGTGTGTGTGTGTGTAGGTATACATGATTGTGGGCACTGCTGTGTGGAGGTTGGTCAAGGCCACAGTGGTCAGGAAGCACCATCTCACCGTGGCTGGGAGGTCCTGCCACCTCTTGTTCTGCGGCACTCTTCTTTAGCTCAAAATCTAGACTAAAAGTCCTTATCTTTTTGACATCTTCTCTAACAATCATGAGCAGAATGTTTTTTCTCAGCTTTAACTCTTCTTGGGCTGGGCTTGATTTTATTATAAAACTTAAAACACTTTTATTACCAATTTACCGATTATATTATTCCCTTTGGATGAATGTTCCCAAGAGAAGGCTCTGAGCTTCACTTGTTTGTATATTTTCCCAGTGCCTAGAATAGGGGAGAATGTGCAGAAGTAGTTTATTGCAAGACGAGATGGATGAAGGAAGAAAGAAAACTGTTAATGCATTGAGAGAAGACTATAGCCTAATGTCTTTGACTCAGACTGAGTTTTGAAATTACCCTACACTTTACAATAAATAATTATCTACTTTCAGAAGTTACAGGAATAAGGATTCAAGGCTGTGTGTTCATGGATTTATGCACTGGAGGGGTGTCATCAGAGTCCCTGGGATTCAGCCAGAGCATTGCAATGAGAGTCTAGAGGCAACACTGGGGAGACCACTTTGAGCACTGAAACTCTGGAAAGTAGATGTGTTTGCATGTGTGCAAATCAGGCTGCAGCTGTGTGCACATGTGTGTGTGTTGTGCATATTCCTCCTTAAACAGGCCACATGGGAGCCCAGGGGCATGCTGTTAGCCTCCAGCTTGACAGACTTCAGAGGAAGCTATGAAATGTGCAATTCTGGGGCTCCATTTTGCTATTATGCAGGATTCTTGTGGGGGCCCTGGTGCTCGAGCTGCATATGGGAATTTGTCATCCAGGCACCCCATCCAGATTTGCAGCATAGCACAGCCTCAGTCTGGAAATTTCACGCCCAAAGGTGACTGGGCATCCACTCTCTCCTGTTGTGCTTATGGCACGGGGCCTTGTGCAGGGACCCTGTCCCTGTTGCTCTACAACACCAAACGAGAGAACAGAGGCACTGCTCTCCTTCCACGCAGCTCAACACATCTCTGTGTTGGAATCCATCTTCCAAGTGGAGAAGATGGAGGGGGCATGGAGATGCTCCTGTTATTTGGCCTTCCCCAGCCTAGGATTCCTGCATCTTCCTCTGCCTCAGAGGTGTGCAGTGTGTCAGTGGCATCTGCTTAGAATTCATAGCTCTCCTGGCCTTGGATGCTCCCACTCAGAGTGGACTCCAGCAGTCGGGGTTTGCACTCAGAGCATACATCCTGTCCACCTCTGGTTCCACCTGCACTGTGACAGGAAGTAGGGGATGGAGAACAGGAAGTGGATCTGATCAGCTGGTGCCCAATCAAATGGAGCTTCCGGTCCTCACCAACCCAGCTATCTGTTTCTCCCCCACTCTCATTAGATTCAAGTCTTCAGCCATCTGCAGACCTGCCCTGAAAGGTGTGAGGGTATGCTTTTGTTCTCCCTTCTAACATCCTCAAAATAATCATTCGAGCTAAAAATCACCTAAACAAATTGCTATACAACTATAAATGTTTATGTGTGTCGGGGGAACGGGGGAGGTAGAGATAAAAGTAAAAAAAAATCTTATAGTGTTAGCTTGAGCTTGTCTGTGCATTCATGACTAATGACATTGGGTGGGGTGTGTTTTCAGAGGCCAGAATTGGACTTTTTTGTTTATGTTGCAAGGCACAGTTACTGTCATTGACCTCAGTTTCCTGCAAGTTTTATAATTCTCATTTTTCTAATCTTTGAAATTCTAGGTTATCTAGGTTAGTTGGAAATTCATACTGAGGTAGTCAAATGAACTCTGCTATTTGACAAATGCCAGACAAACATTCCACATGCTGTAGTTGAAATAAATGTGAGCCACAGTTAGTTATACTCCCTTACAAATTAATTTTATTCTTTGGAATCTCCTTCCTATCTGGTCATGGCCTGATCTCAACTATTTATGCTTCATCAAGGCTTAATTTACCCTCTCTTTTCATATGCTCCAGACTTTCCATTGGATCAAGGAGTGTTGGGCAGGGTAAATATCACCCCTAACCCCTAACATGGGTTTTCAGTTTTAGAGTGTTGAATTGCAGGGGTCTGCTGGTCAGTGTGTGTGTGAGAGTGTGTGTGTGTGTGTGTGTACGTGCATGTGTATTAGTCATGGTTCTCTAGGGGTTCAGGACTAACAGGATAGATGTATATACGAAAGGGAATTTATTAAGGAGAATTGACTCACGATCACAAGGTGAACTCCTGGAAGAGGCTGTCTGCAATCTGAGGAGCAAGGAAGCCAATCCAAGTCCCAAAACCTCAAAAGTAGGGATGCCAACGATGCAGCTTCAGTCTGTGGCTGAAGGCCCAAGAGCCCCTGGCCAACCACTGGTGTAAAGTCCAAGAGTCCAAAAGCGGAAGAACTTGGAATCTGATGTTGGAGGGAAGGAAGCATCCAGCACAGGAGACAGATGGAGGCCAGAACCCTCAGCCAGTCTGGTCCTTTTATGTTCCTCTGCCTGCTTTATCCTAGCTGCACTGGCAGCTGACTGGCTGGTGCCCACCCAGATTGGTGGGGGGTCTGCCTCTCCCAGTCCACTGATTCATATGTTAATCTCTTTTGGCAACACCCTCACAGACACACCTAGGAATAATATTTTGCATCCTTCAATCAAGTTGACACTTAATATTAACCATCACTATATGTGTGTGTGTGTTTTGCTCATGTTAAACATTAAATATTAAAAACTGGCTTCATTCTACTTAGGACCTATAAATGGAGTCTATCACTATTACCTCATTTTTGCTCCTAACTTGCATCAACATAGAAAGGGGCTTAGTGCTAAGTAGTGAGCCTAGTCTCGGGGAGAGTTGGAGAAGCTCTTTAAGGAAATATCACTAAGAAGCAGGGACTCACAGCTCAGGACTCATCCTTGCTTCTTTCAGAAGTGCAGGAGCCTCCACACCGTCTCCTGGTTCCCCACAGAGAAGATGCTTGGCAGGTGTTTGTTGAATGGACACATGCATGGAGTATGAATGAATGTGTGGTGTGCTTGGGACTCACAGAAGTCAGGACTTATGATTCTCTTCTATAACATTATTGAGACTTACTTTTTACAAACTGATTTTCTTGAATGCAGTAACTTAAACAGGGGATCAGGTCATCAGCAGATTTAGGAAGATTATCTAGTCACTTCCATGAAAGTGGAGCCAGGGGTAGGGGATACCCATAATCCCTGTGGATCTGTTATGTGTCAGCCACTTCACATGTATCTGCCACATCATTTAGATTCTGCACTATCCAATATTGTAGCTACTAGCCACATTTGGCTATTTAAGTTTAATTTAAATTAAATGCAATTAGAATTCAGTTCCTCAGTCCCAGTAGCCACATTTTAAGTGCTAATAGCCACATGTGGCCAGTAGCTCCTATTTTGGACAGCATAGTTATGCACATTTCCCTCATCATGGAAAGTTCTGTTAGACAGCAGTGGCTTAGATGTACATCCTGGTTTTATACCCAGTTTGTCAATGATCCCATTAGTAATTAAAGAAATTGACCCGTGATTATTCAGTTAATAAGCACCTGCTGTTCTTGGATTCACTTGAACATCAGGTTTTCTGGAGATTAGGCTGTAAGTGAAATCAAGGGGGTTAACTGGAAACCAAGAGATAGATTGACAGGTGTGCCTTGTGTGCTGGGCTCCTTTGTATGGCATTGAAAAGTTCCATGGGCCACTGGGATTTCAGCTCTTGCATCATTTCACCAAGGTTCCCATGGGTGGTGTTGACTGAAAAGGTGACACCCCAGAGCTTTATAAACCCCAGCCTGGAGCATCTTAGGAATGCCCTGGCTCTTCTGGTCCACGTTCCCCAACTGTGTATCAAATGCTTTATGTCCATTCTGAGGCAAATCAGGAAATCCCTTAATGCCAACTTGACAGAACCTCATGGGTCAGCTGGACAATAGATTTATGTCACAGACGAGGAAACTGGCAGTGGAAAGGGCTCATCTACAGCCACACAGCAGGAAACCCAAAGAGTTGAGGCTCGAAGCCACATCTGTTCCTTCCCAACCCATTGTGACTTTTGCAATGCCATGCCAATTTATGTAAAGATATCAAAACTAATTTGTGACGTAGCATCATTCACGGATTCATTTGTTTATTCAGATGAGTTTCTATTAAGCATCTACCCTGTGCCAGGCACTGTGATATGTGAGCAACTTCAGACATAGTCTCTGCCCTGACAGAACATTAGTAAGGGAGAGGACGCCTAATTAAATAGCAAGCAATAAACAGAATTGCAAAATGAAAGCCTCATGAAAGAGAACAGAGCGTTTGGGGTGCTCCTAACCAGGTACTCGACAGAAGTTGTTCCCTAGAAAACCTGTAGAGCTGAGATGTGAAGGGTGGATGGGATTTACCCAGGTGAGGAGGAGGAAGGAGAAGCATTTCTGTCTGAAGAATGAGCATGAGCAGTGCCCACAGAGGAGGTCACACAGTCCTGAATACTGAGAGTGACAGTGTGCTTGGAGTGGGGGAGAGTCAGGGTGCTCTCTTTCAAGATGAGGCTGGGCAGCTGGGGGCCCAGACCACATAGAGCCTATAGACATGTCAGCTTCATTGTAAGAGCAGTGAGCAGGGAAGGCTGGGGGCGGCAAGATATGGACTTCTGGCGGCAGACTCGGGTGGCCCGTTTTGAGGAGAAAAGGTCTGTGTGGGCACCCTGGAGGATCACCGCTCAGGTCCACAACACTGACACTGGTGGCTGGGCCTGGGGTCTGAGGTGGAAAGGGCAGAGGTGGGTAGTTTTTAAAGATATTTATGAGGTTACATCAGTAGGATTCTGTGAGATGTCGAATATGAGAGTTGAGGAAAAGGAGGGTAGGAAAGATCACTTCTAGGTTTCTGACTTATGTCAAAGGATGACTGGTGATGCTTCCGTGACATGAGAAACACTGGAAGTGGACCAGGTGTGCAGAGAAAGGATTTATAAAGCTGGTTTCTGATGTGTTGTTGTGTTGTATTTTTAAACAGCCCAGTAAATTTCTTCAGTAGGAAACTGGCTTTGTGAATTCAGAGGAGAGATCCAAGTTGGAGCTGTCATGCGATGAGCATTTGATGTTATCTGAGAATGAAAGGCAAAGTTCCGGGCAAATGATCCAGGGAGAGAATAGAAACAAAAAGGAGGTGAGAAAATGAACACTCAAGTCCAAGCGCCATGGCCGTATCAGAGAGAGTGGGCCTATAGAGCTGGAAGGGAAGACCGGGTTTCATCCTGAAAGCCACGGGAATGGGCTATTTTAAGAAGGAGGGAGTGAGCAGTTTTAAATGCTGCTGAGAGCTCAAATTAGAAGAGGATTGAAATATGTCCACTGGATTTAGCAACACGGAGGTAATTGATGGCCTTTGTAAAAGTTGGTTTGGTATGAAGATGGGGCAGATGCCAGATTGAAGTGAACCTCAGAGTGTGGAGCTCAGAGAGCATCTCAACCATCCACTCCCTCGTCTTTCAGGTGGGGACACCCAGGCCCAGGTGGAGAGAAAGCAGTGCTCAAAGTGTGAGGAAACACCGAGGCTGAGTGGAGGGGCTTTGGCGAGTGGAGCTGGCCTGAGGCTCTCAACAGAGAGGGAAAGGGAGGAAGAAGAAGGGGAATAGAGCCTGTTCTGAGGGGCTCTGAGAGTGTTTCCTCTTCTGCTTCTCCTGCCTGGCCCATGCCTCCAAGGTGAGTAGGGTGCAAGGAGCCCGTGGGCCTGATTTCAACTGCAGAAAGGACAGAAAGCTAGGTGGACATCTTCATTCCAACTGTCTTGGGATGAAGGAATCTGAGATGACAAAAGAGTAGGGTCAGAGTTGCCATTGCGGGTGGAAGTGTGGGGCTGAGCTGCTGTGGAAAAGGGCAGGGTCCCAGGAAGACCCTCTGAGTCTCAGGAGGGACTCCTGTGTGTTTTAGTCCCTTTGGGCTGTTATATTTAAAAAAGCCATAGACTGAGGAGCTTATAAACAACAGAAATTTATTTCTCACAGTCCTGGAGGCCAGGAAATCTCAGATCAAGGCCCTGGTGGTCTCTTCTGAGGATCCACGTTGTGTTCATGGATGGCACCTTTTCACTGCATCCCGCAGGGACAGTGGCAAATGTTCTTCTTTGGGCCTATTTTAAAAGGGCATACATCTTACTCATGGGGTTCTACCGTTAGGATCTGATGCCCCCAGAGTCCTCACCTCTTAATGCCATCACACTTGGAGTCAGGATTTCACCATGAATTTTGGGACCCCCCTCCCAGCTTGCAAAAACCACCCTAGACTATAACTTCTGTAACTTTCCGCTGCCTACCCCAAACCTATAAAACAAACTCCTATCCCATCACCCTCTAGTGACTCTCTTTTCGGATTCAGCCTACCCACACCTGGGTGAATAAACAGCCATGTTGCTCACACAAAAGCCTGTTTAAGGGGGACTCTTCATTCAGAGTGTACTTTTTAACAGTAAAATATACCTTTTTGATCACTAATGTCATAAATGTATTAAGAAGGTTTTATTGACTGCCTGCTATTGCCAGCCAATGTTTCAGGCATTGGGTGTTCAGGGATTTAAAGACAAAACAAAAAAACCACAGGTAGACAACAAACCAAAGGAAAAACAACAACAGAAAAAAACAGGCAAGATCCTTGACTTCACAGAGCTTACAATCCAGAGGGAAATGTTCCTCAGGTCAACACAAAACAAACACATGATTTTAAATTGTGATGCAGTTTATGAAAGAAAAGGGCAGAATGCTAAGAGAAAGGCGAGAAGGGGCCTGCTTTATGCGGGTGCTCAGGAAATCCATCATCACAAGGAGATATTTAAACGGTGACCCGAGAGATGAAAGAGAGCAAGAGTACTGCGGACATACAGATAAACCATGCGTGGGCTTTGGGCTGCGGAAAACACCAGCACACTTTAGGAACTGCAGGACTGTCAGGGAGGGAAACAGGGGTTGGTGCAAGATGGATTGTGGATTTGTGGATTTAGCAAGGGTGGGCCTTGCAGAGTTCTAAGTAGGAGGCTGGCGTCATTCGTTTAATTTTAAAAAGATCATTCCAGAGAAGGACTTTGTATAATCAATCAATAATAATAAAAATATCACTTCAAACATTTTAGATCTGTTTAGCATAAAAGCCTAAACATGATAGGGGGCTTGATGAAGTCATGGGTTTGATGTGTCTTTGGGTCACTGCCTGAGTGCATTGCAGGGATCCATGCCCTCTGGTATTACCTTGTGGGTAGGGGGTGGATGCTCTCTCTGATGGCTTTCTTATGTTTGTGCCACACTGGGTGTCCATCTCCTCTTGGATTCTCTCTCCACGCTCTAGATCCTGCCTGGGGAGCCGTCTGCCACTCATGACAGTGGTGGGGGCAGGCAGGTGTTTTCTCTGTCATCCTGGGTCAGCCTCAATTGTGGGCAGGTCCTGTGTCCCTAGTCTCAGGGGTGGGGCCTCTCAGCAATCATCTCCTCCCCAGCAGTAGGGCATGTCTAATTTTCTAAGCCCTGGGTTTTCTCTTATACCTCCTTGCAGGTAAGAGCAAGTTTGTTTCTGTTTGTTTGTTTTCTGTTTCTTTCTCTAGCTGCAGTGAATTTTCACGTGGTCGATCAGGTTTGTGTCTTTCTGCCAGTGGCTTTAGCCTTTTATTCCATGAAGGAGATAGGGGAGAAAGATCTGGGTGGGGCTCTGTGCCTCTTGTGCTGCTGTTTCCCTCTCAGGAGCTGCCAAGGTGGCTTCCTTGGCTTCCTGCTCTTCTCCCAGCTTTCTTGTGAGCACCCGGAGAGGTCCATAGAGAAGCAAGTGGGACTGGACCTCTGAGCTTGTGGCTCCCAGGATTCTAGCCTCATTTCAGTCCTTAGTTTTCAATGATTGCTGAATTCCTCTTACTGGCCTATCTGGCATTGGTCTCCACTCCAGGAAGTGAGTACCCACATCCACTCTCACTTCTAGCTGCCAGGCTTTCCTTTCATTCTTGATTAATTGATTGTACTGAGATCTCAGGTCTCTAATGAGTTTTAGGAGTATTGTGAACTTGCAGGTTTTCTACCTTTCTGGTTGTACTGAGGAGATGAGCAGTGCTCTTTCCAGCTTTCTGAAACCTAAGTGGTAATAGCCACAAGACCCTCACCTTTTAAATCCAACATTAAATGCAGACAGTCAATTTTCTTTTCTTTTTTCCTCTTTCTGTTAACTCTAACCTGACCATCTCTATTCTTTACTAGTGAACTTAGGCTATTTATATTTAATGTAATTATTTGTATAATTGTATCATAAAAAATTATAGAATTGCAGTTATGATGGAGCTAACTACATGTTGTAAAGGGAAAATGCTATACTTGAAGTCTAAGGTCCAAAGTTAACTATTTCATTTTGATAGTTCTTAGCTATGTGGCTTTGATAGTCCCTTATTCTGCATCTCAATTTGTTTGCTTTTAAAAAGATGATCATTGTACTGAATACAGGAAATTACTTTGGGGATTATAAAAATTGGTGATTTTTATAAACATTTTATAAAAATTGGTAGCTCATGTCACATATTAAACTCTACATTGTATATACATATTTAACAATTTTGTGATGAAGGAGAAAATAATAGGCAACTGTTTTCATAAAACAGTAATTTTGTAATTTGGTTATGCCTCATGTCTGCACTGATGGTGAAAATGCGGTGCTTTGAAGCATCTCACTTCATTTCTATAATTCTCTTGCAATACTTGTCACATGCTTATACTTATTTGCTTAGGTTTCACTTGCAAGACTAGGTTCTCAGGAAATTGAATGTATTTCTTTCTAGATTTCCGTGTTGTGCAGAGTGCGTGGCACACACTAGATGCTCAATATGGGTTTGTGGGGTAGAATCGTGTTTCACAAACAGCCCTGAAGTACTCTGCACTGGTCTGAAAACAGAGTATGTCCCAGCTAAGTGTGTTGCTAGGTCGCTAGGTGTTCAAGGCATTTGCCAACCTTGAGGCTCTTCCTATAGGGCCCCAATGGTGGTTGCCATCAACATTGCCTCAACACCCAACATCCAAGACAGCCCCAGCTTGGCAACTAGAATCATGGGTGGGGAAAACTTTTTCTCAAGCACATGTAAAATTTTGACTGTCAGGCCACCTTCATCTGCACACACAGCTAAATGTATTGCTGAGTTTTGCAACTTCATATGACTGGTCTCCAAACTGGAATAATTGTTGCATTTGTGTATGACTTCTCAGTATTCCTATGGCATTACCACCATAGCATCCAATGTCAAATGGTAAAAGACTGAGCTCGGGTTTTGCAAACTTTTAGAGTAACTTTGTTTTTTGGCATCGACATTCAAGAAGGACTCCTTCCCTTCCACTGCAGTAGAAACTTGAGGTCCCTCTCAGATTTCTGTGGGGTGTCTGTGGTCAGCTGGAGCATGGCCAGGTCTGGGCAGCTGACACTTTCCTTCTGCTTTCCAGTGCAGAGGCCTATCTAGTGCTCAGAAAAAGTTTCTAAGTAAGAATACACGTGTCTCACGTCAAGAAGGGAATGTTCTGTCCATCCCCAGCTTATACCAACTACTCCAGCAGCTACAAGCCTGTCCTAACCTTATTCATTCTTCCCCACTTTGTTTTCATAATTTGACCACACAACTGAGTGTCAACCATATGTGAACCCAAGTCGTTTGTTCTCTTGTAGTTTGTTTTAGTATTGTTCTTTCAGATTATAATCTCAGGGCAGGAGTTCTGTCTTAAAATTCTCACTTGATCTTAAAGAACCAACTACAGGGAAAGGTAAAAATTGACTTCTTACTAAACATTTGCCAGCTCAATACATAACTCCACTCCTGCCTATAGAGGGCATTTCACCTGAAAGTATGCAATGGTTAGAAGCATCCAGAAATCCGAGGTCTGGTGACTTCATATACATATTTTGGGGTGCTAAATTAAGTTATCCTTTGTAAAACACTGCCTGATGTCCTGGTGCTCCCAGGGTTGAATGTCGGACAGGCTGGCAGAGGCAATTCCAGACCTGACTGAAAAACAGTTTTCACCTGCTGGTAGGGGCAGATGTGTATTGAAACACAACAATCCAGGGCTGTCTTCTTTGTACCGCAAGCTTAATAATTTATACCGCTTTGCTCTCTTTTTAGCTGCTTACTGGTGGGAAACTCAGTTATTTTCACTGGCCAATTGACAGTTGGACAGCAGTAAGCCTTCTGAAGACCTGGATTTATTTCTTGGAGCGGGTATCCTTGGTTTTATTTTATTCCTCAAGTGCCCCCACCCTACCTCATGCCTTGCTGGTAATAGGAACAGAGATGTAGACTTAAGAGGCTAAGAAAGAGCTAGTGAAACCTGCTTATCACCATAGATTTAAGCCCTCAGGAAACAGGGTTGTGTTTCTCCTCCTGGCAGAGTTGCAATGAGACAATGCGTATCAAATACAAGAGGAGTGGCTGAATTGAAGGAGGGGTAGAAATCTGTCAGTGAAAAATTCCATATCACACTGAAGTTTGGTCATAGAAGGTAGCTTCTGATGTTCTGCCCCCTAACTGTGGCATGCCATGATTTAGTTGGTAAAGGGAACAGCTTAGTGGAGTTCATTTCATCTCCAAACTTCACTCATTGTTTAAAGATACTAGCTAGGCATCAGCACAGCCTGAGCCAGGGTGAGCAGTTGGACCATTAGTCATCATCTGTCATGGCCAAGGCATTTACACTCAGCATCACAAAGAGAATTAGCAATTGATGCCATTGTTCCTAACCACTAAGGCCATTCACCTGTCCCAAACCTCACTTTAAGGTCTTTGGGAGCTCTCCCAGCCTCACAGTCTTCCCACTGCTTTGTCCTAAGAATCCTACTCAACAGTGGGGTCTTGCATTTTCTGCGTCTAGGTGGCTTTGTGATTGTGCAGAAATCCGTTGTGTAATTTTGCCCTGATTAAAGAGCACCACTTGTTATAAGGCCTGTGTATGCCTATTCCATTTGAGCTGTATATATTTCAATAAAGTGGGAGTGTGGTCTCAACTTAATTCATTTTTTTTTCTGTTGCTTTTACTGCACCATGATGGAGGTAAAGAGAAATGCCTCTTTCATGATTATCAGCTATCCAAAAAATGCTCCTTGTGGTGTCTATGTTAAGCTGAGTTTACAAAGAAAGAGTAAAAATTTCCTCATGATCTCTCCTTCCCCAGAACTTGCATGCTTGGCCGTCAGCTGCATTTCTTGCAGTGTGTGAGACTGGCGCATCTGGAAAAACCCTCAATGGCCTCTTAGCAACACCTTTATGAAGTATAACATCATTCCTCTTTACAGGTGGAGAAACTGAAATTTACATTCAGAGAGGTTGCATGACATACTCAAAGTGCCAGACACAGAGAAAAGTAAATTTTCCAAGGACATGAAAACTGTAAATGATGGAGCCAGGACCAAACACAGGCACCTGGGGCTCTACAGTCATAGCCCTTAATGCAGAAGGCTGACTCACCACTGAGGCCATTCACTTTGTAGAATGAAGGAATGAATGATCTATGTCATATGTTAGATGACTTTGCAATATATTTGTAGTTTGTAGAGCTAGGATATAAATAAGATAGGATAATATATAATTAAGTACTAAAGTTGATCAGGAATAATGGAGTTTATGCTCCAAGAAGCCTTTGTCATCCAATCCCATTCCATTATCCTCATATAATCAATGAGGATACTAAGGATTATTGAAGTACCAAATCTTGTCCAAAGCCACAAAACCTCTACCAAATGGCCAAGCCACCACACAATTCTAGGTTACCTTACTGCCAATTCATTATTCATTTTGATACAGGCTGCTGCCTTGATGGTTTCTCAGAATCAAACATTATTAGTGTTCTAGTATTCTATGCAAAGATTATAGCCAAAGAATGTGTAGTTAGTTCATCTCAATCTAGGGGAAGAAAACTGGCTTACTTATGACAATACAGCAAATTGTTCCTCCATTCATTGTTCAACAAATGATGCAACCATCTGTGTTAGTAGTTGATATGGTTTGGCTGTGTCCCTACCCAAATCTCACCTTGAATTGTAGCTACTACAATTCTTATGTGTCATGGGAGGGATTAGGGGAGTGGGTAATTGAATCATAGGGACAGGTCTTTCCTGTGCTGTTCTCTTGATAGTAAATACGTCTCATGAGATCTGATGGTTTTATAAAGAGGTGTTCCCTTGCCTGGTGCCATGTAGGACATCCCTTTGCTCTTCCTTCATCTCCTGCCATGATTGTGAGCCCTCCCCAGCCATGTGGAACTGTGAGTCCATTAAACTTCCTTCCTTTATAAATTACTCAGTCTCCAGCATGTCATTATTAGCAGCATGAGAACAGCTGATGAAGTAGTAATGCTGAGACTTAGGTCCACAGTGATGATGAAGACAGCTACAGCCTAGTGAAGAGGTAATGCAGAAACCAAGTATCCTGACGGGGATGCAGAAGAAGCCAAATGGAGAGGCAGTAATTCCGTGACTTGGATCAAGAAAGGCTTCATAGTGGTTTGATTCCAAAGCCAAATCTTGAAAGATGAAGTTGGACTCACCAGAGGATCCAAAGGAGAAGAGAATGAGAGGCAAAAAGAAATGGTATTTGCAGCAGAGGAATCGTAAACCATGGAAGTAGGATATGGGAGCACATACACAACAGTGCATGAATGGAACTGTGGGCCGTTCCATATGGCTGGGATCTCTGAACAAGTGGGGTGTTGACTCATCATTTCCAGCCTCAGGAGTGGCTCTCATTTCTCCCATTGGCATAGCCACCACAGTTCCTAGGAGTTCCTGGAAAGAAGTGTTTCTATGTTATTGCTAAATAACTGAATTCTTCATACTTTTGATGATTTGATTCATTTCAGTATAGCAAACTTTACAAAATAGCTACAGGTCGGACTTTCCCTCCTTAATTACTATTTGGAGTTCATCTGATTCTTTTTGTATATGTGGTCTTGTATTTTTATTTTTCTCTTTAAAAGGGGAACAAATCTCATCATGCTCAAAACACTGTGTCTTTATTGCCTCTGTATCTTCTAGTTGTCTATGGTGATTTTAATGCAACATTTTTAAATGCCAGTATGTTTTAATAACAGTATAACTTTTGCTCTTGCAAAAACATCACATTATTCAATGTATACAACTGCAAAAGGATTTGACTCTTATATAATTTACGTGTCCTTGTGGTGTGTTATTAATGTGTGTACTTCATAAGGGTATAATTTTGGAAGTGATTTTCCATAAAATTGTTATAAGTGTTATCTTATAAATTTGAGATAATTTGGCACAATATTCATTTAACAAAATTGCTCCACTAATAACATCTATTCATTTATAAATACCAGTTCAGACTGACATCACAAATTTTTGGTAATATATTGAGCTTTGTAGACTCATCCACATATTATTGCATAATTTAGTGTGAGGAACAAGTTGCTCTATTATCATGAGTAAACCAGCTTTGTTACCCTAGATTGAAATGCATTAACCAGACACTCTTTGGCCAAAACCTATACCTTTATATGGAATGCTAGAACACTAATAATATTTGATTCTGAGAAGCCATCAAGGCAAGAATGATTAATGAATGAGTGAGCGAAAGGAAAGTAAAACAAAAAGCTGAATGAAACCCCAAAGGGCGTAAAAGGTATAACTCTCGACATCAGTGCTACCAATGCTGCTCTCAATTCTCTGTGGACACTTGGTTGGGACCATGGTGTTTGTATGTGTGTGAGGTAGATTAGATGTCTTTCTGGCTTCTGGTACCTTCTTACTGCTCCATAATTAAGGCATTTTTCTGATAGGCTTCAATTTTGTATCAGCTGACTTTATTTTTCAGAGTGAATATGGTAACTGCTATAACTGGGTTTTTATTTTGTTATAAAAATTTATAAAAAAGACCTCTGCTCAAATCACACCAATTAAGCAGGCATTTTTTATACCTGTGTAAAAAACCAGCTTTGGTTCTACAAAAACAGCCTTCTCTCTCTTCCTCAATCCTTCTGTCCCTCCTTCTCCTTCCTTGAAGATTTACTGAAGGCCTACTGTTCAGGTTATAAAACTAGCTTATGTCCAAATATTAACAAAATCAATACAGGCGCAGCAACAACAATAATAACATTATTTTTCTCTGTAACAGAGAAAGCAAGTGCTCACCAATATCTATGCGCTTTCCCTTCCTGGGTCTACAGCTAGAAAACATTCCTAGTGCTCTTGCAGCGTTTTTGGGGAAATGATTGGGTTTTGTCCAGTGCAATTGTTGGCAGAAGTGATGTATGCCATTTTTCAAGTGTAACTTCTAAATCGCCCTGCAACAGCCTCTGACTCCTCTTTTCCGTCTGTGGACTGGATTTAGCAGATCCAAGAAAGAGTCCTGGAGGCCCCAGAGGCTTGTGGAGCTCCAGTTCTGAAAGGGTCTTCCTGGGGCCCCAGTTGGAGCACTGTGATGTCCACCACCTTCAGTCCCAACAACCAACACTGGACTGTGATGAGAGCCAAGAAAGCAGCAACAAAAAGACTGTTAAGCCAGTGACATTGAGGGATTCTTGTAAAAACACTTAGTTTACTCTGAGTGATGCAGTCTCCTCAATGGACTGAAAACAGATTCTAACATTTACTTTAATAAGCACTGTTATTTTCCCTCCTTTTCCATTATATTTAAGAACCGTCATTCTCCTGATGTCGTACCATCTATCTCTCCCCACTTACCAGCGAAACTTATTCTCTCTTCAACCTCTCCTTCTATTAGCATTGAAGCTTGTCTAAACCTTCATCATCAATAAAAAAAAAAGAGGAAAAGAAAGGAAAAACTAAGAGAGGAGCTGGGCATGGTGCTGCAGTTCCAGCTACTCAGGAGGCTGAGGAGGCAGGAGGATCAATTGAGCCCAGGAATTTGAGACTGCAGTGAGCTATGATCACACTGCTGCACTTCAGGCTAGGCAAGAGTGAGACCCAGTTCTAAAACAAGAAACGAGCGAAAAAGAGCCCCCAAAACAACAGCAAAAAACAGTCTGAAACAAATGCTCCCCATTTGTACCCCTTTTACCCTCAGCTCCTGTCCTGCAGCTCTCCTCCCCTTCACAGCTCAACTTGTCTTTCTCACCCTCTGCTGACTCCCATGCCTGCTGTCAGTGGCTTCTCAGAGCCCTCCTCCCTCCCCTGCTGTGAGACTGCACTCAGCCACCACCAACCTCACTGTTCTACCAAAAAAAAAAAAAAAAAAAAAAAACTTATTCTTTTTGCAAACTCAAAAAAAATATGTCTGTACTTACTTCACTTGATTTTTCTACACATTTGACTTTGTCAGGCTTTCCTCTTTCCAGGCAAAAATTTATTTCCTTGGCCTCCAAGACACCCCGTTCTTCAGGCTTTCTCCCCAGTTCCCTGGTCTTTCTTGGTTTTCTCCAAGGGTCCGTCTCCTTTCCCTGTCCCTTTAACATTGACAGGCTAACCCAGGCAGCCTAGTTCCTCATGTGCAGTTGAAGTTTGAAATTATTCTATATGGAGCACACAATGCCAGGCGGCTCTAATGCCTCATTCCCACTAAAGCCAAGTGACACTTTAAAACACATCCATCCATCCCCTCAGCCCCTACTTAAAAATCTCCAGGGAGTGTGGGGATCTGCCCTCCTTAAAGACATCCCATAGTCCCCTAGGTCAGTGGTACCCAACCTTTTTGGCACCAGAGACTGACTTCGTGGAAGACAATTCAATTTTTCCATGGTTTAGGGGTTCAGGGATGGTTTGAGGATATTTCAAGTGCATTACATTTATCATTAGATTCTCACAAAGAGAATACAACCTAGATCCCTCACATGCAGAGTTCACAGCAGGGCTCTCGTTCCTGTGAGACTCTAATGCTGCTGCTGACCTGACAGGAGGTGGAGCTCCAGTGGTAAGGCTGGCTCATGGCACACAGCTCACGGCACACAGCTCACGGCTCACGGCACACGGCTCACGGGTGCTCACCTCCTGCTATGTGGCCTGGTTCCTAACAGGCCACGGACGAGTACTAGTCCACAGCCCCAGAGGCTGGGAACCCCTCCACTAGGGTTTTTAAGTATAAAGACTATACTCCCTGCCCCCACCCCAAATAAATATAATGTTATATTGCTTTTTCCCCCCTGAATATCAAGTTACTGTGTTAAATATAAGGGTTTTTTTTTGTATATGAAAACTTAAAGAAGTAAAAACCAACCCTAAATCTTATTTCATAAATATAACTACCATTAAGCAGACGGTGGTCTTTGTTCTAGATTTTCCATCTGCACTCACATTCACACAAATTGACACACACACACACACACACACACACACACACCCAGACCAATGCTAAGCATACTCAAAAACCTGATAGATTCAGATCACTTTTGAGCTAGGGCTGGTGACCCTGTGGAACCAAGCAGATTTGGATAACAAGGCAGCTCTCACAAGGTGAAGTCACAAGAGAGAGGCTTTGCATATGTGTGTGTGCATTTACCAGAGTTTCCCAGAATGGCTCCACAGCAGATACAGTCCTAATTGCTGTGCTCTTTAAGTCAATGATATGTTCTACTGGGACAGAGATGCCTTCCTTTCCACTGCAATTTAATCCCTCCCCTCCCTTTCAGTAAGGTGAAGTAACAGTGGAGAGGCAGCCGCCAAGCCAGGGGCTGTTTCTCAGCACCTCATGTCTAGCTGGGTCCAGGGACTAAGCTCTGGTTGATGAATCGTAGGTGAAGATGGTGCATGTTACTTCTATGCCCATTAAATAACAATTGCCCTCATGACCATCTCCTTTTCCTCTCTTTTCTCCTATTTACTGAGTGGATATCCATTCTGGGTGTCCCAAAAGCCATATGGTGAGGGTGAGGGGCCTCTGGGAAGCTGGGGCCCATGGGGCTGTGCAGAGGGAACCTCCCCCTCCTGCCCTCCTGCTGTTAAGTTTGTGTGAGTGAAAAATAAATTTCTATCTTCTTAAATCACGGAAGTGTTGTGCATTAACCTACTTAGCACAGTTGAGCTTGTTCCATATCCATGAACACAGATTTATATTATTATTTTTAATAGTTGCTTTCTACATCCTTTAGGAATATATCATAATTTTTTAATCCAATTATTGATGGCCATTTCAGTTATTAATGTTTCTGTTTCTTTTATTTTCTTCTTCTGTAATAGCACTATAGTGAATTTTTAAAATTTTTATTTTTATATTTTATTTTATTTATTTATTTTTGAGACAGAGTTTCGTTCTAATTGCCCAGTCTGTAGTACAATGGTGTCATCTTGGCTCAGTGCAACATCCACCTCCTGGGTTCAAGCAATTCTCCTGCCTCAGCCTCCTGAATAGCTGAGATTACAGGCATCTGCCACCATGGCAGGCTAATTTTTTTATTTTTAATAGACATGTGGTTTCACCATTTTAGCCAGGCTGGTCTTGAACTCCCAACCTCAGGTGATCTGCCTGCCTCAGCCTCCCAAAGTGCTGAGATTATAGGCGTGAGACATGGTGCCCGGACTATGATGAATATTTTTAAACAGAACTCTTTTATAATTTATTCGCTATCTTTTTGGGATAAATGCACATAATAAAATCATTGGGCCATGTGATATACATGTTTTAAATGCTGATAGAATATTATCAAACAAACACCCAGACTTGCAGCAATGGTTGGTGAATGTGTCAATGTTTTGAATCATTTCCCAGCATTGTCAAGACTTTCTCTGATATAGAAAATTATATTATTTGAATTGTATTTCTTTAATTAGGGGAGGAGTTGAAGATCTTTTTACATATTTATTGTCTATTTAATTTTTATTTTCTTCAGGAATTATTCATCTTTTTGAAAATATTTATCTTGTTAATTTTAAAGCACTCATGGCATAGTAAGAATATTATCTTTTTAGACAAATACTTTTTCCAATAGTCATTTTTCTCTAAGCTCTTTTGTTGTGTTTTTTGCTATGTAGATTAAAAATACATATATTCAAGCTTATAATTTTTTTCCTAAAATATGTTTCTAGCTATGATAGCATTATCATGTCTTTTTATATCACAAGATTACAAGCGCATTCACCCAGATTTTTAGGAGTGATTTTAATGTATTTTTTTACATTATTGTTTAGGTCCATATGAAATTTATTTTAGTAAAAAGGATTAGGAAAGGATACAGCTTTTTTTTTTTCCCCAAACGGTTAACCACATTATATATATATATATATATATATATATATATATATATATATATGGTTTCACTTTTGTCACCAAGGCTGGAGTGCAGTGGTGTGACCTTGTGTCACTCTGCAATCTCCGCCTCCCGGGTTCAAGCAATTCTTGTGCCTCGGCCTCAAGAGGAGTAGCTGGGGCCACAGGCATACACCACCACACCCAGTTAATTTTTGTGTTTTTAGTAGAGATGGGGTTTTGCTATGTTGGCCACGCTGATCTCAAACTCCAGACCTCAAATGATCCACTCACCTTGGTTTCCCAAAGTGCTGGGATTATAGGCATGAGCCACCACGCCCCGTCTGGTTAACTGCATTTTCTTTTCTTTTTCTTTTGCTTTTTGTTCTTTTTTTTAGACAGAGCCTCACTCTGTTGCCAGGCTGGAGTGTAGGGGTGCTATTTCGGCTCACTGCAACCTTTGCCTCCTGAGTTTGGGCGATTCTCCTGCCTTTAGCCTCCGGAGCAGCTGGGACTACAGGAGTGCACCACCATACCCAGCTAATTTTTTTTTTTTTTCATATTTTTAGTAGAGATGGGGTTTCACCATGTTGGCCAGGATAGTCTTGATCTCTTGATCTTGTGGTTCACCTACCTCAGCCTCCCAAAGTATTGGGATTACAGGTGTGAGCCACCATGCTTGGCCCCACCCCATTTTCTTCTTTTTCTTCCTCCTCCTCCTCCTTTTCTTCTTCTTCTTCTTTTTGCATTTTCTAATAATAATTTTCTAGTGACTAAAAGTGGTCAAATGCAATACAAGTTTCTGGTCAGTTTCCTAACCTGTGCTGCTGAGCTAGCAGTTTTCTGAGCTGCTGTCGAGATTTGATAGGCAATGTGCAGAGGGGCCATGCTGCCCGGTAGAGGATGGCTGATCTGTTCTGCCCCCACTCACTCCCACCACCACTCCATCCTCTGTCTCTTGCTTGTGAAACCTGGGCTCATCGTTGTGACTCTGGAGCTCACTACATCATCACAGAAGTCAGAAGATCGGGAGAGGCAGCCTTGGATATTCTTCAGTTCTGTAATTAACAGGGAGCGTGTCTCAGAGTGGGGCAGGTAGGGCTGGAGTGTGCACTGAGACACGCTTTGTGCAGCGTAAGGGAGTCCTGGGGGTCAGTGCAGATGTGGCTCTGAGGAAGACTCACTTCTGCTACTTACTCTGAGTCACGGGGTTTTCTTCGAGCTTCATTCTCTGAGGGCAGTTGTCAGGACTAGGGAGGCAGCCTGGAGTGATGAGGTCACAAGCCAAAAAAGGCCCAGGGTACCACGAGCAGAAGGAGGCTGAAAGGCTCCTCTCTCAGAGGCTTCAGAGGAAGTGCGGCCCTGCTGACACTTGGATTTGGGGCTTGTGGTCTCTGGAGCTGTGAGAGAGTAAGTTCCTGATATTCAAGCCACTCAGTTTGCCACACTTTGCTAGGAGAGCTCGGAAAACTGGCAGGACAGCTGGCTGGGTGCTGCTCCTTCCCCAGCTCTCTTCCCACTCCTGGTCAGTGTTTCCTTCACCTCCCAAATCCATCTTCTGTCCCAGATCTGCTTTGGAAGTAGCTGTAAATAACACAGTGATAGTGATAGGACTTGTTGCTATTTCTGCAGTTGTTCATGTTTTATTATTTTCACCATTGTTGGAATTGCTGGGAGGAATGGAGAATTCTGCCCTTGATATGTAGATCCTCCTGGAGAATGCCATCTCAGCCATTAGCCACCGGAGGCCTGCTTTCACCTCCACCATTCTGGAACATTCACAGGCAGGCTGGTAGCTCAGGGTGGATGTGGCTCTCAGTGCAGCTCAACAGAGAATGTGATTCAGCATTCCTGGTTTCTATTTGAGGCTGTCACAAGCCATGCCAAACCATGCTACAGCCGGTGGTGTGAGCCCCATCTTGGACCAAGAGTGGCTTGATCCAGGTGGAGCAATGGGTTAGAAGTGGGGCACCCAGCAAGCTGGCAAGATGCAGTTCTGCTTGGGACTGGCAAGTCCCCGAGGCTGCTGGAGCATGATTTAAGTCATAGCAATGCTTATAGACATAGAGACAGAAGGAGCCTTTAAATGTAATCTTTTCAATGAAGAAGGTACCACGTGGGTCTGTGCTGAGCTGGAAGATGATGAATATAGCCTTCCTTGCAGCTGTGGGCAATAGGTGAGCAGACCTCCTTCCCTGGGAGGCAATCCATCCCCCTCCAATTGTCCTGAAGATGAAAACTGTCCTACCACTGTGACTGCAGGCCAGACACACTGCCTGCCCATAGGAGATGTTCAGTAGATTGAAGGACATGGCCCAATTATTAAATGGGTAAACAAATGAATTGGGAAACAAACTAAAAACAGATGATGCAACAACAAATATAAATTGTGGCATTCTAACACTTAGGTGGCAAGTAAATGGATTTCCTCATCACTCCAAAATAGCTGAATAAAATGTGTGCCTTTTTGTCCCTCAGTCCTTTGTGTCCTTTGACATAGCTGTTTCTCCCCTTCGGTAGTTGACATTCTGCCCATTCATTTGAGCTGGGGCTTAGGGATTCTTCCCATGAGTGCATACACGCTGATCTTTTCACTGATTTTAACAATCCTCCATCATTCTTTCTCCAGGAACGTCAGGGACTCAGTCCAATCATTAACTCCAGTGAGCACATCCTTGGCTCATGACATTACAGGTTCTCCCTGAGAAGACTAGAAGGCATTTGGAATAATGATATCGATGGGTTCCCGATATAGAACCTTCGGGTTTAGGGACCCACAGAACAGAAGTGGCTTAGAAAGAGATCTTCATGATGAGGCTTCAGGCTAATCAAGCCATTGGTTCCTGTTTGCATTTGGACAGAATTTGTTATCCTCAGTGTGGCCTCACGACTCCCCTCAGAGACAGACGAGGGGTGTCTTTAAGGACCCAGACCTTCTTGACAGCCTTCAACTTGCCACCTGAGTGTCCAAATAGTAGAGGTGATTATTTTTCCTGATTTGAATAAGGATGCTGAGATTCCGGTAGGTTAAACGAAATTTCCAGATTCAAGCAGCCTGGTAGCAGGTCTGCTCACCCTAATGCCCACAGCTGCAAGGAAGGCTTTATTCATCATATATATGTGTATGTATGTATATATGTATATATATATATATATATATATGTATATATATATATATATATATATATATATATATATATATATATATGGCTGGAAACTGTAAATGCTCAGGGCTTTATTGAATAGGCTATGCTGTCTCTACCCAGAGCCAATCCTTTGAACGTAGAAGATTCTATTCTTTTAAGGTACTTAAACGCTTTTCATTCATAATAACAGGGGTTTGGAAGTGAGAGTTAGGGAAGAGGTGCCAGTCTGAATCAGTAAGAAGTTTTTATCACAAAGCACTTCCTCATTGACAAAACACAACTGTATAGCACTTAGGTGGGTAGACAGGGTGCTGAGAAATTAGTAACAAAGAACTATATATTCCAAATTGATATGGGACAATAATGACCACATAATCAATGAGTTCTCATGTGGATAGGTGCTTCTGTGGGGCCTGAGCCACTGAGACATCTGCCAGTTTAATCAATACAGAAACTAAACTTGATTATGTTTTTAGCCTTCTTGTGACAGGCTGGGAGCATAGTAGATTCTTTGTAAATAAGCACTGGGTGGACATTGTTAAGAATGATAATCTCCGGACACCTCTGATCTGGACAGCTTCTGCCTTTAGTTCCTCCAGTGACAACTGCCTGCCCACAGGCCAATCTCCCAAAGCTTTAGAGCAAAATTCAAGGCTCTTGCAAGTCAGCCACAGATGCCTTTTCCAGCATCCTCCTCGGGTTCTGAGGATCCTCATCCTGTTGTCTAGCCATGCTCAGCTGCTCCTCACCCTGGGCCATGTCTTCTCTGCTGCTGTGCCTCCAGCCGTGCCACGGCTCCTTCTGCCTCGCTTGACCTTGGCCAGGGAGGCAGGGAAGGGCAGTGTTGCCCCTGAAGTCAAGGCTCTTGGGAGGAAGAGCTGGGGCTCCAGCACCCCCGTGAAGGGTTGAGGGGGACAGAGGATTCTGGGTCTGTGAAGCGGTTGTCATGGGCAAGTGGCCTTTTAGTGCAGGGCTCTCCCTCAGGGTGTCAGAGTGATTAAATCCCAAAGGCTGTGAGGTAGAACCCAAGCCACTGAGCAGGGTTCTAGCCAGCTAGAGGGATGGCCCTTTTTCCCAAGTTCTGCATATTAGAGAGGGTAGCCGGATCAACCCGGGGGAGCCAGGGCTGTGCTATCTGGGGTTCAGTGGCTTCTGGCTTAGTGGCTTTCTGCTGTGTCCTGAGTCATTTGGAGTCCATGCTTCTTGGATCTGCCTGAGCTCTGACTCTCATGGGTAGGAACCATCCTTAGGATGTGCCTGTGAGATAGAAGAACCTGGAGGCAGCATAGGAGACGAAGGTTCTGGGTGCTGCCCGGTTACAGCCCCTTGCTCTGTCCCCTGGAGCCAGCTCCTGTAGCTGTGGCAGAGAAGCTGGGCCTCAGCATGCCTCCCTGGGTTATGACTTCAGTAATATGCAGGGACAAGCCCAGTCTGCCCAGAGTGTGATGGTGTGGT
This sequence comes from Saimiri boliviensis, assembly GCF_048565385.1. Taxonomy (NCBI): domain Eukaryota; kingdom Metazoa; phylum Chordata; class Mammalia; order Primates; family Cebidae; genus Saimiri; species Saimiri boliviensis. The sequence continues at coordinate 7,749,633 of NC_133449.1, read as the reverse complement.
GAGGGGACCCAGCCCAGGGTGTGACTGTGTGGCCCGGGGACTCAGCCCAGAATGTGACTATGTGGCCTGGAGAACAAGCCCTAAATGTGACTGCATGGCCTGGGGAACCAGCCCAGAATGTGATGGCACAGCTGGAGGACCCAGCCCAGTATGTGACAGCATGGCCTGGGGACCCAGCCCAGACTGTGATGTTGTGGCCTGGGGCCCTAGCCCAGAGTGTGATGGCATGGCCCAGGGACCCAGCCCAGAGTATGTTGGCACAGCTAGGGGACCTAGACCAGAGTGTGATGGTTCAGCTGGGAGACCCAGCTCAGGGTACGATGGTGTGGCCAGGGAACCCAGCCTTGAGTGATGGTGCAGCCGGGGGTCCCAGCAGGCAGGAGGAATCCTAGACTTCCCGTTAATCCCAGCACAGGAGCACGGGAGTTCCACAATTTGGAACACATTTCCAGACCATAAAGCGGAACACCCAGTTATATCTGCACATTTATTGATGCATGGGCAGTAGTTATATCCTGCTGTCTAATCTGTTATTCTAGCACCCAATGCCTGAAGGCATCAGAAGCTTACTCCCTCACAGTTTGTGTGGCCAGGGGTTGGGGAGAAACGAGGGGTGGTTCGGGCTCTGGAGGACCAGGCACACCCTCGTGGTTGACAGGCCTCGGGTCCTCAGGGATGTTGTTGGGGCGGCGGTTCAGTGTCACATGGGCATCTCCGTAGGGATGCTCAGACGTGGTAGTTTGCTTCTCATGGAGCAAGGTTTGAGTGAGAAAGAGGGAGGATGAGAGTGCCTCTTCCAAGACAGAGTCATAGTCTTCTTACAACCTTACCTTTGAAGGGACATCCTGTCACTTTGCCATGGTAATAGTCACCAGAAGCTGGTCATGAAGGCCTCCCACACCCAAGGGGAGCAAGTCATGGGAAGGCACGAAAGCAGGAAATGGGATTGCAGGGTGTCTGCAGCAGCAAGCATCGACTGAGCAGGAATCGTGCTCGGGAAGGACATCTTCTGAGGAGAAGACATGAAAAGGCCTCATCTCTGCTGACAAGGGCTACTCAGTGTGGACAGGAGAGAGGTGTGAACGCGCTCCCAGGGTGTCCCAAGGCTTGCTGTGATGAAGGCCTGTCTTGAGTATAGTGAAGGCAACAGAAGCATCTGGGTCTGAACCAGTGGAGGGTCAGGTCTGGACTCCAGAGAAAGCAGCCTGTAAGAGGAGCATTGCAACGTCACAGTGTTAACCCAGTGCATTGCTCTTGCCTGAAAGGATGGATGAAGATACACGGCTCCACTTTTCACCAGCTCTACCTGACAGGCTCTGCCTTTTGAACGAAAGGTGTGATGATTCGTGGGGAGTGTCTAGAATTAAATAGTCTCTGATTTGTGGCTGGGAGAGGTACCCACAGTAGCACAGACTACCCTTGGCTATGGATCTCTAAGGCCAAGTGTGTCCCCCATGGTGTACCCTAGGGGCTCTGATCCCACTCTATCTTCACAGCTGCCTCCACATCCAAAGCACTGGGTTTACAAACACAGCAAACTGCACACACAGCTGGTCTGGGCTTGGCTGAGAGCTGACATTTGAAGTCCGGGTCTTCTTAGTAACTGCTTCCATCTGGGCTCCCTTTCTATCCTCACCCTGCGTGCAGAGCTGTGCTTTCCGAGGTACATAGAGAGGATGGCCTTGGTGAAGGCTTCCAGCACACGTGGTGAAAATCCTTGGACTCAGGGTGACTAATCCGCTGACCAGTGCCAGGAGGTGAGTCTCAGGTGCAGTTCTCTGGAGGCAGGTGAAAGCTATGGGAAATTGCAAAGAGGCTCAAAATCGAAGTGGGGATGTAGATGGTGAGAGCGAGGGCTGTGGTTTCCAGGTGGGGCCTGATTGCAACTCGGCTCCGCCGCAAGCCACCCTGTGCCCACCCTCTGCTCCTCCATGTGCTGTGAAAGGGCAGGATAAGGAAGCTCTGCAGACCTGCTATGGAAGAGGCTGAGGCCGAGGGCACCAACAAGCAGGACGTAGCTGATGCTTTATTTAGTAAATCTATTCCTCCTGCCTGGAAGGGTTTAAATCTGCTTTTTGATTCCACTCTTTTACCTGCAGATTCCTTCCCAGTATCGGAACACAGCTGGGCAAAGGGAGCTCTTCGGTCTGCCATCATCTCACTGCCCACATTTCCCACAAGTCCCAAACAGTGTGCGGTTTGCTCATTGCACCAAAAGCTAGTTAGAGGGGTAAATAAATCTTTATCTCCATAGTTCTAGATTTTCAAATATTTTTTTAAATGAACATTAATTCTAACAATGAACTCTCCTCAGAGGCCATTCTGTCAGATAATTCTCCCTCCACTCCTTATAAAATACATGTTCAGTGAAATTCTAAAATTGTACATATTATCATGGTTTATTTTGGGTGAGTATTCCATTTGTTTTAGCATCAGCTGACATGCAGCTTTCTTGATTGTGGCTGATATGTGTATTATCGAGAAAACCACTACAGACATCTGTCTGGTCTAACTTTTTCAAAATGATGGTACACAGGTAATCACTATGTTTCTGTACTTGAACAAGGACTCTTTTGATCTGGAAGATCTTGTTTTAAATTGTACTAAATATGCAACAAAAATGGTCACAAATCCATTGATATTAATATAATATGGATAATTAACTCAGATGCCTTCAGGGTACAGGGAGTGGTGGGATTGCGAGAAATTGCTGCAGGTAGGATGGTGCTGATGGGAACCAGAAAGTGCAAATCCTACCTAGAAACATCCAGATTTGATTTGAAAATAAAATGCAACACCAGTGAAAACATCTGCAAGCCGGGAGCCAGAGGGCTTCTGGTCTGTAAAGATCGTTGGAATCTATCACATGGGAGAGGCTGCTTCTTGCCTTGGTTACTGCGGATTTGGAGTGACCCAAATCCACAGACAAGGATACCTCTACAGACTGCACACATGCATCTCAGTAATGGCTCTGGCCTTAGAGGCACAGCCATGCAGCTGTGCCATTGAGACCTCAATGAAGTACAGTTGGTATCTGAAGGGAACAGTGGAGGGCTCCTCTCAAAGGCACAAGAACTAACCGAGTAGCATGCAGAGTGTTAACTAAAGGTTTGTTGGGCTCTGGGACAAATTAGGTCTCATTCCTGTGCCTCTGTTAACTGGGACCCCAGTGGAATTTATTAATCCTGCGTAGCTTCAGCTTTTTCACTGGAAAGCAGCCATACCATCAGTAGCTCCCTCGTGGACTTGCCGAGAGGGTTCAGCTGGGCGATGCAGCTGGTGGTCAGTGCTCAACAAAGGGAAGTCTCTGCCACTGAGGTTCTTTCCTCTGTGCTTCCAGGGGACCTGAGAGGCCAGAGGAAAGTGGAGGTGGTGGGAAGGCATGGAGAGGATACCCAGGGGTTCACTGGATACCCAGGGGTACCCACTGGATATACAGGATACCCAGAGGTTCACACCAAAGGCTGTCAGCCATTCTCTAGATGGCTCAAACCCTCGTCCCGGCTGCCTGGGTTTTCTTTCTCAGAGTTGCCCAACTCCTTCGCCTCTCTGCTATGTCACTCATTGTTGGTTACCTGGCTCTGGTCCTCACCCACATTAGCCACAACGAGCAGGTGGCTAGCGTGGTATTTGCTGGATGAATCCGTGAGCCAAATACAGTCTTCCTGGGGGCCCTTTCTCTCTGCAGCTGTCCAAGATGTGCCATTTCTCCCTGTCTTGTGAGGCGCTCTCAGCCTGGGTGATGTGTCCTTCCTGCCTTTCCCTGGTGTCCTGAACCTCAAGCTGCAGACAGCTTCAGGCTTACACTACCAGTGCCTCCACTTACCCCTCAGTGCCTGACAGTCACCTCCCATAACTTCTCAAGTGAAGCGGCTCAAACAAGTCACATGCATCTGTCCTCACCTCCACCCAGCTCTTCATTCTGTCTCTGGGAGACATACACTGCCCACCCACCCTGTCCTCACTCCTCAAGGCCATCCGGTTACCCTCTCTGAGCTTTCCAGGCTGCCTGAACTGGGACCTCTGCACATGACCATTCTGCCTCAAACTCCCCCAGCCTACTGGTCTCATTGCTTCCCACCCCACCTGCACCCCATCTCATCTGCATTCCCTCTCAACTGGCCATGGTCTGTGTCTCACCAGGGAGCTGCACACACACTGTCCCTGTGAGACCTTTGCAATTACAGAAAACACACCATGCGACTTCATGGAGAGTCAAATTTACTTTAATTTGGGGGAAATGCAATGCCACTAATTTTAAATACACACACACACACACACACACACACACACACACAGAGACACATACACATACACCTACCCACATGGGTATATATAGAATACACTGATTCAGACTATTTTTTAAAGTAAAAAAAGATTGAAGTAATGTCATGCTTATAGTTTCCAGTTTGGGCTGTGCACCCCGAATCTTAGAGCTGGACATTTACTCTGCTGTGCAGGGGGTGGGGGAGCTTCAGACACACAAGGTATGGGGTGCCTCATCTTGAAAATTAACACCAAAAATAAAAAAAAGTAACGTCCTGCCTATGAGGGAGCCCTTCCCCCCACTCACCGTCACCTCTAAGGCCACTCTGCCTTGAGGCTCACTCTGCTGTGTGTGAGCCGCTTGGACACACTTCCTCTTTTCTGCCCCTAATGTATGACAAACGCTAGTGATCCTTCATCACCTTATAGCTCTAGGATTTGCCCATTTATTTTTCACCCCCCAAACCGCCCAAATTCAGGCCCTAAGAATCTCACTGTATTAGTCTGTTTCCATGCTGCTGATAAAGACATACCTCTGACCAGGCAAGTTACAAATGAAAGAGGTTTATTGGGCTCACAGTTCCAAGTGGCTGTGCAGGTCTCCCAGTCATGGCAGAAGGTGAAAGACACATCTCACATGGCAGCAGACAAGAGAAGAGGGCTTGCGCGGGGAAACTCCCATTTTTAAAACCTTCAGATCTCTTGAAGCTTATTCACTATCACGAGAACAGCATTGGAAAGATCTGCCCCCAAGATTCAATTACCTCCCGCCGGGTATCTTCCACAACACGTGGGAACTCAAGGCGAGATTTGGGTGGGGACACAGCCAAACCTCACACATGCATGGATCCCTTCAGCTTCATGCTTTCCAGTCTCTCTGCTCCTTCTCAATCCATGTCACCCTAAAGCTTGTTTTATGTTCTGTTCTGGGTTGAAACCAAAAGACACAAAAAGAGCAGATATATATATATCTGCTCTCTCTCTCTCTCTCTCTCTCTCTCTCTCTCTCTCTATATATATATATATATATATATATATATATATATACATACATACATATATATATCTGCTCTTTTTGTGTCTTTTGGTTTCATATATATATATACATCTTGAGGAAAGTGTTAATGAGGTTAATGAGTTTTATTCCTCCACTCGAGGTTTTACCATACAGGTGAAGCCCAGCTTTTAATAAAAAAAAGATGGTAGATGGTAGCAAAGCTGAGAATGTTCTGCTCTTCCAGAGCTTCTGATTAAATTCTAGGCTCCCTGTAGAAGAGGAGTGCTAACTGGAATTTGTGTAAGGACTGAGAAAACAATTTTGGTCAAGATAGTCCCTGTCTTCATGAAGCATCTATGGTTATTATTTTCTCTCTCCCAGTGACACTCTGTGATAGCTGATGTCTGATTCCATCCAGAAACTGAGGCTCAGAGAGCTCGAGTCACATGTTTCTGGCCACAAAAACTGTTCAAGCTCCAAGCCCATTCTCTTCCCTTGGAACTGTGTCTTCTCTCCTGTGTGACCAGGATAGTTACCTTAGCACCCAGTCAAGTGTCTATCCCATATAAGTTGCCAATATTTGTTTACCAAGTGAATAATTTAGTTCACATAAAGTCCTACATGCACATGAATATGTATACTGACACATTTCGATCTTTTAAGAATTTTTCTTAACTGAATTGGAAAAGTAAGTAAGTTCAAATCTGTGGCAACTTGAGAAGCCTAAATGTTTTCCTTGTTTCATTTTCCTGTAACTAGAAGGATATGAACACGGCCATAGGAACACATTTTTCATAGAATTGTTCATGTTATTCTTTGCTTTGACATTTGCCAAATACTTAAAAAATCTAGGGTGATTATGCATGTGGACCATTCTGTCTTAATCAAAATCTGCTCATCACTGTTGTGATGGAAAATACAATCTGGCCAAAGAAAAGATTACTAACCAGTTTTGATAAATGGCTTGTGGCTGTCAGCAACATTGATTCCAGCAGATCTCAGACAATAATTTGAGGGTGTTTTATCTTTGTTGGGTATTGGAAACTTTAAATTATTTGACCAGGACACTTATGTGGCACACCCTACTGGATGTAATACATCTCTAATATGGTAGGAAAGAGTCAAGTTTCCAAAAATTTGGAAAATCAAATCTTTGCTATGAAACGTAAATTTCACTTAATCTGCAATTTTTGGAGCTCTGTGGGGCTGAGAAAGCACTTGTGAAGCATATACTACAGATAGTCAAAGCCAAAACAGACAGTACTTCACCTTTCTGGGTCACTGCTTTGCTAAGGAGACGCTCCTGAATGTCTTGCAGGTGGGTTGTGGGGTGAGTGGCCAGAGGCTGCCTGGGTTACACATGTTTCTAATACTAAGTTCTATGCTTGACTTTAAACTGGTTCCCACATTTTAAAATCACAGGCAGATGTAGCAGACATGTTCCAGCAGTAAGGAATAAAAGTAGTTTTCTCCACTGCAGACTTCATGGTGGCTCACCTGGCTCCATATTCATTTTTAGAGACCAGTGAATTAATGAAGTGTGGTGAGTTTTTCTTAGGCCGCCCCATGGCAAGGTCCAAGCCATCCTGAATATTAGAAATGAAGCCCAGATGACACCCAAGAGCATCAGTGTGGTCTTGTCTCCCTTCCTCACTCAGCAATGTACTCAAATGTTGCTGAGTCTCAAACCCATGGGCAGGTGCATGAGTGCGCTTCTCCATGGAGTTACAGTGACTTCCATGCTGTGTTAACAGCCTCCAGACAGCCTCTCAGGTGCCCTCATTCCATCAGTACTCATTTCACTTTCTTGCCTTGGCTTTTGCTCTTTGCTGCTGCATGGTTTGAACAGTACATTTCTTTGGCCCAGGTAAGAGAGTCACCTATTCTGGGTCCTGCGTTTAGAGAATCCCACTCCAGCTTCTCCTGCTATGCCCCTCCCCACCTGACAAGACAAACATGTGAGCCTGGGCCTGCTGGGAGCTCACTCCATCCTCCCCACTTTCTAGACAATGCTCTGAGTACCTGTGACCCCAGAATTCCCTAACCAACCGGCCCCAAGTCTCCTCTGAGGCTGTGTCAGGTCATCCCAAGGGGGATCCACAGCATTTGTGCAACTCCATGGTAGTGTCTTTCTAAAATTCTACACGCAGGCTGCATGCCCTTCATCACAGGGCAGGGGCAGCTGCAGGGGTGGATATCGGGAAGGGGAGGCTGCAGCTTGACTCCCAGGCTGGACGGTCTACACTCAGGCTCGGGGGGCCCCTGTGCTGCGGGAGCAAGCAGGAGCTCGTGGGGAGAAGGCATAGGTCTGGAGGCTGAGAGCCTCTAGTTCTCCTCTGATCCCACAGTGTCAGAACTGGGCCTGGGCTGCAGATCCTTTGGAAGCATCAGCATCCTCACAGGTCACACCTTCAGCCCTTGGTACTTCCCACCCAGCAGGTGAGAAGCACCAGGCCCCCTGGTCCTTGCACCAGTCACACCTGAGGAGGCCCTGTAGGGCTTGGCCCCTCCCTACGAGGGCATCAGGAAAGTGGAACCTCTGGGCAGGGTCTTCCCTCTGGGGTCAATGCCAGGCTAACTCAGGACTCTCCCACGGTCTCAAACGCTGGAGTAGGGAGTGTGATACACCATCGTTATTCCAGATGTGGCTTATCACAGCATTTGCTGAGGGCTGGCAATAAAGTCACTCCCAGCACCTCCCCTCCTTAACCACATCTCCCTTCATTCCACACTCCCATTGATTCCACAGGGAAGCAGCTGAGAAAGCTGGGCACTGCTCCTGACTGTCCAGGTCCCTATCAGCAGAGAACAGGCAGGATAGGGAATAAGGATGTAAGGACTCTTGCTCAGTGCAGGGAGCCCTCTGCAGACAGTGCTGCTCTCACTCTGCGCAGCTCCCACGTGGCAGTGCTTTCCTGCAGCTTTACGTGTAGGTAAGTGGAGGCCCAGGGAGTTGCCCAGACTTCTCTGGGACCTGCTATTTGGGAGCAGTTGGAGTTTGAAAGCAGCTCTGGTTTGTTCCATATATCTATTGTTCCATATATCCTATTGCTTTAAACATCTGCATGACATTGTCCTTCTAAAATTCTGCGTGTCCCAGGACACAGGCACTCCTCTTTCTTTCTCCAGACCCTGCTGTGGGCCACACATTAGGCTAGGTGCCTCACTCATCGAATGAAGCAATCTTAAGTGGGACAATGGTATGTTGTGTTTATAGGGTAAAGCACAGTAATGCAGAGATGGCACACAGCACAGGCATACACGCATATAAACACATGAACATGAACACACATGCATGCATATATGCACACACACATACATGCACACCCCCACACACAGACATGCACACACAGACACACACACACTCACAAACCCTACTGTTTGATTGACAGGGTGGTCATTGGTTCTGGGGTCAGAAATGTTGGTATATATTTGTCCTAATCAATCAATTAGCAAAAATCCCAGACTTTCTGACCAAATGTGGCAGTAAGATCAGGTCTCACCAAATTTTTGCTGGATTCCACTTATTAAGATCCAGAATGGTTTCTACAAAGAGTCATGATTAAGATGTCAGCCTTCTCTGTCCATGTTCTGGTACCTTCCAGCCACATAGAAGCCAGTAAGCTCCATTGCTGTGACCATGATTTTAGAGAATATTGAACACATTCCTGAGCCGCATCCCCATGAGTGAATGTATGGCATGTATTTGGGCAGCCCCAATGAAACACAACTGCCACCCTCCACTCCCGCCAAGGCAGGCTCCAACCACCCTGTGGTGCGGTTTGAAATTGCATTCCCAAAGCTATCATCCTCTAGTGGTTGTCAGGACATGTGGTGGCTGCCCTTGACTTCCATTAGGGATTTTTCAGAGGTCACCATTGTGAGGAGCCATCAGGATTGTGGTTCCTCTCTCTAGCCACGCTTCTCCCAAGCCCTGGGATTTGAGCCTTGGGTCCTCAGCTCCCTTTTCGTCCTGCCTTGGCAAAGTCCTCTTCTCACATAGATCTTTTGAGTTCAACAAAGTGGAAGCTCAAATTCTTTTCTCTCCACTTTTCAGTTGCCAATTCCCAAGCCAGCTCTTACCTCATTTGAATAACAGCGTCCTTGTAACCTCTACTTACTCCTTCAGTGCCTCCTTCCTCAAGCAGTGTCTCAATTGCAGAGTGGCACCCTCTGGCCTTCAGCTCCTGTCCCAAGTCCACCCGTCTTCCTGGGAGGTGCACACAAGCTGTGCAAACTTCAAATAAGAAATTATTACACTTGGTAGAGATCTTATTGACAATCTAAAGAACTCTTCCATTTTTACTGGCAAAACTGCATTCAGGAGAGATGAGATGATTAGTCCAACACTGCAGGCATCTGGTCACTCAACTGGGACCAGGACAAAAGTGTCTCAGTACCCCACGCTCTCCTTCTCATGTCGTGTTTTTGGGTTCCAGTTGCATTTAGAGCACTCATTCCTGCCTTTTTATTTTCAAATCTTGCTGGCCTACATGTATATATTTCTGTCCTGATTTGTTCCAAAAAATTTTTGATGCAGCTTGTACGACTATAATACAATACAATACCAGTATGTTGTCGATGGATGTTTTAAGTCAATATTTGAGAAACTATAGATAAAATGCTATGATAAAACCAGGGGGAGAGTTTGTTATAGGAATTTCTTCCGTAAGGTGTTACTTGCTTAGTGAAGTTGAATTGCATATTAAAGCATGGGCTTCTTGGCAACCAAAGCAAAAAGGGAAAGTCTACAGTTGAAGATTCACATTGTCCATAAAAGAAAAATCAATTACTCAGAAGTAACCTTTTCCTGGTCACATTTTACCTTATTTCTGACTCTTTTTCTTTTGTCTGAGGACATACATGTCATGTCTATCATTCAGCAAAAGGTATGTTTATTTGCTTCCCATTCATTCCATCCAGACTGCTGAACTATTCCCTGGCATTCTTCCAAACCAAGGCCAATCTCCGTAGAACAATGGCTGGCAGCTCTTCTTCAGTAACACGGCCTCCTGAACTTTCCTTGCTGTTCTCCCTCCTTGTTTCTGCCCAAGGTTGCGTTCCTTCCTCAGAGACTGGCCAAGGGTGAACTGAGGAATGGCAGCTGCCACGTGACATGTTTGCCATGGTGCATTTACATTTGCCTGGTGCCTGAGCAGCTGGACACGCAGGCAAGAAACTCCCATCGCTTGTGTTCATGTGCTGTTCCCTGCTCCCTGGCAGCTGGAGAGAAAGACAAGGCAGGGAATCGGGGTCTCCTGTCATATCCACCTCCTGCCACCATCACCGTCTGCACACAAGGCTGCAGGGAAGTCCTGACTACCTGCCCGTCGCCAGGAGCCAAGGAAAAACACTCCAGGTGTAAGCGGCAGCTCGGGGGCCTCAAGGCAGGGTGTATCCTGTCCCCAGCAGAAACCAGCTATTTCTTTACAGTTTTTATACAGCATCTATTTTCATTATCTTTCTGTCTCTTTGCCTCTTTATCATCCATCCATCCATCCCTTGCCTGATTCAATAAATTATTTGAAGTGACATGGAATTTCAGATAACACAAAAGGATAGAATAAGGCAGTCAGGGCCAAGCATGCTTGCCTGGCCCCAGGGGCCTAGTGGGTAGGATGATGGAGCCTTTGCAGTCAATTGAGTGCCATTACCCTCTAATGACAAGAAGCTACTGTTCTTCCTCTAACGACTTCAACTTTGAACTTCCTTTTCTCTTGGGCATCCTGTGGATTGACAAACCGTCTCTTAGGACTATCCGTGTTCCTATTAACATACTCAGCCAGCACATGCCAGATGATTGTCCAATAATAGTACAACATTTGTGTAATGCTTTACAACAGTAACTAATTGATTCTCAGAAGGAGAGGATACCTACTGTGCTTAGGGATTTTGGTGTTCTGTTTTGATTTCAGACTTCTGCCAAGGCCTCTCAGAAGAGCTGGAGGACTTCAAAGGTCAAACATCGCAGGTCACAGCTCTGCCTTTTTCTCAGACCTTCCCATAGCTTGATCAAGGATGGAGTGGGTGGCAGTAATGTTTGAGAAAGACAGTTGCAGGAGTGGAGAGAGAGACCTAATACCAGGGAAAGAACACAGAGCTAGAGGTAGCCTTAGACGTGAATCCTTGCTCAGCAATTGGCTTGCTGGGTGATCACAGTTCGGCCCCTTTGCCTCTGTGGGCCTCTGTTTCACCAGCTCTGAAAGATGACATTGAATTAAATGAATCCCAGACGTTTCTCTAAGGTAAGCATCGGGGGTCTGTGCACTTCCTAACAAAGGCCTTTCCTGAAGGAACAGTGCATAGTGCCCAGCTTGCAAATCTCAGGATTCTGTCTCATGTCAGGTTCTCAGTTCCTCTCTGCCTCACACTCCTTTATAGCTTGTAAGCTGAAAGGACAAAAATGAAGATAATGAAACATGGTGCAAAGAGTGAATCCGTCACTATACCCCTCACTCCATACACAGTAAATTATCACCAGCTGTTGCCCAATTAAATGCAACAATCCAGCCGTGCGCCAGCAGTTCACAGGAGAGTCCAGTGCACACTGTGTGCCCAGCTGAGCCACTTCCATGAAAACCCAGATGATTTCAACATAAAAAAAACACATTTTTCCATAAACCACATTTGTGTTTTCACTAGAAGCATTCCAACACAAAGACTTAGTGAACAGACGTGGACTCTGTGAGCAAATTTTGCTCTGGATTTTTGTGCACACTCCGCCTTTAGCTTCACGTAGAAGGTAGTCTGCAAGGAGAACTTCTCATTAGAAGTACAGGAAGATTATCTAAACTCTTATTAATGCCCTGTAAGATGGGCAGATAAATGCAACGTCATGAGCAGATGCACTCTTGCATTTAACTTAACTCATCATACATTTATTGTGCATCCTCCGGTGCCACACATTTTGCCAAGTTTCAGAAGATGAAGACCAGTAAGACAGGGTTCCTGCTATGAGGAAACTCAAAGTCCGGTGCAATTGACAGGTGTGAAAATTATAAGACAATGGTACAATATTGTAAGGGTGGTATTAGGATCTTGTATTAAAAAAGCAAGAATCAAGATGCTCAAGGGAGTTAGAGGAAGCTTCTAGAAGGAGCTGTGTTAGAGCTGGGACAAAGGCATGGCTAGCTCTTAAATGTAATATACCTCATTATTTTCCTATAATGTAGGGCTTAAGAAATGGTTTTCTATCAGCATGGATGTGGTGAAAAGGGAACACTTTTACACTGCTGGTGGGAATGTAAACTAGTATAAATGCTATGAAAAACAGTGTGGAGATTCCTTAAAGAACTAAAAGTAGATCTACTGTTTGATCCCATTACTGGGTATCTATCCAGAGAAAAAGAAGTCATTATACGAAAAAGCCACATGCATGTTTATAGCAACACAATTCACAATTGCAAAAATATAGAACCAGCCCAATTGCTCATCAGTCAATGAGTGGATAAAGAAATTGTGTGAGAGAGATATATATATACACATATATATATATGCACACACATACATACATATACACACATAGACATATACATACATATATATCACAATATGTATATGTGTATATATATGCATATATATCACAATTTATGTGATGTATCTTTTATGTATCTTTTACACACACATATAAAGAAATATATATATATATATATATACACACATACATACACCATGGAATACTACTCAACCATATATATACACACACATACACATATACATGTAATACACATATACACATATACATGCATATATATGTATATATACACATATACATATATCACAATATGTATATGTATATATATCATAATTGCTTTATATGTTCATGTGTGTATATGTGTGTGTATGTATATTTATTTGTATGTGTGTATGTACGTGTGTGTATGTATATATACACACATGCACATGCAAATTGTGATATATATATATATATATGCATATATAAAGATATATATACTCATACACACCATTGAATACTACTCAGCCATACAAAGGAATAAAATAATGGCATTTGCAGCAACCTGATGGAACTGGAGGCCACTATTCTCCAGGTGAAGTAACTCAGGAATGGAAAACAAAACATTGTATGTTTGCACTCATAAGTGAGAGCTAAGCTATGATAGTTTTCTTTTTAAACATACATTTTTTTCACAAATTCGAATATGTATTTTTAAATTTTTTATCTTTCTCTTGGGGCATTTAGATTGTTTATATTAAATGAAATTACTGATACATTTATATTATTTTATGCTTTCTATCTGTCCATGTTTCTTTTCCCTTTCTTTCCTGCATTTGTTTAGTGGCTACCCTAAGAATTATAACACTAATATTTAATTGATCTATATTAACAAATGCTTTTCTTCTCTGCTTGAACAATACAGTACCACATAAACCAGCTCCATCTCTTCACCTCCCGACTCACTGGCTGCCCAACTCTCTTGCCCTTGGGAATGACAGGCTCATTTAAGCATCTCCACAGCTAATTGTGGGCCAGGGTCCCTGGATGCCACTCCGATTTTGCCCATCATTACAATCACTGTACCTACCTCCCTTCTAATGATCAAGCATTGCCACCTGACATTCGGTTCTGGGGAATCCTATTGTGTTATGGATATCAGGGTACACAGTTCTGTATCATCATTCTCTACTGTCAGTCTTGAAGAAAGCAGCCACATTGAGCTTTCCTGTGAAACTGATGGGCTATTCAACAGAACACTCCTTCTTGCTTTGGAAAACAGCCTCCGGGCCCTCCTGTGATGCTTCATTGGCTGGCATTCCACTTCTCCTTGTTAAAATCAAGTGGTCTTCCATAGCACATTCACTCCAGCAACCCCACTTCTCTGAGACTTCTGATTTCTTTCTTCATGTCTGAGATGCTCTGGGATTTCTGCCTTACTTAGTATGGGCTGGTGCTTTCTCCTGGCTTCCCAGTGCCTCCGTAGTGTGCTAGCATCCTCCCCCATGTCCCTGGCCTGCGTGCTCAACCCTTGGTCACAGGAGAGCTTGCCCTTGTCCTCCTATGTCTCACCTTCACCTTGATGCCAGGCCTTCAGGCTCTACTCTCCCAGTTCCTGCTGATAGGTGTTGGTAAGGTCCTGCAGCTCTTTTTGGGACAGTCCTTCTCCTTCCTCAGCAGGCCCAACATGTTCCCAGCCATGTTGTGCTGAGACTTAAGTGTTAACCTGGTAGCTAGGAGAGCTGTTGGGATAGGTCTTAAGCAGAGGTGAGGGGCAGGGAGGAAGTAGCTCTGTCTCTCATTCTCTTGTAAGGCAGTGGTCACCTGATCTTAGCAGGGAGGAGTGGGTTACTTCTGCTCACCCACTGGTTTGGGCAAATGAAGGGTGCTGAAATTTTCAAAAGCATGGATGTCCATACTCCAGCCCCAAATCTCAGCACCCAGCTTTCCAAAGAGGGATCTGACCCTGGTGTGGTAGTAGCTTTGCTCAAGTTGAGATTCTACTTCTGCTGGAGCTCTGCTACATTGGCAATGAACTTCTGGACCTAAATCTCAAACTTTCTGCCCCAAAGTGTCAATACCATTCAGCAACGGTCACTGGAGTCTCATGTTCTCAGACTTATCTTATCCCTTGAATTTCTCAAATGTGTGGGGTGTCACGCCCTGTGTGTGCCCTGCAGTCCCTTCCTAGTTCGTGACTGTGAGACTGACAAGTGGTGCAGCATGCTGTGGCTCTTCATACTTCTGTCCCTGGATCCCAGTGACGAGGTCTTCACTGCCTGTCAGCCAGAAGACTGCGCAGTTCTGGAATTCTGTTTTAGAGTCAAATTCCTGAGACCAGGCCTTGCACCAGCTGTGCTAAGTCAGGTTCCTTAAGCAGCAGATTCAGATAGAAATCTGAGTTGGGAAGTTGATGGCGGTATGCCTCTATGGAGGACCGGAATAAGGACAATAGAACAAATGAAAGAGTTTAACTGAAATGTAGTTAATGCAAAGGCCTCACAAATCCCAGAGGGAGTTCTGGACTCAATGTTGTCCTGTCTGGAGGCCAGGAGGCCAGGCCTTTCCGCTCCCTGCACTGGCCCATCACAGGATGGAGGCTGTCCCTGTGAAGGGGAAGGGTCTCTTGCAGAGGCAGCTGTGTGGCATTGCAGGCAATTGGGATAATTCCTGGAGAATAATTTAGCCCTGAGCTGTCAGTGTTGGTGGAGATCCTCTAAGGAGGAATGCGGTGTTTGTGAGTGGTTTTTGTAATTTGAGGGGCTTGGGCTGTTTGAGGCCAGGTTCAGAAGAGTTTTTATGGACTAATTTGGTTTTAAACTGATAACGGCATTTCATCTGCATGGACAAGGAGGTTCCACATTCCAGAGATTCTGCTAGAGAGATGTACACCAAACAGGTTGAGACTTTAAATAAGAAAGAGTCTCTCTGTTCTCCCTCATAGATTCGCTATTCTTGTGAATGATCAGTACAAAAAAAGTGGGCATTGAATTTCCATTGAAGAGAAATGAAGCTCATATCCAAAAATATCATCCAAGAATTTTCTTATGGGGAATGTGAAAAATCAGAGAAGCTTCCCAAAGAGATTCAGAGTCTTGAGTTCTGAAAAAGGTGGCCAAGGCAGTGGAAGATGGGCAAGTGTGCCAAGCAGTTCTGTATCTCACAGGCAGTGATTTCATGAAACATTGTTTCATGTTTGCTTACTTATAAATCAGTAAGATTGTAGAGGGTAGAAACGATTAATAACACGATGCTGTGGACTGAATTGTGCCCTTCCAAATTCATATGCAGAAGCCCAAATCCCCAACGTGACAGTTTTGAGACGGTTCCTTATGAGATCATAAGGGTGGAACTTTGACCCTACTAGCGTCCTTATGAGAAGAGAAAGAAACAGGGATGCAGATGCATAGACAAAAAGCCGTGCGAGGACACAGCAAGACGGTGCCATATTCCGGGAGGGAAAACTCAGAGGAATCCAACCTTGTGGACACCTTAATCTCAGCCTTCCGGCCTCCAGAACTGTGAGAAAGTAACATCTCTTGTTCACATCCCCAGTTCTTGGTGCTTTGTTATGGAGCCCTGGCTGACTAAGGCACTGGGCAGCTTGTGAAGCATTTCTGGCACACCAGTTTGCCTCAGGACAGTGGTTAGAAAGCTCTCCAATATGGAAATATCACTTAGGAGCACACGCATATGTAGGAAAAGTCACAGAAACAAACAAGAAAAGATACAAAAACAAACGTGGAAATGACAAAAGTCCAATTTAAGCCAGTGGTTACCTCCGGGAGCTTATCCCTGGGGAAGGTGCAAGAGAGAGGTGAGGGAAGAATTGGTTCAAAGTGGGCTTCAGGCCGGGTGTGGTGGCTGGCTCCTGTGATCCCAGCACTTTGGGAGGCTGAGGCAGGCGGATTGCAAGGCCGGGAGATTGGGACCATCCTGGCCAACATGGTGAAACCCGTATCTCCTAAAAAAAAAAAAAAAAATTCAAAATTAAACTGGGGGTGGTGACATGTGCCTGTATTCCCAGCTACTTTGGAGGCTGAGGCAGAAGAAGCTCTTGAACCCAGAAGGCAAAGGTTGCAGTGAGCCAAATCCATGCCACTGCACTCCAGCCTAGCGACAGAGCAAGACTCCGTCTCAAAAAAAGAAGAAAAAAGTGGACTTCAACTATATTTGCAATATTTTGTTTCTTCAGCTGGTTTTAGTTGCATTGTTATTGTTTATATTTTTTAATATCATGTTGCATGCATTTTCTCTTTCATAGAATATTCGAAAAAAGAATAGTAAAATATTTCCAAGAGACACTGATTAATTTAATACATATTTATTCAAGTTGCTTTTCATGGTACTGATGTAATAGACAGAAAGAAGTAATCAAACACATGCTTGGCCTTATTTTTCAATGAAACTGTGTTGCCATTGACCAAGCCATCCTTTCTAATTCTGGTTCTGGACCCAACTTATAATTGGATTTTTGCTTTTGCAAGACGAATGGACTTAAGGCTGCAGGGCTTGCCTATTTAAGGATCATACCTTCCAGTGTGATGTCTTTAGTCATTTGATGCACATTTAACATGAAGGTTTTATTTCTGCCTTGAGGCCAGCCATCACTAGGATTTGCTGCAGATTCCATTCAGTTGTCCTTGTGGAAGTTTTTATGTCCTATGAAGTTCACAATAATATGAATTGCTGTGGCCTGAATGTTTGTGTCTCCCCTAAAGTCATATATTAAATCCCTGACTCCCAGAGCAATGGTATTAGGAGGTGGGCCTTTAGGGGGTTCTTGGGTTTAGAAGAGGACATAAAGGCAGAGCTCTTGTGAATGGGATTAGTGTCCTTGTAAAAGAGACTCAGTGAGATTGCCCACCCCTTCCACCCTATGAGATCACATGAAGAAAGTACCATCTAAGGACCCGAAAGCAGGCCCTCACTAGACACTGAATCTCAAAGCACCTTGATTTCAGACTTCCCAGCCTTTAGAAGTGTAGGAAATAAATTCCTATTATTTATAAGCCAGTCAGTCTATGGTATTTTGTATAGCAGCTTGAATGGTCTAAGACACTAATTATACCTGACATTTGTTATTTACTTCACCAGTATCAAAATACTCCCAAAGGCCTTAATGTAATAATTCACTAGGTCCTACTATTATAAGACAGAAACTATTCCGTCCATCAAAGTTCTAGAATCCTGAAGGCAGGGTGGGCTGTGTGGGCTGCCTGCTAGCCTGGGAAAAGCCTCAGCCTGGGGAATTAGTCATCACTCCCTAGAAGACTTGATTTCGGGAAGACTTAGAGGAAAGGGGTGCAATTAACCAAATGGCAAAGACTGTACTATATAGGATGTGATACTTCCAAACAGCCCCCACACCGTTAGTAAAATTGTGAGACTGAAATGTCAAAGAGCATTAGATTAAAAGAAACAGGCTGAATAGAGTGAATGAGCACAGAACTGGGGGCAGAGGCATCGAGGTGGGGACACTTGCAGAAATCTTGGAAACGGTATGAAGCTCTTACTCCAGATTTCATAAGCAGAGAAAGTCCCATCCCACATCTGATTCCACAAACAACAGAGGTGGGAGGTAAGTAGGGCAGGTGCTGGGACTGTCCCATTGCGGGGGTGCAGAAGCAGAAACCTTCGCACGGAGATGAAGGAACAGACCATGGTAGCAAGTGTCAATGCCAGAGGTTAAGATTGAAGCTTCTCCCTCCACATCATTTCTCCTCCATAAACCAAATCTGCCCCCGAACCTCAGGGACCAAGCATGGCTTGTAAGCGTTCTTCTCCAGGGTGCAGGTACCATTCTGTCACCAGCAAGGAAGGCTGATAGGAGGGAGGTGAGAGCCACAGATCAGGTGGTCATTTCAGCGGGATCACAGGGTGTAAGCGAATGGTGCTGCAAGGTAGGTTTCTGCTCCCATTTTCTGGGTGTCAGTGACATTTCCTGAGGCTTTGCATGATCTCCGACAATCAGACCTAATGACAGCCTTTGTGGTAACCTGGCCAGGCCTGACTCAGCTCCAGCCCTGTGCTTAGGCAGCAGGAAGTGATCTCATCAACTCTGTGGGAAGTTTCTACATTGTGCTGGAGAAAACAGAATCCAAATAAATTCTATAGAAAATAAAGCCCTCATCAGCAAGAATGGGAGTTTGAAACATAAGAAGTAACTAAGGTAGGAAGTTGGAAACATTTTAAGTGGGAAATGTTACTAACTTTGATTTAGGAGCAGATAACTTTGTGTAAAGCAAAATAAAACCAGGCAGTCACTGTCAAAGTCTCTTTTGTTTTGTTCACACTTGCTATGCATATTACTCAAAACTTATAAAATGATATAACTTTCTCTCAAACAAGGTTTAAAAACCCTTTGATTAAGGGAGGTGTAACTGCTCCTTAATAAAATAGGGAACTACCAGACCTGAATCTGATTTTTTTAAAGGCTTCTCTTCAGCTTCCTGTATCCAAGGGGATTTTTTTCCCCCAGAAATATATTGCTTATTGGATGTTGTCGCTCTAATTTTGGAGACCATATGTTCTAGGTATTCCGGGAGAGATCTGCATTTCAAATCTTGTATCCATTGTTCCCCAAAGCCATGTAAGAATCCCAGGAGAGACAGGCCCTTCCCATGGCTATGTCCTATGTCCTACAGATACCGCTCTGAGCATTTTGTGGCTGAAGACATTAGTCTTTCATAAAAACTCTTGAAGAAGATATTATTGTTATTAAATCACATGCGTTTGGAAATGAAAACTTAGAGAGTCTAACTTGTTCAACGTTTCTCAACCAGCATGTGCCAAAGTTCTGAAAGTCTGTTATTCTAACCAACATCCCACCTTGAGGAGCAATGATATTCATCTGTCTGGTTGTCACAACTCATGTCCTGTGGGCAGCAGATTTCCAAGATGTCCCCCGAGCTCTCCTTCTCTGGAGGTGCATGTCTCCCATGACCCCCTCTTTGGATTGCCTGCAGAGCCTGTGAAGATGGCATTGCCACTCCTGTGTTGACTCTACTGATCAGATCCTCCGAGTCAATCAAAAGATAGATTATCGATGTGTGCCTGATTTTATCAGGTGGTCCCATAAGGAGCCTTAAAATGACCCTTTCTGAAGTAGAGTGATTGGAAAAGTAAGACAGTCTGTGGGCCTGGTCACCTGGCAAGGACCTGAACTCAGCCTCCAGGGGCTCTGGCCACAGCTAATCTCTAGCAAGAAAGCAAATCTTTCCTTGGTCAGACTCCACCACAAGACAAAGCTGGCTGAGCCATTGCCTTTGGCCCTGTGAGATGCTGACGAGAGTATCCAGAGAACAGGTGCCATAGTCCTGACCCACAGAAACTGAGACGATGAGTCTGTGGTTGCTTTAAGCCACTATGTCCACAGTAATTGGTTAGACAGCAATAGAAAACTCATAAGCCTCCCTCTTTTTCATTTACCATCTTTCTTTCCTTATGTCCACAAATATTTATTGAGCATTTATTCATGTATTAGAACATGTGCTAGGAATTGTAGCTACAATGACCAGCAAAGCCAGATGAGGTCTCTGGCCTCACATGGTTTATAACACCAAGAGGGAGACAGACATAAATCTAATAACATGGATACATGAAAAGCTGCAACTAAGATGACTGAGGAGACCCCATAGCCCACAACAGTATATAATAGTTACCTTGGTCTATCCAGAGCGCACAGGAAACATGTTCCTTTAGGGCATTAGCAATTAAGCAAGAGCTGATAGTTGAGCAATAATGGCCAAGGCTAAATTTAAGGGAAGGACAATGCAAGTAGAGGGAACAGCATGAACAAAATCTCTGTGGAGGCAAACATCATACAAGTGCAAAGGATGAAAAGAAGGTCCTATGTGGCTGCCCCCTGGCCATTGGGACAGGAGATGAGCCTGGGCCACTGCATACAAAGCCTAAAAGTCAAGAAGGGGCTTTCCCTTGTAGGTAGAACAGTGATGTCTTAGTCAGTTTGGGCTGCTATAATAAATTACCATATATTGGGTGGCTTGAATGACAGACACTGATTTTTCACAATTTTGGAGGCTGGGAAGGCTAAGATCAAGGTGCTGGCAGATTTGGTGTCTGGTGGGTCTGCTTCCTGGTTTGCAGATGGCCTTCTTCTCCTTCTATCTTCATATGGTGGAGACAGTAAAGAGAAAGGAAGCAAGCTCTTTCCTGTCTCTCCTTATGAGGGCACACATCCCACCATGAGGGCCCCACCCTCAGAACCCACCATCTCTCAAAGCACCCCCCTGCCCAATACCATCCCATTGGAGCTTGGGCTTATGACATACGAATTTGTGGAGGAGACACACACACACACTGTCCATAGCAAATGGAAAGCCAATTACAGGAGAATATCAAGTAAAAGGAATACAGAAAGGCAGGTGGAAAGCAGTTAGTATAGACCTCAGGAGAACAATGAGCCTCCACCTGAGTGATGGCACAGGGAAGGAGAGAGGCGGGTCAGGGCAGAGAGGAGGTAGGGTGTGTGGTTTGGAAATTGATTAGATAAGTGGAGCAAGAGAGAGGAGTAGCCAGCTTTGGCTCCACTGTCCTCAGAGAATTCGGAGGAGGAGGAATGGGAGGAGGGGGAGGAGGAAAAGAAGGATGCAGAAGAGAGAAGAGGGCAAGGGGAAGTGGGGGAAGGAGGACAGGAGAGTGACATTCATTGGAAGGAAGGTGCAGAGCCTGGTTTGCCCCTCTGGGGGTGAAGGGTCCGGGACGCATTCAGGTGGAACTGCCGGACATATCTACAGCCAAAGGCACAATGAGAAACATTTACTACACAGCAGAGGCGGCTGAAATGATGGCAGTGAATGGAATCTCAGATGATGAGCAAGGCCACGGATAGAACCATCTGGACAGTCTCCATATCTTTCTCACCTCTTTGGGTGACTCAAATTTTCTCCTTCTTAAATGAAGAAAAGTGGGTAGCATGTGCTTCCTTTCATTAAGTGTCTAATTAATAAAAAATGGAATCATAAGTAATAAAAATTATATGTATAAACTATAAAATTTAAATAATTTGAATTTTAGAGACTATGATGTGATATAGTAAGAATTGAGGCTCTGTTGTAATGACTTTGACATTAAGACAGACTCAGATACATTATGACAGATTTAAATTAGGTGGTTTTATTAAGTCAATGATGTAGACAGCTGTGGTCAGAGGACCTATAACTGTCCTGAATGTATGAGATACTATTGATTTTGTTTGTTTTTAGCTGAGATTCAATGTATTGTTAGTTTTTCACTCAAGCAAATCCAGCAGGGATAGTTTAATTTTGATCTGCAAATGAATTCAGAGAAAGATTTTATACATTACGGACTCATCAAATTATATGAGAAAGTTTATATTTAGAAATACAGGAAGTGTTGGCTTACACCTGTAATCCCAGAGTTTTGGGAGGCTGAGACAGGAGGATCACTTGAGGCCAGGAGTTGAAGACCAGTCTCAGTAACATAGTGAGAACTCATCTCCACACACACACATACATACGCACACACAATAAATAAAAATAAAAAATAAATAGCAGGCACAGTGGGTCACACTTGCAGTCCCAGCTACTGAGAAGCCTGAGGTAGGAGGGTTGTTTGAGCCCAGGAGTTGGAGGCTGCAGGGCACTATGATTGTACCACTGCACTCCTGGGAAATAGAGCAACAGCCTGTCTCAAAAAAAAAAAAAAAAGGAAAAAGGTAAGACATATATTTGATTTCCAATTGGATTCAGGCAGAATGTATTCAAATCCGAGTTCTGTATGTACCATCTCTATGACTCTGTGGCAATTGTTTATTCTATGATAGACTTAACTTCTTGGGCTGCTTGTGAAAATCTTAGGGTCTAAAGTAAGTGAAGTGTCTAGAAAGTAGTGGTTAATTGGCCACTAGTCATTGTTTTCCCTGGCTGCCAGGGGTCATGCTTTTTTTAATCTAAAGGGGATGATCTAGGCTCCAGTTCTGGGTCTACTCTCCCCCCAAATAATATCCTGTCCTCTCAAGAAGTAAAGTAAGAAAACAGTGAAAGTGTCTATAATATTACCTAAATGTCTCCTGGGATGCTGTGAATGGAGTGAGGGAGTTCATAAAAAATTCTAGCATTTCATTCATTTTCAGCTGCTATCTCTGACATATGGAAGGCTGTAATTTCACAAGGAAGTGAAACCTTACCTCCTACCAGGTATTAATGTATTTTAAGCAAAGAGATATTACAACTCTGAAATTATTGAAAACCTATGTTCTTTCCCTGCAATTGCTTGAGGCAGATTTTGAAAGCCACATTTTGAAATCAGCCTATGATGTCATCAGAACTAGCTGCAATCGAGGTGACACAGTTGATGACTCTCTGGGTAGGGCTGGTGTGAGAGACAGTGGTAAACATTTGGGCTTAACAAAGCTGGAGGACAGATCTATTTTTAGATTTTCATTATGCAGTTTTATCCTTATTCTCTTAAAAATTGTACAACTCTCAACTCTTCAAACAAATGAACATTTCATTGCTCTGTATTCTAAAACAATTTTTTAAAACTTGCTTTCTGTCTTTTTCTTGGCTCTCAAAAGGTTAAAAATCAGAAGGTAGATTGCTTGTGTCCTCTCCACACACCCAATTTCAGCTCATTTTAAGTGTTTAGTTTACTTAAATAACCTTTGATTCATCTTGGAACTATTTCGACTTATCGAGAAGATATCGGGATATATATGATTTACTGTCATAATAGCATCTTGGAGAGGGTGCTGTGTGTGTGCACACGTGTGTGTGTGAATGTGTATTTGCCTCTCCCAAGGAGCAGCAGCAGTGCCTGGTATTCACTATGTTCCTATTTTTGTCTTTTGTCATCACGGCTGTAACTGAGCCCACTGTCATCTGGTAGGAATATTTACCCGCTGGATCTGACTTGGCCGGGTAGCAGTGAACACACATCTGGAGTCTAGACTTGGCGGCTCTGTGGGCAGGCTCACAGCCCAGGGCTCCATCAGCCCCAGGGCTCCAACACTCCGGCGCCCTGCTCTGTTGACATAGCTGGTGGGCTGCCTCATCAGTTTCAGCTGCCTGACCCCCTGCCCGCCCCCCATCCTTCCCCATCCCTGCCATATCCCAGCTCTGTCTGTGCACTTTGGAGAGCCACCAGAGGAGTCCCTCCCCTGCTTCTTTCAGTGAGTCCCTCTACTCAGGATGCTTTCCTGGAGGAGAAAGGAAAGAGGAGTCCACGTTAATATGAAAACTGCAGATAATGATTTTGCTTCAGAGATGAGGGGTTGCTTTGAATTGGAGAGATGAGCTCTGATAAATGCACTAAGCACAAGAGAGAAAAAAAAATCTGATGGGATAAAACAGATATATACATTGAAATATCTGATTTAGGTTTAAATCGTATACTCAGCAGTTACACCAGATGTGTGGCCTGGAAGGTCTTTGAAGCTCAAATTCATTATCTATAAATTCAGGGAAGAGTGATGACTGCCTGAAGTTGCTGGGCAGGACACAAACCTGAATAAAGACAAAAGGTCTAGTTCAATGTCTGCCTTAAAGTGGCACATAAAAATTAGTTCCCTTTTTTCTAGTCCATGTTTTCTAGTCTAGTCTTTTACACAAACGAGAGTTATGCTTTGACCCAATGCCAGAAAAACATCCTTGAGATTTGCTAAAAGTAGAGGACGCTTATGGGGAAACCTTCATGTGAGATGAGAAGTTTTTGAAAAAGGTCCAACAGCAATACCTGCTTTTAGATATAAGGTAACAGAGACAGAGGTGACTGCATTCTTGGGGTGGCAACATTTCCCATATGAGATCTTGTTTTCTTGTTTCTACTTTTATAAAATGAAACTAGCATGAGGCTTTGAAAATGGATTGGTGACTTCTGTAGAATGAGGCTGAGCCCCGCCATGCGTTGGGGCTCCCCGAAATGTCAAGCTTGACATTTGAGAGATCCTTAATACACCTGTGTTAGTCTATGCTTTAATTGCAATGGGTTCTTAGTGTATTTCCCTCACAAGGAGGCTAAAACACATGTAATAGTTATTTTCATATGTGTCTCGTCAGTTATATCTGCAATAAAATGATACCTAAATCAATTTATTGCAAAAACAATTATTTGGATGTCTACCCAGCAAACAGAAGTGTTTGAGAAATTGTAAGTTTCTTTTGGAAAGTCTATTTTATTATACTGAGGTTGGTAAACCATGGTCTGCAGCCCACAGACAGAAACTGTGGATCTGCATCCAAGCCAAAATACGTTCTCTCTGGCTCTTTACAGAAGTGCTTGTTGATAGTTGTAATTACATATATCAATAAAATTAAAAAGTGTAGTTCTCTTTTAAAATTGGGAATACTTGTTAGTACAGTGTGACCATGGTATTTTCTGGTTTATAATTCATTCCACAGGCTCATTGACTACAGTATTCTGAGCGAGTGAGGGCTGCTGTGACAGAGCACCAGTGGACTGCCTGGTGGCTTAAGCAGCAAACATTTATTTCTCACAGTTCTGGAGGCTAAAAACTCCAAGTTCAAGGACAATTTGACTGGAGGGAGCCCTCTTCCTGGCTTACAGATGGCTGCCTTCTCATGGTGTCCTCGCATGGAGAAGAAGAGACCTCTGGTTTCTGTTTTTTTTCTTTTTTCTTTTTTCTTAGAGCTTCACTCTTGTTTCCCAGGTTGGAGTGCAATGGAGTGATCTCGGCTCACTGCAACATCCACCTCCTAGGTTCAAGCAATTCTCCTGCCTCAGCCTGCAGAGTAGCTGGAATTACAGGCGCCCTCTGCCACAGCCGGCTAATTTTTGTATTTTCAGTAGAGATGGGGTTTCACCTTGTTGACCAGGCTGTTCTTGAACTCCTGACCTCAGGAGATCTGCCTGCCTCAGCCTCGCAAAGTGTTGGGATTACAGGCGTGAGCCACTACACCTGGCCTCTGTTTCTTTTGTTATAGATTCTAATCCCAGCATGGAGGCTCCACCTTCATGACCTCCTCTAACTCTGATTTCCTTCTAAGGGCCTTATCTTCAAATACCATCACATTGGAGGTTAGGGCTTCCACATATACATTTTAGGAAGGAGGGGAATACAAACGTTCAGTCTGTAACAATTGCATGATACATTATTTACCAAAGTGTAGAAAGCCTTTCTTTTTCTGACCTTAACATAGCAACTTTATTCCGTGGTACTCATTTCTACCCACTTTATGTTCCATACAAATGATGAATACTCACAATAGTCTATGGGAACATAAATGGGGGAAGAGGTAATTCTGTCTGAAGCCACCAGAGACATTTAAGTGAAAAAGAGTATATATGACTTGCGCTTTGAAGAATAGCAGAAAAACAGGCCATGGGTGTTGTAGCCAGTCAAAGCAGCACGGCCCAGCCTGGCTAGAAGCATGAAATGCTGTGATGTGCTCCGGGAAACCATGTCATGCCAAAGAGCAATAGATTGGGCAAGTGAGGCAAAACTGCATTTACAGATCCATTCTGCTACTGATCAGAGGAGTATCTTCGGGAAAGTACTTAGGTTCCTAAGTTTCAATATTCTCACCTGTGAAATGAGAAAATTAATGGTACCTGCCTTCTAAGGCTGCTATCCTTGTCATTACATATAGTATCTCCACCATGATCCTCCCTCATTTAAGCAAACTCAACTCAAAGAAACATAAGCTAAACAAAACACCAGCCCAAAAAGAACCCCATCTCCATGCCTGTTGCCTGCTGGTCAAAGCCAAACTCAAGGATGTCTCCTTGCACTTTGGAATCCTGATGATAACACTGCGTAGTGCAGTTTGTCTTAAAAGAATTGTACCACCTAAAGTGTCTGCAATCATGGTCAGCAAGCTCTTTGCCTGCTATTACAATACAGACATATGCTTGTGGCTGTAACAGTGACCTAGAATCAGAGTTTTGATTTGTATTTGGTTTGGGTTTGGTTTAACCACCTATCATGTTCCAGTTTGTTGACTAGTAGCAAAAATCTAGCAGGTTAACCAGACTAGTATTTCAGATTCAGCAACATGAAAGTATATGAAAATATAATCACTTGAAGGGCGAATTTAGTCTTTATTATGTTTTAACATCACTGGCTTGTACAATCAGTTATATAAACAGATTTTAAAAATCAGGTGCCTTCAATATGATTCCATCCATCTTTAGGATTCTATTTTAGATTTATAATATTTTAACTTTGGGGACAAATATGTTCTTTAATACTTAACGTGAAAATTTCTAGCATCAAGATATGTACTTACTTTTATTTTTTTCTGCTTCATATAAGTGAAAAATTAGCCCAAATAGAGAATAAGGTATCTAGTAGACCTTCTTTTTGCAACCACCAGTCACCAGGATTAATTGGTGCGTAAGTCAAAGACTGTGGGATGAAGGACTTGGTGTGTCATCAAGCAGTCCGGAGACCAGTTCACATTGTTCAGTGAGTGTGGGCATATATGTGTGCATGTCGAGAGAGTGTGTGTGTGTGTGTGTGTGTGTGTATAAACCTGTGTGCATGCACGACTGTGTGTACATGTGTATACACGCCTGAGCATGTGTATGCATGCATAAACATACATAAGCCAATAGGCTTAAGCATGATATAAGCTGATGTTTGCACAGGAGGAAATACCTGTGCCTTAAATAATAGGCAGCATTGGCCGGGCGTGGTGGCTCATGCGTGTAATCCCAGCACTTTGTAAGGCAGAGGAGGGCAGATCACGAGGTCAGGAGTTTGAGATCAGCCTGGCCAACATGGTGAAAACCCATCTCTACTAAAAACACACACAAAAAATTAGCTGGGCATGGTGGTGCATGCCTGTAGTCTTAGCTACTCAGGAGGCTGAGGCAAGAGAATCACTTGAACCTGGGAGGCGGAGGTTGCAGTTGGAAGCAGTCACATCACTGCACTCCAGCCTGAGTGACAGAGTGAGACTCAATCTAGAGAGAAAAAAAAAAAAAGGCAGCATTGGCACCATTGACATTTTCTCAACGGATAGAAATCACGTGGAAATCTTGTCCCTATTGACTAAGACAAGCTCCAGAGTCCCCTAATGACACTCTTGCCTTTGGATGGAGGTCTTGCTACATTTAGCAGCGGGATGTGATTTTGAGTCATGAGCTGCTCTCCCCAGTAGCTGGGCTCCTTCTGAGCTGATGGGCAGAAGCCAGAATTCTATGGAGAAGCTGGCTCACACCACACTCTATCTGTGACAAGCTGGTTTGGCACATGAAGTGGGAACATCTTCATTGTCACCAGCAGGACCAGCAGCAGAAGCAGATTTCGCTTTTCTGTGGCATGCCCCTCCCTGTACTGTTTTTCTTCTCCTCCTGCTCCTCCTACTGAGCCTCCTCTTCTTCCTCCTCTTCCTCCTCTTCCTCCTCCTCCTCCTCCTCCTCCTCCTCCTCCTCCTCCTTCTTTCAAGGAGCCAATTTTCAAAAGCTAGTTTTAGAGAAGGTTAGCACTGGGGGGTCTCAAAGTGAGTTAACCAGGTCTCACTGTTTTATAAATGAGGGATTCAAGGGCCAGAAAAGGGCCTTTCCTTTCCCAACACCAGGCCACACCATCATACCATC
Source organism: Saimiri boliviensis (assembly GCF_048565385.1). NCBI lineage: Eukaryota > Metazoa > Chordata > Mammalia > Primates > Cebidae > Saimiri > Saimiri boliviensis. The sequence goes on along the minus strand of NC_133449.1, from coordinate 7,721,371 downwards.
ATTGATATAGCCAGAAACAGAAATGGCATCTCCAGATTTCCATTTGGGGCTCTTTCTACCACCAAATGCTTTCTTGTCTTTCAAAGAGACTAAAAAGAAGTTCACTTTATTATTATTATTATTTCCATAGGTTTTTGGGGGAACAGGTGGTGTTTGGTTACATAAATTCTTTAGTGGTGATTTGTGACATTCTGGTGCACCCATCACCTGAGCAGTATACACCACACTCAATTTGTAGTCTTTTATCCCTCACCTCCTTCCCACTCTTTACCCCTGAATCCCTGAAGTCTATTGTGTCATTCTTATACCTCTGTAACCTGGTAGTTTAGCTCCCAGTTTTTAAAGCTACATTTTACACTCTGGGACATTTCTCTACTATGGTCTCTGTCATATAATATACCTTCAGAAATTATTGTTTGAATGAATTAATGAAATAATGAATTGAATTACATTTCAATGGTCTAGAGAAAGTATCAGAGAGAACTGTTCATGATATCTTTCTGTAAGGAGAGATAATTTAGATATTACACTGAACACATTTTCTGGCACATGGTACTCAATGAATTCCAGCTAAAGACATCATTGTTGAGATTGGCTGTCTTGTTCTTTTCTGCTGCAGTGCTGTTCTGCCTATATCTAGCTTTGCTGCTGATATTAAACTAAGAAGATTCTGAATGAAGTCACTTAAATAATCCAGTTGAAACAAGCCCTAAAATTGTTCCCAAGGTAGGCACTCAGCTTCTGAAGCTTTCGAGAAGGTGCAGCATCCCGCACACAGCCATGGGTCCACCCTTTACAAATGAGGATGAACTTTGTAGGTTCCAATGTGTCACCACTTACAAAGGACCTGATGGCACCTGCTGCAAGTAAGGCCAGTGCCCACTGAAGAGCCACCGGTACTGGGGAGGTACTCTCATCAGAAGGTTATCAGCTCTGACATCTCTCCATTGCCATTGCCATTGCCATTGGTGAACCTCTTCCAACCTGGAGCGTTTGACAAATTGTGTTTCAATTAGTAAAATTCTAAAATCTCTATGCTGATTTAGAAGATATTTAATGGATCTCCAAAGCCTATATTTGTGTAATAATAAGTAAAAGTAATGGAAGTGAATAGGTGACTTTCTCTACAGTTAAAAAAAAAATGCTTTCATCGTCTCCTTGATTCTTCACAAATCTTAAGAGATATAACAATCTCATTGTACAGATTAAAAAATGAGGCTCAGAGAAGTTGTGACTAGCCAGCAGTAGAACCCAAGCAATGCTTTTCATTTGTTTTTGATTCTTACCATATTACATTGTCACAGTGAGCTCTGTTTCTAATCATGTATAGGCCATTGCTGGGTGAGAACTACGCTAATGGCACCCAGGGAACTATATCATTATTTCCCCAGGCCCCCACTGTACCACACACCAATACCCTCTGCTACATGCTTTGCAATATGGGCTTTGTCGATTCACATGGTCTTTGGGTAAAAGGGTGAAGAAAATGGCAGCTTTTGGAGAATATAGATGAAAGAAAAAATGTTAATCATATATATTCAGAATAGTTTTTAGACAGAAACTCAGTCCTAATCCACCTCTGTCAGTTTGTGAGGTGTACACAAGCTGCTTCCGTGTCTAGAGGAGTCTTCTAATCTACACATTGCAGAAATTGTATTTAATAGTCACTTGGGTTAGTCAGCTCTAAAAGACCATCTTTATAGATGCTGTACCTTCTATAAAGAACTGGGTCCTGGCTGAGTGTGGTGGCTCATGCCTGTAATCCCAGCACTTTGGGAGGCTGAGGTGGGTGGATCATGAGATCAGGAATTTGAAACCAGCCTGGCTAACATGGTGAAACCCCTTCTCTACTAAAAATACAAAAATTAGCCAGGCGTGGTGGCATCCGCTTATAATCCCAGCTAGTCAAGAGGCTGAGGCAGGAGAATTACTTGTACCCGGGCGGCAGAGGTTGCAGTGAGCCAAGATGGCTCAAGATCAAGACTCCGCCTCAAAAATAAATAAACAAAATAACTGGGTCCTATTAAAGTCTTTATACGGTAATCTCAGGCTATGCCTTATCTATCTAATTTTGGTCTCTCAAAAGCCAAACTATGAGAATCAGCATTTCTATAAAAGTCCATATTGGCACTTCCTTTCGCAAAAGTGAATGAATGTATACAGTGAGACCCGGTGGCATGTGGTGGTCTGGGTTTCAGTTCCAGCTCAACCACTCTTTAGCTGTGTGGCTTTGGACACATTGTCTAATGTATCCCCTAAATCAAGGATTAAAAGAAAATAACACTTCAGAGAGTTGTTGAGTGAATTAAAAAAAATTGGTAAATGCAAATGTTTGTCTTTACTTCTAACTTGTAATAAGTGCCATATACACTTTAATTGGAAATTTTCATCCTCTGCCTGGTATATTCTCATTTTCCTACCAGATGATCACTCACTCCTTAGCCCAGGGGCTGATTATGGTTGGACTAAGGCAGTCCTGGCTGTCTTGCTCTTTCCCATCCATTCTCATGGTGTGATAGGATTTGGGCCCATGGGATGTGATAAGAGCTCTGCTTAGGGCCTTTGGGGAAAGATTTTGCTACACAATAACAGAGGGAGGCACTGGAGGAGAAGGTGCTATGGCTCCAGGACTTCTCCATCTTACTCAGAGCTGTTCAGTGAGAATAAGATATTAGAAGCCACAACAGCTGTGACTTTCAGAGGAGACCTTCCTGTTAATACTGGGACAAAGGAGCAGGAAGGAGAAACAAACAACTTCAGTCAAGTTTGTTGAGCTTCAGAACCAGCTCTGCAACCAGCTCTATCCAGTCCTTATTTCCCACGAAATAATGAAATGTCTCTGTGTTTAAGTCACAGTTTATCAGTTATTTTGTTATATGCTCCCCAAAGCATTCTTTTTCTTTTTTCTTTTCTTTCTTTCTTTTCTTTTTTTTTTTTCTTTTTTTTGGGGGGGACGAAGTTTCTCTCTTCTTGCCCAGAGTGGAGTGCAATGGCATGGTCTTGGCTCACTGCAACCTCCACCTTTTGGGTTCAAACAATTCTGCTTCAGCCTCCTGAGTAGCTGGGATTACAGGCATGTGTCACTACTCCAGGCTAATTTTATATTTTTAATAGAGACGGGGTTTCTCTGTGTTGATCAGGCTGATCTCAAACTCCAGACCTCAGGTGATCTGCCCACCTCCGCCTCCCAGAGTGCTGGGGTTATAGGCATGAGCCATCGTGCCTGTCACCAAAGCATTCTTTTTTTTTTTTTTTTTCTTATTCTGAGATGGAGTTTCACTGTTGTTACCCAGGCTGGAGTGCAATGGCGCGATCTCGGCTCACTGCTACCTCCGCCTCCTGGGTTCAGGCAATTCTCCTGCCTCAGCCTCCTGAGTAGCTGGGATTACAGGCACGCGCCACCATGCCCAGCTAATTTTTTGTATTTTTTAATAGAAACGGGGTTTCACCATGTTGACCAGGATGGTCTCGATCTCTTGACCTCGTGATCCGCCCGCCTCGGCCTCCCACAGTGCTGGGATTATAGGCTTGAGCCACCGCGCCAGGCCGCCAAAGCATTCTTAATATGGTCTAGACATTTAGTAACCTTGTCCCTTAATCAAATCAGACCACAGCAAGGAGGAAAGACACAATGAATACTAAATGGTCCTAGCATAGTTGCCGCAAACAAATATGAGATTTAGTTCTGGGCTTCCTGGCTGCTAGGGGGAAAACACATACACATGAAGTTTTGCATAGCATGCAAGATCAGAAGGAAGAAAACAATCAACTGAAGTAGCCAAAAGTGTTCTGGCAATGCATTTGGAAAGCCATTTCTGACATTCAGCATCATAGAGGTGAAACTGAAAGCCTAAACGTGCATCTTCTTGAACAATTTTTCATCAAACATCATTTGTTTTTATAAATGGCTGTCTTTTTTTTCTTTTTATAAGTAATCTATCACTTCAAGTCCAAAGCAAGGACATCATTCTAAAGTGAAACCCTTGCTATTTTCTGTGTGGCTTCCTGCTCTTTTTCTTGATTCGAATTTTCTACCCCTACCTCATTACATTCATCTCCACCTGACTGTTCCTTTCATGAAATTGCTTCACATCCTTTCACAACCAGAGGGAAAATTTATTTAGTGGTATGAAAACATCCTAAGTTTGAATTACATGGATTCATGTCAGCACATGTAGATGACAATGTGTATCATGATCTTCTAGGGTCTAGACAAAAATAAAGTGAGCTCTACCCTTAACCAGGCCTCCTCTCTGCTGACAGCTGAGGCAGGGGTTTGGCAGCATCTGTGGGGCTGTTCTGGGTGGAGGAAGCCTTGGAAAGCTCCAGGATAAATGGGGTGGGAGGGGTGCCAGCATGGATGGAGCACACACCCTAGGAATCACATTCTGTCCAGAGAGGAGAGTATTGGCAGGAAATGCATATTGATTATTGATGACCAGTTGCTTGGGCAGTGATTGGCTGGTACAATTACACTTTACTTTCTTTTCAAATAATTATCTCAGCTTCTAGATCAGACTAATTAGTGTCTGTTATGGATGCAACAACAATCTCTGTTCCTGCCTGGATAAGATTAGAAATGGCCAAGGAGGCACAGGAGAGACTTCAATATTTCTGAACTCTAGCTTTGCTAGTACATGCTAGGGGAATAATATAACTTTTATCTCAGAACATATGAACATTTGCAGATTGCTTAGGAGACAGAGACAAGCTGTTATTTGTAAAATAGGCCCCAGAACTTGGTACCAGAAAACAAACTCTAAGGAAAAGGTAGCTTTGGGCACTGTGACCTAGGTGTTGTAGAAGCTGGGCAGGCAGGGACAGCCCCATCGCTGACAGGCGGACTCTTAGGACTTTGGTGAGTTTGGAAGGGAGTAAAAGGCCTCCACAGGATTTTGAATTAGGAAATGCTTCAAAAAATCAGCCAGATGAAAGAGCTGATGAAGTGGATGTTTGCGGTCCTGAAGCAGACAGATGGTCAGCCCTCCCAGGGCTGTGTGTGTTAGGATGTGCACTGGCCAGGATGAGCTGGGAGGCTCCTGTGGGGCAGATCTGGTGCTCGGGCAGCCCCAGGGGTCAGTCCACCAGGTAGAGCACAGGGAGAGGGGAAGAAGGCACGACTCATTCTGGAAAAACATTGCTCGTCCAAAAGTAATCAACATCTGACTCAATCGTGTTCTGCACAATTAAAAAGGGGACATATAAATTCTTGCTGTTGTTTGGTCAACTGTAGTTAGTTTCATGAGAAATGGGAATGAGGGAAAACTCTGGGAGAGGGGGTAGAGAGGGTATTTGACAACATCTGATTGAGAGGGAATGTGGAGGGGTCCCAAGGAAGACGTGTGACTGTCCCCCAAAGGTTACCTGTGGAAGATACTGCTGTGTCTCTACACTGAAAGTAAGACCGAAATGCTTTGCTGGCAGAAAACTGACCCTCACTCCCTCACAGGGTGTCCTTGACTAGGAGCCCCCTGTCTGAATCCCTCTCTCTCCATTGCTGAAGTCAGGATAACCACAGTCACCCAGCCCATCTGTGGAGAGGATTAGCAGTAGTTCCTGTGTAACTCACAGCACAGCACCTGGGCATGCAGGTTCCCAGGAAAGGAGCATGATGCGTGATGGCTGTGGCTCAAGTCTCTCGGTTGGCATGTGACCAGGCAGATAAATGCTCTGTCCCAGGTGACATGGCTCTGCCAGGGCAGAACAGGGTTGAGATTTCTGTGCTGTGGCCTGTCCTGGGTTCCTCTCCATGCTTCATGCATCAGGCCAGCCTGGACAGAGTCAGCACAGCTTTAAAGCTGAGGCCCTGTGGTTCAATACAAAGTAAGTATTTGGTCTTTGTCCCTGGTTCCTGACGCAGAGATCCTAAAACCCTTGGAATTTACTATCTTGGAGATGCTGATGAAATGACTTTTGGAGAAATGGAAGGGGGTCAGACAGCTTCAGCATAGGAAATTGAATTCAGTCACCAATGGCAATGGAACCTTCACAAGACCCCTAAACAACAGGGTTTGGGGACCTTCCAGGTTGGGGAGCACAGTGAGGTACCAGGCAGGTGACACCCCTGCAGAGAACTGGAAGCTCCATGCCCTCTGCCAACCTTGTCCTGCACAGCTCTTCCACCTGGCTGTTTCTGGGTGGTATCCCTTATAATCAACTGGCAAACATGAGTAAAGCTATTTTTCTGAGTTCTGCAAGTCGTTCTAGAAAATTATCAAACCTAAAGAGGGGGTTGTGGGCAACCCTGAATTTGTAGTTGGCTGGCAGAGGGTGGGCGACCTGGACATCCCATTTGTGGCTGGTGTCTGCCGTGAGGGCAGTTCTTGTGGGACTCTGAGCGTAACTTTGGGTATTTAGTGTCAGAATAGGGTTGAACTGTAGGACACCCAGTTAGTCGGTGAGATGGTTGGCACTGGAAGGAGAAACCACACCAGTGCCCACGATAGAATGAGCCCCTTGTTATCCAGGGCAGAATCCTTGGGAATGAGATGAAGTCAGGGAAGTCATGGATTAAACCAGTCTCCTGTGCTTAATGTCTTTTTGTAGCACAATCTTCACTTGGATGAGACCAGAACATCCCTTGGGCACTGACATTGGATCATTTAGAGTTTATAGTAACTCCCTGCCCATAAAGTCTGAAATTAATAGGAAGCATTTTAGTCTTGAAAAAGTAAATCTACGTTGTTTGTTTTAACAAAGAAAATAAAAATAACAAACAACATTTATTGGGAACTTTGTAAGTTTCAGGTACAATTCAGAGAGTTTTACATGAATAAACTCACGTCATACTCACAAAAAACACCTTGGGGCAGGTCCTATTATTGTTGGAATGGAAGTTTAAGGAGATTAAGTGACATGGCTCCATCACAAGGCCAGGAAAGGGTGGTTAGAATTGGAGCCAGGAAGACCGACCAACTTCTGTGACTCACCAACAGTATCCTCACTGAGAAGTGCTGAATGTTTAAACAATGAAAGAATATGCAAATGTGGGCAGACATACGATGGGGCAAAAGCAGTTCTTTACCTTTTGATATGTTTTAGCTTATTTCTCTTAGATAGGATTTGGGAGATCCAATATTTCAATATAATAAATACCCAATAAGAAAAGTATTAATACAACTAAGGTGACTAAAATGAGTGGCACAGGGATTCCAAAGGTCTACAATTTATTAAATGAAGTTTTCAGGAACACAAAAGAAGGCAGAGGCAGGAATCCAGTGATCTGGTTTTAGCACTGATAGAAACTGAATCTAAGGAAACTGAACATGCAGCTAATTAGTTACCTGAGCATCCCCCAACTATATCACTATAGAGACATTTGGGAAATCTAGTTTCAGGATATTAGTTGATATGATTTGAGTGATTTTATGCCTTTTATCTTGCCTTTCATGCCTTTATTCACTTGTGTCTCCAGTCAACTCCTGTTTGTCCAGGGATTCTCAGCCCAAGTTTGGCCACCTTTGCATATTACTTCCTGACACCTCTGAGCATGTTGATTGTGTTCCAGTAACCCTGCTTAAGTTACTCCGTGAATGGAGTGACATACTGCATTGCAATTATTAGCTACAAGCCATGTCTGCTGGGTCTTCCTTGAGAATTTTCTCTTTGCATCTTTGGTACCTGACACACAGTGCGAATTTTAGCAATTGCTTAGTAAATATTTGCAAAAAGAATAAATGACTTTTCCTGGAGAAATAGTTATCAAAACGTGGAGAGTGTACATGAGAAACATGACAATCAAGAACATGACAACTTAGACACATTTCTTGGTTTCTGTTGCATATTTCAAAACTCAGTTCTTCTATGTACTGGGTTTTGAAATTATTTTGAATTTTTAGCATTTTCAGCCTAATGCTGCAGATTTGGCAAACTCTGAAACATGCATGAGACCATGAACTTGAGAGACTGATAATTTATTAGCTACAGGAATGTATTTTGAGTGAATTGGATTTTGATGAAGAAAAGAAGATAGAACAATTCTCCTCTCACCTCTTACCCTGCTCAAAAAAGAAATAAGAGCAGTACAAAGGTGCACATCAAATGATCAAAGGAACCACAAAAAACCTTAGTAACTGAGGAAGAGAATATGAAGGAAAAGGCAAAATCAGAAAATCAGAAAATAAGAAAGTTGCACATCCAAGAAGACAGAGTTGGTGGTGAACACTGTTTCAGTGGCTTATTTGCAGAAGTGAAGTTGGCTGCAGTGATCAGGTGGAAATTCACAGAACATGGCATTGCCAGTTTCTGAAACCTAGGGTGGGAAAAGACAGGGACTGAGTGACTAATTCCAAATGTGCCTAACATATAAACATTGAAGTGAAGTAGGTGCTCTTGATTGGTTTGGATAAAGGTATAATTTTCTGTGGCTAAGAAAAAGGGAGAAGTAACCAAAAGTGATAGGATAAAATGTGAGAAATCACTAACTGAGAATCCTGTGGGAAAGTGAGGTTAGGGAGAAAGCAGAAATCCATCTCATTCAAATGGAAGTGAAGGGAACCAAAGGCAAGGCTGAAATATAATCAAAGAAAAGGAAAGCATGAGCTTTTGGAAGCAGTGAATGGAAGACCCTATATTTATTCATATAAAGATCTGAGAAGGGAAGATGGGAGAGACACAATACCCCTGCCTAGGTGCCTGAGCTATTCTTTCCAAATAACTATTGGAAACTCTCTCTTTCTATATGCAAAGAAGATGCTATATCCTTTTGCATAAAGGGTTCAAGAAATGGACACAGACTTATTGATGAGAATAAAAATACTGCCGGAGTTGAAGAAATGTATAGATAAAATGGTGAACAAAGCTAAGAAAATAATAAGAGCCCATGTTTACTGTGAAACTAGTTGAGTTGGAGAGAAATTATTATCTTGATTTACCAGCTTCCTACCCTTAAGGATTATATTACGTGTTCTGAAAAGTCTAAGAAATGTTAGTTGGATGCAAAGGGATTTAAAGAAATGGAGTAGTTCCCTTCCAACTTTTCCATTAGAGTTATAAAAAGACTAATTCAAACAAGAATTGGTGCATGCTTGTTTGCACAAATTAATAAAAACTTCTACAGCTGAGACATTTTGGTGTACTAGCTAAAGGGTTTTCCAATTTTAGATTAGGGAAAACTGTATGTCATACAAATTACACCTTCAAAGTATTGGTTACATGGGAGAAAGCTCAATTAACAGGTAAATATTATTAATTTTTCCATGCGTTCTTGCTTAGGATTTAAAACTAAATAAAATTATTAAGAGTTAAACTGTCTTTGAAAAAGAAATAACAGCAAAGATCTGTTTGTAATTATTCTATTTTGTTAAGAAGGACTTTCCTTGGCAACTAAATATAAACCATCCCAATTTTAGGTAATCTTCAACGTTTTACTACAATCCACAGAAACTACAACCAATTTTTAACCCGATCACTGAATAAATACAAAGGACACAGGCTACTAATACAGGACACATGGTTTGGCCACTTTGATGTCTGAATTCTTTGTAATTTTGCATTTGAAATACTACCAGGTATTTCTGAAGCAGAAACGGAATGTACTGAACTTGCCACGGCTCCTCTTAGTTGCAATTAGACCTGAACCAGAGAAGCTTGTCTGCTGGAGGATGAGAAAAGGAAGCATTTACAGATTACAGTTTCTGGGGTAAAGCCCCAGGAGAGAAGAATGGAGAGGGATGTCGCTAGTCACCAGCAGACTTCTTTGGGAAGATGACCCCATCTTGGGGAGTAGAGCACAGGAAACCAGAGCTAAACCTGCCTCCTACATCATCCAGGTGGCTTTCACTTTTGATAGATGGGAAGATGGGCCCCCAAAGGTTGAATAATTCCCTGCAAATACACAGGAAGTTGATGGCAGGGCCAGCCTGGACCTGGAATCTTCCCTTGTCACTCCTCTTCTTTCCTTCCCAATTAATGGGAATATTTTCATTGTTTACTCCGTAACATAGACTTGCACAAATGAAGGTTGTGCTGTCCTCTCAAGTGCCTCATAGGAGGGAAGTGGTGGCCTTGAGAACCCTGGATGTCCCCTCAAGAAGTAGAAGGGGCCCCTCTGAAATTGGGGGAGGCAGGTTCTTCCTCCTGGCTTCTGAGACTGTAAGCCCTGGGGCCTCCCATGCCCTCACAGCAAGTCTGCCTTTCTGAGGAGGGACAGATCACACTCTCACACCCAAGGATGCCCTCTCCTCAGGGACCTGGGCCGGGGTGAGCCCTGGTGTGAGCCAGGGTGGAATTTGTCCAAGAGTAACCTTTATTCTTAAGTAGTGGCTTGAGATTCTGGGAAGGAAACCTGCCTAGCTCTACCTTCACGGGCCAGTTAAGTCCCAGGGCTCTGCTCAGCCCCTGGCATCTGGCATCTGGCATCTGACATGATAGCTGCTACATGTCAGATGTTCTGCAAGACTCAGATTCTGGGGCTCGGATGAATATAGCACCAGCCCTTGGGAGGCTTCTTGTCCAACGAGACCATGACCCATGACAGCACACTGTGCAACGTGCCCTGCTGAGGACTTGACTGCAGACACCATGGTGGCTCTTGATGTTTTCTGGTCTCTCTTCCTTGGCTGATACAGCATCTCAGAAGGAAACAAAACAAAACAAATTCCTTCTGTTCCCTAGGCTGAGACAGCACCCATCACAGGGAGGGAAGCCAGAGAGGAGACCTCTGCAGACTCCTGTGGCATGCTTCTCCCATTTTCTATCCCCCAACCACCACACAAACCAACCATGTTTCATTTGAGTGGAAATGGGAACGAGATGCCATTATTGACAAAGACAATAAAGTGCATCTGAGCTAGAAATGACCGAGAGACATCAGTAGCACATCCTGTTTATTAAAAAGTAACACAAAAGCAAAACCTGTTCATAATAAAACATTCAGACAACAGAAAGCTTTCCATGTTGAGGGCCCCTGATGCCTTCTGGACATTCTGGAAACATGGACACAGATGAGTTTAGAGGTGAGGAAGCACAAGTTGTCCAAGACTGTGAATTAGTGGGATGAACCTAAAGCCTGTTTGCAGATTCCCTGTGCCTGGGTCAACTCTTGGTATAACACTGGGCTCAGCTGCCTCTCATGTCTTTATAGAAACATTCTGCTTTTATGAGTTTGGTGCAAAGTAATTGTGTTTTTGCTGTTTACTTTTGCACCAAACTAATTTTTGTCATCATGTTTTTCTGAGTACAATTATCCCTTTAATGGAATACACTATCCCATGTATTCCCCAAAGGTGCCTTCCTCCTCCTCCTCCAGGAACTGTCCTACCTGCTATTTTAATTTTAATCAAGCCAATCCTCATAACAATTCCATACTACATTATTATTATTATTATTATTATTATTGATATATTGATTGTATAGATAAGAAAATTGAGGTCCAGAAAGTTAAGTAAATTGCCTCAGGTCATGGAGGTAAATAAAGAATAAGGCTGTGTGTGTTCCTCCCAAGATTATAAACTCTGTTGCTGCCAGAATGATGGTTTCTATCTTTTTCTTGGGAGCATAGTCACTGGCACATAGAAAATGCTCAATTAATGTTCACTGATTGACTTGATGAATTCCTAATGAGAGGAGGTCTTTCTATATTTTTCTAGTGTTTTGTCACATACTCTTTGCTAGAAGTGACTCATTCATTAAATTGGCTATATGCATGCTCCCCAGGCCCCAGTTTCTGTGGATCTGGGAAGAAGAGCAGGCGGTCGGGGACTTCGTTTCTCTATGTGTTTTCTTTTCCCCAGATGCATGGGAGACAGGATTTAAGAAAGGGACACCACTTCCACCTTGTAGGAAAATATTAGTTCAGTAATTTTCTGGTTATTGTACCTTGGAAATAAGAGCTATGGGAATCAGCTAGGAATAGGAAAGAAAGATTTCAGAAAAAAATTACTGCTTTCCAATTTTCTGGCATGGGAAAGTTGGCCACGGGTTTTGAAATGAGGTAGGGATCAGGGATATAGGAACACCCTCATCCCACCTTCTGTCTTCCAACCATTTCAAATTCCCTTGCCAACCTGCACATTCCAATTCTGCAGCCACCTTGTGCCAAGGCAAATATGGGCTTTGGATTAGCATTTGAACCCGTGGGCACTCCTCTGGCCAATGTTGATAAGGTTATACAGCTGTGTTCTCCCAGCACAATGGGCCCCATGGTGAATGAGGCCATGAATTGGTATTTAGACAAATTGGGCAGTATTTTCTAAACTTTCTGTGCCATATGTCCATTCAAGAATGGGATAATGAGTGCATGTGCAGAGGCAGCAGCACTAGACTTCAACAAAAATAACATTTCCAAACCAGCAAAACTGCAAACACATGAAAGGCAAACGTTTCTAAACCAAATCTTATCCCCCAAATCAGTTGAACTATAATAATAAGAACAGCCATTATTCTCATTATTACATAGATTTCTCATTTGTCTTTTATTACTGAGAAACAAGGAAACCCTTGTAAAGTACTTTTTCAGATAAATGAGGCTTTCCATTCCAAATATCAATGAAGATCTTTATAAACAATTTACTGTCTTCTCTGCCTTCTTAAACAAAGTCTCTGAAGAATAAAAGCTAGTGGAGTTCGCCAATACTACTGTGGGGACTAATGTCCCCCAAAATGCATGTTCACTGCTGTATTAATTAGGGCTTTTTAGAGGGACAGAGCCAACAGGATAGATGTATATATAAAGGGGACTAACATGATCACAAGGTGAGATCCCACAATATGTCATCTGCAAGCTGGGGAGCAAGGAAGCTCGTCTGAGTCCCAAAGTTGAAGAAACTGGAGTCTGATGTTCTAGGGCAGGAAGCATCCAGCTTGAGAGAAAGATGCAGGTTGAGAAGCTAAGCCAATCTAGTCTTTTCATGTTCTTCTGCCTGCTTTTATTCTGATTAGCAGCTGATTAGATGGTGCCCACCCAAACTGAGGGTGGGTCTGTCTTTCCCAGCCCACTGACTCAAATGTTAGTCTTTGGCAACACCCTCACAGACACACCCAGGAACAACACTGCATCCTTCCATCCAATCAAGTTGACACTCAGTATTCACCACCACAACTGGGAATCTCAGAATGCAGTTGCATTAGTTTGTTCTGTCTGCTATGACAAAATGCCACAAACTGAGTGATTTAAACAACAGATATTTATTTTCACAGTTCTGGAGACTGGATGTATAGCACCAGGCTTGGGTTTCAGTAAGGGCTCTCTCCTAGGGCTGCAGATGGCCACCTTCTTGCATGGCAGAGAGAGAGAGAGAGAGCTCTGACATCTCCTCTTCTAGAGGTACCAGTGCTACAGGGTCAAGGCTCCACATTTATGATTTTATTAAATCTTAATAACCTCCTTGGGCCTTGTCTCCAAATACAGTCACATCAGGGTTGGATATTTAAGATATAACTTTTTGGGAGGATACAATTTAGTCCATAGTGGTGATCTTATTTGGAACAATAGTAATGATTTTCCAGATGTATTTAGTTAAGATGAAGAAGATGAAGTCATACTGAATTATGGTGGGTCCTAATCCAATTACATGTGTCCTTCTAAGATGTGAAAACAGAGACAGACAAAGAGATAGACTGAGGTGATGCCACTACAAGCTAAGGCAATCCGAGAATTGCTGGCAACCACTAGAAGCCAGAAGAGGCGAGGAACAGATTCTCCCCCAAGTTCCCAAGTTCCCAACTCTGCCGACACCCTGATTTTAGACTTCTGATCTCCAGAACTGTGAGAGAATGCATTTCTGTTGTTTTGAGCCAGGCAGTTTGTGATAATTTGTTAGGGCAGCCCTAGGAATCGAATCCACTGATGTATGGTAGTAATGACCATAATGACCATCACTGCTCTTCAACATGGATGGTGTCTTAGCAAGGTGTCTACTGGGCTGTTTTTATATTGGCTTCCTGCCAATACAAAAAGTGTAGCTGTATGAAACATAAGCTCTTCCCATCAGTTTTCTTCCTCCACACTACTGTAGGCATTAGCTTGGGGTGATTGGAAAGAAGAGGAGACTGGAAGTGGAGTAGCCTCCTTGGCACATGTTAAGTGTTAGCTATTATTCCATGGAGTGAAGGTTGCTGGTATTCTTTTCTTCTTTTATTTCTCTAACCAATACATATCTACCTTTCAAAGCATTTTGAAATTTACAATGCACTTTTACATTATCTCAGTAGATATCCCTCACATCACTGAGAGGTAGATAGGGTAAGTATTATTACCCCCATTTTACAGAAGAAGAAACAGAGGCTCAAGGAGTTATTTGATTAAAGTCTCTTGGCTTGTGTATGATGCTGCTGAGACTCAATCCGAGATGCCAGGCTCCTTTGTTTAACCCAAACTTACAAGAGTATTGAATGAGGAGTCTCAAGAGAAGGGCTCTTATTCTAGCTCCATCCCAAATTCCCTGGGTTTGCTGGTGATATACCTTCAAGTTAGATAGCACGTCACATTTTTATGAATGGTACCATACATTTGAAATCCATTCGCTCCTACAGGTAGACATAGTATGCTGACGGTGAGAAAGCCACAGAGCCTTGTCTCATGGAGCTTTGGGGTCAGTGGGGAAGATAAGCAACCAAACAAGCAATGGCCGTCATGCGAGGCAGATGCTGTGACAAGAGGTCCACAGTGTCTCACCTCACTAGAGGAGGGGACAGGGAAGGCTTCCTAGAGAAGGACACCTAAAGTTTAGAGCTTGGAAGATGCATCATAGCTGGCTAGGTCTATAGGAAGAATGGCTAATCCAGGCTGAAGGAAAAGGTGAGAGGCACATTCTATTCTGGGGGAAAAAAAAAGGAAGGAAGGATGGAGGAAGGGAGAGAGGAAGGGAGGGAATGAAGAGAAGGAGAGAGGGAGAAAAGAAAGAAGCTCATTCTGGCTAAAACTTAGAGTTAGAAGGTGGGGTAGGGTGCATCTTGAAATGACATTTGCAAGGGAGGTAGGGGCCAAGTGAGAAAGAATCTGGGGGCCCTTCTCATGGATTTGTTGTGACCTAAGAGCAAGGAGAAGCCACCAAAGAGTTTCCTGCAGGTGTAATGTGTCCAGATTCGTTTTAGAAGGCTCGCTTATGCTGCTAGGGGGAGTCTGGATTGGAATAGAAGCAGAGTCCATCAGCTGGTGACGTGGAATTTAAGTGAGGATTAGGGTAGTGACAGTGGGGAGAAGCGGATCCTTGCAGAGGAGTAGAATCAAAAGGTCTGGTATTTAATTCAAGAAAGGATGAAGGGAAAGGAATGTTAAAGACAACTTCTCCTTCTGGCTCAGGAAGCAGCCTGGAGATACATTTTACAATAAGTCGTGTCTTAGTAACCATGGGAGCAAAGTGAAAATGAGTTAGTTTAGAAGTGAGAATGAGGTTCTGTTGGGTTTTGAGTGAAGCCGTGTTTACATTTGAATCATATTTTCCATTTTCATTTCTTCACTTGTTTCATTCGCATAACGGTTCTGAATGGACTTTTTAGTTGGGATGTTGACTTGGGGTTATGACTAAAATAATTCCCTTACATACAATAGTTGGTTGTATAATATCTTATTCAATGAATTTTCTCAGATGCATATATCATGCTGAGGGCTGATGTAAATGCATATGGATGAAAAGTATATTAAAAACAGGTAATATAGTACCCAAGAATGTATTGGGAAAAGAACAGTGTTCCTGGGAAGACCCTTGACTACCTCATAGTGTTTCTGGGCTTGCTGAAAATATTCATTAGGAAATACATGAGGGAAAAAAAAAAGAAAAAAGGAAAATACGATGTTAACATGTGTGCATGAAGGGCAGGGCAGGGTGATGAATTTAGGTGGAAAGAACTCTTTTTTTTTTCTGTTTTTCAGTTTTATTGAGGTTTAATTGACAATTGAAATGTCTATATTTAAGGTGTACACAAAGATTTGATATATGTATACGTTGTGAAATGATTGCCAGAATCTAGCTAATTATATATGTAGAACCTCACATATTTACCATTTGTTTTTGGTGAGAATACTTAAGATCTACCCTGTTAGCAAATTTCAAGTACATAATACATAATTATTTACTGTAGTTACCTGCCGTACATTAGAACTCCAGATAGTGCTCATTTTTTATTTATTTATTTTTGAGATAGTTTCTCTCTGTTGAGCAGGCTGGAGTGCAGTGGCATGATCACAGCTCACTGAAGCCTCAAACTCCTGAACTGAAGTGATCCTCCTGCCTCAGTCTCTGGAGCAGCTGGGACTACAGATGCATACCACCATGACCATCTAATAAAAATTTTTGTGTGTGTAGAGATGGGGATCTCATTATGTTGCCCAGACTGGTCTCAATCTCCTGGACTCAAGGGATCCTCTCATCTCAGCCTCCCAAAGTGTTGGGATTAAAGGCATTCATTGCTGTGCTTGGCCCTTATTCATCTTATTACCAAAAGTGTGTTCCCTTTTGAAAAATATCTCCCCATTTCTCCTGTCCCCTAACCCCTGGTAACCATCATACTTTCTGTTTCCAAGAAGTAAAGTTGTTTAGGTTCCACATAGAAGTGATATGATGCAGTATTTGTCTTCCTGTGTCTGGCTTGTTTCACATAGTACGTCTTCCAGGTTCAACAACGTTGTTGCAAAATGTCAGGATTTCCTTCTTTTCTAAGGTTCAATAATATTTCATCACCTATATACATGTGTGAGGGTGTCACATTTTCAATCTATTCATCTTTTCACAGATTTTCTCCATATCTTGACTGTTGTGAATCATGCTGCAGTGAATGTGGAGCTACACACATCTTCTCTAGCTACTGATTTTGCTTCCTTTGAATGCATACTCAAAAGTGGAATTGATGGATCATGGGGTAGTTCTATTTTTTTTTTGAGGACCCTCCATACTGTTTTCCATAATGTCTGTATCAATTTATATTCTTACAAACAATATATAAGGGTTCCTATGACTCCACATCCTCTCCAACATTTATTACTTTTTGATTGTTTGATAATATCCATCCTAACAGGTGTGAGGTGATATATCACTGTGGCTTTGATTTACATTTCCCGGTAAGTAGTGATGTTGAGCACCTTTCCATATCTCTGCTGGCCATCTGTATCTAATGTTTGAAAAAATGTGTATTCATGTCCTTTGCCTATTTTTTATCAGGTTTTTTTCTTGCTCTTGAGTTGTACGAGTTCCTTATATATTTTGGATATTAACCCCTTATTGGATGTATTGTTTGCAAATAATTTCTCCTATTCTGTGGGTTGCCTTTCCATTTTGCTGATTGTTTCCTTGGCTATGCAGAAACATTTTAGTTTGATGGAGTCCCCGTTGTCTATCTGTGCTATTGTTACTTGTGCTTTCAGTGCCGTATCCAAAAAGTCACTGCCAAGACCAGTGTCAAGAAGCTCTTCCCTTATTTTTTCTTCTAAAAAATTTACTATTTCAGGTCTTACATTTAACTCTTTTTTTCCTTTCAGTACGAATAAGTCTTTATTCATTGTATTTTCCCAGAGAAAGGAGAAAGGAAGAAAAGAGAGTCAGCATGCCTTACAAAATTGTTGAAAAACGGAAGAGGAAGTATCTGGTACAGCAAAATCCATCAAATAAGCACACCCAGGTCACAAAAGTGTGGAGGGGCTCATTCTCCTGCAATTCAGGAATGAGGAAAAAGTATCAGGAAAAGAAAATACAGGTAAGTCTTTAATTTATTTTGTGTCTATTTTTGTGTATGGTGTAAAAATGCAACTTTATTTTTTTCATATGGATATTTAGCTTCCCAAGTTCATTTGCTGAAAGATGATACATTCTCTATTGTTTATTCTTGGTGTCATTGTGGAATATTAGTGGACTATATATGCATGGGTTTATTTCTGAGCTTTTCATTCTGTTCCATTAGCCTATGCCTCTGTCTTTATGCAAATACCATACTGTTTTGATTACAATAGCTTTGTAATATAACTTGAAAGCAGGAAATGTGATACCTTCAGCTTTGTTTTTTCTCAAGATGGTTTTATCTACTTGGGGTCTTTTGTGGTTCCATATTGAATTTCAGGATTTTTTTTTCTATTTAAAAATGTCATTGAAATTTTGATATAGTTTTTTTAATGTATAGATTCCATTGCATAATATACAAATTTTTACAATATCAATTTTTCTGTTCCATGAATACAAAATATCTTTCCATTACTTTGTGTTTTTTTTCCCATTTATTTTGTTGTTTTATAGCTTTCAGTGTACAGATGATTCACCTTCTTGGTTAAATGTATTTCTAAGTACTTGATTGATTGATTAATTGATTGATCGATTGATGCTATCTTCAGTGGGCTTGTTTTCTTAATTGATTTTTGGGTAGTTTGTTTTTAGTGTATAGAAGGTGAATTGTTATTTTTTTTTTTTACGGTGATTCTATATGCTGCAACTCTACTGAATTCATTTATTAACCCTGACAGTTTTTTAGTGTAGTCTTTAAAAGGACACAGGGTATGAAGTAGAAATGTTTTGTTTTATTGTTGCCTTCATTATGATATGATCTAGTACAAGTTATAAAATTTCTCTGAATCTCAGTTCCTACATCTGTAAAATAGAGATAACAACATTAGAGTTAAAATATTTTAATTATGTACAACCTGGTGCCTGGCATATAATTAGCTATTCAGTGCCTAATAAATAACTCTCATTATGATTCATTTCTCTAAATTTTTAGATGTCAGCAGCATCTACAATTTGAGGCAGTAGGATCCCCTGTGTAATGGCTGTTACCAAATGCCTTCTAACATTCACAAAGCAAGCAAATCAAAACTCTTCCTAAGGGGTGGAAACTTCTTAAACATGACCCAAGCCAAGAATATTGACTTATTTTGGAAAGTTTCTTTAAAAATTCATCAGGCTATTGTTTCTGGTTTTTAGTTTGATTTGGTTTGAATTATGTTAGTACAAAATAAATATTGTAAATAAATAACAGAGATACCCTTTAATTTCATTGCTGAAGAAGAAAAGTACACTTTGTGCTGGATTTGCAGCCAGCCAGCTTCCAGAGTTTCTGAAGATGGAGCGTCTGCCAGTAGTCTGACTGTGTGTAAACTAGTCAGTGTAGGAATAGTCCTACAACCAGCACCTGGCCAAGCAGTGGTCAAAGAACAAATCAATGCAAGTCCTCATGTGGAAAAGTCACGGTGTCATGCACCTCTTAAGGAATTTTAAAAGTCACCACCAATGTGCATTTGGGTCTATCAGCTGATACAGCTATAAGAAATGTCCTTAGTAACTGTCAGATATGGACCCCTCATTGATACTGAAACAGGAAAACTTCCCTTTTTCCCCAGGCAGGGCCTGCAACAGGGGGAGTGGCTCAATTCTTCAGTGCCCAGTGCCTGAAACCTCTAAGGGAGCATACAGAGGGTAGGCTGTGGGGCTGACCCTACCCCATGGCAGTGTCTAGTGGTGAATGTTTACATCTCCGGATCCCCCAGTGGGTGTGTGTTAAAGGGTGCTCTTTCAGCTTAGCCGTCTGCAGGCAGCTCGTGTTTAATGGCTCAGTTAGACCCTCTACTTTATAAGGACAGGGTCCTTTCTGTATCCTGGGGTTTCTTGCCTTGGTGTACTGGAAGAATGGGATCATATGTGGGCTTGGAAAATGAGCGCAAAATTGTATTGAATGGAAGTAGCTCTCAGTAGAGGGGCAGCTGGAAGAGAGATAGAGTGGGAACAGGGTTTTCCCTTGGAGTGGGCTGCTCAGCTGCCTAGGCTGTCCTCCGCCTGCCCCCGCCAAACCCAGCGTTGTTCCTCTGGTCAGTGGCCTGCCTGCCTGCTGGCCTCTGTCAGTGTGCTCTTCCACCAGCATCCTTTTGATGTCCAGCTGCTTGTGTCTTCTTCCACTGATGTGTTCCCCTCGGTGTCCAGCCACTTGTGTCTCTGCCTGCTACGGTTTCAGGGTTTTATAGGCATAGAATGGGAGTGTGCTGGGCCATGGAGGTCTTGGGAAATGCAACATTTGGGCTAGAAAACAGGAGTGCCTGCCCTGGCCTAGGTCAATGGGCATAGGCCCAGGGGTGGCCCTAGCCAGGGACCATGCCCTTCCCTTCCCAGCAGTTCCCTGCCCCATTTCCATATCAATACTGTTAGATATCACAGTGGGTTAGCAGAGATACCATGCTGTGTTTTGCTTGTATAGCACTTGGCAGTTTGTAAAAGGTTCCCATTTACAGGTTCTCTCTTGAGCTTCAGAGAGATTAAGTCACTTGCCCACATGAAATAGCCTCTCCTCACCCAACCAAATTTACCTGATATATTTTTTGAACACTCATATGGTTTAGATTTGTGGCCCCACCCAAATCTCATGTCAAATTATAATCCCCAACATAGGAGGAGGGGCCCGGTGAGAGGCGACTGGATCAGACAGGCAGATTTCTCGCTGTTCTCACATCAGTCACTGAATTCTCATGAGGTCTGGTTGTCTAAAAGTGTGTAGCACCTCCCCCTGCTCTCTTTTCCTCCTGTTCCAGCCTATAGGACATGCCTGCTTCCTCTTTGCCTTCCCCCATAATTGTAAGTTTCCTGAGACCTCCCACATCCAGGCCTCCTGTACAGCCTGTGGACCCACGAGTCAGTTAAACCTTTTCTCTTTACAAATTATCTAACCTCAATTAGTTCTTTATTGTAATGCAAGAATGGATTAATACAAACACTTTCTATGTGCCAGGCATGTAATGACCATGCTTGGATATAGGTCCTCACATGATTTATTTGACCATTCGTATTTTAAAAACAAACAAAATGGAAGCAAAGGACATTGAAGTCACTCACCTGCTGCACATGGTGAGGTGATAACAAAGGCAAGACTTGAACACCACTCTCTTTCTGATTGCAAACCTGGTTGTTTTCTTATTATAACGTTATAGTAAATAGCAAATGTAGTAAATTGTTATTTACTTACTTTCCTGCTGTTCCCACTGGGCAAAAAGAACAAAGGAGAAATAAGAGGAAGAGGAGAGCAAGACACAGAGGCAAGGAAATGTCCTGGAAATCTACAATAACTCACGGAGGAGGAAATGTCTTATAGAAGAGGCATTAGATCTAACATCCCTGGTGTTCTCCCCCTTGGTTTCTGGAAAATCATATTCTTTCTTTTTCTTTTTCATTTTTTTTTTTTTTTTGAGACGGAGTTTCACTCTTGTTCCCCAGGCTGGAGTGAAGTAGCACCATCTCAGCTCGCTGCAACCTCTGTCTCCTGGGTTAAAGTAGTTCTCCTGTCTCAGCCTCCCAAGTAGCTGGGATTACAGGCACGCACCACTACGCCTGGCTAATTTTTTGTATTTTTAGTAGAGACAGGATTTCTTCACATTGGTCAGGCTGGTCTTGAACTCCTGACCTCAGGTGATCTGCACTCCTCGGCCTTCCAAAATGCTGGGACTACAGGTGTGAGCCACCACACCCAGCCAACCATATACTTTCATTTATAAACTCTATGCCCAAATCCCAAAGTAGGAATCAGGAGCTCCTTTGAAGAGCTGCAGCTCTTCTCAGAAGTGACTCACATTACAAGATGAGGTCAGATGAAGGCAGCACTGTGGGTCCAACCCTGGCTGAGGATCAGGTTTGGCATCTTTTGATTTATCCAGGAGAGAGAGATGGGGATGAAGTACTCCCTGCCACCTGGGGGACTCACTGCATGCTCAAGCGTGCCTGGACCCTGCCTGCAGTCAGCCACGGCCAAGCAACACAGATGATCCTGAAGGGCTGAGGATGCCTGGCTTGACTGACAGGAAGGTAGTGGGCTCCAGCAGCATCACTGAGGAGCCCAAGGGCAAGGCTTGGGGCACCACAGTATCCAGGCTGATCAGGGAACATCTGGCCAGAACCCAGACCAGGGTAGCAAAGGAGCTGCACTTCCTGTGCCTTGAGGGTCTTTTGATAATCAGCCTTTTGAGTAAAGCTGGTTTCTCTAAAGGATGTGGAGTATGTGAGTATGGCGAGCTGCAGTATGGAAGAAAACATCTTGTTTACAAATGTCAGATGGTAATTAGCCTATTTTAAGTGGAGCCACCACTGATGGCTTTTGTTAGCTGAAAACCTCAGTGCTTTTTTGTGGCTGTGCTTGAAGAGGCCGGGTAGACATGGAGACTCTGAACCCAGTTCATAAATAGTTGATTTCATATTTTAAAATCTTGCACTAAAACTGTCACCCTTTCTCATGGATCACAGATGGTGAAGAACTAATTTGCTACTGTTTGATAACTGCTTTTATGTATCAAAGCTCTTATTTACTACTCCATGGGGGAAATGACAGACTAAGAGCAATTGTGTGTTCTCTTTCCGTTTTTCTTTAACCACTAGGCTTCTTGGTTTTCCCCTGATGTGTTTCTTCTTTGAAATATAAAATGGTGAAACTTTGGCTTATGCCAACTTGGCTGAACTCAGTTTTGGGGGGATTGGAAGATGCCTCTCCCAGCACAGACCAAAATTATTTTTTTTGAAACTTTTTAATGTGCCCATATTTCATAATAATATTTAGGCCAGTCTGTCTTCTCTCTTAAGTCACAAAATGTTTCTAATTATCTATGTAAAATGAGGCTTTGCTTGTAAAAACTGTCTGAAAAATGTAAGTCCAAGAAGATGGGTAAGGTGGATCAAGTTCTTCTGCTCCTAGGATGCAGGCAGACTTTCTTTCCTATAACCACTTCATTCATTCATTCATTCATTCATTCTTCCATCCATCCATTCATTCCATATTTGGTTCACTTTTTTATTCAGTTAGCCAGTTTTTAATTCTTTTGAACTTTTGGACAGATCAGAACTTAGATTGTGGGCACGGTAGAGGATGGCCCTGGTATGTACTCACCCTTTCCACTCCTACCTATGTCCTTGGCGTACCTTGGACATAACATGAAATATCTAGAGAAAAAAATCCAACCATTAGTTAGCTCAGTTTAGCAAACTATAGATTGTGCAGTAAGAATAATTTTTACATTTTCAAATGATTGGAAAAAGTCAAGAGAAAAACAGTGATTTTTGACATGTGAAAATTATCTGAAATTCAAGGTTCAGCTTTTTGGAACACTGCCCCACCCACCTGTTGATATATTGTCCATGGTTGCTTCATGCTACAATGACAGAGTTGAATAGCTGTGACTGGGACCATCGTCTGCCTGAAATGTGTATTACCTGGCCATGTGCAGAAAAAGCATACCAACCCCTGAGCTAGCTAATTCCCTGCTTTCTTTAACCAAGCAGGAAAGACCTTCAACCAAACCCATGTTTGCGATTCTGGCATATGCAGTCTCATCACTTGCCACTTACCCTGTGCTCACTGTGCCCCAGCCGTCCTGCCCAATGTCACCTCCTGCCTTGCACCTCTGCACATCCTATTCTGTTTCCATTCACAGATATTCACATTATTTCTCCATCTCTATTTGATTAGTTCTTTTATTTCAGATTTTATATCAAATGCAACTTTATCAGAGAAGACATCATAAATCCCCAGATCAAATTAGCTCCTTGTCTTCTGTTCTTTTATGGACCTCCATTTTTTCTTTGATAAGAGCATTTATGAAAGTTTTCAATTATATTTTTCTTAGTGCCATCATTTAATGAATGTCCTTACACTAGCCTTTAAGATTTCTGAAAGCAAAAGCAATGGCTGCTCATTTTGCCACTGCACCCAGGTGCTCAGCAAAGGAAGCATGAAGGAAGCATGCATGGCCTGAAGCCTCACTATGTTCCAGACATTCAGTTAAGTGCTCTGCACATAATACCGCACAGTGACCTCCATGAGAAGGTATTCATCTCATTTTTACAGATGGAGAAAATAAGGATACTTTCTAGAAATTGGCAGAGTTCTGGCTGGCAGATAATACTAGTTCTATCTGACTCCAAATCTCTCATTCTTATGACTATTTTACAGATAAGGAAATTGTGTGTAAGGCATCATGATTCAAATCAATTCTCACTGGGAAAGAAAAATGCCATAGAAACATTTTATTCTATACACAAAAAGGTTTTCTCAGCATGTTTTATCAACATAATCATCGTCACATTATCATCATTAAGACATGAAAGAGGAACGCACAATGGAGAGACTCCCTTCCCTCCTCAGTCACTCAAGAACACGATGGTAAATGAGGTTTTAAGCTGTGTTTTGCTCTACTTTTAATCCTGTTTCCTTTCTTGAATAATCACAAGATGCCTCAGTGTTAGAAAGAATATTAGAGAGAATCCAGCTCAGCCAGTTTCCTCATCACACCCAGAAGTCTGAGATCACTTCCCCTGGTCGTAAAGCGTGGGCTGGCGTAGTTTCCCAGCACAGATCTCCTCCTGCAGCGTTTCTGCTCAGGACCTCTTCTCCACTCTGCTCTTCTAAAAGCACAAAAGAAAAATCTCTCCAACATTTTCTATAATTGAGAATAAATTGCCCATTTGCAACTTCATCATGTTGTATTTTGAGATTTGAGATTGTAAATGGATTTTCACGGATGTTACTTCAGTGATGCTCCCCCTCCCCCTACTTATCCTTTTGCCATGTTAGATTTTGGAGTACTGAACATATAAAATCAAGAAAACAAATTTTTGCTTGTCACTCTTTGGCAAATGTCCATGCCTCATAAATATTGGAATGTGGATTTCACCGTAAGTCGATCTATGTTGGGTGCCGACTCTCTTCTTAACTCACACCTCCCTGTTACCCTTTGTTCAATTCAAGTTTAGAAGGGTTAAATATATTATAACAATTTGATGACATTAAAAATGAATATGAACAAAGATCAATAATTCAGCATGTAGTTTCAGAGTGTCCCTTAGCTTTCGTTAGAGTAGAAGCTGATAATAATGATGACACTTATGATGATTAAAATAATAGATGCTTAGGAGCTATTTTACATTTGGCAAAGCCCCTTCATGATGAATTTTCTCATGAAATATTCACAGCTTTTCTTGTTAATATCATTTAGTATTATTACTGCTTTATGTAAATGAAGAAATAGAGGTACAGAAAGTTTATGGGAATTTCCACAAATCACATAATAAATAAATGATAGAGCCAGGGAACTTATTCTTTTGTCTTCTAAGAAGCAGAGGCAATTTCTCTACCACCAAACATATCTTTTCATCTTTTCTCTACTTCCTGAAATTGCAGTAATATGAAGAAAATCTATGAAAAAAAAATATTCCAGTGAAAGATTAAAACACTGGATCAACTCACAATGGAGCAAAAATCGGTGGCTACATATTTGCCTGAGAGGGTCCAGCTCCTGCTGTGGCCTCACATCATAGTTCACCATTCCTCCCTTACCACCCCCAGAAGGTCCCAGTTTGGACAACGATCATACACTCATGTGACCACCCCAGAGACAAAGGACTGAGCAGGCTTGCATGGGGGGTTGAGGAAGGAAAGGACACGAAAGGAGACCAGGAACAGGGGCCCTGGGTCACCTTCTCCCCAAAGGCTGGCTCTGACAGGGCGAAGGCACCAGATGCATTCTGCAGCAGCCACTGACTCAGTGATGCATGTCTTGACAGGACTTGGGGTTTACACAGTATCCAGGAGCTCCCCATCTAAGCCCCCTCTCGCAGCCCCTGTGTGAGCCTCTCCCATCTTCCCAATATCCTGCCAGCCCCTCCACACTGCCCTGTCCATCTCCAGCCATTCTCAGCTCTGCTCACATTTCATGGAAAAAAAAAAAAAAAGAAATCTTTCTCTTTGTGCCATAGTCTTTTTCCTTATTTATACCAGAAACTAGTCTAAGCACGCCCTACAGACATCCCATCCTTCTCTCAGTATCATTGTGGATGGTCTGCAGCCAACGTTGGTGTCCGACAGAGAACCCTACCACTGGCCCTGTCAGGCAAGATCACATTCCTCCCTGACTCCCAGGAAAGGCCACATATGGATCCCACAGACTTTCAGAATCCCCAGCCCTCACTTCCTGCACTCCAAAGAACCACCTTCCCAATCTCCTGGTCTTTTCTCTGCAGCATTGCACATACAGCTCAGGGATGTGTGTGTGTGTGCATGTGTGTGTGCGCACACCTGTGCATGTGTGTATAGGTAGAAGTTGGGGGAGAGAATAGAAACCTCAGGTTACACATTCTGAAGTCAGCCCCTCACCACCATCTCTCATGTGTTTTTATTTGTTGGCTAAAAGGGACAACATATTTACTATTAATTACTGTGAGCCCCAAATGGCAAGAGAAAGGTTCTTTTCATGCATTCCTCCTTGCACATTCTTCTTAGGAAACACTAATGTGCATACTTTTCACCAAAAAAGAATCAACAGTACTTTCTAAAGTACAGTTGGTGCCTGCAACTGGATGCGTTCAAATCTTAAATACATGAAAGTATAGAAAAGGATTTCTGTATTCTTCTTGAATATGTTTATATTCTAGCATGGGAAACAGATGTGAATATAAAGAGAGGGGATGTGTTTCCACAAAGCCAAAAGTATGTGAGAAATGTTTTAAATGGTCACAGAACTGCTCGTACAATCCCTGCCAGAGGAGTTCAGGCCCGCACTTCTCTTCGGCTCACTTTCTGTATTACTCTGGTGGTCGTATTGATTTGATTTTCGGAGTCTTCATGCCCTGACCAAGGTCCTGCCTTCTGAATGGGCATCATTAGGGCTTCTTGGTTTGCTTCTCTGGAGGCAGAGGTTTTATGACCTTGAAGGTATCAGTTTTCATCTAAGTGGAGGATTTGGAGATGTCAGGCGAAGGCATTATTTGCCAGCATTTTAACATAATGCACAAATAAGTTCTGAATTTCTGCTTGGAAACAGGAAAAGGGTCATTTAAACAATTTAAATATTATTAGCTTGCTTAGAAAAATGGGGAAAAAACCTCTCAAGCTATAATGGCATCTACAGCTGACAGGATAGATTTATGGAAGTTTTTATTCCATGGTAGAAATATATCTACAGATGCCCCATGGTAAAATTAGGTAGGCTTATGGCACTTAGAAAACTGAAATCTAGAAACACATGGAATGAGTAACATGATATTTCCAGCAATCAATGCGTTCTATAAAGTGATTGGAGAAGCTTCCTCTACACAACAATTTTGGACTTAAGGTTCCAATTCAGTCTTTCTTGCCCTAAATTATAGTAAAGGCTAAATCTCATTATGACAAACCGTAATAGATCATCAAAATTCTTGAGTTAGACCTAGAAATCTGTTGCATTATGTGCCTTGATCTAAATGTGACTGGGACTTGGAAACCTTGTTATACTGAAAAGTCTGGCTATACAGATATTTGGCTGATGTATTCAGTGATTCCCATTCCTAGAGCAGGATAGAGAATGAAGTAGGAAAGTTTCAGATTGCTTGGTGAGCCAGATCAGATCACAAAGTTGGTCATGAGTCCAGGATGGGGGCACTGACAGCTCATAGGAGGCTGCTGTAATACCCGTTTACTGCTCATCCAGCAAGCAAGCAAGCTTTGAGAACTCTTAAGTCTGACTGGGTAGATTTGGCCCCTGAGGCTGGCTTTGTTTCTCAAGGAAGTGGGACTCAGGTCTGGATGGTCTCAGCCTAGCCTGAGCAGAGCATAGATTCTGCCAGGTCACCAGAGCTGTGGACTGACAAACTTTCCCAGGCTGGGCAGGTGCAAGTGTCCATTCAGCACGTGGCCAGCCACTTACAGTCATACAAAAGAGTTCTTCCTGCATGGCTATTATGTTCAAGCCTCAATAGATCTACTTAAGATTTCAGTGTACAAGGACTAGCTACAAATGAAACTGCTAAAGTAATCTCCTAAAATAAAAGATTACACTGATACCTGATGTATTGGTCTGTTTTCACACTGCTAGAGAGAACTTCCTGAGACTGGGTAATTTCCAGAGGAAAGAGGTTTAGTTGACTCACAGTTCCGCATGGCTGGGAAGGCCTCAGGTAACTTACCATCATGGGGAAGGTACAGGGAAAGCAACACACATCTTACATGATGGCAGGAGGCAGGGAAAGCAAGGCCAGGATGTGCCACTCTCTTAAGCCATCAAATGTTGTGAGAACTCACTCACTGTTAGGAGAACAGCAAGGGGAAAATCTGCCCCCATGATTTAATCCCCTTCCATTCCACCAGGTTCCTTCCCTGACATATGGGGATTACAATGCAACATGAGATTTGGATGGAGACAGAGCCAAACCGTATCACCTGTGTTTGAGAAAACACTCTCCTCCAAAGAGTAAAATAGTAAAAGAACTTCATCTAAAAAATTGTTTTAAAGAAACAGAAGCCAGCGTTTTAGAACCCAATACTTTCTTCCTTTTTGATGATAGACTGCCCAATTCCTTTGGACAAGCTCAGAAACAGAAAACAAAAATATGAGTAGGGCAATTTCCTCTAGATGTGTAGCTTAGCGTACTCATCTTATATGGAAAAAATATCAACTTTACTCTTCATCCACTAGAAAACTAGCAAAAGAATGCGTTCCTATGGGAGTTTGTACTCTAAGAAGTCTTTCCATATGTGACAGAAGGGGAAGAAATATCCTTTCATACACGTGCCACTGAGCAGTCTGTTCTTTTAATTTGGCCAAATGTTGTCTAGGCTCTTGGAGCCTCATTCACTGAGATGTTTATTCCCACATCTTACCCTTATTTTAAGGTCTGTTGAGAAATTAATAGGATCTGTGAACTGCCTTTTGTAGTTCATGCTAATACAGTTTTTTTCCTGAGAATCCTAAGAGGAGCTGTCTGAGAGCTTTCTAATATCAGAAAAGTTATCTGAAATTAGGAAATAGGCAAAGAAGATTAGTATTTTCTCAGTGCAGAGCTGGTTTTGTATCCCTCCTTGACTTTTTGTTGACTGAGCTATTTTACAGCTTTGTTAGGGGCAAAGTTAACTTACAGATTTTCATCTGGTAGAGATGCAAATAATTGCCGTTCACTGGGGGAAAGCCCATTAAATATAGCTTATGACCTCACGAAATATCAATTGTGTCTCTCGCCAAAGCAATTTTTCCTAACATTCTCATATTAAACTGTCCATAAATATCCAGCTCCTCAAATTCTCATTTGAACTCATGTTAACATCTTAGTGGCTTCCTTACTAATCAATGAGCTGAATAGAACTTGGACACTACATCCATACATGTCTGAGAGTTGTGTTTTTGCACCTTTTGAAGATTAGACAGTAGAACAAGGAAATAACATTGTCCGGGGCCTAGAAATTTTCTTTGACCATTTCCACACTTTTCTGACTAGCATTCAGTTTTTGTACTTATTCTCTACCCAGAAAAAAAGGAGCTTTTCTGAGAAGGGTTTAATAACTATCACTCTTCCCAAGAAAAATGTACAACTCTATCTGTACACGCCAGTGCCATCTGGATAGAGATCGGACTCCACAGCAAACAGGATGAAGCAAAGGAAGTCCAATGGATATTCCCTCGTTTAGAAACTCTGGCAGCAGGATGTGGAGGTGCCAATCAGAGTCAGATGCTGCCCATGACTGGGTTAACAGCTGCCACTCAGAAGTCTTGCACCCTACCCTGTGTGTCTCTCAGTTTCTCCAATCAGATCCATCTGCCCAGAATGACTTCTGTCTGGTATTCACAGGGGCAGGTAAAGTCTCTGATGAGCTTTTACCTACCTGCCCCTTGGGCATTGGGAGCTTTGCCCTCCCTGTCCAGGTGCTGTCTTGGCTCCAGCCTCATGTCCGTCCCCAGGAGACCCCACTTTGTCTCCGAATGCCACAGGGCTATTAGCACAACCCTTTCTGATGGTTATTCATGATAATTTGCACCTCTGGCTTCACCACTATCTAGAAAAATATGCTTCATGACTCATTGTCTGTTTCTGTCTTCTCTAGTTTTCCTTTTCTGGGCATTGTACTCTGTCTTTGGGTACCGAGACTACTTGGAATCCTGTCTTTTTGTATTGATGAATAATTCATCTCTTCTTTTCCAGTGCAAGTCTTGGGGGCTCCAACTTAGAAAACAGGCCACTAAAGTATTTTGTTAGTAAAAGAATTATAGACTCCAAGAAATGGCAATTCTCTAGGAATTAGAAATGGCCATAATCAGTATTTCTATGAGTCTGAATAGCATGATTTTTAATGTTCACACTACAGAGCAAAGGAGGCTGGATGGGAGGTGGCACCAGCCAGTCATGAAATATCCCAGAGAAAGACCGGGTTTAGAGGAACAGTGGGAAATTTGGCTTTGAAACAGTTTCAAGGGAATATCCCATAGAACATCCACAATATCATGAGATAACTTCCAAAGCTTGGAGAAGTTTGCTTCCACCCTGAAACTTCCTGTCCTTCTGCAGAGATGAGGAAAGTCTTTCCCTCATTTTTGTTCTTAGTCATTGGGGACCATTTGTCTCTTTCTCCCTGGTCCCCTCCCATGAGGCTCTGCCATTCTGAATTACACAGAGGTAGCTCCTTTTGATGCCCAGGGCCTATAAAACATGCAGAAGTTACAGACTTGGAGTGTGACCCACACGCCGGAGCCTGGCCCCCGCCCACAGCAGCCCTCCCCAGGTTTTGCAATATGCCCGTTCCAGTTTCGTGTGGTCTTGGCTGCAGTGGCCGAACATAAAGCTTCAGCTGCTGTTTCACAGCTTGGATTTTAAAGAGCCCATAAGGAGAGATTGAAAGCTGAATGTCTAATGCTGTCTTCAGATGCAACATCTATCACCCAAACAGTCTGCGTATAGCATTAGTTGCTAGAAAACTGTCCCACACATGCTTTTTATATCTCACCCTCAACCAGGATGAATCCCTCAAATGTACTAATCAACCAACCAGAGTGTGCAGATAGAGCTGTGTTAGGCCAGAGCAAATTAAAATTGTTCAAGTTCTAAACTTGCATGTACAGGAAGTGAAATTAACCTAAACCATTATTTTTGGTCTCATAAAAAAGATGTCCCAGAGGATCTTAGAAATTTCCTGGGAAATATTTAATTACCCATTTTAGAGTCTGATAGTTAAATGTAGTTGTTATGGAACAGACTTAATACCATTTTGACCAGCCATAGTCCAAGCTGCCTAGGAATCTATATTGTGCCAAGAATCTTTCGGAGGTAATTTAGAGAGTACATTTAAGAAAAAGCTAATTAGTAGAAAGATAACTGGATAGAGAGCTGGAGATTTAGGTACCAATTTGAGTTTGACTCCTAACCAGCCATGTATCCCTGGAGGTACGACCCTAGACTTTCAAGGCTCCAGTTTAAGGCCAGGTAGTTGGATGAAATACTTTCTAAGTGTTTTAGAAAGGTTCTTATAATAAATATTTTGTAAAGATTCATCAACAACCTTTGCTTACCTCTATGTGCATTTCTAGTTAAGTTTCTTTTAAAGAGAAGGAGAAAGATGGAGCCTCCACATTTTTCCTGCTCACTTTTTTTCCCAATCTAAGGGGTTATGAGGTCTTATCATCAGGTAGACACTGGCGTAGGCCATTGCTAAGAGCTGCCTCCATACTTCCTCCTTTCTCAACAAGGTGTTTATCATAATGAATCCATCTCATATTTTGGATGCCAGCACCTGAGCATCTCTTCTCTGTTTCAAGATCTTTGTTACTTTTATGAGGGCTCAGGAGCCTCAGTGGAACACAAGCCACCTCCCATCACCGAAATTTCAAATGCCAGGTACTTTGCTTTGACAACCTCTCTCGCACCTTGGGTGCAGACTTGGAACTCACCATCAGACAAACATGCCATGGGCTATAAGTCCTCAGTGGGGCAGAGACCTCAGAGATTCTGTGGTGTGGCCATGGTGTGACTGTGGTGATTGCAGCCCAGTTGCTTACTTGGGAAGTGGTGCTGGTGCCAGCAGCCAGTGACCAGGTTGGTGGAATTGAGGTGCAAGATACAGCCTGCTGCTGGGTGGCAGTCACAGGGCTGTCTTCAGCAGAGCAGTTCTGTGGCCTGATTTAGGGGAATTATTCCTGGTGAACCACCTGTAAATCTGCTGCTCAAACCCTCTCAGTGATTTTGTCGATTAATCTCCAACATGTTAATACAATCTCTGTAGGTCTCACTCAGCCACATTTAGTTTATTTGTCTCGCAACTGAGTACTCTCACTTACATAAGTCAGAGTAAAAATAGAGGTTTCCTTATTTCAACTGTTTCCAGAGACCAGAGCTAAATAAAATCATAAATTTAAATTTCTGTCTCCTCCACTAATCTGTTGGTTCTTTGAGAGAAGGGATGGTGTCTTGTTTATTTCTACAGCCTTAGAACCCAACGCCCTAGGTCATCTTTCACAGAGCAATTTCTCACATGGGAACCTGAGCAAGGTGTGACAGATGCTCCCAGGAACTGCCTGTGGGATTCAAGAAAAGGGTATGAGAGGTGTAATGTTTGGGCTGGAAGCTAAAATACAAGTAAATACGTGTCAAATAGGCAAGTATGGAAATTGCATTCCAGTAGAAAAAAATAAATGTAAAAATACAGAATAAGCCATTCGGGGCATAGCAGTTAATTTGGTGCTTGAGGACTACAGCAAGGTGTTTCTTTCCGCAAATAAAGCAGTAGAGTTACAGTTACGCATCACTTAATAACAGGGATACGTTCTGAGAAATGCATTTCTCTATGATTTTATCATAGTGTGCACTTACGTAAACTTAAATGATATACCCTGGTATATACCTATGCTATTGGTACAGCCTGTTGCTCCTCAGCTATTAACTTGTTCAGCATGTTACTGTGCTGAATACTGTCAGCAACTGTAACACAGTGGTAAGTATTTGTGCATCCAAACATAGAAAAGGTACACTAAAGGTGTAGCACTATAGACCACTGTCCCATAAGATTGTACGTGATGCATTATTGACCAAAACATGATATGTGCGGTGCATGACTCTATAGTGCTATCTCGTGAAATCAGCACAGGTCAGGAGCAGCAGACAGTCAAGAGCATGCTCACACATCAGAATAGCTCCCACTTTGCCAATCTTAGCTTGAACTTGAGTGAATTCATTAATTGACGCATTAACATATGCAGAAGCCAAATTGGTACATAAAAGGTGGGGTGATCAGCCATGCATTGGCATCTGGTTTATAAAATCAGTCTTACTTGCTTGGTTCATATGAGACAGATACAACCTTTCTATTTTGATGATGATAAATTAAGGTTTCTAAACTAATAAGAAGCAAACTAAGGATATAGGATAATTTACAAAGAAAATGCCACCTTTTGAGAAATAAACAGGTAGCTATTCCATTATGCCATGGTTTGGTCATTTGCAATGTCTGCCTTTACTTTTGGTTTTCGTATTTGGCATGGCTAAAACGTGGGATTTCTGGCATGTGGGGATGGCATGTGTGAATATCAGGGCCAGAAGAAGAATGTGGAAGGGAGACATCTGAGGAAAAGCAGCCCCTACTTTGCATGCTTTATATACTGGGCAGGAGTAAAGTTTCCAGGATGTGAATGGGGATGAAAGACAAATTAGAAAAATCACTTCGCTTCAATAAACATTAATGATTGAACTATGGAGATGTGGGTTTAGCAAGATCACAGCAGCTTTGTCCTGTTCTCCAGGAGTACAGCGGGAAACAAATGAGGTCCCAGAATTGCATGACAAGTCCAACAACAGGTGCCAATGTCAGACATAGCAATCCGACTGATCATCCACATAAGAGGTGAATGGGAGGCCAAGTGAACCCACTATGAAAGCCTCTCCCTGGCAGGTTGTGTGAGGAGGTGAGCTCGGTAGTTAATATCCAGTTCCACTTCTCATGCCCCTCGTGGTCCTGTGGACTCTCAATCCAGCACCCCCAGGAGGATGTTCTTGGAAGATGAGGTTGCATCCCACCATCTCCCTGTGGGTATTCTCCACACCAGTTTCCTCTGATGGTTCAATTGTCAATGGGTGTTCAGCCGTGTCATCTTTCAGAAGTTGATTGAAGTTCTATACTGGCTGAAAGTCAATCCCTCCTCCTTCCCTTTTGGTACATTTTTGCCTTATGGATGTTTTTGAGTGTGAGTTCAATAGTTCTTAAGGAAGAGGAGAGGTAAGAGGGTTTGTCCAGCCCGTCATATTTTATATTGCTCATTTCACCCTCACCTGAGCCTGGAAATGCAGGTGCTATTATTAATCTCATTTAAAAGATAAGTGTGCCTCTGTGAGTTAGGAAGATTGCCAAGGTGGCACAGCTATAAAAGGCAGAGCCAGGCTGGAGCCCCTAGCCGCCCCCACTGTGGTTTCTTGTGCAAAGTGGGCCAAGGCCAGGGCGTGTGCAGCTGGGTGCAACCAGGGTGAACTTACGGAGGCTGGTGTGGCTGGTGGGCTACCAGAACTTTGCAGGGTCAAGGTGTGTCTTAAAACAATGGTTCCCACACTTTGCTGAATATTAGAACTTTTAAATATTCCCATGTATAGCCACATGCCAGACCAATTAAATGAGAATTTCTGGCAGTGGGATTCAGATATCCAAAATGTCTAAAGCTCCCTGAGTGACTTCACTGCAGCCAGGGTAAAATGCAGACTCAGAATCAGTAGTTGTGAGGGGGACCTGAGAGCCCACATTTCTTTCTCTCTTTCCCTCTCTCTTTCTCACTTTCTTTCTTCTTTCTTTCTCTCTCCCTTTCTTTCTTTCCCTCCCTCTTTCTTTCTTTTCTTTCTTTTTTCTTTCTTTCTCTCCCTCTCCCTCCCTCCCTCACTCACTCACTCTCTCTCTTTCTTTCCCTCTTTCTTTCTTTTTCCTGAGAAGGAGTCTGACTCTGTCACCCAGGCTGGAGTGCAATGGTGCCATCTTGGCTCACTGCAACCTCCACCTCCCAGGTTCAAACATTTCTCCTGCCTTAGCCTCCCGAGTAGCTGGGATTATAGGCTCCCATCACCACGCCGGGCAAATTTTTGTATTTTTAGTGGAGACAAGCTTTCACTACGTTGGCCAGGCTGGTCTTGAACTTCTGACATGAGGTAATTGGCTCTCCTTGGCTCCCAAAGTGCTGAGATTACTGGTGTGAGCTGCCATGCCCAGTGGGGCCCACATTTCTAACAAGCCTCAGGGGTGTGGATGCACCCGGCCCCAGCCACATGCTGGGAACTAAGACGTTAGACATGTGCAAGACCCTTTACTTCAGAGTTAATTTTCAGAAAAACAAGGCTGGTTTCCTCGGAGGATGCGTTGCTGGGAGTGAGTCCGTCCTCAGGTGGTGCTGCCTAGCGAGGCCACAGCCTGGTGTCACAGCCACCTGCCAGATCGGTGGCAGTTCGAGCAGCACTTCTGCCTGGCCCACCGATCTGCCAGCCTCAGCTGAAGGTTTGCCCTGCAGTTGGGGCAAGTGTCAGGCATGTGTACAGTAGGAAAAAAATCATTTTATGGGGAAATCTCCTTTGACTGAGAGTTAACAGAATCAGTTGGAAGAGGAATATTTTAGTTGGAAACTAGGGAACATTTTTCCCTGTGGCAGTTTATGAGACAGTGGAATGAGTTTCCCGGGCAGTAGCGGCCACTTGTTTCATTTAAAAAGACCAATATACAAGAGGTGCTGGCAGAGGGATAGATGAAGTGGCCTAAGAGGGTTTTTATTGCTCCAGCTTCTGCCACCAGGTGAAACTCAAACAGCTCTTTCATAACTTAAACAGACCTATGTAGAGCAATTATGAAAATTTCATCCATTAGAAATACGTCTTTTAGCAGCACTTTAGAAATAGGCCTCTTGGGTCCCATTCATCCTCAGTAGATGGGATTTGGATGATCAGGTGGGAGAGGACTCATGGTAGAGGAGAAAGAAGGTGAGGTCTCCCGGAGGCATCTCCAGGTCACAGCCCAGGACAGCAAGCCTGGAGCTGCAGAGGTAAAGAAGGGCAATCACTTATTCACCTTTTCTGACAGTGGTTTACAAAATGATGCTGCCATAAACAGCAGACACGGTAAACTCACCAATGGAAAATGCGAAGCAGGTTACCACTTGCAAATAGGTTTTCCAGGGGAAGCTGAATTCCTCACAAGGCTTCTAGTCGATCACATACATTTTGTTTCTGATGACTGTAGGACATGTGGGAGGGGCAGGCAGTGGTGTTTTCTCTCTGGCTAATCCATAGAGCAGGCCGCTGGGAGACAGGCATGTGTGAAATTGCTTTTCACACTATTAGGAAGCTGGGATGATCTCTCAACAGAGTAACTGCACACGAACACTGGCTGGAATATTTTCATTTTAGAAAGGATCAGAACAAAGTTCTCATTTTCATCAGAGGTACACTGGAGTGGGCAGAAGCCTTTCTGTTCCCCTTAACCAGGTGAGGGACGAATGTGGGAACAGTGCAAGAAACAGATTAGACTTACAAAGAAAATCAGCTTCCCTAACCGACTCAGATTTATGGCTTTAATTAGGAAGGCGAACCAGGGTCATAGGAAAAGCAGGGAAATGACAGGCCTGGGTTCAAATCTCATTTCTACAACTTCTTAAATGTGAGATTTGGGGCAAGAACCTCAAACAGACTTTCTTTCCGGTGGGAACAGTCATACCATCAAAACCGGTGGGATTTCACTGCAGCAGAGCTTGTAACGAAGCCTGTTCACTGTGCACAAATGAGTCCTTATTCCTCACTGACATAGGTTGGGTCTGTGTCCCTGCCCAGATCCCACGTGGAATTGTAATCCCCAGTGTTAACGTCGGGGCCTGGTGGGAGGTGATTGGATAGTAGGGTGGACTTTCCTGTTGGCGCTGTTCTGGTGATAGTGAGTTCTCATGACATCTGGTTGTTTAAAAGCCTGTGGCCCCTCCCCACTCTCTCTTGCTCCTGCTCCTCCATGTAAGACACTTGCTCCTGCTTTGCCTTCTGCCACGATGGGAAGCTCCCTGAGGCCACCCCAGAAGCAGAAGCCGCTATGCTTCCTGTACAGCCTGTAGAATCTTGAGCCAATTAAACTTTTTTTCTTCATAAATTACACAGTCTCAGGTATGTCTTTATAACAGTGTGAGGACAAATAATATATTCACTAAATATCCTTTTTTTAGGTGAATTCCTAGGGAAAAGAGCACCACTGATGGATTATAAAGCTTACCACAAGTTTCGATTCCATGACTAATGCTCATCCTATAGTAATTAGAGAAATAGTTTAAGATACCAACAAGGCACCCCAAGGTGCCATCAAATTAAGCCTCAGTGAAAATAGTTAAGATCAAGAATAAGAAATGTTAGTTATTATCATTTAATTACTTACTATGTAACATAAGTACTGAATTAAAGAGTTCTTGGTGGCTGTGTTTATGAAGACAAGGTTGCTTTGATTCTGTGGGAGTTTTAATATTCACATCCATTGTATTATCTAAGATAAAAGTCACTTTAAATTATTACCAAGAAAAATAAATTATGAAGTAATGTATGCAGCCAAAATCCTCACCTTGTCCTTGACCTTTAACCTCTGGCAAATGCGGTGAGGACAGGCATTTAGGAATGGCCAAGAATGACATGAAAATTGAGGGAGTAGGGGAGGAAGTAATTTAAGAACAATTGAATTTACATATAGTTAATGAGTTTACATTTTACAATATCCAAGGAACATCTGTTACTATACTCATGGTATAGATACACTGGAAAATTAATTTAAAAATAAATCAGAATGGTTTGTTTTTGGGTTTAAAATAGATGCGCTTGTCCCAATGCCTATAGTGTTAAACATCCAACAGTCTTTCAAAACGCCGTGGGATCCTAGCAGGGCCACAGAGATGATTCACACATGAAATCTACCTTCAGCTCCTTACAGACCATCGAGGTTGAGAAGATGGGAGTGTGAGTCCGCTGTGACGTTAGACATGAAGTGACCAGGGCCGCAGACAGACAGGGTGAGCCCTTTCTGTGGAAGGGAGGAGGAGAACAGCCCATTTAGAACTGCAGAAGAAAGCCAGGGTTCAAGGATAAGAGGCATTTGAACTGCATCTTCATCTTTTATTAGAATTCGAATCCACAATGGAAAGAAAGGCAACGTTTCGCGTGAGCTAAGGATTGAGGCAAGAGTGTACGCTGCCAGAAGGAGAAATAGTAGGAACTTGAGTTAGGATGAGTTGTGAACAGGTGTTGGCATTCAATGCCTGGCTGGAAAGCTAGGCTGTTACTTCCTGGGTCCTAGGGAGCAGGTGAACTACAGGAGGGTAAGGAAGGTGTTCATAGAAATCTGAGTCTGTTAGCATTTAGTGGGGCAGAATGGATGGGAGGGTCCCACGGCAGGGAGGCCAGGAGAAGTATTGTGACTGTTCCCATGGAGTCATACCTCTCTACCCTGACTCAGACAACAGATGCTGAATGACAAGGGTAGTGGGTGGGCTTCTTCTACGGAAATGGAGGAGACCTGCTAGAACCAGATCCTGTTATTAGTGTGGATCATTCAGCACATGCAGAGCCAGTCCCTAGGAAGGGACTCAGACAGTTCTCCACATTGAAAGGGACCCCTTTTACCCCCTGAAACTGAGCAGGCCATGATTTCTCTAGCAGTGTCATCAAAAAGATATTTGGTAAAACATGCACTCAGCAGGTTTAGGAGAATTTGTTAACTCTGGAATTTTTCAGGCACAATACGATCTAAAAGCCCCACCAGCACATCCAGTATTTAATGTTTCTTTAAGGTCTCATGATGTGAATGATGAGAATGGGTTTGAGTCTTCAGAAAATTCAGAAAACATGAGAAACAAGGAGACTAGTGATTATCAATATACCTACACATAAATGCACTGAATATATTATCTCTAATCTTCATAAAAATGCAAAATTAACTATGATTCATTCTATGGATGTGGAAATTGAAGTTTAGAGTAAACAGGTAATCAAAGGCCACAGAACTCGCAAATGTTGAAACTGAAGCTTGAGTTTTGGTCAGACTGACTCTTAAAGTCTCTCCACTGGAACTCCTTATTTCAAGGAGATTAGAAGTTGAGATTAGAATGTTCCTCAACTTCTATTTATGGAGATCATTAGAACATGCAAAAATGCAAAATTCATGACAGTGCAGTCTACACAAGTGCATGGGGGTAGTATTTGAAATAAAATTATATGATTTTAAAATTTCTTCTTTCCATGTTTCTTTCCTGCTCCTACGAGCAGGGTTCTTATTAGAGAGGGTCAGAGAGAAAGGCATTAGTCATAGCTCAGTTTTGCATTTCAAAATTTAGCTGTCATTATCAGGAGCCAAAATTTGGAGAAATTAGTGTCAAGTTTATGTCCAAATTACAATATTTCATAGACCATGAGCCGAACTGGTCCTCTTTGCCTTCCATATCCCAATTCTATCCCAGAAAAGGGAAAGCCAAAGTCTTCTTGGATTAATTGTGCATGTAAGATTTGTTTCAAAGAGGTGGAGAGAAGCAAGGGTTAGACATGGGTGTGGGTTTCCTGATCCCCAAGCTAATGTCCAGCTTGTCCTAGAAAGGGAGAAGTTGAAGAAATTAGGGATAGAAACTTCGTTAATGTGAAGGAGTCCAAGAGCAGGAGAACTTATGTCTAGCTTTTTTAAGCACTTCGCCTAGGGCTTCTTAGGGACTACTTGAAATTTTGCTGAGATTAGCCTCTGCCTTCCCTTTCTCTTAATGCTAGGAGAAATATTTTGATTTCACAGATTCAGCCTCTAAATGGATAGCATGAGAAATAGGAGAATAGGGCTGGGGGTTTCAGTAACCTTTTTACAAAGTCTAATTTGTTGGTCAGGTACATTTTCTGAGAGGAAGAAAGAAACATTTGCATGTAGTGTGAATAAAATTGTACTAGTAGACCTGGGTTTTTAGATTTCTTAGACAAACCTCTTGACTTCTCTGGGTCTCAGGTGACTTATCTATATGCTGCTGGCCAGCTACGTGAAGATAGGAGTCTTCGTTCAAGCTGTTGTCTGAAGTCATTTCCCTATCTAGGATCCTTTGAGAAGGGTCTAAAAGAAATATAATGATGTATCAGAGTGGAGAGTGAGTATCACTCTGCTATGGTTTTGTTTTTCAGTTTTCCTGAAAGGAGAGCTGCAGGGTCAATCAAGAGATGTTCGAGGGAAAATGTCTCAGTATTTCCCTAAAAATCTCCACATCCAGCTGGGCGCAGTGGCTCCCAGCACTTGGGAGGCCAAGGCAAGCAGATCATGAGGTCATAGAGACCATCCTGGCCAATGTGGTGAAACACCGTCTCTACTAAGAATACAAAAAAATTAGCTGGGTGTGGTAGCGCATGCCTGTAATCCCAGCTACTCGGGAGGTTGAGGCAGAGGTTGCAGTGAGCAGAGATCACACCACTGCACTCCAGCCTGGCAACAGAGCAAGACTCCATCAAAAACAAACAAAAACAAAAACAAAACCCTCCACATCCTTCCGTAGCATCCTCCTTCATCTGGGGCAGCTGGCTGTAACCATGGACCTTAACAGACTCACCTTGAATCTCAGGCCTGTCTTCTCATGCCTTGAGTCTCTCCCCTGCTTTGAATGGCTTCCATGCCCATCTCATTTCTGCCCCAAGGCCTCCCCTGGCTGCTTTCTTTCCTCCTTCCCCTTGGCCTGATGCATTGCTGGAAGGTCACTTCCCAGTGTGTCCAAGGTCCTGGCTCTGGCCATCGTTCTTCAGCCTTCACAGTGAGGCCCAGGGCCTGGTTCCAACCAAAGTGATAGGCTCTCATCTCATTGAAAAGGGAGGCAGAAATTCAGCTCCAAAGGATGGCGATGAAATTTGGGTTTCTGTAGTCCACGTATTTAGAATAACTTTGTGATTACCTCCGGGAAGTTGTTGGACCTGACTGGAAACAGTGTCGTTTCTGGCCTCATCGTGAGCTACTCCCCTCGCTAGGTCCTCAGTGATGGATCTTCTTCTGGTTCGGTCCCAGGCTGGATGCCCTGCGTGTGGGCTCTCAGGCTGCCAGACACTTAACGTTCCACCCAACCTGCTGTTCCTTGTGAGGTCTGACTTTATTATGTCAGTGCAGGCAGTGCTGAAATTTCTCTGAAATTCTCGATCCTTGTCACATGATCATGGAATGCAGAGCTCCTGTGCATCTACCTGGAGAGGACATCAGGTGAGGCCAACACCTTCTCCTGTGGGAGATAGCACTGACCTGTGGTGGGTGGGGAGAGGAGCAGGGCAGTTGAGCAAATGTGCACAGTAGAGCTCCAGGATCCTTTGAGAAAGCAGGAACCGAAAGTCCAACCTTTACTCCCAAGGCTCAGTTATTAAAACATATTGATTGTCTTAGAATGGTGCTTGGTACAGTGTAAGTCAGCCCAGGACGGCTCGGACCAAGGCTTCCTGGAAGAGGAGTTTGATGAGCCTCCTGAAATAAAAGAACCACGGGATATAAAGAGAGGCAACAAGTAGGCCAATCCCATGGAGAATCTGCCATTACAAGGACAATGTGGATTACCACCTAGGAGGAGGTACATGCCCAAACCTTCTCAGAAGCAGCAACTCTGGGAGCCAGGCTGGTGTTGGTGTGGCATGCATGTGGAGGATGCTTCTGTGAGCAAGATTGTTCTGTCTCTACGTGAAGAGAACCACAGTGTCTGGTCCAATAAAGTGAGGCTTAGAGCAGGAGTTTGGGGTTCAGATGCATCCCCCCAGGATGCCTTGGAAGGAACTGGCTTTGGAGGTCATGTCAATTCTTCTAGCTGCAAGGGGTGTTTCTTGTTTCCAGCACCAACATTGAAATGTGAGCTTCCAGGGTGATCTTTGAATGCTAAAAACCACCCAGGAACTTATGGAGATTTTTCTAGGAAAAGTGGCTCTACAGAAGGAGTGCTGCATGTCCTAGAGTCTCGCGGCATTTAATAACAAATGTTCAAAGAAGCTATGATTTATTTCCATGCTGATTTGGAGCCAGCAGGACACATTGTTTATATGCACATTGTCCTTGAGCTTCTGAAGTGTCTTTGGGGACAGCCTCATTGCCCTCCCACGAAAAGGAGGCCCACAAACATGGACACCAAGCCATTATCTTTTTCCCACCTCATAGTCTAGAATGTATCTGATGATCAGAAACACAGATTTCATTCTTCTTGCTCCATAAACACCTTTTTCCTTATCTTTTTCCTTCTGGTGTCTTTGAAAAAGCTCATCTAAGATCATCTACACTTTGCCCCTTGATGTCCCAGGCTTTCAGGGACCACCTGGCTTTTCTGTATATCATGTTCTATTCACACAATTATCAGTATACATCTCAGATAATCTGCCTTAATTTTAATTTTAAAACTTCACAACTTTCTGAATACAGTATGTAATCAGTGCAGCACCTCCCCAAGACCTTTGTGCTAAAGCACATTTGCAAGTATTGTACATTTACATGACATATTTTACTGTATATGTTCACAGGTATATGATATTTGTATTTTTTATTGTAAAGATTCCAACATGCTTATTAAACATAGTCACCATAAATCTTCATTTCAGAAATATCATCTTTGGACTAAAAGTAAAAATTTAAGGTTTATTGATTTAAAGTACATAGTTCTTTTTATATATAGTGGCTTTGAACCTATACTACTTAGAGAAATGGGTGATAATGATCAAATTTTTAAAATAGGGAAACTGAGGCCTAAAGCAATGAAGTGACTTGTTCAAGGTCATACACTTAACACAGTACAGAGCCCAAATTTAAACCCAGCTCTCAGGTTTTTTCATTAGACTATTTCCAAGAAATAACACTCCTATCCTAGTAGTGAACATGTAGCTCGTAGGCAGCACTTTCCAGTTTGCTCATCATTTCTGAAATCCTCCTTCAAGTTTAACCACAAAGTAAAGGGTGCTGTTCTTAATTCCAATGAGGAGGAACATTTTAATGAGGTTCATACAGCCAGGAAGTGGGGCAGCCAAGACTAGCATGGATTTATTTTGACCATATGCACTTTGGTTTGGTTTTATGTCTGTTTGTTGCTGTTTTCTCTACTATTTTTCCCACTGTCTCTCTCTTCCCTCCTCCCACCCTTCCTTTCTCAGAGATCACTTGTTTGCTTCATCCCAATATCCTCCGGAAAAATGAGGAGGAGATACATGTTTTCTAACTTTATGTTCACAGAAGGATATTTTCCAATAGCTTAACAATTACACCGTGATTTGTTCTTTCCCAATTGTAAAAGTAATGTGTGCTCATTTTGTAGGAAATTCAGAAAATACCAAAAAGTCTAAAGAAGAAAATACAAATCCAATTATCCCATCATCCCCAAATAACTACTAGCGATTTCTACACATTAGCTTATTTACATATGTCCATGTCTCTTGTCATCTATTTTTCTATCTGTCTAGTCATCCCTGCTTTAACCACCATGCACACATCCAAACCTCTGTTTACATATCTTTTATTCATGTTTCTACATCTCTATAATTGGTTTTACAAATTTCAAATCATAATAAATATGTGTTTTTATTCATAAATGTGTAATGAATAGTGGCCTGTGCAAAAATATCATTTTCAGAATAGTTACTGATATAATCTACTTCATCAATTCCTTATTGTTGTGTCCAGTATTTTTCTTCTGTGATAACATT
This sequence comes from Saimiri boliviensis, assembly GCF_048565385.1. Lineage (NCBI taxonomy): Eukaryota > Metazoa > Chordata > Mammalia > Primates > Cebidae > Saimiri > Saimiri boliviensis. Next base: position 7,678,049 of record NC_133449.1, on the reverse strand, counting down.
GCAATGAACAGCCTTACCAGATGCCCTTTCTGCCCCCTCAAGACTCAGGCGTCTTCTACAGTTGCTTATGAGTTAGTTTTTCTTTCTAACACAGTGGAAGTTAAATGTGGTCCTGGGGTCTTGCTGAGTGCTTCAAGGACAGCGTTGGTGGCAGAGACCATTAGATGCTCTGCAGCCCACAGCTTTGCTGGTTTTGGTGAGCTCTTGCACCTGTCAACTTCCTAAAAGTAGTTACCAGAGTCCCTGTTAGAATATCAAATGAGTAAGGGCTCAGTGTTATGAAGAGCTCCTTTGCTTTCAATTCCAGTTAGAGAAAAGGGCTGGCCTTGATTCCTGCAGGGGCATTAAGGGTCAGAAGCTGAATGCTGGTGACCAGAATCTAGAGCCTTTCAGACAGTATCAATTCACCCTTGGGAAGACAATATGGCTGATACTTCAAGTTTCTTTGTTGTGTGCTGGAATTACCTTAGCCTAGTGTGTAGTCTTGTTTCCTCATTCAACAAATACATTTTTAATTACCTGCCTCTGCAAGGCATGCAGTTGGTTGGCTGACATTATACTAAGCCCTTCTTGACTTTCCTCATGTCCTCTATCCTTCACAGCAGTTCTGAGAGAGAAGTCCCCTAATACCCAGAGTTTTCAGGGTAAGAAAACCGAGGCTTAGCAATGTCAAGGAATGTGCTCCCCCAGTCACACAACTCGTGAGGAATAAACCTGGGATCTGAACCAGGCTCATCTTCCTAGAGGCTTCTCAAGTTAGCACTGTTCATTTTGGGCTGGATGATTCTTTGGGGGGTGTGTCTGTGTGTGTATGTGAGAGAGGGGTTGGGGAGGGAACTGTCCTATGCCTTGTAGGGTAAGTAACAGCCTTCTTGGCCTCTACTCACTGGATTTCTGCAGGAACTTGTCACCATCCCCAGTGGAGACAATCGGAAACTTCCCGGCAGGCGCTGAACCTCCCCAGTTGAGAACCACTGTCCAACTTCATCATCCCTGCTGTAAACACAATGCAGTGTTTCATCTCATGGGAAAATAAATTTTATCTAATAAATGCAGTTTGGTAGAAAATAGTTTCTCATCTCTTTGGGGAAGGAGCAGCATAAGGTGAAATCATGTTTACTGGCCTACCTTACCCACAGCAGGGAAGGAGCTTTTCTTCTCAGTGTGAGTAATTCCATTCCACTCTTCAGAGAAAGCACTTTTGTTTTCTCCAATCAAGTACATACTGGTCAAAACAGGGATCTTTGTATTAACAATCTGATAGTCAGATAATTATGTGCCTTCCCATCTCCATGCACCTGGTTGCTCCCCTTTCCGTTCCCAAGCTGCCTTCATGTTTCCCAGTCACTTCCCACCTGGCACTAGGGGAAGACAGCAGCCTGTGAAAATGCCAACTCTTGCTTCCAAGTTATTGTGAAAAACGAAAAGTTTACAAGAGTTGAAAAAGTCAATCCCTGAAATTAAATGGCAATTGCTTCTCCTTAGTTGTCCAGAGAGGAACCAGAAGTTGCCAAGATTTCTGTCCAAATTGGTCATTAAGGAGGTCTGATGCCACTTGAATATTACCACCAGAAACTGCAAATTTTATTGCTACGTGGGCCTGAAAGCCCCTGTTCCGCATTCAAATATAGCTGCAAGCAGCTGTGATAGAAAATTGGTCATTTACCAGCGCTTAATGACTAATGCCCTACCCAATCTGAATTAGCAAGATTTATGACAGAATCACATTGTGTGGCTGAACTCTCTGCTGTTCTCAAAGAAATCACAAGCATCCGACGTGAGGGAGAGATGGTGTTGTCTGCGCCTGAAGGTCTAAGACAAGTATTTATTCTCCAAGCATTTATTCTCCATGTAGAGGGACAGGGCCTGGGCAACCTTCCATCTCCCAACCTGTTTCAGAATCAAGCTGTGCATCTCCAGCACTGACTCAAGCAGTCATTCCTGAGGGTCATCCTAAACAATCCCGATTGGAAGGTATCTGTGGTCAACTCCAACTTTAGCTTGCCAAGGCAAAGAGATTCACTTTCTTATTCAGGCCAGATTCCAGGTCTTTCCCCCCCTTCCCCCATTCCCTGCTTCCTGCTTCCCCACTTTCTTGCTTTCTTGCTTTCTTGGTCTTCGGAGCCTTGCCCTGTCACCAGGCTGAAGTGCAGTGGCGTGATCTCAGCTCACTGCAACCTCCACCTCCTGGGTTCAAGTGTTTCTCCTGCCTCAGCCTCCCGAGTAGCTGGGACTACAGACATGGACCACCATGCCTGGTTAATTTTTGTATTTTTAGTAGAGACGGGGTTTCACCATGTGGTCAGGCTGGTCTCAAATGCCTGACCTTAGGTGATCCACCACTTAGGCCTCCAAAAGTGCTGGGATTACAGGCGTGAGGCACTGCACCTGGCAGATTCCAGCTCATTTCTTCTTACCCTTAGGGACTACACAGAGAAAGATGACATAAAATGAGAAGCATTGTAAGGGAGTAAGAGCTTTGGCATGGAAATCAGACTGCCTTGGTGCTAACCATGGCTCTGTCACTTGAGAAGCCTTGAACGTTTCCTCATCTATATGATGAAGACAATGAGAATATTTCTTCATGGAAAGTGAGTAGCACTGAATGACTTAAGCCACATAAAGCTCTTAGAACATTTTCAGGATCCTGATATGGATTCAAAAAATGTTTGCACCACCACCACCACCACCACCACCATCATCATCATCATCATCATCATCATCATCTTCCATAAATGAAAGACATATTTTTTGTAATTGCATTTTAGGTTTTGGGGTACATGTAAAGAACATGCAAGATTGTTGCATAGGTACACACATGGCAGTGTGATTTGCTGCCTTCCTCCCCATCACCTATATCTGGCATTTCTCCCCATGCTATCTCTCCCCAACTCCACACCCCCCGCTGTCCCTCCCCTATTTCCCCCTAACAGACCCCAGTGTGTGATGCTCCCCTTCCTGTGTCCATGTGTTCTTATTGTTCAGCACCCACCTATGAGTGAGAACATGTGGTGTTTGATTTTCTGTTCTTGTGCCAGTTTGCTGAGAATGATGGTTTCCAGGTTCATCCATGTCCCTACAAAGGACACAAACTCATCATTTTTTATGGCTACATAGTATTCCATGGTGTATATGTGCCACATTTTCCCTGTCCAGTCTATCATCAATGGGCATTTGGGTTGGTTCCAGGTCTTTGCTATTGTAAACAGTGCTGCAATGAACATTCGTGTGCATGTGTCCTTATAGTAGAACAATTTATAATCCTTTGGATATATACTCAGTAATGGGATTGCTGGGTCAAATGGAATTTCTATTTCTAGGTCCTTGAGGAATCGCCACACTGTCTTCCACAATGGCTGAACTAATTTACACTCCCATCAACAGTGTAAAAGTGTTCCTATTTCTCCACATCCTCTCCAGCATATTTTTAAAGGATAGTCATCTTTTAAACATGTAGACCTGAATGTTTTCTGGATTCACTTGTGTATTTATTTGTCTATGCTTTCAGTAATCCATTGACATAGTCACTCAGTCTTTATTGATTATTTGTCAACAAATACATTCCTGACACTGAATTCGGCTCTGCAGAAACAGAGATAAGAAAGAGACACTGCCTCTGCGTCGCTCAGGGACTATGGGAAAATAAGCATGAGCTAGGTGGGCTGCAGTGCACTGTGTGAGAAGCTGATGTGAAGGCTAGTGTGGCCCTCCCTCAACAGTAGGGTGGGGGGCGGGGCAGCAGGGCTTTTGGCAACACTGGTGGAAATGCTCTTTGGCACCAGAAAATTGAGCTGTGTTATTTAACTCAGGGTAACAGACCTGTGAAGTACATTTTCTTACCTCCATTTTACTGAGGAGGAAGCTGAGGCTCAAAGTCTACATTTCACCTACTAGTGGTAGAGCTATGGTCAAACCCAGGCTTGGCTCCAAGCCAACGGCACTCCATCTCATGGCACCTCTGGATGAATGGGGAGGGGTAGAAATTCAACACAGAGTTCCCCAAATCAGGGACTAATATTCCTTTTGCTTCATAATCCTACTAATAATGAGCCAAGGATCCATGACATCATCTAATAATAATTTTTCAATATGCACGTTATATTATACTGGAAACAAAGAATATAGATTGCATGGCGAAGAACATGGAGGACCACCATCAACAACCCTCTTGCTCCCCTTCTCTACCCAGGACTGACCTCTGCTCGTGGTGCACTGTGTGTTCTTTTAGGTCTTTTTTATGCATTTACAAAACAGACATGAATCTACTTATATATGCACACTTCACTTATGTCTTCTTTAATCCCCCAATAGACCTTTGAGGGCTTATAAATGGATAGACAAGGCAATATCTCCCTCCACTTTTCAAAACCAACTTAGCTTTCTCAGATGACCAAAAATTATTTTTCTATTTCTATGGCAAAAGCTTCCTCAATCAAAAGAGCAGAGATCATCCTAGCATGAGGGTGTGGCCAGGGTTAGCTGTGAGTGAGGGAAGTGAGTGAGGGAAGGCACTCACAGCTAACCCATGGGACAGGCTTATCCATCTTGAGCTCACGTCCCCTGGAGCAAAGGATGCCCCCTGTGCAACTGTCTGCTCTTGTGGAATTAGTGCATTGTTTTTTCTTTGTTTTTTGTTTGTGGGTGTGTGTGTGTGTGTGTGTGTTTTATGCTACATATCCCAGAGCCAGGTGGCAAGCTCATGACAGGCAGTTTTTTGCTCCTGGAATGCTTTGGTCCCAAGCCATAGGAGGTGATCCACTGGGGGACCTGCACCTGTCAGATTGCAGGCATTGTCATTGATTGGACCACTCCTCCAGGCTGGCTGGAGACATACGTGCATCTCAGAGAGGAATGGACAAAGGCTTCCCAGAACAGATGTTGCTGCTGGAAGCGAGGAAATTTCCCTCACTGACTAGCGCTGCTGGTGCCCAGCTGGGCACAAGAGCCAGGCTTCAGCCGCACACATGCCCTGGGCTCCAGGGCTCTTGCAGGTAGGCAGACATGCAGAGGCTTACAGATGAAAGGCTGCTCTCCAGATGTCCCCAGCTGAGGGTGAGGTGGCCTGTCCAGAAATGTCATGTTTGGCAGCTGCTGAAAGCCCCCTCTCCCTGCTGTTGGCTCACGGCTCCTGCAGGGTTAGGAAAGAAGCTAGCATTGAAGTCTGAAGAGACAGCATTAAAGAGAATTTAAAGGGAATTTTTGCCCTCACTCATATTGATACAAAACTGACAATATGATGCACCTTCTTGGTATCTCATTAATGACATTTTATAATGTAATCAGAGCCACAGGAATTCTGCTAACAGGTACCTCTGATAATGCTACCCATCCATGGCTTCCCAGTGATGTCGAGACAGAATTCAACTTGCTCAGAGGGCTGCAGCTTCAAGATTGACAATTCCACACACTGTCAGCCCACATGTGTAAATAGAATGTGGTTTTTTGATTTTCTATAGCTTCCATGATCTACCTTATGAGTGCTCATGCTGCTGGGCAGCAGAAAAATGTGGACTTCCCAGATGAAGAGTTTGTAGCCTCTGTTAGTTTGAATACATACCTTTCATTCAAATATTGACTATGAACAAAACAACTCATTCTTGTTATTTCAGTGGCTGCTTTTAGCTATTTAGTATCTTGCAACTGCTGAGTGACTCTGTTCATCCCTGGGGTGACCCACTCACACATCTGTTCATCCCTGGGGTGACCCACTCACACATCTGTTCATCCCTGGGGTGACCCACTCACACATCTGTTCATCCCTGGGGTCACCCATTCACGTGGTGCTGGCATTGTCCATGTAGTGTCCCTGTTGGCTGCATGGATAACTTCGCCTGTATCCTCCCCACTGGCACGTCTAGGATGGAGTGACCTAAGAGATGGAAACATAAACAAAAGAAGAAGCAAAAGCTCTGTCCTGAGCCAGGGATCTGTGGAAGGGAGGGGTTGCTGGCTGTATGAGTGTCTTGTCTTCAGTGGAGATGTGTAAGGAGCCTGGAGGAGCACCAAGAGAACGAAGATCCCAGACTCTCTCCCGGGTTATAGCCCAAAGACCTTGAACAGCTGCATTATCGGCGTTTTGAGCTCATTTTTTCCACTTGTTTTATTTTTTTTCCCTGTGTTTTGTTTATTTCTAGAAATATGGCCAGAAAGTATGCAGTCACTGTTAGCCACCTCACCCCTTCAGGGCTGAGTCTCACAGGGCGATTGGCCACAGCAGGGGAGGCTGCTCTGAGAAGTCTGTGCCGGGCTGAAATCTGGCGGGGAGCAGGGAAGCGGTGGGAGGTGCAGGGCCGAGGTAGTGAAAACGCAGCAGGAGTTCGTGATTTCTTGGTACACGGTGTTGGAAAGTTCAGGACTCTCATCTCCTGCTTTGTGAATCTGCATAGCCAACTTTGGTCCACCCAGACAATTGTTTTTGCAAAATGTGATTTGGAATGGTAAGATCAGTGTCCACTATTTCCATAGCAATGGACAACAGGAAGGAGGCTGGGCTGGCTTCTCCTTCCTACATTATCCCATGTTGTCATAATCCTTTTCTTAATACAATATGCTCAAATCAACTTGATAAGAAAGAAAAACTTTAATCTAGGGTTATTTGTCCCTATATTTTTCTCTGAAATTAAATAAGTAACTAAACATGCTAATAGCCAACATTTGTTTTATATTATTTTCTCTCCTAAGTACCTTACATTCATTCATTTGCCTAATTTCCATAACAACAATTTCCTATGAGATAGGTCTTCTTATTTTCCCATTTACAGGGGAGGACACGGGCACAGAGAGGTTAAGCTACATCCCTGAGGTCACATAGCTAGTACGTGGCAAAATCATGCTTCCAACCTGTTGGTCTGGATTAGAGTTCATGCTCCTAACAGCTTTGCTGTATTGCCTCTTAAAAGAAAACTGAATTATGCCATTTTCAGGACAGTGACCATGATGGCAGGTAGGTTTGCTGGCAGTAAGCTGAAGAAGGAACAGGGAGGGAAGTAGCTACACCCTCCAAGATTTGCAGGAATCCTGGAGGCTCATGGAGGCAGCCCCTAGGGGAGCTTTATAAACTGAATTTTACCATCCCCATGAAGGACTTGCTTCCCTAAAAACAGCTCCAGAGAAGGCCTTTCTTTTCTTTTGGGCACAAGTCCCTCTTGGTGACCAGGAAGGATGCTCTACGGCAGGGCAGAGGCCATGTCACTCAGGGGAGGCCAGCCAGAGTCAACTCTGAAATGTGGTCGAAGGCACATGTAGTACAGGCCACACGGTGGGGCTGAGCCCACTGCGCCAGCTGAGCAGTGCTCCCAGTGAGCAGTGTCCACCTGCTCATGGGCCCTGTGGCTCCCTGAGGGGATCTGTCCTGTCCAGCTATGGCTCCCTTGTTGTCATAAGAGGTCTAAACAATGCTCAGTCAGCATTCCTGATGGGTAGCGAGCCCACATGCATGCAAAGACATGCCTGTGTATTCCACTGCTTCTCCCACACATGGAGAAAAGGATAAGGATGTGATATGTGTTCAGTTCCACCCACACGGTGTGTCACGTGGCCCAGGGGATGCTCTCACGTGGGTGGCCACATTTGTTCTCATCACCACCCTGGGAGGTGGCGTCCTCAGCTCCATTGCCTCTGAGAAGAATCTCCAAGACTTAAGATCGCTTCTGAGTGACCCATCTGATAGATGTGGAAACCAGGGTAAGATTTCAGGTTCCACAGACCCCAAAGCCCTGACTTCTCCCCGCTATCACACTTATGTCCTGGGAACCTTGAGGAACACCTGGGTACTGAGGGTGAGCTAGAGTGGTTTCACCTTCTTCTTTCAACAAGACACCAGAGCCTTCCAAACCAGAACAATAAGGCTGATAAGGTTCCTTCTTCTGTGGAAAAAAAATGAAACTTGATTTCCACTGGGCCTATTAATTTCCCACCTCTGTTTTGTAGAGAAATATAACACAATGGAAGAAAAATTAAAAAGAAAATAAGTGCTCACACCCTCTGTGGCTGACTCAAAAATGTCTCCGAGTGCCCTGTATTTATAGCTGGAAAGAGCGGAGAGGAGCAGCTGCTGGCTGTTATTTCGAAGAACTTCAGGCTTCCGACCAAAATAGTCTCTGAACTTTTGAAACTCATTCTAATAGTCTCGAAGAGGAGTGAATCAATATCCTAGAATTTGAGATGATATTTTTAGTTTTGAAATGAACGGTGCCCTCCCCTCCCTCCATCACTCTTTCTCATGCTGCCTGTTGAGCTATGTGCTTCACCAAGTCGGGGGGTAGGGGCATGTGGAGGGCCGGTGCCCAGGGAGATTGGATTAGGGCTCCAGTAAGTAAATAATAATAATAATAATAATAATGATAAATAGGAAGAAAGAAAAGAAGACCTCAAAATATGTATAAATTAAAAAAAATGCTCCATAAGTAAAGAAATAATTTAAAATATGTTCATCAAACTAAAATATATATATATAGGAAGGCTGTTTTTAAGCTTAATAAAAGTGCTTATTAAAATAGATTTGCAGATGCTATGGCCCATATGCATCGTGCATATCTGTGTTCCCTATATGCATATATTAAGCTCAGCATGTTCTGTGCCATATGCATCTATTCTTTCCTTTAATAAGGCAGTCCTGGTAATAGATGAGGATGAATCACAGATCATCCAGCCCATTGAGTGCCATCCTCAACCTGAAAGCCTTACCTTCCCCTCTTCTCAACCCTCACAGGGAGCCCATCAGCAAGTGCTGCTGGTTCTATGTCTAAACTCGATTTCAGGTCTCCCCCTGTGTCCTTCCCTTCACTTCCGTCTGGTCCAGGCCACCTTTGGCTCCTGCCTGGATCTCTGCAGCCATTTCCAACTAATCTCATCTCTTCCACTCTTGATTCCCTCAAACTGGTAACTATGGTGGAGCTGGGGTTGCTTTTGTGCCCTCCGAGGATCGAAGTCCTGATTTTGGTGGAGACATCATAATCATTCCTTGAGAACAGTTTTCCCACCATTGCATTAGCCTTGGTGGGGCTATAGGTTGAGGAACCACCTGGCCTCGCATGTCTGTCGAGGGGTTTGCGTGTGATCCAAGCTAAACACTCAGATGCTGACTCCCAGGTTGGAATCTTGAGCAAGGATGACAAGAATTGGGACTACTGGAGGCTGAGGATCAGCTCCTTCCTGCTGTTGGGATGCTCAAAGAACCTCGCTATTGTAGACTTTCGAAGAGCAAGTTTTTCAGAGGTTTTATCCTTTCAGATTTCTTCATTTATCCAGAATTAGATCATTTTGTTTTTAATCAGAAAGCCTTAACTAATCCAGCAGCCTATTGAGAATGTAGTGAGGAAAGATTACTCGTCTGCTTATAAGTTCAGAGGTGTCCCAGTGTGCTAAGAATAAAATCCAAGCGTCACAGGGTTCTGGACAATCTGGCCCTGTCTATGCATCCAATGTGACATTTGATGAACTCCTACTAGGATCATTTTATAGACCAGAAAGGAAATTGAGGCTCAGATGGGTTAAATTACTTACACTAAATAATAAAATTATAAGCAGAGACTGAAATCTAACTACCAAAATCTTTGCTCTTTCCTTTACTTCATAGGATACATGATTTCTTTTCTCACTATTTATTCCCTACAATCAGGGTACAAAAGCCCATACATCCAGTTTTTCTTACGGCAGGATCATTTTCAGATGCCCTGGAAGAGTGTATAGATCTTTTTTCCATCCAACTCAATGGGTGTCAAATAACCCCAAACTCCAAATTCCTTGAAAGCTTACCCTAATATAAAGTTACTTGTTTAGTTTGTATAATATCTTTGAAGATGCTGTGCAAATCTTTTTAATTACATGGAAAATTATGTTTGCAAAAGAACAATTATGGAGGAATTAGTTCAATATGGTAGCATTTGGGGGCATGTAATAGGCATGGCAGGGATCTTGTTGTAGATCCTCAAATATTTGTCCCTTTGAGTGAAAGGGCATTGTGAAATTCTCCCACACTTATAATCCCTAGTTTTCCTTTCTCTGTTACATTATTTGCATAAAATGGAAAGAAGACTTTACAGGAACCAGGGCTGAGAACAAAGTGGGCCATGTCTCACTCGTTTAGCTCCTGCCAAATAATCTGTAAATTATAGTCCACTGCCGTTTTTTCATTAATTGCACATATTCTTTTTCATTTGGCTGCAAATTGCATCACTTTGGCCAAAAATGTGTACTTCTGTGACAGCACAAAGTAAGCACTTTGAAAGGACAGGCAGTTCAGAAAGAGTAAGTAATTATACCAAGAAAACCAAATGCAAGAGGAGAATAAAGCCCCAAGATTGAAATGAGAGGAAAAGATGAAATAAAATGAAGTCACCTTTTCGTGTTTTATGTGGATAGATTGATACATGGTGCCAGCATTGAGGCCAGATGTGCTGGCTAGCTCTTGTTCTCCCTTCTTCCATCACGTGCCCATGTCTGAGTGGTGGGATTCTTTCCTTTCCTCCTCCTTTCCAGAAGCGATGGAGGCATCCTGACTTGAGGATGCAAGATTCAGTCCACCCCTGGTAAACACTGGAGTCACCGGGGATAAGTGTTGAGTGCCAGAGCTACCATTGACTCAGTGTCTTCTACGTGTGAAATACCTCACTTCCATCTATTGCTCTCAGTAGCACTATGTCATAGACGTCATTGTCCCCATGATGTTTTTCAGGAGAGAAAACTAAGAACTGTAATTCCAGTGGATTTTCCCAAGAACTCAATGGGCAATTTGGTAGGATCAGGTGTAGACCCTAGCCTGTGTGGATCTAGGGCTGGGCAGACATACCTGCTGGAATTCCAAATGCCATCTATTTGTCTTCCTCCATTGGAAACCTTGGAAGACTGCTAGACGGGATGGGGAAGGGCTTCAGCACACTCTTCCAAAGACATCTTTGGATTTATGTTTCAGATCCACCTATTAAAGTACTGAGGTTTATTTGCAAGGATGGGGAGGCCAAATATGGTGGAGATACCTTCTTAATTATGCTGTACTGTCCAAATGTACAAACTCTACATTGGGAGGGGGGATTTCACTATACATAAATTATATCTTAATTATGAAAATAGAAATAAGCATCTCATAATTTCTCTTTCTCAAGAAACAAAAACCAGAGATTGTGATAACCAGCCTCATGGCTCAGCGGAGTTCCAGTTCCCATCAGGGGAAGGCGAATCATAATTTAAAAAAACAGCATCTTCAGTTGCTCTGTCTCACATCCCCCTGAGCTGGGCACCTTTTAAAACCCAATCTTATTTGGAAAAAATCAGACTTGGAGTTGATTGAAAACAAACAAAAATCCTCTGATCTATGATCTTAGTCCATCCTAGAGAGGACGACTATGTTTGTGTGTTTGTTTTTTAAACAAACGATTTGCTTAGGGTTAGCAGACTGTAAATATTTTGCAGGACATTACTTCCCCATATTTAATCACTTAATTATATGTATTTTAATGGGAAGCTAATTTGTAATTTCTAAATAATCAACATCCTGCTGTGTCAGGGCTTTGGGAACAGTGGAACAGTTTCCTTGACATGGTATACGTTCCCAGTGTATCTCAGAGCCCATTCCAGAGCTCAGACAATACCGTTAGAGGGAGTGAAGAGCGATTTTTAAATTTCTACTTAACATCTTACCTGTTTTCAGAATGATCAGAGTAGAGAAAGACCAACAAGATCCAAACTTTTCAAGCTTGTTGGATCCTTACAGCTTACAAAAACAGAAAACTTGTGGGGGGAAAAACGTGTACACAAACTCCCAAAGGCCCCAGAGCTAGTAGATCTGCTGTAATGTGGGGTTTTCACAGAATTCTTTTCTAAAGCAGTAGACTGTTTTGCATCTCACTGGCATTGACCTCTCTGACTATGCCAAGGGTCTTCCCTCCTTAAGACTTACCCATGCCGTATCAGTGGGAGTTTGGGTAGAAAAATTGAGTCATGGTAAGCATTCTGGGAAAAGGTGGCTTACTGTGAGAATTAGGCTTACATGAACACTGGGAGAACGTGAGAGAAAAGGTCAGGTGTACTCCAGTTGAAAGATGGGAGTAGACATTGGGATCTCAGCCTGAAACGCCAGTGATGGTTGTTCCCACAAGCTTGTCAGGAAATAGTGAAATTCTTAAGAGCGCCTTTGAAAGCTGCCACCAACTGCCTCAGTCTGCAGCAGTCAGGCAGGTGTGCCCACAGAGCCTGCCCAGGAGCCTTTGTGAAGCCCACATCCACTTCCAGGTCTGGCTGTGTCCAGCTCTAGAGAGCTGTGCAGTCAGTGTCACTTCTGTTTCCAGATCCATGTAGGTTTATCTTGTTGGCAAATCGGGACCCACACGGGAAAAAAAAATCCTAAAAAATAGCATCATCCCCCAGCTTCTACTCCCACTACAGAGAAGGTGGAGTGGGGCAATGCCTTGACATCAGAGCATCATCACTCACCTGCTGTTCCTTCCTCTGGGAAAACTGTTCCTCTCCCTCTATTTTTCAGGTCTTCCCGTAAGTGTCACAGACTTGGTGCAATTTTCCTGGACAACCAAATCTAAAGTCTGAGCTTCTTAATTAATCTTTTGTGATACCCTAATTTTTCCTACATAGAGCTTATCATGATTTGTAGCATGTACTTGTTGATTTTATTGCTTATTGTCTAGCTTCATCCTGGAAAGTAAGTTTCCATGAGGGCAGGTACCCGATCTGCTTGGCTTGCTGCTGTAGGTCTCATTTCTAGCATAGTACTTAAAAACAAAGATATGCTGATTACATTTCTGAATTTTAATTTTTTCTCAGATATTCTGAATTTTAAATTTTTTCTCAGACATTTTTCAGATATTCTGAATTTAAATTTTTTTTCTCAGATATTCTGCCACTCTTTGTCCTTCGCAAGGTACATATGCTGATCTAAGTAATAAAATAAGAGAAACCGTGGAACATCAGTTACTTGCAAGGTGGTCTTCTAGAGTCTGAAGGAGGAGCCTACAGATATTAAATAGAATGAGGTTCGTGGCTCTGCTTTTAAATAATTTAGTCTTGAACACATTGGTTCCGGCATCGTTAAAAACCTCACCTGAAGAGAGCCTTTACTCATTTCCTACTTAAGTTTGGTGTGGCCCTTACAGAGCATAGAAAAAAGACAAGCCTCTTTTATTTATGTAGTTTATACAATGGTTTAGAGTAGAGGAGCTTATATTAGCTTTGAAGGTTGTGAGCAGGATATATGAGCTGAGAAATTTGGAATTAGTCTGCGTAGGCAGGGTTTCTGACCAACACAAATACTATTGCCCCCAAACAACAGCAACAAAAACAGCTCATGAAAAGCAGCTTGTGGCACCAGAGCTATGGAACATGAAGCCCTATATTACTCTTTCAAATCGTTTCAGGCAAGTTTAGGGCAAAAATAAAAGTACGTGAATCTCCTTTGGCTTTGCATGACACAGAAATACTATAACTTCAAGATTTCTATTTTTCTTTTTTGTAGGAGGGAGAAGATTTTTTTAAAAAATTGTCTCCTTTTGGATGTAGTATCACAGCATCTACCCACCAGGTTAGATGTCTATCTAGTTAAGAGGGGGACTTTAATTAAAGAACATAAAATTTAAATGGTTTGGAAAATGTCAACATGGTTTCCTATTTTGAGCCCAACACAGATGATAGAACAAGAGGGTATAAATGAAAATTAAAGAAAAACAAATTCAGAACAGATGTCAGGAAGCGTTTCTTCTTCTTCTTCTTCTTCTTTTTTTTTTTTTTTTTTTTTTCCGTGCAGAGAATCATGAATATGTGGAATAGCTTACCAGGCAATAGTGTAGGCAAAAAAGAGAGAGGTCATTAAATCAACAATTAGATTTCAAAAACAATGTGATGTGGTGAACCCAGTAGTCTCTCTCTTTCCCTGTGTTTATCTGTTTCAGGATGAAATGACATCTTTGTACATCCCTCAAGCCTTCACTATGTAGACCATGCAAAGAGAATTTGCAGATATTGTAATGTCTGTATTCCTACGCTTCAAATGTGAGCTTGTGGAGTGTCATCTTGGAGATTTTTATGTTGGAAATCTTCCACTCAAACACATGTGCTTCAGGAGAAACACGAAGTGTGAAAATGTTAAGTTCCAAGAAAGCACAGACATGCGTCTAATGAATAGATTCAGAAATGATGGGTAGATATGGACAAGGGTCTCATCTACTGCAGTTGCTAAATAATCAGACCTAATCTTAACATTTTAGCACATTATACTCGCGGTTGTCCATGTGACAATGAGTCACAGATTGATAACACATCCTCTATAGTCGATGCCTATGAAAGGGTGACAGGCATTGGCATGTATAGGATACATCCTGTATTTAATGAGTTTTGTCTCATGTCCTATATTGACTTTATCAGGAAGCCCTAAATGTCCTAGACTCAGTCTTTACCAACAAATTACAAAAACTGGCACAGAGAGCTATTTTTCTGCCATGGTAATTGGAGCTTCAGTCATTTACCTAGCTCTACATACAAAATCATACCTCTACATACAAAAATCTGGGCAACCTCTGCTGGTCTTTCTCTTAGGACTGGCTGAGGGAAGACCAAAAGAGGGACAGAGAAGAATTTAAAATACATCTTTTCACCCTCAAGAAGGGAATCATTTGCTCTCTGGCCTGAGTCCAAAGGAGTGAACTAGTTCCCAGTGTTAATGAGAAATAACTTCGCATCAGTGCACGTGCTCTGAAAATCAGCTGGTCCCTGAGAGCCTCACTTGTGTTGTGCTTCTGAAAAGGAGCCAGTCAGCATCAGCAACAGCCTCACTCCATAACTACACTTCTGAAGATCAGTTCCAGCTCCTGAAAGTCAGCCTGTCAATGACAGTCCTCACTTATAGACAACACCCAATCTGCCGATCTTCACCCTAGTGATGGTGCTTCTGAAAGTCAACTAACTCCAGTGACCAGGGGCACAGCACATGTCCTCAGTTCCCTACACTCTCACCTCTGGAGCCCCACAAACCTCTTCAGGCTGGGCTTCTTCAAACCTCATCCAAGATCAGCTCAGGCTTGATTTGGGAGAGGCTGTTCCTCTCTTACAATTTCAACTCTCCCTTGGAGGAAAATGAGAAGTTTACCTTTTCCATAACAGATATTGAGTTTAATTATCATTAGTTTACATATTTGCAACCACTGTTACTGTTGATTCAGCCCCTGGTCACAGTTTAGACTTGCCAAAGATGGACATTAAGATGCTCAAATTTAATCTTTTCCATTTTTGTGATGGTTGCTATTGTCCATTTTTGTTTGTGTATATTTGAATGCCCCAAATGCTAAAATGCAACTGTGAATGTCATGATAAATTTTATGAGCAGTGGATATTTGCCAAACAAGTAATATGTCTTTTTGAAGCTCTTTGTGTAGTATGCAATTGTGTATTCAATATGAAAAATAGTGGAAAGTAAGATATAAGCCAGCAAATACTAACAACTAAGCATGGGAGATGCATGATATCCTTTACCAGTGCCAAAGAAAATAATAATACATTTTTTGTGTGTAAGGGAAATTCAAATGAAACTGATATATGAGTGGCAGTAGACCTTGTGGTGGCCTTCCACACTGTCTGTCAATCATCCATCTTTCAGCTCAAACCACTCTGTGTCCTTCTATCATTCAGAAGCACTTTCTAATTCCAAATTTGCAAATGAATTTTTTTAAGTACCAGGTAAAAATCTACTTGCGTAATTTTAAAATGTAATACTTCCATTAACCATTACAGAGATTTTGAAAGATATAAATGTCTCACCTTTTAGGGCAACAGTCGGTACAAGTAATCAAAATGCAGAACACATTTCCCCTTGCTTTTGTAATATTTTTTCTCATGTGAAGACCCTTCCAAAGGCGATTTCAGAAACAAAAGCAAATTTTAGAAAACTTATATGTAGGATTTAAGAAGGTGACAAAATTTGATGACATTTTTTTTTCTGTGCCAGAAAATAATATTTCAAGAAGTTGATCAGGAAATTCCATATAATCCTGAAGTGTGAAAAAAATAAGTCATATCATGAAACATGATATTTTGTGCTTGAACAAATCAAATCTGAATAGCACTTCTCAGAGTCCCAATATATAGTCAATAAATTGGTCTATAATGCTAATAGTGAGCATAATTTTCAATGAACAAAGAACTGAGTAAGTTAGATGTGGTAAAGGAACAGAGACTCTAAGTGTAAGGAATTGAGTAAGGAAGTTCTGTAAAGCAAGGAACTATTAAGAAGAGCCAAATCATATAGAAAATATATAGTTAAAGAATTATAAAATGTCATTCTTTCAGATTAGCCACAATTAATGTTTTAGTATTCATATGTCTTATGCAACATTTTCTTTCATTTCAGTGTACATATGTACAGGCAATTAGAAATAATTCAAATTTAACTGGGTGTTCTGTATTTTTACCTGCTAACTCTGGCAACTCTACCTCACTGATACTTATGGCTTATGAATTTTATGACATAAAAGACATATTATATGATTTTTCTTTTCTTTATTAGCCATGAAAGAACATGTCATACTGCTTCTGATAATTCAGTTCAGTGCACAACATGCAACTTTAATAATTCGAGAAGTGGAGAGGAGGAATAGTTGATTCAAAATGTATTCTAAGTTTTCCTGGTAATGAGTGAGGTGACTGGGAGGAAGCTAGCTCTCCTTTCTAAGTTTAGAAATATTACAATAAAAATGATGTATTTTTAATACTCTACTGCTTAAAACAACAACCATAAAAATGCTATCTGAGTTGTACAGGGAAAGTGACAGGGGACTGACTATCTTCCATCACTTTTAAAAATGATTTATTGGTGCATTTTAATTACTTTGAGTATCTAATTGAATATCACCAAATAAGGGAAATTTTGAGATAAGACAGTTAATTAAAAAGTTTAAGCAAATTATAAATAAAAGGGAGAGACAAAGGGAGGGAAGAAAGGAAAGGAGGAAGAAAGTGGGGAGGGAGGCAGGGAGGGAGGAAAAAAGGAAGGAAGGAAGGAAGAAAAGAAGGAAGGAAGGAAAGAAGGGAGGGAGAAGAGAGCTAAGGAGGCAGCAAAGCTCTGCATTCTCGGATCTCATATCTAGTTTTTTGTTTGTGTCTTTCTTTTATGTTACTAATTTCAAAGACATAAAGTTATTTAAACTTCTATATTCTAGTAGAAGTAACCAGGCTAATTAAATCAGAGCAATTTTAGTAAATATACATCATTTTAAATTATAAGAATATTTTAATGCAATTCAAGCTGTTCATTAAAATATAACATACTCTTATAGGACTTTGAATGTTTTTTAACCAATATAGTTCTAATAAGTGGGTCTGAAACAATTGTAAATCTCAGCCAGCCCACCTAGTATTGGTTTCAATATCATACTTTCTTACATAGAGAAGTCCCAGCTGATGATTCTGAAATCATAGACTGTATTTTATCTTGGGTACCAATGAGCATTTTTTTCCTTGCCATATGAATATATTCATTATTTGATAATAATGCTAATTTTGTTTTTATTTGTTGCAGAGGAATGTCAAATTAATGAAACAGTTACCCTTTTCAAAGACTCTCAACACGTGTCTTACAATTGTCAAAGTCAATCAGAAAAGTAAAGTTCTTTAGAAGTCACATGCAAACACCTTCTAGATTTATTTTGTGTATGTGAGTTTAACCCTTGCTTTAACCTGCCTGTCATCTTGGATGACATTGAGTGAAAATGAGTTCTTTTCCCTGGATAGAGTAGTTTTCTGTTTATCTTGCACAGCTTAGGTCTCTATTGGGACCACTAAGGACTTATAATGGCCTGGCTTTCAGGCACAGAGGGACAGAATAACACACATAATTCTGTTCAAATAAAAACAAATCCAGATTTAGGTAAGAAAAGATATTTTTCAGAAGGATTTTTGCAATAAGTGGGGTAGAGACTAGTGCTGTAGAGAGAATCGTCCCACCATAATATCTGCAAGTCAGAAATAAATTTTGTTTTATAGCAGGATGCAAATAAGGTAGAAAGAACCAGGTACAGGGGTGAGCAGGTGGCATGGTGGTTCCAGCACTTGGGGACCGGCCGAATTCAGGGTCCTGTAGGGGAGGAGGGAAGCTTAAATAGTTTGGTTAAGTCAAGTTCGCAGGTGTTTTGTTCATATTGGTCAATGAGTACAAATAATTCAGTCAATCATTTATGGGGCAATGAATGGATTTAGAGGGTCTCTGTCTGTCTGTGTCACAGGCAAATAAACAGGTACCCATGAGTCTTCTTTAAGTCACAGGAGGAGAAATGTTTCTTTACAAAAAACCTTTACCAGAAGACAAGATGTGAGGAGATTTCTTTACTCTTTCCTATTTTCTAGTACCACAGGGTTTGGGCAAATTGTCAATCTCATCTTGCAGTAAGATAACTAGGTAGTAACCAAGTAATCAATACATCCATGAGCTAGAATGCAGAGATACATAATATACTTCCTATAAAAAAATGAAGTGAAGCTACTTAATGATCGATACAATCAAGAGACTAATTGGGATGGTCCAAACTTCAAACATGGAACAGGACACTTTGGCTGAATTGCTGCTAAGGCAGTATCTTGTCCATCTCCACTACCTCAAGCCTTAGCATGCTGACTTGCACAGCCCTGCCCATAAGAGGTTGAGTAAGCTCTAACTTCACTCCCTGACTCTCCAAACACTATCTGCATTCTGGCCATATGAACATGCTCATAAGACTTTTTTCTACCTCAAGATTTGTCTTCATGCTGTTCTCCATAAGCACCCGTCTCCTATTTCTCTGACTATCCAAATTCCATCCATTCTTCAGTATCCAGCTCAAACGCCACTTTTCCGCAAAAAAATTCTTGGTAGCTCATTTTCTCCCTCCTTCCTTAATTTGACCATCTAGCACACTTTTATATGGAGTAGTTGCCATGTTTCGGGGTCAAAGCTAGTTGGAGTTTTTATGGCCATTGTTTTACTCATCATTTGAGTATTACTCACAGTTCACGATTTATAATTTAACTTTCATTGTAACATAACCAGGGGCATGCTGGTTAACATTTAGCAATAGCCTCTGAGGGGTGTGCCTGTGTCTTCTGATTTGTAACATTTTCTAGTTTCATTGGCGTAAGGCATTCTAAACTTGGAAAGGAATACATCCAGTTGGTTCTCAAGATTTTGTATAAGCTAGCCTCAGCATGCCACTATACTTGACTATGTAAACCATTTTTAAACAAGAATGCTTTTGTTTACCTTCCCAAGTAACAAGTAGGGCAGGAAATAGTTTACCATTTGAAATAGTAATAAAGAGACTACTATTTACCAGACGAATATTCATTGAGTAAATGAATGAATTGAAATAAGTGAATTGAAACATGTTCAATATCATATATAATTGATTATGTTTTCCCCAGTGGCTTGCAGAGAATCTTGCATTCCATAAGTACTGAAGAATGTCTGCTTATTTGCTGAATGAGGCACTGCTCTTACGGGGTTAATTTTCTGTTCACTGGCCTCAGGCTTCATCACTAAATACAAATGTGGCATAATTCTGCTAAAGCAGGTATGTAGCATCTAGATTTACTCCCTTGACCTTTCGTCCTTCCTGTAGAGGCTGCCTGTATTTGATGGCCTCCATTTTAGCCACGTGCTTCAGGAGAGTGCCCAGTCTCATGTGTGTTGTGATTGGCCCAAGCCCTTCACAGTAAATATTTTGCCTTCACTGCTGATTGATTGGCCAAGGCATGCCCCTATGCTGATTGGCTGAGGCATGCCCTTATGCTGATTGGCCGAGGCATGCCCCTACGCTGATTGGCTGAGGCATGCCCCTTACGCTGATTGGCTGAGGCATGCCCCTACGCTGATTGGCTGAGGCATGCCCCTATGCTGATTGGCTGACACGTGCCCATATGCGGGCACTATGGCCAATGACATGGAAGGAATGCAAGTCAGGGGGCGTGTGGGAAATTAACCTCATTTAAAAATGGAAGTCAAGGAGAGAATTTGCCTCCTCTAACTTTATTTGCTATATACAGATGTGTGCTGCAGGGCCCGTCCTGTGATCACAAAGGAAGTGAGCTTGAGGACAAAAATCAGCACATTAAGTATGGGGAGCAGAGAGGAGGAATGAACCTGAGTTCTTGGCAATGCAGCTGAGCAGGAAAACAGACTAGTTCAGTAATTCTCCTCTCCTGGGAGTATCTTATTATGCAAATGATGAAGGTTTTTATTGCTCAAGCTACTTTTACCGACAATGTATCCTGGTATCCTGGACCTATTAGTATTCCTGTGATAATGCTGATGATGATGATCATCATCAACAGCATCATCATTATTTTATTAAAAGCTAGCTTTGTCGCCTTAGGAACAAGGAATGCAGACAGATGTTTGGGTAGGTGAGAGTTGGTAGTGCCTCCTCAATATGGTTTACAGGTGAGGTGGGAGTATTACTGACTGAGAGCTGAATTTGAAACGGACTGGCTCAGCATCATAGAATGGACGCCCTAAGTGCAGAGTCTTCGGGGCTGTATTTGAAATTTTCATCTAAGCAGTCTGGTTAAGAGAGAGCAGATCTGCATATATGTAAACAGGAAGGCAGAGTTGCACCTTATAAAATTCTGCCCCATTGATGGAGTTTGGGGGAGTGATATCAAATCCAAAGCAATTTGACAAACAGATGAAGAACACAATAAGATATCTAGTAAGTCTACTCTTAGAGGATTTTTCACCAGAAGGAAAGAAATATCCCACTAGTGTAATGTCAAGTTTAAGAATATTTATTTCCATACCCAAATCAGCATGCCCGCTGTATTAGTAAAAATTCTCTAGAGGGGCAGAACTAATAGGATAGATTTATATATAAAAGGGAATGTATTAAATATTAACACACAACGTCCCACAATAAGCTGTATGCAAGCTGAGGAGCAAGGAGAGCCAGTTCAAGTCCCCAAAATGAAGAACTTGAAGTTTCATATTCAAAAGAAGGAAGCATCCAGCATGGAAGAATGATGTAGGCTGGGCCCACAAACCCCTGAGCTGTCCCCAGAATTGGTGGGTGGAGAAGTATTAAGGACTTCTTTAGCACAATCAAAGCATGGATGTAGGAGCAGAGACTCAAATTATCCTTCCTTTGTAAAGTAATCTTGCATTTCTGTTCTACGATTTCAAGCACAAATTTAGCACCATCATTTGTGGCAGCTCCTGTTTTCCAGATCAGGATTATAAAATGACAGGTTCTCCAGAAACATAAAACATTTTTTTTTAAAAAACTTGCAAAAGAGCTTACCATTCATATTTAAAGTCAATTAACTTTATCTAGACATCTTTATGAGCAAGGCCAGCAATAATTAGGAAATGAAAGATTTAAATAAGATGAAGGTAATTGTTCATTCCTGCTCATATCTTCCAAATATTTCAGCATCTTTGAGATTTTTTAAAAAAAAATTTTGAGAGTTGGTTTTTAAGGGAATGTTTTAAACATTGATTCTCACGTTATCATTCTCCTGATGCAGTCTGCCAGGATGTTCCATTCAGCTGCCACAATCTGCTCATCCCTGTCTTATAAAGGAAAACTATTCTCAAATAAAAGTCTCTCTCTTTTTTTTTGCACCAGCATATTCACAAAAGAATAAAGGTGTCAGATTTCAGATTTTTTTTTTTTTTAATTTAAAAATGTGGGCACTTCCCAAAACCTGTCTTTAGGTATCACATTCAAGGTGTTCATTTAGGTATTTGTTACTCTTTTGTGGGTAACACTGAGCCTCACCACATACTGTTTATTAATTCTGCTTATTAATTTATTTAAAAATACAAGGCACTCATTGAGTGTCCAGCAAAGGTAGTATCTAAACACTGGGAGCCAAGATCTACACAACATATGTTCCCTGTCCCATGGAACTCAGGGTCAAGTGGGAAAATGTTTATTTTGTGTATTCTCATTAGAAAACAAGTCCAGTGAGAGGGAAATTCAGAAGAGCAGTTTAGCACCAGAGCATGCAAAAACACCACCTTCTACCACCTCAATGCTCACCAAGACTAAGCAAAGGGGTTTTTGAAATATACATGAATTTGAACCCTTCTGCAACTTATTAGGCAACCATGTGCTTATAGTTACATATTAAATTTCTTGCAGCCCAGGATTCTGCAACTATCATGTAGCCACCCTGCTGTATTGTTATAAGAGCTAAGAAAGATGTCATACAGCAGCTACCATGTTAGGTGATCAGTACATGCCAGTGGTCTTTCTCCTTCCCTCTTCTCTGAGAACTCCAAGCCTTTCTCTGTGTGCTGTTTCATCCTTTTCATACTTCTAATGTGACTTATCAGCACAAAAAATTTGTCATTCTATTAAGTGGGTAAATAACTTCAAAATATTGATAATCAAAATGGGGAGCAAGAAATATATCATTGGAATAGTTAAGCAATTGGATAGGGTATGAATTAACATCAGTGTACATTCATATGATAGAAAGAACTGTAGGATGCAGTGCTTTTTCTACCATTAGCAAGTTTTGATCTACTTAAGAAGACAGTACGTACACAGGAGATATCTCCACCCATGACAGTGTCTTCATTTGTTCACTTCTCCATTCAATACACACTCACAGAAAGACTATTTTGGTGTATTTAAAAATGTGTTATGAAACTTTACTGGTATAGATATATTTGATGAGTGCTTAAAAAGAGAAGCAGCAATGAATCCTCCCATTCCCCTTTAAGAGGGAGGTGCTAGATTTATCCTTGTTGGGCCAAATACACCAAGAGCTCAGCTGGCACAGCCGGTACACCCTCCACTCCGTGTAGTCTGAGCAGGGAAAGCTGATGGATGTTGAAGAAGCAGCAGGTGGTAGCCTAGACTGTGATATGGGAGCTTCTCCCAGGCTCTGTGGATGCTGAAGAAAGTAGCCAAATTTAGGATGCTTTGAGATCAAGACCAAGAGAGCAGCCCGCAACACAAGACTGCAGGGTGGAGTTTCAGGTGCAGGAGCGGCTAATAAGAGGGAGGGAACTAAAAGAGGGTTGAGAAGTTCACTACGTGTTTCATGGAAGCATGCAGTATTCATGTTGCCCATGGCTTCTGAAAAACTCGTACATCAGCCTCCAAGGAAAATCTCAGTATTTGAATGTCAGTCATGAGAAGGGCCTCAGTGACCATCTTTTAACAAAACCAATCCAGTTAAAACTTCTGTACACTTTCTTAGGTCTTCTTCCACTTTGCCCTTGTGGTGCTAGTCTAGGAGTAAGAGCAAGTGAGTAAAACAGACAAGAACATGAATATCACAGCACTATTCATGATAACAAGGACATGGAATCCATCTAGATGCCCATCAACAGTGAACTGGATAAAGAAAATGTGGTACAAGTACACCATGGAATATTATGCAGCCATGAAAAAGAGTATCATGACCTTTGCAGCAACATGGATGGAACCAGAGGTCATTATTCCAAGTGAACCAATGGAGAAACAGAAAATGAAATTGCCATGTGATCTCACTTATATGTGGGAGCTAAACATGGAGTAACCATGGACACAAAGAAGGGAACAACAGACATCAGGGCCTAATTGAGGGTGGAAGTTGGGGCGGGGGGTGTGTGGATAGAGAAACGGCCATCAGGTACTGTGTTTATTACCTGGGTGATGAAATAATCTGTACACTGAGCCCCCATAGCATGTAATTTATATGTAGAACAAACATGCACATTTACCCCTGGAACTAAAATAAAAGTTAAAAAAAAATAATAGAACAGACCACATTCCCTTCTGCACTGAAGGCTCTCTAGCTATGGGTCAGGCCTGAACCGGGAATGGAGTGAAGGTTTGAATCAGGTGAAATGGACTTTTCTAAACCCTAAAGTAAGTCCTTATTACCAAATGAGAAGCTCATAATAGGGACTGGCCAGAAATTAGCATAAACATGAACAGGTAGGGTGCTGCTCCAAACCATGTTTGAAAGCAGTGATTGGTGGAAAAATTAAGCTCTTTTCCTATTGCACCCAACCAAGTTCCAGCCCCCTCCATACACTGCTTAGACAGCCACTGAACTCTGAGTATTCATCATATGGTGCCCAATCTGCAGATGCTACTGGCTGGAACCTGATCAAGAGGAAGAAAACTCATGCTCCCAACTCAGTTCACACATTCACTACCTGTGTAGTCCTGGACCAGTTTTTGAACATCTCTGACTCGAATGCAAAGCTTATAGCTTTCTTCAAAGATACTCAGACTTGTATTATTTTTCTATTTCGCTTCAGCCCAGACTTGATCTTGCAAGAACTGAGTAATGAGGGCCTACTTAATTGAATAGACACTTACTATTTGAAAGATGAAGGGGGTAAGAAAAAAAAAAAAAAAAAACCACATCTTCTCACTCCTTCCATTCACATTATTCATGGAGCCTTGGATGCCCCTTGAAGGTGCTCTGTGGGCTACTTGGTGATATCTGTAATTCAAGGGACTCATTCCCTCCAAGGAGTGACCATTAACATGGATCCATTAATGGATTCTTTACTTGCACATCAATCCACTCACTGATGTGCAAGTAAAGAATATCTGAGGTAATAGCGAGGACCCAGAGGTGGTAGAAATCTGGGATGAGACTGATAAAAATCACTGATTGTATAACCCTACAACATGAGCTTTCACTCAACTCTTTTGAATGAGGGACTCCAGGAATGCCAATTGCTTATTATAGCTTTAGGCTCCAGAAGCAACAAATCTAGGTGAGTAATAACGTATTTTTTAATAATTTACAAATGTACTTTATAAAGGAGTAAAATGGAAGGTAAAAATATTCCTAGTAATAAAACACAGAGAAAAATACTTTTCCATTTTATTATCATCAGCATAGCAGCTATTATGTGCAAAACGAACAAATATAGACCTTGCATTTTGCAAGCCTGATTTCACTTCACAAGTATTATGCCCAGGAAGAAGACTCTGAAATTTAGTGTCCTTTATCGAGTTAGTGATAAAGGCTGTTTCCAAAGTGACTGCTGTTAACCACTGAGTTATGCTGCCTTTTCTTCATGTTTGAGTGGAGTTTGGGACAAGACTTCTTCAATTAAACCTCAGAATGATGCCTTGTTCATTATTTCTCAGAACAGTTTGACTGCATTTGACAAACATTTATTGGACACTTACTATTGTAATAATTCACCACCCTTTGCAATCCATTTCCTTAAGAAAAAAGTAATTGGAACACTTTTTTGTCCACTGAAAGAATGTTGGCTCCTGGTTGCTAGAGTTGCAGATCATCTGTGTTGAGGGTAATTGCAGAAAACAGGGACAAGGATGTCATCAACAGGAAAAAGAAACAGAATGGAGGACAGAAAAAAAATGTGATTTTTGCAATGAGGTCTTGAGAGAGAGAAGGAAGGGAAGATGAAGTACGGCAGCCCAGATGTGACATTGCATGGCTGGGATCCTCAGAGCTGGACAAGCCACAGGGATCTCATGGCCGATG
Organism: Saimiri boliviensis; assembly: GCF_048565385.1. Lineage (NCBI taxonomy): Eukaryota > Metazoa > Chordata > Mammalia > Primates > Cebidae > Saimiri > Saimiri boliviensis. The sequence continues at coordinate 7,652,615 of NC_133449.1, read as the reverse complement.
CTCTAACATGGGCTTACGTGGAGAAAGCTAGTAAAATCTAGAAAATGGTGAAAGATACTTACAAATCTTTTTATGTCTCACAAATCCACAAAACTTTGCTTGTTATGGCATAACCTAGGGTACAAAAGGAAGGACATTTTCAGACATGAGACCAAACATTTATTGAGTGTCTTGATGAAGGACCAGATGAAGGCAAAAGGAATGACCTCTAGTCTGTTCATAATCTATAATGAATTAAGATGAATTCACAGTCATCTTAATGACATCATAAAAATGATTATTGAGACTAAAGAGTGATAAAAGAAAATTAATTTGCAAAACACACTATTTCTCAGCTAGCATTCTTAGTATGACATTAGTATTGGTTTGTTTTTTGTAGGTAGCTTTAATATTTATTTTTTTATTCTAGTAAAATATACATATTATATAATTTGTCATTTTAACAATTTTTCTTTCTTTCTTTCTTTTTGAGACAGAGTCTTGCTCTGTCACCAGGCGCCAGGCAACAGGTGGTGAGATCTCAGCTCACTGCAACCTCCATCTCCTGGGTTCAAGCAATTCTCCTGCCTCAGCCTCCTGAGTAGCTGGGGCCACAGGTGCACGCTACCACACCCAGCTAATTTTTGTATATTTTTAGTCGAGACGTGGTTTCACCATGGTCTCAATCTCTTGACCTCATGATCTGCCTGCTTCGGCCTCCCAAAGTGCTGGGATTACAGGGATGAGCCACTGTGCCTGGCCCATTTTAACAATTTTTAAGTGTACAGTTCAGTGCTATTACTGTGCAACCATCACCATAATCAATATTTAGAAGTTTTCATCTTCCCAAAGTGAAATTCTGTATCCATTAAACACTAACTCCTCCTTGCCACTCCCTTTAACCCTAATAACCTCCGTTTTGCTTTCTGTCTTTATGATTTTGACTATTCTGGATATCTCACATCCAATATTTATCCTTTTGTGTCTGGCTTGTTTCACTCAGCATCATGTCAAGGGTCATTCATGTGGTAGCACATATCGGATTTTCATCCCATTTTAAGCCTGAATAATATCCCATTATATGTATTTACCACATTTTGTTTATCCATTCATCTGTCAATGGACATTTAGATCATTTTCCCCTTTTGGATATTGTAAATAAAGCTGCTAAGAACATTGAAGTAAAAATTATTGTTCAAGTCCTTGCTTTGCATTCTTTTAAGTAAACACTCAGAAGAGGAATGCATGTATTTTATTGTAACTGTGTGACTACAATTTTGAGGAGCCACCACGTTGTTTTGTACAGAACCTGAATCATTTTACATGTCTACCAGCAATGCACAAGGGTTACTGTATTATATTCTATTGAATGCAAAAACACATTTCCTAAGAATTTGCCCAACCCCTCCCTATTATATTTTCTCCACATAGATTCAGTTCCAGCCTTTTTTATTAGTCTGTTCTCATTCTGCCAGTAAAGATGTACCCCAAAACTGGGTAATATATAAATAAAAGCGTTTAATTGACTCACAATTCCACAGGGCTGAAGAGGCCTCAGGAAATTTACAATCATGATGGAAAGAGAAGCAAACACATCCTTCTTCACATGGTGGCAGAAAGAAGTGCTGATCGAAGGGGGAAAAAGCCCCTTATAAAACAAACAGATCTCATGAGAACTCACCATCACGTAAGTAGCATGAGGGTAACCAACCTCGTGATTAAATTACCTCCTACTGGGTCCCTCCCACAGCATGTGGTGATTATGGGAAATACAATTCAAGATGAGAATTGGGTGGGGACACAGCCAAATTATATCCTTCTTAAACCACAAATTCACCTCAGCCGGTTGCAGAGTGGAGGGATATTCTGAATGGGATTTCTGTGAGAGGGTAGAAAATAACAGAGTATCTACACATTTTCAAACTTTTTTTACCAATATCATTTTATTGAATCCTCCCAATACTGTGAAGCAGCCATCATTATCATCATGATTCTCAATTGACAGGTAAGTTATTGGAGGCTGATTGGCTTATGTGACTTCCAATGTGCTATGGAGGTGCCTGGGGTGTGAGGTTCAACAAATCTGTCTGGCTTTGCCACTCTGAACTGTCCTTAAGCAAATAATGTGATAATTTGCTAAGGTAAGTACCTGCCTATCCTTTGCAGCTGGGGTCCATGGCTGAGCCCCCCTGCTGTGACAGCTGACTCATTCCTGGGTGGCTCAGACTGTCTCTGTTTACTGTATATGCAGTGATTTGAAATAATTGTCCATCTCCCTCAAAGAAAAGGCCAACTGCTAGTTCAGATGATGAAAATGAAGAAAAAGTGAGACAAGCTAAGGCACGTAGGTTTCTTCGCCAGAATATAAAAGTGAGTAAACTAAAAAGAGAAATGAATTCAGCAGTGGTTCAGATCTGAGGAATGAACAAGTTCACCAATTTCTCCCTACAGAAATGAGAAAAAGACATTTGTGAAACTGTTGTAAATGATCCAACCAGTGAAAAAATTGCTCATCAAGTGAGAGATAAGACTTAAGTGAAAACTGAAAAGGGGGTTAATGTGTGGAGTGAGAACATGCACAGGAAACACACGACTTATGATGGAAACGGGGCTCGGCAGGAAGCCCAGATCCTGTACAAACATTTCCATGAAGTAGCAGATGGGAAGACTCCAGAGTGGCTCCTCAACCAACCTTTGCTGTGAGTGCAATTGATTGGAAAACTTGAAGAAGCATTTCTTTTTCTTGGATGATGCAAAGTAACAAGGAGAAATGGCACTCATAAACCTCTTGGTTGATGTCCAGCTTTCTTCTGCACTCAGAAGGATCCTCCAGAGGAATGTGGTAGACCAGAAGAGGAGTGAAACACTACTTTAGACACCACTGTTGGGGCCAAAGTGTCTTCTGAACATAGGTATCCAGAAGGAAAGCCCACTCTAAGATAAAAGGCAGCCAAACACAGGGTCTTCTAGACTCTGGGAACATGGTGGGCTTTAAGGTTGAGCCAAGTTTGCTGAACCATTCCTTAACCCCCCAGATATTTAGGAGCAAGGATAAGAACTTCATAGCCATATAGTAATAATGCAGGAAAATGACGTTGGGATCATGGCACTTTTCCTTTTGCCCGGGACAACTATTTTGTCCAATTGGCATTTGGATTTCTAATGACCTCAAGCACCTTGTCTCCTGCTGTAGCTGGAGATCCTAAAATCACCCTGTTAAGAGGTGGGTGGGCCGTGCTTCAAACACAGATCAATTTGACTCTAAAGTCTAGGCCCTTTTGACTCTTCTCTACCAACTTTTAGAAGTTGGTCAGGCAAACTTATTTCCCAAAAATATGGAATTGGGGCTAAGATTTATGCAAAGGTCTAGAGTGCTCTTGTGGTCCCTCAGCCCATCCTTCCCTCTACCCCACTGCTGGGGAGTTGTGAACAGTTTGCTAAATGACACCTCCATCTAGGCACATCATATATAATGGAGCAAACTCCCGTAATGTGATAAGCTCCATTTTGATTTTATATGTTTTAAAGATATTTTTCTATCAATACCGTTCACAGTTTAATTACAATAATTAACATAGTTTTCCAATATTATTTTTGCATTTGATTATATGCCTAAAAATGTTGCAGCTGTGTTTACCTATATGCCTTTTGTCTTAGGCTTCATTTAAAATGAAAAGTAAATATCATTTTTATATATAGCTTTCCACTTGCTTTGTGAACTATTTTCATAATACCCCAATTTAGCCACAAACATCCTCTGGCGTGCTCAGATCTCTCCAATAAGGGTGAGAGGGGGACAGAAATCAGGGGACAACATCAGTTCCCTGGCCCTCGCAAGCAACGATTCCAAATGCTAGAAAAATAAATATATTTTTCTTCGTAAAAACAATGTAGATAATTTGTAGTCCTATTTGGCTATCCGTATCTTTCCAGGCAAAATGGAACAAAACAAAATCCTTTTTGGCGACTCTGCCTCAGAGGAGGGAAAGAAAGCGAGCTGCTGACCAGAAGCCAATTTCATCTTGACTATTTGAAAAAAAGAGATAAAGAGCCTTTTAAAGACCACATGGCACAATTGAACAGCAGATCAGAGCATCAGGCTGCTTCTCCATGTGAAGCCAGGGTTGGGACTGGAGCACACTGGTGGTAGGTGATGCCACAGGAGGAAGCCATGTCAAATTGTCAACTCAGTGTCCTATCTAGATCTGGACCATGGGTGTTAGTTCCTAGAACTTCTGACAGATTCTGGAGTCCTGAATGCAGAGGGTGCAAGAGGATAATTCAAACACACAAGGGAGGTCTGAGCACATTCGTTGCTGACTGGGATTGATGATTTCAGTGAGGATTGAAGAGATTATTGAAACATAAATGCACGAAAGTCAATCATATACCTGGGAAACATATCTAAATCATGCATCTGCCATGAAGTCCAGGCATTCAGGTGTTTTTGTTCTTAATCTTGTTTAGTCTTTCAGAAAGTAAAATGTCTTTGCAACGGCAATCTCAGGGTGATTTTCCATAGAACTTCGAGCAAGAGGAGACAGAGCTAAGGCTGGATTGCCTGTATGGGGTATGCAGGGTAGGAAATAAGAGGAAGGAAGGGATGGGAAAGGAAGCCCTAAGAAGGAAGGGCAGCTCCTCATGGGTGACTTTCGTGCCTGCAGGCCTCTGATGTTGACATTTAACTAGCATGTGCATGTTAGTTAAATGCACATGCAAGTTAAATGTCAACATGAGAAACACACACACACACACACACACACACACACACACACACTCACACACACCGGGCCTCACAGGCACCCTGCTGGCTAACAGCTAACTTAAGGTATGACTGTGACACTTTCAATAGCTGTGCCTGGTATCCCTATGCCTGCACATTCTAGGGGCCCTGGTGCCTGAGTAGGGATTCCCCCTTTCCAAGATGAGGCCCCAAGGTGGAGAAATGAGACTGCTTGTACTGAGGACATCAGGGTGTTTAGAAGTTAAGAGGAAAATCTGGAATTCAACATTCTTGAGGTTCATATTTTGGTTTTTATCCTAATACTGCTATATGATCCCAGGCAGGGCCTTTACCTCTTTGAACCTCAAATTCTTAACTGTGTAATGGGAATCCCAGTTATGTAAGGGACTGTGAGAACTATATGGGATAATGTGTGCATGCTATTTTATAGGATGTCTCAGGGCCAGCAATTGTTATAATTGTTCATCACACAAATGCACCCAGATCCTGGGATTGAGTCTCCTGATGAAATTCACTCATTCAATCAAATATTTAAAACACTATTGTTTACCAACCTGGTTATAAACTCACATAAAAAAAACTGAAACAATTTGGAACATCATGAATAGACAATAGAGACTTAATACATGGTATCCATGGGTATTTCTCTAAGTCACATGGCAACAGTGACTCATAGACATCACTATTCGTCTTCTTTTGGGATATTGCCATGCAAACGTGTAAACAAGCATAGTCAGTACAAGAAGTGACTCTGCAGAGTGTTTCAGAAGTAACAGATTATTAGACTACTCAATTATTTTAGAATAACAATTCAATCTCGGTATTTAACAATGTCAGAGATGATAATTTACCTTTTCAACCATATGTGACTAAGTTAACTTGGTGCTGATTAGCTAAAATTAAAGAAATAAATTGTCTTATGGAAATAGACTCCCAGGTGTCCAGCTATATATATCCTTTATATGACTGATCAGAAACATCTCTGTCTTCTTCATTGAGAAATTTATTTTCAGGTGCTCTTTTAAAAAATGTTCAGATTTATTATGTTTGCATTACATAATATATTGCAGTATTTAATTGCACATTTTTTTGTAAACTGAATAACATTTTTGCATTTAATACTGTATTATCTTTGATTTATGTGATGGCATACATGTTTACAAATAAATTTAAGAATAAAAGTGAATCAATTAAAAATATGTAAATATTAATGTGAATAAATATTGCAAACTTGAGAAGCATATTATAGTAATGACTAGATTTGGGAACAGTGATCTAGGGCATACATATGCAATTGATTCAATAGATTGCTCTGCAAATAGTCTCATTTTAATAAATTTAAGAATGCATATAGCCTAGAATTTTAACAGCTACTTTATATCTTTAGAGGTAACATATGATCACTCATATATGTATCTTTTCTTTTTATAGAAAAAAGATTGCTCTATGCTCACTTTGTTTTCATTTATACTATATATGAAACATCTCTCCATGTCAGTAAATGTGTCTTAATAATTTATTTTTAAATACATAAATGATGTTCCTTAATATGGATGTAATATAATTTATGTTATTCATTTTAATGACAATAAATTTTTTCTAATTGTGAACTATCATAAATGATGTTACAAAACGGTAGTCAAATATCTATTCATTTGGGTAAATATTTCCTTGGAGGAGATTGCTAGAGATGAAACTGGTGAGCCAATGTATTTTTTAAATCAACATATACAACTAAAATATTCTTTACAAGCCTATTCTACTTACAGAAAGCAACACTACATGATATGGTCTGATTTTTCATATTCTGTCATTATATACTACAATTCTTCAAAAATTTTTACCAATTTAAAGAAAGAAAATAATCTTAATTTTCATTGGTTTTTGTCATCTGTAATATGTCAGTTTATATCCTTTATCCATTATTATTTTCAGGGAGAGGACCATCACACACAGGGGTAGGGGAGAGACAATGGGGAGGGATAATATGGGGAGAAATATCAGATATAGTATGCACCTAAAGTAAAATAAATAAATTTAAAAAAATTACTAGGTGACTCCTTTTTCTTAATTGATATATAGAATTTGTTTTTAAATAGTTTGGATATACATCATATTGTGTGTGTGTGTGTGTGTGTGTGTGTGTGTGTGTGTGCGCGCGCACGCGCGCACACAGGCATATAACCATGGTGCTTCTACCACAAAAAAAAAAACAAAAAAAAAACAAAAAACTGTTTTTCAAATCTTTGTTTTTCTTCATAAGAAAAATTTAAATATTATGTGATCATATTTTTCATTGTTTTCTTCAATATCTGCATTTCGTACCTTGCATAAAAATGCCTGTCTTACCAAAACGTTACTTAAAATGGGCTCCATATTTTCTCATATTTTTTCTTACTGTCAGTGGTTTGTATCCTTGGGTTCCCACAGCTGCAGATTCAGTCAGCTATACATAAAATTATTATTTTTTTAATTTACAAAATAAACATAATACAACTAAAAATACAAAAAAATATAATATCTATTGACATAGCATTACCTTGTATTAGGTATTGTATGTAATATATGACTTCAGGTATACAGGAGAATGTCCCTGGGTGTTTTGCAATTTCTATGCCATTTTATATCAAGAACTTGAGCATCTGTGGATCTTGCATCTTTGATGGTATGGAAAGCAATTCCCCACAAATATGGATGGATAACTCGAATTTCATTAGAGCATTATTTTTGCATTATATGAAAGAAGTCTAACTTTATCTTTCTCTAACTACTATGACTTTTTTAACACTTAGTTTACTCTTATTTGAGATTTAATAAATGATTTCTGTATGAGTCTGGATAGGTTAGGATACATTATGGCAATACATTAAATGCAAAATCTCAGTGGTTACACATGACAATGCTCTTTCTTTTCATGCTTACTAATGTCCTTTGAAGGTAATATAGGCTCAGCTCAGCACAGCTGCCTGGGGAGCCAGAGTAGTGAAGGTCCCACCATCCTGAGGCTGCTCCAAAGGCAACGTGTGTTTTTCCTGAGTACAGCATCACAACACAGGTGAAGCTGAAGGATCACTAGGTTCTATGAAGCTCAACCTGAGAAGGGCTGTCCTGGGTCCCTTCTGCTCACATTGCCTCAGTCAAAGCTAGTATGAGGGGCTTGCCTAATGCAGTAAAGACATAGAGAACAGGATAGAATGCAAGGTTTTCTCCAAATTCAATCTACTCATTTCTAAAGTGGGAGAGTGTGAATTCGATAGCAAGTTTAGATAGCGCAGAGAACTGTGTTCTTCAAATCTCTTTGATCCTGAGTTTTGAACAGCAAGCAGAGAGAATTCATGTAGCATGAGATAATCCAAAAATTGGTTAAATCTATTCAGTTTCTGAATTTAGAAAGCAAGAATTGGAAGAGCAATGGATACCTGTATTTGGTGAGTGTTGCTTTTCCTGCCAGAACTATCTATAAAAATAAGTAAATGTATGAAATGAAAACCAAAGAGAGTGATTTGCAAATATAATCATCAAGTGTGTCCACACTAGGTAAACTCTTTTAATTTAAAAACTTTAATTATGAATTTTAAATTTTCGATAGTTTTCAATTACCTATTTGCAAATTCCTGAATTATGCTTGGACCTGTATCTTTTATTCAATTGATAAAGAACTTTAACTATATGGCAATGAGAAAATTGTTAAACTTCTCTATGTCTTGGTTGCTTTATTTATAAAATGAGGATAATAATAATATGTCTACATCAAAGGAATGTTATGCATATTCAATGAGTACACACACACACACACACACACACACACATACATATGATGGACCTGGTGTATAGTAAGTGCTATTAAGTATGAGCTATTATAATAGTCTCATCTTTGGTTATTTAAAAAGCTCTAGGTGGAAAATGATGGTTTGCAAAATTAAGCATCATAGAGTTATGCTACCTTGAAGCAAGAGGGCTGCCTTCAATACTCCCATATCAGTCAGTCATTGCCTACAGGCTGTATTAGATGATATAGGTAATACAGAGATGACTTCAAGTATATGGGAAAATGTGCCTAGGTTATACGCAAATACTATGCCATTTTATAGCAGAAACTTTAGAATCTGTGTATCTTGTATCTTTGAGAGTCTGGAAAGCAGTCTCCCATGGAAAGAAAGCAGAATCTTCTGGGCATTTCTGAGCAAGTGGACTTTCTTCAGCTAAGCACAGTCCTCAGGAGAAGCAGACAGGTGCAAAGTGTTGGAAGCCAACACTCACAGCAGTTGGGGGTTTGAGTGCTCTGGCTTCCAATAGCATTTGAATCAACAGCATTGACTACAGTGAGTTTCTCAATCTTTAGGATCTGTCCGGGGCTTCCTGGGGGCTGCTAAAGCACAGATTGCCATTTCCCACTCTAAGAGTTTCTGATTCAGGAGGTCTGGGGTGGGTCTTGATAACTTGTTTTTCTAACTCTCTAATGCTGTTGGTCCAGGGACCACACTTTGAGAAATGCTGTACTATGCTTTTTCATATATTTAAAAATTCTCATCTCATTTATGGTTAAAAATTTCTAGAGCAATTCTGAATCGTTTTTGTAATAGTGATCCTCACTTTCCTGTCTCTGCCCGTAGTAGGAATGTCTCTAATGATTTGTCTTTCATACGGGGACTTGTTGTGGTTTATTGGGCAATTCCTTTTGGCATGTTAAAAAAATTCCCTCTGTTTCAAGCTAAAGCCATTTACCAGGAAGAGATGCTAAATTTTATCAGAGGGTTTTTCCAGTAACTATTGTGATAATCATCTGTTTTTTTTCTATTTAGTAAGATACCAAACATGAAACTTTTTTGAAGTCTTGGTTTAAACACTGGTTGTTTTCTATGTTTTGTTCCTTAAATATAGTGACAAATTTAATTTTTTGTTTTTTTTTTTTAGGATTTGGCATATAATTACTTACTGTTTTGCTTTATTATTTCTTCCTTTCATCCTTTCTTGATACCCTTTTTCTCTCTTGGTTTCAAAATTACACTAGTGTCATAGAATGAGTTGGAAATTAACCCATTGTTCTCCATGCCACAGAATATTTTGCAAAATGAAAGAATGATCAGTTCCTTGAATATTTGGTAGAATTTACCTTATAAAACACAGTAGGTTTAGTGTCTCTTCTGGGGTCCTGATACTGCTATGGCTGAATGTTTGTATCCTTCTAAGATTCATTGTTGAAATCCTAGCCTCAAGAAGGTGGTATTAGGAGGTGGGGCCTTTGGGAGGTGATCAGCTCATGGGGGTGGAGCCCTAATGCATGGGATTAGTGCCCTTATCAAGTAAGACAAAAGGAGCTCTTTAACCCCCACAGCATGTGAGGACAAAATGAAAAGACAATATCTATGAACCAGGAAGCAGGCCTCAGTAGATGCCAAACCTGCCAGCACCTTGACCTTGGAATTCCAGCCACCAGAACTGTGAAGAATACATTTATCTTGCTTATAAACACCCAGTTTATGATATTTTGTTATAGAAGTGCTTAATAGACTAAGATACTATATGGTATTTAGTATTGCTTCTGTATATTTTTAAGACATGCTTTATTTTGGAATAATTATAATTTACAGAAAATTTACAAACAGAGAATGTCTCCATATGTCCCTCACCCAGCTTCCCCTAATGTTAACATAACTGCAGTCCATTTGTCAAAACTAAAAAACGAGGATTGGTACAACACTACTGACTAACTAATGACCTTTTTGGATTTCGTCAATTGTTTTACTAATTTTCTGTTTCTGTGTCAGGTTCCAATCTAGGTACCACATTGGATTCAATCATCATGTCTCCTTTGTTTTTCCTGGTCTGTGACAGTTTCTTATTCTTTTCTTGTATTCTTGTATTGCCTGGCTTTGAACTTTTTTTTTTTTTTTGACCAAGTCTCATTCTGTTGCCCAAGCTGGAATGCAGTGGCATGATCTTGACTCACTGCAACCTCCACCTTCTGGGTTCAGGGGATTCTCTTGCCTTAGCCTCCTGAGTGGCTGAAATTACAGGCATGTGCCACCAGGCCCTGATAACTTTTTTGTATTTATTAGTAGAGACAGGTTTTCACTATGTTTGCCAGGCTGGTCTTGAACTCCTGATCTCTTGATCCACCTGCCTCGCCCCTCAAAGTACTGGGATTACAGGTGTGAGCCACCATCCTGGCAGCTTTGAACTTTTGAGGAATCCTGGTTAAGTATTTTGTAAATTGTCACTAAATTTTGCTTGTCTGATGTTTTCTTACAGTTAGACTGGGCTTACAGGTTTTGGGGAAGAACTCTGCAAAAGATGTCTCTCTCATCTCATCTAATCAGTGGATACAGAATATCAACCTAACTTATTACTAGCAATGTTAATCTTGACAACATGGTTAAGGGAGTATCTGCCAAATTACCACAAAGGAAGTTTCTATTTTTCATTCTTATACTCAATTCTTTGGAAGCAAGTCATTAAGTCCAGCTCACACTCAAGAAAAGGGAAATTAAACCTCACCTTTTTGCATGGGGGATATCGACTTTTAAAAATATTATTCTGAAAGAAGATTTGTCTCTTGTAGTTCCATTTTTAATGCTTTCATATATCCGTTTTTATTAATATGAACTCGTAAATACTTGTTTGGTTGAAATAATTTATTATTACATATTTTGTTGCTCAGAGTATTCCAGCTTTGACCATTGGGTTCTTTCAGGTTGACTTCTGTGTCCTTTTGACATGCCTGCATCTATCATTATTATTATTATTATTATTATTATTATTATTATTTAGCACTTTCTTATTTTTGTCACTTCAAGATGCTCCAGGCTTAGTTTGTATTTTTTTGTTGTTGTTTTTTTGTTTGTTTGTTTTTCCTTTTTTTAATTTTGAGATCAAATCTCGCTCTGTTTCCCAGGCTGGAGTGCTGTCACACAATCTAGCTCACTGCAACCTCCCTTCTGGGTTCAAGTGATTCTCTTGCCTCAGCTTGCTGAGTAGCTGGGATTACAAGTGCACGACACCACGCTTTGCTAATTTTTGTGTTTTTAATAGAGACGGGGTTTCACCATGTTGGTCAGGCTGGTCTGGAACTCCTGACCTCATGATCCACCTGCCTGGGCCTCCCAAGGTGCTGGGGTTACAGGCATGAGCCACTGCACCTGGCCATAATTTGTATTTTTTTTACTCCATCTTTAGAATCAGCCATTTCTCTAAGGAGCTTTGGATTATCTTACAGGAAAATGGTATTTAGACACCAAGATCTGGCATTAGGTATACTCATTGCTACCAGGATGTCACTGCTTCTAGGCCCTCTCAGTGGACAGAAGTAGGGCATATATGTGTGAATTAACCTACATATATCGGCATACCTATAATTAGCTCTGTCCTATTCACTATTTAATTTACAACCTCTTTTTTTTGGTAGATGTTTGCAATCCATATTTTATTGAGTGATTAACAGTTTTAATTTTTGTTAACAATTCATAAAATAGAAAATTGCATTTTAATAGAGCTTTTCCAAATCTGGAATTATAAAATCTCTCTGGAATATAAGTGATTCATCAATGTCTTTTCTTCTTATATTTTCATTGAACTTATCAAAGGTTTATCTATTTAATCTAATTGTCTCAAATATAGTTTAGTTTTACTGATATAGCCTAATCTTTGTTTTTGTATATTTAGAATGTGTCTTGCTACTTTGCCAAAATAATCACTAGTTCTAGTAAGTGTTATAGTCATTGGGATTTCCTTCATACATAATTGTGCCATCTAAAGAAAAAGGATTTTTACTTCTTTCTTTCTAAACTTTATGATTTTTGTTTCTTTTCATTTGTTTGTTTTATTGCACTGGCTAGAACCTCCAGCAAAATGTTTAAAAAGAAGTAATGAGAGTAAGCATTCTTGTCTTTACTCCAACATAAAACTTCTTACTCCAAAAATAAAAATAAATCTCACTTGGTCACAATGTAGTTGTCATATATAATATATAATATATATATATATATATATATATATATATCTACATATATATATATATGACACACTGCAACACATATAAAAGTGTGTGTGTGATGTGTATATATGTATATGTGTGTATATATATATGACTAAACATATATATGTGTATATGTATGTGTAATATGCATAGTTATATATACACATATACATGTATACATATACATACATGACTACATTATATACATGCACACATATGTATACATATGCATGTGTGTGTGTGTATACATATTTAATTTGCCAATATTTTGTTGAAGCTCTTTGAATCTATATTTATACAGGATATTTGTCTGTAATGTCTTTTGTAATACCACAGTCAGGTTTTGACACAACATTTACTTATCCATTTGTCATTTCTCAGTCTGGATTCTAAAACACTCACTGGCCTTGAGCACTGAGGGATTTCTTTGCTGTGTGCCTCCCTAGATGCAGACTTTCAGCTGACTTTGGCATTAGTGTACAGCTTCATCGTTCCGTGTGAGTCCTGAAGTAGTCACTCAGCTCCTACTATGCATCAGGTGCTGTTCCTGGGTGCTGGATAGGAAGAGTAGAACAATTCTCAAAATGAACATCAAACCCAATCAGCCCTCAAGTTTGAATATCAATATTTTCAAAGGCTCTTGGCCAGAATACTTGGTGCTGCCCTAACCCAGGCATTTTATGTTCTGCTGAAAATTTTATAATTTTTATTCATGTGACCTGTGCAGTTCCAATCTCCAGTTCCATTTGAACTTCCAGCTTAGAAACAAGGATGATTCTGCCTACTCAGAACTGTGTGTATTCACCCCTGTTGCCTGTACCACTTCCACACCTCTCTCATCCCAGGACTCAGTGATAAGATATTACCCAATCATTGTACCTAGAGGGACCCCATACAAGCACTCAGATGAGTTAGGAAATGATTTGCCCAACCCTGACAGCTGTGTAATTCATAATGATTCATTGATTCATTTAATAAATATTTATTGAGTGACAACTACCTGCTAAATATAATACAAGTATATATTATATTAGACCCTGTAGAACTGATAAGAAAGAAAATATTCATGCTCTCCTAGATTCTATATCCCATGGGACAAGATAATGATTGAGAAACAGATTCCAGCTTCTAGTACTGCCCAGTGACATGAAGAAAGTACACAGAGTGGTTGTGCTGGAGAATGGTAGGTACTGGAGCCCACATGTGTAGATTCTCATGGAAAGCTCTAGGAGATATTTTATTTGAGACCTGAACAATCAAAAACATATAAAATTACTCAAGTACCAGGGAAAATATTCCAGATAAAGTGGAAAGCCTTGATGTGGGGACACTCATGGTGTGTGGGAGGGCTGAAAGAAGGCCAGTGCATCTAGGCACAGTGAATGCAGCAGGGAGTGTGTGAGGTCAGGACAGCAGAGCAGACAGTGTGGCAATCACACAGAGCTTCACAGTCAAGGTGAGGGGCTTGGAACTTATTCTAATTGAAAACCACTGGAGGGTATTAAGCAAGGATCTCAGCTGAGCTCCTCCCTACACATTTAAAAAGGTAATTCTGATTACTGTGCAGAGTGAATTAAAGGGGATTCCAGAGTTGAAATCAGAGAAACCAGTTGGTAGAAACAACAGTAGTCCAGGTAAGACAGCAACATAGCTTGGTCCAGAATTATTTCAGTGAATACAAAGGTGAACAGCCTCGATTTTGGACGTAGAACCAATAGAATCAAATGATGACTATACTTGGGGTATGAAGAATTGTCAATAATTAAAAATGATTCGTAAGTTGTTAGTTTGAGCCACTAGATTGATGGTGATAACATTTATTGCAATGTGGTAAACTCTGGAAGAAACAGATTTGGTGATAGTGGGAGGTAGAAATTAGGAGTTCTGCTTTGAAAATGTTAAGTTTTAAGACCAATTAGATACTCAAGTGCATAGTGTATGTCAAGTAGGCAATTACATGTACAAATCTCAAATTCAGGGGACAAGTCAGAGCTGGGATGTAATTTTCAGTTATCCAGGAAGGTAATATTAATTACTAGACTTGCCCTTGCACTCCCGAAGTCTAATCAAAATTGCTCTTGAAATTCATTTTGAAAGATGCCTTGCATAAGACTGGCATACCACCTCTAACTGGTCCAGCACAGCCATATTTTCGTCCAATGATGTTCAAACATTTAACCATTTTTTAGCTGTTTATTTGATTGAAGTCACACTGGCTTACATTTAGCAGTCATATTGAAGGGAATATACATTTTAAGGCGTTATAATCACTTCCAGCATAAAAGTGTAGTAGACATTTCAAACTAAATATTTCCAAAACAGATGTCATGATTTCTTTGTGAAAATTCTATCAAGTTTATTTCCACCCATTAACCCCATCTCAGTACACAGTATCCTTATTTACCTTGTTGCTCAGACAACCTAATAATTGTCTCTGTGAGAGGTTCACAAAATAGTCAGATTGAAGAAGTGGAAGATTATATTTCCTCTTCCATTTTTTCTGAGCATGAACAGGCGAGTGTGATGTCTGGCTGGCAATGTGGGTCCTGATGCCCCCATCCCAGTCATTCACACCCTTATGCTGTCCTTTCCCATGCTGCACCAAGGTTGGTCTGTGGAACCAAACAGGATAAGGAGAGCTGATGGTGTGTTACAAGATTAGGTATGAAAGGCCTGAGCTTCCATCCAGGGTTCTTTCTCTTGGATCACCTGCTCTGAGGGAACCTGGCTGCCATGTCTTGAAGATACCCAAGAGGCTTCATATGGAAAAGTGCATGTGAAGAAGAACTGAGACCCTCCCTCCAAAGACAACAGCCAGGAAGAACTGTAGACTGCAGACACCAGCTGTGTGAGTGCGTCGTTTTGGAAATGGATCCTTGTTCCTTCCAGGATGTCCATGATACAGATCTGACCAACAGGCCGACTGCAGCCTCATGGGAGACCACGAGGCAGAGATGCCCGGCTAAGCCAGGCTTCTGACCCTCAGAGGCTGTGTAAGATCATAAATGCTTGTGCTTTTAAACTACTAAGTTTTGGAGCAATTTGCTATGCAGTCATGTATAACTAACAGAGCAAGGGAATATTTGTTTCTTCTGTGTAAGTTGTGATCTCCAGCTCTGAAGGCAGCTTGGTCTCCTGCCTCCTTGTTTCACTCCCTCTTCCTCTTCATTAACATTGAATTCACCACATTTCCACTAGTGCCGCTGCTCCACTCTAACAGTGCCTCTCTCTCTACATGCTTCCTTTTACATCTGCAGAAAAGATAAGGATGATACTGAGCTTCAGCTGAAGGGTACCACATTTGGGCTAGAAAGCAAACCACTCATCATGTTTACTCACCTGGCTCAATACCTAAGTTGTTTTCCATTTTTTTTTTTTGATAAAAGGAAGAGCAATAAATGAATTCTGTTGACTTTTAAAATTAAAGACTCTGGGTTCCTTGAAGTTTTTGATAATTTCTGAAAATTAGCAAAAAGAAAGAAAGCATAGAATACACCAATTGGAAAGGAAATTGGTGAGTATTTACTCCAGCTTGCTCATTTTTTTTTTTTTTCTTCAGGGAGAACCACTGTTATCCACAATGAAGAAGTGAGAGACCAACATGTCTTCACGGATTGAGTGAGAACTTGGATGAGACCTCAGGTGTTCCAATTCAGTGCCTTCACTATCCCTCCCTTTGTACGGAGCTCCATG
Source organism: Saimiri boliviensis (assembly GCF_048565385.1). Taxonomy (NCBI): domain Eukaryota; kingdom Metazoa; phylum Chordata; class Mammalia; order Primates; family Cebidae; genus Saimiri; species Saimiri boliviensis. The sequence goes on along the minus strand of NC_133449.1, from coordinate 7,636,224 downwards.
GCGATGAATCATTGTCATTCACAACAGAGCTGACACTCCCAGAACTCACCATGGGCCAGCATCTTTCTACATTTGTTATATTCACATATTCATTCCCTCAACTTCTCATAGGCCTGTTAGGTCAGTACTAGTATTGCTCCCATTTTGCAGGCAACATAATGAGACACAGTGAGGTTAAGGGGCTTGCCAGTCTTTGCTCTTCATAACTGTAAGCCTGAGATTTGAACTCAGGCAGTCTGATTCCAAAGTCTGTCTTCCTGTTTATGTTTTGTTATCTGTGTACTTTCAGAAAACTGCCTTTTCTTCTCTACATTCATACTACAGCAATATATTACAATCTATTCTCAAATACTCATTGGCAGTAAAGTCCTAAGTCTACAGGCAACTTTTCTCTTCATCATTAATACTATTATATTATTTGAAGTTAGAAACTGCCAAATTTTGTCTCAAACATTTTTCCATTTAGAATGAGACATTTATACATTTTTTTATTGCAGGAAAAATAGTAAATGTTATAGAAATACTATTAAAATATCTTGTGGGAATTATTGTTAACTTCTTTCATATGGATGAGAATAGCTCCTGTTTTTTGGTTGTTTTGATGAGTACATCTTGAAGTGTGCAGATATGGTTGTGGAACCAGAATAAAGCCAATTATAAATCACCTTTTAGGGCTGGCTCTTAAGCCAAAATCTGGATGTGATTTCATTACTACACCATCATCTTCACTTAAAACTCTGTGCTCACCCATTGAAATGCATTTTTGATACCAAGTGCTAATTATGATATAGTACTAATGGCCTTAAAAGAGGCTGAAATGACATAAACAAACTTGCTTTACTTTAAACTCAGGTCTGGGTGCTCTGAGGCTAGTCCATAAATTCACAAGCCATCTGGCCAGGGTGATCATTTTATTTTTACCTTCAGCTCCTTTGTGTCTCATTTAGTAATGAGTTTGGAGATTATTTTTTAAATACTGGCTGAAGAACTGTCTAGTTTCTAGTCCAGAGAGAATAAGGATGATTTCAGATTGCCTGAAGAACAGGAGTGAGTAGAAAGAGGCAACTCAGTTTAACTTTTAAACACATGGGAAAGATTACCCCCTTTCTTTTCAAGAGGACTTGATGTTGTCCCATGACTCCAGCCCAGTAAGTCTGGCTCCCAGGGACTTAGGATACTGTTGCTCTGAATTTGCCTTTGAAAGAAAGCTCAGATTGAGTGGAGCTTTTCTTATGGAAGTAGTGTTTACTGAGAGCATCTCTGAGCCAGGTAACTTGCCAGGCACCAGGGAAACAACCTTAAAAGCAAACCATCAAAACGGCATGGTACCAGTACCAAAACAGAGATCTAGACTAACGGAAAAGAACAGAGGCATTGGAGACAATGTCACACATCTATAACCATCTGATCTTTGGTGAACCTAACAAAAACAAGCCATGGGGAAAGGATTCCCTGTTTAATAAATGGTATTGGGATAACTGGCTAGCCATGTGCAGAGAGCAGAAACTGGACCCTCTTCTGACACCTTACACTAAAATTAACTCCAGATGGTTTAAAGACATAAACATAAGACCTAACACCATAAAAACCCTAGAAGAAAACATAGGCAAAACCATTCAGGACATAGGCATAGGCAAGGACTTCATGACTAAAATACCAAAAGCATTGGCAACAAAAGCCAAAGTAGACAAATGGGATCTAATTAAACTCCAAAGCTTCTGCACAGCAAAAGAAACAGTCATTAGAGTGAACCAGCAACCAACAGAATGGGAAAACATTTTTGCAATCTACGCATCTGACAAAGGGCTAATACCCAGAATCTATAGAGAACTAAGACAGATTTACAAGAAAAAAACAAACCCATTCAAAGGTGGGTGAAGGATATGAACAACGTTTTTCAAAAGAGACATATATGAGGCCAACAAACATATGAAAAAATGCTCATCATCACTGATCATTAGAGAAATGCAAAGCAAAACCACATTGAGATACCATCTTACGCCAGTTAGAATGGCGATCATTAAAAAATCTGGAGACAACAAATGCTGGAGAGGATGTGGAGAAATAGGAACACTTTTACACTGTTGGTGGGAGTGTAAATTAGTTCAGCCATTGTGGAAGACAGTGTGGCAATTCCTCAAGGATCTAGAAGTAGGAATTCCATTTGACCCAGCAATCCCATTACTGGGTATATACCCAAAGGATTATAAATCGTTCTATTATAAGGACACATGCACATGTATATGCACTGTGGCACTGTTTACAATAGCATAGACCTGGAATCAACCCAAATGTCTATCAATGATAGACTGGACAAGGAAAATGTGGCACATATACACAATGGAATACTATGCAGCCATAAAAAATGATGAGTTCATGTCCTTTGTAGGGACATGGATGAATCTGTAAACCATCATTCTCAGCAAACTGACACAAGAACAGAAAATTAAACACCGCATGTTCTCACTCATAGGTGGGTGTTGAACAATGAGAACACATGGACACAAGAAGGGGAGCATCACACTCTGGGTTCTATTGTGGGGGCTAGGTGAGAGACAGCAGGGAGTGGGGAGGTTGGGAAGGGATAGCGTGGAGAGAAGTGCCAGATATAGGTGATGGGGATGGAGGCAGCAAACCACCTTGCCATGTATGTACCTATGCAACAACCCTGCATGATCTGCACATGTACCCCAGAACCTAAAGTACAATTAAAAAGAAAAGATGGAGGGAGAGTTAACCTCTGTATAAACTTCTCAACTGACTACAATCCGCCCCCGCCTCCCCCCAAAAAAGGAAACCATTTCCTATATCCTGGAAGAGTCAACAGGGTAATCTCAGAAACTGCCATGGCCCTCACTCCCCAGACCTTCTAGGACACTTTCCACAGGCAGGAATCCTGGCTGCATTTCATATGCATGTAAGATGTGGTTCCTGCTCTTAGGCAGTTTACAATCTTGTTGGGGAAATGAGCAAATGCAACTAAGTTAAATCTAACAAGAACTTGATTGTCTACATGGTGTGAAAGTAAAACTAGTCAATTTCATCTTCACACTCATGTATGGGGTGTTGAGCATGGCATGGTGGACCTATGTGAGGCGCTGCAGGGAATTAGAAAGGGGATGCAGCCAGCAAATGTGGGAACAAAGGAGATCCCAGTAAAGTGGTGGTGGAGGTGGAGCGGAAGAAGGAGGATGGGCTTTATCTGGGAAATTAGAGAAAGATTTGCACCAGGCTCAACAGTTGCTTCAAGAGTAATCACGGATGAGCAGGATTTGAGGAAAGAATCAGCAAGTGAGCTAACAGGCCAATTTTCTAATTTGCCAAAGTTTGGCTCAAACTTTTTTCCAGTTAGAATAAGACATTTATGCTTTTTTTTTTTTTTTTTTTTTTTTTTTTTTTTTTTTGGCTGGGCACAGTGGCTCTCACCTCTAATCCCACCTTGGGAGGCCAAGGTGGGTGAATCACTTGAGCTCAGGAATTCAAGACCAGCCTGGTCACCATGGTAAAACACCATCTCTACTAAAAATACAAAAATTACCAGGTGTGGTGGCACATGCCTTTAATTCCAGCTACTCGGGAGGCTGAGGCAGGAGAAGTGCCTGAGCCTGGGAGGTGGATGTTGTGGTGAGCTGAGATTGTGCCACTGCACCCCAGTCTGGTGACAGAGTGAGACCCTGTTTCAAAAAAAAAAAAAAAGAAGAATGACATTGATACATTTTTTATTGCAGGAAAAATAGTAACTGACTGTTTCTTTGATAGAAGGATAATATATCACTTCTCAAATATATCTCTTTAACATTTAATGTTTATTTATAAAACTGAAAACTGCTATTCTTATGTCCTCAATAGTTTTACATGAGACATTTCTGTTCTGACATTCTTAAATTACAATATTTGTGTGCATATATCTGCTAACTACAATCATAGCATACCAAAATATCTCCTACTTATTTAATCAGTATAAATAATAGTTGCCTTGAAGAACCATATCTTATATAATTTTTAATAATACCCTGATATTAAATAAATATATATCAAATTAAAATGACAATGGAAATAATAAAAATAATGACAATAGCAGCTGCTAAATTATTAGCCTGAAACAGCTGGATGAGATCATTTCCACTAACAACTTGAGTAGATATTAACCTCCTTAAAAGTTTGATAGCCTCTAGAATGACACATGGAAGTCCAGGAGCAAGTTTCTAGGAGTACTGGTTTTGAAAATATTGTAAGTTTTCTGCATGGATGTGAGACTCCACTAACGGAAGCAGAGTGGGGAACGTGGGTAGGAAGGAGAGGGGTCCAGGGCATGAGATATGGGAAGCAGGCAGTGGTTCCTTCGGGTTCTCTAAGGAGCACTGCGCTAACGAGACAAGACAAGATTAATGATCCATGAGCAGAGGTTAAGTGTGCCGCTGACAGGCTCTGTCAGGAAAGCTGAGGGTCGGCTGGAGCGGGGATGTTGGAATGCCTGTTCCATCCGCCCTGATGACGCTAAAGGAATTACAGTCGAACGTGCAACATTGCTGAGGCCCATTACTTAGGAGCCGGATTATGACCCAGCCAATTAGAGTTCAGTAGCTGGGCAAAGGGAGGAAAAACACCAGAAAAGACAAAGAAGAGACAGACAGAGGTTCAAATTCCAAAATAACAAACCACATTCTTTCTTTGAAATTATCAAGAACTACATCAATAATGCTATGAATGAGGGGAAGGCACACCATGTTTTTTAGTCATCATTTATTTTATAGTTTATCACCTTTTCTTTACTGACCATTTTGCATGGCTAAACAGTCTTGGCATTTTTCTTTTCTGAGTGTAATAAATGGCTGTCTGTCTGAGCAAACCGGCAAGAGAGTTAGTGTAATTTTTCCCACTATCTTTACTGAGCACCAGACCATGCCAGGCTGCAGTGCTAGGCTTGGCAAAGTAGACTCACAATAAACAGAGATGTATCACTGTTCATATTTATCCCTACTAATTTTTAATACATTATTTTGTAAGTTATACTACTATAAGAATGTTTACTGTAAAGCACTTTGAAACTGACTAAAAGTAAAACATAAGCAAAAGCAGAAAGGAAAAGAAATACAAATTATCTATAATTCATCAACCCAGAAATATCATGGCTCATACTTAGAGGATCTTTTTGTAGGCATGTGTGTGTCTTTTTTCTTTCTTTAATAAAAAACACAGAAAACAGATTTCAGGTTATATTATATATTTAGATGGCTTCAAAATCTGCTCTTATAATCTTACATCATAACTTCTAAGTTTTAGAATCTTCTCAGGTTCAGCAGAACAACTGCTATCCCAGAAAAAACAGAACTGACCTTTCAGGGACTCAAGAAACGTTTTGAGAAGCAAGGTCTAGAGTCCCCGGGAAGTGGAAAGAGCCAAATAAGATAGTAGATTTAGGGAAAGAGTTTTCTTGTTAAATTAAAAGTGTTTTCTTTGCTAAGAATGATCCTACTTCCTCACCTATTTAAGTTTCCCTTTTCCTCTGAGCTTAGCTTAAATTCTATTATCTCAGAGAAAACTTGGCAGACAAGCCATTTCCAAATTGAGTTCTCTCCTTTAAACTCACAGCACCATGGCCTGCCAGTAGCTCAGCAGATCTCATTCATGTTTATTGGTGAAGAAGGAGGAAGACACTGAAATTGACGTCTGCTATGGTCAGATGCTGCACAGCCTATTTTATGTATGCTTGCTGTGGCCTGAATCTTTTTGTTCCTCCCAGAATTATATGTTGAAACCCAATCCCCAATGTGATGGTATTCAGAGGTGGGGTTTCCTGAGGAAATTGATTAGGTCATACACCGGGAGCCCTCAGGAATGGGATAAGTGCCCTTATCAAACAGGCTCAAGAAAGCTCCTTTGTCTTTCTGCCACGTGAGGACACAGTGAGAAGATGCAGTCTATGGTGCAGCAAATGGACCCTTGCCAGACTCTGAATCTGCAGAGCCTTGGCCTTAGACTTCTCAGCCTCCAGAACTGTAAAAAATGCATTTCTGTTGCCCACCCAGTTCATGGCAATTTGTTCCAGCAGACTGAGCAGACTAAGCCAATCCTAATGATATATTTGTGGAAAATATTTCATAAATAGGAAAATGAAAACTTAGCAATTACATCAGGAAGTAGCTACATTTTTTGTGCTTTTAACTTGACAAATAAATTCACTTATTCAAATTAATGATTTCACTGTTATCTCTTATATCTTCATTTTTCAGTGGAATCCCCGTACTAGTCCTAACTTCTTCCGCCTCATGCCTTTGTATCGATTTCTTCATGAACTCTTTGAGGGGAAGGTCCACACCTGATTCCCATTCGCATTGCCCCTAATAGATTGAAAATAAATGATAGGTGTGGCCCTAAGGCTCCAGTTATCATTTAATGTTGTCTAACAATTTGGCCTTTGAATTTCTGCCTAGCTGCTGGAAAACATAACTTCATCTTCTTAGGAATTCCTTTCTTTCCTGATATTCCCACCTCTTGGGTGCAGGTCACAATTTTAGGATCTTAAGAGGTGACAAATGTGGGCTGCCCCTCTAGTATTTCTCCATAGGGCAGAAATTGCCATTGTCCTTATCTGCATGGTGCCTATGGTGCCCTTAGGTTTGGTGGCCAGGGCTGGCAACAAAACTTGCAGAGCCCTGTGCAAAATAAAAATGTGGACCCTTGTTCAAAAAGCAGAAATAAAGGGGCCACTAAGGATGCTAAAATATAAAGCTTCTTTCTTTTGGTGCCTCCCTTTCATCCTGTGGTGTTTTTTATTTGCAATTCGATATCTTCCTAAGTGAAGAAAAATAAAATAATCTATATACAGTGTGAATTCTACCACTCATCTTTATATTGTGCAATATCCGTTTTAAATACAGACAGCAACATTTAACTTATATGTAGAATCACCAAAATTATACAATACATGTTTTGTAGTTTGTAGGCGCATATATATTTTGCTCTTACCGAAACAGTGGGAAATCCACACAAAAGTTACCCAAATGCTTTTACATCATTCTTGACACAGGCGCCGCTACCAATATCCTCTCCCTTTGGCTTACTAATAAGGAAGAAGAAAAAGAACTGTGAGTTGCCTTAGTGTTCTCTTTCCTTGTATGACATCATTTTCTATAAAAGTGGATGTAAGAGAAGTAATCTGAGTAAGAAAGGAAATAATTGGGTCCTTTAATTGTGTTTCTTAGTATACTATTGCCTCTTTTTTGTTTTTGAAACAAGCTCTGGTTCAGTCGGAAAGCATGGTATCTCTGGGCCACAGGCCTCTTGCTGACTCAGCGGTGGGCATAACAGGCTTCCCTGGTATCACCTCGAGTCTCCCTGATCTCCCAGCCATTGTGGAGCCCCCAGCATTCTGTCCTTATGGGGAATTATGGATTCTGTATGTAAATGGGTGGCCAGGAAGCAGCGCCTTGTGGACGGGCACATTGTGGGAAACATTGTGGGACAGGCACTTCTCCACTGTCCCATCAGATTTTACTTACAAAGCACAAATTCAAAGATAAAAACATTAGGAGTTCCAAGATGGCACCACTGGAGCATCAGCCAAGTGTGACCCCTTCCGAGGGCAGAGGCTGTGTGACTGTACAGATCGCACGCCCTCCAAGCTGGCCCTGCCAGCAGCTTTCTGCTAAAGGATCATGCTAGGGTATAGGAATTTTTTGTGAACTGTCCTTGATCCTGTCTTGCTGGGTGAGCTGTGCTGGGAGAAACAGTATCAGAATGTCCCTACTCTGGGATCCACAGATGTCTCTTTTTCTCTCCCCATGCTGGCCATGAGAAAGGCCTCTTAGACCTCCAGCTGCAGTCAGTGTGACTGACCAGGGGCCTCGCTGCTCTTATGGTGGGAGGCCCTGCAGTCTCTGCCTTCCATGGGCATCTCCTGGACAACTATGCAGCAGGAATATTGCAAGAGACCTGCTCCTGGGGTCTTGGGATTTGCTGACACTGTCACCAGGCACTGCAGCCTCCTTGTGCCAAGAAGAGTCATCAGATGGTAGGGGGAATTGAGCCAGCCCAGCAGGATAGAGTAGGATTGTTTCTTTACAGTGTGAGCAGGAAGGAATCTTACACCCATGTTAACTGTGAGCAGCTGTGTGCAGCAACTCTAAATGAAAACGGGTGTGATGGCTAAGGGCTCAATGTTTTTGGTGGCACTACCAGCTAGGTAAGCCGCTGAAACCTTGTGAGGTGAGAGCTGAATGAGAGACAAATTTAGAATGAATTGAGAAAGGCGAGGAGGAGTCCCAGTGTGGTGCTGAGACCACCTGCAGTGTAAGAGGCTGGGGTCTGTCCCACTCACCTACCTCTTCCTAGTTTGCCCTCAGAGGCCTTGCTCTTCTGAGTTCCTAATTGATCTCTTTTCCTCATCTCAGTATAAGGGTCCTGGGAAAGACACCTGTGGCAAGCCCTGTGATAAGGTTTGGCTGTGTCCCCACCCAAATCTCATGTTGAATTGTAATTCCCAGTATTGGAGGAGGGGGTCTGCTGGGAGGTGATTGGATCATGAAGGTGGATTTTCCTCTTGCTGTTATAATAGTGAGCGAGTTCTCATGAGATCCAGTTGTTTAAAAATGTCCAGCACCTCCCCTTTCTCTCTCTCTCACCTGTTGCCATGCGAAGAAGATACTACTCACTTCCCCTTTGCCTTCCACCATGACTGTAAGTTTCCTGAGGCCTCCTCAGCCATGTCTCCTGTGCAACCTGTGGAACTGTGAGTCAATTAAACCTCTTCTTTATAAACTACCCCATCTCAGGTAGTTCTTTATAGTGATGTGAGAATGGACTAATGCACCCCACTTGCTCCAAAGTCCAAGATCCAGTAGGAGAAACAGGGTAGGCTCATTAGCACTTCTGCCTCTAAACCTTCCCTTAAACTTCCCATCTTGGAGGCTGACCATGGACGCCAGCCTATGAGAGAGGAAGAAAGGGAGAAATCTCCTCTCTGAAATCCAAAGCAATTTTGCTGTGTGAGGCGCTTTGAGAGCCTGTGGAGGGCAACGGCGAGATGGGCCCACTTTCTGCCTGACCTTCACAATTAGGCTCAGCACCTAGTGGGCCAGGCTGGGGCTCTGAACACTGGGGTGCCCTCCAAGACATCTTTCAGAAACAGGTATTCAACCTACTTTGTCTTGCGTAACAGCAGTGCACCAAGTGTCAGATCCTCCCACAGGAAAGGATGACATTATTTACATTCCGGGCTTGAAATTCTCTGGCTGCAGTTGTGTTGTGGAAGGAGTTTTTGTGGTACCTCACTCGGTCACCTCCTCCTTCCTCACAGGAGTGTCTTCTTTTTGGATTTCACTTGTTGGTAAGGTATAGCCTCTTGTTCAGAAGATTAAAACTGTAGATAAGTAAACGAGGTGTATTAGCCTATCTACTCCTCTCCTTTTTTTTCCTTTCCACCTTCTCCTGTCTCCATCTAAGCTCCAGTCTTCAGCACCCACACCCTCAGGGTTGTCTGATGACAACTTCCATTCCTGTATCTTCCTGTACTCTTTCCATGTCTCATGCTCAGCAGCATCTAAATATGTGTAACATGGCCTGCATCTTACACAACCCTTGCTTGGCCTCGCCCTGTTCTAGCTACTACTCCTGGCTGTATCATACCTTCATGCTCAAACCACTAAAAGCATTGTCCAAACTCCCCTCTCTCACTCAACACACAGGTTCAGGCACATAGACACACACACAGAGATAAACAAATAAATAAACCACATATATGTAATTTAAAAGATTTGAATAGTGCACAGGAATCCAGTGAAAAGTGAGTGCTTCCTCCAGTATAGGTCACTAGCCTCTTGGCTGCCCTCTTAGATGAAACCACCATTATGAATTTTTTTATATTTTCCAATATATACAAGTATATATATATATATATATATATATATATATATATGTATATACACACATAATATGTATTATATATTTTAAATATTTCCCAATATATGCAAGTATATACAAGTATGTGTGTATATATATATATACACATATATATTATAATATGTATTATATATATATATGTGTGATTGTAGAAGTCCACGTGAGTGAAATTAACAGCCAAGCTTATGATTATAGCAAAATAGACAGGCAATATGTTATATATATATATATGTGTGTGTGTGTGTGTGTGTGTGTGTGTGTGTGTGTATGTATATATATATATATATATATATATATATATATATATATATACATAGTTTCTTTCTATATATACTATATTACATGTTGTTTTCATTTTAGGATATGTTTAAGAGGTCCTGTTTCATTTCAGTATAAATAGAACTTCCTCATTGTTTTTCATGACTATATAGTATTCCATTATAGAAATGAGACACAATATACTTCACAAGTTAAATAGTGAGAGGCATTTAATTGATCTTTAGTCTTATTTTATTACAATAGTACTTCAGTTTATCTCCGTGTGTGTGCATTTGTATGTGTGTGTGTACAATTATGTCTTAAAGATAAATTATTAGAAATAAAGTTGCTGGATCAAAGAATATGTGCATGCAGAGTTAATACATATTATCAAGATACCAATTTCCTCTGTTTCCTCTGTTACTGCAATAAAGGGACTTTTTTCTGCTATCATTACTAGCAGAAGTTCCCGTTTTTGAACTTGCTAATCTGATAAGCAAAAAATTGTATCGTATTTTGTTGTTAATTTGCCTATCTCTTATTATACATGACACTTAATATCTTTTAATGTTTAAGAACCATTTGTGCTTGTACATTCATTTGTGTGTGTGTGTGTGTGTGTGTGTGCAAGTCTGTGTGTGCACTTGCCTATCTTGTTCTTTGCCAATTTTTCTATTGAGTTGTTTGACTTTTTTGACTATTTTAGAGTGTCTTTATAGTTTAGGAAAGTCAGCACTTTATCTTTCCAAGTGTGTATTTTATCTTTTCATTTTGTTTAGGGTGGTCTTGTCATCAGAAATACTTTATTTTTATATGATCTACTTTATCAATCTTTTCTTTATGGTTTCTATTTCTGTTCCTATTCTGAACTTTAAGATGTCATTCTCATTATTTTTAATGGATATTTGACATAATCAGATTTTCATCATGAAAAGATAATTCTAGTTACAGTTCAAAAATTAGATGAAGCAATAATGCCTAATAACCATTAGGTGATAAAAAGGTGATTGTAGAAGTCCATGTGAGTAAAATTAACAGCCAAGCTTATGATGGTGGCAGTGAAAGTGGAAAAACAGGGATGAATTTCAGATCTATTTAGAAGGAAAAATAGGAAACAGAATGGATATGAGAGAGTTTTTTTTTTTTTCTTTTTTGAGCAAGTGGGTAGAGGATGTCATTTACTGAGCTAATATTCCTTCTTGTGGGGGAGGGGGGATCATGGGTGTGGTGTAGGACTCATTACCTTTAGGTGGATTTGAGAATTTCTAAGGGAATCACCGAGTACAATGTCTCAGATTGGCTACCAGAGGATGCATGTGTGAGGAGTGGTAAAATAGTCATGGGTATTTGAAGGCATGGACACACATGAAATTTCTTATGACGACAACAGAAAGAGAGCTGGGAGCCAGGAAGGGCTTTGAAGAAGTTCAGTCTTTCTTGGCTGACTGTAAGAAGGTGATGCTGTTGAAGGCATGGGTCATGAGTGGGCTTTGGATGCTGCCCTACTGGGTGTACAAAATGGGATGGACCTTGAGTGGAGGGGGGCTGCAGAGTCACCCGGTGGGCTGGGCACAGGCAAGTATCTGCGAGGGTCACTTCGGAGATTCATTGGGCTGGGCTGCTTTGTCTACCAGGGACTCTGGGACGCCCATATTTTGCTTTGTGCAGTTTCCTTTCTGCCTTTGTTACCACTGCCACATTATGAGAGGGGATTCGAGAAACAGATTTCTCTAACTGTACCCCAACATTGACACCAAGTGTCTTCTCTCCACACTGACTCGTTAGTGATGCAAAAAGATTTCTTCAAGGGAAATATGCATCACTCTTTCCAGGCAAGATGGCAAAATCTATTGTACCTCAAAATCAGGAGATGAAAAACATGGAGAAAGGGTTTTTCAGCAGTTCTACCTAAATGCCTGCTACCATCTGCCTTGTTATTAGTGTGGTGTCATAGACACAGCCTGGATTTTAAAAGTATGTGGACCTTGGTTCAAATCCCAGCACTGTCTCCTGTTGCAGCTGTGGCTCTGAACAAATGGCTTCACCTTTTTAAACTTCAGTTTTCTCATCTACGAGGTGAGGATAATTGTGTTATTTCCCTGCATTGAATCGAATGAGATGGCGCGGACGAGGGCCAGGCAGAGGCTGTCACACAGCAGGTGCTTAATGATCTCTGGTGGGTCCCTTTTTTCTCCATCCACAGCCCAGATCTTTAGTGAGCTCATTCAGTCCTGTAGAAGTGCAGCTCTTTTTAACTCCTGTCAAAAAACCAGCAAAATCCTCTGAATTTCATTCTAAGCAACAAAGGATTTCTCAGGTAAAAAAGGTCCATTTGTGCTCTAACATTGCCACTGGTTTCTGGGTAACTGTAGTTGGTGAACAAAATATTCATAGAGATGGTAGAGGACAGGATCCACAATCTTAAAAATTCATCCATTCAGAGCAAGAAGGCAGCCAGTGAGAAGTGTGGTGGCAAAGGGATACGATGATTAGAGAAAAGTGTACATTGTTTAAGCCTAGAAGCTGGAACGAGGGCTTCTTACAGCATTAGTCAATCTATTAATCTTTTGAGAGGCATAAAAAATCCCTTGTTGACATCACCTAAGCCACCCCATACAGGAAAGATTGTGACATTTCTAAACCAAAGACTAATTTATGTACATTTCATTTTAAAGCACCTGGGCACAATATTCCATCTGATGCAAACATTCAAAGCTTACCATGTTTTGAGAGAGAAGCATACACCTGTGTCGACAGGTGGAACTATCCTGGCACCGGGCCAGTGTGCAAGTCACACCACTTCCTAATCTCTGGCACTTGTTTTCTGGTGCATGGGGTTGTGCCAGACAGTTGCCTTCTCTGGCCCCAAGAGTCCTCACCTTTAAAGTGACAATAGGATGTACCCTTTGACCTCTATGGTCCTTTCCAGTCTGACAAACTATGACACAGAAGGCCTGGAGATCTTTGTAACTTCACCAGGGCTTGTACTGCTATTACAATCCCAGGAAGGACTCTGTCTCTCGTATGAGCAAATTTTACACTTTTATTATTTGCATCTCATTGTGCAGCAAAGCATGTATCATTGGTTAATTAATGCTGCCAGCGAGGCACTCTGCTAAATGATTGTTTAGCCTAGAGTGGAATAAAATGCTACAATGACCGGTACAGTATCATTATGTAACAGAAAATTAAAAATCTGATAATTTGATTGGAAGTCTCAGGTGAGTTTTTTGTATAAAAATGTTAACCTCAAGTAGCTCTAAGCAGGTAAATGTTTTATTCATCCCACTGATACGAAATAAATGCTTATGATATAAATTATGTATAATTAATGCTCCTGGGATAAAAAAATGTATGCTAATAGGTTGTCAGTTAATTAAGAAGGAATATGAGGTAAACAACGGTGGTTATAATTTATCTTGGGACCATAAACAGAAATGGTGCCTTAAATAGTCTCTTTTTTAAAAAAAGTACATTATATGGCAAATCCTTCATTTTCCTCCAGAGCAGCCGCCTAATGGTATAGAGCAAGTGTTCAGAGGAGATGTTAAATGAGGAACCAGCTCGGGAGAGCAGGCCAGGCTCCGGGCCTCCCAACCACAGCCCAGCGGTGCTGGTCTCCTACGAGCACCTTAGGAACATTTTCTGAAATATAGGTGTTTTGGAAGCCAGAGGGTACATTAAAAAAGAGGGAAACTACATCAACTAATGAAAACTTGAAAAAGTATGTATATTTTAAAGTCAGTCTTTGCCATTCTGGCTCATTTTATCTTCTTTGAAACTGCCTAGCAGATACAATGCACTTTAAAGTCACAGCGATGGCAGGTAGGGACTGGGAAAAGATATCCTCTGAGTATTTCTGAGCTCAGTTGACCGCACACGCATTCATTCGCTTGTTCATTCATTCAGCAAACATTTCTTCACTACGTACCGTGCTCAGCATGGAGGGTAGACACGTGCGTGGGTATCGCCATCTTGTCTCTTTTCTCCTCTCGCACATAGCCCTTCACTGACCCATGAGATCTGGATATTCAGGTGAAAATATCCAGCTAAGAGATGGATATAGGAGCTTAAAGGTCTGGGGGAAAATAACATCTTAGGTTATTTGAGTTGTGTGAGCAGGGGACAGAGGGACATGGCCGCAGATGACGAACATTCAGGTGCAGGAAGTGGCGAAGTTCAGCAGGGAAAAGGCCCCCACTCCCATCAGTGGGTCAGAAGGGCACTTGGAGGAGCCTCTGGAAAGGCAGAGTCACACACTGTGTCACTGCAGCAGGGACTCAGCCAGGAGAAAATGAAAAGTTTCAGGTAGATTTTGAAATTATGCACGTTTGGTGGAAGCAGCTACAGCAAAGCGGAGGGTTCAGGCTCCACCACACCCCCTCAAAAGGGTGTCCCGAAGCAGGCAGAAGATCACGGTGATCTCGCCACAGACAAGTCTTCATGAGAGGTGAGCAGGGGAGAGGTTTTGGGTGGTGAAGCCAACGTAGGAGGAGTCAGTTTGGAGGGTAATTCAGGCTCAAGAGTGAGACATGAAAAAGCGGCTCAGTTTTGGGGACTGGAGAGACGCGCTTTTTTATACGCTGCCGGAAGGAGCCCTTAAAGGAAGATGGGAGGGAGGCCTGAGGGCGCGGAGCATGGTATTGGGTGCAGAACTCAAGGCCATGCCCCTCCCCAAGGCAGGAGAAAAGGGGATGAGGATGGTGAGGGCCTCTCTGTAGGTGTACGGGCAGAGGGGCTGCGATGACCTATTGGCTTCAGCTTCTTCTGAAGTAGGAGTTCAAGATCGAATGCTGGAACAGGTGAAGGAGGGCCAGAGAGAAACTAAAATCATGGTGAAGATTGAGACTTGTCATCAGGAGAAACAGGAGAGGAAAGTCACCAAGCACAGGAAAAAGCCTAATTGCCTCCTTCAAAGGATGGTTTCCTTCCATCTGCACTTCATTCTTTCTGTGATGCAGAAGAGATGGGAGACTGTGGGAGATGGGGACTCTGTGAGATGGGGACTCTGTGAGATGGGGACTCTGTGAGATGGGGCCTCTGTGAGATGGGGACTGTGGGAGATGGAGGACTCTGTGAGACGGGGGACTCTGTGAGATGAGGACTCTGTGAGATGGGGACTCTGTGAGATGGGGACTGTGGGAGATGGAGGACTCTGTGAGATGGGGACTCTGTGAGATGGGGACTGTGGAAGATGGAGGACTCCATGAGATGGGGACTCCATGAGATGGGGACTCTGTGAGATGGGGACTGTGGGAGATGGAGGACTCTGTGAGACGGGGGACTCTGTGAGATGAGGACTCTGTGAGATGGGGACTCTGTGAGATGGGGACTGTGGAAGATGGAGGACTCCGTGAGATGGGGACTCTGTGAGATGGGGACTGTGGAAGATGGAGGACTCTGTGAGATGGGGACTCTGTGAGATGGGGACTGTGGGAGATGGAGGACTCTGTGAGATGGGGACTCTGTGAGATGGGGACTCTGTGAGATGGGGACTGTGGAAGATGGAGGACTCCGTGAGATGGGGACTCTGTGAGATGGGGACTGTGGAAGATGGAGGACTCTGTGAGATGGGGACTCTGTGAGATGGGGACTGTGGGAGATGGAGGACTCTGTGAGATGGGGACTCTGTGAGATGGGGACTCTGTGAGATGGGGACTGTGGAAGATGGAGGACTCCGTGAGATGGGGACTCTGTGAGATGGGGACTGTGGAAGATGGAGGACTCCGTGAGATGGGGACTCTGTGAGATGGGGACTGTGGGAGATGGAGGACTCTGTGAGACGGGGGACTCTGTGAGATGAGGACTCTGTGAGATGGGGACTCTGTGAGATGGGGACTCTGTGAGATGGGGACTGTGGAAGATGGAGGACTCCGTGAGATGGGGACTCTGTGAGATGGGGACTGTGGGAGATGGAGGACTCCGTGAGATGGGGACTCTGTGAGATGAGGACTCTGTGAGATGGGGACTCTGTGAGATGGGGACTATGTGAGATGGGGACTGTGGAAGATGGAGGACTCCGTGAGATGGGGACTCTGTGAGATGGGGACTGTGGGAGATGGAGGACTCTGTGAGACGGGGGACTCTGTGAGATGAGGACTCTGTGAGATGGGGACTCTGTGAGATGGGGACTGTGGAAGATGGAGGACTCCGTGAGATGGGGACTCTGTGAGATGGGGACTGTGGGAGATGGAGGACTCCGTGAGATGGGGACTCTGTGAGATGGGGACTGTGGGAGATGGAGGACTCTGTGAGATGGGGGACTCTGTGAGATGAGGACTCTGTGAGATGGGGACTCTGTGAGATGGGGACTATGTGAGATGGGGACTGTGGAAGATGGAGGACTCCGTGAGATGGGGACTCTGAGATGAGGACTCTGTGAGATGGGGACTGTGGGAGATGGAGGACTCTGTGAGATGGGGACTCTGTGAGATGAGGACTCTGTGAGATGGGGACTCTGTGAGATGGGGACTGTGGAAGATGGAGGACTCTGTGAGATGGGGACTCTGTGAGATGGGGACTGTGGGAGATGGAGGACTCTGTGAGACAGGGGACTCTGTGAGATGAGGACTCTGTGAGATGGGGACTCTGTGAGATGGGGACTCTGTGAGATGGGGAATGTGGAAGATGGAGGACTCCGTGAGATGGGGACTCTGTGATATGGGGACTGTGGGAGATGGAGGACTCTGTGAGACGGGGGACTCTGTGAGATGAGGACTCTGTGAGATGGGGACTCTGTGAGATGGGGACTCTGTGAGATGGGGACTGTGGAAGATGGAGGACTCCGTGAGATGGGGCCTCTGTGAGATGGGGACTGTGGGAGATGGAGGACTCTGTGAGATGGGGACTCTGTGAGATGAGGACTCTGTGAGATGGGGACTCTGTGAGATGAGGACTCTGTGAGATGGGGACTCTGTGAGATGGGGACTGTGGAAGATGGAGGACTCTGTGAGATGGGGACTCTGTGAGATGGGGACTGTGGGAGATGGAGGACTCTGTGAGACGGGGGACTCTGTGAGATGAGGACTCTGTGAGATGGGGACTCTGTGAGATGGGGACTCTGTGAGATGGGGACTGTGGAAGATGGAGGACTCCGTGAGATGGGGCCTCTGTGAGATGGGGACTGTGGGAGATGGAGGACTCTGTGAGACGGGGGACTCTGTGAGATGAGGACTCTGTGAGATGGGGACTCTGTGAGATGGGGACTCTGTGAGATGGGGACTGTGGAAGATGGAGGACTCCGTGAGATGGGGCCTCTGTGAGATGGGGACTGTGGGAGATGGAGGACTCTGTGAGACGGGGGACTCTGTGAGATGAGGACTCTGTGAGATGGGGACTCTGTGAGATGGGGACTCTGTGAGATGGGGACTGTGGAAGATGGAGGACTCCGTGAGATGGGGCCTCTGTGAGATGGGGACTGTGGGAGATGGAGGACTCTGTGAGACGGGGGACTCTGTGAGATGAGGACTCTGTGAGATGGGGACTCTGTGAGATGGGGACTCTGTGAGATGGGGACTGTGGAAGATGGAGGACTCCGTGAGATGGGGCCTCTGTGAGATGGGGACTGTGGGAGATGGAGGACTCTGTGAGACGGGGGACTCTGTGAGATGAGGACTCTGTGAGATGGGGACTCTGTGAGATGGGGACTCTGTGAGATGGGGACTGTGGAAGATGGAGGACTCCGTGAGATGGGGCCTCTGTGAGATGGGGACTGTGGGAGATGGAGGACTCTGTGAGACGGGGGACTCTGTGAGATGAGGACTCTGTGAGATGGGGACTCTGTGAGATGGGGACTCTGTGAGATGGGGACTGTGGAAGATGGAGGACTCCGTGAGATGGGGCCTCTGTGAGATGGGGACTGTGGGAGATGGAGGACTCTGTGAGACGGGGGACTCTGTGAGATGAGGACTCTGTGAGATGGGGACTCTGTGAGATGGGGACTCTTTGAGATGGGGACTCGGTGAGATGAGGACTCTGTGAGATGGGGACTGTGGGAGATGGAGGACTCTGTGAGACGGGGGACTCTGTGAGATGGGGACTCTGTGAGATGGGGACTCTGTGAGATGAGGACTCTGTGAGATGGGGACTCTGTGGGATGGGGCTCGGTGAGATGAGGACTCTGTGAGATGGGGACTGTGGGAGATGGGGACTGTGTGACATGGAGGACTCTGTGAGACGGGGGACTCTGTGAGATGGGGACTCTGTGAGATGAGGACTCTGTGAGATGAGGACTCTGTGAGATGGGGACTCTGTGAGATGAGGGATTCTGTGAGATGGGGGACTGTGTGAGATGGGGACTCTGTGAGATGGAGGACTGTGTGAGATGGGGATTCTCTGAGATGGGGACTCTGTGAGATGGGGACTCTGTGAGATGAGGGACTCTGAGATGGGGGACTGTGTGAGATGGGGACTCTGTGAGACGAGAGACTCTGTGAGATGGGGACTCTGTGAGATGAGTACTCTGTGAGATGGGGGACTCTGTGAGATGGGGACTCTGTGAGATGGGGACTCTGTGAATGGGGACTCTGTGAGATGGGGAACTCTGTGAGATGGGGACTCTGTGAGATGAGGACCCTGTGAGATGGGGACTCTGTGAGATGGGGACTCTGTGAGATGGGGGACTCTGTGAGATGGGGACTCTGTGAGATGGGGACTCTGTGAATGGGGACTCTGAAATGGGGGACTCTGTGAGATGGGGACTTTGTGAGATGGGGACTCTGTGAGATGGGGACTCTGTGAGATGGGGGACTCTGTGATACTGGACTCTGTGAGATGGGGGACTCTGTGAGATGGGGACTCTGTGAGATGGGGACTCTGTGAGATGAGGGATTCTGTGAGATGGGGGACTGTGTGAGATGGGGACTCGGTGAGATGGGGACTCTGTGAGATGGGGGACTCTGTGAGATGGGGGACTGTGTGAGATGGGGACTCTGTGAGATGAGGAATCTGTGAGATGGGGACTCTGTGAGATGGGGACTCGGTGAGATGAGGACTCTGTGAGATGGGGACTGTGGGAGATGGGGACTGTGTGACATGGAGGACTCTGTGAGACGGGGGACTCTGTGAGATGGGGACTCTGTGAGATGAGGACTCTGTGAGATGAGGACTCTGTGAGATGGGGACTCTGTGAGATGAGGGATTCTGTGAGATGGGGGACTGTGTGAGATGGGGACTCTGTGAGACGAGAGACTCTGTGAGATGGGGACTCTGTGAGATGAGTACTCTGTGAGATGGGGGACTCTGTGAGATGGGGACTCTGTGAGATGGGGACTCTGTGAATGGGGACTCTGTGAGATGGGGAACTCTGTGAGATGGGGACTCTGTGAGATGAGGACCCTGTGAGATGGGGACTCTGTGAGATGGGGACTCTGTGAGATGGGGGACTCTGTGAGATGGGGACTCTGTGAGATGGGGACTCTGTGAATGGGGACTCTGAAATGGGGGACTCTGTGAGATGGGGACTCTGTGAGATGGGGACTCTGTGAGATGGGGACTCTGTGAGATGGGGGACTCTGTGATACTGGACTCTGTGAGATGGGGGACTCTGTGAGATGGGGACTCTGTGAGATGGGGACTCTGTGAGATGAGGGATTCTGTGAGATGGGGGACTGTGTGAGATGGGGACTCGGTGAGATGGGGACTCTGTGAGATGGGGGACTCTGTGAGATGGGGGACTGTGTGAGATGGGGACTCTGTGAGATGGAGGACTGTGTGAGATGGAGATTCTCTGAGATGGGGACTCTGTGAGATGGGGACTCTGTGAGATGAGGGACTCTGAGATGGGGGACTGTGTGAGATGGGGACTCTGTGAGACGAGAGACTCTGAGATGGGGGACTGTGAGATGGGGACTCTGTGAGATGGGGACTCTGTGAGATGAGGGATTCTGTGAGATAGGGGACTGTGTGAGATGGGGACTCGGTGAGATGGGGACTCTGTGAGATGGGGGACTCTGTGAGATGGGGGACTGTGTGAGATGGGGACTCTGTGAGATGGAGGACTGTGTGAGATGGGGATTCTCTGAGATGGGGACTCTGTGAGATGGGGACTCTGTGAGATGAGGGACTCTGAGATGGGGGACTGTGTGAGATGGGGACTCTGTGAGACGAGAGACTCTGTGAGATGGGGACTCTGTGAGATGAGTACTCTGTGAGATGGGGGACTCTGTGAGATGGGGACTCTGTGAGATGGGGACTCTGTGAATGGGGACTCTGTGAGATGGGGGACTCTGTGAGATGGGGACTCTGTGAGATGAGGACCCTGTGAGATGGGGACTCTGTGAGATGGGGATTCTGTGAGATGGGGGACTCTGTGATACTGGACTCTGTGATATGGGGGACTTTGTGAGATGGGGACTCTGTGAAATGGGGGACTCTGTGAGATGGGGACTCTGTGAGATGGGGACTCTGTGAGATAGGGACTCTGTGAGATGGGGACTCTGTGATACTGGACTCTGTGAGATGGGGGACTTTGTGAGATGGGGACTCTGTGAGATGGGGACTCTGTGAGATGAGGGATTCTGTGAGATAGGGGACTGTGTGAGATGGGGACTCGGTGAGATGGGGACTCTGTGAGATGGGGGACTCTGTGAGATGGGGGACTGTGTGAGATGGGGACTCTGTGAGATGGAGGACTGTGTGAGATGGGGATTCTCTGAGATGGGGACTCTGTGAGATGGGGACTCTGTGAATGGGGACTCTGTGAGATGGGGGACTCTGTGAGATGGGGACTCTGTGAGATGAGGACCCTGTGAGATGAGGACTCTGTGAGATGGGGACTCTGTGAGATGGGGGACTCTGTGATATTGGACTCTGTGAGATGGGGACTCTGTGATATTGGACTCTGTGAGATGGGGACTCTGTGATATTGGACTGTGTGAGATGGGGACTTTGTGAGATGGGGACTCTGTGAGATGGGGACTCTGTGAGATGGGGACTCTGTGAAATGGGGGACTCTGTGAGATGGGGACTCTGTGAGATGGGGACTCTGTGAGATGGGGGACTCTGTGATATTGGACTCTGTGAGATGGGGGACTTTGTGAGATGGGGACTCTGTGAGATGGGGACTCTGTGAGATGGGGACTCTGTGAAATGGGGGACTCTGTGACATGGGGACTCTGTGAGATGGGGACTCTGTGAGATGGGGACTCTGTGAGATGGGGACTCTGTGAAATGGGGGACTCTGTGAGATGAGTGAGTATGTGAGATGGGGGACTCTGTGGGATGGGGGACTTTGTGAGATGAGGACTCTGGAAATGGGGGACTATGTGATGTGTGGACTCTGTGAGATGAGGTACTCTGTGAGATGGGGGACTCTGTGAGACCCTGTGAGATGGGGGACTCTGTGAGGTGGAGGATTCTGTGAGGTGGAGCACTCTGAGCTGGGGGACTCTGTGAGGAGATGGAGCACTCTGCGTTGGGGGACTCTGTGAGGAGATGGAGGAGTCTTTGAGTTGGGGGACTCTGAGGAGATGGAACACTCTGTGAGGAGATGGGGGAATGTGTGAGGAGATCGAGGATTCTGTGTGATGGAGGACTTCTCTTTCTGCAAGGAGGATTGTCAGTCTTCCTTTCTCTTATGCAAAGGAGATGGAGGATCCTGAAGGGAAATTTTCTTTTCTTCTATTCTGCATACTCCTGAGGTGGGAGTTTAAAATGCTCATTTTACCAAACCATCTCCTGTAGGTTTATGAGACATTAAAAGTTCTTTCTCTCTTTTTTTTCCAAATGAGAAAATAACATTTTAACTGATTCCAGAGATTCACAATCTCCATTTCAGCAGAATGTAAAAAAGAGAAGACATTGGTATGGATGAGACCCTGACAGGCAGCTGCCAACCCCACAGACTGTTCTCATCCGGGCCCAGTACCAAGGATGTGTGAGAGTTCTTCCTAAAAAAGAAGGTGGAAAGAGCTGCTTAGGATTGGCAGATCGTGCATCTCTTGAGTTATATACTTTGATGAGGTTTGCTACAAAGCCCCACAAGTGCATGAGGGACCCTACACAGTGAGGGCAGAAATCCCATCAGCATTGATCTTGGCCTCATTCAGACAGACAGAACTCACAGCACTTTCACAGATAGGGGCATCACTTTGAGTGACTCAGCATTTACAAACTGAGAAGGGTTTCTGAGCTACAGATGAAAAATTATACCATCCTTTCATAAAGCTAGTCATGTTGCGAAGTGGGAAATCTGCATAGAATCAATAGATTCTGTCTGAGAGTCAAGTTTGGCCCTGACAGGAGCTGTGTTACTGAACAAATGAGCTACCTTCAATTTCCCAATCCATGAAACAGGAATTCCAATTCCTGCTTCCCAGGACAGTGTCAGGTCATGAAAAAATCCCCAACATATTGTCTACCGCTAATAAACAGCAGTACAACTTTCACTGTAGTTGAAGATATTCGTGATTGTTGACATAATTGTCACCATCATCGTCGTAAGCGTGTCCCTGAAACTTATGAACTATAAATTTTAAATCATTTACTCTGTCAGTCAGGAAAATGGGAAGACACTCCAGGTATCCCCAGTCTAAATGTTTTCTAATGTAACATTTTTTATTAAACAAGATTTACAGAAAAAATACACAAATATTAACAGTGAATTTCAATGAACTTTTACAAACCGAACATGCCATATAACAAGAATTCAGAACAAGAAGTTTGACATTAACAAGAAGTCCCCCGCCTCATAGTCATTACCTCCCCAAAAGTAACCACTCTTCTAAGTTCTAAAGCCATGGATTTTTCTTCTGATTTTTAAGCTTTATGTAAATGGAATTATCCACGATGTATTCTTTTGTATTTGGGCTATTTTGATTGTGATTCATCAAAATTCTGATTTGTTGGGAAAATTTGTAGTTATTTTATTCTCATTCCTTTATCGTGTCACATGTATGAATACATCACAGGCTATTCTATGGATTGATTGATGGGTTGCTGTAATATGAACTACTCAAATATTGCTGCTATATTCATATGACGTTTGTGAACATGTGTGTACATTTCTATTAATATATAGGTGGAGGTAGAATTGCTAGGATGTAGGATCGATGGATGTTCAGCTTGAGTAGATAATTTCAGTTTTCCAGAGTTTTCCAACAACATGCAAGCATAGTTGTACCAATTCACTCTTAAAAGTAGGTGAGTTCTAGCTGCTCCAAACACAATGCTTTGTTTCATCTGTCATTTAAATTACAGACCTTCTCTTGTGTATATAGTGGTTTTAATTTGCATTTATCTAATAATTACTTAATTTGAGACATTTTTAACATGCTTTCAGCTATTTAGGTACTCTTTTTTTGGGTACCCATTGAAGTCTTTCTCCTACTTTAAGATGTCTGCCTTTTTTACTGATTTGTGTAAATGTTTGTATATTCTGGACAGTCTTCTCAAATACGTGTCATGCAAATATCCTTTCTTCTTTTGTGGCTTCACTTCTCCTAATGGTGTCTTTTGATATGCAGACATTATTAACTTTAATGGAGTTCTGTTTGTCATTTTGTGTTTCATGTGTAGCATTTTTTTGTGTCTTATATAAGGTCTACCTACCTTAAGGTTGTGAGGATGCTCTTGTATGTTTTCTTTGAAACGTATTGTTTTACTTTTCTTGTCACACGTAGATCTATACTCTGTTTAGATTTTGTTTTTATGAGGTAGGGGTCAGGATTTACTATCTACCCAACGCTGTGTGTTGACCCACATCATGTGTTAATAAGATAACTTCTTTATCACAGGAAGTTTTTAATACAAGGAAATAAAACCTAGAAAAAATTTTCAAAAGCCAGGGCCACGAAGGACAGTGAAGCTGTTGCTGAAGTTCTCAGCTTGCAACACTACAGCAGGAGCTGTGGAGGAGCTTGCCTGGGAACGGCTAAAACAGTGGCATCTGCTTCCTCCCCACACTGGTCTGTGAGTCACCTGTGCTTCTTCCCACCACAGCTGCTGGAGGACACTGACTCCTTCCTTTTCATGGAAGCTGATGGGGAATTGATTCTAAGAAACGTAGTCCTGGGCTTTGTCTTGGGGACAAAATTGTAGAGGAGACTCCAGGAGGTGGTGATGATGCCAAAGTGCAAACACAGTTCACGTAGTCACTAACATTCTTGTGCCTGTGATGCAGAAATCAGTTTTGAAGTTGGGTTAGATGGTCTCTAAGAACTTTCTACCTCAAACATTCATTAAAACATTAGATATTATAAACGTTTTCTTAATAAATGTTATTCATTCATTCAGGTATTGAACTAGGCCATGAACAGAAAAAGAAGAAGAAGGAAAAGCACTTTTATCAGAGGCACTTTGAATACCACTGAAACAGGAGCATGCAAACAGATGACGCGGTGCAGGAAAATAATGGCTATGACTGTAGGAATACACAGTGCAGCAGGTTACAGGCAAAGGTGTATCCAGACCACCCGAGGGACGCCCCTGCAGTGTTACTGGAAGGCTGTGTAGAATCCTGCCTGGAGGAGGAGCGGAGCAGGGACTGGGAGCCCCAGAGAAAGAACAGCAGGTGTGCCCAGGGATGCCATTGTAGTACCTGGGAAAATGTAAACTCAAGCTTTGTTTTTTTTTTTTATCTTGAATTTCTTGAGGAAAACCACAGGTGCCTTCAAGGAAACAGATGGAAGTTGTAATCTGTTTTGTGTAACCAAAGCATTAGGCAGTGTTTGTATGGCACCGGGCAAGTTACTTCCTCTCTGTGCTATCATCTCTTCTCTCAGTTAAATCTCCGGGATTCTTTGTGCCTCTTCAGTTTGGGCTCTTGAGGGTTCTTGAGTTTGTTCTTCTTCTGCGCTTTATTTGCAATTGCAAATATTCAGGCAGGTCGGGCTGACAAGTTAAAGACAAACGCATCTAGGCTGGCTTTCTCTTCTCTGCAGGTTTCTTTCCAGAATCTTTGGACAATAGGTGGCGTGGTGGCAGAAAGGGGAAGAATGGACGTGGTGGGTGTCAGCCAATCACAGCATATTCAGTGATTCCACATGGCTTGGAGAGTGTTGGATCAGGAGGAGGCTGGCAAAAGGGTCCTCTCCTCATGAGGGCTGGTTAATATCAGGAATTATTGCCTCAAACGCTGCAGGTGTGGATCGATCTCTTTCAGTCCCAGTAAATGGGGCTGCGACTGCCTTTGACAGCCTCAAAGCTGCACAGTGCTCATGCCCTAGGGCAGACAATGATGTGGGGGAGTTGCTGATTTTAGGATAGAAAATTACAATGCTTATATAGTAAACAGCACCTGGAAGTTTACTAATGATTTTTACAATTAACAGCAGCAGTGCAGTCTGATTATTCATGCGTGCTTTCTATGAAAGAAAAGAAAGGAAGCAGATGTTGAAAAAAGTCACATGGCTTAGATTTTATTAGGAGGGGAGATGTGGTGAAAGAAGGACGTATGGGTAGGAGCAGGAGGAAGGAAAGAGTGTGAGGTAGAGAATTCTTACTGTGGTTTTCTTCAGATTGTAATATGCAAATCACGCTCTCTCAAATTTCAAAATTAACCTCCAGGTATGTTCAATATCACAAGAACTCTTTCTGCAGCATGTGCATTTAAAACCTTATGCATTTTCCAGTAGCTAGGCAATTTATAGGTGCATTAGGTATTCAATAGAAACATATATGATTGGGCATTTTTTAAAAATTGCATACTGAATATAGGGTTGCTCTATAGGCTGCTTGGTGAATTATTCTAAATCCCACCAGGTGGGCTTACAACTAATTTCCAAGAATTCTATTTTTCAACCATGAAACCATCTGTATTATATTTTAAAGTTTGATGACTGATTCCATTTTTTGTCACCCATCATTGATCAGTATTTTTAATTCCTTGCTCAGCCCAGAGTAAATTCTACTTCCTTTGAATCTTTTTTTTTTTTTTTTTTTTTTTTTTTTTTTTTTTTTTGAGATGGAGTCTTGTTCTGTCACCCAGGCTGGAGTGCAATGGTGCAATATCAGCTCACTGCAGAATCTACTTATTTTTTATACTGAAAAGATTAGGCAGCATTATTAAATAATGTTCTAAAGAATTAAATCTCCTCTCATCTCAACAAGCAGATGCAACAGAATTCCTTTTTTGTTATATAACATCCTGGTTCTTGTCTATACAAAGAATTATTTTTATGTAGTGTAAATCATACAGAAATTGTTATTTTGTATTTTACCTTGCTTTGGAAATTTAATAACACGTTAAAAACGTTTCCTATATTTATGTAGTCTTTTTTTCTTTTCTTTTTTCTTTTTTTTTTTAACCAGTCTTGCTCTGTTGCCCAGCCTGGAGTGCAGTGGTGCAATCTCAGCTCACTGCAACCTCCACTTCCCAGGTTTAAGAGATTTTCATGCCTCAGCCTTCTGAGTAGCTGGGACTACAGACACCAGCCACACAGCTTTTTCTATTTTTTTCTTTTTTCTTTTTTCTTTTTTTTTTTGTATTTTTAGTAGAGATGGAGTTTTGCCATGATGTCCAGGCTGGTCTTGAACTCTTGGCCTCAAATGATCCCCCTCCTCAAACTCCCGAAGTACTGGGATTATACGTGTGAGCCACCACGCCGGCAGTTCTATGTAGTCTTTGAATGTACCAACATTTTCTTGAATGTTGAAAAATTTAGTATTTTTTACATATGGTAATAACCAATTGTTGATGGGGAATTTTGTACCATTTTAGATAACACTGTAAGAAATGCACTTGAATCGATTTTTGCTTCTGTTAAACTTTTCATTAGGTAAAGTTCCAGATGATGGAGTCAACTGATCACAGGAAAAGAGCCACAACACTCCAAGAAGGCTCTTGTGTCTTGTTGTTATTGGACTGGACGAGAGCTGGCACCTGCCAATTCAGCCCGGTCTCACCAGTATCACAGTGCGGGCCTCTGTGTGTGTGTGCACACACGCGTGTGTGCATGCAAATTTTCCGATCTGTGCCTAGTATCATGAGATGGTTTTAAATCTATTATTTATTTAATTATCAGCCAAAAATATTTTTCTATTTTTAAATTTATTGAAGTTTCTCCCATGTATCGAGGGACCTTTAGTGTTTCCCTCATTTAACTACCATTGGAATCTTAACATTTTATTGAAAATTTTCTTAGGCAGTAAGCTCTATGAAGGCAGAGATGTGTCTATATATACACAGAGATGAAGAGGGTTTTGCCCCTCTTTATCTCTCTCTCACTTTCTTTCCCTTCTTTTCTTCCTTCCTTCCTCCTTTCTTCTCTTTTTCTGTCTCTTTCTCTTCCTTCCTTCCTTCCTTCCCTCCCTCCCTCTCTCTTCTTTCCTTCCTCCCTTCCTTCCTTTCCTTTTTTTTCTTTCTTTCTTCCTTTATCTCTTTCTTTCCTTCTTCCCTTCTCTCTCCTTCCTTCCTTCATTCGTTCCTTCCCTTGTCCTTCCTCCTCTTTCACCTTCTCCTCCTTTCTCTCTCTCTTTCTCTCTCTTCACTCTCTCCTTCTTTCTTCAATGTTTCTGTTCCTGAGGACCTCAGTAGACAATACTGGTTGTATTTGAGGTTCCTAATTAACAAACCAATATGGTTTAATTGTTTTTTTTTTTTTTTAAATCTGCATTCAACCTGGATCAGAAGCCAAGCCTCATGCTGTACTTCGAAGGGATGACCAATAGTTTTATGTTCCTGACCTTCTATCTTACAGTCCTTCTCTTCTATCCCCAGTGAACCATTTGACTGATAAAATCCCTCTATAGTTGAACTCCTGCCACATTTGTGGATCCACATTAAAGACGAAAGTATGTATGAGAAATAGAGCCACTCAGAGCCTGTCTGCTACACACAATTTCAGCACGAGGGCAAAAAGCATGGTGACAGTGGCTAATCTCTGCCATTTACCTTTATCTCTTCCTTAAAAGGTGAGACACATTAAGTCAATGTTTACCTACATGCTGTATCTCAGACCTGTCGCCAAAAAAGCTCAGCGGAGACTTTGTAGGTAAAAAGAGAGAGAAAATAACATCTCGTATGTCTTTAGCAACATGTGCACAATGCTTCTTAGTACTGTTGGCAGGTAAATGCATCTTGGATCCTCAGTTCTTCATCAATAGATTGTAGATAACATGAAACACCTCACAAAATTCTTGTGTAGTTAGTTGTGAAAATGTGTGCAAAGCATTCAGCACAGTGCTGATCACACATACACATCTCAGTGAGCCTTAGTTCTCTGTCCCTTCCTTCATGGACAGATGGCAAAGTGCAGATCTTGCACATTGTAAAGTAGTAGTAGAGTTCTTAAACCAACGTCCCCTAAGGATCTAAACACTGGCTCTACGAAGTTCTACTTCACCTACTGAACTTCCCAGGTGATGAGAGAAACCGTGTCTTTGTTCATTCAGAGGCGTTAACATCTGGATATTCATACACACGTACTTTTATTCCTTCCAAAATGTCGAAGTTTATGCAAATGTAAAGATGATCATTAGAAATTGGTGTCCAGCCTTTTTGCACTTTGCTTCTCACTTGAGATAGAATCAGAAGATTCTGGAGACATTTTCTAATTGATGTGAAATGCCTTTCTCATTTTCACTGTCCTCAATCCTGTAGGTTATAAATCTAGGCACTTCCTATAGAGACATTCATTGACTTCTTCTGGCAGGTTTCCAAAGTGGACATTCATTTTTGACTGATCCATACATACAAAGTTTCACAGGTTTTACCAGATTACCTACAACACAGGAACAGTATGTGCAAACAAAGAGACCAGCTGATATCACGATAGAACATTTTCTATTTGCTTCAGATTAGCTTGTTAAACCCTGCTTCAGTCTTTTCAGGTAAGGGACAGTGCTTACTTCTGAACTGACAAACAAAATATTTCTCTCTAATCTATCAGATTGGGGAGATAATGGAGAGGCAAGACAGCAATATGGGGTTGGCTAGAAAAATGACAGAGTGCATATGTACATCAAATTCCAAACACAGCTGTCTATCCCCAAGGTATCTTAACTCCACCAGATATCATCTCACTGCTGTCTGTCAGTGATTACTCTGTCGGGTTTTGATATTGAAAGCAAGTTTTCACCTTCAGCATAGCCATGCAGTGTGACCAGCATGTAACCTAAGAATTTAAGGCTGCACCAGCCATTCTTTAGACACTGAGTCCCACCAACCGTGGCAGGAAGAGTGGTCCTTGGGTTGATATGGCTGCCAGCTCACCAATCCCTACAAATGTTCCTCATACTGTTTCTTTCTAGGAATCTCTATTCCAGACCCTTTATTCTGACTATCACCACCTGCATCTTGTATCCTGGATTCTTCTATTTTGAAAATTTTGAATAGTGCACTAGAGGTTGTAGAAGAGATACTTAAGATATGGGTGTTTTCACTCTATTCTTGAGAGGACATGCATGATACAAGAAGGTCAAGGTACATCAGAACTTTATAAAGCCTGATATAAAGATTGTGGGAAGCCCTTTGGGTAGAGAAGGTCATTGAGCCCCCATGACTGCAGCAGAAGGTGGAAGAGGAATTGGATAGCGGCTGGGAGCAGGAGAGAATCATCACCCACAGCCAGGGAGGGGTGGGCTTGCTTTGCTTTCGTGGTTTTGTTTTGCTTTTATTCACATGCGTCCGTGAATGGATCTCTGTCAGTGCTTTAACATCAACAGAGTAAGAATAAAATATGGGTCAGCCCCGTCACAGCTCAAGGTGGGAGGATGATGTTAACCATGGTTGGAGTCCTCAGAAGATGGTGCAGCAGATCTGGCCAGGCTGGCAGAGCCCCTGAGCCCCACTTCTAAGAAGTGGGATGTGTTAGTGACAGAGAGGCTGATAACCACAGGGACTGAGCAGTGCCTGGAAAGGAAATCCCAGAAAGTCCTATGGTAGGGGAAGGCAATAAGGAGAATCCAGAACCTAGAATGTAACATTGGGAACTCTGTTCCCTGGGACAGCCCCAAACTTATCTGGAGGGAAATAAACTAAATGCATGCTTTTACTCCATCATCTAGCACACGTTGCAAACAAAGCAGCTAGTAGTCCCATGAGAATAAAAGATGGTCTCACAGGAAATCTCTCTGGCCAAAGCACTATGAGAACCACTGAATAAACAGAACTGTCAATAATTGAGGAATCAAACTAACAGAATGATGTAGAGTAAGAATATAAAACAGGTATATTATCTTCTGTTCAACATCTGTTCAAGATCTGTTCTGTGAATGGCAGTCAACTGAATGAGACAAAGCATTAAGAAAAGAAAAAGAAATGCACATGTAGATTATAAGAGCAGTGACATTGTCATTAGTTGCAGATAACGTGATTATTTCAACAGAAATCATCAAGAGGGCCATGGGTAATCCAGTGGCTTAATCAATCAAAAAGGGAGCCATTACTACTATCACGAGGTTTACTGAGATTGCCAGGGAGGTAATCAAGAAGTAAAAACCATCAGTGTTCCTCCACACTAGCTAGAAATTTGACCACAAGAAAATGTTAGACAAGATGGCAATAGAAATACCATTCATAATAGCAACAAAAATACAGTACTTAAGAATAATAAAACAATAATATAAAACACCATTATTAGAAAAAAAAAAAAAACTCTTAGAACAAAAAAAGGACACCTGTGCAAGAGTTGACTGATTGGATAAGTTAATTTTCAGCACTTCGAACTTACCTTCAGGTCTCTGTGTTTTCTGCAGAGGAATCAGCTATGAGTCTTATTGAAGATCCTCATATATGATGAGTTCTCTGGACCTGAGGCTTTGAAACAGCTCCAATCCTGTTATGTCTCCTGCCAGGTTTTCATTATGAGTGTGGGATGTTGGTTTTAAGGCTCCTGCAGAGATGGAGAAAGAAAGAAGCAATTGGGTAAGTTCAGATCCCTCAAAGCTTGCTGTTCTTACTGAGATTCTGTCACTTTTCTTGAATAAATGCAACCCGAATTGCTTCAAGCCCCTGGCTAATTTCCAGAGCTCTGAAAAGGTTGATTCTGACCATTTTTCCCCAGGGTTTTCTTTGTTTCCATAGAGAAAAGAATTCTCAAAAGTCCTCACTTGGTCATTTTTGCTGCTGCTACCTGTTGGATGAGTTAATTTTATGAATAATCAGTTTTTCTAAAATCCATTTATCAATTCAATACAATTATAAGCAGTTTCTCAGTAGCAGGTTTTGGGAAATTGGAAAATTGATTCAAAATACATTCAATAGTTAAGAAACTTTGGAAATGAAGAAAAGAGATGGGGCAATAGCCCTACCAGACAGAAAGACATGTTTCCAAACATCTGTCAAACAAATAGTATTTTAGAACAGGAATTGACATACAATCAGGAACAGACCAAGAAGCCTGCAAACTTGATTTGTGACGAAGTAGTGAAATCACAGAGGTTTAGCAAATGTATTGGAAAACCTGGCTCTAAAGTTTGAAAATTAAAGGTAGATCCCCAACTCACAACAGATGAACTCCAAAATAAAACTCCAAATGGAATAAAAGCCTAAATGTAAAATGTAAAGATTTAAAGTTTATGAAAATGAGGAAGAATATCACCGAGAGGAGCGAAGACCATTAGTAGGATTTCAAAAGCACAAACCATAAAGGAAAATGTAATGAAGTAGTAAATGTAAATAAGTGATAGCTGTAAATATGACTACATCTAAATTAAAAGTGTGTCTTTAATCAGCAATGTCAGAGACAAACGTGGAAGAAGACATACTAATGAAAAATAGTTATAAAATCTTTAAATTTTCAAAAATATTCACATCTAGAATACGTAGGAGCTCATGTAAATCAGGAAGAAAAGGAAAATGCAACAGAAAAATGGGCAATGATTAAGAAGGGTCAGGTTATAGGCCTTGAAATCTTAGTGATTAATAAATATGTAAAAGAAACTCAAATTCATGAGCAACGAGAAAAATATTGATTTTGAAAAGCAAATGATGTCATTCTTTAAAGCTTTGTGTAAGGTAGACATCATGGCACAGTGTAATATGAGATCCTATTCCTTGACCTGAATATGTCAAGATTGAAAAAACTTAACAATATATCAATTTTTTTTAAGAAAACACTTTAGTTTTATGTTTTGGGTGAACACAAGTCTTAGTCCCAGTTTTCATCTGTCATTTCAGAGTAAATATTACTAGGTGCCCATTTCAATCTCAACATTCCCTGGAAAATCAGTTGTATGGCCGCTGTACGGGCTGCACAATACCATTAATTTAAATTTAAAAACACAAAACCTTGGCACACATTTTCCAAAGAACACATTGGTTTTATGTACATGAGGCCCAAAGACAAACAAATGGACGAAAAGTATGCATGGGGGTGGAGGCGAAGGCACAAGAATAATGTGTGGAATCTGGGACTTGGCACAGAGATTAGAATTTTAGAATTTCCTATGACCCCTTCTTTCCACAGTCAACAATTAATTTCCCAATTATGGAAGGGCCACCCATGCTTTCCTGGATAATCTTGAGAAAAGCAATACTTTTGGAGGACATAATGGAGTCCTTCCCAGAGGAGCCAAATAAATCCCTCTGTAATGGTATGCAGCCTGTGTCCAGGATGCAAACCAATCTCAGACGTTAATAAGAAATCTCAGCTGTATAAACCAAAGGTACAAGATGTTAAATTCAGGAAATCTCCTTTTACACTAAATAAACAAGGAAAGGGAGTCTAATTGGGCCCCTCTGCAATCAGATCCTATTGCCTTCTTGGGTTCACTAAGTTGTGCTGAGGGATGGTGTGGGGAAGCTTATGCAACCTTGAGCTGTATGTCTCTTCCCTTAGAGGTTAGGGAAAGAAAAGGAACAAACGTGAAACAGAAGTTTCAGAGACCTCTATGGAAAGATAAAGTTCTCAGAGGTATCAACCTCATGTGAAAAGGGTCTTTTAAAAGGTATTTTATTAAGGCTAGGGAAAAGAAATAACCTTTGGAAATGGAAGTTTTTCCATTAGATGGAATATTTATTTTCCCTTGATTTT
This sequence comes from Saimiri boliviensis, assembly GCF_048565385.1. Lineage (NCBI taxonomy): Eukaryota > Metazoa > Chordata > Mammalia > Primates > Cebidae > Saimiri > Saimiri boliviensis. The sequence goes on along the minus strand of NC_133449.1, from coordinate 7,603,153 downwards.
AGACAGTCTACAATGTACTTTCAGTCCTAAACTCATTTAATTGTCAGAACAGCCCTATGAGATAAGTAGAATTAGCATTTCCACCTTTGTAGGAGAGCTGGTAAGTCAACTTCTGTCTCTTGAACATGAAAATTCATGTTTTTAATCATCACACCAGGATTTGATCAGGATTACAGAAGCAACTCTATGTATTTTAATTAAGGGAAAGTGAGGCTCAAATCTTTTATCAAAAAAAAAAAAAAAACACAGAAAATAATGAATTCCAAGAAAATATCTTGTTACATAGGATCTTCATAAGCATTGCATATCTCCTCTATTTTTACAGGTGTCTGGTCTTCTGCAATAGCCCTATGCAGGGGCAACCTTGTGTTCTCTACATTGTGCCTTTTCCTGGGATCCTAGAAAAGCTACATTTTCCAGCCTCCCTTGCAGTTAGTTTGGGGTCACATGACCCAGTTCTGTCCAGTGTAATGAGAGGGGAAGTGATGTCTACCACTTTCAGGCCTGTGCTTCCTCTACCACCTTTTTGTTCTGCTACTGAAGCCCTGGATCCCAGATTTTCCAGACACCATGACTATAAGATGGAGGAGAGCCACTTGACCTTCAACGACTTTGTGTGAAAATAAATAAACCTTTATTGCATTAAGCCATACAGATTTGGTGGTTGTCATAGCAGCCAGCTGGCATTGATTACCCTGTTAAAGGGATGCCAAGACATTGGTATATCTTACCTTGCTTAAGAACAATAGACAGTTGTCAGTCTATTTCCTCTACTTCCCATAAACGGGAAAAAAAATCAACACCTGGTAATATCATTGGGTTTCTGACTAGCTTATGGACTCCTTGTGGGTAGGGATGCTGTAAAGCTCCATTTCATATCCTTCTCTTTCTTTATTAGGTTGGTGTAAAAGTAATTGTAGTTTTACTTTTGGCAAAAACCAGAAAACAAAAAACAAAATACTTCTGCACAAACCTAATAGAATGATACCTGACATATTGAGGGTATGCTGTAAATGGATCTACAGGGACTAATGAATGACTCGATGAGTCATAATTTTGATGTAGTCTCATTCAACACAGACTAAAAGTTTTTAAAATATTTGAATGATAAATATGACTTGAGTTGTTTTGCTAAAAAATTATAAGCAACTAAAAGGAGGGCTAAAATCTCATTTGTACTAATAATGTAAGTTTATTTGGGTTTGATTATGTGTAAAATTTTTCTTATTGATTACACACAGGGAGCTCTGATCACTGACCATACTTCTGATAAATCTGAGACGTTCTGTGCTCTGCAATGCTCAAGGTTCTGTCGGCACAAATATCTCCTTACCCTGTGGAACCGAAGGAAACCAATGATGTTCCTGACTTCTACATGAGTGCCTTTGAAATGTGTTAACTTTAATGAATTTTAAATATGTTTCTTCTCTTTTGTAATTCAATTCGTGTTTGGATTTAAAGTTAATTATTTAATTTCCTAAACTAACTCTTCTGTGTATTCTTCTCTCTCTTGTTTTGAACATTCCAGAAGATTGGTTGGCCCACAGTGTCTAAGTGGTCTGTATGTTGGAAGAGTGTGATGCAAAATGGAAGTGGAGTGGCCTAATCCCTCCTCCCAGTGACCTAAGGTACTTGGAGGAGATGAAGAAATGTTTGCAACTGTTTTAATTAACCAAATAGCTATTGGAAAGACATGTATCCCACTGCCTGCCAGAAGCTATCATAGCTCAACCATTTCTGGGTTTCTTTCACACAAACAAGACTGATTAAAAGCAACCAACATTATATAATTGCCATTGTCTTGTTCATAACTGTAAGTTTTCTTAGAGAAACCACTGAGTCTGCTCATTTCCAATTATTGGCTGCTTCTCCTTGACCCTGGAGATTCACTCCCTCACTGGTGTCTGGAAGGAACAGTCAGGGAAGCTTCTGCTGAACAGTGTGTACTGTGTGCCATGTTCTGTGTGCTCCTGTTACACTGGCTGGCAGGGAGGTGATGGTAAGAGGGAGATGGGCTTGGGATGAGGAGGACGCAGGGAGGAGATGGGCCTGGGATGGTGGAAGGAGGCAGAAGGAGAAATGGGCAAGTGGGTTCATTAATTATCTGCTCTTCTGGAGCAATCGTGAACTCTAACAAGAAAGCATTAAGTAGCAGGCAGTTGACTGTCATTTGAATCTCATTTGTATTTGCAAAAATGGTTATGAATAGTAGTAATGAAAAATAGAAATGTTTAGAAATATAATAGTGCTAAAGACTGTCCACCTAATCTTGTCCTTTTAGATATTTGTAACACTAATGATCTACTGCTGGTGGATCAAACCACAGTGACTAGGAAATCATCGCATCATTCCATCATCCCATCATCCCATCATTCCATAAAGGTCTGCCAAGACCCTCTAGGTGCTGAGGACTATGGAAAGAAGCCACAGTCAGGGGAGAAGGTCTTTGCTCTTAATTGCTCAAGAATGAAGTGGGTGCAATCCTGGAACTCACAGCTATGCAGGAGTAGTTTTCAGATATGACAGGCCTGCTTTCCTGAGACATGACTCAGCCCAGAATAAATATTTGTGCTGCATTGAAGGGTTTTACCATTAGAAGTTGTATTCATTGTTTTCACTGATGCCCAGATGACCAGAAGTGAATATAAGGATTTGACTTGCCTTTTGTTAAATCCAGATTTGCCTTTCCAACCAAATAATAGAGCCTTGAAGCTAGTATAATGTTTAGGTGAATATAAAACACGGAGCTACCACAGACAATGATGTCTACTCATGAACGTGTGTATTTATCAAAGCTTTGATCCCAAAAGAGAAAAAGAATCAGAAGCCTCCCACCAGCAAAAATCTTGTGCTGTCTCCTGAGCGCTGCTGGCTAAACTAAACTAAATAGTGAAGCTGTGCTTCACTATTTCTCTCCACAGGGCTGGGTACAACCTGCAGGCTTCTCTCCCTGAAGTTTGACAATGGAGGAGGGCGCAGCCTCTTGTTCTTCCAAACGTCAGTCCGCATGTCTTTTGGTTTGCAAAGACTGGAGCACAGTTATTTGGGGCCACTGAGTCTGGACTGGAACCATATTACATTCTCATCACCCTGGCTGTATGGTGTCAGGACCTGAATATTCTTTTAGCTATTCCACTTTAGCTTTCTAGTCTTTAAAAGCACAAATGAAGCCACACATAGGAGAGCACTCGGCATGCCATCCTGTAAAGGTGTGTAGAGCGCACCCTCTGTAAAGAGTCTTTCCCTTCTTCCTGACACCCTATGCCCAAACTGCCCCTTTTATAAGAGGGATGAGGATTTACACTCTGCCACATGCTTTGTGTGGATTGTTCCTTCACTACAAAGTTATAAAATAGGTGCTTTTATTATTCAGAAAATGGATGAGAAAGCTGAAGGCAAGGAGAGAATGAGAAATGTACTCAATTTTACCCAGAAGCAAGTAGTTATGCCAAGATTTGAACTGAGGCATTTACAATCTAGAACCTTTACTCTCTCTTGTTTTTCAAGTCTGACATTTGAATTTCTCTGTTTTCCCTGGACATTGGACATTGTAGAACAGGACACACACACACACACACACACACACACACACACACACACACACACATACACACACACACACGAGAAAATTCTCTGTTTTCAGTGGAAGAGCTGTAATTTATATCTTAGGACTTCAATATATAAATTTAAGGGTTGGGGGGAGCTTAGTTCAACCCACAACACACAATCATCTTCACCGTAAAAACTCACATTTCTGAGCATGACTTTTCCTCTCTAGTCTTCTGTTTTGCTTAGCACCAGCACCAACATGGTATCATCATAAGAACTAGCAGAACACGCTCATGTTTCTGTGTAATGCACCAGCTCATTTTCGAATTCTACCTTCCCACCATCCCTGAAAGGCAGCAACATGAATCCAGCTCACACACCTAGAGGATAACCTTGTAGGGCCTTACCTCTGGTCTCTGAATGTTGTGTTCTTCTCATAACACCCTGCTATGTTGCTGTTAGATATATGCAAGTGTACTTATGGGAAACTAGTGACATGGTTGGGGACAGTCTGAATGCACTGAGATTTCATGGTAGCATCCCTTTCTCATGGCACCAACTCATAGATTCACAACCAAAGGGGAAAAGATACTGGATGAGGATTCATTTAGAGTAAGAGTGATGAACCATGCCAAGGACCAAGTCTCTTCTGGTGAATAAAGTTTTATTATAAACACGGCCATAGTCATTCAGCTAGACATTTCCCATGTCTTCTTCCATGCTGCAATGTAGGCCTGAGTAATTGTGCTGAAGACTGTGTGTTCCTCAAAGCTGAAAAGCAAGTGGACTCTCAGAGCACTCAATAACTAATGGGATGATGTCAAAGGACACTGAAACTGAAGGGAAAGGCTCTGGATGTCCTAACTTGGAAAACTGGAGCATGAAAAAGGAGAAGGATGGCAATTGACACATTGAATATGTAAAAAATCCACAAGTCCTTAACAATATTCAAATTATTAATAAGAGAGATAGGGCAGAAAAATAAAAGGTGTGGAGGGGAAGAAGTTCTTCAACAAAGAAATCCAGCTAATAGGTGAATAACAGAATTAGAAAACAGCAATTCTTATTGGTACTGTTGCTATTAAAAATACAAAATAAAGGTATCTTGAAGACTTACTGTATAAGTCTGCAATTATTATAGGCAAAAGTATTATAATGCACAGAACAAGAAACCCAGGTGAGGAATCAAGAAAAAAAAAAAAAATCAGGCCCTTCGGCTTCCTGGATGATATTCGCTGGCGTGCGAGAGAGTTGAGCCTCTTCCAACAAGCATGTGGTGTGGTCCCAGGCTGGGCAGTGGGGGTTCCAGATTCTCCCACAATTCCCTCCCCACCCCCAGGCTCCTGGCTTCCTGACACCACTTCCCCAGTCCTCATGCTCTTTTCTAGGCCAGGACAGACCAGAGCTGAATGGCCCCTAGAGGAGACCATCCTATTCATCTCCCTCTCTTTTTGCAAGGTGTGACAGTGTTTCATTTGTTTGATTATCTCATTTTGTAACTTTTATTTCAAAGGATACTAATTTTGCAACTTCCCTAGTGCTGATGTTTGACAATCCATATTCACTGAGTTTCTTCTCCCTCACAGTTCACCCACCATCTAAGGGTTTTCATTGCAGATTCACCTCGATTGTCGAGTTAGTTCATTTTCACACTGCTAATAAATACCCGATACTGGGCAATTAAAAAAAAAGAGGTTTATTGGACTTATAGCACCATGTGGCTGAGGAGGCCTCACAGTAATGGTGGAAGGTGAAAGGCATATCTTACATGGCAGCAGACAAGAAGACAGCTTGTGCAGGGACATTCCCTTTTTAAAACTCAGATCTCATGAGATTTATTCACTATCATGAGAACAGCATGGGAAAGACCTGTCCCCATGATTCAGTTACCTCCCACCAGGTTCCTCCCACAATGTGTGGGAATTCAAGATAAGATCTGGTTGGTGACACAGCCAAAACATATCAGTTGTCATTAAGTATTTCTCAAGTCTCCATAACAACCAAGGGCCTGCAACGTGCAATAGACTGTATAGTCAGTTACATTAAGTTTGAATCCAGATTCTGCCATTATTTCTCTGTGACGCAGAATGAATTACTTAGCCTTTGGGCCTCAGTTTACTCATCTGTAAAATCAGGCTATTCAACACTGTACTTAGTTGCTAGAGTTGTTGTTACAAAGAACCCCAGACCATGTGGCTTAAATAACATAAATTATTGTCTCCCCATTGTGGGGAAGTCTGAGATGAAGGTGTGAGCAGGGCTGGTTCCTTCTGAGGCTGCAAGGGAGAATCTGCACAAAGCCCCTGTCCCTGGCTTGTCTTCTCCTGTGTTTTCTGCATCTTCTACCTGTGTCTTTTCACATAATCTTCCTTGTGTGCATCTGTCTCCAGATTTCCCCTTTTCATGAAAACATGAGTCACAGTGGATTAGGGCCCATTTCAACTTAGTCATCCCTGTAGAGACCCTATCTCCACATAAGGTCACACGCTGAGGTCCTGAAGGTTAGGACTCCAGCATATAAATTTCAAGAGTTGGGGTAAGCTTTGTTCAATTCAGAACACACAATCATCTCTACTATAAAATCCACTGGAGATGAAATGATGTGTGGGATTTAGATGAGAGCCTGTTTCCTGGTGAGCCCTGAGTAGGTGCTATTTATTACTAATGCATCGACTCTCTCCTTAGTGCTCCTTGAGGAAAGATTTTACTGCCTCCAATCTTTTCTACAGGTCACTTCTGAGCCTCTCATTATCTTCAGAACTCTCCTGTGAACTCACTCTTAAAATCCCTTGACTTTTTGTTTGCAAAGTCTAGAAATGGGAGACGGAAGACAAGAGATTATTTGAGAACAAAACACCTCCAATGAGGGTCTGATGGCTACTGTGGCCTGGGGGTCCTGGAGGCAGCCTTTGAACTTTCTGCCAGGTGGTCACTCTACATGCCCAAGTCCTACGTGCTCCTTGCAGGCAGGGCCTCCTCCCTTCTCCTGGGGCCTCCATCCCACATCTTTCCTGGAGCAGACGTTGCCCTCTCCAGCTTCTACTGGGCAGGTGGAACTTGTCTGCCTGTGGACCAAGTTCCCAGTCTTTCCAGAAGGAATTTTGGATCTGACTCTGGTGGGAGTGGACCTCACCTGTCTATCTTAGCTTCAAGCAGTGGAATTAGGTGAACCCTGCAGGCCAGGAATGTTCTAGTAATTTCCTCTAGCCTCTTCCTATTTCTCATATGTTCCTGCAGCAGACACTTTCTGGACGCTCACTGGCCCAGTCCCTCCGAGCACTGGTTGTGGGATGCCTCAGGTGGACCAGGCATGACCCCTGCCCTCAGGAAGCTCATAGCCTACTGGTGAAGACAAACAGATGTCTGAAGCTCCCCCCCCCACTTACTTCTGAATACCCCTCCTCTTCTGTGGGTTCAAGATTTAGCCCTCTCCTCTGGGAAGCCTTTCCTGACCATAGGAGTCTGAAGGGTTCATGCCTTCTCTCAAATTCCTCCGGCACTTGTCTGTACTCTTCAGCTATCAACCCTCACTTGTCGTCCCATCTCCAACACAATGGAATGCTCTGCAATCCTGCCCCACCAGACTCAGTCTCGTTTCTGACTGCACAAATATAAAGAAGTGCAGCTCTGTCACAGAAACCAGAGAGGCTCCTGTCACTGCTCCTGGTTGGGCTGGGCTTCATTCTCTGATGCAACGCTGCTTGTCTGTGACCACTGCTGATGGTGGTGTCAGCCCCTGCATGGACCTGCACCAAATGCCCTGCTCTGCTCTGGTACAGAGCTTTTGTACCAAGGCATGAGCCACGGAAAGAACGAACTTCAAGAATAAATGTGCAAGCACCCTTGGTGCCTTGTATTTGAGGACTGCCTCTCTGTACCAACCTGGGAAGTAGCCTGCTGTCTCATTGACCTAAGAGCACAGTAACCTGCATTGGTCTTGCAATCTAGTAGAACTCCCACAGGGAAAGTCAAGTGGGGGGCATCACAATTTTAGAAAGTCTTTTAGACCTCATCTCTGTGCAGCCACCTTGCCTCTGCCCTGGCACTCAGGGAGCAGATAGAGACCCCTCTGTTTCTCTCTGGATTGTGACATTCACCCACTAAAGCAATCAAGTCATTTGAGCTGGATGTGGTGGTGATATTTTACTCAGGCAAACAATACTGACAAGAAATGAAACTGTCGGAGACTACAAGTATTGGAGCTCCATGGTTTCAGAAAAAAATTAAAACTCACCAGGAAGTGAGAAATTCTGTCCCAGCCTCCCAATTCTGCCTGCAATGATTCAGGCCCTTCCCCTTTCTAAGATGTTGGTGAGCCTCATACAAAGAGATCCCCATGTAGACTTCCCAACTTCACAACTTCATTAGAGTATGAATAACAGAACCTTGGAAACAGGCTAAGTTCAAGGAAGTAATTTCTTTAATCATCAGGTTTTTGGCTTGGCTCTAGGATATGGATTCCCAGCCACATTCTTTCCATGTGACCAGCCTAACCTAAGCTGGTTTATGGACACGATTTTATCAGGTTGATTATTGTTGTTTAGTCTTTGCATGAGACTATAAGGAAAGCCAAAGAAAGGTGAGGTGCCTATTAAGACTTTCAGACGAAACTGAATCCTTTAAAGCCTGCGTTCTGTATTTAACCACAGTGCCACACACATACTTCTTTCTCTGCTATTCAAAATGGAAAATATCAGAGAATAATACCCACAAAAATGCATTTGTATTCTGCTCGGGAATGATGTTTTCAAATTCTGCACTTGAGAAGGAGTGTATTGTTATACCATTTACCCTCTCATAGAAATGTTATTGTTTTATTGAAATAATTAATTTACTATATTAGGAAGACCAAACATTAATCTCAAACAAAAGCCTAAAACCTGTTTTATTGATATTTAATACAATAGTACTTGAAATCAATTATATGCTGTTCTAAGGCTTTTCTTCACCCTCTTCAAAGCCTCTGTTACTGTTTTTAAATACACACACATGAACACACACCCTCAGGAACATGCACACACCAGGAAGAGAAAGAAGCTATTCCTGCTCTCCAGTACCCCAAGTCCCCACACCAAAAACTCTTAATGATTAAATTCGGTATGGATAAGATACCCAAGAATTTGTTAAAATGCAGATTTGGTGCTCAAACCTCCTAGAGATTTTGATTTAACAATACAGTTGATATGGTCCATGAGCTGTCCTTGAGAAACACAGCTCTATACCTACAAATTCAGTCGAAACTCACCCTGGCCAGCAAAGAGCATTCTGCAGGAGCTTCCATTGCACTAGCGGCTAGCACCTTTTCTTTCTTTCTTTCTTTTATTGCATTTTAGGTTTGGGGGCACATGTGAAGAACATGCAAGATTGTTGCATAGATATACACATGGCAGTGTGATTTGCTGCCTTCCTCCCCATCACCTATATCTGGCATTTCTCCCCATGCTAACTCTCCCCAACTCTCTACTCCCCGCTGTCCCTCCCCTATTTCCCCCCAACAGACCCCAGTGTGTGATGCTCCCCTCCCTGTGTCCATGTGTTCTCATTGTTCAACACCCGCCTATGAGTGAGAACATGCGGTGTTTGATTTTCTGTTCTTGTGTCAGTTTGCTGAGAATGATGGTTTCCAGGTTCATCCATGTCCCTACAAAGGACACAAACTCATCATTTTTGATGGCTGCATAATATTCCATGGTGTATATGTACCACATTTTCCCTGTCCAGTCTATCATCGATGGGCATTTGGGTTGGTTCCAGGTCTTTGCTATTGTAAACTGTGCTGCAATGAACATTTGTGTGTATGTGTCCTTATAGTAGAACGATTTATAATCCTTTGGATATATACCCAGTAATGGGATTGCTGGGTCAAATGGAATTTCTACTTCTAGGTCCTTGAGGAATCTCCACACTGTCTTCCACAGTGGTTGAACTAATTTACACTCCCATCAACAATGTAAAAGTGTTCCTATTTCTCCACATCCTCTCCAGCATCTGTTGTCTCCAGATTTTTTAATGATTGCCATTCTAACTGGTGTGAGATGGTATCTCAATATAGTTTTGATTTGCATTTCTCTAATGACCAATGATGATGAGCCTTTTTTCATATGTTTGTTGGCCTTATGTATGTCTTCTTTTTTAAAGTGTCTGTTCATATACTTCACCCACTTTGAAATGAGCTTGTTTGTTTTTTTCCTGTAAATCTGTTTTAGTTCTTTGTAGATTCTGGATATCAGCCCTTTGTCAGGTGTGTAGATTGCAAAAAATTTTTCCCATTCTGTTGGTTGCCAATTCACTCTTATGACTGTTTCTTTTGCTGTGCAGAAGCTGTGGAGTTCGATTAGGTCCCATTTGTCTATTTTGGCTTTTGTGGCCAATGCTTTCGGTGTTTTGGTCATGAAGTGCTTGCCTATGCCTATGTCCTGAATGGTTTTGTCTAGATTATCTTCTAGGGTTTTTATGGTGTTAGGTTTTATGTTTAAGTCTTTAATTCATCTGGAGTTAATTTTAGTGTAAGGTGTCAGGAAGGGGTCCAGTTTCTGCTTCCTACACATGGCTAGCCAGTTTTCCCAACACCATGTATTAAACAGGGAATCCTTTCTCCATGACTTGTTTTTGTCAGGTTTACCAAAGATCAGATGGTTGTAGATGTGTTGTGTTGCCTTCAAGGCCTCTGAACATAGATGCAAAAATCTTCAATAAAATATTGGCAAACCAAATGCAACAGCACATCAAAAAGCTTATTCACCATGATGAAATAGGCTTCATCCTGGGGGTGCAAGGCTGGTTCAACATACATGAGTCTATAAAAATAATTCACCACATAAACAGAACCAAAGACAAAAACCACATGATTATCTCAATTGGTGAAGAGAAGTCCTTTGACAGAATTCAACAGCCCTTTATGCTAAAAGCCCTCAATAAACTAGGTATTGATGGAACGTATCTCAAAATAATAAAAGCTGTTTATGACAAACCAACAGCCAATATCATACTGAATGGGCAAAAACTGGAAGCATTCCCTTTGAAATCTGGCACTAGACAAAGATGCCCTCTCTCGCCGTTCCTATTCAATATAATACTGGAAGTTCTAGCCAGAGCAGTCAGACGAGAAAAAGAAATAAAGGGTATTCAAATAGGAAAGGAGGAAGTAAAATTGTCTCTATTTGCAGATGACATGATTGTATATCTAGAAGACCCCATTGTCTCAGCCCAAAGTCTCCTGAAACTGATAAGCAACTTCAGCAAAGTCTCAGGATACAAAATCAATGTGCAAAAATCACAAGCATTCCTATACACCAATAACAGACTTAAAGAGAGCAAAATCAAGAATGAACTGCCATTCACAATTGCTACAAAGAGAATAAAATACCTAGGAATACAACTAACAAAGAACATAAAGAACCTCTTCAAGGAGAACTACAAACCACTGCTCAATGAAATAAGAGAGGACACAAACAGATGGAGAAACATTCCATGTTCATGACTATGCAGAATCAATATCGTGAAAATGGCCATACTGCCCAAAGTAATTTACAGATTCACCGCTATTTCCAAAAAGCTACCAATGACCTTCTTCACGGAACTGGAAAAAAACACCTTAAACTTCATATGGAACCAAAAGAGAGCCCATATACCCAAGTCAATTCTAAAGAAAAAGAACAAAGCAGGAGGCATCACACTACCAGACTTCAAACTATACTACAAGGTTACAGTAATCAAAACAGCATGGTACTGGTACCAAAACAGAGATATAGACCAGTGGAACAGAACAGAGGTCTCGATAGCACCTTTTATTAGCTGAGCTTTAAGTGTCTTGGTCAATGCCTGTTAGCTATTCAGGGATTACCTGAGATGAGTTACAGTGCTGATCTGGCAACCTCTAATGCAAGATATAGCACAATATTTACCAATGAGAGACTTTCAATCTGAATCCTGCACTGCAAGAGAAGGCTAGCCTGGTTCGTATTTTAAGCCTTGGATAGGATTGTCACTTGCCTGATGAGATCTCTCAGTTTGTAAACTTTCATATGTTCTTCTCCTGTGGTACTTATACCTCAACATTGTGTATTGCAATTTATTTAGTTCATGCTCGCAGGGCCTCAAATAGGTTTAGTTTTCACCTTACATAAAAGTTAGCACAATGCCTGGCAACACCATTAAAATCAATAACAGAATCAATAAATTCATTCAAATAAAAATGGACCATACTTTCAACCTTTCTGGCTTCTAAAAAGATAGACCAATAATTCATGCTCTCACCCAACTGAAGCTAAATCTCCATTTACATGACTTTCTCATTATTGAGGTATTTGTGAATCCTTCAAGTCCAATTGATTAGTCGACAAATTTATTTGCCTAAAGAGACAGCAGAGTTCTGCTCTGTCCTCCTCAGCTGCATGGCTTTTACCTCCCAAGGCTTGAACTCTTTCAGCTGGAGGCTTATTCATTCATTTAATTAGGTGACAAATATTTATTGAACAGTTATTCTGTGATAGGCATTAGTCTCAGCACAAGGGATACAGAGAAGAAAATAAGTAGTTTATGTCCTGAAGAAATGTAATATAGGAAAGGCAGAAAAGCGAGCAATCAAATGATTACCTGCAGTGTGTACAGAGTGCAGCTGTGCACAAGGAGCATGTACCCAACTCTTTCTAGAGGGAACAGGAAAGAATTGATAAGATCCTTAAAAAAACAGGCAGAGTAGGAGAAGGGCATCCCAGATAAAAATCATCTGGAAACACAAAAGTGAAAAGATGCAGTATGTAATATAGAAACCTTAAGTGACTTCATCAACACAGATCTTTGAAATGGAGATTTGCATGCAGTACATTTCTTGAGGATGTTCCCCCAGGATGACTAAGATTGCACAGAGGGAGCCTGTGAACCATGGTCAGTTGCAATACAAGCCAGTCTCAATAGGAAGCTCTGGGGCTGGGGCAGCTTGCAACACTGTTCTGCTTAGAGCAAGTACCAGGCTTTCACACAGGGAGCCTTCATAAGGCTCCATCCCCACCCCTCCCCTCCTCTTGCCACCAAAGGGTATTGCTTTAAGCCAGGTAGGTCTCTTCCTTTGGCTGGGGACAATTCTTGGGGAAGGATTTTACTGTAAGCTATGGACTACCAACACTCCCAGCATCTGGGGAATAATGTGTCAGTCCGAAAAGTACATCTGGACCACAGGGCAGCATCCACTCCAGTAAGCCCTGGAAGTATGAAGTGTAAGAGTGCAGATATCTTGTAAAGAGGACAGGAAATAAAGCTGGAAAAGTGATTAGGAGTCAGATTGTAAAGGACACTTGTACATCAGAGGCTTGGATTTATCCCAAGAACAATGGAAGCCATTCAAAGGTTTTTAAGAAAACAAACAAATAAACAAAAACCATGACCAGTTTTGCATTTTAGAAGGATCTGTGAGTACAGTATGATGAAGATGGTTTGAAATCACTGAAGAAACTTCTGAAAACTTTCAGGAAAAGGGTAGAAGGGAAGTAAGAGATTTTTAGAAGATAAAAGAATTAAAGATAACTGGCTGATTATTTGTGATTAATGAAGGAGAGGGACAGAGTTATAAAACTGGTGAACAAAGAAATCTTTGGCTTCTACAGTAAAGAGATTTGAAACTACACAGAGAACTTCTTGGTTCCTACAGTGTGAATCGGAGATATTGCTTTCGTGTTTCAGTAATTCATGTATGATGAGAAAACCATTGGAGGAGACTGGTGGGCACTTGCTGAACAAATTGCATATTTTTCAAGATAGTAGACTCAAACTCAATTAGAATTATTACTAATTAAGAACATATGAATAAATCTGAATGCCTAAGTGTGTGTGAAGCTCCATATTTATGATCCTCATGGTCTCAGACTAATAGATTCCTCAACCCTACAGCAGTTCTGTGTGGGGTTATCTAGCAAAGGGAGAAACAGCAGAGGAATTGAGGAGAGAAGACATGCAATTAATTAAAAGGGTATTAGTTCTTGCTCCTAATTAAAATCAACTAAAAATAGGAATTTGACAGGTGTTTGGCCAGAAAGAGTATATTAAACAATATTCAATCTTTAGGGAAAGAGCAGAAAAAACCCGCAGAAGCATCCAGAGGCCATTTCCGAAAAGCTCCTCTTTTGCAGTATGATGCCTTCTGCATATTTTAGGAGCCCTCTCCCGGCTTTTCCCCAGAAGCAGTAGACATCTATCCTACTCTACACAACTGAGTTATATGCACTCACACCTACACATACATTCTCATAAAATTTGTTAAATTATCTTATTTGATTATTCCTAAAAAGCAAAGTTTGTCAACTACGCCATTGAATACAAACTTCATAAGGACATGGATTTTTCCCTCTCGTTTGTTCACTGATATATCTTCAGTGTTCAGAACAGCCCTGGGGCCATATTTTCTCTGAAAGCTATAGGGAAAGATACTTTCTGGCCCCTTCCAGCTTTTGGTAAGGGTCAGCCGTGCTCAGTGTCCATTGACTTGCAGACACAATGCTCCAATCATTGCTTCCTTGTTCATGGGCACTCTCCCCATGCCCGTCTCTGTGTCTCTTCTACAAATACCAGCCATGTTGGTGTAGGGCTCACTGTACTCCAGCATGGTCCCATTTTAACTTAATTACATCTGCAAAGACCCGGCTTCCAAATAAGCTCTTGTTCATCAGTTGGGACTTGAATATTTATTTTCAGAGGACATAATTCAACCAGTAAAATGTTCTTCCAAGATGATTTATTCATATGTATCATACTCTTGGGGTGTGTCTTCAAGGAAAGCAAGTGTCTATTAATCTTGCCAGATACTTTCTTAACTCTCTCCTGGGTTTCTCAGTGCCCATTTTCCCAAGGTCAAATATAATACATAAAATAGCTCCACTCTCCTGAGAATGACACCTACTGGGATTTTTCTGAAGATAGTTCAGGTAAAGAGGCGGCAAAACAAAAGACACAAAAGACTGGTTGTTGTACAGGGATGAGGACAAGTTGAAAACAAGTACCTTAATGAAGGATAAAAGGATTTTAGTAAGAGGAGATTTGGGATAAATTTCACCAGTTTTTTTTTTTTTTCTAGTCAGCTGTGTTTCTGATGATAACATGAATTGCTACTTTATTTGCATTTTACTGCATTCCTTATTTGTAGAAAAAAAATTACATACTTATATGCATGTGTATACACACATACATAATACATTCATAGGGAAAATTTTCTAATGTCAGCTTTTTATTCAACAGATCCTTATAAAATATGATTTGTTATGCACTGTGTTAGGCAATGGAGGAGGGAAGGACACAGCACTGATATGGCAAGGGCTGCATTTGAGGAAGATTAAATGAGGCATTGTAAGGGGAACGGAATGGAAGAGGAGACAGACAGGCTGGATGAGGAGACTGGTCCAGACACTTTCATAGTAGCTCAGGTGAGATGCAATGAGAGATCTAATTGCAGCATAACCACAGGTCTGGGAGGCGGGAGCTAAGTCAAGATCTTGCACAAAAGTGGACACAGAATCTTGTGACACATCAGTCATCAGATATGGGTAAATAAACGGAATTCATACGACCCTTGGGATTTATTTGTCCCATAGAGATACAGATCATCCCGATCTGACATTCCCAATGTGAAAAATTAGTTAGTTCAACACCTTCTCTGTAACACTCCTTGATCACCTGTCTTCTGGATATTTAGGTTTCTTCTTTGCTAACCTAGACATTTTAATTTATCTCTTGATTCATGCCACCATAAAGGCATCCACATTAAGATCTTTGCAACTTTGTGAATGAGTTTTGGGTCACACAATAAGGTAGTCTTATCAGAGCACGCATGGTTGACCATGATTTTGTAGGAATGCTCTGATATCTCTCTCTCTTGACCACCCTTCTCAAGCTCTCAGCATCTCATATTTGCCAAATTCTCCTGGCATGTGACCATTTCTTGATCATTTATGTGCAGTTTGATAAAAGAAGCAGGATCATTGTGGGTGATATGAAGTCTTTCTCATACTTTATTTAAATATAAATACAGGCCTTGTTATTGACCTCATGGGTTACACAGTCTACTCAAGATAGTTATGTATCTGCTTGCCTTTGAGTTTGAAGGCATTAAGGCTGGTGGTTAAGAAGAAAAGATGAATGTAACATGGGAGAGAAAGGAAAAATGGAAATTTGTGGGAACAAACTTGATCCCACATCTCTCTCACCCCTTCCAATCTCAGTGATAGGGTGCAGGTAGTTGAGTGCCCCTCACCATGGAGCTTCACATGCACCTGACCCAGGGCTCAAAGAAGCTGAAGGGGAAGTAGGTCAGGTGGGAGCTGAGAGCCTTGGTCCCGGCCACTGCCCACAATCTCCCGGGGGAATCCACAGATGAGCACCTGGCTGCACACCAACCCTCCAGGTGGCAATACTGCTTCTCTTCTGGCTTCCAAATTACGTACAGAGTTCCTCTGTAGTCGAATTGAAAACTCAGAGAAGTGGAAAAGAATTTCCAGCTTAGCTAAGTCATCTGGGTCAGTGGGGCATGATCCCCAAATCCACCACTGTTACGGAAAGATGGCCCCACTCTTGTGCTTTCAGGAAAAACAAAAAGGCTCCCAGGCCTGCTTGATGCTTCCAAATGCCTGGTGACAGGAATTGAGAACAAGAAAAGGTCTCAGGATGCTGAGTTCAGAAACTGTGAAAAGTGAGGGATGAGAAATTTAGAGCAGGTGAGAGATCAGCAGCACCTTTGAGAGACCAGCAGCAACACCTCCCACTTAGTAACCTCATTGAGGCTGTCTCTGCTCCTCCCTACACTGACATATCTGGAGAGGGTCATGGCTGAGAAGCATTGTCAAGAGAGAATAGAAGTGCAGAAAGAGAAGGAAAGAACTCCAGATCACAGGGAAAAAACTTACTTGCATTTCTGGAGTATATACGAATTAAAAGTTTGACTTTATGTAAATGTCACATACCATTAATACAGGGCACAAACTTTTCATGTTTATAGTAGAGAAGGGGAATTTAAGAAATTCTTATACATATTTTAGAAGGAATAATATAAGGAAGGCTGAATTCAAAGAAGGTGAGTCATTGGCTTCAATCTTATCCCTTAAGGCCTATTGGTACCTGTCTGCTTTTTGACTTACAGCTTAGGGCTGCTATAAGCATGAACCCAACTACAGGAGACTTTAACTAAAGTGGGCACGGTTTGCAAAACATGGTTTATAGGTCAAATTGAAGAGTTCTTTGCATACATAATTTCAAGCCCCCACAACGACATTGTATAATCTCTATTATTATTATTTTCTCTATTATCAGACTTTCCTTACCCCTATTTTATAGATAAGGAAGCTGGTTCTTATCAAGATTAAGTGACTTGCCTGAAATTCTACAACATGCGTATGCATAAAGGAGGAACCACATCAATTATCTGCCTCTGAGACACACATTTAAAATGTTTCCTCTGACATTTTCATTTCCTAAGGTCCTTGGGCCAACCTGAGACTCATCTGAGGGAAGTGTCTGAGCTTCATGCAAGACAGTAAGAAATACTAAGTTGGCTGTAATTTACTATGTGCATATGTGTGTGTGTGTACCACACACAAGACACATACACACACACACACACACACTCACACACCATAAATACAATGTGTTTCCTCAGCCTTGATGTGTTCTGATGGCTAATACAGAGTCTTTGCTCACGTGTCCACTGGCCTAGTATCGTGCTAGGTGCTGGGTTAGTCATGAAGAACAGAGATGGTCACTACCACATGAAGCTGGTAATCAAATGGAGGAGGAAAAAACTAATCAAATGCTCACACTAATAAACATGTCATTATATTTAATCGTATTATAATCACAGTGCACCAGAGATCTGTGAGAATTTGTGACACAGCAATGCTTGGTCTGGGGAAGCTGAGCAAGTTTTCTTTAGAGTGAAGGTGAGTTTATCTGGAAGAAGAGTCAGGAGAAGGATGAGGTAGAATACTGAAGACAGAAGAAACAGAACACATAAAAGCCCCGGAGCAGGCAGAATGAATGGAGGTATAATTAATTAATTAATTAAACACTTGCAAACATCCATAGCAATTTCTTTTTGGTAGGGGGCACCTACCATTTTCTGTAATTTGCTGGACAACCCCACCAGGGTTTTGCAGATGTTGGGATGAATGGCACGTAGACACCAATGGACGTTGATACAGTTTACTATTCACTTGGCAAGCAGCAAAGGGTTTCTCCAATGAGGAGGTCAAGAGTGAAAGAAGAAAGAGTTTGGTATTTTCACTGTGGATGAGGGTTAGAGTCAGGGTGGGAGTACCTTCCCAGGCACATGCTCATATTGTTTGATAGACCCATTGGCCTGATGATGAAGGACATAAGCCCCAGCACTTATGGGGTTTTGTCCAGATGTGTGCAAACAGGAAAGGAGGGGCAGGACTTGAAATTTGTCATTGGTCAGCAAAATTAGTCTTTCTCTTTATGACATAGGTGGATGTTACTTCAGAGTGACTTTTCATAATTTCCATGAAATGCATGAAAACACCAGTACATTTTTGCATGGGATGAATGCTTCCAGAAGCCAAAGTCAAATAGTCAAAACAGAAAAAAAAAATGTTATTCCTACTGTCAAAGCTATTACCTGAAATGCAAAGAATATACCACGGGTGGTTTAGGGAGTGTGTACATTTTTATGCCTGTGTGTGTGGGCATATGTGTCTTTTGCTGTGTGGGAAGTACAGAAAGATTAAATAGATTATCAGAGAAGGATGCTGATGGAAGCATTCTTTATTAAATTTTATTTACATCAACACTTCTGGCACCCTACAAGGTATAGGATTATAGAAGTAAAGGCAAAAGAAGTGAAGAAAAGAGAGATCAATGAATAAGGGCTAAATCAGCAGTTTTCATTTCCTACAACAGGGGTGTCCAAGCTTTGCCTTCCCTGGGCCACATTGGAAGAAGAATGATTGTCTTGGGCCACACATAAAATACACGAACACTAACAATAGCTGATAAAGTTAAAAAAAAAATAGCAATAAATAAATAAATAAATAAATAAATAAAAATAAACCTCATAGTGTTTTAAGAAAGCTTACTAATTTGTGTTGGGCTTCATTCAAAGCTGTCCTGAGCCGCATGCAGCCTGAGACCTGTGGGTTAGATAGGCTTGTCCCACAACATAGCACCATCTGCCAGATTCATTATGTAGGTTAACTCTTCAAACCTTATAAATATGTATTATGTTAGTGTTCATCCTATTTTGCAAATCAATTGACCTGAAATTCATAGAATTATGAAAGATCATTCAATTAATAAGTGGCAGAGTTGAGATTTGAGTTTACATTGGATAATTATGTCTAGTTTCTTATTATAGCTTACCTGTTGTTTCAAGTTTAGTGTGTTTATTTTATTTAACTTTTTTTCTTAAAAAAATCATTAAAAGTTTGAGAAATTCCCTCAGGTTACTCTTGCTATTGATTAATTCAAAAAAATTTTCCTGCACAAAACTTTCTATTTCCCAACTTGTCCATTAACTCAGTTATTTTGAAACAAAATCTACTTAAAACTCAATAAACACTTTTAAAATTTATTCCACAGACCATATTATACAATTTTTTTCCCTCTTGGAAATAATCATAAAATGCTAATTTGGTCATTTTTACTCTATAACTTTTTTTCAAAGCTGTAGTTGGGAAACGTATTGGCACTACATCTAATTGTATAATATTCCATTTAGAACAATGATACCAAAAAAAAAAAATCACCTAGCCCTGAAGTCTCAACACATTTTCTCTCTTTTTAGAGTTTTATTGTGTTTATAATTCAATTCTGATCACTCTTTCTCTTCCTTTCACCTGTATTTTTATATTCCCTGTCAGAAGAGATGAAGTTGAGACCTCAGGAAACACATAACATTTTTCTGTTTTAGAAATCTCTTAAAAAGAATCTTCTTTGCAAACTTCTTTGAAGATGTTTGACAATTGGAGATGCATAACTGGGAAGTCCTTTGCTTCATTAAGACAAATCCTAAAACAAAATTTTTTGAGATAGAAACTATAGCCACATCCATCCATCTATCTATTCATCCATTCGTCTGTCTATTCATCCATCCATCCATCCATCCACCACCCATCCACCCATCACTGTGAAATACTTACTGAGCTATGCCAGAGTAGAGCATGTGAATCCACCTGTGCTCTCATCTACATACTTCCCTTTTATAATGAATGAACAGACCCTGCTTGTGTATATAGAATCCATACTGTTCTGTAAATTTTGACTCTGCTCTTGAAATTGTGCCCTGTCTTCTACATCACTATTATTACCTCTTCTACTGGGTCATTTCTATTAGTAGAAAGCATTTTAATTTTTTTTTTTTTGAGGCAGAGTCTTTCTCTGGCACTCAGGCTGGAGTGCAGTGGCATGATCACAACTCACTGCAGCCTCGACCTCCTGGGTTCAAGCAGTCTTCCACCTCAGCCTCCTGAGTAGCTGGAACTACAGTTGCACACCACCATGCCTGGACAATTTTTGTATTCTTTGGACAGACAGGGTCTTGCTGTATTGTCCACATATCCCTCTGAGTATCACTTTATTTCTCTTTTCTCTTAGATAGAATAATTCCTTGAGAATAATTCTTCTATTTTTCTCAAACTCCACATTTGTACATCTTACTGGCTCTACCTCCAAAATACAGCTTGAATGAGGCCACTTTTCACCACCTCAGTCATATTCTGCTCGCAATCTTGCTTCCCCTTATCATCAGCTCTCCACACAGCAGGATAATCATTGGGAAAATATGCATCAGCTAATTAGACTGGACCCATCAGTGCCCTCTGCAGCTTCTAATTACACGTAGGTTGTGACCCCACGTGGAATCTGCAGCCCAGCAGTCTTCCTTCTTCTTTCTACACTTGAGTCTGCACTTGCTTCTCTGATGCCTTGCCTTTCATTCTCATCTCAAATCATTTCTGCTGGGATTGGCTCCTCATCACTCCACTGAACACTCCATTATCGGCTTCTTAAGGAGCCGATGATCAATTCTCAATCCTCATCTCTTTCACCGGAAAAAGGAATTTATTTTATGATTCCCAATGTGCTTTATTCACTGGTCTCAAGCGTTTTCTTTTTACCCTCACTCTGCTGCTTCTCTCTCCGATATCTGAATTTTTCCGTAACACATTATTCACCTTATCCTTCCCTCCTCTGATGCTCTCAACACTATTTTTAAGGCCTAATTGAATTTTCTTTAGTAGATTTTATTCTTTAGGCAGTTTTGGCTCACAGCAAAATTGAATGAAAGTAGAGTTCCTAAATGTCCCAGCTCCCACCCAGGCACAGACCCTCCCCGACCTCAAATCAACATTCCCTATCAGAGCAGTCTATCTGTTACATTTCATAGACCTACACTGACACATCATTATCACTCAGGGTCCACAGTTTATGTGAGTGTTCATAATACTAACTCTTTAGGTGACCTCATCCAGTCCCTGTCTGTATGGCTGAGGACTCCCAAATTCCATCTTCAGCCCCAAACTGTTTCCTAGTCTCTGATTTCCTGATGTTTTCATTCAAGTATCTAATCGATATCTCAAATTCAGCAGGTCCAAAATAACTTTTAATTTCTTGATTTCCTCCACATCTTGGAATATGTCACCAACATTCGCTGAAGAGGTCAGATCAAAATCTGGGCATCACCTCTGATGCCTCTGTTTTTCTCAAACTCTACAACAGTAGGTCTTATTGACTCTACCTCCAAAATGCTGCTTGAAGGAGGTCACTTTTCACCTCCTCTATCATGTTCTGCTCTCAATCTTGCTTCCCCTGGCCATCAGTTTTCCACACAGCAGGGTAATCGTTGAGAAAATATATATCAGCTAATTAGACCACAGCCCATCAATGCCCTCCCCAGCTTCTAATTACACATATATTGTGACCCTGCATGGACTCTGTAGCCCAGCAACCTGCATTCTTTTTTCTGATGTCATCTCCCCTTGGCTCTATCTCAGGCTTTGCTCTCTAGAGTTTTGTCCTTCTTACTTTTCCTGGAACAAAGGCTGGCATCAAGCCATTTGCACTGATGCTTCCAAAGGTAGATACAGAGCTCAATCCCTGCCTTCAAGTGTCCCTGCTCCAGAATTCCTCCTGTCACCCTCTTCCTGTCACTCTCCCCTTCTTATCTTTCTTATTTTTCATGCAACATTTATTAACACTTAATTTACATTTGATTTTTTTTTTCCTCAAGAAAGAGTCTTTCTCTGTCACCCAGACTGGAGAGCAGTGGCATGGTCTCGGCTCACTGCAACCTCTGCCTCCCAGGTTCAAGCGATTCTCCTGCCTCAGCCTCCTGAGTAGCTGGGATTACAGGTGCCTGCCACCACATCTGGCTAATTGTTTGCATTTTTAGTAGAGACAGGTTTCACCATGTTGGCCAGGCTGGTCTGCAACTCCTAACCTTGTGATCCACTTACCTTGGCCTCCCAAAGCGCTGGGATTCCAGGAGTGAGCCACCGCACCATTTGATTTATTGTGTTATACATTGACAAACAGGATAGTGCACTGTCTGCCTCCTTTCTAGAGTGTAAACTCCATGAGGGTAGGAACTTGGTCCGGTTCACTGCCCCAAGAATTAACACATGTCTATTGAATAAGTGTTCAATAATCATTTCTTTAATAAAAGGTGCTAATCCTTTTAGCAGTGGGGAAAGTATGTGACTGCAAGTAACTGAAAACTCAACAAACACTGGTTTAAGCCTACAATGGTATATTTTTAATATAAAATAAAAATATGTGATGGTAAAAGGCCAAGCTGAGTTCAGGAGTTACTAGGGACCTTGATTCTCATCCTCCTGTGGCTTTTATCCTCTGCGTGGAGTGCAGTGCTGCTTTTCCAGGAAGGGCACCACATTCCAGGCTAAAGGGAAAAGGGTTGTCTATTAGGAAGACTTTGCCTTTTTATTTGGCAAAGGGTTTCTGTCTCTCTTTCCGTAGCCAGAACTCGAGCTGGGCATGTTTGCAGCTGAAACTCAGTTCTGCTCTGACAAAGCTGAGCTCTGTTAGGAGGGAGGGAAGGGAGAATGTGGAGTTTCAGGCAACGAGCCACGAAGAGCCCTGTCTGCTACAAGCTCCGAGGGTGCCAGGCCCTGTGCTACAACACACTACGGAGATATCTTCTCTCAAGGAATGTGTGCTGCAGAGAAGATGGAGGGTAAGAATAATCATCATAAGGAAACCAAAACTCTTGTGAGAACTCAGAAGGAGCTATTGGATGCTTGGGTTGTCAATCAGAAAACACTCCCCAAGGCTTATGATTGCATCTTGAAGGAGGCCTGCTAACTGGAAAATTGTCTTCCAAGCACAGGGAAGACTATTTGCAAAGGTGTGCAGTTGTGAATGTCTAGAACATGCTTGAAAAAGGAAAATTGTTTAGAATATCTGAAGCATAGATTAGCAGTGCCTGGGGTTGGGCAGGGAAGCAGAAACTGTGCGTTACAGAGAACTTTCAGAAGACTTTAAGAAGAGGAGTAATTCAATCAATACATTCATTTCTGCAAGTTCGATCACTTTCCATGAGGAGGAAGCACTAAAGAAATGAAGACTTGAAGCAGGGAGATAAATTTGTAGATGACTGTCTTGGTATTAAATCACCCCCTCTCCCAAACTCATATGTTAGTCTCTTGTGTTACAGGTAGGTGTGACTTAATGTGGGCATTGTTTAGAGGAGTGGTCATAATTTCTAACGGCCTACAGAAGCTGGCAGGTAATATCTTATGGTAATCAAACCAGATCAGAGGCACAGGGAATATTGGGACTATAGCAAAATGAAGATTGCACCTCCTCTCCCCAACAAAGACAATCAAATTTAATTTAAAACAACATATTAAATGCCATGCCTATGAGAAAGATCATCAGGACAAATTTTGTCCAACGTTACTGGCTCCAAGCACAACTATTAAACTAACCTTTCCCTTAAACAGATGCAGTGACATACATCATGCTGGAATATGGACGTTTGTAATCTCACAGGTTGAACTGGAAACAGAGAAAATTGGATATTCTTGACTCATTTACAGGCTCCCATAACTGACATTGAATTGAGCCAACCCGAAGAAGAAATATTCTCAATTAGGGGATTTAATGATGGAGGCCAGAGTTTGTGTCACTGAGTATGATTTTTTGCAGCACCCACAAATAATGGAAAAGAGAAATGGAAAAAGTCCGGTTTCCCTCAAAAGAAACCTGATTTTTAAACCACAATAACAATACAAGACTTAAAAAAATAAAAATAGTTGGTGACTTACCATATGCCAGAAATTCTTTGATATGTAATTTCACTCTTATAATGTCCCTGTAAAAGAAGCATTATTACACCCATTTTATAGATAATAAAACTAAGCGTGGAGGGGTGTGTAATGTACTTGAGATCACAAAGCTGGTATATGCAGGATATCAGATTTCAGTTAACCCAAGTCCAACAACTGTCCCAGTATGACATCGTTTCCTGTTTATGTCCCAGGAGAATAAAACAGTGTTAATCTGAATTCCCCGGCGTTATGCCTCAATTAGTAAGAACTCTGGTTTCAACTGGCTTTTCTTTTGCAAACATTAATGTGTACCTCTCAGCTGGCAAGAAACACTGCCCACTTCCCCGCGGAGTCAAGCCGAGGGGTGAATTGAGATGTGTGTTGTGGCCTCAATCTCAGTTTCATCATGAACTGAAGAAAAGATAGATCTAGGTCAGATTGAGGTACATTGATCTAATTGAGAACCTACTCCTTACGAGGTATAGTGTCTGTAGAAGGGAATCAGTAGCTGTATCCTGACTGATAATTGATACTTCCACCAAAATTCAGATATTATTAACAACTAGACACCCTCTCTTCTGTGCCCCAGGTGCTATTTATTTTACTGATTTGGTATTGACTGTATTTTACTTGAATTCAGTTGTGTACCTGCTTCTACAGAAGAAGTATCCACATTTCCTAATCCTCGTTTTGCTTATTGTGGATTCTGGCTCAGAGCAGAGACTTCATTTTTAAAATAAATAAATAAAAACAAGACAAATAAGCATTCCATTGGGCACCTACCCCCTTCTCTAGACATCGTCTAAGCCACTACCTCATGGCAGAATGAAGAAATTTATTTTCATGTGGAAGGAACGACCACCCATGTGGCTCCTTCCCATCTCCTACCAGGGTGGGGGAAATGGGGAGAAATAAATACTATACTTTCACAGCCTTCTCATTATTATTTCTGGGAAAACATAATAAAGCTACAGCTGGCAGGCACTTATTTTTTTCTTAGCATTTAATAATAGAATTAATTGCTAAGTGGAGAGCTTGCAACCCCCTTTCTGTTGCGAGTTGCCCTCTGCTATCATTATGAATAGATGGAAAAATCAAAGCTAATTATCATTCAGAATGTTTGAAGAAATACGCTGAACCACACACACAAAACTCATTTTACCTTCTACCCTGGCCCAGGTTATAAAGTTGAAATAGGCACACACACATACACACATACACACACACACACACACACACACACACACACACACACACACACAGCCTAGGGTACTAACCATTCCCATGGATAATTAACTATTTCAAGGATTTAGGTTTTTGTGCTGTAGCCATTGACTGTAGATTGGCCCTTTCGCACAGAGCTAGACCAGAGCCAGTTGGAAGGCAAGGACTTGGGTTACCTCAAGAGGCGCACTACCAGGCAAGCTTGCAGCTTATCTTCCCCAAACATGGAATGACTGACCTCTGAACTACCAATGCCACCTGGCCATGTGCAATGTCAAAAAGCAAGACTGGAGGCCACAAAGGTGGAAATACAACCCATTTCCCACATGTGGAAATCCAACCATCTTCTTTTACAAAGGAAAGGGCCATAGGTAGGGAATAAATACAGGTAAAAGGGGAATTAAGAAAGGTAAAACCTTTCATGGTACAGAGTAATATGCAAACATGACCGAGAAAAGAGTAGGATAATGACAGAGAGATGCCTTTCCTCCCTTAGCTATGGAATCCCTGAAGGCCTTCCAAAAGAGATCTGAAATCAATGATGGCTACTTGCAAAAACAATATCTGTTGAGGAAATAGATTGTAAGAATGGAGGTGGTAAGACTAATTTCCTATAGGGTTTTTGATATTATGTAAGGACATCAATATTTAATCTTCAAAAACTCACTATCGTCAAGTAAATATAGATTAAGCACATGTCAAAGATTCTTTTTAACCCATTAATGAATGGGAGAACCAGTGAGATGCTACACTCAATTCAAAGAGCATTCAGAAGCTCAAAACAAATGGAGACAAGCTGGAGAACAGAGCGGGCTAATGTCTGACATGGGCACCAGCCTAAAAGGTGATAGTATGTGTTCCTCCACATAAGAATTATTTATACATCTAACAGGAAAACATTTGCAGGTTAACATGCAACCTCACAAAGTCGAGGCACCTAATTGATAGAAAACAGTTACACTCACCACATCCTCCTAGTTCACATTGAGGTGGCCCAGCATATGACATGGAGAGGCCCTGGTCTCCACTTCTTAGACTTATTTCCAGGTTTTGGATCATTTTCTGACCATACATGGGGGTATCCAGTGAAGTGGAAGAAGAATGGAGGGGTAGGAATGGAGTGGAGGGGTGCTTTAAGGATGAGCTGCTGGCTGCTGGGTGGAGAATGGTGTGGTAGAGACATGGAAAAGTTTTGCTGCATGTGTTATTAAGCTTCTTTTTAAAACTCTGTTTGGGAAATCTTTAAGCAATTTACATTACCTGTTAATGCATTATAGAGTTGGGTCAAAATGCAAGATGAGTACACAGGGAACAGCTGGGGTCTGCTGGTGGGAACCATACAAACTCCCTGTCCCTGCATTACATCATCGATCCTCAGAAGAGGCCTCTCAGGTGGATCCCATTGTCACCACCTTAGGGATGGAGTAACTGAAATACAGAGAGATTATGCAAGTCACCCAAGTCCATCCACAGAGCAAGTGTTAACCTGGAGTTGACCAAGTTATGCTAAACTCTACCTGGTGCTTCATTTTTTTCATGAGCTTTCCAGATGACAAGAGTCAGAAAAAGGAAGGCAAACTGTGTCATTCTTCAGCTCTGAAGTAAGGCAGGCTAAGGGTATGTTGTGGAATATATTCCCAGAAAGCATGCTCATTTGAAATATCACTCCATAATTTTCCCTTTTTCTGTATTTAGTTTCTGGACCCCAACGCTCACACACCTGTAGCCATTTCATTGGGAGAGCTTAGCTGAAAGACTTGACTTCCTGCTCCAAATATACAAGGCCGCCTAGAACCAGGAACCTTTGCTCAGCTTGAATTTCATACTAGACTTTCAGAATTCTGTAGAAAGGCAATAGTTATTTCGGGAGGAAAAGGGGTTTAGCCAGGAACTCTCAATGCTCGGATTTTGCTTATCAGGACTTGAGGCTGTTAAAACTTAAAACAAAGGCCAGGTGCAGGGCCTCATGCCTGTAATCCCAACACTTTAGGAGGCTGAGGCAGACACATCACGAGGTCAGGAGTTCGAGGTCAGTCTGGCAAATATGGCGAAACCCCGTCTCTACTAAGGATACAGAAAAAATTAGCTGGGTGTGGTGCTGCATGCCTGTAGTGCCAGCTACTTAGGAGGCTGAGGCAGAAGAATTGCTTGAACCTGGGAGGCAGAGGTTGCAGTGAGCCGATATCATGCTACTGCACTCCAGCCTGAGTGACAGAGCTCGACTCCATCACACACACACACACACACACACACACACAAAAAAAAAAAAAAAAATCACAGAATAACTTTCAGAGATGGGGGTGAGAGAGGAAGGTGAGGAAGGCAGAGATGAGACCCTTTGGTCTATCTTTCTATTTGGGAGCCAGACC
Organism: Saimiri boliviensis; assembly: GCF_048565385.1. NCBI lineage: Eukaryota > Metazoa > Chordata > Mammalia > Primates > Cebidae > Saimiri > Saimiri boliviensis. The sequence goes on along the minus strand of NC_133449.1, from coordinate 7,575,732 downwards.
TCTTCTGAGAGGCGGACACTACCTAATAAATGTGTGAAGGAGATGCCTCTAGGACCATTGGGGTGGGCCCTGGACCTCTCAGAACAGCCTGTGAGGCTGCAAGCTCAGCTCCCTGTGGTGCCAGCAGGTGGTAGAAGGGGCAGGCTTAGCCATGGCTGAGGGTGAAGTCCGATCAGCTGGTGGGAAGTCACCTTCCCAGAGTCTCACAAGACAGGTGCACAGAAAGCTGCTAGGAGTAAGTGGGACTCCCAATGGGTCACAGGCTGCTAAGGAGGACAGGCCAACTAGAAGAGTCTAAACAAGAAGGTTCCCAAGCACAGGAAACTTGCAACCAGAACAGTGAAAGATTTTAAACTGCCATGAGTGGGCACCTACTGGTACAATATCTGTGCTAACAGGAGCAGGTGGGACCAGCCACACCCACTGGTCCCACAACCAATTGTCCATCGCATGGTCTTTTCTTACCAACATGTAAGAATTATCTACATATAATGGGTATGAATCTTTTGATGATTGTACATATAAAGCATATATCTTTCTTTAATTTTTTTTTGTTTTCTTTTGGTTAACATAAAATTTTAATTTTAATGTAAGCTAATGTACCATCCTTATCTTTTAGATTAGGACCTTTTGTATTCTAGTTAAGGAAGCCCTTTCTACCTCAAGGACATGAAGATATTATTCTACCAACTGTGTCAACTTCTAGAAGACTATTTTGTTTTTTACTTTTCACTGGCTACTTTAATATGGTATGAGATAGAATCAAGTTTCATTTATTTTTATAAATGGTCCCAACTTTGTTTATTGAAAAGACCTCCTGGATTGCTCAGTGATTTTTTTCCCCCTTCCTTCCTTCATTTTCTCTCTCTCTTTCCTTCACATCCTTCCTTCTCTTTCTCTTTCTCTACTTCCTTCCCCTCCCTTCCTCCCTTCCTTCTTTCCTTCCTTCCTTCCCTCTCTTTCTTTCTCTCTTTCTTTCTTCTTTCTTTCTTTGTCAAATTTTATCCATTTTTTTAACGTCTCTTGAGAGGATCATGATTTTTCTCCTAGATTATCTTAATTGTTCATTTATAATAATTTCTTATATTAAACTAATCTTGCAGGTTGAATACAGATAACTTAGTAGTAATATAGTGTCATTTTTGTACATTCCTGGATTTATTTCATATTATTTATTTAGGATTTTTACATCTACAATTGACCTACAATTTTTTCTTTCTTGCCATTTCCTTGTTTCAGAACAAAGACTATGGTGGCTCCTAAGACACTTTGAGGTGACCTCTCCCTTTGTCTTTTCTTTAGAAGAGTGTCTTTCAATTTTTTTGTCACTTTTTTGTATGGACACTTTTATCTATATATTTATAATGTTTGTGCTTCTTCATGCCTATCTGCATCATGACCTCTCCACTTAGGATTTTCTTTTCCCTTAAGACACCTTTACCACTTACTTCATTTCAGGTTTGCTAGTGATAAATTCTTTCAGATGCAGTTTGAATGAAAGGCTCTTCATTCTCCCTTCATTCAAGAAGGATAATTCTTACATGATATAAAGTTTCATGACTGTAGTTATTTCTTGCAGTACCTTGAAAATATCACTCTAGTCACTTCTGGTTTCCTTTATTTAACTGAAAAGTCAACTGTAAGTCCACTTTTTAAATCGTTTGAAAGTAATCTCTCTTTGTAAATCTGTTTTTAAGAATTCCTCTTTGGCTTTGATTTTTAGCAGTTTTGCTGTGAAAGCCTTCAAGGTGCATTATTTTTATTCATTCTGCTTGAGGTTCTTAGGGATTCTTGAATCTTTGCTTAATGTCTTTTTTCACTTGTTTTGAAATTTTTTCATCCATTATCTCCTCAAATATTGAGTTTGTCACTTGCTCTCTCTTGTCTTCTGGGATTCCTACTTCATGAATTTATTTTAATTTCATTTTGTCTAATTTGTTGCTTATTATCTTTTCTGTGTTGACTAATTCTCTGTTCAGTATGTCTAATCAGCTGTTAATCAGATACATTGAGTTTGTAATTTTGGTTATAATATTTTTGATTTTTAAACTTTCTATTTGTTTCTTTTTAACAAATCTGCTATGTCATCTTTATAGTATTTCAGTTTCTCTACCAAAACTCTCAGTCCTTTTTTGTGTGTATGTATTTGTTTGTTTGTTTTAGCATTTTGTAACACAGTAATCATAATTATTTTAAAATATGTGTCTGATTAATACTTGGAAGCTCTGTGGTTTTATAATTGGCCTGTATTCTCTTTAGTTCTTGTACATGTTGTCTTGTCTCTTCACTTGCCTTTTTTAAATAAAAATATTGTTTGTGTAAATTTTTTTAGACTAGGAAGATATTCTCTTCCCACAAAGAGGGTCTCTGTGCAGTGCCTTACTCTTGTGAGAAGCTCATTGGGTTCTAATGCAATTCATCTGCATATTAGTTATGGTCCCAATGGTCATATATGAATTGGTCAAAAGTACTGTTCAATTTCTTGCCCTCAGAGCCACCTTTCTTCATATTGATCAAACTCCCAAAGGAGAAGTGGCTCAAGAAGGTGAGTTTACCCCTTTGTATATCTGTTTTCTCCATAATCTAGACCCAGGGCTTTTTTACTTTCTTACAAATTTCTAATGTCACCAAGCCACTTTAAAGTATACATATATATATTTCCAGCTTTTCTAGTTTGTTTGTTTGTTTGTTTGTTTGTTTTTTACAGTAAATGAGTCACTTTGAATTGCCAAATCTGTCATTACTGGAAACAAAGTCAAAAATTGTTTTTATTGGTGAAATTTGTTGTATTCAAGATAAGTGAATTGTCTAAGCTGTTTTAGAGACATTCCCCCACCTTATATGGACACAGTTAAGTAGCCGAGGAGCCCTATGGTTTCACCATTAGGAATGACAACTCAAAGAGGAATTCTTCATCATTAGGAGCAGCAACTTAGGAAGCTTACTTCCTAAGTGTCTATGTTCAGGTATCAACTAAACAAGGACTTTGTCACTCGGTTCATCTTTATAGTCAGGTCATTCCTGTGGCTAGACATTGCTGTGTTTGCCTCATATACGCTTTTAAGGCAGGGTATTACTGGGGCACAAAATAGACAGAGCTGGAATTCCATTGAGTCCTGAATGCAGGTAGCAATGTTGCTCTGTGTTTGCATACAGTAAAATCTAATCTATGTGCTGATGTACTTCCATGAAAACTGACATGGAGGTTATGGCTTCAGGGAAAACTCACTTGTCTGGCCGTATCTACTGAAAAGGACCTCATACTTGTGTACAATCAAACCGGCAGGCTTGAAACAGGATTTGGAAGTATCTTTATACATAAAGATAGCACATAATCAATAATCAAAGATTAGCTGGGACTAGTAAGATGAAGCCTAAAGCATGAAGGAGCCTTCTCCATAACGTGTATCTGGTTAAGAGCAATGCAGGAATTATGACAGGAATCAGGAGAATTGTGTGAGAGAGGAATCTTGCCAGGATCAAGTGAGACATATTCTTTGCTCTCTTAGTATGGGCTAAGGATTTTCACCCACATTTAAGGAAATGTATGGGAGCTATAAAACTGGTATAAAATGCCAAAGGAAGATGCAACGCTGACATTAAAGGAAAGACGTATTACAAAGTAAATGGGCAAAATAAGGAATGAAGTAGGCAGAATTCTAGAATGGCCTCCAGGTTCCTGCTCCCTTATGTAATCCCCTGACTCCCTGCCCCAGATGTGTGAGTTGGAGGGGGGTAGGTTGTGACTATGATGAGATGTCACTCACAGGGTTCTATTGTTAGATAGCAAAGGGGAAGGGATTTTGCAGATATAAAGCTCCAAAAAAGTTTTGAGTTAATAGAGATTATTGTGGGTGGGGCTGACTTAATTAGGTGAAGATCCTTGAAAGGAGGGCTTGCCCTTTCCAGAATTTCTCCTGCTAGCTTTTTAAAAAGCAAGCCACCAAGATTCCTACAGCTGTAAGGAAACAAATGCTGGCAATAGCCATGGGTAATGGAGAGGAGCACCTGCCACCGGAAGAGACCCAGGCCCTCCAGACGCCCTGCCTACAGCCTTGTGAGACCCTGGGTAGGGGACCTGGCTGAGCCATGCTTCTGAGACCCCTGACCCACTGAAACTAGATGATGAATGTTTCTCCTTTGATGCTGCTAAATTAGTGGTAATTTCTCTTTCTATTGGTAATAATACACAACCAGTATAAGGAATTACAAATGCAGTAACAGAAATTAAAAATAGTAAGAAACAAGATCATTCACAAATTATTTTTGAAAACTAAACAATACCATAGTCAACTAACAGATAAATCGAAATGAGCAATTCAAAAATGGATAAATGAAAATATTAATACCAAGAGGGCAAACAAAAGTCTTAATTATTAGACATTGTAAAAATATGGAAATAGCCCTGGAATCACTCCTGGATCAAAGAAGGATTAAAAAAAATCAATACAGACTATTTAAAAAATCATAGCCTTGAGGCTATTATGTATAAACATTGGAGAAGCATAAATTTTCTACTCCAAGTTACAGTTATAATCCTAAGTATTTTTATTATTAAGCCTTAATGGTAAATGAAACATTTAATCAGACATTTGATAAGAGAACAATATTAAATTAAGGATAAAGAAGTAGAAGAATATATTTAGGACAAAAGCAGGCATTAACACAGTAGAAAAAAAAATGTGAACTATGTAAATATCAAGAGTTGTCTCTTTAAGGAAAATAACAAATCATATAAAAACTGGCAGATCTCACTGAGCAAAAGAAATAGGAAGAAAACATAAATACATTCAGATAGGCATAAGACCAGAGGACACAGAAACTGAAACATGGAAAAAAATCAGAAATTAAATGATCTTCATATTCTTTAAAATCTATCTTAAGCCACGTAATATCTATATCTTTATATGTCACTCAGTAATCTGTCTCTTAACATTTTTTTTTACTTCTTTTGTGCTTTCCAGAGTTTATGTTTAGTCTGTATTATGTTTAAAGTCAGAAGAAAATTATAGCTGTCATTTTGGTCCCATCTTTCTCTCCCAAATCCTAAAGAATCTCAGGTACTGGAATTCATTTCTTTCTCTTTCTATAAAAACTTGGGCGAGCCTCTCACCTTCCTGGGCCTCTATATAAAAAGTGAGTAATCTCAGGAACCCACAGGCTGGAAGGCAGTTCGTCTGCTCACTGCCTCCCGGTGCAGTCAGGATAATCAGGGCTCACTGTCAGGTGTCTTAGAAACCATATCCCTGACGGGGTTCTTGGTTAGTTGGGAACTAAGCAGAAGCCCTTTGCACCGACCCTGCTAATAAAAAATCTCCCAGAAATTAGAAATGGAAAAATATTTCCAATTATGAATTTGAGAGATGAAATCATGCATCTAGAGAAAATGAGCCCATACCTGGGAAGAAGACTGCCCCGAACTAATGGAGGGGAGGCTGCCAAGGAGGACAGCGTCCCTTAGGACAGCCACAGGGCTCTTTGTCCTGTGGCCTTTTACCTGATGGGAGACACAGTGGCAAGTGTAGGAAGCCGAGTGTTCTCATCTGTACTTGAAGGCCCGTTTCACAAAGCCCCTGTCTCAGCGAGGACGTGCAACTCTCCAGAAGGATGCTTTGAAGAAGAAACAGGATGGAGCACACGTCCACCATACCTCTTGCCTGTGGCAGTGGTAGAAAATGCACAGGCTCTGAAGCCCCTCAGAATAAGGTTAGGTTCAAGAGTGATGTTCAAAATATCGAACAGCCACTGAGGTCAGGAACTAAATAATCGGAATAGACCACAGCCTTTGTCCTGGTGTGGGGGCCGGGAGGCCTGTGCAGTACCAGGAACATTTCCTTTAATTGGTGGATTTGGGTGCAGTCTGGGATTTCCAAGGCTCGCAGAGGAGAGGGACAAGGGAGAGAACGGGTTCTGGGAGCTTGGAGAAGTGATTTGCTGAGTTATGTAAAGCATGCATTTCAAGATCTTAGCAGCCAGCGTGTCAGACAGGACTTTCATCCTGGTCAGTGCCCTCCTGGATCACCCCAGACTAGCCCATGTTTATAATCAACACAATGTGCATCACAGTCTACTATAATGATCTGATCACGTACCTAGTGTCCCAACCAAGTAAAAACACTTTAAAAGGCAGGAGTTATGTCCTTTAAATAAGTGCACCCAATGTCAAGGGTGATGCCTGCCTGGTTTCTGTTTCATGGCTGGAGAATTTGCAGGAGTGAGTTGCGGAGAGCCATCCAGGTGTCAGGGCAGGGATGGTGGACACAGTGGGCAGCCTGTGGCTGGTGTCTTGCCATGGTGAGACAGCGTGAGTCTCCATCAGGAATCGGGACTGTAGGAGGTGGCCAGCTCAGGCCTGGATCCCACCTTCAACCCCCAGAGTAGCTCTCAGGCTCCGCCCAGGGTGGCAAGAGAGGGCAGCCAGAGCCAGCACTCTGGCTCCATTGCTCTGTTAGTCCAGCTTTCTGTGCAGAGCCTGGAGCATCCAGAGGCAGCATAAAGCCGGGGAGGGAGAAGAAGGAGGAGGAGAGATGGAAGAGACCACACTCCTCCTTCCTCCGAGGCCCCCTGAGAAGAACAGCTCCCTGGACTGGAAGGTTCCATTCAGACAGTACTAGTCTTTTAAAATAGCTGACGATGACTCTTAATTATCTAATATAATTATATATAATTGAGATCTGGCACAGGCTGGAGAAAGAAATCAAGCTTTTTATATTTGTCCCCTCACTGAGTTTAGCTCACATAATCCACTGGATATGCATCTACCCTTACAACAAATACTTATTGAGAAACTGTTACAGATAAGAAACTGTCCTGAGGAGGAAGATCCTGTGCATACACATTTGTAAATGATCTCTAACCTCGGGGTCTCAGTCCAACAGTGGGAATGGTGGCTCAGCAACTCAATACAGCATCACACCAAGAGGGCTGCCATAAAAGCGCAAGCACATTAAAAATTACCGTGGAGGAAGATGAGGTAATCGCCTAGGTGGCTGGCAGCTGTGGCCTCTGCCCTTGCATGCTCACGCTGTGGTCACCAGGTGATGTGAAATGCCCAGGTAGACTGATCCTGCCCGTTGGTAGGGGCGCTTTCGAAGGAAGTGAGATGGGAACAGACTAGCTAGGAGGTCACTGGACGTGAGGCAGGATGGCATGTAGGGACAGAAAGAAAGACAAGAACCCATTTTGATAGAATTGCTCACTGGGAACATCTTTCTTTGTGTGAATATCAAACTAATTCTCAAGTCAGCGTGGACTGGAGAGTGGCCAGTGGGAATGCAAGCTGCTGAAATTGCTTAATTAAAGGCATGATAGCCGTATTCATTTAATGCCGTAGTTCATGGTCGCTCTTTCTTATCTCATAGTAAGGCCCAGGCCTCAGCATCACGCAGAGAACATTCAGAGGCCAGCATCTTAGCCCCTGGCATAACTGCAGGAAGGGGTCCTCTTCTTGGTGGCCCCAAGTGGAACACCTTTCCAATGAATGCCCCACCTATAGGGTGGGCGTATGGAGGGTGAAGGAGAAGTGATCAGGCTTGCAGTTGCAGGGCCCAGAGAGGATGAATAGGCAGAGGTGACTGAACGTCTGGGGAAGAAGGTGATAAACAGCTTCTCAGAGCTTGCAGCACAGATGGCTCCATTCATAACTTGTTAAATGGAAGCTCAGGAATGCTTTCAACAAGCAGGGACATCTTATCTGCAGCACGGATGAGAAATTTCACTCACAACAAAGCTCAGCATAGAAAGGGCTCTTATCTCGAAGTCCAGAATGAGGATATTAGTAACAGTGCCTGCTTCTTTCTCAAACCCTATTAGCGTCAGGTAATAGTTTTCACCAGTGGCTTTTAGCATTTGCTCAGCTGCAGAGAGCTACTGAAAAAGAAAGTTTCTTTGGAAACAAGAAGATTTATACTGAGAAACATTACCCCATCATTGAGGTTGCTATTGATTCAGGTATTTCTGAATAGTTGCCTGGAAAGCATTTCTGTAGAGTGAGTCAGGCTTTTCCCCTTCACTTTTGTTGTGAAGATGAGAGTAGTTGCTTCTGGGCAAGGTTTCAGGAAGCCTCACACACACACACAAAAAGAAAACCTCTGTGTGTGTGTTTTTCTGTGAATGTACATGTCTTTATGATTTTATACTTTACTGAAATCATTCGAAACTAAGGGAATACATGAGAAAGCTTCTAGAGAAATTCATGAATTTGTATATAAGACATCTGTGGCTTTTTAAAATTTGTACTGGAGAGCAGGGTCATGCTGTAATTAATGACACGAGTACATACATAAGGCACTTCTGCCTACATTATTGGAGAAAAGACATGAAAGAGGTAGGCGAGAGCTACACTTTCTATGAGGTTGGAGCGAACAGCAAACACGAAAGCCCGAAGTCAGGCATGTTCCTGAGATGCTCCAGAAGGAGCCAGGAGGGCAGCATGGATCAAGCAGTATAAGTGAGGAGGGGAACTGCAGGCAATGAGGCCAGAAAGAGAACTGATGTGTGATGGTGTGGGTCCGGCTCACACACCATCACACATCAATTCTGGTGGCCAGTGCAGTGGCTCCCACCTGTGATCCCAGCTACTGGGGAGGCCAAGGCAGGAAGCATGGCTAGAGGCCAAGAATTCCAGACCTGCCTAGGCAACATAGTGAGGCCTTGACTCTACAAAACAAGAATTTTTAAAAAATGCCCAAAGAACCATTCTAAGGATTTCTGCTTCTGTGTCTGTGTGAGATGAAAAGCTAAGGGAAGCTTTTGAGTCCAGGAGTGTTGTGATGGGATTTTCATTCTGAATGAATTCCTCAAGTTGTCCTGTTAAGAATAGAATTAAGGAGGTGGGAGGATAGAGAGGCTCAGGGTTGATCAATGGGTGACTGCAATCATTCAGGTAAGAAATTAGGGAATTTCACGTAAACCAAGGCCATGGAGGAGTTTAGATGAAGTCATTTTCTGGTTGTGTTCTGTGGAGCCACTAGGACTGTTGATGGATAGGTTATAAGTGTCATAGAAATAACGGACCCAAGGGTGACACTGATTTCCAAGGCAATCACTCCATCTCCTTTTGCTTAGAAATCCCGGTGCCCCAGCAGCATGGGTGTTGGAAGCTGGTGAGCAGCAGTTGGCCTCATACTAGTGGCCCATGCCCATGAGGAGCTGTTCCCCGCAGAGGAAGGTCCAGGCCCTGGCAGTCACATTCTGCAGGGGTCATGAGGGAGAGGGCCCACCTGGGGGAAGTCCCTACCCACTGATCATCCTTGAACAGACTCTGCTAGAGAAATGAGCACGCTTTGCACCTTTTCACTAAAGGTAGGACTAGAAAGAGGTGGGCGGGGGTGGGGGAGAGCTGATGTCTCAGAGCGCCAGAAATCCAATAGTGGCAGGTGCTCAGCGAGGCCATGCTGGCCCCCCTCTGTTTGCCTTTCAGACCCCTCTACCTCCTCCGGAGTCCAGCCCATGCCCCAGGACACACCCTTAGGGACTACATCTGGGGCCTCTGGCTTCAGGTTGAACCTGGGTATTGAGAAGCACCCACATAAGGAGAGTTAGAGAAGGATCAAGTGTGTATCTATTTGTTTATTCATCCTATTTGTTTCTCTGTTTCTCCTTAAACATCTTCTTTTATGTAAAATAAATTATTTTCAGTATACTGTTAGGTCATGTATTAAATTTTATGTCTATATATACTGGCTCCCTAAGGGAATGCAGTACACGTCTTTAACTCAGAACAATCTAAATTAATAGTGACTTAGTTTTTGTAATGTGTAATAACTTTGCACATATATCTTTCTATGCCCTTGTCCTTTCTCTGCTAGGCTGAGGGTCTGGCTGCATCTCTTGACTCCCCTGAGGCCCCCATCCCCACTTGGTGGCCTTCTCACACTGCTGACCTCTCCTGGGGCACAGCTTCTCCCCCCTCACCCCACCACCCCCAGGATGGAAGGGTTGGCAGCTCCAGGATGTTATTAGCTGAAGGAAGTGGACCGTTCTCGTGCTCACCCTATACCTTGCCTGCTTTTTCAAATAAACAGTACCTTTAGTGAATTATACTAAAATTATTTACTTTGAGTGTGCCATTTACTTTCTGCAGAAATAATGACTGATACAGAGGCATACATTTTGGATTTTCAAAGGCAGTTAAGAACCATAGCCTAGGAATTATAACTTTGAAGACTGTTCATTGAAGCATAATTTTTAAGTGTACAATCTGATTAGTTTTGACACGTGTAAATAGTCCTGTAACCAAGATCACGATCAAAATGTAGAGCACTTGTATCAAGATGTTTTGAAATTTTCCAATTCCCCTTTGCAGTACAATCCCTCACTCCACAACCTGGTCCCTGGAGACCCTTGCTCTGGTTTCTGAGGTTTTATCAGCCTTCTGACTTCAGCTGGCGTGTCCTCTGCAAGATGTCCCAGCCTCATGGAAGTGATTAAGCATACAATCTTTTTAACAGAAAGACCTTGCATGCCTCAGAAGAGCTTGGGATATTTGAATTCATTTCAAAGCCAGGCTCTATGAGTAATAGGATGCTGTCAGCTGCTGAAAGGCAGGGAAGCAGGATGACAATCAAAGGGAAAGATCAGCATTGCCTGGACACAGATCTCACTCTGAGATGGATTTCCCAGGGGAGATATGGATGTCCTTGACAGTTCAGAAGGAAGGAATGGGCTCTGCAGTCCAACAGATGCCAAGTTCAGATTCTGGCTCTCCCACTAACTAGCCTGTTGTTTCAACTCTGTAGACTTCTACTAATCTTTTTCTGTGTAAAATAGAAATAATCATGTTTCTTATGTATCATTGTGAAAATTAAAGTGAGTTATTTTATAGAATGAGCCCAGAACAGTATAGCAATGCATTTGTACAGTACATATGGTATGTAAGGTACATAGGCTTATAAGTTAATATTATTATGATCATTACTATCTATGTTCTTGAAAAGTTTACCAGAATATACAATTTGTAACCTCTTTATGATTCTTGATGTTAGTCTTAGCTTTTCTCAGCCTAACAGTTTACTTTGTTTGAGGTAAAAATCCCAGTACTAATTTCTAGATATTTGAACAAGGTTGACAACATTTCAAAATTTATTATTGTTGGGATGCCTGGCATGAAATGCTGGCTCGGCTGCTCCCTAGCTGTGACAGGAGGGGAGAGATTATCCCTGCCCTCTGCTTTGTTCCTTCCTCCTTATAATGGTCTGGTTGGGCTGAGCCATTTCTACTGTCTGTGCCAGTTCTAGAAGATGAGGACTCGGATTCAAAACAGGAATGCGATCTCCAAGGAAAAAATGCTTTGGATGTGTGTCTCCAAACCTGATTTTGGCGGAGCACGCGGAGCAGATTGATGCAGCTGTATTCCTAGGTTCCTGCTGAGCCTCAGCAGAAAGAGTCAGGAGAAGTTGGGTTGGATCATACTATACTATTCTGCCATTAAAATTTCAGGATGAGAGAAGGTGTTCTCTGTCTTCTCAAGTAATAGAGCAAACCTTCTTGATTTCTTATAGGCAAATTTCTCCTTTGATAATGCTAGTGAACAAAGTGATTATTGATGCTCACAGGTGTCAGTGCTCGGACGCAAAGAGGTATCAGCCAAGCCCTCAGCAAGGAGCTCTTGCCTATGACTTTATACGTGGAAAGCTAATGACCACACAGGAATAAAGCTGGGCAACTTAAATACTACAATGGGATCTAGCATTCAGGTTTCAGAAGCAACTAGGGGCTATTCTAATTTCATTCTTGAGAAAAGTAGTCTCCAGAGTCCCTCAAAAGAATATATTCCAGTATATATTTTTGCCATAGTAAGAAGCTTATTTTAATGTAGCCAGCTTCTCTACTGGCTTATTTTTAAATGAGCAATCCCAGTTGTCACAATTCTTGAGTTAGATACTATTATCCTCATCTTACACAGGAGGAAACTGAAGATCCATCATCGGCCAATGCCACAGTATAAACAGTGAGTGAGCTAGGACTTGGTCTGAGCTGTCTGATATCCACACCGAGGCAGGATCTGTCTCCTGGACCTTAAAAAGCCTTTGATCATCTTACTCAGCCAGTGAGCCAGAAACATCAGTGTTAGTATTAGAGCAATGCCTTTGTGCTCAGCAATTATTAAAAGGCACAGAGGGAGAGAGAGCCAAGAAAACAAAGCAGAGACAGCTTTACATGGGAAGAACTGGCTTTGAGATGAGCACTGTGAAGGCTGGCATGGACATCCCTGATGGTTCAGTTACATTGCAATGATACGGTGAAGATGTATAGACCACAGCAACAGATATGGCTGCTCCTTCCATGTCCCTGTCCACACCGTGCAGAAAGAGAACTCCCCAGCAACCCAAGCTGGAGACCCTCTGATTTTTATTTTCCTTCCCCTTTTCAAGAAAGCGTGCATTACCAAGTTCAAAAACATATCCTAGTCAGGCAACAGCTTCCTTTCTAGGTGGAGTAAGAGAGAATTTAAGGTGTCTAAGCCAGAAAGCCGGCACCTGTTTGAACCCTTCACATGTATATTAAAGAGTTATGCAGCAATGATGGTTTTGTTTAATCAACAGTGTATTAGTGAATATTTAGCAACTGGCTGTCTTTGGAGGTAGTAGGGGAACTCTGACTTTATAGCATTTGCTGATTTACATGCTATAAACATCCTGCTTTGGCTGATTTCAACCTATCAAGCTGATGTCACTAAACAGGGAATTGGGAAGAAATGCTCAGAAAAATTCTTGTATGTGGTATTTACACTGTACAGACGTAATGGAAGTAAGTAACCTTCATGACAGCATAGCTAGTCACGATACCTGCAGCAAAGAGCATGCACATTTCTGTGAGAAATGGTTTTCAGTGTGTAATCCCAGATCAGTGGCACCAGCCTCACCTGAGAGCTGGTGCAAACTCTGATGTGCAACAATTACTGAATCTAAAACGTTGATGGAGTGGGACTCAAAATCTGTGTTAATAAGCCCCCCACCCTGATTCTGGGGCACACTGAAGTTTGGGAACCACAGCTATAGAAGTTCAGATGAGTCCTAGAAACAATATTTTGAGGAACAATGTGGTGTCATAGGAAGCAAAACTTATTTTGAGGCCCTTATTTTTATAGTCTTGTGTGTGGGAAAAAAAAGAGAAAAAAGCAATTAAAAAAAAAAAAGAAAAATGCTTTATTTATGTCCCTGCAAAGGACATGATCTCATTTCATTTTATGGCTGCATAGTATTCCATGGTGTATATGTGCCACATTTTCTTAATTCAGTCTATCATTGATGGGCATTTGAGTTGATTCCATGGCATTGCTATTGTGAATAGTGCAGCAATGAACATACACATGCATATATCTTTGTAATAGAATGATTTCTACTTCTTTGGGTATATACCCAGTAATGGGATTGCTGAGTCAAATGGTATTTCTGGTTCTAGATCTTTAAGGAATCTCCACACTGTTTTTTTCACAATAGCTGAACTAGTTTACATTCCTACCAACAACATAAAAGTATTCTTATTTCTCCACGACCTCACCAAGATCTGTTTTTTTTCTTGAGAGCATTAGGAAATACAGCTAATGCATGCTGGGCTTAATACCTAGGTGATGGGTTGATAGATGCAGCAAACCACCATGGCGCATATTTACCTATGTAACAAACCTGCACATCCTGTACATGTACCCCAGAACTAAAAATAAAATTTCAATTAAAAAACAAAAAAAAAATGAAAAAGAAAAAAATCCACCAATCGCTTCCCAATGGCCTCAAAATTCCTCTAAAATCAGAGCTGTAGAACATCTTCATTTTCAACTTTATTTTTTACTATATTAGTAATAAACAAACGCACTTATTTTATTAAAACTATTCAAATATGACTTCCAAGCACATACTCTCCTTTTCCCTTTGACCACAATCTGAATCCCAACACAGTCTCTGAGACACCTTCTGCTACCCATTAGGGTAGGGATCCCCAAGCCCCAGGCCACAGAGCAGTACCAGTCTGTTGGTCATTAGGAACTGGGCTGCCCAGCAGAAGGAACTGCAGGAAAACAAGCTGAGGGCTTCCAATGCTTCTACGTTATTGTGAGCTGTCTAATTATTTCATTGTATATTACAGTATGATAATAATAGAAATGAAGTGCACAATAAATGTAATGCACTGGAATTATCCCCAAACCATCCTCCAACCCCAGTCCAAAAATGTTTCCCCAACCCAGTCCATGACAAAATTGTCTTCCATGAAATCAGTTCCTGGTGCCAAAAAGGTTGGGGACCACTGCCTTAGAGTACGTCCTGACTCACTATGTCCTATGCATTCATGTGTCTCTAAATGAATATGATAATGATACGGTTGTTTTGCAATAAATGGCATCATTTTCTTTATTTCTGCATTTTCATTTTTATTTCTGACTTGAAAAGATACATGTACATTCACCTCAATCTCTGTGTATGGAATGTTGTCATACAGTTAGACGTTTCTCCCCTGTTAGACATTGAGGCACAGAGAGCTGAGAGTTCACCAAACCTTACTTCCCTTGGCCATGGACACATTTCCCAGCATGATTTGCAGTTGGATGGAGGTAGTTGAATTCCAGCCAGTGGAGTGCGAGGAGACCTTGTAGATGCTGCTTCTGGACCTGGCTCCTTGGGCTTTTGTTCCATGTTCTTTCATCTCCCCCAGCTGGATATAGACTCAGAAAACTCCACAGGTTGACTGAGCCCTGAAATAAAGGGAACCAAAAAAAAAAAAAAAAAAAGCAGGAGTGCAACCCATCGAACAAACATCTATCAGGACAATCACCAAACAAGAAGTGAGCTGTCTGTTGCGTCATTACCTTTGGGGTTTATTTATTACAGCAGTCAGCCTATTCTACCTAAGGCCAATACTTAGCTTGTTTACAACTCTTCACTTGACAAATACTGCAAACATAGGCTTGTGCTAGGGTATCTTTGCATTAAAATGTTAATGCAATCTACCTGAAAGTTCTCTAAAGACCAGTTTGCATTCCCTCCCGTGCTGCGTGAGCGTTTAACACTGGTTGTTTTCACTGTAGTCAATATTAAGCTTTATCAGCCCTTCAAAATGATCAATTCTATGGATCTAAAATTGTTTTTTAGATTAGATTTATACATAAATTTTCTGTTTACTTCTTAGATGGGTTCTTTTTTTATATATATTTTCTATCCTTTTGTATGTCTTTTTTCTTCTTTTCTTTGGACAATTGCCTATTCATTCCCTTTGCTGAGTTTTTTTTCCTGTTGAATCTCTCATGTATTTTATTATTAATAAGCAAGATTTATTTTTATTTTTTCTTCTTATTCTCTCCCTTGTACTTAAATATTTCATGATATCTTTGGTCATATAATAATTCTACCTTTTAATGTAGATGAAGTGATTATTTCTTACTCTACAGATACTGTCTTCTTGCTTCAATTATGAATCCCTTTTCTAAACTAACATAATAAACATGTTTGTATATTTTTATATTTGTTGAATGTTTCTATAGTTCTAATTTATGCATTTTATTTCTTACAATTTTTTGTGAATGGCATAATGTAGAAATATTACTCAAGTTTTTCTGTGAATTAATAATTACCCTTTTTAAACATTATTTATAGCATAGCTTCTACTTTCCCTATAGATTATCACCTATGTAAAATCTATGGATTATTCTAGAATCTGTTATGACCATTGACCTATCTTTTATTAATGTGCTATTACAGTACTATTTTAAATACTATGGAAAAACATTTCAACTTGACTTCTGCGAAAATACGTTTGGAACTGAAAAACTGAATTGTATTCATTTTCTTTTCTTTGTGCAGTGTAATAATAATAATAAAAAACTTTTACTACCAAAACGGGTTCTAATAAGTCAATCCTCTTTTTGAAATTTGAAACTTTTAAACAAATTATTAATGTTTGATTTTAGCCCTGTTTATTCCTATAGTCAAAGACAGGATAACAAACGGGGTGCAAGGAAATCTTCCTCACACTCTCTCAGACACAGGCACCAGAAGACCTCACCAGGTGTCTGGGGAGCATGAGGAAGACATAGAACTCCACGAGAAGTTTAACTTCACCCAATTACACATACTTTCCTGAATGGGCAAGTCCTGAAATTTCTGTCCTGACAATTTATCTTAATTGATGATTTTCTAACAGTCAAAAGCAACTTCCTTAGACATATAGTAATTTCCTTGAACTTAAAGGGGATTGAAAGAAACAAGTGTGCATGTATGTCACACACGTGAATTTTGACTGGATTGTTAAAAACATCTTAGGTCCTTGGAGCAACAGCACCTGAAGTTTGTTACATTATTTTTTTAGGTAGAAAAAGAGAAAAATGTGAAGGTCCATTATCAGAACGTGCTGCTCTTCTATTTCAGGGATGGTAAAGCCATGGCATTGGCTAAGATGATGTTCAACAGGCTTTAGGTGTGTAAGTAGGAGGACTGTATTTCCCAATCTACCCAGGAGAGTCACTATTTATATCTGCTGTCCTAGTGTTGGGATTTGTAGTACTTCTCCATTCTCTTTTCCAAAAGATCTTGTTTTGGATCATGAATCATGTGGTCACTCTGTGCATAAGGTTAGCAAGCATGCTTGTGCCCAGTCAGGCCTTGGGATTCCTCTGGGGTGAAGAAGTGGGGCTCCTCTCTTATGGTCAGAGGTGTTTGAGGATTTATGAGTAAGAGATGGCCACATGCTCAGAGAAAATGCAGATACTGAGAAGGCAAATCATTCTTGATGCAGATGGATGTGTGTTTCTAAAGGAGATACCTGGGGAGAGTGCAGTTGTTCGATGGTAGACATTTGCTTTCAGGGAACTTTATGTTTGTACCAGGTTTGCAGAAAGTCACATGGTCTGGACACTTTACAGTAGAGGAGCTGGGGCTTTGATATGGCAGCTGCAGTGAAATGGAAAAAGCACTGAATTTGAATACTAGATATAACTTGCTAGCTACATGACTTTTGGGTCTTATAAAGCCTTTCTGAGCCCTTTAGAATGGGATGAATAATACCACTGTATTAGTCAGTGTTCTCCAGAGAAACAGAACCGATAGGACACACGCGCACACACACACACACACACACACACACTCTTCTATGTATGAATATGTATATGGAATTGGCTTGTGCAGTTGGCAAACTGGAGGTTCAGGAGAGTCCAATGATGTAGTCCCCATTAGAGTCCAAAGGCCTGAGAGCCAGGAGAGCCTTCTGATGGTGTAAGTTCTAGTCCAAAAGCTGGCAGATTTGAGATCCAAGGAGAGCCATTTTTTCAATTAGAATGTGAGAGCAGGAAAAGACCAATATCCCAGTTAGCCACTTAGGCAGGGGAATTCCTTCTTACTTAGATACTCTGTTCTGTTCAGGTCTTCAGTTAACTGATGAAGCCCATCTACCATAGGGAGGGTAATCTTCTCTGCCCCGTCTGCCAAATCACATGTCAATCTCATATCCAAACACCCTCACAGATGCACCCAGAATAATGCTTAACCAAATGTCTAGGCAATCTGTGGCCTAGTCAAGTGGACACATAAAATTAATCATTACACCCAGCTCACAGGATTGTTGTAGGAATTAAAAGATATAAATATGTGTGTGTAGATATATACTAAATTTACTTATTGGAACTGTATGTAAAGAAATGGGAATGAAGTATCATGGACTGAGGTCAGTGCAGTGACTTGAAACTTCAAAGCCTGCTTTTATAGAAACTAGTGTAAGACTCCCTAGCAATTTTAATGTTGCTTCTCACTAAGTGTGGCCTCTGTGTGTGTCTAAGAGAAAGAGAGAGATCTTTGTTATCATGTCTAGTTGCATTGAAGAAAATAAATTAGAACACCCAAGTTTGACCTTCATTTTTTTGTTTCTAAACACACTTGCTGTTACAGAATTCAATTCCTTACTGTCCTGGTTTGACAAATTCAACAAGCCTTGGACAGAACCCCATTGTTTGGGGCCTGGGTGGGAAGCTGGATGCACAGACGGCTCTCCAAACAGGGAAGTCTGTGCAGGGCAAGTGCCTGTCCTCCAGGGTGATTCAGAGGGTACTACTTCAGGAGAGGAACAGAAGTGCCACTTCTGCCACAGAAGACTACTGTAATAAAAAAGAAAAAAAAAATGTATGTATAATCAAGTCCAAGGATTACTATATGCTGTTTCTTGCATGCCCACAAATTTGTCTGCTCAGTGGGTGCAATGAACAGCAATTATCTTCTCCAAGCAATGAAAACCCAAGTAGCAATTGGCAGTGATGATGGCATCCCGCGGGCTCTGGATTTGAAGAAGCTTGTTATTGGGAATAGCATGAAGTCTCCCCCTTGGATCAAGCTTCGGATATGCAGGGATCAGGGCTCCTTCTGCACCCCACCCCCACGCAAGCAGCAATGAGTGCTTGCAAAAGCCACTGTTTGGTGAAAATGTGAAGACATGGAGTTCTAGCATCAGTTTTCCTAAACCATCCAGCTGTGCATCTGATCTTGCACCAAACAATGACAACTTAGTTAACAAGCTGAAGCTTCAATCCCCCAAACCAAATGAAATTTCAATGGCCATAAAGGGGTTTCTTCTTTCATTCAGCAAACGTAAGCTCTGCAGCAATGGAATTATCTTCTCACCTCTCCAATGATAGAGAAAGGCCACCTTTAAAAAAATGTAACATGACCAACAGGAAGCAGAGCCTTTCTTCCAATTATGGAATTTTTAAAACACACGAGCTACTATTTTCCACCTAAAAATGGGGCTCCATGAATGTTTTTGAAATTAAGAGTCTATCTCCTCTCTTATTCTCTGATGATAGAATGTGGATGGAGATCCAGAGAGCAGCTCTTTTTTTTTTTCAGTTTTGTAACCTGAGTTCTTGAATGAGCATAGTTTGGTTGAGCTATTGGTATTGATAAAGTATACTGGTCAGGTTCTGGAATTTCTGCCCTGAGGACAGAGGGCAGAAATTCCTGAACTTGACCAGTATACTTTATCAATACTACTATTTTCTATGTGTGCCATAACATGAAAACTTGGAGGAGCACTGTTCCTGTAAACACTCTCCAGCATTTTTGTTCTTTGCCATCCTGGTTACCTCAGCTGCCAGATCCAGGACTCAAGGTGCTACTATCCTCATGTAGGTCAGAAGGCCTCTGGAACATTAGAGAGCCTATAGCCATCTGCATAGACACATTCTCCAAGCATACTCTGTTTTTTCTTTGTAACTACCATTAAAAGTTCAGACATGGGCAGTACAGGTCAGGCCTTTGTGAATTAATGGTCTTTGATGGTGATGGTGCCATATAGTTATGAAATAAGCAAGGACCAAATATGACTTAAGTTTACCTACCAAGCCCACTCTGCAGTTAGCTGATTAGTTACGTTGGTTTATTTCGCCTCTCAATGATGCGCTTAGCTACTACTGTGGTTTGGAGATAGTCTATTTGTTCCCACCAAATCTCATGTTGAAATGTGATTCCCAATGTGGTGGGAGCTGTTGACTCAGGGTAGTCAGTGAATTCTGGCTCTCCTAAGACTGAATTGGTTCTTAAGAAACAAATTAGTTTCCTAAATAGTGGGTCATCATAAAGCCAGGAAGCCCCTCGGGTGTTGTCTCTCTTCGCATTTGCACCTTCCTGCTTCCCCTTTGACCTTCTCTGTTGTGCTTTGGTGCCACACAAATGACCTCACCAGAAGCCAAGCACACGCTACTGCCTTTTTTCTTGCACAATCTCCAGAACCACAGCTACATAAACCTGTTTCTAAAATAAATTACACACCCTCAGGTATTTTTTATAGCAACAAAAAATAAACTAAGATCACTCTTGTCCATCCAAGTTCACAGGTAGCGATAAATGAAGTGTACCAGGTTTGGGTGATGATGTTGTTTAAAAATATATGAACCCTAAAATTTGCAGCCATGCTAGTGATGTGACAAAGCAAATCCTTGACCAGGAGCACGTCTCAAAAACGAAACATTCTCGGGCCGGGCGCGGTGGCTCAAGCCTGTAATCCCAGCACTTTGGGAGGCCGAGGCGGGTGGATCACGAGGTCGAGAGATCGAGACCATCCTGGTCAACATGGTGAAACCCCGTCTCTACTAAAAATACAAAAAATTAGCTGGGCATGGTGGCGCGTGCCTGTAATCCCAGCTACTCAGGAGGCTGAGGCAGGAGAATTGCCTGAACCCAGGAGGCAGAGGTTGTGGTGAGCCGAGATCGCGCCACTGCACTCCAGCCTGGGTAACAAGAGCGAAACTCCGTCTCAAAAAAAAAAAAAACAAAACAAAAAAAAAAACATTCTCTAGCCTTTCCCACAAAGAAATCAGAGAACAAATATTTCAATTTCCTTTATCCTATTACCACAGACGTTAGACCTGAGAAGTGCAATGGAGCATAGCCTGTCTCCTGTGTATTTCTGCTTAACCCCTGTTGGAAAAGCATCTCTGAGTGCCAGGTGTGGGTCTGATTTCCTTCCTGAAACTGCAGTCTGGGTTGTCCTCCACTGACGCTGATACGGAGCCAACAGACCGGTCCATAGGGTTCACAGGACACAGGTAACTCCAACTCCCAATTTGAAAAAGGCGTGTACAGCTACCCAGCTCACTGTCCCCGTTAGCAAGACTTCAGCCTCTGACTGTCAGTATTAATGTAACTTTTCTACTCTATGAAACCTTTGCCAAGAAGGTAAACTTATAAATAACTTTATGGTGTCTGGATCTTCTCTAAAATCTGTTTATCTGGAGAACAGACTTGTCAACTGAGGCCTTATCCCTGTCTCAGGCAATAGATTGCTTAACTAGTCTCAGTAAATCACTCTTTTCTCACCAAACAACAGTCTATTCTTGGAGACTTCCTTCAAAGTTTCCTTTTGTGGTACCCACCAGTCCCAAACTATAATGCATGCACTTCACACAATCCCGATTATCCCACTCCTAATAGCATGAAAAGACTTATCTCAAAACAGAAACTCAACCCTGGCCAAAACCGTAGACCGCCCCTCGGAGGTGATTAAGACATTCTGTAATGGTTTAGTAGATCCCTCGCTGCAGCAAGCAGTAACCTCAGCGTTACTCTATCAGTGGGTTGTTTTGGTGGACTTTTGGGGCAAGTTAGCTGATAACAGTGCCTATCCACAAAATGCAGAAAATATAAACAGATATCATACTCATATGTTACCACTATAGCCATTCGTAATCTAAATACCAAGGTTCAAGTATATGTAATAACATTTCTCAGATAGATACAAAATTCCCAAAGCCCAATACATAAAATCAACTGGGGTTTCTGATTAATAATGCAGAGTGCTCAACCCATCTAGATGAATTCCATTCCTTACATCCAGGAAGGGAGTCAAACACCTCCCATTCCAGCTATGCAGGCAGGTGATGCAGATGGTCTTAGGAAATATTAGAGAAACAGTAACCTAGACTCACATGACTGTTTTTAGTTACAGACCATAGTAGAGAGTTAATATTATCTGTTGTCAGAGTTCGGGCTGCTATAACAAAATACCGTAGACTGAGTATCTTATAAACAATAAAAACGTATTCTTCAGAGCTCTGGAGGCTGAGCTAAGATCAGGGTGCCAGCATAGTGGGGTTCTGATGAAGACTCTCTTTTGAGTCACAGACTGCCAACCACTCATTGTGTCCTCACATGGCCAAAAGAGGGCAAGGGAGCTCTCTGGGGTCCCATTATAAGGTCACTAATTGTGTTCATAAGGGTTACACCCTCATGACCTAATTACCTCCCAAAGGCCCCACTTCCTAATACCATCACACTAACTTTAGGATTCAGCACATGAATTTTGAAGGACACTTCAGTCAGTTGCACTGTGGGGAAGACACAAAGAAAATATATATTTTCTCATTTCAGCAAAACAAAGTGCTGGTCAATCCAGGCTGGGCACCCAGATGAAGACCTGCGAACTTAAGTCAATTGAAAAAATGAATCCATAATCTAATGGTTAATTGGGAAATTATGTTTCCATTTCGTATATGTGGATAGTAAGGGTGATGGACTAGAAAACCACACTCATAAAAACAACTTTCCTTTTGAATGGCATCAAAAATTATTCTCAGCAAACTGACACAAGAACAGAAAACCAAACACCACATGTTCTCACTCACAAGTGGAAGTTGAACAATGAGAACACATGGACACAGGGAGGGGAACATCACACACAGGGTCTGTCAGTGGGTGGGGAGCTAGGAGAGGGATAACAAGGGGTGGGGGATAGGGAGGGATAGTATTAGGAGAAATACCTAATGTAGATGACGGGGTGATGAATGCAGCAAACCACGATGGCACGTGTATACCTGTGTAACAAATCTGCATGTTCTGCACATGTACCCCAGAACTTAAAGTATAATAAATAATTTTTTTTAAAAAAGAAAAGTGCTACTGTGGGACAAATGTTTATCCAGGGATTTTCTTTGCCAATTGTCTAAAGCCTCTACACTTATTATTCCGTGTACTCATTGGTTCTAACATCTCTGATACTCCCATGCTACATCAGCTCCGGTCTCTGGCAGGGGACACCAGCCCCACTTTCTATCTGTATTCACAGCGGACAACATCCATGTCTTGCATCCTGTGTGGCACTGGCTCCTGATCCTTTGTCATTTGTTCATCCTCAAATAGGAGATCAAGGCTCTGTTAGTCACTTCTATCCCAGAGGCTTGCTTCCTGCATAGAAGTGATGTGGACCATGGAATTTTGCTTAACATGGGGTATTTTCTTTTCGCACCTGCATTGGTGATGGTGGATCTTTCAGCTGAACTCTTTCAGGCCATTATTTTCATTCTTATTCTCGGGTCTATGAGAGATGGGCAGGCAGGTTTATTCTTCAGCCTCTGGGATTTCAGCCACACACATAATATATCCCTTACTGGAGAACCATCCGTTTGTTCTTCTAAGAGTCTCCCTCATTTCTGTCATGTGAGCCTGCCAGGAGTCACTGTGATGACGCTGCTGAGACCTGAGTCTGCCCAAAGCACCCTTTGCTCAAATGCAGCACACCCACATTGCCTCTTTGGCAGAGCGATTCTGCATAGGAGGTTTTACCAACACGCTACCAGCCACACACTGAAGCTCAGCTCATGCTGAATGATATTTTATTAATATTTAACATTTGGACTACAGGACTAGCTATTATTTATTCTTTTGTTATTTTTCTTACTCCATGTTTTCATCCTGTGCCTTCTCCATGGCACAAACCTTTTACCTGTATGTAGTAATCGTACGTCAGATAGTTTTCTGGACCTTTGGGAACCCCTTCTTTTCCCTCTGTGAATAGACTCAATTCCACAATTAGAAATACATTTCTTTGACTTAAAACAAATATTAATTAGTATGATGGCTAAGACTTTCAGGTCACTCTTGTAAGGCAGTTTACTTAGAAGCCGGCCTTGGTATGAGAACTTGCATGCAAGAACTTTAATAAGAATGTACTCCCCAGGGAGATCACTAAGAAGACGGGCACTTAGGGGACCTGTAACTAAAATTTGGATTCGTCATCCAGGAGAAACTCATTTCTCCTGACTAGGACAATTTAATTGCCCTGACTCAGGGGACATCCTATGCGTTCTACTTGAACCATGCCCTTTAATAATAAAAGCCAATTTCCCATTGTGCTGAGGAGGGCACTGGGCACACATTGCCTGGGGTTGCAGAGGATCCTTTAGGAATAACATGGCAGAGAATATTCTTTTTCATTATCCCACGCTTCTTCTGGTAACATTGCCAATATGTGTCCTTGAAAAGGTGCATGTATGTGTGCCGGAAATGAACATAGTCTTCTCTGAAATCTCTGAAATTACAGAACTTTATAAAGCCTATCACTTCTAATTGTTTGTAAAGCACCAGCTTCACCAATTATAATCTAGTACTCTTTAATTGTCAATTTTCCTAAGTCTTATTGCAAAACAGTTGAAGCCTTCTAAAGATTGTCTTCTTTACAACCTGTATTTATGATTGAGGAAGGTATTGAATATGGCAACTCACTTAAATTTTGTTATATTTTTTCACACCACTCCCTTTGCTAGGCACACTATTTATATTTATAATTTGGGGACCCTTTTAACAGTTAAATATTTTGTCTTATTAACTATTTGTCCTAATTGGACTAGCACGATTTCAATACCTGTCATTATTTTTGTTTTGTTTATGTGGATCTTATTATTATTTCCCTTTGATACATCTGACCCAGAGTGGATCTCAGTTTTTGACTCTCCGCCATCCCAAATTTCATCATCTTATTTTGTTTCTAATTTGCTTTGAATTCACAGGCGAGTAATGTTATTAGATGCCTCGAAAAGGATATCTCTTCTTACTTTTTATTTCCAAATTATCTCCATAATGGTAAGAGAGAATGAAAACAAAATGAAATGAAACAGAATAATGTGTAGGAGAACTTTGAGAGTAAGTTGGTAACATCAAAACACAAACAAAACGAAAACCAGGAAGCACCCAGGCACTAACCTATTTCACCCAGAACACTCTGACACTCCATGCAGCGGCTACCCTTCCATGTTCCTGTGTCAGTGACTTGATGAGTAGCCTAGTTGTCTCTAAGTTTCATTTTACCATGTGTTTTCCCAGGACCTATTTTAGAAATCACACCAAAATGCCTACCAACTCCCTCCTACCTCTCCCTGATCCCTGTGATCTTATTTCAAGCATTTTACAACACATATGTGCAGAGGTGGGCTTTATTGCAGATCTGTGACACCCAGTAACAACAACAAAAAAATCCCTCATATATCAATCTTTAAAAAACCAGATGATATGAGAGTATACTTTATTAATTTAATAAATGATTCTGAAGTTATTATAATAGGCCAGGCACTACGTCAAGTTTAAGTTTAATGGGGACCAAAACCAAATACCTTTCCCACCCGCATGGAACTCCTGGGGAGTGTAAATGTTTATATTTCCCGGTATGTAAGATGTGCAAACAAAATGACTGTAATTCTTGGTGAGCTTATAAAACACACAGACTTATCAGGGAATGACATTCAGAGGAAGTTGTGCTTGGGCTAAGATTCTTAGGTGATAACTAAGTAAATCACAATGGAACTATGTAGGTATCATTCCAAGAACAGCCTGTCCAATAATGAGAGCAGAAAAAACCCACAGATGTTCAAGGAATGGAAACCACTCTGGTGCAGCTGAGCACAAGGAGCAAGAGAGATCACAGGTGGTAACATAGACAGAGGCCAGGCAATGGCCAGTGTCCTCAGTGACATGTTAGCAATGTTAGATTTTATTTTAAGAGATGGGGAGCTGTTGATGTTTCCCGTATCATCAACTATGCACTTAAAATGGTTACATCACTCACTCTAGCGTAGAGAACTAAAAGTACACATGCAGCATACATTCAGGGAGGCTAGCAGAAAACTGTTGCCATAGCTGAAAGATGACACAGGTTAGACTAGGGTTTTGTAGAGGGCATGGAAAGAAACATGGACTTAAGTGGTTTAGAGATAAACCTGATAGACCTTTCTGAGAAATTATGTATGGGACAGAGAAGAAAACCAAAGTTGCCCTCTAGGTTTCTGCCTTGTGCAACACTTAGAGATTGGGAATACTAAAAATATCAGATTTGGAGGAAAATAATAATTTTGGTTTTGAAGTTAAAATTGTGACGCCTTTGAAACATCCAAGTGAGCATACTGAGAAATAGTTGGATTTAAGATGTGAAGCTAGAAATTAGATCTTGTCTAGAAATATAAAATCAGAAGCAATTTGCATACATATGGTACAACTAGATGGTAACTGAGAGTAGACGGGATTATGTGAGAAGAAAGAAGCTTAAGAAGAAAAGAGAGCCCAAGACTGAGCTTTAAGAACTCTAATACTTAAATGGCAGAAGAGAAATGAATACACATGTAAAGGCGGTACAGGAGAATAGGACCACACATAGATTAAACAAGCAAAAGACACAAACGGCATTTCATAGAACAGAAAAACAGCCTATAAAGACATGAAAATATGCCCACTCTTATGAGTAATCAAGAAAACACAAAGTAAAACAACGATGAGATATCATTTTCCAAGACAGATTAAAAAGTAATGAAACCAAGTATTGGGGAGTAGGTGGAGCAATGAGGATACTTTTTTTTGAGACTGAGTCTCATTCTGTCACCCAGGCTGGAGTGCAGTTGTGCGTTCTTGGCTCACTGCAACCTCTCCTTTCCTGGTTCAAAGGATTCTCCTCCCTTAGCCTCCTGAGTAGCTGGGATTACAGGCACCTGCCACCAAGCCCAGCTGATTTTTATATCTTTAGTGGCGATGGAGTTTCACCATGTTGGCCAGGCTGGTCACAAACTCCTGACCTTAAGTAATCTACCCACTTTGGTCTCCCAAAGTGCTGGGATTACAGGTGTGAGCCACTGCACCCTGCTGCAATGAGGATTCTTAAACAATGCTGGGACAGGTATAAAATATCTACGAGAGTGTGGAGAAACAGTTTGGCATTGTCTTATAAATTTGAAGACGCACTATGCTATAGCCCAGCAACTTTGCTTCCTGGCATATCCCCAGAGCACACCAGCCTGCATGAGCAAGAATGTTTGTGGCAGCATTACTTCTAACAGTCAAAAATTGTAGGCCATGAAAAGGTCCAATGATAGGACAATAGAAAAGTATCTCATTATATATTTATACAATGTGTCCATAGAATGAAAAACTCAGCTGTTGTCTACGGCCATACCACACTAAACGCCCGATCTCATCTGATCTCGGCAGCTAAGCAGGGTCGGGCCTGGTTAGTACTTGGATGGGAGACCGCTTGGGAATACTGGGTGCTGTAGGCTTAAAAAAAAAAAAAAAGAAAAAGAAAAAGAAAAACTCAGCTGTGAAAATGAATTACTTGTATGGATAACATTATCACAGCCAAATCACAAACATGGCATTGTATGTAAACGCAAGACACAGAAGAAGACATACATATAGTATGATAACCATTCATATAAAATTCTAATACACAAGCTAAATTATTTAGGGAAATAGTAAGACTAGAATGAATACAGGAGAATAATTGTAAAATATTCAACGTGATATTCATCCTTGGTACTGAGGTTGAGTTTTTGCATTGGGAATGATCACAGGGGGCCTCCAAAGCTGAGGCAAAAGTCCTTTTATTTTGCTGGGTGATATGTTTATATTTTTATATCCATGTACACCTTATATTCGTTTATATGCATAGTATGTGCAAAATAAAATGAAAACTTAATTAGGAGTCAAATCAGAAGTAAAAATTAAACAAGGCATAACTCACATTTAGAAGGCAGTGTACTTTGGGATGGTAAAAGTTCTGAGGACTGGCTAGGGGAGAGGATGGTAAATGTGCAGATGAAGTGAAGACCATTGTCATAATGGAGGTCAGTAATTCAGCAGGTCCACATATTTGGGTTGTCAACAAGGTGAATCTAGACAGCAACCCAGATGAGCTTAGGAGTCGACAGCAAGTGGAACTGAGAAGACATTGGGGTCTCTCTGTATGTAGGGGTCTACACATTGGACACTGCTGGGAATAGCCACTGGGGAAAGCCTTCATTCATTTTTAGCGACTCCTTTTTCTTCCAGATGCGGGTTCCAAAGCTGTGAGAGGGAAAGCTGCTTGAGCAAAGACCCTGGCTGGTGTGGTGGTCCCAAGGCTGGCGGTGGTGCGTGCTCCTCCTTCAGGAGGCCATTGCCTTGCTGGACGCCTCCCGGCCAAATCTCCACAGAACCCTTTTATCAAACCACAGAGTCAGCTCCTTCCACAGGTATGTTCTAGTTTGTGCAGAGATGACAATAACCATGTTTTTACAACCTACTGATTATGCCCAGTCGATGGCAAGAGCTTTGTGCTGAGTGGCTCGTGTGTGCCAATTCTAATTATTCTCCATGATTTTCCTATACAGTAGTTAGTTCCCAAACTGATGACGGGAAGGCTGCTCAGTGCAGATGGGAAATGCTTCCATGCTAATCAAGTTCTGTGTTGTTAGTGGAAATTATTAACTGGAGACATTAGCAATACCTCTGGTAGAATTAAGGGGGTGACAAGGTAAAAGGCCTAGATAAATGGCCCCATGTCTGTTGGATGTACTGGGCCAGGGCTCCAAGCTCAAAGGAAGAAAATAGAGATTTCATTTGTTAAAACTTTTAATTTAAGTGGTATCATATTTTTACAGTAAAATTTACTGGAAAAAATGAGGTAAAATGATAGGGAAATGGCTTCTGTGTATTTACAAATTCTAAATAAGATAATTACATTAAAGTATAGTATTTTAACAAGAAGTCACTTAGGAAATGTCAAGAAGAATAAAAGACAGAGCAATGAATCCAACGGAAACTCTAATATAACATCCATATATTTAGACAGGAACACTGAGCAAAAAAAGACGGAAAAAAGTCAGATATAAGAAGAGTCTCTAACAACATGTGCAGAGGACAGTTACTGAAACTAGTTGAAAAAAATAACTTTAACTCCTACCAATACTCTGAAAAGCTAGGAATTGATTATGTTTCTAGAAAAATACAGATTAAAAATTGATTCAAGCAGGTAAATAATCTGAATATATCAATAAACATGGAAGACTTTAACAATTTCAAAGAATTCACTTTAATGAGTGTCCTAAAACAACAGTTCTAAAATTATGTTTTCTCATGCATTCGTGGTTTAGATAAATCTGATATTTCATGACATATTCCATAGAATATAGTAGCAAGTAGGGAAAGAAAAAGAAATTTCATTTTATATTTTTACCAAGATAGCATAACCCTCATATTAAAATCTGAGAAATAAATTGTAGAAAAATTATAGATCATCTTAATTTGAGATGGTAATATCTATAATGAAATTAAACAATAAGGTATACACATCTATAATTAAATTTAACAGTAAAATACATAAAATATTAAAACCAGAAAGGGCTTATAACTCAGGAATTAAATAATCCTTCTCTATTAAATAATGTATAGCTGTTTCACAATACACATTTCAAGAAAGATAATATATATTTAAAAGTATGGCAGGCATCAAAGATACTTGCTAAATTTTTATTAATGTTTAAAAATGTAGCGTTACAGAGTAGATTGGAGGCCTCCCAAAACAGATGTCCAGGTCCTACTCCCTGGAACCTGCAACCTTACTTGGAAACAGGCTCTTTGCAGATGTAATCAAGTTAAAGACCTCAAGATGAGATCACCTGCATTATTTGCATGGGCCCTAAATCCAATGACAAACATATTATAAGAGACACAGAGGAGAGGCAGGCACAAAGCGACTGACCAGAGAGGCAGAGATTGGAGTGACACAGCCATAAGCCAAAAGCCAACCTGGTGCGACCAGAAGCTGGAAGAGGCAAAGGAAGAAAGTCTTCGTTGCTTTGGAGACACTAAAAGGACACCTTGATTTTGGACTTCCGGCCTCTAGAATATGAAAGAACACATTTCTGTTATTTTAAACCACCAGTTGGTGGTAACTTTTCACATCAGTCTCAGAAAACTAATTTAAAAACTTTAACGTGTTAACAGATAGATAACTTATTATGATGAAAAGTATCTACCTGCCAATGTTGGACTCTGTAAGTGCTCAAAATATAACTGCGTCTTATCCTGGATAGAACAAAGGGTTTGATTGCTAAATCTTCTGGACCACTCATGAGTTTATGGCAGTGGGCCAGTTTGTTTATAGGTAAACCTCAATTTCTTCATCTCTAAAACATGGTTAACAAAACACCATTCAGAGTAATTATTACAAATTGACATAATGCATAAAAAAGCTTACACAGTTCCTAGCACACAATAAGCACATGATTGATATATTTCACACACATAGATACACACAAGGACATGGCACCTGGGTACATGCTGATTGGCATCTGGCAGCTTCTACTTTTATTAGGTGGTTCAGTAAGACAAGCACTATTGTACAAAAGTAAAGATAACTAATCAACAAAACAGCTTAAAAAGTTCATTTTTTCCTTTATGTATCAAAAGGAAACAACACCAAAGAAAAACCAGTTACAATTACAAAATGAGTAAACTACAAGGAAAGTGGAAGGACTTTTTGTGTCAGCTATGAATGAGAACGTGCTTTCTCAAATGCTGTCTTTAAAAGCTGTGAACATCCAGAGCAAAGGGGCAGTGCCCCAAACCCAGGTGCTCTCTGTGGGTGTGCTCTGCAGATGACTTAGGGTTAGGAAAGTGAGTTTCTAGAATTCTTGGCTTGTGCATCTGAGAGGTACTTTCCTCCGCTTGTTTGTTTTGCATGAAGAGTTGCTAGGAATGATTCAGAATGTGCATATTGATGTAGTGAAAGTCCTGAGGTTCTGGCATCCAGAGGGGTCCTGGCCCCTGTAGAAATACTCTTCTTTCCTGTGGGTATAGTCTGCTCCCCGGAAGTGGGTATAAAAGTCAGACAGCATTCCCGTCATTCCCAACACAGCAGGTCTCTTACAGAAAGGTAAATAAATGTCCCACTGACCTGTGTGTGGCGGTTCTGGAAAAGAGCCTATTTCCATTTCCCGGGCACTTCTACAACTGCCCAATGTCTGAAAGAGGCTTAGTGATGGGAGAAAATACATCTGATTTTCTAGTAGAAATATAGCTTCCCTGCAGAAGTTCTATTCCACCTGAGCAAGAAGCTAGTTCTTTAGGCTGAGGAGAAGGCTTGGAGACTGTCTTAGTCTGTCTTGTGCTGCTGTAACAAAATACCAGAGATTGAGTAATTTATAAAGAACTGAAATTTATTTTTCACAGTTCTGGAGGCTGGGAAGCCGAAGACCAAGATGCTAGCCGAGTTGGTGTCTGATGAGGGCTCCTGTTTCTAAGGTGTCACCTTGGTACTTCATCCTGCAGAAGGTACAAAGGATGTGTCTTCACATGACAGGCCAAGTGAGCTGAATGCTGTGTGAAGTCTCTTCTATAAAGGTCTCAATTCCATTCTTAGGAGAGGGGCTTTCATAGCTTAATCACCTCTTAAACGTCTCATCTCTTAACACCACCACATTGGCCGTTAAGTTTCAACATCTGAAGTTTGGAGGAACCCATTCAAACCATAGCAGGGATTGCCTCTCCTGTCCTCCTGGTCATCGGTGAAAGGATCCCACTGTCCCACTCCCATTTCTGGATCTATTCGATTTAAGGACATTTAGAAAGAAAGAAATGGCTATGGAAGTTAAGAAAACTATGCTTTGATAAACTATAAAATAAAATAACTTCCACAGAATTTAATTGGTACTTTTTAATTGAGGGAAATCCATGTGGTCCCAGTTAGCATAATTATTTTTGGTCATGCTTATGTCTATGTTTGCAAGAATATTAATTTATTTGACTGACAAGCTCAGGAATGTATATATGTTTCTCATTTGGTTATTCATCCTATACATTAGCCAAAACACAGAGGACACCAATACATGGTCCAAGTGGGGAGGCAAACACCAGCAACTGACACGTCTTTCTATGCATAAAAAACTCTGCTCACATTGCTCTGCTTTATTCCACAGGTTATGCTAATAGAGATGAGAGAACTTAATGTAGGTAAAGCTTCCTCACAGAAAATGCAAGACACACAAAGATTGCTTTCAATGCTTGATTGTGCACTGCCTAGGTACAGAGCACTCAGGGGCACACGAGGGTAATAAAAATTGCTTCCACCAGGCTTTCCAGGTTGCAAAGGCCTTTGGGCATGTCATCTCATCTGCCTGAATGCAGTGCTCACTACCTCTGTTTTTAACCATGGGGTTCTCCTTCCCGATCCGGGTGTCCAGAAGAAACCCAGACACGGTCTTTACCACGTTCAGACTCTTCTCCATCTGTGTGAGCAAGTGCAGGATACGGTGCTATGTTTTACTATCTTTGTACTGTCAGGGATGCAGATGGATAAGTGGTATTTTGGCACTAATTTGCAAAGCTAAAGGCCCCAGCTCCTAGTTACAAAGAATTTTTTGCTTCTCTTTAGTGGTTTCCATAGCAGTGTTTCTCCCCACAGAACACGCTCTGGAAGAATTAGCACAAGAGTTTCGGAGATGATACTACTCGTTTCATTTTGGAGTGCTTACCCTTTGACAATAGCTGCGTTCTTTGCTACCTCTGAGGTTCATGATATTTTTACACCAACTCAAGAACTTAAATTTAAAATAGTGTCCAAAATAACATCTCATCTAAACCTGGAAATCTTGGGGAAAAAAAATAACCAACTATTACAAAACTTTTAACCCACTCTATAATTTCAAGGGATAAAAAGTTCTTTTTTGTGAAAATGTTATTGACATTTTGCCAGCAACACAAGGACTCAAATCTTTGCCATGATAAAGGGTTATTCACCCAGTGGGAAGATGTGTTTGCTCCTTCTTTCATTCAACAAACACTTAGGAAGCACAAGGCACATGCCAGCATTGCTCTCATCTTGGAAATTTACAGCCTTAGGGCATTGTCCTCAAAGAACAGCAAGAGTGGTAGTATGAGATTTTTTTAAAAGGGAAAGAAAAGATGAAGGCAGCTATGGCAGTGCTTTGAGGAAGGGCTTTCCAGTCTCTGTGGAACATGAGGGAGGTGCACGGAGGTGGGGGCAGGGTCCTCACCTCTCCATCTTCGTGGAGGCTCAAAGGGGAAAGATACCAGCATGTGCTGGATTTGAACTGTAAGCCAGGCACGGCCTTGCACTGGTGGACACTGCAGCTGAACACCTTGCAGTATTTTTGTACATATAGATTTTAGCAATTCAAGCCAGGAGTGGTGGTGGCTCAGCCTCTAATCCCAGCAATTTGGGAGGCTGAGGTGGGCAGATCACCTGAGGTTGAAAGTTTGAGATCAGCCTGACCGACATGGAGAAACCTCATCTCTATTAAAAATACAAAAATAGCTGGGCGTGGTGGTGCCACCTGTAATCCCAGCTACACAGGAGGCTGAGGCAGAATATTCTCTTGAACCCAAGAGGCGGAGGTTGTAGTGAGCTGGGATCATGCCATTGCACTCTAGCCTGGGCAATAAGAGGAAAACTCTGTCTCAAAAAAAAAAGAAAAAAAAATCAACAATTCTTACTCTCATTTTTCAAACAAAAAAACTTGGGCCAAAAGTGTTCCCAAATACATTCCTCACCCATCAAATTCTAAAGCAAAGTATCTTAACACTGCCTCACCAATCTTCAAAAATATGTAGGAATTGGCCAGATTTCAGCATGAGCAAATGAAGAAATGGCCCAATTAGCAAAAGTCAGGATTTAATTCAAAAGGGTTAGGTTTGAGATGGGAAAGGAGCGGAGGCAGGTTAGGGAACCCTTATATGCTTCAGTGAGGAAGGAAAGCTAAGCGTGGGTTGGTGCTGAAGCATTTTATAATGGGGAAGGATCTTTACAGGAGACAGCAGGTGGATGAGAGACTGCACTGACAGGTGAAAAGAGGAAGCTGTTGCCAGGGAAGACCCCTCATTCCCTGGCTGTGAGATGCAGAGGAGTCTTTGTTGTACTGGCTTCATGATTCTTCAGGTACTAAAGTCTGAAAACAACACTGGGTTTAGATCGGGAGGCCCAGGTGATCCCTTCCTTCCAATCAATTGCTCTTCCTTCTGACGACAAATTGAATAAAGAGGGAACTTTCCATGAGGCTGAAATGTTATCCATATGCACCTGGACTGGACTAGCCTCATGACACCAGGGTAAGCCCTAATCCTAGCATTCAAGCAGCTCCATGTCTGTGCATATAAAACATGATTAAGAGGCTATCAAATAAAGACCACCACCCCTTCTGCCTGGCTGGGCAGCGCCCTGAGGGCAGTCAGGTCCCCAGTGGCTGCTCCTGCTGCTGCTAAGCACCAGGTAGGCATGGTGATCCTGGAGGGCTATGGCCTCCATAGTCCCAGACTGGGAAAGCTCCCATGCAGCAGCTCCAGCTTTGCAAGGGATTTGGGAAATTGCTGCTATAGGAGTGTTTTCAAATATGCACCAAGTGTAGACAGTTCTGGACATCCTGGACTTTAGTCTTTCAGGGTCAGCTCAGGTCCAGTGGGTAGGCAGAGTCTTTGTTAGTGCCTTGGACCTCCTGGGTCCTACCAGTAGTTAGCAACTGTCATGTCCACAGCAAACCCTTGCTGCTCATGTTCTTGGAACTTGGGCACGTGGCTCATCCGGAGGCTTGAGGATGAGCAGATTCTGACCAGGATGCAGTTGGGAGGTCCAACACTCCTCCTGAGCTCAATCAGTCACCTCCTTTCTGACTATGGCTGGAACCAGGGCCCTGGGACCCTGGAACTGTGTGACCTGGGGGCTGGGACCCAGGCAGTCTGACCTCAGAGCTGTGACCAGGGGCTGCAGCCAGGGAGCTGGGTGGGCAGGTGGAATTCTGGGCACAATCTTTGCCAGCTCTATCCTCCTGTGCATTGTAAAATAAGAACAGGGATATGGGCTTCTCTGCCTAATTTCTGAGTGAGACGGAGCTGCCTACATTTTCAATATATTTCAAACAATCTATTTCAAATATTTCCAATATTTGCTATAAATTGTTGGTTTTTCTATTTCTAAATTACTCAGAGTTTTTATAGTAGCGGATTTTGAATCTTCTATGCAATTTTTCTGCATCTGTTATGAATATTTTTCCTTTTGACATCTATGTATATGGTAAGTTTGTTAACACATTTGTAATGTTATTTCAAGCTTTAATTCCTGAAATATAACATATTTGGCATGGTCTATTGTATTTTTATGTATATTACTTAGATGTAATTTCCTGATATTTTGCTAAGGAACATTTTACATTCTCATTCAGGAATGAAATAGCTTGCAGTTTACTTTTCTTTTGCTTCTCTTATGTAATTTTTATTGAGGTTTTGATATGAAAGCTCAAATGTTTACATCTCATAAATAGAGATAGTGAGTGTTGTCTTATTTTCTATTGTCTTGAAGACCTTGTGTAAGACTAAAATAATCTATTTAACATTTTGTAGAACCCACCTAGAAAACACCTGGGTGTGATGTTTTCTCTGTGGAAAGATTATTAACTAAGGATTCCTCTTCTTAAGTAAGTATTATTAAACTAGTTGGGTTTTCTATTCTTCCTTGACTTAATTTTGTTCACTACTATTTTTGAGATGTTTATACAATGAAAATTTGTCAACTTTAGGGCAGACAGTTATCCCAGTGTTCTCTTACTATCTTTTTGAAAGATTTGATTTTGGCTATAGTGATCTTCATTTGCATATTTCATCTTTTGCTTGTTACTTTACTATCTCTATTTTCTTTGGTTTGATTCTTTGACGATATCCCAGCCCTTTATTCTTGCATATATTTCAGACTATACATTTTTTCCTTAAATAATATTTTAACTATATCTCAAATTTTGAAATTAGAGTATTTTGTTACCATTTATTTCTGAGTATTGTAAGATTTCCCTTATGCAATCTCCTTAGATCAATCTTAAAGTTTCTAAATGTATCTTAGGCAATTTCTTGTTATTGCCCATTAATTGTACCTTAGAGCTATATTTATGTTTTAGTTATACAATATATTATATGTGATTATCATGATGCTTTGGTAATCGAGTCTTGTTTAGGAAACTACATGTGGTGAATATTTGTAATTGCTCTGTGTGCTTGAGAAAAATACATATTCCCTAACTGGCTTGTACCGGTTTCTTTAAAACAAAATCAAATAATTACAATCATGGAAATACATACTTCTGCCACAACTGGGACCATCTGACAGAATCTGAGAAAGGAATACAGCTGTAGTATTTTATTGATTTTTATTATCCTTCAGTCATTCAATACATATTTGAAGTATCTACCATGTGCCAAACAATGTCTTAGTTTTTGCGGAGCTTATATTTTAATTAGAGAAACCAGATCATTAAGTATGCAGATAAGAAAATAAATAATGCCAGATTAGCTAGTGATACATGCTACAAAGAAACCAGAATAGTGTGAAGAGTTTGGAATGTGAAGGAAGATGAGGATAAATCTGTTGGAGGGGCACTGGGGCTGACATCACCAGAATGAGCCAGCACGAAGTCCCTGAGGAAAGAACAAACTTTTCTGTGCCTCGTGGGACAGAAGGAGGCTCAGTAAGGGAAGGACAGTGGAAGGTTACTATGTGGAGTATTAGGGTTGAGATACTGATGTTCAGGAGCCTCTCTGTCAGGCTCCAGAAGAGAGAGTTTTCCAATGGACAAGGTAGGAGCTCACCTTCTATTGGTACTAGCCATGCATTAGAAGTTTCTTGTCTCCAGTGGCTTGTTCAACTAGCCCTCTCTCACTCTAATTGCCATTTCATCTTAGAAAAATTAAATGAATGGGTGTGCATGTAATTACCATTTAGGAAAGAGAGTGACAACTAAATATAATTAATAAGGACCCACGTTACTAGACATATACAGTGTTGAAGCTGAACTGAATCTGAAATTTACCACAGCTCATTGCCCAAGTAAATTGCTGTTATGTAGCATAACTTTTAATTTATTAATAGAATTTTAAAATATTATAGTTTGTTTTGTGTACAAGGGCATCTAGGGTATAATGATGCATTTAAAATGATACTAAAAGCTAGGCTCAGTGACTCAGACCCATAATCCCAGCACTTTGGGAGGCCAAGGCAGGCAGATGTCTTGAGCCCAGGAGTTTGAGATCATTTCAGGCAACATGGCAAAACCCTGTCTCTGCAAAAAAACACAAACATAGCCAAGCATGGTGGCATGCATCTGTAGTCCCAGCTACTTGGGAGGCTGAGGTGGTGTGATTTATTAAGTCCAGAAGTTCAAGTTTGCAGTGAGCCATAATCATGCCCCTGCACTCCAGCCTGGGCAACAGAGTGAGACTTTGTCTCTAAAAACAAAAGTTAAATAAAAATAAAACATAAAATGTTCCTAGAATAAAATTTGCAGAATTTACAATATAAATCCATCGAATTGTGTTTCTTCTTAATGAGGAAGCTGGGGTTTGAATCAGATGCATCCCCGTATGTTCTTGAAGCACCCTATTTCCCTCACTGTAGAATCACCAGAGTGCAGTGTAGTCACACAGGGCAGGGGTAGTGTCTATTTGGTCTATCACTGCATTACTGGTACCCGTCACTGTTACTGATATATAGGAACTTACTTTGTTGAGATAATGATTAGTGGCATGCTATAGTTAATCTATTCTGCCCTCCTGCTGCAGATCATTCCTACTTGTGGCATATTAATTTTGTATATATGAAAACGTTCTCATTTAGAAATGGATTTAATCAGAACAGATACTATGTAGCTCTTTTTTTAGGATTTAAAACATGTAGCCCTATAAAGACAGTGATGAAATATATTAATAGAGATGCCTCCAGTCATTAAGTACTTAATTTTAATTAAAATAGGAAACTGTGGGGTTGCTGAAGAACACATCTATGAAAACACAAAGCAAAGAACACACTGGGTTTTTGTGGGTATGACTGGTTTTTCAGCATAAAGGAGCATTGGTTCTTTAACCTCTACATGCCCCGTGTGCTCATACCTGCTGTCAGCCTCCATATCCACAGATATCCATGGATTCTCTGGTCCATAACAGGAAAGGCAAATAGAAGCTCTTTAGGGATGACATTGCATTATGGTGGAGATAGGCTGGGGAAAATGGAAATGAAGTTGGACAGGAGAAAGAGTGGGGCTCTTCAGTTAGCCTTGGGACTTGGTATGGGTCAAAATTAGTTTTTTAATTTAATTTTTATTTTCATAGGTTATTGAGAAACTGGTGGTATTTGGGTACATGAGTAAGTTATTTAGTGGTGATTTGTGAGATTTTGGTGCACCCCTCTCCCGAGCTGTATACATTGTACCGAATTTGTAGTCTTTATGTCTCACTCCTTCCCACCCTTTCCCCCCGAGTCCCCGAATTCCATTGTGCCACTCTTATACCTTTGCATCCTCATAGCTTAGCCGCTACTTATGAGTGAGAACATAGGATATGTGGTTTTCCATTCCTGAGTTACTTCACTTAAAATAATAGCTCCAAACTCATCTAGGTTGCTGTGAATGCCATTAGTTCATTCTTTTGATAGCTGAATAGTGTTCCATCATGTATACAGACCACAGTTTCTTTATCCACTTGTTGATCAATGAGCATTTGGATTTGTTCCACATTTTTGCAATTGCAAATTGTGCTGCTATAAACATGCTTGTGCAAATATTCTTTTCATACAATGACTTCTTTTCCTCTGGGTAGATATGCAGGAATGAGATTGCTGGATCAAATGGTAGTTCTACTTCTAGTACTTTAAGGAATCTCCACAGTGTTTTCCATAGTGGTTGTACTAGTTTACATTCCCACCAGCGGTGTGAAAGTGTTTCCTGTTCACCGCACCACACCAACATCTATTTATTAAAATTTTTTTGATTATGGCCATTCTTGTAGGAGTAAGGTAGTGTCACATTGTGGTTTTGATTTGCATTTCCCTGGTCATTAGTGATGTTGAACATTTTTTCATATTTGTTGGCCATTTGTATATCGTCTTTTCAAACATAGAATGTTTATAATTGGATGGTAATTTGGCTAGTGTTATGAACTGAATTGTGCCCCCTCAAAATTCATATGTTGAAACCTTAACCCCTAATATGACTATATATGGAAACAGTCACTTTAAGGATGCAACCAAGGGTAAAATGAGATCATAAGGTTAGGCCCCTAATCAGACAGTGCTGGTGTCATTGTAAGAATTGAAACACCAGAGTTTCTCTCTCTCTCTCTCTCTCTCTCTCTCTCTGTCTTTCTCTCTCTCTCTTTGTGTCTCTCTCTCTTGCTCTCTCTGCCCTCCCTTCCACCCTCCTCCCACTGACATCCACATGAGGCCACAGTGAGAAGGCAGCCATCTACAAGCCAGGAAGTGAGCCCTCCATGGAAACCAGCTGTCACAGAACCTTGATCTTGAACTTCCAGCCTCCAGAACTGTGAGAAGTAAACTTCTGTTGTTGAAGCCATCCAGTCTGAGGTATTTGTTTATAGCAGCCTGAGCAGACTAAGACTTCTAGGATGTAACTTTAAAAATAAGGAGCTGCTCATAAGCACAGCTTATATTTGCACAGTACTTTATGATATGTGTAGTACTTTATGATATGTGGGGTATTTTCATTTGTCTTACATAATTTAATTGTTCCCCAAAGTTTGCAAAATAGGTACAATTCACAGATGCAACAATGCCATAAATAAGCAAGGTTAAGAGAGTTCATTGACCTTATCTACACCAGAACTAAGCCAGAATTTATTATTACAATTCATTCATTTAAAAAAATACCACCAAGGAAGAATTCATCCATTCCCATATTTATTTTGTCAAAAGACAAATTGTAATCACTCATCCTGCCTTTCTACCTTTTCTTTAAAAAAAATTATTGTGGTACATTAATCTGATTCTGCTTCAGGTGCTTAGAAAATCTGTCTCTATCTCTCTGCCTCAGCAAAGCCTTGGAGGAACCACCTGGCCAACCCACTGAGGTGCTTGTCACCTCTCACCTCCATGACAGCCTTCATTTCCATCAGAGCATGTATCTCTTACTGCCACAACTTAGCTTATTTATTTGCTTACTTGCCACAGATTTGCCCCTCCACATGCTAAACTTGAGGTTTCATAGACCAAGGACCTTCTCTGCTTTCTTCTGCTCAGTCACAGCAGCTACACAACTACATGACCTTGAAAGGCACTCAATATACATTATGAATGACTTGTCTATGTTCTCTTAAGTGGAAAATCAGATAAAAGTTAGAATACGTTCACTTGGCTAAGCATCATTTAATAAATTTTTAACATGACATGTATATTTTACACTTATATAAATGTAAACTATATGCAGATGAAGAAAAATAGCTGTTAACAAACAGAAGGAATAAGACGCGTGTGGACAGGGCAGGTGTGCACACATAGTACAGGTAGGTGAAGAGAAGTCCATGGTGGGGACAGAGAGGATGTGGCCGTGCTATGACTTCAGCAAGAAATGTTAGTGTCTTCTTGCCCTATCCAGGAAAGGATGCAGGGTGTAAAGCTTAACATCTAAATCACAGAGGGATCACACAGGATTGTTGCATTGCATGTTCTCTGCACAGGTTGCTGGTCCCAGAGCTGCCGGCAAATTCTCTTAGAGTAATGGTGCTGAGGGATGCCAAAGCCTTCTTAAAGCAGTGAGTGGAGGGAGAATCAAACCAGAAACATAATCTCTGCAGGCCCAAGATG
Organism: Saimiri boliviensis; assembly: GCF_048565385.1. NCBI lineage: Eukaryota > Metazoa > Chordata > Mammalia > Primates > Cebidae > Saimiri > Saimiri boliviensis. The sequence goes on along the minus strand of NC_133449.1, from coordinate 7,535,601 downwards.
AGCCCGAAAGTGAGAATCTGTCAAAGCCACTGTTTCACTCCCTCTTGACAGGTGCAGAGCCCTCTGGAGAGCTCGATGGATGAAACAAGGTGATTCAAAGATAAACAGAAGTAGAAAATGAAACCAGAAAGCAGCTTTCATGGCAGCCCAGGGCCAGTTGGCCTCAGGCAGTTGAGTATGAAATTTCGAGGTCCAACGCTTGACAGGCACAAAACTGGAATCTTATTTGTTATCCCTATGGAGAGCCTGTGCTGGTTGGGACCCGTCTCTAAGAACTGGGATCCCATGAGAAAGTCTATGATTGTCACATTCTCTTCCCCAGTGTGGATAATTAAAACGTGTTTTAATTATGGAAGGAATATCAATTTTGGTCAATCGATAGTAAAACATCTTAGAAAATCAGGGAAGCTCTCTGACCATCTGACCAGCTGTAAAACATACATAATAGAAGTAGAAATAAGGTAGTAAGTGTGGGAATGGGGAGGAGAGGAGAGGGGAGAGAAGGGGAAGGGAGGGAAGGGGAGAAGAAGAGAGGGAAGGGAACGGGAGGGGAGGAGAGAAGAGAAGAGAAGAGAAGAGAGAAGAGTTCTGAAATAATTTAGTAAAATAGAGTTAATTAAAGTTGGTGACCAATTAGATGAGGGTGGAAATCTATTGAGTGAGAAGTAGAAATCCTAACTGAATCTGGGTAGTGAGTGAAGAGAGGCAAGTGAAGATTTACCTGCTTGAATTTGATAAGACTTAAAAACAAAGTTGGGGGGACCCTGGCTGGGTGCGGTCACTCACGCCTGTAATCCCGGCACTTTGAGAGGCCAACTTAGGTAGATTACCTGAGGTCAGAAGTTTGAAAACAGCCTGGTCAAGATGGCAAAACTTTGTCTCTACTAAAAATACAAAAATTAACCAAGTGTTGTGGTACACACCTGTAATCCTAGCTACTAGGGGATGCCGAGGCAGGAGAACTGCTTGAATGCAGGGAGCCAAAATCATGGCACTGCACTTCAGCCTGGGCAACAAAGAGAGATTCCATCTCAAAAAAAAAAAAAAAAGGTGGGGGAGAAGCCTACAGGAAGCCTGATACATCCGTCAATATCTGAGAAATGGTCTGCACTTTGGTATAGACTTTAGAGACAACAGCCAATATGCAAACGGAAAGCAAAGGACAGAGAGAGAGGAGAGAGGGATTTTGTGACAGGGATTGTATTAGTTCATTCTCGCATTGCTATAAAGAAATATCTGAGACTGGGTAATTTATAACGAAAAGACGTTTAATTGGCTTACAGTTCTGCAGACTGTACAGGAAACATAGTGTTTGCTGCTTTTGGGATGCCTCAGGAAGCTTCCAATCACGGCGGAAGGCAAAGGGGAAGCAGATGTCATATATGGCAGGGGCAAGAGAAAGAGAGGGAGGAGGTGCCACACACTTATAAACAACCAGATATCATAGGAACTCACTGCCATGAGAACATTACTAAGAGGATGGTGCTAAACCATGCGTGAGAAATCTGCCCAGTCTGCCAATGATCCAATCACCTCCTAGCAGACCTCACCGCCAACACTGGAATCAACATGACATTTATGAGGAAACATATCTGGGAGAAACACTTACCTTCTATACTCTAGAATTTATGTGGTTGTCTCTCATATCTAATGTCTTGAAGCCTGGAAATGGGTTTATATTGAATTGACTATATCTCACATAAAGGTTTTTATAGTAGTCTCTTGAGTTCATTCACTCATTTATTCAACAAAATATGTATTGCATGCCTACAAGGTGCCAGACACTGGTCCTGTCTCTGGGAATATAATTATGAAATTACATTTTAGAAGAACAAACTGATTTGTGAATGAGTAAATAAATGAATGAACTCTTCGTGGAGTTGTGGGTTATATCTATTAAATCATAGAATTTTACTTCAATAGGACTGTCCCATGCTGTGGATGAATTGCTGGTGAAAAGCTGTTGACCAGTAACTAAATGTTCATGTTTCCCTTGAAAGTCGCATTGCCATACTTCAAGACGAAATTCCAGGTCACATCTGCAGCAGCATGGAAAAAGTGAGCAAGTTCGTGAACTGCATTTGGCTGTATTCTCATCCTGTGACATCTGGGCATCCTGCTAACATCTGAGATAATTATGCAGGCTCTTTGATGGAAAATACAACCTGTGTCTAGCTTTTGTTTTCTCTTTTCCTTTTCTGAAGAGCCTTTCAATCTTTGCTTTATTATTTTCTTTCATAATCTCCTTATTTTCAACCCCTCAGCTCAGTTTGCAGATGTGGATGAAATTGTCTCTCTTAGACTGTTGTTGATGGACTGTGACAGCTGAGGACACCAGCTTGGAGTTTTCAAGGGTGTCTGGTTTGTGGGGGTTGATACTGATCTTAGGCAAAAATAAGATGGAAGCCATGACTGGTTAGTACACATTGACATCATCAATGCACATGACTGGTCTACACATTGACACTGATCAATATAATATGACTGATGTGAGCACGGAGCAGGTTAGTAAGGCAGTCAGATCTGGAAGGTCGAAGAAGCTTGACACAAGCAGGTGGGACAGGTATCCTTGTGAGGGTCTACTGCTCATCAAGAAGGCTTAGCTCTCCAGTGAAAATCACTCCATTGCCTCGCTTAGTTTCCATGTAGGTATCTTGGCTCTGCTAACCTGATCCCCCTGGATCAAATGTTCTCTGACCCCAAAAGACCCTTTTCTCAGATATTTGGGTCATTTGCAGTCCTATCAATATGGTTGTCTTCCTCAGAGGGCTTGAGTCCAGCTTTCTTGGGTTTGTCTTCATTGCAATGGTGTTCACCAAGGAGTCACACTCCTAGGAGACTGCGATTCTAGAAGCAGAGCCCAGGCCTGTGCCTTCTTGCTGATATCAAACTCTGTCCCCAACCCTCATTACCTGCTTCAAGCTGCCTTCTGTAAATACATGTCCATAGAACATATCACTCAGTCTATTTTCTCCACTGATCTTGCACATTTACTGTCAGCTGGTAGCAATCCTCGGAGAAACATGCTCACAATTGTTAAAGTGAGCCAAATATGGCCTGCAAAGAACTCTGTAATTCTACATTTAAGTCCTTGTGGATGAACCATAACCTAGCTTAATAGGTAGACAAGATTAAAATCCTAACTTAGGAGTATGTGCTTGTAACAATAGCTGAGTGTTGGCCAATCCTCTTTGCCATACATCAACTCATAGACTGCTGAGTGTTCAAACTGCGTTAAAATAAGGCAAACACCAGCCTATAACCAATCCAGCTGTTTCTGCATCTCACTTTTGGTTTCTGTACATTGCTCTTTTTTGTCTATAAATTTTTTCTCACCATGGGGCATTCTGGAGTCTCTCTGAATCTGCTGTGATTCTGAGGGCTGCCCAGTTCATGAATCATTCATTGTTCAGTTAAACTCCTTTAAATTTAATTTGGCTGAAGTTTATCTTTAACACTAACCATATCTCCATTCCAGAGAGCACCTCTGGGGTGTGTGTGTGTGTGTGTGTGTGTGTGTGTTGCTGTTGATGTTGTTATCTTAACTACCCAAGCATTTTAAGGTATGCTTCTTAGAATTAATGTTTGAAGATGAATAAAAAATATTTTTTTACGCAGTGCTGATATTTCACTCTTTAAAATCAATTTTTATTTTATCTGTGTTTAATATTCTCTGAGAGTTAATTGTGGAAATTGATTCTGTGTTTAATGGGATATAAAGAGTAATGACTAAGAATCGAAGCACAAATATTATAGTCCACTCATATGACTGTGTGATCTTGAGTAAGTCACAACATTCCTGAGCCTTAAAAAGTGTTACCTGAGAAACAGCATAATTCCTGCTCAACTGGTACAGTATTTTAAAAACTTAATTAGATATAAATTATAAAATTATTAACTCTATTAGACTATGTAAATGTAAGGTAGTTATGGTGCAATTATGCTCCTCACAATTGCCTTATTAATACTCAACAATTTAGTTACCTTTCTGTAAATTTTCATGAGGATAGAAATTATATTTGAATGTGCCCAGTATGTCGGCCATTGAAGACACTCAATAAATATTAGGTACAGAATAAATACAACTTCTAGATGAAAGTTTTCCAAAGAGAGAATAATAAGCCACTAGTGAATCATAAACTGAATTTAATGAGCCATTAGGAACATTAAAAAATGTAGAACAGAGTGAAAAAAGAAAACATTCGTGCAGTATACTGGCAAAACTGAGAATTATTTGGTTGTTATTTGTTACAGATATGTATGTATAGTTGCAAATGTATGAATCTCAGGGTATAATGCACTTATACTTTTCATCTGAAGATATAACGAAAAAGTCTAAAATCGACTTCTCTAAACAAGAGGATTTAAAATTTTTAAATTCTTGGAACATTACACAATAGATAATATGAATGACAAAGTTTTGTTTCAAAAGTACTAAGAAACTTCCTGGGTGAACAAGTCAGCATTTTTTTAGTTCTCCTCTTGGACACTGTACCAAAGCAGCAGGGAGAACATTAAAAACAAAGAAACAAAGAAACAAGCATATAATCTTCACTTTGAGTGGAGCTTTCTGATACATTGAAATTCACAGATCTCTAAATACATGCACAGCTTATCAAAATCCTCCAAGATCATGCAGAAACTCTGGTGTAAGGAAGGAAAGAAGAGAATCTTAGTAGTAGTGAGAGACCCAGCAGGTGACCTTATAACAGGCCAGCAAAAGACACTCCTGAAGACAAGAGGTCCCCAAAAATGAAAATATTTTACTGCCTGTGTGGCAACAATGGGTTGGGAAACTGGGAAGACAGAGGATAGTGGCATAATTGTTTCCGTATCTATTTTGAATCAGGACAAAGATGACATGGGGTAGAGAATGACTCATATATAGTATTAGAGAAAAATGGTTTGTTTCTGTGGCAGTGGGAATCTATTGAACCTTCCAGCTCCGAGCCCTAGATTGTCAGCCTGATTTTCTCAGTTTCTTCCCCAACAGCCACACTCTCAGAAATTCCTATAAATACGACCTAAGAAATTTCAACCTATTTAATGGTAAATGTCAAAAAAGGAGACCCAACAATGATCTAACAATAATAAATAAATGTAAAAAAGCTTGACACATGATTACTTACTGGGAAAAGCATTGCTATATAGCAAAAGAAAATTGTTCCCATTTACCCATGAAACACAAGGCTTTGAAACAGTTAACTCTGAGCAGAAAGACCACAGTTCAGACATGCAAGACTAGAGGAAAGAAATTGAAAGCTGATAGAAAGAGATTAAAAAAGAAGTTACTAGTATAACTTAAGAACAAATGTAGAAGAAAATAAATGGAACGATCATAAAAATGAAGTGTGGGAAAATAGACACTTCACAAAATCTACCAGGAGACATGGCTAGAAATGAGAGATGTGAAAAACACACCAAAAAAAAAAAAAAAAAAAAAAAAGTAGATGAAAATGAAAACAAAGGACTGAAGAGAATAAGAAAGAAAGTAATAGCCAAAAAAGGCTAGAAAATAGAGCTAATGTACACTTAATTGGAGTATTCAAAGAAGCAATAGAACACACTGACACAGTAGAATACAGCAAATATTTAATGTTTTTGAGAACCAATTATTTTCCTGAAATGAAATAATACTTGAATCTATGTGTGGAAAGTCTCCACTGCATGCTAGAGGAAATTGATGTTAAATGGTCAACTTTGAGACCTACAGTAATGAAGTTAACGGTTTTAAAGAAAAAGAAAAACTCCTCAGGGCAGCCAGGGAAAACATCACAATAAGAATGGAAAAAAAACGTAATCTCCAATTTCCCCCCAGAAAACTTTAATACCACAGGAAAGTGAGGCAGCACCTATTCGAATCCTCCAGGAAATGTAAGGACCAAAAGTTTGATATCTAGCCAGTTTTTCTCTCAAATAGTAAAACTATAGGCAAACTTTATGAAAAATAAGAACACCAGGAATATTGCTACAATATTGCCAAGAACCCTCACAATAAAATTACTAGAGGATGAACTTTAGCCAACAAGTGCTGGGGGAAACTGCCACCCTAGTAGTAAACATCGAATACAATGACCTAGATGCAAAGCAGAAACTCCATGGGTATTACTGAGATATAAAGAACTACAAATTTCATATGCCTAGGCAACTGAGGAATGACAAAACTAGGAGGGAAAGGAGGAAAAAAGGTGATGTAAAGTATTTGATGACTTCTGCTGTGATAGCTGGCTATTGGATCGTATCATTTAAAGATGAAAAATCAAATAACAGAAGTATAAGCACATTTGACAGGACAAAAGTCCACATTAATGAAGACTTTATGGACTAATATTAGGGGATTGAACAGACAAAGGTGACCAGAAGGTCAAAGTACACACTATTTTCAACATTGTTTATGACAAAGAAATGGTAGATACTGTCTAAATAAATAGAGACTAGGGGTGTTACATTAAAGTTTAACATCAAAAGTAAATATTTAAAGGAAAACACAGATATTTCCAAGTGTTAGAAAAACCACCAAAAAATAAAATTAATCATGAAAATAGACCACACAATTTTAAACAACAAATAAGAAGAGGTAACATAAAATGTCAGGGGAGTTTCACATATCAGCTTGTCTAAACTAGAGTCCCCAGTTATTCAGCCATTTTGGTGTTGCTAAGAAAGTATTTTGTAGATGTGGCTGAAGTCCACAGTCAGTTGACGTTAATTGGGGAGATCATCCTAGCTGATCTGAGTGGTTCTGATTCAATTAATTGAAAGGTCCCAAGAGCAGAGCAGAGGCTCTCATGAAGAAATGATCTCACCTGTGAGCAGCAGCAGCCGCTCCAGAGTGTGTGTGTGTCACGATCTGCCTTTGCTGGTGGCCTGTCTTACAGATTTTGGACTTGTCTCGCCAGCTCCCACAGTTGTATAAGTCAATTCCTTACAAAAAATATTTTCATGTATATCTGAGCTACTGGTTTGCTTTTTTTATTTTTCTGGTCAAACTGACTAATAAATGGCAAGTTCAAGTATATTTTTCCTATCAATAAATGTAAATAGCATATTTCTCCTATTATAAGAAAAGAAATTGAGAAAGAATCAGAAAACACGTAGCAAAATCCAACTCTTTAATGTAGAAAAAGACACATCTAACCAAAATGATTGACGAGACTTGAAATTAAATGAGTGGGCATAGCATAATGGTAAATGCAAGAATTATATAACCAGAGGTAATGGTCTTAATGTCAGACAAGATGGAATTCATTGCACGAAATAGAAAATGACCCAAAGGAGATGAGTTTCTGTTTTTAAATGATACTGTCCGCAATGAAGAAACACTGGAATCTGGATATTTAGTGTCAGGGATTGGAATCACTTTTTTAATTGCTACATCCTAAGACCTAGGTCAATTCCTGACACATTGCAATTGCTCAATAAAAGAATGCTTGCTGAGTACATCTATGAGCAGTTTTGAAAATCCATGCCTAAAGTATCATATCAGCAATATTTACAAAGTAGAAATTACATGAGAGACAGCACAAAATGGAAGCATAGTAGGATAAAAGACATTAATTTCTCTCTCTCTTTTATCTCACCAGCCATGATATATCAAGTGGATAAAAAAAATAAGTAAGACTATTTCCTGTGCCAGAGTTTTCTTGAAAGAGGAGCCTGACACAAGGATTAAAGTGCTTACATTGTTTCAAGCCCCAGGCTGTGAAAATGAGAGGAAAGAAGGTGAGAGAAAGGGAGGCTTTCAGCGCTGCAGTAGGCGAGAAGGTGGCGCTGCCCTCTCAGGTGTTTGGTGGTTGTGTTCACTCCACATGTGATACTTCTCAAGGAGATTTTCAAGGAGAAATTACACTTCAGAATCTTCCTGAGAGGAGAAGAAAGAGACAGAATTGGTCTGCCTAGCTTCAAGTGGTCAAAGCTCACCCACTGTAGCTCAGCCCATTGCTCTTTCAGATTTCATCATCCAGGCTGTCAGGAGCCACCCAAGAAGCCAGGTGCCATGTGCACTGCCTTTTACCATGTGCACTGCCTTCTGTCCCGTTCACCACATCTCCGCTCATGCCCTGCATTTCATCCCGTGCACAGCGTTTCATCGTGTTTGCTGCGTTTCCCACGCTCGCTGCCTTTCACCCTGTGCGCTGCCTTTCACCCTGTGCGCTGCATTTCTTCCTCTGTACTGTCTTTCATCCTGTGCACTGTATTTCATCATGTGCACTACGTAGATCTGATTTATACAGACCAAACTGTGCTCCAGTATATTAAGGTTTTCAATATGCAGGACAAGTGGTCATATATGAGGCCACAAATAAATTCCAAATCATCACAGAGCATAGTCATATAAGTAACATTTTTTAATCACAATGCATAAAGATAAAGGTTATTTAAAATAATAACTTTAAAAATACTTGGAAATGTTAAAACATTGCTCAAGCAACATATACCGTAAGAGAAAAGTTAAAGATGAAACCATATCTTAAACTATGTAGCAGTATAATTTCAAAATGACCAAATATTTAAATGTAAAAATGAAATCCTACACATACTGAAAGAAACACAAGGACATTATAGTTACATACTGAAAAAAACACCTTTATAATAATGCTCAAAATTAAAGTGTTATAAGACAACAAATTTGACTAAGCAAAAAAGGCTAGAAATAGAATTTCTGCATAAAAATGACTGTACAAGCAAAATAAAAAATAAGTGAGAAAACTAGGAAGTATTTATAATTCCTATTACAAAAGGACTAGCATCTATAATACATGAAGAACTCAAGAATTGTCTAATAAAATGACTAACAAAACAGTGGAAACATGAGCCAAGGAAAGCAGGGAGGGCACAAGGGAAGGAATGGGGATAGCTCTTAAGTACCTGAAAAGATGCCCAACCTCCGTCATAAAATGAGTCAGATGACAGCCTGCACTGGAGGTGCCATTCTTCGCATGCAGAATTAGTACGTATCAAAACTTTCCTCATATTGTGGACAACTCTGTGTGTCAGTGAGCGCAGTTAAGCCTGGATGGACGCACTGTTCCCTGTTGAACCCCTTTTGGAGGGCAATCCAGCAATGGTCATCAGACCGTTGTAGGCACACACTCTCTGAAAGAGTTATTCCGCGCATGTGAAATGGTGTATGCACAGAATTATCTGCAGCTGCATTTCAGCAGGGTACTAAAAACCAGCTAAATGCCCATTAATAGTATTTGAATAATTTGTATTGCCTCTATTCATGGAATTCTATCCAGCTGTAAAAAAATAATAATGAAGATATTCTACAGGTATAAACCAAAATATTTCAAATATATATTTAACTGTTTGGTACAAGGGATAGAATACTTACACGCATTTGTATTTTATTGTATTTAAAGAAAAAAAAAAGAAAACTTGGTAGTTTTTTAGTGTTGTGTAGCCAGGCAAGGGGAAGAGTATATACATCAAAATATATTATTTCTAATAAACTTCAGAAATCTAAAGCATTTAGATTTTTCTAAACCAAAAGCATTAGAAACATTTGACATGAATCTAGATTGATTTAGAATTCTGGAGGAACCTTTGGAAATAAATTTTAAAATCTTCAAAAATAAATATATCCTAAAGCAGGATCCCCCAAGCCCTAAGCTGAGGCCCAGTGCTGGGCCCTGGCGTGTTAGGAACCAGGCTGCATAACAGGAGGTGAGCAGGGGGCCACGCACCAGCCCCACGTGAGCTCCACTTCCTGTCAGATCAGTGGCAGCGTTCTCATTGGAGCACAAACTCTATCACGAACTGCAGCTTCGAGGAATCTAGGTCACACACTCCTTATGAGAATCTATGCCTGCTGATCTGAGGTGGAACAGTTTCATCCTGAAACCATCTCCCCAACCTCCCACCATCCATGGAAAAATTTTCTTTCATAAAACCACCCCCTGGTGCCAAAAAGTTAGGAACCACTGCACTAAGAGGCCAATAATCTCATTTATAGGAAATTTCCATAGATACTAAAAATAAATTTCATAAACCTTGTAAGTTCTTATCAGTACTAAGAAATTGGAATAGATCGATGTTTTCTTAAAATAATGACTGGTATCTGAAGAGAAAGGCCAGTGTTTTTGTTTTGTTTTGTTTTGTTTTGTTTTTTAATGGGGAAACACTGGAAGCATTCTAGACACTATTGACTAAAAATCTATACAGTGAAATCCTATCGGCATTGTTTAATACAATCACTAGCTGCTTCAATTAGAGAAGGAATAAAAGCACATAAAATGCAAAGGAAGGAGAAAAATTATCTTTATTTTGAGATATTAACCCTTTAGTCTCTCCATGCCTTATATTGTCTGCAACATGAGGTAGCAGTCTAAATACTATCCTAATTGAATTGCCTTTGTCCCAACATTTACCAAATGTGCCATACCTCTGCCAGACTTACAATATAGCATCTTATGCCCACAGTCCCGTTCGTTCTTCCATTCATCCCATTGTTGGATTTGTCAAACTCCCCACCTGTCAGTGTTCTTTTAGAGTCTATATTTTGATCATTGATATTGTTCACCCTTTTCAACATTGGAAATAGCTGTTTCATGACTAAAAGTACCATGAAACAAAGTCCAAAGAAAGTTGGTGTGTTGATCACATATGTAAATACATACAACAGCAAAATTCAGTGATTTACAACCTCTTATATATTCAGCATTGGTCGGTGAGTGGGCTAATACGTATCATCATCTGTTTGTGAAAGAGAAACTGAATATCTGTGAATTATCTGTCTTTTTCTATTTACTTATTCAAATATCATCCTATCACTGAAACACAGAGACATGCACAGCAAAATTAAATTCAGTCATCTTTAATATTTTGCTGAATTTCAGTTATATAACAACCATGCAATTTTTCATCTATCTTATGAAGTTTTATTTGTTAAGGTTGGTGGATCAAATCTACTTTAGTTAACAATTTCTTGGTGTGCTTTATAACTTTCAAATATTTTTGTCAAATGGGCCTCCATATTAACATAATATCTTTTTTTTTTTTTTTTTTTTTTGAGATAGGGTCTCACTGTGTCACCCAGGCTGGAATGCAGTGATGCAATCTTGGCTCAATGCAATCTCTGCCTCCTGGGTTCAAATGATTCTCCTGCCTCAGCCTCCTGAGTAGCTGGGACTACAGGTATGTACCATTACACCCAGCTGATTTTTTCTTTTTTTTTGTATTTTTAGTAGAGATGGCATTTCACCATGTTGGTCAAGCTGATCTTGAACTCCTGACCTCAAACAATCAGCCCACCTTGATCTCTCAAACTGTTGGGATTACAGGCATGAGTCACCGTGTCTAATGTATTCCCATCATGGGCCCTACAAGTTTATGAACGACCCCCACCCCTGCCCATGACCTTTAGCATCTGTGGGGCCCAGGCCACCACTCACCACTGTGTGGCCTTAGGCCAGTAGCTTTGGATGTCAGGGCATTGGCTGATAAAACCTGCCTTCTCTAGAGTCTGCCTTTCTGGAAGCACTCTACACACCAGATGGTCCTTTCACTTAGATGTGGTGACCTTATTGCCAGCGCAGACTTCAGCTTCCTCAAGGGCACTGGTCACAACTTGATGGGCATTTCCCACAGATCCAGCCTCAGCACAAGGCATGGTTCTGAGGGTTCCCAATCCCTCGTGGCTGTCATCCTACAGGGAAGGGAGGGCGAGAGACTTTGAGGCCACCAGGCAGCAACTCTTTGGCCATTAGGTTGAGTAAATGGATCTGATGCTGATGGCCTGGCCCCTGTGGTCCTCTTCTACTCTGACACTACCTTTGGATCCTCACTCTGGGTCTACTGACCACAGTATCCCGACCTCTGGCAAAGTAACCAGAATATGCCCTGTGTCCACTGACATCTGGGTTAATGAATCTCCATGGCCCAGGTCACTACCCTTCCTTCTCAGGATCTTGCAGAAGACCAGAAACCACCCTCTGGGGAGAGTTACGGGGATGTCTGGGAGAGGACAGAGCAGAATATGAGAGTGTGTATGTGTGTGTGTGTGTTTGTGTGTGTGTGTTCAGTGTGAGTTTTCTCTGGAGGTCTGAGCCATCAGGTACTCTGAATGTCTGGTGCTAAATTATCTCCACTCAAATGTCACTGCAAGAGCCACAGGCAGAGGCTTCCCGGGAGTCCTGGGCACATATGGCCACCATCCATCATCTTGGCTGTCAGTCAAGATGCATCCTGGAGGACACAGGGCTCTTGACTATGGAGATCAATTGTCCCCACCTCCCATGCACCTCCTCCCTGCCCATGCAAACATGGCCAACTCAGGCCTGGGTCCCCACTCTCCATCTGCAGTTCAAACTCATGCCCATTGGGATAGAAATACGGTAGGGGGGCGCATGGCCTTTACTGCTACAGAAAGGTTTGATCTTGTTGGAGTGAAATGAAAGATTGAATTAAATGAGCTAAGGAAATCTTTTATGGCATTCTTCTCTGACTGCTAAAGTTCTCTAATGCCTAGATCCTATTAGGCTGGTGCAAAAGTAATTGCAGTTTTTTGCCATTTTTGTTTAAAAAAGAAAGTATTGACAAAAATCGTGATTACTTTTGCACCAATCTAATAGTACTAGACTTTACTTAGGGGTAACTTGTGGGTGCTTAATTTAGATCAAGTTTTATCCAGAGTCCAGTTTTGTAAGGCTAGCATCTCACACCTTTATGATGCTTCTAAAAAGATGGAAATTAATGCAGCAAATCTAGGTATGCTTGATTAATAAGATTTTGAAAACAGTGTTGCAATTTTCTTTAGAATGTGTTTTGCTTAGAAAAAAACAGAAATACTCTAATGAGAGGGAAATTGAAGTGGGAAACATCAATGTTCTTCTGGGCCACTCCAGGACATTTCAGCGAGTAAATTAGTTTAATATGTGTATGAAAATAATTCTCTGAGTTGAGTTTTTTAAAGTTAATTTTAATACCATAAGTTCAAATTCCATTGTTTTAAGTAAAACAATAAGATAGAACACATGTAAGTTTTTAAAGAGGAATTTCCCAGGGCTGGGGGAAGCCACCAAGTCCATTTTATGCTTTTTATGAATGTGTGGGACTGTAAAACAAGAGCATTTTCCAAAATCACATCAGTTGCAGCCTTGGGTGGTTGGAGAGGGAAGGCCAGGAGAAATGTCACAGTGTACGTTGCTTCCCTGAAGCTGTCAGACTCCTCACAGCTCACCCAACTCCTGTTCTGCATTTTTCACTCACCAGGAGGCCTGAGTGCACACGTTCCCAAGCTTCATAGTCTGAAAAGGTCAAGGAATGAACTAGAGAGAAGACTATGCAGCCCTGACCATTGGAGATTTTCCTAACACAGAGGACAGTGTTTCCTAACACAAGGACAGTGTTATGCTTTTATTTTCTGTGGCCTGTCCTAGTCTGTTCACTTCTTCCCATAGGGCCCATCTCTGAATACCATGTTATTGGGTATTCAACATACTCAACATATGAATCTGGGGAAGACACAAACATTCAGACTATATGATGTCCCCACAGGTATTTTGGGAGAAGGGCTAAGTTGTAGTTACCAGGCATGAATGTGAGTGAGGGGCCAGGGAAAAAACACAGGGACAAAAGAGTGTTCTGACAGCTTGAGAGGCAGCAGTCAGGGACATGATAGTGGGAACCCAGGAGCTCAGGGGCTGTGAGGTCTGACCAGTTGGTCTATACCAGAAATTCCCATATTATTCTGCCATATGCTCAAGTACAGAAAACAGATTGCAAACAGGTGAGACACAATGCCCCATTGTGTAGGTAAAGTGTTGCTAACTTCTGAGACAGCCTGGCACTTAACAACCTCAGGCTTCCTGGAGCTCCTCCCCAACCACCAGCACAACCATTAGGGCCATGTCTCATGGATCACCTTTATTCCTGCAATGTTTCATGACTCTCCCCAGGGAATTAACTACATGGAATACTACCAAATGGCTTCTATCCACCCTACTCTCCCAACAGATCCAAAAGCAGGTGAAATTTACTCAACTGCAAAGATGTATTGCATCTCTCCCATGTGCAAGTCATAGTTCCAGGAGCTGAGGGTACAGCAGTAAACAGGAGTGGAGTCCCCACTTTGTCTCGTGTATGTACTAAAAACAGAGGCAGATGACATAAACAAACGGACAACATACATGTAATACGTCAGAGAACAAAAAGTGTTGAGAATTAAAGTAAGACAGAGTAAGGGAGAGAACATGATGGGCATGCTATATGATCAGGTTAGGTGGTCACATTGCCTCTGATCAGGTGGCCTTTGAGAAGAGACCTACAGGAAATAGAGAGCTATGTAGCATAGCGGCTTAGTCCATTTTCACACTGTTATAAAGATATTCCCAAGAGTGTGTAATTTATAAAGAAAAGAGATTTAACTGACACCCATTCTGCATGCCTGGGGAGGCCTCAGGAAACTTACCATCATGGTGCAAGGGGAAGAGGCACATCTTACATGGCAGCTGGTGAAGGAGAACAAACAAGAGCAGGGAAAACTGCCTTATAAAACCATCAAATCTTGTGAGAACTCACTATCAATAGAACAGCATTGGAAAAACCACTCCCATGATCTGATCACTTCCTACCCTCCACACAAGGAGATTATGAAGATTGCAATTTCAGATGAGATTTGGGTGGGGACACAGAGCCAAACCATATCATTCCTCCCCAGCTCCTCCCAAATCACATATCTTCACATTTCACAACACAATTATGCCTTTCCAAGAGTTCTCCAAAGTCTTAACTCATCCCAGCATTAGGTCAAAAGTTCAAGTCCAAGGTTTCATCAGAGACAAAACAAGTCCGTTCCACCTATGAGCCTGTAAAACCAAAAGCAAATTAGTTACTTCCAAGATACAATGGGGGTACAGACATTAGATAAATGCTCCCATTTCAAATGGGATAAATTGGCCAAAACAAAGGAGCTACAGGCCCCAAGCAAGTGTGAAATCCAGTGGGACAGTCATTAAATCTTAAAGCTCCAAAATAATCTCCTCTGACTCCATGTCTCATGTCAAGGTCACAGTGACACAAAAAGTGGGCTCTCACAGCCTTGACAGTTCCACTCCTGTGGTTTTGCAGGGTACAGCCACCCTCCTGGCCTCTTTCACAGGCTGGGGTTGAATGTCTGTGGCTTTTCCAGGCACACTGTGCAAACTGTCAGTGGATCTACCATTCTGGGGTCTGGAGGAGGTGGCCTGCTTCTCACAGCTCCACTAGGCAATGCCCCAGCAGGGAACACTGTAAGAGCTCTCCGACTCCACATTTCCCTTCCACACTGCCTTAGCAGAGAGCAGACTTCTGGCTGGACATCCAAGCATTTCCATACAGCCTCTGAAATATAGGCAGAGGGTCTCAAACCTCAGTTCTTGTCTTCTGCACACCTGCAGGCCCAACACCACATAGAAGCCTCCAAGATTTGAGGCTTGCACCCTCTGAATCCAAAGCCCAAGCTGTACCTTGCCCTGTTTAGCCTTGCCTACTGAGATGCAGGGCACCAAGTCCCAAGGCTGCACGGTGCGGCAGAGACCCTGGACTCAGCCCGGGAAACCATGTTTTCCTTCTAAGCATCTGAGCCTGTGATAAGAGGTGCTGCCAAAAAGGTCTCTGACGTGCCCTGGAGACATTTTCGCATTGTGTTGGCAATTAACATTTGGCTCCTCATTACTTAATGTTAATTTCTGCAGCAGGCTTGAATTTCTCCCTAGGAAAAAAATGGGTTTTTCTTCTTTTTTGTATCAAATGGTCAGGCTGCAAATTTTTCAAATTTTTATGCTTTTTCATTTCTTGAATGCTTTGCTCCTTAGAAATCCCTTCTGCCACATATGCTAAATCATCTTTTCAAGTTCAAAGTTTCATAGATATCTAGGGCTGGGGCAAAATGCTACCAGTCTCTTTGCTAAAGTATAGCAGGAGTGACCTTTGTTCCAGTTTCCAAGAAGTTCCACATCTCCATCTTAGACCTCCTCAGCCTGGAATTCATTGTCCATTTCACTATCAGCATTTTTATCAGAACCATCCAACAAGTTTCTAGGAAGTCCAAAGATTCCCAAATCTTCCTGTCTTCTTCTGAGCCCACCAAAATGTTCCAACCTCTGCCTGTTACCAAGTTCCACATTTTTTAGCATCTTTATGGCAGTGCTCCACTCTTGGTACCAATTTATTGTGTTAGTTCATTTTTACATAGCTAGAAAGACATACCTGAGACTGGGCAATTTATAAAGAAAATAGGTTTAATCGACTCACACATCTGCATAAATGGGAGGCCTTGGCAAGCTTACAATCATGGTTGAAGGGTAAGAGGCACATCTTACATGCTAGCAGGTGAGAGAGAGCAAGCAAGAACAGGGAAAACTGCCTTATAAAACCATCAGCTCTTATGAGAACTCACTCATTATCACAAGAACCGCAGGGGGGATACCATCACCATGATCTAATTATCTCCCACCTGGTACCTCTCTGGACATGTGGGGATTATGGAAATTACAATTCAAGATGAGATTTGGTTGGGGACAGAGCCAAACCATATCACATAGAGAGAGAGTGGATTCCCAGCCGAGCAGACAACAGCTTCAAAGACCTGAAGCTGGAGCCGCAGGGCTGGATGGACAGGAGGCCAGAGCCCTGAGCAGTGTCACCAGTGGGCTGTGGCCCCTAGTGGAAAGTCAGTTTATGAGCAAGTAGCCTGAGAAAAAATTAATTGAACTATAAAATGATATCATGCAATAATTATTAACAATTATATTAATAAAATGTATAGGGCCGGGCGCGGTGGCTCAAGCCTGTAATCCCAGCACTTTGGGAGGCCGAGGAGGGTGGATCACGAGGTCGAGAGATCGAGACCATCCTGGTCAACATGGTGAAACCCCGTCTCTACTAAAAGTGCAAAAAATTAGCTGGGCATGGTGGCACGTGCCTGTAATCCCAGCTACTCAGGAGGCTGAGGCAGGAGAATTGCCTGAGCCCAGGAGGCGGAGGTTGCGGTGAGCCGAGATAGCGCCATTGCACTCCAGCCTGGGTAACAAGGGCGAAACTCCGTCTCAAAAAAAAAATAAATAAAAATAAAAATAAAATAAAATAAAATAAAATAAAATGTATAAGTTAATAATTACATTAATAAAACAATAACTACATAGACAACGTGGAGATCATATAAAGTTAATAGCTTTCCAGGTTATTACAGAATTGATTTAAGCAGAGAAAGGAAACCTAAGCAGAAAAATATTTATGGAGAAAACTAACAAAGACTCTCCAAAATTCAGCTATGTGTCATTAATTGATTCCCTCTTAGATCCAAAGGCACCTACTAGACCCACAGCGGGATTCCTTTTCCTTTTAAAGTGGGCAAGGGTGTTAGACAGTAGAGACACTGCCAGGGCCATGCAGGGCAGTTGGGCTTCTGTGATTCCCCTAGCAGGTGAGGCCCTTGGTCGAGGGATGTGAGGACACCCAGGGAGCCTGTCCCAGCCTCCAACTTGAATGCACCCTTCTGCACAGCCCCAGCCCGGGCAGCAATGACCCACAGACACTGAGGGCCACTTGCCCCACACTGCCTGGGCAACCTCAGCAAGCCCCTACACGGGGCAGCTTGTTTGCACCACCTGTGTCCAGAGGGTCATGCAGAGCAGCTGTCCCTTGCCCAGCACCTCCCCACCCCATGCCTCTGCTCTCCTCCTCCCAATGCAGTAGTACAAGTTTGACTCCACCCCTCCACACTCTTTCACTCTGAGCACCCTCCCGCCAGCCCTGGGACTGCCTTCTCCTCCTACCCACACCCTGCACTCAGAGGAAGGCCTCCTGCTTGCCAGCTCGGGACTGGCTAAACCGAGAACTTATCCACCATCCAGGGGATTAAACTGTATCGTCTCCAACAAGGTTTGACTTCCTTCCAACCTTTTCCTTACTTGGGTACTCTCTCTCAGTCCTAGGGTACTGGAGAGTTTTCTGATATCAGTTACTCTTTTATAGTAGTTAGTAATTCTTCCTATTAAACTTCCCTGTTTAACCTGTTGCATGGATTCTTTCTTCTGATTGGACCCAGACTGATACAAAGACCAAACCATGTTTTAAAAGTCTTCCAATTTAGAGATGGTTTCATTTTCATGCAAGCTCTGTTTATTTTTAAAAGTTACCCCAGCATAAAATGCAAAAATAAACAAAAAACAAAATAGAATATCTTACTTGTAAATGTTAAGGCAAAAATAGTAAATAAGAATCATAACAAATGGCAATCCATTAGACAGCAGCACAGATAAGTGTGAGGAGAAGTTTTATGTGTCAACCTGTCTAGGTTACAGTTCCCAATTAGTCAAACCTTTATCCAGGTATTACTGCGAAGGTATCTTGCAGGTGTTATTGTTCACAATCAATTGCCGTTCATTAGAGAGATTAATGTGGGTGGATCTGATTCAGTCATTTGAGAGATCTGAAGAGCAGAGCAGACTCCTCTGAAGAAGAAATTTAGCCGGTGGATCAGCTCTGGCTGGGGGAGCTCTGGCCTGCCACTCTAGATGGCTGGCTTTATGGATTTTGGAATGGTGTAAGTCAATTCCTGCAATGGATCTCAGTATCTATATGCCAGTGGTTCTGTTTTATTGATGGAACCCTAACTGATATTCATTGTAGATATATAAAAATAGATGTTATACTCTTGGAAAAATTGTCAGGAAAACTGGATTGCCATCTCAGTTCTTAGATCAAAATAAAAGATTAATGGATTAAAAAGGAAATAAAAACATTACTTAAAGCATAATGAGGAATGGTTAAGTCTTTCTCAATCTGATACAAACTATCAAACAAGTGAGACATTTGAGTACATACAAATGTGAAAGGAATTCTGAATGGCAAAAAACTCATAAAATGAAGTTGAATGTCAAAGACAAAAGGAGAATATGTTTGCAAGAGAAGAATTTGCTTACCTTCTATGTAAAATACTAACACAATTAAAAAGAATTAAGCAACCCAATTGAAAATGGTCAAAGATATAAAGATACAGTACTTAAAATTGGAAGTGCCAATAAACAAAAAGCAGATCAAAAAGAAATTTTCTCTGTATTAAGAAATTTAACAAAATTTCAGAAAGGCTGGGTATAAGTGATTTGAGTAAAAGACAAAAAACAAGCTCCTCAAGTACTGTTACTGGAGCATACACTGTTAAAAAATCTTTAAAATGTGAATAGACAATACTATTGTACTTACTTCAGGATATTCATGCTATGTGAATCAGCAACTCTATTCTAAGAACTTATCCTAAGAAACAGTTACACAGTTTTTCAAAATCTACATAAAATCATATTCATTACATATTATAAACAGTGGAAAATTTGGAAACCAATCAAACATATTGTTTTGTTTGCTTCTGATCCGTAAGAATGTCATGGAGCCCTTCCATTGTAACACTTGCTGACCAAGCTCGCCTTTTTCTGATGCGTACAGTCTCCAAAACCCTGTCCAGAACCACTAGAATTGTCAGAAATTAAGGAAAACTTAATTTCTCTGGAAGGTTTTTTAGTCTCTTTCTAACTTAAAAAAAAATTATCTTTGTTCTAACAATTTTCTTATCTTGACTGGAGAATTCTATCTGTCTCCAGTGAAAGAGTCAAAGACTTTCATTCTGACTTCCTCCTCTAACCCTCTCTTTCCCAGTCTCCATACCAACATTTGCCATTCTGTTCTGAACCAATCAAATGATGAAGCTGCGTAGGTTGCTGGATGCATCCATGGCCCAGCTGGTATTTTCAACGAGTCCTTGCTGCCTTCATAGGTCACGGCTTCTGGTGATCGGCACGTGGATGTCTCCCATTCTGAATCCAATTTTATTCTAGGAATTTAACCTAAGGAACAGTCAGACTATTTTTCAAAATCTATGTAAAATTATATTCATTACATGTTGTAAAGAGTGGAAAATTTGGAAACCGATCAAACATATTGTTTTTAAAAATCTATGTAATTTCCTGTCCATTACATATTATAAACAGAGGAAAATTTGGAAACCAATCAAACATATTGTTTTGTTTGGTTCTGATCCCTAAGAAATGTCAGAGGTCTTTCATGGCAGCGGCTGCATGTGCGTATTAAGGTGTGGTCAAGTATAAAGCAACCCCTTTTAACAGGCAAGTGTTGCACTTTGATAGGTGAGTGAGCCTAGCACTACAAGAACATTCTCCGAACTAGCCACAGATGGTCTGCATTTCCTCACCTGATGAGCACTTTCCTGATCTGTGGATGTGATGGCCGTGTCTATGGTTCAGGCACCTCCCTCACTGAGTTTGTGGACTCTTCCATTTGGATAACCTCCTTATGCTCTCCCTTACTGAGATCTAGAACTGAAACTTACCAGACCTTCTCTGGTAAGGACCTCTGGCAAACCCCATGCTGGCATTTCCCCCATGCCATCCCCAAGCCAGATTGTAGGACTGGGTGGGTGAGGAGTGGAGTGGAAGCTGCTGGGGCTTCTGAGTGTCCTCAGGTCATGTGTAGATAACAGCAAAAGGAGAGTCAGGGACCCTGTTGTGAATTGGACTGTGTCCTCTCAAAAGATCAGCTGTTTTGTCAATAAAGTTTTATTGCAACATTATCACACTCACTTGTTTACAGGCTGCCTGTCCCTGGCCACGTGTCAATGGGAGGACTGAGTAGTTGTGACAGAGACCACATGGCCAATAAGATATTTACCACCTGCCCTTTCCAGAACAAGTTTGCTAACCTCTGCCCTAGGTCATAATAAACATTTTTTACAATTTTAGACAACTGATATAAATGGAATGTATTAGTGCCCACAAAACGACTCCATTGGCTATTTCACAGTGACTGGGAGGTGCGATACAACTTCCCTTTTTCACAGCCCAGCAAGAAGAAAATGGCTTAAGCTTTTCACAGAACTTACAAGAGGGAAACTACACTGTGATTAGGTTGGATTTTCTAAGCTTTAGAAAAGCTTAACTTTGTTTGAAAGACAGAATTATTTGTGGGGGAAGCAAAGGCAGCCTGCCAAAAGAGAAGAGATTCCTTTAAAAAAAAGAAAAAGAGTTTCAAAGTGAAACCTGAGTCAAGCAAACGTCACACACGTGTCCTCTCCAGCCTTTCTGAAAGCTCCAACAGGAATGGGGAGGCTTGGACCATAGCAGGGCTCCCTGCTCACCAGATAGGTGGCCTTGAGCGATCTTTGCCAATGCCTCAGCTTCTCACTTTTTTTCATTTATAAGATAAGAGATTTAAATAAAGAGTATCTAAACCATGTCATGCATGAAAAGAACTCAGGGAGCTCTGCAGAACCCACTGATTCTCAAATAGCCCCTTAGAGATTCTAATTCCTCACGTCTGAAATGGGACCTAGGAATAGGACATTTCAAGAAGCCAGTCAGGCTGCTGCTAAGCAAACTGTTTGTTATTAATTCCTGGGCTGGCATCTAGAAGCCTCTGAATTAGGGTCTATAACATTCCTTCCAACTCAGTGACACCTTAGGTACAGAGCCTTAACCCAGCCTTCATATACACTGTTTCAATCTTGCATCTACTTCTGGGGAAACATACACACACACACACACACACACACACACACACACACACACACACCATTGAACTTTCTCTTTTCTGCTCTCTTGGGTTTCCACATATGCATTTGTAAGTAAGCTGACCTTTCGTTATAGTCCTTGGCGTTCTAGGAGATGCCTACCCCAAACTCATCTCAACATCCATATTTCACTAAAATCAGAAGCTTCCTCACATGTTGGGCAGGCCACTGCCCTTGCTGACACAGGACCTGGGACGGAGCCAAAAGGTGCATGGGAGCTACCGGGTTCCCCGTGCACCTGTGTTCATAGAACTTTCAAAGGCATTCTGTGCTTCCTTAAATCAACAAACAATGCAAGGGCTTCATTTCAACCCTAATGCTGGGCATATTTCATTTTCAAAAAAATTTCCTGATGATTTAAGAAGATGAACGATTTCTGATTAAACTTGGTATATAATTTTAAGGGGGTCCAAACAGCCCAGAAGATCTGGTTGTTGCTCTCTACGACACTGAAACAATTTGGCAATTGCCTAATCTTCACACGGGATTAAATTGTACTTCTTTGAACAGATTCTCATGCATTTTGGTAAGTAAGTAGAGGTTAGAGACACATGTGATTACATGGAATGAGGCTACAAAGTTAAAAACCATGTCTAAAAAGAGGTTTAAACACCAGACGTGTGCCGCTTCTTCTGCACCTGGGAGGAAAGTCGGGAATACTGTGAAGTGACTTCCTATTTTGCAACATTCTCTCTTTCTTCCTCTTCATCTTTCTCCCTCTCCCCAAACTGCTTTCCTTGTCTTTCTGTCCCTTTGAAGTGGTTACCTTGAAAATACACGTGACGATTGTACTAAGTCAATCTGGTTTTATTAGTAAGATGATGATTCCATAAATAAAATCCATGCCAAAATGCTGTCTGATTGTGTGCTCAGAAACAGACTTAATCCACATTTTTTGGTACCTCAATACATTTTAAGACAACCGATTATACTGGTCCTTCACCTCTGAAGTTTTCCCAGTGGTCTTTTGGGCAAAGGTAATCAGCTCTGTTCTGATGAGTCTCAGATGTGAGAATACAGTTGTGCAGCTCCCAGCGGGCAGTGGAGTGCAGGTTCCTGTGCAGCCTCTTACCTGCACCCTGGGGAGCCACAGCACCTGCTCATGAGCAGGAGGAAAGGAGACAGGACCATTGGCTTTGTGCAGTGCCAGACACTAGGGTCTGCAGGGCAGAAATGAAAGATGTTTCCTACACTTGAATCCATGTGGATTAATGGAGACAGTGGTATACAGAGAAATAAGCAAATCTATAGTTATCAATGTTATGATCTGTAGGATTCTTTCTAACATTCTTTATTTCCATTCTGTAATTGAAGTTTCTCCCCAAATAAGAATGAGTCCTGAAGACTGTGATACATTCATTTCAATTCATTTCTACCTTCTAATCCCATAAACAAATAGGTAAGGTTGTCATGAGACAGAAAGAGAGGGTGACCCAGCGATACTGTCCCATTCAAGCAGCCTGGTGGCTGGAAGAGCATAGGGTGTGTGGTCCCCACAGAACAGATCTTTTCCAACTTCTTAGCCACAGTTTAACCAAGATGCCAACTAAATGAAATGTTGCTGTGAGAATCAAATAAAACGACATGGGTGAGGTGGCCACCAAGCCCTGGCTGCACAATCACCATTCATTTTATTCCTTTTTCAGAATATAGAACAAGTTTCTTAATGGGCAGTTTCCACATGCCTGCCTTTGTCAAAATACCACATATAATGTCATGGTGAGAGCAACTAACAGGGTGCAAAGCCTGGCTCCTCCTTTATGAGCCACGTGTGGGAGCTGTCTGTGCCTCAGTTCTCCACATATGTGCAAAATGGGAAAAGTAACTCCCTTCTCTCCTGATGCGCTTGTGAAGGTGAAGAAGGGCAGGAGACACAAAAAGCCTGCAACGAGGGAGGCCTGGCCCATGCTGAAGTCCATGCAAGCATCTGCCCTTATTTTCATCCTTGGAGACATATGAGTGTTTCTGCTTCTTCCTGTTGTGCAAACAACCTTTATTAGAGGTTGTGCTGGGTCTGAAAAAAGCCTGTTGTACCTTAGAGTCCTCCCTGACCATGGAGCCCACAGTGCAACACCAGGTAGACATTGCTTCGCTGGTCTTTCAGGACACACACGGAGTTTTTTGGCAGGGACTAACAGAAGCAAAGGATACCCAACACCTGTATTTTGTTCTGAGGTTTGATAAGTGGGCCCAAAATATACATTAAAATTGAAAGAGCCTTAGAGGCAGCTTGTCCATACCCTCCATTTATAAATAGAGTCAGAGACATTGAAACAGAGGGAGTGATTCGTTCCTAGCCAGTCAATATCAGAGTTTGGACTGGAATCCAGAGTGCTCCTCCCCTGACCCATTGTTCTTTCTACAGTATATTGAGGGAGCGTAGTGAAGGCAAAGATCATGAACTTAGAGTCAGAATGCCGAGTCCAAATTTTTGCTCCTGTGATGTCTTGTCTTCGAGTTACTTAAGACTTTGAAACTCCACTATATTTATCAAATAAATATATTAACTTCTCTCTAGAAGAACTTCTCTCTTCTAGAGAGAAGTTAATATATTTCTTATACAGTTGCTTAGAAGATTAAACAAAGTACTGCTTGTGAAAGCACCTGGCTGGAGGCAGGTGCTTACTGAATATTAGTTTCTTTCCCGTTGCAATAGAACTTGTGTATTTATTGATGCTTGGAAATAGGAACGAGACCTAGAATCAACAAAGACTTCTGATGGTGCAGCTGGCTCAGTGCCTGTGCTCAGAGGTGTACACAGGTGAGTGCCTTTAGGCGTCGACCCCGAGCAGATACTGAGCATTGGAGCAAGTGAGCAATGGAATCTTTCTTTTCTGGGAATACAAACTAACTGGCTGGGACACTGAGGCAAGGGAAGGTGGGTTGTGAAACCCACAGGTGACCCAGAGCATGGCAGTGACCAGAGTCAGTATCAAGGCTGTTTTCCTCTGGGCTATGCCCCCTGCCAGGTTTGTGGGGACTGCAGCCAAGTCAAACAGAGCTGCACACACTCAGAGCAGCGCTTGCTTCACTTGCTTCAGGCTTTCCCGGGGATGGCTTCACAAGGCTCTGTGGGTCAAATGTTCACCCGCGTCACTGGGAGGCAGCGCACCTGTGTAGTTATTATCCACCAGCTGAGAAACCAACCCCTCTGTTCCCAAAAAAGCTCCTGGGTTTTCATTTTCTTTAAAACATAGAACATTCATTGAATGTAACTTGTCAAGCCCTCAGCCAAGCCTAAACATTTGCCTTGGCACCAGGCCATCCTAACACAAGGACTCAATGCTGTCCCTGGCTGACATTGCCTTTAAAAGAGCTTCAGACGTTGCAATGCAGTGAGATCGTTAATATGCCAGGTAGACGGGTGAATCTGAAGGTTAAAATCATAAGGTGATTTGCTGGATCCAAGGAGAGGTCAGGAAAAAGCAAGCTCATTTTCCAATGTCCTAAAAGTTCAATGATTCTTCAATGACAGCTTCCCTTTATTGAGTGTCTGTAATGTGCCAGGCCACTACTGTGCATTTCTGCTAATCTGTAAGGACAGCTGGTTGTTGTTATGTCCATGTTGTTGGTGCACAAGCTGAGACTCTGAGGTGATTGGTGACTTAGCATGAGATCATAGAGCTAATATGTGATGGGGCTAGAATTTAAATCCATGCTGGTTTAAGGAAAACAAAATCAGAAACAAAAAACTCAAGCTGTTTTCACTATGCCCTAATATCATGCTAAGAAACCAATTTAAGTAAAAAAAAAATTAAATATCCTTTTAAGATTAGAGGCTTAACCAAGCTTAACAGACATGCAGTCTGCCCTTTAGCAGACTTCAAACAAATAACAGCCTCAGGTAGGCAGAAGACCCAAGGTCACATTCCAGCTCACCTTGCCCGGTTGGTCTTCATGTACAGTATGTGCCAGCCAAAGTACATTCCTTCCCAGGATGCTTTCCAAGGCTTTTATTTTTTTCAGTGCCTTTGCCTTACTGTTCCTTCTGCACAAAATGCCTTTCTTGCATTTCTTATTTTTGAAGTTGTAACCATCTTTAATTCTACTGCCTCCAAGCAGCTCTCTGACTCTCTTGAGTCATTCAGAGAGCAAAACATTTGGTTTTGTGGGTGTTGATTAAAATGAAGATTTCCAAGTCCTGCCTGGAGAGATTCTGATTCCACAGGTCTGGAGTAGACTGTCAAATGTCCATTTTAATAACACATAGATGATTCCGACTCAGAACATATATGGACCATGCCTTGGGGGACACAGGCCTAAAAGTATGAGTTCTCTCCCATTAGAACCTTTAGAGTTCTTAAGTACATTGCAGTTGTTTCTGTATGTTTGGCTTAGTGTCTTTAGGCTTCATGCTTCATGCAATGGCCGTGCCTTATCATTCTTTTAGCGTCAGACACATAGTTGAGACTCCACAAATAATTACCAAGCTGAGCTTACAACCATGGTTTTCATTAGACAGATACATATTTTGGAAAATATCATTTTTCTATATTTTCCTGCTTGTATCAGGTAAAGAGTAAATTTTAGGAAGGACTAAGAAGAAGTAAAGACAGCAGATTTGGAGAGACGGGAATACAGTTACGCTGGAAGGAAGTGTTGGGGAAGGGTGTGGACCCAGATTGGGCCTGTTCTGAGGACACTTGCTTACCACTTAAGAGTTAAATGAGGTGATTGCAGCACAGGCCTGATGTTCTGAAAGAACACAGAAAAGTTTCCAGGACAGGGGATTTTGTCCTCTCTTTCACTGCCAACTGGCTTTTGATTACATTCAGCCTTGGGTGGTTTGGAAAGTATCTGCGTAGAGATGGGAGACTGAATTATGTGAACTCCAGTACCCTTTGGTCCCCAGCTGGATGAGATGGACAGGTTAGGCCTCTTGCATGTGTATGTATCTGCACTTCAGGATGAATTAATATATCTGCAAAAAGCCTCCAAAATGACAGCCCATTTATCACCCCAGCCCAATGCCTCCTAAAGTCCATATGGATTTAAATTCCCTGAATTCCAAGTTCATATGGAAATACAAATCTGAGGCAGAGCCAAGCTTTGGGAGACTCTAACACCTTTCAGGTTTTGGAATCCAATCTCTTCACAAGTGGGCTTTGGAAAAGCCAGCCTGGATCACTGGTGCCACCTTCCACATTCTGTACTCTTCACCTATAGACGAAGTCCATAGACTGTAACTTCTGTGCCTGTTGTATTCATCCATTGCAGGATTATTCCTTTGTTGTATTCTCTCCAAAGCCAGGAAATGTTCTTCTGTTTACTGAAACGGCTATTTGGTTCTCTTCTCCCTCTTTCCCATCTCTTTCTTCTCAATTCTAGAATGACTTTGAAATTATAATCTTAAGGGAAAATTCAAGGCATCTTTATACTCCATAAAATTATTTTATTGGGGGTTTGAGGGAGAATGTTACTCAGAATCAATTTGTAGTTAGGAAATCAAGACATAAATGTCCGCGGGTGGGTGGACCAAGAACATAATTGATTTAGCTGATGTGAAAGAGGATCATTACTACCGTATTTTATATTTCTTAAACATTTAACATAGGTGGGTCACTTTCTGCAGAACTTCTTTTCTTTTCTCACTGAACACCGGAGATCTTGGTGGCGATGCTGGGAGGCACCAATTGGAACATTTATGTTGGCATTTGCAACTCGTAACATTTTCTCTCAGCTTCTTCCAGATGTATGTGGTGATTCCACAACTCAGTGAACCTTTCATTGTCTACTCATTAAACAAAAACAAACAAACATCAGCACCAGTTGTGTGCCAGGAACTCTGAAAGGTGTGGGGAAATATGACCTTTCTTAAAGAACTCACAGTCTACCAGATAAACCCAAAATGAAAATGAACAGTTTCAATCAAACCAGGCAATTGCTCCAAAGGGGGTGTGAATCAGCTCAAATAGGTAAGGGAGAAGGACACCCTAAGAACGCCCCACCTGCATGGGCAGAGCAAAGACTATCTGAACTCAAGTCCTGATTTCTTTGTAGATCTTTGGCCTTGAACTAGCTAGGTACTTAACTCTGTATCTGTTTCCTCATCTGAAAATTGAGATTAATAATAGCATATACCACATAGGGTTGTATGAAGGTTACATGAGTTGATATTTGCAAAGCACTTAGAGAAATGCAGGACATATTTTAATTCCTTTTATTAGCATAAAATAATACATGGTTTCAGCATAAACGGCTATCAATACTATTTCACACAGTTGACATTATACCTTTGCACTTGCTAATATATCTTGACATTAAATGAATATAAACATTTACACCAAATAAGTGATGATCATTAGAATGATAATGCCCCATCTTCACAATCTCTCATTTATTTATTCATCAATAATATTACAAGGACTGTTTACAGGACACCAGGCTCCAGGCTAACAGAGAGTACCATTAAGATCATTAGGGAATTTCCTTCTTCAAAGCAAGCTCCAAGTTTAGTAGCAAAGATGGGCACACGGCTTTCATATACAACTGTCATAGAGAAAATTAGCATATGGCCCTAAGAGAGCAGTGAGGGTCTTGAAGGAGCTTCCCAGGGCAGGTCATACATGAGCCAAGTCCTAGAGGATGAATTGAAATTAGTCAGGCAAAAATGTGATAAGCTACACTACACTGTTAAAGAGAATGGTAAGAAGTTCTGGTGTGATCCCAATGAAGACAGTCGGCAGAGGGAGGAAGGTAAAAGCAGGTCACACTGCCACGGAGCTTCTGATCGGTGTCTGTCCTGTATACCTGAGAAACAAATCAAGCATTTGATTAGTAGTGGGTTATTTGAATCTCTGAGAAGTAAAATGGCCTTTCCAACATGGTGTCAGCATGAGGGAGCTGAAGGTGTGCAAGCTGACACACCTCCCAGAATGACAGAGGAAATAAACACGAGCAGCCTGTGCTGCAGCTCAGAACGGAGACACATAGGGACTTCCTCTCAGCCAGGTTGGGCCATGGCCATGACTTTCATCGTGGTTTGGCAGAGCCAAATGGGTTGACAATACTGCTGGCCTTCCCTCTAAAGCCCCAAGGTAGCTCACTTTAGTCATCTTCTCTCTTTTTAATTTCCTAATGTTAAGAAAAATTAAAAATACCAAAGCCTCTTGTGATGTTTTGCAAAGACCCCATTAAAATGCTTTATAGCGCGCCGGGCGCGGTGGCTCAAGCCTGTAATCCCAGCACTTTGGGAGGCCGAGGAGGGTGGATCACGAGGTCGAGAGCTCGAGACCATCCTGGTCGACATGGTGAAACCCCGTCTCTACTAAAAATACAAAAAATCAGCTGGGCATGGTGGCGTGTGCCTGTAATCCCAGCTACTCAGGAGGCTGAGGCAGGAGAATTGCCTGAACCCAGGAGGCGGAGGTTGCGGTGAGCCGAGATCGCGCCATTGCACTCCAGACTGGGTAACGAGAGCGAAACTCCGCCTCAAAAAAAAAAAAAAAAAAAAATGCTTTATAGCAAACAGGGAAACAATGGATGCACAATGTGCAGTGTGTGGGGCCTCAGTAACATACATGAGGTAGAGTGGTTTATGGAGATTGTTAATGTTCTAGATTAGAAATGCTAAATACGGCCGGGTGCGGTGGCTCATGCCCGTAATCTCAGCACTTTGAGGCTGAGGCGGGTGGATCACGAGGTCAAGAGATCGAGACCATCCTGGCCAACATGGCGAAACTCCGTCTCTACTAAAAATACAAAAATTAGCCAGGCATGGTGGCGCGTGAGTGTAATCCTAGCTACTCAGGAGGCTGAGGTAGGAGAACACTTAAACCCAGGAGGCGGAGGTTGCAGTGAGCCGAGATCAGGCCACTGCATTCCATCCTGGTGGCAGAGTGAAACTCCATCTCAGAGAGAGAGAGCGAGAGGAGAGAACTAATAAATACCAGACAACACTGAAGAAAAACCTGACTTTGCAAAAACATTACATGTATGTTGACCTAAAAGAAATATTAAAATACCATAAATGATAACTTATTTTTTCAGTTCTGGGCAGACAAAACCTTCTAGTCCCAATGTTTTGCCTTTGGGAAGGGCTAATTATTTCCTGAAGATACCCGTTGAGTCAAGTCAGCAGCATATCTCAAGTGTCAGGGAATGTCTATGGGTCAGCTAGAACAGAGCTCCCAGATGCTATGTTTGCTATTCTCATTCTACTGCTTATCATCTCTCAGGTAGTCCTTAAAGAGAATTTGGGAAATAAGCTGAAGATGTTCCCCAGTCCCCATTTAGAGATAAGAAGAGGAAGGTGAGGACATATTAATTTCATACAGACTGACACCTAAAGATGACAATTGTTTCTTTCCACCCTAAGTCAATGATTCCATCCACTGAACCACAAGGAAGGCAGGTTCAGTATCACAATCCTGTTTCAAGCTCAGCATGGCCAGATCTCACCTGCCACAGCCACTACGTAATGATCCTCAGACCTCAGCTTTTTCATCTGCAAGATGAGAATAATAACAACTACTTATTGGGACTATTGTGGAATTAGAGAGGTTGTTTGTAAAGTCCTTAGAATAGCCCTTGAAACATAAATAGTTAGTGAATTAATCCCACTTTTTTTTTTTTCAGCTGAGTTTCACTCTTGTCACCCAGGCTGGAGTGCAGTGGCATGACTTCAGCTCACTGCAACCTCTGCCTCCCAGGTTCAAGCCGTTCTCTTGCCTCAATCTCCTGAGTACCTGGGACTACAGGCTCCCACCACCACACACAGCTAATTTCTGTACTTTTTTATTTTTATTTATTTATTTATTTATTTTAGTAGAGACAGGGTTTTGTCATGTTGGCCAGGGTGGTATTGAACTCCTGACTTCAGATGATCTACCGCCTTGGCCTCCCAAATTGCTGGGATTACAGGCATGAGCCACTGCACCTGACTTGTCCTAAGTTTTCTTAAGATATTTGTATTATTCCTGTCTACTATTAAAATTTTAAAGCATCTTCAATTCCTGATGATATAAAATGCTTCTTTTTTAACTTTAAAAACTTTTTCTTTTACTTGACTCCATTGTGGTGGGAGATCCTGAATCTTGCTTGCAAATGGGAAAGCTGAAGTGGCTGGCACTGTGGAACTGGACTGAGGGACTAGGTTGTAGTGAGTAAAAGCAGATTGTAATACACAGAGTTGTCTCATCACTATTGTGCTATTTGAAATGTACTTCCAAGTAGCCCTTTAAAGAGATTATGAAAAAACGACTACTGTGTTACTCACCTTTTCTTTCAAGAGAAGCCAAAGGGAATTACCAACTCTTCTCTTTCTTCATTGGGTAAAATGTTTAATTATTCTTTATTTATTTATTTTTGAGACGAAGTTCCACTCTTGTTGCCCAGGCTGGAGTACAGTGGTGTGATCTCGGCTCACTGCAACCTCTGTCTCCTGAGTTCAAGCAATTCTTCTACCTCAGCCTCCCAAGTAGCTGGGATTACAGGCACCCACCACCACGCCTGGCTAATTTTTTGTATTTTTATTAGAGACAGGGTTTCTCCATGTTAGTCAGGCTGGTCTCAAGCTCCCAATCTCAGGTAATTTACCTGCCTCAGCCTCCCAAAGTGCTAGGATTACAGGCATGAGCCACCGTGCCCAGCAATTACTCCTTTTTTAATTTTAATTTTTATTTATTTGAGAACAAAGTTAAGAATTCAAGCTTGCTTTGATTTTTCCCCAAATTCAGATTGTACCCCAATGCTCCAAGATCTCACATATCCTACACATCCAAGCAGAACCTGATACTTCTAGGATGATACACATCTGCAAATCTGATCATTATAGAGTCCACAAAATTTGTGCAATAGCTTCCACTTTTCTTAGCACTGGCTTGAAATTCATGATTTGACCTCAGCTTACTTACCTGCCATATCTTCTCCAACAAACATGAACCCCTAGCGAGGTGGCCTTTGCAGCTTATTAATTTGACAATTACCCAACAAATATCATTCCCACAATGTGATCGGAACTCAATTATCTAACTTACCTTGCATCAGATGAAAACTAAAATACAGGCTAGAGAGTCAACAACAGTATCTACTAAAGATTACAGATAACAGCAGGGCAGGAACAAACAGAATGTTGAGATATGTCTCTGAGGCACCAGGGATCAAAGCTGGGGAAATGATGGCCATCATAACTAAAGGGAAAAACTGTGCAGATATTCGAGAAAAAGCCAAAATTTCAGAATCTAGAGATAGAAATAATATGAAAGCAAGTAAAGAGTGAGGACGTGGGGGGAAAGCCTGAGAGCCAAGGACTACCAACCTAAACACACAGGGCAGAGGGCTGCAGTTCTTTCTCACAGACACCTGAGTGGCAGAATGCTGGCGTCGAGACAAACAGCTGGAAAGGGTTTAATAAATAACTCGTTTAAAGGGTCAACTGAATTTTGAGAGGGGAGGGGAGTATTTGGCTAGACTCTCTTCATCTTGGATATATGGTTCATAGGTATTGAGTGTAGAGACTATAAGTAGTAGCTTTTTTTTTTTTACTTTAAATCTAGGTTATGCTAAAAAGTAGAAAAAGATAACATTTCTGAATTTGCTTTTTCTGATTCACTATTTTTCATTTTGATTCACAACCAAGTATTTAAACTTTTCACACTTTTTAATTTACTGAAACTATCCATGAAAAGATGGATAAGTTGACCTGCATTAGGAGTGTAATTGGTACAGTTACTTTAAAAAACATTTTGTTAATATCAATAATTAAAGCTGAATATATGCAGCCCTATCAACAAACAAATCACTCCTAGGTATATACTAGATATACCCAACAGAAAAGGTGCACATCTATTCGTGATATGACATCGCATCTTCAAGGTTATTCACAGAAGCATTGTTTTATAATGTGGGCAAGCTGAAAGCAACCCAAATGTCCATCCAGAACAGAACATACAGGAAACAGAGCCCCTTGTAATGACAGGGTAAGGAGCCCACAGGCCTTTTTCCCAGCAAAGTAATAATTAACTGGAATATATATATATATATATATATATATATATATATATTATTAATATATATTATATTAATATATATAATATATATTTTTTAGATAAACATCTCCAATGGATGTGTGCAGCCAGAGATGAGGAGTTCCCTCTCTTCCAGGTCCCAGTCTGGGGCTATGGTTCCACCCTAGGAGAAGCAGGCAGTAGCATTTCTCACCCTTCTCCCAGTCTTATGTTGCAAAAGCTCTATTCCAGACAGGTGGGATAGAGACCTGTCTCTCCTGACCCAGTCCCCTCTCCTGGGGAAGATGGTCTATCCTAGATGAGGCAGACAAGAGTTCTGGGGCCTTCATGTCTTCTTTCTAAGTTTGCTTATAAGGAAGAGATTTTACATCTGAAAGGGTGAGCCAAGAAAACCAGGACTGCCACTTCCCAGTGTCCATTGTAGAGAAAGGTGTCATTGTGGGAAAGGAGTACCCTCACTCACAATGCTGATACAGTCATGCAGGGCTCTTCCTCAGGGAAAGAGTGGGCCATAAGTATGAAGAGTTCTGCAGCTCTACCTGACAGAGCTGACGATTTGGAATATGGTGGGAGAATCTCATTCCTAAAGTTATTATTGAAAAGAATGGAGATCTTGGTGAAGATTAATGAAGAATAGGCTAGTAGTTGCAGGATGCATGCAAAATGGTGGAGTGACCATATGTTTAATAGCCTTTAACAGAGAGAATGAGGAAAGGTGATGACCAACAAGAGTCATCTTTTTATTGATGACTTACAAAGATACAATAATCAAGACAGTGTGGTACTGCCATGAGAACAGATATATGATCAATGGAAAACAATTGAGAATCAAGAAAAAACTTATATATCTAGGGTCAGTTGATTTTCAACAAAGGTACCAAGACCATTCAATGGGGAAAAAATAGTCCCTTCAACTAACAGTTCTGAGAAGACTATATATCTACATGCAAAGTAATAAATGTGCACTCTTACCTCACACCAAACAAAGAAGATTAACTCAAAATAAATCATGAATGTAAGAGCTAAAGCTATAAAAACCTTAGAAGAAAACATACAACTAAATCTTAGTGACCCTGTATTAGATAACAGTTTCTAAGATGTAGCACCAAATGCATCAATGACAAAAAAGAAAATGGATACATTAGACTACATCAAAATTTAAAACTATTGTACTACAAATAATAATTTAATAAAGCAAGAAAACAAGACACAGAATTACATAATTTATATGAAAATTATATAATGGTGAAATGACTTGCATCCAGAATATGTAAAGAGCACTTACAACTCAATACTTTCAAAAAGAAAATAACACAATTTTAACAAAGTATTTTAATAGACATTTATCCAAAGAGGATGCACAAATTGCCAATCATCCTATGGAAAGATGTTCAAGGTCATTAGTCATTAAGGAAACACAAATCAAATCTACAAGGAACGACTATGTCACACCCTGTAGAATGGCTACAGTTAAAAAGACTGACCATAGCAAGTGTCGGTAAGGATACAAGAAATCAGAACTCCTATACACTGCTGATGGGAGTATAAAATGGTTCTGCCACTTTGGAAACAGTTTGGCAGCTCCTCAAAAAGTTTATCACAGAGTTACCATATGTCCCAGTAATTCTATTTCTAGATACATACCTAAGAGAAATGAAAACATACGTCCACACAAAAACTTTAAATGGATGAATCATATGGCATATAAGTTATATCTCAATAATGCTGTATAAAAAAGGCTAGAACGAATTAATTGTGGTTCTTCTGTACATTAAATACTCGACAGAAATAAAAATGAACAAATTTATACATGAAACATGGAAGCATCTTGCAAATGTAATGTTGAGTAGAAGAAGCCAGACACAAAAGAGTACATACTATATGATTCTATTGCCATAAATACACTAATCTGTGGGATTGAGGTAGGGGCAGAGGTCATCTCTGGGAGTGGGGAGGGAGGAGCCCAAGCCAGGGAAGGCCCTCTGACCTTCTGCTAATGTTGAACTTCTTAATCTGGGCGCTGCTTACATGGGTGTATTCAGCTCATAGAATTTATTGAGCTGGGCCCTGCTGGCTTTGTACACTTTTCTAAATGCATGTTACACTTCAGTAAAGAAGATTTTAAAGCACTGTATATGTCACATCATTTTATTGTGTACCCTTGTTCTGAGCTATGATGGAGAGGCAGCCAACTGCGCGAGATTTTCAGTTTGGCAACACACTCTTTGTTGATTCAGCATAATATTTAAGAACCACATGCAGAGCCTTTGAAAACGGCCCAGATTTCTGGATCAAGAAAGTGGACTGAACATTGTAAGTACTTCTTTTTCCCCAATTACCCATTGAATTGGCAGAAAATATAGAACTTTGCTTAAACATAAGGAAGGGAGCCGGCAGTGGACCAGATATTTTAAGATATCTTGGGAGATAGAAAGCAGATTGAATTGGATTGATAGGAAAAAAAAAAAAAAAAAAAAAAAAAAAAAGAACGATTTAGAGATTGCAGCCCAACACTAGAAGAGGCTAGAGCATACCGGCCTGAGGTGGTCCCTGAAAAGCCTCAAATCTATAGTTGTAAAAACCAGAGAGCAGTGATCCGAGGGCTACTATTGGTGTGATTTGCAAAAGAATGAAGAACTACACTCAGAATATCTGGGTTAGTCTAGACCCACTCTTTATCTCCCACAGAACCGGGGGTCACAGGGAAGTTAGAGGCAGTCACATTGGCTGCCTCCTTAAATCACAAAGACCGTCTGTTAGGGATGGAGCCCGGTGCAGCAGAGCTCCAGGGCCTGTGATCCCCCACAATAAGCTTGGAGAGAATCTACAAGTAATTTGTCCTTATCTCCATATGTGGTGTTAAGAAAGACTCTAAGAGCTTCCTCTTTAGCTGTAGGCTAAGGAGTTGGACACCTGGGGGCTCCCAGGCCAACCCTGGACCTATGGAATTCAAGCCCTCATTTTACAAGAGCCCTAGGTGATTCATATGCACACTGAATAGTGAGACACTTGTTTACTAATACCCTCTAATCTATTATGACAATAACAGCCACATACATTCCACTACATCATTGTACCTTCATTTAGATGTGAGAGATAAATGTCCCTCACATCTGAGTGCTAAGAAACGAATTAACTTACTGTATGTCAGGTTTCTTTAGAGGAACAGAACCAGTAGGATGGATCTATCTACCTGTCTACTTAGAGAGTAAATTATTGTAAGGAATTGGCTCACGTGATTAGGCGGCTGGCAAGCACCAAGATCTGAAAGGGAATGGGCAAGCTGGAGACCCAGGACAGCCCGTGCTGGAGTTCCAGTCTGAAGGTTGGTGGACTCGAGACCCCTGAAGAACCAATGTTTCCATTAAAGTCTGCAGCCACAGACAAAGCTAATGACCTAGTTCACAAAGAGAATCCTTCCTTACTCAGGGGAGCACCAGCCTTTTATTGTATTCAGACCTTTGACTGAAAGGACGAGGCACACCCGCATCAAGGATGACGTCTGCTTTACACAGTCCACCAATTTACATGTCACTCTCACTCAAAACACCCTCACAAACACCCAGAATAGGCCAGGTGCAGGGCCTCACACCTGTAATCTCAGCACTTTGGGAGGCTGAGGTGGGCAGATCACCTGAGGTCAGGAGTTAGAGACCAGTCTGACCAACATAGTAATACCCCATCTCAAAAACAAAAACAAAAACAAAAACAAAACACTCAGAATAATGTTTCACCAAATATATGGGCACCTAGTGGCCCAGTCAAGTGGACGCATAAAGTTAACCATCAGACTTCCGCATAGTTCATGTTCTTCTGCGTCTGTCTATTGACCACAATCTATTACCATCTAGGGGGCTGTGATAAGTGCTGGGGAGGCTACGACAAGCATGGTGAGTCATCAGTGGAGCTTCCAGTTGCTCCCATACACAATGCAAGCCTTAACTGGTTATGTGGTCCTACCACTTTGGTCATGAGGGGCTTAGACAGAATGTTGGAGGAAACGGTTGGTAACTATGAAAAAGCTGTCTGTGTGAATGCTTTTGTACTATGATCATTTTCTCCACATCCTTACCTTTATGGTTTTCCTTTATTTTCACTTCAATTTGAATTTTAATATTTATTTTTGGTTGTTCTATATACATTTTTTTTGCTATCTGATTAAACTATTTCTAGGAGAGCATGGCACTGTTGACTAAAATCAGAGTATTTGCAATATAGCTGCTGTGGCTGGTGGTATACAAGGTGCCCATGCCAGCATACAGGATAGCCCTAGAGGAGAAATTGAGGTGCAGCAGCCATGTGGGAACCAGGAGCCCTCTCCTCTTTCCTTCTCACTTCTTTTTTTTTTTAATGGAGTTTTGCTCTTGTCACCCAGGCTGGAGTGCAATGGCACAATCTCGGCTCATTGCAACCTTCACCTCCCAGATTCAAGCAATTCTCCTGCCTCAGCCTCCCAAGCAGCTGGGATTACAGGTGTGTGCCACCACACCTGGATAATTTTTGTATTTTTAGTAGAGACAGGGTTTTACCATGTTGGCCAGGCTGGTCTTGAACTCCTGACTTCAGGTGATCCCCCTCCTCAGCCTCCCAAAATGCTAAGACTACAGGTGTGAGCCACCGTTCCAGGTCCCTCCCTCTCACTTCTAAGCTCTACTAGCACTTTTGTTATCTAGTTCTATTTTGAATGCCTGACATTTTTTCATTGACAGTCCATTTTCATTTGAACTGAATTGTGTGTTGAAGCCCTGTGATGATATTTAAAGGTAGGGCTTCTATAGAAGTAATTAAGGTAAAATGAGGTCACACTGATGACCCATGTCCTTGTAAAGAGGTAAAGGCATCAGGGGAGAGGGTGGTTGTGTACAGAGTAGAGACCACATGGGGACAGAGCTGGAAGACAGAGTCTTTGAGCCAAGAAGAGGCCTCCAGAGAAACCAGCCCTACTGACTGCTTAATCTTGACTTTAGCCTCCAGAACTTCAAGAAATTAATTTCTACTGTTTAGGCCACCAAGTCTGAGAGACTTTGGTATAGCTGCCCTCACAGGCTAACATATCTTTCTCTGCCTTAAGCCAAATGGACCCTTAACTGCTGCCCTTAACCCCAGGACTGAGGTCTATCCTTCCAGAGAACTTCACTCACTCTCTGCTTTGCCTGGCTGAGTTTATCTGATTCTCCTCCACTCCCCAGTGGTAATGTCCTGCTAGCCTCACTGCACTGTCTCAAGTACCAGGGAGAGGAAACTATCATGCATTAATCCAAGGGCAAAGGGAGAGGCTGCAGCAGAGACCTCTCTTTAAGGGATGGCATTTGTTGTCAATTCTGCTTTTTTTTTTGAGACCATTTATATTTGCTGTGCCCAGCAGCACATGCTACCCAAAGCTCTGTAGCTGTCTAGTTTTCATGGTTCTTGGAGCTTCCTCTACAAATGGTGTCAAAGTTGGGGAAGGCAAAGTCTCCTGCAAAGCCCATCCCCCTTCATTCTCCCACCAAGCAGTATGCTGCCTGGCCCCTGGCTCCAGTTGGGGTCACCACCCACCATTTATGAGCACCGTGTCAATGCACAATGTAGGTGAGGTCTGGGGTGAGTTAAACAGCAGCTACTTCCATGACTTGTCCTCCTAATTGGCTTGAGAGAGCCTCCAGTTTGCGCTCTTTTCCATCTTAGCTCTTTCTAAGCAGTCCCCAAAGCCGCTGCAAAAACACCTTCAGGTATCCTCACCCTCTGGTGCACAGGCATCCCCTGTTGAGTCAGAATTCAGCAGCAGACATAACTCGGGTTCACGTTCAGCATTCTCTGCTTCTCATGCATGCTCGGTCATCAGGAAGGAAGATGAGAGTGCCCAATAGCCAGAGGAGAAATGAGGGAGGCTTTTCACCCCCAAAATGGACTTACAAGAAGGCAGAGATTCAGTCAAAAACAGGAGAAATCACATTTGAAAAGATATCAATTATTATGACTTGAACCCCCTGCAAAATATTCAGCCATGGATGAAAATGCAACCAAGAGACAAACATCTTGGAATTAACAAAGATAAAACTGACACAATCTCAGCCTCTTTTAGAAACAGGCACTGACTGAACCAACAGACACACAAACAGCATCAGCCATCTCGACCCTCACACTCCAAGATGTAGTTAGGGAGAGATTATTGTTCTGCTTTAAAATAAATGCACCTGCTATTGAAAAGGCGCTCAGAGAGCAAGACTGGGAGGAGCACCCCATGGTGTAGGGTTGGTGTAGTGGAGGGCAGAGACAGGCCTGGATCAAGGTAGCCCTGTGATGCCCACCATCCGCCCTCACCTTTCTGAGCCTCTGTGTTCTCTTGCAGACAATCAAGTATTTATCTCCTGTGTGCTGTAAACATTGAACAAGAATACTGCATAAAATGTCAAGGATAAATCAGAAACAGCCAGAAAGCATGAGGATGTGATCAGATTAGCCTGGTCCAGTTACAGACCCTTTACTGAGCCTGGAAACATCTTTGTGCTGAGCCTGGCCTGGGCTTGATGAACCCTTTCTGGATCTTCCATTCCTCTGGAACACCCAAGTTAACCACAGCTAAATGCAGTAGTTACAGCATTTTCAGGAAATCATTCAGAATAAAAGGGAGACTTCTATCCTTACACAGTATGTAATTTTCTCTAAAAATGAATCTTCTTTCCTGAAAAGAGGACATCCAGCCAAGACTCTTGTGAGTTCTGTGTTGGACACATGGAGAATGAAGTTGCCTGTCTGGCATAAGTCAGTGCCTTTGGATGCATTTTATATCATATTTGATTTTCCTGATTATAAAAATAGGAAAATTCATAAATCATAAAATACATGGAAGAAAATAATCCCTTAGTCGAAGGGCCTGAAAAAAAAACAAAAAACAAAAAACAAAAAAAATCTTGCTTTGTGCAATTTTTGGTGCAATTTTCACTATAGCATTGCTATTATTAAGATAGACATCTCTCTCTCCTCTCTTCCCTCCTTCGCCCTCCCACCCCACCCTCGCCACACATAGCAGAGGCTGCTCTGTTTTGCCTACCTTTCACATTTTGCTCATCCTAAAAGATTCAACTCACATCCCACCTTCCCGCTGATGCTTTCCCTGAGTTGCTATTAATGCTTTCTTCTCAACTCTCCCTTCCACGCTTCAACATGTGTTGCAGGCACGGCTCACAGCTTCCTTACAAGTCTTCCAATTTCATCTCCTATACTAGATTGTAAATTTCATAAAGGTAGGATTGCATAGTATATTTCCTTGTACTTTTTGTAGTACATTTTGCAGCAGTAGAATTTTCCTACGGAGGAAGAAAAAGTGTGGAGGTAAGAGCTGGCTAAAATGACATTGGATCAACTAACAATGGGTCCAAAGATTCAATGTAAGACAGAAAATAACAATTCAGGTTTTTTCTTTCCATGGAAAGGAACTTGATGAGATTTCTTCTAGACTTTTATCTGTCACACTGAAAATTTAATATTTATTTTTCTGGTTGTTTAATATCTGACACTCCCATTAGATTAAATTTCCAGAAGGAAGGCCCCCTAATTGTTTTGCTCACCTGAACAATGTCTCTTCAGCACCCTGCACAGCCCCATGAGCAAAAGTACTCATAGAATAGAGAAATGAAGGCAGACCCAGCACCCTAGAGGAAAGACTGTTATAAAGAAAGACATATTCTTGAGAACTACTGTGTGCGTATGTACATAAGAGTGTCCTGGAGGGGCTCAGTGGTTCATGCCTGTAATCCCAGCACTTTGGGAGGTCCTGTGCTCAGGAGCGGGAGGCCAGGCTGGAAACCCCATCACTACTAAAATACAAAAAATTAGCCGAGCATGCGATGTGTGATGTGTGCCTGTTGTACCAGCTACTCAGGAGGCTGAGGCAGGAGAATTGCTTGAACCAGGGAAGGGGAGGTTGCAGTGAGCCGAGATTGTGCCACTGCACTCCAGCCTGGTGACAGAGTAAGACTCAATCTCCAAACATAAAAAAAGTAAAATTTTTAAAAAAATTTTAAAAAAGAGTGTCCTAATGTCAGATCACCCCTGTTGAGTCCCTCATAGGGAGGGCCAGGATGTTCACATTTCTCCAAACCTAGAATGCATGACTTGGAGACAGCTGACCTTCCATTGCTAGGGGCTTTTTAGTGGAAGTGTGCTGGAGACCTTGGCTGGGGAACTGGGCTCAGAGAATTGCCATATCCTTTTCTAAACAAGTGATTTTGGAATTTTATGAACAGGCGTTACCACGGTGAGACCCGCTCAGTAAAAAAACACTATTGGGCTCTATCTGAAGTCTTTGTCTAACTCTCTAACTCCAGTTTCTTGCCCTTAGGGACAAATTGGCAGGTTGTCCCCTGCCCCTCCTGGCCCACACAGCCTTGTTTATTTGTCTCTGTGTGATTTCCTTCTGAGTTACAGCCTCAAAATTTCTCTCAATATAGAGTCTGCACAGCCACTTCTGTGGACCTGTCTGGGCTCATGCAAAGTGGTCGGGCTGGTTAACAAGCACATACCCTGTGAAGCTCTTATGGGGCCACCTGATGCACCCCTCTGATGATGGGGGTGGCTCACTGGGATTGCATCTTCCCTTTGTTTCTAAATTCATTTTGTTCTTCTCATCTGTTTGAATTTCCTTTTTTTCTACTGTCGTGGTTCTCAAACTCGCAGGTGCTTCAGATCACCTTTGGCACTTGTTAAAAGACAGCCTGCTGGGCCCCAGGCCCAGAGTTTCTGATTCAGTAGGGAATTTGCATTTCTAACAGATTCTAGGTGATGCTGCTGTAGCTGGCCACAGCACTCCGCCTTGAGAGCCACTGCTGTGATGTGACCCAGGATGTAGGCGAGAAGCTCCTGCTGAGCGTGGACCCAGGGCCAGGAACTCTGCAGGGAAAAGGACAGCAGGGTAGCAGTCCACAGGGAAGACCGAGCTGCTGCCAAGTGAAACCTGTGGCCAGCCCCGCCTTTCTTAGCAATTTAGGCTCTGAGTCAAAGTTCAGGCCAACCTTGGGAATTGTGGTTTTTAGCAACTTTGCTGAAACCAAAAACGTTGCCAGACTTGAAGTGTCAAAAGCTTGCATCAAACACTGGCTCTTCCTGCTTTCTTCTGCAGGAGTCTCCACTCCTCCCTGTGTGAAAGTTTCAGCCGCTGCCATCCTGAGAGTCTGGCAGGGAGGGACATTCCACGGTCACGAGATGACTCTATTGTAGAGAGCTTGACAATGCAGTGCTTGTGTGTGTGGCGACTTCCTCCACAGAAAAGCTCCAGAGAGCCTCCCTTCCGATGCTGCTTCCCAAGGTTCAGAATTAAGGAGTCCATCTGAGCAGAATCTTAAAACAATATTGTACAATTATAGAGCCACATCAAGCTGGAACGTGCCACTGGATCTATAAAAAAAAATCGAGAAAGGTATTGCTGTCACAAAGCTGATGTGTTTTACTGTGTTGGAGGCTGCGAGAATCTTGCAGAGACACATAGCCAGATAATTACTTATAAAACAAGGTCATGAATAACATATATTGATAGCCATAGGAGCTGAGGGAAGATAGCAGAAGAAATAGATAGAAGAGCTATAAAAATTGGAAAGAACTCATGAGAACGGCAATCTAAGGCCAGTCTTGGGGGAAATTTATTCTTGCAATCTCAAACGTTCGAGGGTACTACTGGGCATGCTGTAGTGAATGTAATGTTCCAAATTCATATAGGTGACCTTGAATTATAAGGAGAAGCCTCAACTAGGTTTTCTGTTCTCAATTTGAGAAGGCAAAGATATGCATACTCCATTCTATTAAGATTTCTGCAGAAGTACAGATGGGAGTGTGGCTTCGTGGTTAAAATCCAACAGCGTAGAGCCAGGCTTGAATACTGGATTTGAATACTGTTTCTTCTGCCTACTAGCTGTGTAATTCTAGATAATTTATTGAATGTCTCTGAGCCTCAGTATTGTCATCAATAAAATGGAAAAATGATAGTTCCTACTTTACACAGTTTTTAAGAAGAATAAAAGCTTCAACCTATGTAAAGTGCTTTGAATGGCACATATTACATTGTTTATTAAATATCTATGATAGAAGTTATGAAGCACTGTACTTTTATTTTTTATTAAATAAATAATTGAAATTGAATTTTAGATGGGTCATGCTTTTAACCATAAAATTCTGTTATGGAGAGAATCACTATGCTGGGGGATCTCCTCATCTTTTGAAACTGGCAGGAAATGAGAAGTCTTGGCTGTCAACTCCTAAGTAGACAGAACACGGGTCTTGAGGTCCAAAAGGTTTAGGTGCACATCCTGGCTGTGTCAGTCCCAGTTAGATGACCCTGGACAAGACCACCACCCTTGGTAAATTTCAGTCTTCTACTCTCTGACATAAATGTCAATAATTTATTTTTAAAGCACCTAATAAAATTTGAAGTAATTGCAAAGCCCTCTCTAAGTGGGGGTTCACGTCAGTGTGGGTAACAGACAAAAGGAGTGGTTACTGTAAGCTGAGGACAGTATGGCAAAGCAACACGTGCTGAGAATCTTGAGGTGTGAACGGGGAGAAGCCGAGGGCTGGAAATCACCCAGGCATCATCGGCAC
This sequence comes from Saimiri boliviensis, assembly GCF_048565385.1. Lineage (NCBI taxonomy): Eukaryota > Metazoa > Chordata > Mammalia > Primates > Cebidae > Saimiri > Saimiri boliviensis. The sequence continues at coordinate 7,492,500 of NC_133449.1, read as the reverse complement.
TGCTCTCCTCCTCTCTTCTCCAGGTGTGGCGTTGGTGAGAGCATGCACTGCATGGATGCTGGCCACCTGCCTGGTAGCCGCTCAGCACATTCCAGGTTGTTTTGTGAAATCAGGTGCAGATAAAAACTATCCTGAGAAAACACCTAGAGGCTGGAGCTTTTGTCCCATTGCTGACTTAACTGGCTGTGAACTTGGGCAAGTCACTTTCCTTTTATGCTGCTGTTTGTCTGTATACAAAATAGCATGCCTGAGGCCTCTTCTTGTTCCAAGCCCATTAAAATCAGCTGACCTGCCCAAGAAGGCTGTCCATGAGCGTTAATTGCTCTGGGGTGTACTGCATTGTTCTTACCTAACTGCTTTTCTGTGTGCTGGCTTCATGAATCTTCATCACGTAGCCTCTTCAGTTTTCTAGTCTTTGTATTTATGTCCATCAGCCCTTGTCATTGAAGGCCAACACCCGGCCACATCATCCTCTCTCTGTCCAAATCTCATGTCTCCTTGCCAGTTCCCTGAGTGCTGACATCAAGGGACAGTTTAGAATTTCAAAATGCTTTAGACAACAAAGAAAAACTAAGATATGGCAAAATTAAACCTAACAAATATATTTCTAAAGGGTACAGGAAAGGGAACCCAAAGATTAGGTTAGAGAAAGCCTAGATTTGAAATGTTAAGCCTTATTTCATCATTCTTTGCACCCTACCTTCATCATCCATAGGATGGGGACAGACGAAAGCAATCTAGCAGAATGATCTGCACAGTAAGGTTGCTAACTTGTGGTTTTTGAGTATGATGACTGTTGCAATTGAGTTGATAATTTTATTACTTTCTCTATATGTTTTAACTTCTCTTAGTTAATGTCAATGTAGATTACAAGACAAAGTGGACTTTGGAACATCTCACAGGGATTACTGCCGTGTGGAGACCGTGGAGGGCTGGAGCCTGACGGAGGGCTTGGCCTGCTAACCCTCAGCCAGTGGGGACTGGGACACAGCACGGGGTTTGGGAAAGGGAAAGGTGGCTGGGATCCTGGTCCTATCACTCGTTAACAATGTGAGGTGGGGCAGTTTTCCTGACCTCAGAGCTTCAGTTTCCCATTTGAGGATGAGTAAAAGTGGTGATCTGTGGGCCTGCTATGAATCTCACACGGGGTGACCTGGATGAGGAAAGTGAGGTCCCAGAGGGAATCCATCCATCTTTTCCTAGATACAAATGAAAAGCCTGCTGGGAGCTCTAGAATAATGGTTGCACCCTCTGCCAGGATCTTAACGGAATATGGATTTTGCCCTGCTTTTCAAGGTTTTCATTTTCGTTTTCACTACAGCTCTGAGAAGAAAAGGCCCAGGTCCTTGGAGCAGTAATCACAGCTTTTCACAGCCTTTTCCGTGGCTTGTGTGTTTGGGTTTTGAGTTTTTTTTTTTTTTTTAAGTTAAAAATTGTCTTGAAAATTCAGCTGATGTAATTTTATTTTCTTTTGCACGTTAAAATTCAAATACTTTCTAAATGCAAAAATGTCCACATGCTTTCCTGCTTGTTGGCAGCTGCAGAGTTACCAATATTTAGGGGAAAGCATTACATAATCTGAAATTTTTGCTTTTTATCATCTAGTGAATTTTCTTCTTCACAACTTCACAATTGGCCTTTGGTCTGTTTCTTCAACTTTGAGCAAACAAAAACAATTGACAGATGTGAAACTATACCACAGCAGGCATTGCCAAGTTAACTTTTCATCTGTTTCTGCACAAGTATGTTAGCTTTGGCCTTGAGCATTGCTGCCATTGATAGTTTGATTTTTAGGAAACTAATTTGAGAATTTGATGTTTCTTGCACAGTATATTTTGTTGTGTTACACAGCTCTCTTCATGAGCTGATATGCTTTGGCTCTGTGTCCCCACCAAAATCTCATCTCGAATTCTAATCCCCACATGTTGAGGAATGGAGGTGATTGGATCATGAGGGCATTTTCTCCCATACCGTTCTCCTGAGAGCGAGTGAATTCTCACAATAGCTGATCGTTTTAATAAGGGGCTCTTCCCCCTTCACTTTCTCCCTCCTGCCGCCTTGTGAAGAAGGTACCCCCTTCCCTTCTGCCATGATTGTAAGTTACCTGAGGCTTCCCCAGCCAAGCAAAACTGTGAGTCAATTAAACCACTTTCCTTTATAAAGTACCCAGTTTCAGGTAGTTCTTTATAGCAGTGTGAGAATGGACTAATACAAACGCTAATTAAAATAGTAACATGCAAGCTGATCAAAGCTCCATCTTCTCCCTTGGGTTCCCTTCTGCAAAGCAGTCATTCGGTCATTTTTTCATTCATTCACTTATCCATCCTTCCATTTAATAAAAACGTTGAACAAATACCTGCTGTCTCCAAGGCACATGGCTGAATAATGTATTGCATCCAGAACTCATAGTAAATTTTATATATATGGTGATGCAAAAATACAGAAGAAATAATTTTAGACAGGTCATGACATGTGAATGGGGCCCTGAAAAATCTCTTAAATGATCCCTTTTAAATGAGCTCATTGTTTCAAAACAAACATTCCTAGCCAATAGAAGGGGCTGGCTCTGGGTCCTTAGAATGAGCTCAGACCATTTTTGCTGCCTTGAACACCACTTGACTGAAATGCAATGTGGGTATATTTTCTGGTGTGGTGCTCAGCAGTTTTCCTGTCTGTAGTAACCGTCCTGTTCCTCCAGGCCTCTGTAGCATGAGTGATAGGAACCATGCACCCGTCTGTGCCCTGCCTGCTGCCTGCTCCCACGCATGGGCCCACAAAGTGGATGGACAACTTACCCCTGCATACCTCAATGCTATGATGTGGGTGTCCATGAGCATTTCTCTCTCTCTCTTTTTTTTTTTTTTTTTCTGTCTTCCCCCACCCCACCTCCCAACCAGAAGGCAGAAATACATCTCCCTCCACCTCCCATTTAGCAGCTTTAATGAATGAGGCCTTGGGTATACACAGTGGACTGTGCCTATGAGATGGACTTGATGCCTGAAAGGCTCTTTCTTCTTCCTGTGCTGTCCATTTCTTCAGGCAGAGTCAGGCAAGGACCTACCTGCCAGGCCCCACGGTGTCAAGAGTGCGATCCAGCCCTTGTTCTTCCTACTGCAGAGGCACAGGCAGAAGATTCCGTGTCTGGGGTGATGGCTTCCACATGACCGGAGAAGGAGAAAGGGTGGTGGGTCACATGTCTAGGGGCTCCACTGGGCAGCTCCCAGGGAACCTGTGGGCACAGGGCTGCTTGGGAACTGGGTTTGGGCCTTCAAGGCTATTGGATGAGGAGGATTTCTACACCAAGCCCATCTTAATTTTTACACAAAATCAACAAATGTACTTACATGGAATGATTTCTGAAGAATGTCCTATAAATGATAACATCATTTAAATACTGACAAAGTGATAACAGGTCATCAGTAACCCCAGTCACCTGATCTGCAGGGAAGGCCTCATCAGGCCGTAGCATCTGCCCTGGAGGTTGTGCATGGAGTCCCCTCTGGGCGGCACCGGAGGCCATCCAGCATGCACACTCACCCCTCTGTTGTGTTTGTGTTTGTAATTATGTATGTGGTGTTTATGTGTATTTGGTGTGTGTTGTGGTATTTATCGTGGTATGTGGCATGCATGTGTGTGGTGTTTGTGTATCTGTGTGCAATGTGGGTGTGTGGTCTGTGTATCTGTGTGCTGTGTGCAGTGTGGGTGTGATGTAGTTTGAGATGTATGTATAGTGTGTGCTGTGGTGTGTGTGATGTGCATGTTTTTATACGGTGGTGTGTGCTATATGCTGTATGTGTATGGTGCATGTGTTTGTGTGTTGTAGTGTACATTGTGTGTGCTGTGTGAGATGTGTGCAATGTGGTATGTTTGTGGTGTGCATGTGTGTGTTTCTGTGTTGTGGTATATGGTGTGTGTGGTGTACATGATATACCTATCTGTGTTTTGTGGTGTGTAGTATGTATGTGTGTGTGGCCTGTATAGTATGTATATTTGTATATTGCAGTGTTTGGTATATGTGTGTGTTGTGTGTTATGGTGTGTATGTGCCATATGTGTGGTGTGCATGTTTGCGTATGTGTTGTGATGTGTGTATGTGCTGTGGTGTGTGGTGTGTGATGTGCATGTGTGTATGTGTGTGTAGTGTGTGGCATGTGGTGTGGTTGTGTTGTAGTGTGTGTTGTGTGTGTGCTGTGGCACGTGGTCTGTCCAGTATGTGTACTTGTCTGTATGTTTCGGTGCGTGGTGTGTGTGTGTTGGATATGTGTTGTGAGTGTTGTGGGTATGTGTTATGTGTATTTGATGTGGTGTGTGTCATTTGTTGGTGTGTAGGGTGTATCATGTGCATGTTTGTGTGGTTTGGTGTATGGTGTGTGTGGTATGCATGTTTGTGTGGTGTGTGGTGCATGTGTGTGGTGTGTGTGTGTGTTGCGGAATATGGTGTATGTGTGTGTTGTGTTGTGGTGTGTGGTTTGTGTTGTGTGTTGCGTGCATTGTGTTACGTGATTTGTGTTGTGTGTATAGTTTGGTTGTGGTGTGTGGTTTGTGTTGTGTGGATAGTGTTGTGGTGTGTTGTGTGTATGTGATGCACGTGTTTATGTAATGTGATGTGTGAAGTATGTGTGTGGTACAGATGTTTGTGTAATGTATGTGTAATGTGTATGTGTATTGTGTGTGGTGAGCATATGAGCATGTTTGTGTGTGTTGTGTGTGTGGTGTGTACAGTATGTGTGGCATAGGTGTGTGTGTTGTAGTATGGTATTTAGAGTGTGTGTGTGTAGGTGTGTGATGTGGTTGTTGGCATGTGTTGTGGTGTGTGTTGTGGTGTATTTTGTGTGTATAGTGTGTGTGGTGTCTGTGCGTGTGGTGTGTAAGGTTTGTTTGTGTGTGGTGTGTGTAATGTGTATGGTGTGTGTGGTGTGGTGTATTGTGGGGTGTGTGTATGTTGTGATGTGTCTGTTGTGTGTGTGTGTGGTGAGGCTATTTGTGTGTTTGTTGTGGTGTGTAATGTGTGTGATTCGGGTGTGTGTGTGGTATGTATGAAGTGTTTGTGTTTTGTGGTGTGGTATGTATAATGTGTGTGCAGGTGTGTGATGTGGGTGTCTGCATGTGCGGTTTGTGTAGTGTTTGTTGTGGCATGTTTGGTGTATGCAATGTGTGTGGTGAGCATATCTCTGCGGTGTGTAAGGCATTTGTGTGTGTGTTGTGGGTATTTGTGTGTATTGTGGTATGTGTGTTGTGGTGTGTGGTTCGTGTATTGTGTTGTGTGCAGTGTGTTTTGTGTGTGTGAACGATTTGGTGTGTTGCGATGTGTTGTGTGTATGTGGTGCACATGTTTGTGTAATGTGTGTGATGTGTGTATGTGGTGTGGGTGTATGGGTGGTATGTGCTTGTGGGTGTTGTGGTTCATCTGTGTGTGTGGTGTGTATAGTGTGTGTGTGTGGTGTGGGTGTCTTTGTGTGTGTGTTGTGGTATGGTGTGTGTGTGGTGAGCCTGTCTCTGTGTGATATGTATGGTTGTGTGTGTGTGTCTGTGAGGTGTGTCAGTGGTGAGCCCGTATCTGTGTGATGTGTATGGTTGTGTGTGTGTGTCTGTTGGTGGTGTGTGTGGTGAGCATATTTTAGTGTGACGTGTATTGTGTGTGTGTGTGGTGTGTTGGGTGTGCATGTGTTGTGGTGTGTGTGTAGTGTGGTGTGATATGTGTGTGGTGCACATGTTTGTGTGGTGTGTATGGTGTATTGTGTATGTTGTGTTCTGTGTGTTGTCATGTGGGGGGTGTTGGTACTTGTGTTTCTGTGTGGTGTGTATGGTGTGTGCATGTGTGTGTATGGTGAGCATGTCTCTGTGTGGTGTGTATGGTGTGTGTGTGTGTGTGGTGTGTGGTGAGCGTGTCTCTGTGTGGTGTGTACGGTGTGTATGTGGTGAATGTGTCTCTGTGTGGTGTGTATGGTGTGTGCATGTGTGTGTATGGTGTGTCTCCGTGTTATGTGTATGCTGTGTGTGTGTGTGTGTGTGTGTGTGGTGTGTGGTGAGCATGTCTCTGTGTGGTGTGTATGGTGTGTGTGTGGTATGTGTGTTGAGCGTGTCTGTGTGGTGTGTATGGTGTGTGTGTGTGTCTGTGTGTGTGGTGTGGTGAGCGTGTCTCTGTGTGGTGTGTATGGTGTGTATGTGGTGAGTGTGTCTCTGTGTGTGGTGTGGTGAGCGTGTCTCTGTGTGGTGTGTATGGTGTCTGCATGTGTGTGTATGGTGAGTGTGTCTCTGTGTTATGTGTATGCTGTGTGTGTGTGTGTGTGTGTGTGTGTGTGGTGTGTGGTGAGCATGTCTCTGTGTGGTGTGTACGGTATGTGTGTGGTGTGTGTGTTGAGCGTGTCTCTGTGTGGTGTGTATGGTGTGTGCATGTGTGTGGAGAGCCTGTCTCTGTGTGATGTATTTGGTTGTGTGTGTGTGTGGTGTGTGTGGTGAGCGTGTCTCTGTGTGATGTGTACGGCGTGTGGTGTGTTGTGTGTGTGGTGTGGTCTGGCGCCCACATTACTGGTTAAAAAGCCCAGTGAGAGCAGATGAACTCCCAGGGGAGCGCAGGGAAAGCCAGGGCCCGGGACAAGGGGCCGGCGGAAGAGCTCGCGCCCTCCGTCTAGACATTTGGCCAGGGCACAGTCTGGGAGCTGCTGCCCACAGATGGAACAGGCCGCTGGGCACCGTGGGCAGGGGACAGGGGCGCTGCCTGCCCCGTGCCCAGGCGAGTCCCCTGGGTCCCGGCTCCTTGCAGGAGAGGGGCCTTATATGGTAGTGCGGCCGACCTCACCGTGTTTGGTGGTCCTCTCCTGGCTTCTGCCCGGGGGTCTGCGGTTCCTCAGAAGCTCTAGGCTCTGCTTTCTCAGGGTAAACACGCACCCTGGACAGTGCAGCCTCGCTTGGCAGGTGACGGCTGCCAGAGAGCAGCTCACACAGTCAGGACTAATTTGGTCATGGGGAGCATCCTAGGGTGACATTTACTGGATCTTCTGGGGGTGCAGACAGCGCACACATCCGTGGGGACCTGGGGAGGGACGCTGGGTGGAGTTGGCAGGGAGACAGGGCCTGCCCTGTGAAACCGAAGCCAGGCCAATGCTGCTTCTGGATGTTGGGGCGTCAGGGCCCCTGCCGCTGACACCATCCTTGGCCACCACTTGCCGTGCCCTGGGTGCAGGAGATCACGCTGTCCGTGGAAGAAGCAGACTGCCCAGACCTGGAGCAGGCAGATTGATCTACTTCACCCTCAGGTGGAACAAACACAGGTTCTCTCACCTTCTGTTAGAACAGGAGCGATGAAACTAAGAATGTCACAAATTAAAGCTACGTTTGATTCCAATGGCCTGCTCTGAAGGAACATCTTCCTTTGAGACATTCATTCATCTTTCAGTTCCGAGGCTGCCAGATGTTTTCCGTCACTGGTAGGAGGTGAGACGGTGAATAGCTTCATCTTTGGGAGCCTTACGGTTTCTGTTGTAATCACTCATCTTTTCTGGACATAATGCAAAGCCAGACGCAGAAAACACACACACTAGCGGGAATGGCAGTGTTGCGATGGGCCTCCTTCACATAAACAGGCGCCTGGCTGGATGTGGCCTGTGGCTGTGCATCGCCCACCCGGCTTTCATTTCACCAAATATGTAGTCAATGCCTACACATTCTAGGCCCTGCAGCTAAAGTGATTATCTCAAGGACAGAATTGTTTTCACAATAGAGTTATGCTTTTATGGAACAAAGAAGCCAAAATTCAAATAATTGTGAAAAACGTGTCAGGGTACTGATAGATACTGTCAAGAGTAGCACACGCTGTAGAAGGAGTGTGTTAGCACCCAGTCAGCTGTCTTCTCATTAAGATCGAATCTTGTATTTAACTCAGTGAGGACAGGGAAGTAGGTTCTGATTTATTTTGCATCCACAGCAGCTCACTTGGTATCTCTCCATCATCATTTCTAACATTCTGGTGAACACAACTAGATAAGAGAAAGAAACTAAAAGCATGTTAACTAAAAAGTAGGCAGAAATACTGACCTTTTGTGGCCAGTATGATTATATTCTTGTATAAGAAGTAATACGAACGGCCTGGGCACGGTGGCTCACACCTGTATTCTCGGCACTTTGGGAGGTTAGGGCGGGCAGATCACAAGGTTAGGAGTTCCAGAGCAACCTGAACAATATGGTGAAACCCCGTCTCTTCAACAACAACAACAACAACAACAACAAAATTAGCCTGGAGTGGTGGCACACGCCTGTAGTCCCAGCTATTCAGGAGGCGAGACAGGAGAATTGCTTAAACCTGGGAGGCAGAGATTACAGTGAGCTGAGATCGCACCACCGCCCTCCAGCTTGGGTGACAGAGTGAGACTCTGAAAAAAAAAAAAAAGAAATCCTACAAACATTTATAAAATACAGTTAGTAAACAGGGGCATATAAAATTAATATGATTAAATATGTAGCTTTCATATATCAAAAATATGTAGGGGAAACATTAACACATTAACACAAACATTAACACAAACATCAACACAAACAACAACAAAACAAAATATTTAGGAATAAACAAGATATATGTGACTTACAATAAGACATTTGAAAATACTGCCGAGGGACAGAAAAATACAAGAGTATGACAAACAGAAATTCATACTATATTACTGAATCAGAAGATTTTATCATTATAAATGTGTCAGTATTTTCAGGGTAATTTATACGTGTAATATAAACCCTATATTTAATTTCATATATATATTCATATATATTATATATGTGTAAAGTAATAATTATTACATATATAAAGTATTTAAACTGTCACATATATAAAACGTAATAATTATTACATAAAGGGAGGTAAAACAAGAGTCCTTTCAAACTAGCAGCGCCTCAGATTTTTTTGAAGGATGGTGCTGCTAATTAGAAAGGGCTCTTGTTTTATCTCACCTTTGAAGCTGTGGTGATATGTAATGTTTCATAATGATGACTGGCCTGGCGTTTAGACTCTGGTATGCTATTACTTTTTTAACAGAGCCTGCTTTCAGTCGGTACTTTTAACTTGACAAGAAATATGGGAGAATAGATTTCCTAACCCTGCCTGTGATTGGATCACATTAGTTTTTTATTGTTTCTGTGAGAAAAGAAAGTAGCCAATTTCATCTAGGAAAGTGGTGTAAAAATTCTAAATAAAATTTTATGATGCCCAATCTGATAATGTATAAAAAAGTTAAAATAGGGAGTATCTAAGTAATGTGTTGCTGGCTCAATATCAAAATATCCATTAGCATGTTATGACACATGAATGATTTAAATGAAATAATCATTTTAATAGATGTGGAAAATTGAAGAAAATTGGTAAGCTTTATTAATTTTTTAAATTATTAAGAAATAATTTTTTTTTTAACCAGAAAAAGCATCTATCAAAAATCAACATGCTTAATGATGAATTATAAAATACATTGCACTTACCTTAGAAAAAGGTAAGGCTTCTCACTATCATTGATATGGTTTGGCTGTGTCCCCACCCAAATCTCATCTTGAATTTCCACATGTTGTGAGAGGAACCTGGTGGGAGGTAATTGAATCATGGGGCAGGTTTTTCCTGTGCTGTTCTTGTAATAGTGAATAAGTGTCATGAGATCTGATGCTTTTAAAACTGGGAATTTCACTGCACAAACTCTCTCTTTCCCTGCTGCCATCCATGTAAGATGTGACTTACTCCTCCTTGCCTTCTGCTATGATTGGGAGACTTCCTCACCCACATGGAATTGTAAATCCAATTAAATCTCTTTCTTTTGTTAATTGTCCATGCTTGCACATATCATTATCAGAACTGTGAAAATCAATAATACAGTAAATTAGTACCAGTAAAGTGGGACACTGCTGAAAAGATATCTGAAAGTGTGGAAGCAACTTTGGAACTTGGCAACAGGCAGAGGTTGGGACAGTCTGGCGGACTCAGAAGAAGACAGGAAAATGTGGGAAAGTTTGGAACACACACTAGAGATTTGTTGAATGGCTATTTCCAAAATGGTGATAATGATATGGACAATGAAAGAAATACAGGCTTAGGTGTTCTCAGATGGAGATAAGAAACTTTTTGGGTACAGGAGCAAAGATGACTCTTGTTATGTGTCAGCAAAGAGACTGGTGGTGTTTTTCTTCCGCCTTAGAGATTTATGGAAATTCGAACTTGAGGGATATGACTAAGTTTATCTGACAGAAGAAATTTCTAAACAACAAAGCATTCCAGGTGTGACTTGGGTGCTGTTAAAGGTATTCAGTTTGATAAGGGAGGCAGAGCATGAAAATTTGGAAAATTTGCAGGCTGACAATGCAATAGAAAAAAAAAGCCAAATTTTCTGAAGAGAAATTCAAGCCAGCTGCAGAAATTTGCATGAGTAACATGGTGCCAAATGTTAATACCCAAGATAATGCAGAAAATATCTCTAGGGCACATCAGAGGTCTTCATGGCAACCCCTCTTATCACAGGTCTAAAGATCTCAGAGGAAAAAAATTATTTTGTGTGGGGTCCAGTGCCCCCTGCTGTGTACAGCTTAGGGACTTGGTGCTGTGTGTTTGAGCCACTTCAGCCATGGCTAAAAGGTACCATGGCACAGCTTGGGCTGTGGCTTCAGAGGGTAGAAACTCCAAGCCTTGCTAGCTTCTACATGGTGTTAAGCCTGTGGCTATACAGAAGTTAAGAATTGAGATTTTTGAACCTTTGCCTAGATTTTAGAGGATGTATGGAAATATATGGATGCCGAGGCAGAAGTTTTCTTCAGGGGTGGGGCCCTCATGAAGAACCTCTGCTAGGGCATTGCAGAAGGGAAATATGGAGTCAGAGCCCCTACACAGAGTCTCTACTGGGGCACTGCCTACTTACTGGGTCTGTGAAAGGAGGGTCACTGTCCTCCAGATGCTAGAATCGTAGATCCAATGACAGCTTGCACCATAGGCCTAGAAAAGCCACAGACACTCAATGCAAGGCTGTAAAAGCAGCTGTGGGAGACTGTGCCCTGCAAAGCCACAGGGGAAGAGCTGTCCATGACATAAGAACCCACCTGTTGTACCAGCATGACCTGGATGTGAGATATTGAGTCAAAGGAGATCATTTTGGAGCTTTAGGATTTGACTTCCCCACTGGATTTCAGACTTGCAAGGGGCCTGTAGACTCTTTGTTTTGGTCAATTTCTCCCTTTTAGAATGGCTGTATTTACCCAATTCCTGTACCTGCATTGTATCTAGGAAGTAACTAACTTGCTTTTGATTTTACAGGCTCATAGGTGGAAGGGAGTTGCCTTGTCTCAGATGGGACTTTGGAATGTGGACTTTTGAGTTAATACTCAAATGAGTTAATATGTTCGGGGACAGTTGGGAAGACACGATTGGTTTTTGAATGTAAAGAAATGAAATTTGGGAGGGGCCAGGGGCAGAATGGTATGGTTTGGCTCTGCCCCATACTCAAATCTCATCTTAATTTTCCACATGTTGTGGAAGGAACTTTGTGGAAGGTAATTGAATTATGGGGGCAAGTATTTCCCATGCTGTTCTTGTTACAGCAAATAAGTCTCATGAGATCTGATAGTTTTAAAAACAGAAGTTTTCCTGCACAAGCTCTCTCTCTTTTCCTGCTGCCATCCATGTAAGACGTGACTTGCTCCTCCTTGTCTTCTGCTATGAATATGAGGCTTCCCCAGCCACATGGAACTGTAAGTCCAACTAAAACTCTTTCTTTTGTAAATTACCCAGTCTTAAATATGTTTTTATCAGCAGTGTGAAGATAAACTAATACAATCATCAACACTTCCTTATTCTTCAACATTTTCTTTAAACACTAGAAAATGCATTACAATAACAACAACAAAAAGAAATAGGAAATATAAGAATCAATAAGATAATAACAAAATTCTTATTTGCAAATAATAAAGTTGTCTGCATGCAAAATTCACAAAAATCTATAAACATACTATAAGAATTACTGATAGTTTAGGAAAGTTGCTATAAACATGAGTAATATATGAAAAGGAAGTTTTTATGCCAGTAAAGGCAAATATTTAGATGTAAAAATTACAGCACTTAGTGACATAACTATAAAGTTCATAAAAATACATCTGGCCAGGTGCAGTGGCTCACATCTGTAGTGGTGGTGAGCACCTGTAATCCCAGCTTCTCAGGAGGCTGAGGCAGGAGAATCGCTTGAACCTGGGTGGCGGAGGTTGCAGTGAGCCGAGATCACGCCGCTGTGTTCTAACCTGGGTGACAAGAGTGAGACTCAGTCTCAAAAAAAAAAAAAAAACTAACAAAAGATCTTTATGGAAAATTTTTAATAAAAATTATTGACTTAGAGACTTTTAGTTGTGGGAATGTCACAGAGGACAGCAAGAAGAAAAATGTTTTATTAAATATAGCAACATTTTTGAAAAAATCAAATAACTGTTGACCTAATAAGAAATAGCTAAAATCTAACAGAAGATGATACTTTGTACAGATAAAGTCCATTAAAATGCTTTTATTTTTCTTCAAGAAATTTGCTAATGAAGAATAAATATCAACTAAATGTAGATTTTAGGATGGAGAAATAAAAGTCCAGTATCTGTCTGATGCCCACCCACACTTTAAGCTGGTATTCAGAATAGCTACAACCACAAATTGAATATAATCTGAAGTTAATCAATTACTACGTGGGCTCCAGTAGGTTTGCATGTCCTGGATTTCCAGAATATCTCCTGGATTTGAAATATAAAATGATAGTAGAATGTTTCTCCTGTAGCCATAAAAATGAAAAGAAAATATTTTGTTAAGAAATATTACATTTTAATTACCTGAAGTTATTTCTAAGAATAATTTTAAATATTTGGATCAGCACACAAAAATAAATAGCCAGACTATAAAGGTTTATTTATGCATGAGAGCGAACGAAAACAATAGGCAACAGTAATGCAATGACTCAGGTATGGGAAACACACACAAACTCTAAAGTAGGTATGCATATTATATTTAAAGGTCCTTTTCTAAAAGGGAGCAAAGGAACTTATTAACATTAAATTTTGATAAGTCAAGGGAGCTTCTCAAAGTTTCCAAATGTCCAAGTTGTTAAAGAGGCAAAAATTGGAATAGCAAAAATTCTCCATTAAGCTAAACAAGACAAAATAAAGTGGTAAATTTAACCCAAATAGAAAAGTAGTTACGTTAAAGCAAGAGGTACTAAATTCTTCAATAAAAAGGCAAAGATGGTCTCAAAAGAAAAGAAAAAGGGAAAGAGGCACAGCTTATATACAAGCATATTTAGTCGTTTATTGCTGTGTAAAAATTTTTCCAAATCTTAGTGACTTAAAACAACACACACTTATTATCCAACCATTTCCTCGGACCCGGGATCCAGGCTGGTCTAACTGGATCCTTGTTCCAGGGTCTCCCACAAGGCTGCAGTTAAGATACTGACTTGGTGAGAGTCCATCTCATCTGAATATGTGATTGAGATAGGATCCGATTCCAAGCTTACTCACGTGGTTATTGCTGCTTCTCAGCTCCTTCAGTGATGTTGAACTGGTGGCCTGTTTCTAAATGGCTACTCACAGTGTCTTGTCTCTCCACGGGAAAACTTGCAACACAATAGCTTGTTTCATCAGAGTGAACATGTGAGAAAAGCCAAAGAGAGAGTTTAAGCAAGGCAAAAGTCACTTTCTTTTATGACCTAATGTTACAAATGATATCCCATTTTTTGCTGTATTATATCTAGCAGTGAATAGTCCAAACTCAACAGTTAGAGATTGCAAAAGATAGTGAATTCCAAGAAATTGGAGGCAATCTTGGAATTCTACCTAATAAAATATATTATCTGTTGAAATTACAAAGAAACAACAAAAAAATCCTTTTGGGCATCAGACCATATAAACTCTAAGTCAATAAGCATTATAAAATACAAGTGATTTTATAATTTAAAAAAAAAAACAAGTTATGAAATCAACAATTCTAAAAGCACCTGTTTCTAATAACATGGTTCCAGATTACCTGTAAACAAAATTTAATACATTTACAAGAAGTGGACTCACAAACACTTGGGTAATTTTAAACTCCCAATGTTTTCAGATTTATAGATAAAGTAGGCAAAACAAAAACAATGATTACATAGTATATCTGAATACTTAGAATAACAAATTTCTCTCAAATACATAGACTTTTACACTTAATAGATGTTGAATGCATTTTAAGTACATTTGTACATTTGGAAAATAGAATGGAACACAGGTGAGGTCAAATAATTAAAGTCATATGGATTATGTTCTCTGATAACCAGGTGATTTTGGTGAAAATCAATAATAAAATATATAACTAGAAAATTACTATATGTTTGGAAATTAAAAATTATACTCCTAGGTTTTCAGGGTGTCAAAGAAGAAATCTTAGTGAAAGCTGCAAAATACTTCATACTGAATAATTATAAAAACACTATGCATCAAAACTGGTGTAATGAAAAGAATACTGAAGTGAAATTTATGTCTTTTAACTCAGGTAAGGGAAAAGAAGAAGGATTTAATGTAATTTACTGTATGCAAAATTAAAGGATTTAAAATTAATTATTATATTAATAAATGTAAAAAATTACACCTTATAATCATCAATTAAAAATTAGCAACATCATAAAATCTATAAAATTTATAGTGAAAGTACATAATTGGAAAATATCAGTTTTCTCTTTGAGATTTTTAATAAGATTGGCCACTATCGTGTTATTAAACTGAAGATACTACTCATAATAGAAATAAACTTATAAAAGTTTAAAGGAAACCAACTTAACATTTTCAAATGCTATGCATTTACATATATTAAACAATTTACAGAAAAGTATTAGAATTAATCAGATTTCGCTAATTTGCTGAATACGGTATTAATGTATAAAAATCAACTTTTTTCTATATACTAGCTACAGTGAGAAAATGAGATTTAACCAACAATATTTGAAATATTTACGAATATAAGTAAGATAACTCTAGGAAAAAGATAAAGTTTTGTTAACAGATATTAAAGTAGACCTTATTAATAAACAGTTGTACCATGTTCCCGGATAGCAAAACTGAATCTGTGTGTGCATGTGTGTAACTAAGGGTGTGTCTGTTAACTCATCGTGCTGATTGTAAAATTTACAGGGACATATTGTTTTGTATTTAGAGCTGTGAAACTGCTAAATAAACATCCTTGCCATGCCAGAAGCCTGGTGATTAATAGAAGAAGCAACAGAGCAACTGAGAGTATTAGAAAACTTGCTTCCTTAAACTGCAGTGTTTTAGAGACCTACTTTAGTTGTTAGCTATTTGTGGAAAAACTCAGTATAAGTACTGTGATTTAATATTTGGAATTAATTTGAAATTTGACAAGTGAAAGGTCTCATGGATGGTCAGTTCAGAGCTATGAGTCATTTAAGAATCTGAGCCCTGGGTAGAAATGGCCATCCAATGTTGTTCTTACTATACATTTTGTTTCTTGAATATTTCAGTGAAAGTCTAAAACATTGATTTCAAAACCTTGTTTTGCTTTTAATGTGGAAGATGGTGTTCAGGTTATGTTACTAACGAGTCATAGTGTATTTAGCTGATAGCCCGGCAAAGGTCCGTACATACGGCTTTAATTAATCCTTTTATTAGAGATTGATATTACATACAAGGCAGTCTAACAACCAAGGGTGAAGGAAGGGGGTCTTCTATTGCTTTATGACAGCCAGCAAGCATAGGTGAAAAGAACTACATCCCAGAATCCTCAGCCTAGTCCCAGGCTCTAGAACTAAATTGTCACCTGCTTCTTATCTCCATATGTAACCCATCGCCTAACCTATTGTATTTACTCCCAACGTGTGTCTCAGATCTTCCTGTATCCCCATTCCCAAAGCTTCCACTCAAATCCATCACCAATCACTTTCTTAAATATTTGCTAGGACATCATCTAAAATCTCTCTATTTCTTATGCCACTCTCCCATTAACCCATTTTCTACCCATAATTTAAAGTCATATTTGGAAAATCTTTTTAAAAATTACTTTATAACTCTTGAGTAAATTCCCAATCCACTTCCAACTGAAACTCAAAAGCATGTAGGGATCCAAGCCCATGTATCATCTAGCTACCACCTATCTTCCCATCTTCTACTCAAACTCCTCTGCTTTGGGGTCATTATAATCCAAATAATCTTCAAACACACCAAACTCTTTCACATCTCAGGCCTGAAATTTTTTACCTAACTCCTACTCATCATTTAGGTTCCAGCCCAAGTGTCATGCCCTCAAAAAGGATCTCCCTGAAATCCAAATGGTCTCTTTTATTATTTTTTCTTATAGTACTCTGTTATTTTTCTTTGTAGCACTTACCACAATTTGTAGCTACATATTTATTTGTCTGATACAATATGCAATGTCTCTTGCTTTCTGGTGTTGAAGACCCCTGAGGACAGAACCACAAAAATATTTATTTACTTTTGCTTACCACTGTATATCCAATATACTTGGAAATATTAGTGAATAGATATTATTGAATTAAGTGATGAGCAAAATCATGTGATCTCAAGCAATTCATTTACTTTCCATGCTCTCTAGCTTATTCAAATGTATCCAATGACCTCCTGATTTGCAGGATATTAATGGGACACCATTAATAGAGAGTGGTGAGAAAATAAATGATATTATCTGACTTTGCTTATATGATAGAATTTTCATTGCTGTTTGAAGAATAAGTTGTAGGGAGGCAGGAGAAAACACCAAACATTAGGATGAAAGGGGAGGCAGAGATGTCATTAGATATGACACATGCTTTGATAGTAGAATCAATTAATTTTGCTAATAAGTTGGGTTTGGTAGTGAAGGAATGGAAGTAATTAAGGATTCTGAATACTGACTTGAGCAACTGAGTGGCCATTTATTTTGACAAGAACAACATGAGGATGAACACATTTGAAGGGCATGTGACGTATGAAATGACTTCTACACACCACATGAATACATCCAGTAAAGACTTTGATAGTCTTCACATCTCCAGTATTCTGGAATGTACATTCTCTTCCTGAGATAGTTCTCCAACTTCATCTTTTATCACTCTGACCATACTGATCTTGATTTGAGTAAAGTAAGTTTATTCCTCCTAAGGGTGTTCTCCCTCAGTGATGATCATTGAATGGCTCCTTCTTGCTATTCAGTTCACAGCTTCAGTCTTCTGCACAGAGCAGCCTTCCTGGACCACACAATGCAAAGTATCTAAAACTTGTTGTCATCTCTACAGCAGCCCTCCACGTGCCATCTCTCACTATCAGATGTGATCCCCACTAGCTTATTTGTTGCCTATGTCTACTTTTTCAAATAATGTCTCCAACAGGGCAGAAACAGTACTCATTTAATATGGAAATAAACAAACATGCAACTTGAAAACACCTGAGAGGTTGGCCAACCTTTCCAGGGAACAGGGTAAACCATTCTTCTCAAGATGAGATAGCAGAAACCAGCACACGTTTTTGACAGATGCAGGAGCAATGAACCAGAGTTTCTCTGATTTATTTTGCAGCAGATGTTCTTTCTGTTCTCTGACCTCTGTCCTGGGGACGACAATTTAGAAAATGAAGGGGTGGCAGCACATGATTATGTCACATACACTTATTTAATTGAAATGATCTCATTTTGTAATAGAGACTGCAAACTGAGAGAGGGCTCTGAGTGGCAGCTGCTGCTGTCCTGCAGGGCCCTTCACCTGGACTCTGGGCTCATGGATAATTCCTTATTAATCTCTTTTCTAGCATTCTTCATCTTTTTTTCTCTCTACTTCCCCCACTCTCCATGCCTTCAAGACTACTTGTCTCCTTCTCCAGCCGTTAAATTTTAATTATCCCTTTCTTCAAACTCTCATGGTATTGCATTTGTTTTACTTATATAAATTCTGTTCAATCTCTGATTTCAGGCATCCTGCGACAGGCCGTGCACAGGAGCAGCCTCAGACCATGATCAGAGTCTACCTCCCTCGTTGCTCATCGGAATCCTCCAGCTCTGTAAGTTCATGAAATGGAACTGACGTGTCTGTTCCCTGCAGTGTGTTCTCCTTAGGCCTGAATGTGCTGTAAATTATTTGATGAAGTTAAAGATTTTGCCCTCCACTCCTTTTAAAATTTCTGTGTTTTGGGTCATTCGCTATTGTCCCATAATTTCTTATGCCTCTCTGCAAAGTATTCCTGGACTAACAGCTAGTGCAGAAGAATAAGAACGGTTAGCTTCTGCAGTGATTGTGAATTTCAATCACAAACACAGATGTTCAGATAATAAAATTTTTTAATGTATTCAAAGATGTTGAAGCACATAGCTTTTAGAGTCAAGTAGCTCTATAATGTTTACAACAAAAACAGCTTATCCTTTGACCTTTCTCAAGCCTCCTACCACCTCAAAGAGGTGGCCACTTCCAACATGTCCAGCTGAGTTTTCCTGTAGTAGAATATATTTACTGTATATTGACTAACATATTTCTTTAAAGTATCCATATACTTCTATTTCTTAAGTTTCCAATTTCAGATGCTACCAGTGGCTTTCTAATGTGTAAGATGAAGATTCAGCTTTCTTGTAATACCACCCCTCATGCAGACATGTGTGTACATGCCTGTGCAGATGTCTCCCTTTCCCCCTTCCCAAAAATGTATTGATTTGTGTCCATTATGATGATCATTTTCTTTCTTGTAGAAATTTTTTCCCTGGAACTAATGTTTTGTCTCTTTGTATCCATTTGGATCTCTAATTACTGTTAATTCATGTATGGTCTGCTTCCCTAACAGAAGGATAAACCTTCTCTAAACATATTGAGGTTTATTTCTTGAAGACACTTGCTAGGAGTCTTCTGTAATCCTCCTCTGATAAGCCAGGCCTGTACATAGTTGTTCCCATGGGAATTTGCTCAATAACCATTCTGGAAATTTGCTTACTCACATGTTTTTGTAACTTTTGGGTTAGATATTTCTTTTCTGGTGTAAGGGCCAAGGAAAAGCTTTCTCTTTCACGCTATGAGGAGTCATTGAAAAAAATCACCTGACAAAAGTCAGATTAATTGGAGAAAAGTCATACAAATTTATTAACGTACATATGGGGAAGAACCACAATGATTACCCCAACCCCCCAGTGGGGTTCAGAAGCTTACAGAATTGGGGCTGGATCTTGCCAAAAGTTATGAGTGAGGGAGAAGAGGAGGCCTGAATAGCAAAGGTGGTCCTGTTATATAGGGGAAATCTCACAGATCACAGCTCTCAGAGAAAATAGATGGCAAATGCTTTCTTTCAGGACTTTAAAAGTGTCAAGCTTTTAGTTAATGTTTCCTACATTTGGACAAGGGAAGGTGTCAGAGAACCCCGGACTGCACTGGCACAGATTATCCACAGGTGCAAGTATCCTCCCAAAAGACAGAGTTTTGGGGCCGATTCTGGTTGCTGGATCTCTGAACAACCATTTCAAAATATGTCACGGAAGCTTATTTGGGGGTGAAATATTTTGATTTTCTTCACTGTAATCCATCCTTTCCTATTTCTTTCTTTAGTTACTTATTTATTGGAGTGCATGTTCCATCAAAGAGTTCATGGGAAGTAAAATTTTGAGAACTTGCTTATCTGAAGGCATCATTATATCCTTTCACTTACTTGATGGTTTGAGTGCCAATAGGATTGCAAGTTACAAAGAATTTTTCACATTATAATTTTAAAGATGCTATTCAATGTTTCTAGACTCTTCTGTTGATGTTGAAAACCTTTTTTTTTATTACTTCTTGCTAAGTAGCAAATCATCTCAGATCTTAGTGCATAAAACAATTATTTTTTTAACTCTTAGGTACAGGGATACATGTGCAGGTTTTACATCGGTAAACTCATGTCACGGGGATTTGTTCTGTAGATTATTTCATCGCCCAGGTATTAAGACTAGTAGTCATTGTTATCATTATTTTTCCTGATCCTCTACTTCCTCCCACCCTTCATCCTCCATCCTCCACCCTCCAAAAGGCCTCAGTATGTTGTTCCCCTCTATCTGCCTGTATGTTTCTATCATTTCACTTCCACTTATAAGTGAGAACATGTGGTATTTGGATTTCTGTTCTTGTGTTAGTTTGCTAAAGATAATGGCCTCTGGCTCCATCCATGTCCCTGCAAAGAACATGATCTTGTTCTTTTTTATGGCTGCACAGTATTCCATGGTGTATATGTGCCACGTTTTCTTTATCTAGTCCATTATTATCTTTTATGATTCTCTGGGTTGGTTGACAGTTTTCTGGCTAGATTCACATGTGCTATCTAATATGACACACCCCGCTGAACTGGGCTCAACTGGGAGGGTGAGATGGCTGGGTCTTTCTCTGCTTGTGATGCTTTGTCCTGAGGAGACTTGTCTAAGCTGGGCCTCTTTCTCATGCAATCAGAAGTGCTCCAGAAAGGCAAGGCCCCAAGCACAATAGCTGCTCTTTAGTTATTTACTTGCATTGTATTTGCTGATGCCCCATTGGCCAGAACAATTTCCATGGCCAAACACAGCATCAGTTTGAGAGATTATTATACATGTGGATGGGTACTGGGAGATGCAATTCACCTGGCAACTTTAGTGTTAATAGTCTGCAATAATCTAGCCCCTCACCTCAATGATACATGTTCCTCCATATGCAAAACATACTCATCATCCCTAAAAACTCATCAAACCGCAATATTGAGCTTAAAGTCCATTGATCTTATTATCTACATCAGTCCCAGGTGTGGATTGGCTGCTGTAGATGCTTCTCTCTTTGATTTAGAGATGCATGAACTAAAAAATCATGCTATCTACCTTCTACATATCTACATATAATGGTGAGACAAGACAGGCTATGTGCAATAGACATCTCTATTTTAAAAAAGGAGGACCAAGAAGAACATAGACGTCATCTGTCTATAGCATTTCTGAAATCCAGTTGATCACATATTGTAAGGAACCCATGTCTGGGCACAAGAAATTTTTCTTTATTAGGCTCAATTCTGTCCCTTGGAAGTAGCTCTTTCTTTAGTTAATGGTTTTCCATTAATGTTTCTTGAAGAAATCCTCTGGGATTCTTACCTCTGAAACATCTATTTCTTCCTATGTGAAATAGGTCACATTCTCACCTGAGAAGTCTCCTTGTTTTCTGCAGAAAGTTGAGAGCTCCAGATCACCTTTATGTTTTGAGTGATTTCTGCCTCTTTTACTCCAAACTTACACAACTCCTTTAAAAACTTTGTGGGCATGTTATAAATCTTATTGTGATTCACTTCATATCCCCAAACACCACACCCATGATTCTTTTTGGGAGAACCATAGGCCATATGTACAGCTGCAGTGCAATAATACTTTCAAGAGGCTTAGAAGGGATTTTCTCTAGCTGAAGGAGACTTCCAAGCAGAGGTCTTTTCAGGGTCTTAACAAAGGATCTTATGAACACATCCTTGATTTCCTCTTTACCCTGAGGCCATTTCTTATTTTGAGAGTCTTTTGCCAGCTAGAGAGCCTGGAAATGTGAAACAGTTTGATTTTCCAACCCAGTAAGTCTGAATTGGAAATTCTTCTTGCATACTGAAACGTTCTCTCTTTAGCTCATATTTATCTTCCCGTGTCTTTTCATACGGAGCTAACAGAAGCCAATTGGCACTTTCAATAGTCTGCCTAGAAATCTTATCTGCATGCATAGGTTAATTTGGTACATTTTCTATTTCCCAGAAGTTTTGCCACTTCCTTCATAACTATAAAACATGGGTGATCATCTTTTACCCGTTCTATCATTTTCATCACTATACCTCCAGCCTCCATTAACACCACTTTGTTGGCCTCTACCACTGTCCCTTCCCAAAGCCAAGAGTACACATCTTAGGTCTTTGCAGCAGCAGTGGCCTGTTTCTGGACCCCTTTCTCTTTCTGTTATCTATTGCTGCCAAACAAAGCAACCTAAAACGGAATAATGCATGGCACTATAAAAAGTACCATACACATGTGTGAAATAATATTAACACTATTATTTCAGAGAACATTTCATCTGAAGATAAAAAAATTGTTCTGTTTTGTGTGAATGATAGACAAGAGTGGACACCAGGCTATTAACATTGTTTACTGATTTTTGGAAATGTGATTCTTGAAAAAGTTTAATTAGAAGCTTTCAGCATCTTCCGTCTCAAACGAAAGGCATACTGCACCACAACTGAGAAAATGGCATTTTGTTGTGAGATATGTTTTAATTAGAGAGCTGATTGAAAATGTATTTGTCTGGAAACTTAGAACAGGTGAGTTGGTTTGCGTTTGCTCTTGTGAATGGATTTTGGTAACAAATAACAAGCAGAGAGTTGGAAGGGCTGATTCCCAATGCCATTTCTGACACTTAGGTGATTTTAGGCACCTCATTGCTCTAGCCAGGGTTCTCAGTGTTCTCATTTGTAATGTGACAAGGTTAGGCCACTTGCTCTTCATCATCTCCCCTAACCTTAACATTCAATGACAGAATAATTTGAGCCTTTAAATAAATCTTCTCCATCTGGAAATTGGACTTATCCTCAAAAGAAGACACAGTGTGAGTATTGCAAAGAATGCCTGAGATGATTTTTTGTAAAATATCTTGAGTTATTTTTGGCAAGGGGTCATGACAATCCCAAACTTTCATTTACTAACAAGTTTGATCCTAAGGTAAAAAAAAAGTAGGGGTAAATCCCTTCCTTAAAATATGTTGATCACTCTTCAGAGAATAAAGTGATTCAGATAATCAATCCAGCTTCAATTTAATTGCATTAAAGTCTGAATGTAAAATTTCCGGGTTAGTGCTGAAGGAAATGTTTACCTAACGAGGATAGATACAAGTTTGCACATGACGATTGGTGTGTCTATGCCCATATCCATATCTATTTAATACATCAATTTTATTCTAGAGAATATGAGCACAGACAAGCTATAAAACATGCACGAGAATATACTCTAAATTAAAGGGATTAATTTAAAGTATCTCCGAAGGCATAAAAGTAGAAAGCATCCTTTCTACTACAAAATGAATTTGACTCTCTAAAGTAACAGTGTTGGACAGGTGCTGAGTATAATCCCAGCACTATGGGATGTCAAGGCGTGAGGATCATTTGAGCCTAGGAGTTTGAGATTAGCCTGAGCAACGTGGTGAAACCCAGTCTCTATATAAAAAGTAAAATAAAAATAAATTAGCTGTGTAATTTATTTTTGAGTAGTTGAATTATTTATTAAATTACTGTAGCTTATCAAAGATTCAGACTCAGAAATAAGATTCACACCACCTCTAAGATCTTATTAAATTCAACAATTTTAAAAATGACAGATAGAGCAACTGAGTTCTCTTTTGGGCTATATATACTACTGGAAAAATATATAATTTTGGTAAAATAACTTAATTACATTAAGTTTTATCTTTATAGACTACTGAAATTTTTTAAAAGTGAAGATATTTTGTAAATTATAAACTACTATTAAAATTTGAGGGCTTAATTTCATTCACAGACTTCTTAAGTGAATGAACTATAACAAATGTGAAGCCATTTTCTTAACATTCCATGCTCAATAAATTGTTTTTTAAATTTGGTAAATATGAATAGTATTTGTTTATTCCTAATATATTTATGTAGTATGTAATGTTATATATAATATATTCCATTACATCATATTAACAAAATATAGAATACATTGATACAATATATTAGTTTATAATATATAACATTAATAAATGAAATACTAATAAATATGTCACAATATTGATATATAATATAATTACATATGTTGAATTATATTAATATAACATATAGTATGTTATATTTATTAAATATTATATATAATATGTCTATACAGAGAGATAGTTGTGTCTTTTTAAAAATGCTATATTGTAAATATTTTGCAATTTAATGAATAATTCCTGTAGACTTTACATGAAGGTATAATAGTTAATTTTCTCCAAGTATCCAAATTTTAATTATTTCCATTTTTTTACTAATTTAATTGTCAATTATTTCTATTTGTTGCTCATTTTAATGTATTCTACATTTTAAAAATAATAAATGATGTACTATTAATAATTTTTGTACATAAATTATTATCATCTTTTACCATTTTGATGGGATTCCTAGAAGTTTCCAGAATTACTGTCCATTTGATACAAATAGACATATGATTTTAGGAAAAGATTGCAAGTGTGTCCAAATTCGAGCTTTTCTAGAAAAATGAGCGAATTCTTGTCACATGTCATGTTCTCCAAAGTTACTTCTAATTTGTGATGCAAAAACAGTTGTTACATTTATTACACATTTTTGTCATTATGGAGCTGTCCTGTCCAAAGCTGTAGCCACCAGCCACACAATTTAATTTGAAATTCACTAACTTAAACAGAATTAAAAATTCAGCTCTTCAGCTGCACCAACCACATTGCATGAGCCCAGTAGCCACATGTGGCCACAGTGTTGAACAGCTCGGCACAGGACATCTCCATCATTACAAACATTTCAGCTGCTATAGAGGGTAGATTTTATTTTTATAAATTAATAGCTAGTTGTAATTATGCTCCTTCATTTGCAATTGATAGACACAGACACATAACTCAAACCTGCTTAGAAAATAAAAATCAGGACAATTCATTAGCTCATTCCCCAGCAGTCAGGGTGGATGGAGATTTCCAGGCCTGTCTTGGCGTGTTATTTTAAACAATGGTTCCATTTCTCTGCAAAAATCAGTAACCTACTTTGTTTTTTCCACTTTCTTCCATCACTCTCCATTTGGTGTCAAAGATGACAGCTTGTGGTTTATTTGGTTCTCATAAATGTTCTGTCATTAGCAATTTGGTCTGACTTATTTTAATCACATAAATTTATTACAGAAGAATTTTTTAAAAGCTTGTTATAAAAATTCTTCATAGTATTCAATTTTCCCATTCAAAATGTAATAACACTCTATGTATTAAGTTTATTTTATAGATCATAGAAATATTTTTGTTTGTTTTCATACATTATATAAATCTTGCAAAATTTATAGGTAGGTACTTCATATTTCTACTACTATTTTGGATAGGGTCTTTTTTTCATTTTATTTTCTAAAAGCTTCTTGCTCATATCTAAAAAAATTATTGAATAATCTGTGTCTATATTTTATCTGTTTACTTTGCCTAAGTTACTGAGTCTAATATTTTTTCAGTAGATTCTCTTAGACTATCTAATGTATAATGCAAGTATATTCTTGAGTTATAAATGGGCTGTTTTACTTTTTATTTTTATTTTGAATAGTTACAGTCATACTGGTTCTGAACTATTTTTTTAAAATTTGATTTAAAACCTGAATAGTGCTTGCAGTTTTTTACTTTGAAAAATTCACCTTGAAAAGACCAAATATGAATTTTCAGGTAGTTCTTTAAGTCTTTATTTGGTTGTGCATAGAACAATGAAAGGTCTTTGGGGCCATTTTTTAAAGAAAAATCTTCTTGTCAGAGTTTCACTTTTCTTTCTTCTTGTTCGATGACTAAGCAGGAACAGGGTAAACCTGCCAAGCCAGCCTTTGCCCAGCTGCATCCTGCCCAGCCTCAGGTGCTCAGTGACCTCAGTAGGATCAGCGGCTCCTGTCTTCCAGCCATCTCGTGGAGGAGAACTTCCCAGGTTCTTCAGCAGGCAATTGAAGATGCAGCACCCAGGGGATTGCTGTCCCTTGGTTACATCCCTTTTTTTCACCTTGACTTTCTCACTCTGGTCCTCTGGAGGCTGTCTTTACTGAGGACAGGCCATGCAGATCCCTGGTAAACCTTGCTTCGCACTCAGTGTGTCAGCATCCTCGGGGTCCACATCTGTCCCCCCTGCACAAGGGGCTGGAACCCTGCTGTGGCTGGATACGGGAGCAGCCACCGGCTGTGGGGGGAATGGATATCATAGGGCTGGCCTTCAGGAGCTCTGGCCAAGCTCTCATTTTCCCCCAGACTTCCACACTATTAGTTGCTTAGAGGCACTTTATCGCTGCAGAGCATCTGTGACTGCTAAAATTGTCTGTTTTACTGGTTACATAGGGCCTGTTCCAGAGTCTGAATTTTAATGGAATCTACAGGCTCCCTCAGCAGCCCCACGGCCTCTCCAACACAGCATCACAACGTTCCTGAATGTGGATTGCTTTGTAAATGTCTTTAAATTCACTTTTCACTTTCAAAATACCAAAACTTGAAGTGTATATGAGAGTCGCTCGTTCAACATGTAGTACAGAATTATTATCAGTAGACATATCAAAGGGAAGACCTTGGATCTATACTGAATTAATGATGAACAAATGTATTTTTGAATGTTTTAAAGTAACACAAAATTTTTAGTTTAATAGCCTATTTTTAATTCCCAGTTTAAATTAGTTTAAAAAGTTTAGCCTAAAGCTGTCTCTTTACATATTTTAAATTCAGCCTGAAGGTTTCTGCATACACAGTGAACTGAAACCTAGCTGGATGTGTAAACAGACTGTAACCTATCCTTGTGCTCATTACTAAGTTTTGGCCAATCAAAGGCAGCCACCTGTCCAAACCAAGTTCAAATAAGACAACTGCCCGGCTATAACCAATCTGGCTGTTTCTGACCTCACAGTTCCGTTTTTCGTACCTGGGATTTTCTTTTTTCAGTCTTTTTTGTTTTAAGACAGAGTCTTGCTCTGTTGCCCAGGCTGGAGTGCAGTCGTAAGATATCTGTTCCCTACAATCTCAGCTCACTACAACCTCAGCCTCCCGGATCCAAGCGATTCCCTTGCTTCAGACTCCCAAGTAGCTGGGACTACAGGCACCCACCACCATGCCCCCATAATTTTTGTATTTTTAGTAGAGATGAGGTTTAACCATATTGGCCAGGCTGGTCTCAAATCCTGACCTCAAGTGATCTGTCCCCCTCGGCCTTTCGAAGTGCTGAGATTACCGGTGTGGGTGTTAGCCACAGCACCCAGCCTTTTTTCAGTTCTTAAATCTTCCTTAATCATCCAACAATACCAGAGTCTCTCTGGTTTAGGAAACTGATCAGTTTGCAAATCATTGTTTGCTCAATTAACCTCTGTGAAATTTAATTCGTGTAGGGTTTTTCTTATAACAATTGTTATTTTTGTGCATTTTTCAATCTTAATGGAAATCTTTTTAAACTTTTATAAAATTAATTGGGTAGTAGTCCATGTGTATGTGCTCTGGATTTTATTAATTATTTTACAATTAATCCTTTGTTAAATTTTAAAACAAAAATTCCATAGTGTTACCCTTGTTAGCATTCTACTCATTCTTTTTACTACTTTGGCAACTGAAAAATATCCAGGCCAGGCATGGTGGCTCAGGCCTGTAATCCTAGCGTTTGGGGAAGCCAAAACAGGAAGATTGAAGATGCCTTGAGCCCAGGAGTTCAAGATCAGCCTGGGCAATAAAGCAAGACCCAATTCTACAAAACATATAGAAAAAATTAGCTGGACATGGTGGCATGCTCCTGTAGTCCCAGCTGTTCAGGAGGCTGAGGACAGCTTGAGCACAGGAGGTTGAGACTGTGGTTGATCCACTCCACCCCAGCCTGAGTGACAGAGCAAGAGCCTGTCTCTAAATTAAATTAAATTAAATTAAAAATTAAAAAAATAATTTAAAAATCCAAGAAAGTATTCATTTAAGATTGTAAAAATAATTGGCATTTAACCCCACATCCGACGAACCTTTCAAGTTTTATACACTACTGTTATTATTCATTATTATTGTATGAACTTCATGATTTCTAATATTTATATTTTTCTGTGTAATAGATTTGCTCTTTCATTTTCATTATTTCAAAAGATTGATCCTTAAAATTTCTGCTCTATTTTATTATTTTCTATATTTTGATTAGTTTAACTCACTTTCTATTCATTCTTTTTGTTTTCCTAAGGGTTGTCTTTTATTTTCCAAATTTTTTGAAATTAATCTCTGTTTCATAGCTATTTGTTATTCTGTGATAAATAGGGTATTTTAAGGTATGAATTTAAATCTGGACATAAATTTGGCAGCACTCCTTATGTTGTATAACTGTAATGGGAGGCATTTGTTTAATTTTAATTTTTATTTCATTTACATATGCGTATTCCATTCGTTCCAGAGCTACATGTGTGTTTTTCATCTCTGACTGGTTGAGGGACCTCTCCAGGTCTTTAGGTATCCATGGGCTAATGTCATTCCTATGTGATTCTAAATTCAGATTGAAGTTCACAGCACTTCCTTAATTTATGTTTGGTTGACGGTTTTTATCAGTTTTATTTTGCTAGCTTGAGTTTGAATCGTCAAATTGGTCAGTGTCCAACTATAGTAGAGAGTTTGAAGCAGCCTGCAATTCTTTTTTGATCTGATTTTTACAGGAAAGTCAGCACAAGCTGCATACATTACCTGGGAGCTTTTTCTGCCACTGCCTAGTTTCTTAAGTCTATAAAAAGAAAAAAAAATATTCTTAGAAGGCCAGCACCCCAAGAAGCAAGGCTGCTCCACTCATGCCCTTTCCCTTCCTTGTCTCATGGGCTGAGAGTCTGAGTCTGAGTGGGAATAGACTGGGGGCGGGTGAGCAGGTGCGGGACCCTGGGCCACTCAGGTAGCCGGCTCACTCAGCAAGAGGATCTCCATCTCTGTTCATCACTGTTTGTTTTTGTTTACTTATTTTTTATTGTTTGATTGTATCTTGGTTCATTTCACAGTCACTACAAACCCTGAGATCTCTGAGAAGAGGCAGGCAACAGAAGAGTGTTCAAAGGTATTTTCCTACCATTTTTTGGAGTCACCTGGCTTATTCTGACATGCAGAATAGAAAGTGAGATATTTAGTCCAAGAATATATTTCTTGGTACCCACACACATAGAAGATATATATATATATGGGAAATATTGCCCCTTCTTGAGTCTATTGTCCATTTTTATCTTTCATGTACTGTGTTGGTAGATTTTACTTTAATATGCCCAGCCCTAAATCTATTGTTTTCCAAAGTCTTGAAGCTGCACTAGCAGTTTAATTTGATTGGTACAGATGTGAAAGTGGAACAGCCCTCGGCCTTGGGCTAGGCGCCTGTGATTTATTGATTCAACAAATATTTATTGTGTGCCGGGTTGCATACTCATCATTGAGGAGAAGATGGTGAGAAACACACTTGGTTCCTGCCTTTTGGGTTACATATCTTGATGAGGAGACAGACCAAAACCAAAAATTCTGCAGCAGTGTGGGCAAAGACAAGTCAATTGGATAAAAGAATTGGCAAGTTGCATTGTGTAATGAATGAAAAAACTAGATCAGTTTAAAATTTTTAAGTAGAAAGCCATTTTCCTCTGGTCAGGGAAGTCCTTTTCAAGACAGTAATATTTAAACCGAGCCAAACTTTGAGAATTAGAAGTGGTTAAATGAAAGGTAAACAGAAACCATTATTGGGATAAGTAACAGCTTTTATAAAGGCCCAGAGAAATGAAAGAAAAGAACAAGCAAGCCATAAAGCTCTGTGCTTGAGAATCAGAAAGATAACCAGTGTAGCTGGAGGGTTTTGGCCAAACAGGAGTGTGGCAGGAAATGAGGTCAGTGAGACAGGCAAGGGGCAGACCTTGCCTGGAATTGTAGGCATGGTATGGTCAAGGTGAGAAGGTCCCAGGGAGAACATCATGGTGACAAGGTTGTGGTAAGATGGTCATGGTGAGAAGGTCATGGTAAGGAGGGTAAAGAAGTATTATTGGGAGGATTTATACAGGACGGTAATATGATTTTTTTTTTGTGGTAATTTATGAGCATTACTTTTACTGCTGTTGGAGAACAAATTAGAGAAAAGTAAGCTAGGAATCTCATTAGGATGCTGCTGCAATAATCCAGTGAGAGTTCATGGTGGCCTCTGTTTTGATAGGCAAGGGAAAAGATGAACTGATGCATGTAGAGACAGGTCATTGGTTTAGCAGTAGGAATATAAGGGTTTTTAGCCTGATGACCTCTCTTTGGAATGATCATGAGGGCGCCTGTAGACAGAGGGTAGATGTCTGATTAGCTGTGAAAAACTAGTACTGGGAAAACTTTTTTTTTTTTTTTTGCTAATATATAGCATCAGTTGAGGATTGAGATTATGAGTTTAAAGTGAATCCACTCAAATTTAAAATTATACCCAGCCATTACAGAGCCTTTCCATATGTTGACACGAGACTTTGCCCTATTGATACACCCGCTGCTAATTCTTGGGCTGATGATTACTTTGCTGGCACTTTTTTTGTGTCCTAGGACAGTAGGGCTTGGCTACTTGACATGCTTCTTTCAAGAAATTGCCAACCTTTACTTCCAAAGTTCCCACATAAGACTTTATCTGCAAAATATTGTCAGCGTCTATTGTCCTATTTCTCCAAGAAACCTTCAAAAGTCCTGAAATCTGAACATCCTCCTCCCTTCCTCATGGTAGTTTTTGTGTCTTTCTACTAAAGCACTGTGACACTGCACCACTGTCTGCCCCACCAACAATCCCTGAGCCATCTCATGCTGTACTGGCTTTCTCTTTGAAACTGTACCATCTTTCTTTTTGTCCTTGATATATAAAATATGTTGACTGTTTTTCTCAAAGTGCTAACACCCACTTATTTTTCTGGTTAAAAATATCCATGAAAAGATCTTTTTAAACTCTTCCTACTAGTTCATGTACCCGCTGTGTTCAAAATATGTGCCACTTTTTCTGGGAGAGGACAATCCCTTTTCACCCATAGGTATCTCAGGGCTTCATCCTGTGACTCACCTTTCCCAATGAGATGTGAGTGGAAGAGACACTTGTCACTTCCAGGTGGAAGCTTTTAGAGCTGACATTTTGTTTACATACTCTTTCTTCTCCAACCCCTGAGATCTTACACTCATGTGCCGATGATGAGATAGCCATCAGTACAGATCCTTTTTTGACTATGATGAATGGAATATCACTGTTTACCTGTAATGGGAATGTAATGGGGGCAAGAAAGGAAGGTTTTTTTTTGTTGTTGTTATTGTTAAGTTGCTTGTTTTTTGGATTGTGTAGTATTGAAGCAGAACAATCAGTACTAAAGAAAGCATATATTCATAACAATAGCTCTAAACTATGTGACACTAGCTTTAGGATGGACAGTGAGCAGTAAGAAAACTCTTCACAATTATAAGGATGGTGATCCACGTTAGGTTGCAGTGAAAACACTTAGGAAAACTGCCATTCATGGTAACTTAGAAGACAAATGAATTCCCAATAAGAGGATAGGTTTAGGCAAATAGATAGGAAAAGAGACTTTGGTTACATGGTTTGGTTGCTAGTGGTTACATCTGACAAAGGTCAATGAAAAAGAGATGAGGAGAAAAAAAAATTGTTCTATTTACAAGCGGGAACAAAAGGAATGAAAAGTTCCTAATTCAATGAATTGGAGGGTTGAAAAATATAACCAATTCTCATTTTCCAAGCTTTCAGACTCACATTGATGAAAATTCAGTCTTGAGGCAAGGACCAAATCAAGAAGGTCATTATGCTCTTTGTTAAACTACCAACATTTTACTGAATCGCTTTAATTAGACACAATGTTTCAGGTATAAAGAGAATTGGCTTGGCTCTTCCATGAAACTGATAGACTCAAAGTACCTGCAATTAACTCTAGAAAAACAAAAATGAATGTCTGAAAAATAATTTTGGCTGCGACTAGCAAAACAAAGTAGATTTGAAAGAGTTGCATTTTTGAAGATCCACCAGTCTGGTCTAAAAGCTAGTGACCCTTCAAGACTTAAATTGAAGCTCGGGTCCCCACACTTCTCTAGAGAAGGAGCATGCTGGGAAACTGCAGCCCTAAAGATAGGTATTTCCTATTGATCTCCTCATATGTGGTCAATAGGGTAATTAAAAAGAAGAAACAATTGAAACAATGGCTCAGGAAGTAGAACAGAATCTTAAAAAGCAATGTCTGTCAGCAGGATTTCAGAGTGTACATTCAAATTATACAGTCCTTCCATCACTGTGTTTTGCTTGCAGAGAAGAAAGTAGTTTTCGTTTGTTCTGTTTTTGTTTTGGTTGGGTTTGTTTTTGGTCAGTATATAGATCTCCAAAGCAAAAAGGGCTGCAGCCAGACCTGCCTGTGAAATAGTCATAAGCTCCTGAACTTTGAGCCTGATACCAGCAGTAGGCTTTGGATGGTCTCTTTTGGGGAAGGAATGAATGTATTTGCAAGTGAGTGGGGAAAAGGTGAATGTAGTATTTGTGACCAGACAGGTCACTGTCGATAGCTGTCTGTTATCCCTCATGCGTGGAGGGCACTTCCTTCTTCGTTGATGAAGGGCGTGGCTGGGAAAGCAGGCAATGCCTAAACTGAGAAGTGCACAGAATCAGTGTGGTGATTAACTCTTTATCAGGTACATGGTTTGCAAACGTTTTCTTCCATTCCCTAGGTTGCCTTTGTAATCTGATTGTTTCCTTTGCTGTGTAGAAACTTGTTAGTTGACATCGCTCCACTTGTCTATTTCTGCTTTTGTTGCCTGTGCGTTTGCTGTCATATCCGGGACATCACTGCCAAAACCAATGTCATGGAGCTTTTCTCCTATGTTTTCTTCTAGAAATTTTACAGTTTCAGGTTTTAAACATTTGTCTTTAATCCATTTTGAGTTTTTTTTTATATGTACAGCATAAGATATGGATCCAACTTTATTCTTTTGCATGTGGGTATTCACTTTTCCCAACCCCATTTCTTAAAGAGACTGTCTTTCTTTCATTGTGTGCTCTTGGTACCCAGGGTCAAAGCAGTTCTGTAGCAAAGACATGAAAATCCAAAATCTGAAATAGCTTTAAAAATGAGCAAAGTACCCGAATACACATTTCTCAAAAGAAGACCTACAAATGGGTAACAGTACCTGAAAAGGTGCTCAGCATCACTAATTATCAGGGAAATGCAAACTTAAAGCCCCATGAGATACCACCTCTACCTGTTAGAAAGGCTATTATCAAAAAAAGCAATATATAACATTTTTAGGCAAAGATGTAGAGAAAGAGGAACCCTTATACACTGTTGATGGGAATGTCTAATGGTACGGCCACTGTTTTAATGAAAAACAGTTTGGAGATTTTACAAAAAATTAAAAACTGAATGACCATGTGATCCAGCAATCTTACTTTGAGATATGTATATATCTCCAAAAGAAATCAGGATCTCAAGGAGATACCTATATTCCCATGTTTATTGCAGAATTATTTGCAATAGCCAAGATATACAATTAACTCAAATGTTCATGAACAGATGAAAGAATAAGAAATTTTGTATATACGTAACATCAAATATAATTTAGCTTTAAAAAAAAAAAAGGAAATTAGCCTAGTGCAGTGACTCACACCTGTAATCCCAGCACTTTGGGAGGCTGAGGTGGACAGATCACCTGAGGTTAGGAGCTCAAGATCAGCCTGACCAATATGATGAAACCCTGTCTCTACTAAAAATACAAAAATTAGCCAGACATGGTGGCATGTACCTGCAATCCCAGTTACTTGGGAGGCGCAGACAGGAGAATCTCTTGAACCCAGGAAGTGAAAGTTGCATGCACCTGCAATCCCAGTTACTTGGGAGGCTCAGACAGGAGAATCTCTTGAAACTGGGAGACGGAGGTTGCAGTGAGCCGAGATCATGTCGTTGCACTCCAGCCTGGGCAACAAGAGCAAAGCTCTGTCTCAAAAAAAAAAAAAAAAAAAGAAGAAGAAGAAGGGCATTGTGCTAAGTGAAATAAACCAGGCACAGAAGGACAAATGCTGTTGATTCCACTTATATGAAGTACCTAAAATAATCAAACTCAAAGAAGCAGAGAGCAGACAGTGTACCAGGGACCAATGGGAAAGGGGAATTGGGATTGCTGTTTAATTGGCATAAAGTTACAGCTATGCAGGCGTGTTGAGTGCTGGTGGTCTGCTGTACAGCATAGTGTCCATAGTCAACAGTGCCATGTCATGCACTTGCAAATGTGTAAAGAAGGTAGATCTCATGTTAAATGTCTTTAAACACACACACACACACACACACACACACACACACACACACACACGGAGGGACCCAAGGGAACTTTGCGGCATGATAGTTATGACTATTCCCCTGATTGTGGTGGTAGATTCACAGGTATATGTATGTGTCCAAGCTCATCAAATTGAATACATTAAATATGTGCAATATTTTTATGTCAATTATACCTCATAAAGCTATTTAAAAAATAAAGAAAAAAAGAGTAAAATAAAGAAAAAGCAAATGAATTAGTGTGTGGTGAGCTACGCTCTTTTTGTTTCTCAACTCTTGTGATTATGAAAGCATCCATTGAGATAGCACCTCCAGCAGCCTGGGTTTCTGAGTGACTAAGAGTGACCCCTTGCTGACCAGTAACACATATGTGGTGGGATGGGAATAAATGAGAAATAACTTTGCTATGCTCCAGCAGGTCAGTTAGCTTCAGTTTGTCAGGTTCCCCTGCAGGGCTCATCGTATTCTAACTGATCCACCCTATTACAGCTCATAGCATCCTACACATTTTCTCTGACCAGTAAGCATATTACTAGTTTTGTAACTTTTTACGCATTGGGGTCAAAAATAGTATTACTTCATCAGGTATATATGCTTCATCACAGTGCTTTTTTTGTTTAGGAACTTAGACTGATCACACATTTAGAGACAACAGGTAGGGCCCTAAGAGTGTGAGTTGGAAATGCAAGAAGAGATGGAAAAAAATTGGCCATTATAAATCACAAACTGGAATTGGGACACACCAGGAAAGCATAGAGATGAGCAAAGCTCCTGAGTAATTTATCAGACCAAGCTGGAGATTCCAGAATCAGAAGAGGGATGTTCCAGCCACAGGAAGTCTAATGTTCAGCTCTAAGTCTCTCAGTTGTCTTTGGAATGGTAACTACCTGCACTACAGGGCAGCCTCATAGGAGTTCTTGAGAGAAGCTTGTCCCTGCTTGCTTTCAGGGATGTGTGAAAAAGCAAGCTCCCAACAGAAAAGTAAAGAATAAGAACACTTTTAGAAACCAAAGGTGATGAGAAGAGCTAAAATTCCCAGGACTTACAGAGATCTTGAGAACAAAGGGCTTCTCATGATCTATGAGATGGGCATCTCTGCATCTTAATGGCATGGTGATCCCAGCTGGTATCTCTCTGGCTTACATTTATTTGATATATATATATATATATGTATGTATATATATATCCTCCAATATTCTGTAAGCTCCCTGGGTGCAGGGTGAGGCCTGACATTTTCAATGTGTTTATTCCCATGCCTGCTACAATCCCAGAAGTAATAATAAGCGATGAATAAAAGGCTGAATAAATGAACAAATGAATGAATTATTTATGTATAAATCTATATTCACCACTTGATTGGGAGCTTCAGAAGGCAAAAGCCACATCCTAATGTCTCCCAGCAACCCTGACTAGGAGAAGTGCCTGTGTTTGGGGATGTATTAGTCTCTTCTCACACTGCTGTAAGGACAATGGGACTGGGTATTTATAAGTAAAAGAAGTTTGATTGACTCACAAGTCCACATAGCTGGGGAGATCTCAGAAAACTTACAATCATGGTTTTCAGAACTCAATGTCTTTGCCTAGAAACATGGATTGCTATCTCGGACACTACAAAAAAAGAACAAACAGAAAACAAATAGACAAACAAAACCCCCAGTGAAATAGAGAATTATGGCTTTTGAGGTTGGGTTCAATTCCTAGATCACCCTAATATAATCTCAGGAAAGTTCCTTAACTACTTCAGGGGATATCCCTTTAAAAGAAAAATAGTAATGTCTGCACTGCTGTTTTGTTATGTTAGCACAATTAAATTAGACAACATGTTCAAAGCCCCCTGCAAAGTGTTTGATGCCTGGTAGATGTGCAATCTGGTTTGGCATCTCTATAAGGGCCTCATGTCACATCCAGAAATTAGAAAATCTCATCACCAATTCCACACAACTCTGGCATAGTAAGTCCTGGTATTCACATGCCCTTGTTTGAAAATGTATTATTTTCATTGCCAATGGGAGAACATTTCTAATATTTTACTACTGCCATTTTGATTATTGCCTGGCAAAAGTAATTTAAGATTACACGATTGTGATAGCATCTTTTTCTCTAAGCAAATAGTGGTTTCTCGAACAAACAGACAGACAGAAATAGGAAATGGATTGTAAGAAACTTGGAGGGATTTTTGAAACCTGAGCTCCTCACAAATCAAAACAAAGAAAAATACCTTCACTATGGAAACTTTGTCTATTTGTCTCAGTTCTGGAATTTGAGAGATAACATGGGAGAAAATGAAAATGGGATGATATGACCATTCTATAACGTCTTTTGGAGTTCACAGCTGGTTTTAAAAAATTACATTTATGACTTTTAGATTAAAATTTAATTACACATTAGATCTAAGAGAAAGCATGATGGATGCATTCCCATCCTGGACTAGAGCAGAGCTGAAGTATTTAGCCACAAGTAGGTAACTGTGATTGTTGCAAACAATCATGAATCACACAGAAACTTAATACCATGAGATAGTTTGCAGTGTGATGCTATGAAAATATTAAAGGTTGAGAATCCTGGCTCAATGGCCTGTTCCTAGGGGAAGTTTAGTTGTGGGTCCGGTATCACCAACTACAGGCTGCAAAACTTTTTCTGTCTTTGGGATCTGGGAACCAAATCAAAATTAAGGTGATACCATGCAGGTTGTGGGATGCCACAGAGAGACAAGGGATTGGCTGCAGCCTAAAACAGGAAAGACATTTCACAAACACAGGTGGGAGCCATTACTCATGACATCTGAGCGAGGAGCAGGAAGTGGTGGGTTCTTTAGAAACACAGTTACTTTCTCATGGCTGTTAGCATAGCTCAGAGATGAGGTTGCATGCTAATTAAAGATGTTAATAGGAAACCTACCCCTCATTTCTTGTCAGATCCCCCAAAGTTTAGAAAGTGAGGCCCTTCAGGCAATGGACCATCCTGGACTAGGACAGAGCTGAAGTATTTAGAGGTATGTACCAGGTACAGTTTCACTGGCCTCACTATCTAGTGCTGTTTGCTGTAGCTCTTGGCTTGACTCAGAGATAGAGTGGTAAATGGATGCTGGTTTAAAAAATAATGCATTTAGATTTAAGAAGACACCTTTTGTGTTCATATGGCATATTTTCTTTTGTTTAATCAGCCACCTGATCATAATCCTGCCCTACTGAAACCTTTAATTGGCTCTCCATGGCCTGTAAGATGGTGCCAACTTCCTTTCAGCTGATATATTCAAGCTCCTCCACAGGCTGGCCTCTGGCACCCCAGCCCATTTCCCTCTGTGCTTTCTCACAGATTCTCCATGCAGGTCATGTGAAAGTGCTTGCTTTTCATGGGTGAAGGTGCTTCTGCACAGATCCATATGTTTTCATTTGCAAAGATGCAAACTCCTGCTCATCATTGGAAACTTAACTGAGGAATCTCCCTGTCTGTGCAGGCTTCCCTAACTTTTGCACACAACATCAATCCTTCCCTCTTAAGTAGTGAAACTGTACCTGGTACATACCTCTAGAACAGCCCTTTGCATTGTGTCACGGTCTATACGTTACCTTCTTTCATGGCCTGTGGTTTATCTGAGGATAAGGAATCAGTCCACCTAATGATGAATGCCATGACTGGGGCTCTTAGGAATGCTTGTTTATGGGCCTCCATCTCACTGTGAGACCACAGGAATTACAAGGGCTGCCACAGGCACAGCTGTGGGATGTTGTCCTTTGCGGCCAGGTACTCAGGTCCCAGGCGGATGGAACCACACAGCACTGCAGCCTTTTTGCAGCTGCCCTTTGTGTCCTGTGCTTTCAACAGAGATACATACTGACAATCGCTGGAGAAGAGTTGTCAACAGTTGCTTCAGACACTGAGTGAGAGGTTGTCAGTGCATAGCCAGGACAGACCCAGGTGTTACAAATTAACAGGCAAACCAGTCATTGGACACAGTGGTTTTTGTGGAGACTGCCTTGCCCCGACAAAGATGATGGAAGTAAGACTGAAGGTGCATAAATATTCCAATAAAAAGGTCCTGACTGCAGGGGCCAGTGCTGCAACACTATGATCCTGTTTCCCAGGTGCTTCTTTCCATGCTTTGCTTGCATTATCAGTGCCCTCGATGAACAAAGGCAGGGAACTTTGACCTGGTAGAGAGTCCTGCCGGAGAGACTCCTTTGGGGCTGCTCTGGCCCCTGCTAGACACCCAGGTGGGTATGAAGAACACACAGAAAGTGGAGCCTGCCTTACTGTCTTTGGACAGAGCCTTGCAACCAGTGAAAGATGTCTTCATTTCTGTGGCCGAGAGAGAGATGCAGACTGGAGATGCAGTCAGGGTCTGCACTGTGACGGGAGAGAATCCCAGGGAGGAGACTGCTTCCTTGGGGAAGGCCTGGATCTGGGTCCTGTTATCCCTAATCAATTCAGAACTGGTTAATTTTGTGCCTTGATACTGTCAGATAAATTTGTTTATTGAAAAAGAAACCTGGGGGAAAAAGTTTGTCAATTGATGTAGAATTTTACCATTCAGTCATGTATTAGTTTGGTGCAAAAGTAATTGTGGTTTTTGCAATTACTTTTAAATGTGTTTAATCCTTAACAAAGCTGAAATGCCACACAGAACAATAATAAAAGAAGAAAATGGCAATAGCAAAATAACCAAGAAATAGACATCTAAGGCTAACAGACCCTGCCTACCATCAAATCCTTATTCTAGATTTTCTTTCTTTTTTTTATTGCATTTTAGGTTTTGGGGTACATGTGAAGAACATGCAAGATTGTTGCATAGGTACACACATGGCAGTGAAATACTGCGGACATATTGCACAGCAGCATGATGTCAAAAGCCAGTATTTCATTTTTTATTCATCTGAAATACAGACCACAAAATCAGGGATCCAGGGAATGCTGAGACAGGCATGGCCTAGGATGAGCCACAGCCTGGCGAGGGTTAACAACAATCTGACAAAATGCTGTTTGCTTCCCTCTGTGTGCAAAGAAGTTCATCCTCACAGACACGAAAATCATTCCGTCTGCATCTTCACGGAGAGTCCAGGAAGATGTTCTCCTGAGTTCCCCTAGACCATTTGTTTTTTTGAGACAGGATCTCACTCTCATTGCCCAGCGTGGAGTGCAGTGACATGATCACATCTCACTACAGCCTCCACATCCCCGGCTCAAGCAATCCACCCACTGCAGCCTCCTGAGTAACTGGGACTCCAGGGGTGTATCACCATGCCCAACTAATTTTTTATGTTTTTAGTAGAGATGTGGTTACTCTTTGCCCCGAGCATTTCTAAAGAGAAGGTAGATCGATTTTCTTTTCTCCTTCAAATATGTTTGATGGGCTAGATGAACAGAATTACTCACAACGGCGTCAGCAGCCCTCATCCACTCACTGTCTTCGCTGGGTCCTGTGCACTGATTCTAGTTCTTCTCCTTCCAGCACTTAACCTGAACGGAAGCTCTTTGCAGCCTGACCTGCAGCCATTGTCTCCACCAGCCCCTTGAGGAAGGGATTGCCAGGATTGTTCCTCACTCAGTTTTTGTAGAATTGCCTTAACATTTTTTAGATACTTTGTTTCAGGCACAAGACACACATGAACATGCATGTCCTTATTTAATTCATATTGAATCAGAGATATAGAAATGCCGCTGAGCTCATAAGTTGATTTATAGGTGAGCAGAGAAGCATACCCAGGTTTCTGATTCTGAAGCCCGTTCTCCTTAAATAAATACTGCATACTGCATTCCCTTATTCTTTTTCTTCTGTTCCTGCTTTTTTTTTTTTTTTTTTTTTTTTTTAAAGACGGAGTTTTGCTCGTTACCCAGGCTGGAGTGCAATGGCGCAATCTCGGCTCACCGCAACCTCCGCCTCCTGGGTTCAAGCAATTCTCCTGCCTCAGCCTCCTGAGTAGCTGGAATTACAGGCACGCGCCACCATGCCCAGCTAATTTTTTGTATTTTTAGTAGAGACGGGGTTTCACCATGTTGACCAGGATGGTCTCGATCTCTCGACCTCATGATCCACCCGCTTCGGCCTCCCAAAGTGCTGGGATTACAGGCCTGAGCCACCGCGCCCGGCCTGTTCCTGCTTCTTAAACTTCACCTCTTCCATATGACAGCCACTGAGGCAAGGCCAATCCCTGCCCCTGCCCTTGCCCCATAATATTTTTTAGCAAATACGCAGCCCTAAACTCAAATACAGTCAAACAACACTTTCAGTAGTAGGTGATATCTGGCAAATTTCACTCTTACCTCCTTAACACTGTGCTGTTGTTCTTATATCAGTTTAATCACTTTTACTAACT
Source organism: Saimiri boliviensis (assembly GCF_048565385.1). NCBI lineage: Eukaryota > Metazoa > Chordata > Mammalia > Primates > Cebidae > Saimiri > Saimiri boliviensis. The sequence goes on along the minus strand of NC_133449.1, from coordinate 7,452,211 downwards.
TTTTACTAAGAAGTCTGTTTTATCTGTGCTAATATTAAAGTAATGCTTACTCAAAATCAAGACAAATATGGAAAATGCAGAAAAGAAGAAAGTCATCCTTAGGAAGCCAATTCAAAGATAATGACTGTCAGGGAGGGGAGCACTACACACTGGGGTCCGTTGGGGGGAAATGGGGGAGGGACGGGGGGGTGGGGAGGTGGGAAGAGATAGCATGGGGAGAAATGACAGATACAGGTGAGGGGACCGAAGACAGCAAACCACACTGCCATGTGTGTACCTATGCAACAATCTTGCATGTTCTTCACATGTACCCCAAAACCTAAAATCCAATAAAAAAAAAAGATAATGACTGTCACACAAATTGCCTGTGTTGCAGTCATGACAGGCACAGATCTTCTGCTTCAAGGTGACCCATGGGCTCTCAGGGCTCTAGACCACCCAAGCCAGTCACCATGCACTGAGAACACTGTTTGTCTCCTGCCTTAGCCTCCTTAAAAAATTAAGTTTGTATTACTTATGTTGATTGCAGCACTGTTCACAATAGCAAAGACTTGAAACCAATCCAAATGCCCATCAATAGATAAAGAAAATGTGGAATACTATGCAGTCATAAAAAGGGTGAGTTCATGTCCTTTTTCCCCCCAAATCAAAAGGATTTGGGACATGAATGAAGCTGGAAACCATCATTCTGGAAACCATCATTCTCAACAAACTAACACAAGAACAGAAAAACAAACGCCACGTATTCTCACTCATAAGCGGGAGTTGTACAGTGAGAACACATGGGCACAGGGAAGGGAACATCACACACAGGGGCCTGTTGGGGGGTATGAGGCTAGGAGAGGGATGGCAGGAGAAATACCTAATGTAGATGATGGGGTGATGGATGCAGCCAACCGCCATGGCCCTTGTATACCTATGTAACAAACCTGCATGTTATGCACATGTACCCCAGAAATTAAAGTACAATAAAAAACTTAAATGTGTATTATGTGACACATGATTTGAAAGTCCATATGTAGATTACAAATTCATTATCATCGAAACATCTGAAATAGATGTGCCTCCTGTGGAGTTTTCAGGAAATGCTGTCCCTATTACCCCCATATAGAGGACTGGGGTCAACCCTCCCCATCCCACAGACTGGACTGGACATGAGTGAGTGTTCATTTGGATGATCTCTGGGAATGAGCAAACTAAACAATATTTCTAAACACCTATTCTCTGCCTTAGTGCATTGACAAGGGATCTTATGGTTTGTGAGAATTGGGTCTCTCTAATTCAATGTTGTTTTCCTAAGGTCTAGGTCTGTTTCAAATACACTATAGTCTTTAAAAAGTACAAGAATTTACTGAATCTTGACAGCAACAAATCCATACGAGAAGCATTTCTAAAAGCATTAAAAGATCTGAAAACTAAGTCCTGTAAGAGTTTATCAAGCTGCCCAAGGTTTTCTAGTGTATGGCATAGCTGCCATTGAAAGCCTGTTTCATTTCAAAGCCCATCCTTTTTTGCACAATGTCATTCTACATTTTTCCCTGACATTTCCTTTGATATACTGATAAATGATTTCACATACTCATATTTCAGTCCTAGCAAATAAAGAAGTATCATCAAAAAGGCCTTATTCTAGTCGTCATTGATTCATCCCTTTCTGAATTTGATGCCAGTTTTCCTTACATGTTGGATTTCCTAACCAAGCATTTTATGTAGATAATAGTTTTTTCTTCTGGAATATTCTAAAAAGTACTCTTTATATTAAAAAGTAAATAAATTATTAAATAGTTTCTATTCCTCCATCTTTATCAAGTACTCTATACTTATCTTGTCTCTTACAGCCATTAAGCCATGTTAAGGGGTCTGAACTTGATCCTAAGAGTAATGAAGAATTCCTTGGCAAATGTTAATGGATTTGCTTTAAAAAATAACTATTTATTAGAAGGATGGATAATGGATTGGAGAGAGGCAAGCCTGGAGTCAGGGAAACCAATGAAAAGAACACAAAGAATACTGTGTGACTCCATGTGAAAGATTAGGTGTTTTAGGTAAGGAATCTACCCTTTCCGAAAGTAAGTCTGATGGTTGTCCTCAGGTCCTAGGAAGGAATCTCTAAGGCTCTGGGAATATTGTGTCTAATAGGAGCGTTTCTGTTTGTTTGGGGGTCTTGGCCCATACCTGGAGAGTCTAACAAGGTGATTTCAGGTGGGGTTTGGGTCATGAAGTCATCCCTCAAGGGACTAGAGACTGAGATCAATGAAAGGAGAGGCCAATTAGCTTTATGGGATTGAGTCCAGTGAACACTCAGGATACAAAAGCTCAGAGGAGCTTCCCTGGATGGCAATGCTCTCTGCATGTTTTCACTCGTGTTACCTGAGAACTGGCCCATGCCCTTCTTCCTGTGGCTGACTTTCATCTGTGTCCTTTAGCTATACTCAACTATAACTAAGGGTATGACCACTTTCAGCAGTTCCTGTGAGTATTTGCAATGAATTATCAAACTGAAGAATGGTCTTGAGAACTCCCAAATATACAACTGATGTTGAAGGGAGGGTAGTCTTAAAGACTGTTCCTTAATTTTGCAGTTGGTGTCAGAGGTGAGGGCAGACTTGGGAATGTTCCCTCAAACTCCACAGGTGTCCAGACCAAAGGAGCAAAAGTGAGAATGGAGAGGAGCAGGGGAACCCAAGAGATATTGCTATTCAGAAGATGCTACAGCAAGGTTTGTGGACAACTGGATAGGTCAAGGGGAGGCGGAGGATAATTCCTCAAGAACATCATTCAGATTTCTGACTTGGCCACTAGTTGAGTGGTTTGTGATACCCACCCAACTTGACTTATATCTTCTAAGACATTTTACTCTTAATACTTATAACAGTCTGGGACATTTTAGATGAAAGAAACAAATGTTGAATGAAAAATAGTCTGAGAATGGTCTGAGACAGTGGAAAAGATCTAACTGATAACTGCAAATAGGAAATGATAGTTAATTGACAGTGGAAGACTAGTTGGAAGACAAACTCTCAGTTTTAAAATCCATCTATGAGACCAGGTTTTAGACTGAATGGATGCTTTGAATTAAAGAGGCATCACCATCATTGTTGATTTGCCACACATTGATAAAAAGGGCTAAGGCAGCTTATAAACAAATAAACTCAATCTTTTGAATGGCTAATTTCATCAAGCTATGGTGGTGAATATTGTCCCACTTTCACTTTGGATTATTGCTGTTCACACAATAGATGTCGCTCCTTGGCTCTCCCAACCCCTAGGACCCCCGAGAGAAGTCCTGCAAAAGCTCACTGTTTATGAGATCTCTTTGTGTTATGTTCCATTTAGATTGCAGACTGCTTTTTCATTAATTCCTTGATTTGCACAAAGTTAAATTTATGAAATTATATTTATATTTATCATATTCCTCTCATAGGACCAAGTCTGAATGCTGGTATACATTTTCTTGCTTATGTACCTTTTTCTCATTTCTATATTTCTTTCTTTTTACTTGATTTGGAATACACAAAAGTCTCCCTGATTAAGCTTTTAGAATCACCATTGTCTCATTAGTCCTGCATGTATACATAATTATTGCATTGAAGACAATCAGGAAACTGGATGCAACGTCCTCCCAGCTGCTACCTGAGAGGTCTTAATATTCAGTGTGTAATTGAGAACAATGACAACAACCTCAAGGACAGTAATACATGGCTTGTATAATTTTCTACTCTATAAGAAGATCAAGTACAATAGCATATGCTAAAGTGCTGAGTAAAGTAGGCAACTCCATGTAACTATTATCCATACTCGTTTTCATTAGCTAAACTCATAGTAAGTGACAAAAATCTACTTTTCATTGATTCTGTTAAAATCCAATTTTAAGAACATTTTAGTTTTAGAAAATAACTTCACAAATTTTATCCTACCTATTCATAACAGCGATCTCGTCAGGTGATTGTTATTACCAATTCCATAAAGATAACTGAACTGCAGAGAGCCCAAGTGAGTTTCATCAGGTGGCACAGCTAGTGGATGCCAGAGCTGTCCATGCAGTTAGACCCAGGCACCTTTACAGCACATGCCGCTCCATGAAACCACGTTCCCTTCCACATGGGAGACATTCCTAAAGTAGAGAAACAGCACTTAGTTCTTTTCTGAAATACTTTGCCCTCCCTGGAAAGGAGAGGTATAGTCCCACTGTCCAAGTAGCTAGAGAATCAAGTAGAAATGATACTTTTGTTCCTTTTAAATGTTTCTGGCTTAGTTTGGATGTACCACATACCAAATAACAACAATAACTTATTTCCTAGAAATAATAACTACAAACATCATAGCAAAGTTCCGATATTACAGTCACTGCATCTCATTTCATTAGAAATGGAGATCCCGAAAGTAAAGCCACAGTAAGTCACATATTCGAGAGAGACAGCTCACCCACAGCAGTGCTGCGTGCTGAACCCAGGCAGCTGACTCCAGAGCTAGGTTGCTCAGCTTTGGCCTTTGGTAGCCTGACTCTAGCTGTTCCTATTTCTCACTAGTCCAGATCTGACCACAGGAAAAGAAATCCATAGCCAGTTTGAGATGTTAGATCACCATTACTATTGCGTTTTTCAAACGTGCTGAGAATGCCTAAAACATGTCATATAGCGGTAACATTCTTTTGGTGTTTCACAGATACTTCCAGGGGAACAATGCAATTTCTCTAAGTTTTCCACTGAAAGTTGTCACCTCTGTGTGGAGAAGATTCAGGAAACTCATTCTCAGACATGATGTTTTGGTGGAAATGTTTGGAATTGGAAATTCAGAGTGAAAATGCTCTCCTAAATTAAGAGAGGCTGCTGTTACAATAGCATTAATTATTCAAAAACAAGCAACAGAAAATAAAAATACCTTATGAAAATTGTGTTCATACCTGACACAGGAATAGTGCTGCCTTCTCATGTGAAGTAGTCAGCGAGGGAACCCTCGTGAGAGTTCGCATACTGGAAATAAGGTCACCATGAGATCAGAGGTCAGCTGAGTGCCTCAGCCAGTTGTATGTATTGTCCACTCCCATCTGACTAAAGGCTCAGGGAGGGGGTGGAACAAACTTGGGCCTTTCTGGCAGACTGCTTTGGTTTGGAATTCTGTCACAAGCCTTGCTAACTCTGGACCTACGGAAGTTCTTCACTGAAGAACCTAGGGAAGAACTTTACTAAACCTCAACCTTTTCACGCGTTTAATTGGGATTAAATAACAGCCATGCCGCATGTTACACAGAAGCTGCCTACAACATCTTTGTTGCTCCTCTTTCCATGCTAAGCCCATTGCACTGAGAGCTACTTGAGAAGAATGTCCTCAGTTTTGTTTCTTTCCTGTTTTCCTAGTGCTTAGTCTATGCACGGTAAGTATTTAATACAGGGATGACACACGAGACTCATCTACCTCCTGCTTCGCGGACACACATTCTAAAGGACAGGTTGAATTTAATGATTAAAAAAGAAAAAAGGTGCAACAATCTTGCATGTTCATCACATGTACCCCAAAACCTAAAATGCAATTAAAAAAAAAAAAAGAAAAAAAGAAAAAAGGAAAACAGTGGCAAATATTTGGATCTAAGCAAAGATCATACACTCATTTCTGGCTCTGATTTCTTTAAATGGGTACCAAAGTCAGAGATGCTGGTCCATCTAATTTAGAGATACTGAAGAACAGTCACTGAGCAAATAGTAAAACTTGCCTTTAGTGGGTCCATTACTGTTAATACCAATCCTATTTAGTTAATGTATTTTCCAAAATTGTATTTTCCATAGACTAATTATGAGTCAGGCAAGAAGAACTGTAAATTAATCAGGGCTTATAGAGTAAACAATGCACCTAAAATGAGTCTTAATGAGAGAAGCATTGTCCAAGGCAGCCTGCTTTAAAATATACATTTCTGAGTAGATAATCCCTATGATGACTGCTCCTTTCTTAATTTCATTCAGTTTGTTGGATGAGTGATAGAAGAACATATCTGAGTGTACTGACATATCTTATACGGCTGTATTCTGGTAGTGCCCTGCATTCCTATAATGTGCCTTTCCTGAAGACAGCAGCATCCTTTCCTCTGTCAGCTTCTTTACCAAGGGCGGCTTGACCAGAACTTCTCAGTTCTCTGACACTGCTGTTGCCCCTCCCATTGGAGGGAGTACACACAGTGTGCACGCACACATGAGCTGCTGCCGTTAACTTTCACAAGAGCCGCATGTGGTTTGGGGGTGATTTATCCTGTAAGCAGTTGCACATTGGGGTCCCTAAGAGTTTAGCTCTGCTCCCGTGATGAGCAGTTCCTGAATTCAGGGCATTTCTCAGTCATACACCAAGTCAGGCTAAACATTTGGCTGTGTGGAATACTTTAAGGATGTTTTCCCAGGTGCAAAAGGAATGTGCAATGGCTGTCCTCTTCCAGGCAGTTCCATACATGACACTCACACATGTATGAATGCACTGCACTGAGAATCTGCTGGTTTGTTTTATGTGTTGTCTCCTGTCCTCACCAGGCCCCTATGGAGTGATGACTGTTATCACTGTAAAGGGGGCAAGCTCTAGACTGACTGTCTAGAAGCATATTGCACTGCCGCCATTTCCTTTGTCTGTGCCTTTGGGCAAGTCAACCCCTCCTAGCCTCAGTTTCCTTATCTGTAAAATGGGAATTCTACTTCTTAGGAGGTTATCAGGATTGCCACACCTAACACATTCCTGGCCACATGGGAAAAGCTCAATAAACACTGTTGTTAATCTCATTGTGAAATTAGACTGATTTCAGGAACGTAAATGACAAAATAATAATTGCATTCCTTTCCCTATAGCTTTCATGTCTTTTCTGGACAAAGAATAAAGTTTTGTAACTTTTCAGTATCAGCATAGAACTCATTCCTCCAGGGGCTTCATTTTAATGGTAGGATAGTACAGATTGAATATCCCTTATCAAAAGTGCTTAGAACCAGAAGTGTTCTGGATTTTGAATTCTGTTGGATTTTGAATTCTGTCAGATTTTGGAATATTTGCATTATGCTTACCCATTGAGTATCCCAAATCCAAAAATTTGAAAGTTGAAATGCTTCAATAAGCATTCTCTTTGAGTGTCAGGTAACTGCTCAAAAAATTTTGGATTTGGCCTAGATTTTCTTCTAGGGTTTTTATGGTGTTAGGTCTTATGTTTAAGTCTTTAATCCATCTGGAGTTAATTTTATTGTAAGGTGTCAGGAAGGGGTCCAGTTTCTGCTTTCTGCACATGGCTAGCCAGTTTTCCCAACATCATTTATTAAACAGGGAATCCTTTCCCCATTGCTTGTTTTTGTCAGGTTTGTCAAAGATCGGATGGTTGTAGATATGTTGTGTTTCCTCCGAGGCCTCTGTTCTGTTCCACTGGTCTGTATCTCTGTTTTGGTACCAGTACCATGCTGTTTTGATTACTGTAGCCTTGTAGCATAGTTTGAAGTCCAGTGGTGTGCGGCCTCCTGCATTGTTCTTTTAGCTTAGAATTGACTTGGCTATGTGGGCTCTCCTTTGGTTCCATATGAAGTTTAAGGTGTTTTTTTTCCAGTTCTGTGAGGAAGGTCATTGGTAGCTTAATGGGAATAGCATTGACTCTGTAAATTACTTTGGGCAGTATGGCCATTTTCATGATACTGATTCTTCCTAGCCATGAACATGGAATGTTTCTCCATCTGTTTGTGTCCTCTCTTATTTCGTTGAGCAGTGGTTTGTAGTTCTCCTTGAAGAGGTCCTTTACATTCCTTGTTAGTTGTATTCCTAGATATTTTATTCTCTTTGTAGCAATTGTGAATGGCAGTTTGTTCTTGATTTGGCTCTCTTTAAGTCTGTTATTGGAGTATAGGAATGCTTGTGATTTTTGCACATTGATTTTGTATCCTGAGACTTTGCTGAAGTTGTTTATCAGTTTCAGGAGATTTTGGGCTGAGATGATGGGGTCTTCTAGATATACAATCATGTCGTCTGCCAATAGAGACAATTTGATATCCTCCTTTCCTATTTGAATACCCTTTATTTCTTTTTCTTGCCTGATTGCTCCAGCTAGAAAAACACGAAAAGCATTGGCAACAAAAGCCAAAATAGACAAATGGGACCTAATCAAACTCCACAGCTTCTGCACAGCAAAAGAAACAGTCATTAGAGTGAATTGGCAACCAACAGAATGGTAAAATTTTTTTGCAATCTACACATCTTACAAAGGGCTGATATCCAGAATCTACAAAGAACTAAAACAGATTTACAAGAAAAAAACAAACAAGCTCATTCAAAAGTGGGTGAAGTATATGAACAGACACTTTAAAAAAGAAGACATACATAAGGCCAACAAACATAGGAAAAAATGCTCATCATCACTGGTCATTGGAGAAATGCAAATCGAAACTATATTGAGATACCATCTCACACCAGTTAGAATGGTGATCATTAAAAAATCTGGAGACAACAGATGCTGCAGAGGATGTGGAGAAATAGGAACACTTTTACATTGTTGATGGGAGTGTAAATTAGTTCAACCACTGTGGAAGACAGTGTGGAGATTCCTCAAGGACCTAGAAGTAGAAATTCCATTTGACCCAGCAATCCCATTACTGGGTATATACCCAAAGGATTATAAATCGTTCTACTATAAGGACACATACACACGAATGTTCATTGCAGCACTGTTTACAATAGCAAAGACCTGGAACCAACCCAAATGCCCATTGATGATAGACTGGACAGGGAAAATGTGGTACATATACACCATGGAATATTACGCAGCCATCAAAAACGATGAGTTCATGTCCTTTGTAGGGACATGGATGAACCTGGAAACCATCATTCTCAGCAAACTGACGCAAGAGCAGAAAATCAAACACTGCATGTTCTCACTCATAGGCAGGTGTTGAACAATGAGAACACATGGACACCAGAGGGGAGCACTACACACTGGGGTCCGTTGGGGGGAAATGGGGGAGGGACGGGGGGTGGGGAGATGGGGAGAGATAGCATGGGAGAAATGCCAGATATAGGTGAAGGGGAGGAAGGCAGCAAACCACACTGCCATGTGTGTACCTATGCAACAATCTTGCATGTTCTTCACATGTACCCCAAAACCTAAAATGCAATTAAAAAAATTGGATTTGGGAGCACTTCAGATTTTGGATTTTTGAATTGTAATGCTTAATCCATAGTAAAGAACAAGCCTCCTCAGAAGCACTACCTGATTATCACTCTCATTCCTTCCTAAAGTTTTCATCTCTCTCTCTCTCTCCCTCTCCCTCTCTCTCTCTCTCTCTCTCTCTCTCTCTCTCTCTCTCTGCACTCCAGCCTGGAGGACAGAGTAAGACAGTCTGGAGTTCAGTGACATGATCACAACTCACTGCCTCACTACTTGGGCTCCAGCAATCCTCCCTCCTCAGCCTCCTCTGTGCCTGGGATTATGGATGTACACCACCAAGCCTGGCTAATTAATTTTTATTTTAGTAGAGATAGGGGTCACTATGATGCCCATGCAAGTCTTGAACTCCCGGCCTCAGGCAATTCTCCTACCTTGGCCTCCCAAAGTGTCTGGATTACAAGTGTGAGCCACTGTGCCTGGCCTTAAAGTTTACTCTTAACATGGGCTCTGACCCTGTTCAACTTGTAAGGATCTCCTTTGAATTCTCAACCCCCCCTTTATCAAGTGCATCTATTCTGTCCTTCAGAAAAGTCTGCCAGTACCAAAGATGGAAGTTCCTGAAGGCGGTGAGACTAGGGACCCCCATTCACTTGTCCTCTAGTTAAAGCTAAAAGGGGTATGAGGATCCTAGAGTCAAAATGATTTGAGTTGCAGGAAGGAGTCTTGCATAAAGGGATAACAAATACGTTTATGGTTCTGCTAGGCACCTGTGTGAGACTGTTCCTTTACAGTATAGCTTCAAAGTTCTCGCTCAGCCTCACAGTATACATGACTTTTGCTGCAAGAAATTCTTTGTGCAGCAGTCTCCACATCATGCATCCAGAGATCTCTCTTGTTTCAGAGACATAGGGAGAATAAGGAATGAGCCCAAGGACAATATGGTTACGGAGTGGTGAAGCCAGGCTTCCAATGTGGCTCTTTTGGGCCCTGCACTTTAGACTTTAATTCTGCCAAGCCAAAATGCCAACACAAACTGTCACACTCTATCTAACATCATTTTTTCTTTTCTTTTTTTTTTTCAAGACGGAATTTTGCTCTGTCACCCAGGCTGGAGTGCAGTGGCATGATCTTGGCTCACTGCAACCTCTACCTTCTGGGTTCAAGCAATTCTCCCGCCTTAACCTCCCAAGTAGCTGGGATTACAGGTACCAACCACCACACCCTGGCTAATTTTTGTGTTTTAAGTAGAGACAGGGTTTCACCATATTGGTCATGCTGGTGTCAAACTCCAGACCTCAGGTGATCCACCTGCTTCAGCCTGCCAAAGTCCTAGGACAGGCATGAGCCACTCTGCCTGGCCCCATCTACCATCTTATCTCTGAGATCCACTTAGCAGAGGGGTTCCCTGTGGAGTGAGACGTACATAATCTACTTTATTCTGTCTTTTGGGTCAAGTGAGAAAATGTATTTGAAATCACTTTGTAAGCTATAAGGTACTCTATAAAGAGTATATGTATTGGCGCTACACACTAGGGTCCGTTTGGGGGAAATGGGGGAGGGATGGGGGTGGGGAGGTGGGAAGAGATAGCATGGGGAGAAATGACAGATACAGGTGAGGGGAAGGAAGGCAGCAAACCACACTGCCATGTGTGTACATATGCAACAATCTTGCATGTTCTTCACATGTACCTCAAAACCTAAAATGCAATGAAAAAAATAAATAAAATAAAATAAAATAAAATAAAAAAGAAGAAACATAGTCACCCCCAAAAAAGAGTATATGTATTAATGTACACATATTTATACAGATAAATACATGTACATATGATTATATTCCCCACAATTTACAAGCAGTGTGTGATGCGTGTTAAATATTCAACACATGTTGAATATATTGGGGTGTCTATTTTGATATAGATACTTGTTCACAAGCTATTAGTATGCCTTATTAACATTTCATACAAATAAACATGACACACACGTACACACACACATGTTGCTCTTCTTTCTTGGGAATGTTTATTCAAGAGGCTGAGGCTGAAGCTGGCCTCCTGCTATGTCTTACAGCAGCCCTTTCATAGGTGCAAGTGTGAGCAGAAATTTATTTTCTAATCAAGTGGTAAAATGACAAAGTGAATGGAAAGACCACAAAAGTAGCTAAGTTTGATTTGGGTTCAAAAAACAATCCAGAGAGAAGAGGGAGAAAGTGAGGGGAGAATTGATAGGTGGTTTAAGAAATGCCTGGAGACAGGCAAGGAATAGAGGAAAGAAGAGAAAAAGTAATAAAAAGAACTGTAACACTCACCTCTTAGAGCAAATGAGTCTAGTTGTTGCATGCTGAACGCCCGCATCTTATGAAGTACCACACATTAGCAAAAATGAGATATACAGCAGGGAGGTGTTAGAAATCTGGCTTTGCAGATGATTTTGACAAATCACCTACAGCTTTTCTAGAACCAGGTCCAAAGGCTTTAGCCACGTGGTTTGCTTATGTGTACCTATTCCCTGAGTTGCTCTGAATTGCACGATTTAGAGTGTAATGGCAATTATTTGGGTTTTTGTAGCTCCATTTCTATGAGACATGTGATTTAAAAATCCTATTTGCTTTCTGCTTGTCAAGCCTTAATCAATTACCACACTAGGCTTGTGTGAGAGCCTCGATAATCAGCCTGCTTCGTGGAGAAGGCAGAGTGGAAACAGGACAGGAGAATTCCCATGGAAAGGGTATGGAAACAGCTTTCTTAGGCTTTTCCTTAAACTCAGAAAGTGTCTCTTGTCTGCAAAATTTAAGCCACAATCTCTAATTAATTAGCTAACTAGCTCCCCCTCTTGAAACTTCTTTCGGATAAAAACTGCATAATGCTACAAAGCGATGGTCTAAAATCATCTATGGCAGTCTGTGTCAGTCCTTAGGATCCATTGTGTCAGAAACGTACATAGAAATGTCTGAAAATCTGCCCAACACAAAAACCGTAACAGTGCCATTATTTTAGTTAAGTTTATACCTCTCAAATCATCCTTTTTACTTAAATGTATTTTGACACAGCTTAAAAAGAAAAGAATCAAAGGCCTTAACCTGTACAGTGAGCTATAAAAGCTGCTGCTAGCTTAAACAGTGAAGGTAGGAAAAATGGCGAGTTATGCTACCAAAAAATAAGTTTGTGCTATTGTTAGAAGTGAAGACCCTTAAATTGGGATCCCATCCCAATGACTTTTTGTATTATTACTTATTCTGGTTTTGATCCAGACATTCTCTCCCTTTGTCTTACATCAAAAACAAGAAAAGTTTTGCCTATGTCTGCAACTTAAGTGAGGAATCTATTATGTGATATCTTATATAAAATTCAGAGCCAGTAATAGGTCATCGTGTGGTATAAACATTTCAGAGGATAAGAATAATAGCAAAGAGATAAATTGAAATATAATCCATGCTGAGATACTATAACAAAGCCTTATAATTTCTTTAAACCAGCTGCACTCAACTTTGGCTGCCTATTTGAATCTGGCAGAGATCTTAAATCCTTATTGATGCCTGGGTCTCACCCTCCAGGGATTCTGATTTCATTTGTCTCTGTTGTGACCTAGTGTCATGGGTTTTAGCAGTTCCCAAGTGATTCAAATATGTGGCCATGACTGAGAACCTCTTGTCATCTGACTATACTGTATACAGGCACCTCTGACAGCAAAGGCCATCACCTGGGTTCCTGATGTGTTCTGGTTCCATTTGTGTGCCAGTGGCTCTTTCTTGGACTTCAGAGTTTTATTTGCCCAGGTGACTCTGATATTACTTCTGGGACTGCTGACCCAGTGTGGGCACTTGGCAATGACAGCTTTTTGACCTTTAGCTGGTCTATTAGGTGGCTGGGGCCCCTGTTACAAAGTATGAAGATTGGATGGCTAAACAGTGGAAATTTATTTTCTCACAGTTCTGGAGGCTGGAGATCCAAGATGGAAATATCTCTAGGGTTGGTTCCTTCTGTGGCCTCTCTCCTTGCTTGCAGGCGGTTCCTTCTCCCTGTTTCCCATGTGATCTTCCCTCTGGCAAGTCTGTGTTCTAATCTCCTTTTATAAACACACCAGTCAGATTGGATTAGGCCCACCCAATGACCAATTTTTAATTCAGCAACCTCTTTGAAGGCCCTCTGTCCAGACAGTCACATTTTGAGATACTGGATGGTAGGGCTTCGACATATGAATGTGGGGGGTACAGAATTCAGCCCTTAACAGCCAAAAGGATGTCTGCACTAGCAACATGCATGCCTTTGTCATAGCTCTGCTCCAACTATAAGTGAGGAAACGTCAGAGGTAATCAGAATGCACAAATCACTCTCAACCGTCTTCCTGGGCTGGTTTTATCAAAGTAGCCACCACTGGGGGGTCCCTTCCCAGGAAAACTCTCCTGTGTGGCTGAATCATCCAGCAGAATTAGCTTGTGGAATGGCCTGGAAAACTCACCATCCATCTCAAGAATTCTACAAAAATCTGGGTGCCCTTTTCTAGGACTGTGGGAGGTCGGAAGCCCCAACCCCATGCTCCCAGCAGGTGCGGCAGGAGCTTTCTTCCTCAGCCGCTGGTGTTTCAAAGTGGCTCAAACTCCCGACCACCCAGCTGATCTCAGTGACACTATGTGCCATCAGAGGCTACAGGACTATTGAAAAGAATATGTTGATTCCTCTTATAGATAGATTAGTTCTCATGTTCAGTGGTTTAATCTCTGGACTTCTAGTTTCTTCGTGGTTTTTCCTAAGTTTGACTCTCAAAATCTCCTTGGTTTGAACTTACTCTTCCAGTTGGATACACTTCCACTTTCATTCGTGTAAAGGAAGGTGCATTTCCAAACAGAGCTTCTCTAATTCCTTCTGCATTCTAAAATTCAGTTCCTGCATTTCCAAACAGAGCTTCTCTAACTCCTGAATTCTTGGGTTCTTCACCCATTTCACCTTCACCCCTTGCCAAGCTGGCTTAGCCTAGCTAAGGACTTGGATTGTTTGGCATTTGTACTGGGTTCCAGGTATTTCTGGAAGTGTTGACTGAGTGCTGTAATTAATCAGTGCTTCAGAATGCCTATGATTTTCCAAGTCCTCTTTTTTGACTTTACCCTCTTAAAAATTACGCTTAGCATCAGTGATGCATAGCTCCCTGAGAACACGTGCCATGTGCCCACCAGTTTCTGACTTCTAGTGCATACCATCGTCCTCCCTTCGAGGGTTGCTTTCCAAGGTTCCAGTCACTCTTGGTTAACTGTGGTGTAAAGTAGTCAATGGAAAATTTTAGGAATAAACAACTCAGAAATTTACATTGCTCTCTGTCCTGGGTCATAGGATGAAATATCTCCTGGGAAGTGAATGAACCTCTGTGCAGCAGATCCACGCTATCCATGCTCCCCGCTCATGAGTCGTATAGTAGCAGCCTCAGAGATTAGGTCATCTATGGTGGTGCCACAGCACTTGTGTTCAAATTATACTGATTTTACTTCCTAATGGTCCCAGAGCACAAGAGCAGTCATGCTGGCAAAGGGGATGTGCCCAAGAGAAGCCATAGAATGCTTTCTTTAAGTAAAAAGAGGAAAGTTCTCAGCTTGAGGAAAGAAAAAGAATTATGTTCTGAGGCTGCTAAGATTTGGTCTTCTACGCATGAAATTGTGAAGAAAAAAAGAAATTCATGCTAGTTTTGCTGTCACACTTCAAACTGTAAAATTTACAGCGCATGAGAAGTGCTTAGGTAAGATGAAAAAGGCACTAAATTTGTGGATCAAAGACGTGAACAGAAACATGTTCCAGTTGATGGCAGTAGGGTTTGGGACTACCCGTGGTTTCAGGCATCTCCTGGGTGTCTTGGAATGTATCGCCTGCAGTTGAGGAGAGACTACTGTGCTATTTAAAAACCCAGTGATTTGAATGGAGACAGACTTATTGAATTAAACCAATCATTTTCTATCAAAGCTGATAGGAACCCAAGACTATTTATGATTAGAGGTGAATAAAATCCAGAGAAGAGACATGAATGGTCTGCTGTCATACCATCAGTTAAGGTCAGTGCTGGGATTAGCTGTGTTAATTCATATGTCCCATGTTGCAAACTCATGAGCACTTTGCGTTATGAAGATATCAAAACTGGATGGTATTTCATGGCCTTGCATTTAGCTTACTTCTATATAGCACTTAATTTTTAAAAATAAAGAGTGGTAAGGATGTTTGAATTTTTAAACATGCAGTCCTTCAGAGGAAACCATGAAGCTTGCAGGCTGTGGGGAGAAGATTGCCTGTAATAAAAGCACTGGCCTGAGCTTCCTGATGGCCAGCTTCTCTCAACTCCTAACAACCATCTGGATTGTCTGTGTGGAGGCCAGATTGCCTGTTATGTCCACCAAATGAGTTGCCTTGCCCTAGAAAAACAAAATTCAAACATCTATCAAAGAAACCTGTCATCTCCCTGTCTTCCTCTGCAGAAATCAGCTTCCTTCCCACTTCCACTGGCGGCCCGGGACCAGAGTTCATCTCTGCAAATCTGTAGGGTGACAGCTGGCAGGGGGGACTTTGGGGCCAGAGTCTGACGGGCGGGAGAAGGCTCCCGACGAGAAAGTCAGAAGGAGGCATTCCGCGTGGGTTTCTCCAGCACAGTTGTCAGTAGTTTAAGAAAACAATCTCTATGTATAGGTTGAGTAAAATCCTCTTTCCTAGTGCCTTTTGCTGAATAAAAGGTGGGGCTATTTGTATACAGAACTCCGTGCTCTGCAACTCACTCTCTTTTGTTTCTAAGAATAAGGGAATCACTAATAGGCTAAAAAAATCTCTCCTTAAAAAAAAAAAAAAAAGAAAAGAAAAAGGAAAAGGAAAAAAGAGTTGGTTTGATTTGGCATTTAATTAGGGCTTTTTGTCTCCATTTTAGATTAGTGGGTCTTCTGCTTAAGAATATGGTTGTTCAGATTTTCAAGCTTCTTCTTAAGTTTCTTTAATTTTGCTGTGAATTATTTTGTGAGGCTGGCTCTGAGGAACAGGCAATTGCCTTCCTAGAATGGAGCTTTGCTATCGGTAGAAACAACACCACAAATATTTTCCCAAGTAAAATGGCAGCCATTTATCAAATCAATTGTGGCAGTTGTACATGACAAGCCTGAGTATTTTAAACCTGTTCATAAAATATCTATCTCAAAAGCACACAGTAGAATATATTTTGCAAACTGCTATACAAAGGAAGCATCCACTAAATCATTTTATTTCTTGTAAATTTTTTTGTTAATTTTTAATTGTAATGATATATATCACACTAATTGCCATACCAAGAGGGGGCATGTAATATGATAATCAGTTAAAAGAACACTCAAAAATCCCTACAGCCTATAGGATTTACCTTGAAATGTACTTTGCAGGTAGAACGTGGTGAAGGCATGCTGTTTCACTGAAACAGTGGATTATTTGTGGATGGTTCAGATACAATTTTCTTATCAGGCTCAGAATCTAACTTACTCATATAAAAAGCCCATATTATTCTGCTTTCTTACTCAAAGATTTCAGAGGTATGCTCAAGGTCTCTGTATGAAGAGAATAAAAACTTATTCACAAAAGAAATGCTGAGTTCCAAAACCTTGTTGATACGGTTTGGCTTTGTGTTCCCACCCAAATTCCATCTCAAATTGTAATCCCCAGGTATTGAGGGAGAGACCTGGTAGGGGGTGATTGAATCATAGGGATAGTTTCCCCCATGCTGTACTCCTGATAGCAAGGGAGTTCTCCTGAGATCTGGTTGTTTGATAAATGTCTGGCACTTCCCCCTTCTCTCTCTCTTTCCTGCTGCCATGTAAGACTTGCCTGCATCTCTTCTAACATGATTGTAAAGAAGGTGCCTTGTTTTACCTTCACCTTTCATCATGATTGTAAGTTCACTGAGGCCCCCCACCCCAGCCATGTGGAACTTGAATCCATTAAACCTGTTTTCTTTATAAATTATCCAGTTTCCGGCAGTTCTTTATAACAGTTTGAAAGTGGACTAATACACTTGCACCTTTGAAGCATCATGCTAAACCAAGGGGCATGGGGAGTAAATGCAGAAAGATGCATTTGAAGCCAGGAGTTCAAGACCAGCCTGGGCAACATAGTGAGACTCCTGTCTCTACAAAAAAAAAAAAAAAAAAAAAAAAAAAAAAAGGCTGCTCTGTGCCTGTGCTAACTTTTCCCATACACACAAATCTTCCCCAGTGTTTTTTGGTGAATTCCTTTTCTATCTCAAAATTGTTGGCCAAAGAGCACTTCTTTGAGGAAGTCTTCTCAACTGTGCTCTTACATCACCATCTGATTGACAGCTATTTCACTGGCAGTTCACTAATTGCTGGGGGCATTCCTTCTTGAGATTTTATTATGGCATGTCTGTGATCATACTTGAATTAAACCACAAGAGTACCTCTCTGAGGAATCTCATTTTATCTCTCCCAATCTGTCATCTGAAGCTAACAGGATGGGAAGAGACGTGCCTCCATCATCAAGGAGTTCAGACAGCTGCAGAAGAAAAAGCAGGTCTAGAGAGGGCAGTTTCCACTGGGCTGGGGATGCACAGTTCTTGGAGATGAGATTGGGAAGTTGTATAAGGCCAACTGGAAGATGTACTTGAACATAAAGCTCAGAAGGTTTTTTTTGCATGTAGTGTAGTTTAGTTAATAAAAGTGTAAATTTTAGAGCTAGATTGTGATAGAGAATCCAAACTAACTTATTTACTAGTTGTGTAAACCTGGGACAAATTTCGTAACTCACTTTTCTCACCTATAAAATGGTGCTAAATTACTACCCACCTCCTAGGGCTGTTGTAAGGGTAAGATGAGTGAAATGGTGCAAAGCATTTAGAACAGTGTCTGGCATTAGTAGATACTATGCAGGTGTTTACCATTGTTAGTACTATTATTACTATTATTATTATTATTATTATTGTAACATGTTCTTTAATTATGAAGGAAATGGAAAGCAAATAAAAGTTTGGGCAACACAGAAATTAAAATTGACAAAATTACCCCAATGCATCAATCTATTTACTGTTTTACTAGATCCTTAGTCTCTGGAGAGTGTAGATAGGTAAAATAGGGCAAGGTGATGGATCTCTTCATCCAAATTCCACATTTACTATAGGAAAGCACACAATATGTCAAAACTTGAGTCTGTTCATGATAGAAACAGTTATTCTTTTTCTTTTTTGAAAAATAAATTGATACTAACATTCATTTGGATTAATGATATACATATCAAATAGTATAGTAGAATAGTTATAAGTAAATGTTCCTAATATGGATTTAAAAAGCAAAATCAAATAGATCACTCAGTATGTAGAAAGTCTGAAGATATTGTTGACTATAGACTTTTACTGCTTATATAATGCTGACACATATTTAATGAATATATACAAGAAAATGTTTTACTCTGATAAAATACAAAAACATAAAATAATTCTATTAATAGTCAAAAAGATGGTGAATTGTTGATATTTATTTTGACTGCTCAAACTGCAGCAAACAGCTAAGGAATAACTAGGACAGTTATTGTAATAATTGAGTCTTGTTCAGGATAAGCCTATGGCTTCATTTTCATAAGCAGTACGTAGAATTTAGAGAACATGCTTGAAATCTAAAATGATGATTTAGTAGATCTTTCAACACAGTTTTCTGTCATTATTTGATATGTCATAACAGAGAAAATATGCTTAAGGAGCTACATAGATAAAATGGTTTAGATTTTGAAAGATTTGTACAGTATCTTTGATTTTTCCTTGATATTTATGAAGAAACTATTCAAAATAGACTCATTTCTAAAGGAACTATGTTGCTAAACTACATTTTCTTTTAAATATTAGTTAAATTGAATTGAAACTGCATTTAAATATTATGGAAAAGATAGTATAAAGCATGCAAATACATTTTTTAAAGGGGGGAAGACCACAGTCCCAGCATTACAATAAAACCTCATTCATTTTGGCATCTTCTCTCTAGTCTTTTATATGAAGAAACAATTTTAGATTGTGGTATTTATAGCAGTATGCTACTTTTTAGATTTTTATTTGAATAATTATGACACATTTTAAAATAATTTGAAAGATCTATTAAAATCATATAGATAAATCTATTCCCTTCTATCAGCTTCCTCAAATAGAAGCATCTTACATGACAGTACCATATCAATACCAGGAAATTGACCTTCATGCCATCTACCAATTACATTTCCTTATTCAGATTTCAACAGACTTTATAGGCACCTGTGTATGTGCCTATGTGTGTATGCCTGTGTGTATCACAGACGCATACACAGGTGCCTATATATGTTTGTATTTTATTTATATACGATAATTTTTAATGGCTTCATTTGGTGTTCTTAATAACTAAGATGTTCAGTATAAAAACTATATGATCACCTTATAGAATAAAATCACTCACACAAAAAAACCTTCAGCTATAATTTCAGTTTTCTAAAAGTTTTGTCATCAATATCCTAAGTTTCCATCAAACTAAAGATAGAATTTTATTTATTATTATTTTAACAGTTGGGTCATTGACTAATACCTACTTGTTGAATGACTGCTACCGTGGAGACTGAATGTGCTACAAAGGGAGGGAATGTCTCTCTTTTGGCCACTGTATCCCTTCTCAATCAGATATTTTTAGCTGGCACATTTTCTGGTGTTGCTATATTACCTGATATTTTTAGTAGATATTTTTTGAATTAAATAATGATCAAGTAAACCTAAAATATGTACCCTCAAATTGTTATCATGGCCAAAATTCCAGATTTGTCATTCTCTACATGTAGGGTCAGCAAGAAACAACTCATCACCCTTTCAGGTGGACTTGAAGATTGAAGCTGGATACATTTTTCAGCTTGAGGTTATGTAAACCCCACGCTCTGCCTGGAATGCCTTGGCATCTCAGTGGTGTCCAGCCTAAGGTGTGATTACATCGAGTTGAGACACCATCCAGGTACTCTTCAGAAGGACCAGAAACAGATTTTTGCTTTGCAGCAGAGCTTAGACTTTCACGTGCCACTTTGGCAATTACAGAGAGCCTTGCGTGTATCAGGAATCTGATCTACTGAGAGGCATGGATTTTATTATTTACTGGGAAAGAGATGGAAAACCCATTGTTAGAAGGATTCTTGCTAGCTAGAAGTAAACACAAGGAATCGCAGGAAGACTTCTGAAATTTCTGTGATTGCATTCATTTAGAAACATGTATGTATTAAGTGACGTGTGCATGTCTAGTACTCTCCTGAGGCCTGGAGAGAAAACACCCAGAGGACAGCCATATGGAGACTGCAGTGGGCGGAAGAACGGGTAACTGGGTGAATGTCTTTGCAATTTTTAGCAACACTAGTGTAGAATGAGTGCAGGAAGCTATGGATGCATCAGTGAAGGGCAGATCCACATCTAGCTGTGTGATTAAGGTTTTATGGAGAAATGATGACTACCCCTAGCTCAGATTGGAGTGAGGAAAGCAGCGGAAAACAGATCACAAAGGCACAAAGGAGGAGGTGAGAAGGCTGCTGGGTGGTACAGAGGAGGAGCAGACCCCAGTTACAGGAAGACTTCTTAAGTAGGTGATGATGGAGCAGAGTGTTGAAAGATACCTGACGGTGAGGGCAGGGGGAGGAGGAGCAGATATTAAAGAAACCTTAAAGGCAGCTGGACATTTTCACAGATTTGTTTATTCCCAGGGATCCTGACTCTATTCCCTTTTCAGTGAGCAGATTCTCTGTATCTTGGAAGCATCCACACTTGACTTGAAGGCAAGAGACGTAATATAACTGCCATAGAGATGCTAGCAGGGTGTGCACCCAGGTACTATTTTCTCATTCTTGAATCATTCATTTTTCTCTCCTTGTACTTAGAGGTGTTAAAAAGAAATAACTTAGATAAATTAAATTTAACAGAGTTTAACTGAACAAAGAACAATTTATGAATCAGGCAGCCTCCCAAGCTAGAGTAGTCTCAGGGTAGACTCAAAGAGACCCCAGTGTAGCCCAGTGGTGGAAGAAGGTGTGTGGACAGAAAGAGAAAAGTGATGTCCAAAAAATGGAAGTGAGGTCAGAAACAACTGGATTGTTTACAGCTTGATGCTTGCCCTACTTGAACTTGGTTTTAACAGTTGGCCACCTTTGTTTGACCAAAACTCAGTAGTTGGCACAAGAGTAGGTTATAGTCTATTTACACATCCCACTAGGTTGCAGTTTACTAGGTATGGAGAACTTAAAAATTTAAGCTTAACTGAAAATATTTAAGAAGCTAGCTTTAGGTCAAACTTAATTAATAGAGGGCAGTAAAAGCAAGGGTGCTAGGGTTTGGGGAGTGACCCTAACACAGAGTATCCTCTGGAAGCGCTGGAAATCTGGGTGGCAAAAGGGAAATCTGCCATCCCGTGTGATGCCTGGCCATGGGGGATGGAACAGCTTGCCAAATCAAGGTGGTGGAAACAATTTACCAGGGGAGGAGGGCTCAGAGGCAGGACTAAGCCCTTCCTGGGGGACTTTGCTTTTCTCCCTTTAGTGCACTTCATAGTTAACTCAGACTGTGGTAACAGAATACCACAGACTGGGCGGTATACACAACAAACATTAGCTTCTCACAATTCTGGAGGCTGGGAAGTCCAAGATCAAGGTGATGGCAGATTCAGGGTCTGGAGAATGGTGACAGTCTTGCTGATAGAGGGATTAACAGCAAGTGGGGAGGCCACACGGAGGATCTCACTTACATTCACAATGGTCTCAGCGGGCAGAGAGGGCAAGCCACATGCCTGAGGTTGGGTTGGGAGGTATTGGCAGAGCCAGGATTCAAGCACCCCTTTTAGATTCTCATTCTTGTTGTGTGTCTACCATGGTAGAGCCTTCTAGCGTGGGCATCCCCAAACTTTTTACACAGGGGGCCAGTTCACTGTCCCTCAGACCGTTGGAGGGCCCCTGCATACTGTACTCCTCTCACTGACCACCAGTGAAAGAGGTGCCCCTTCCTGAAGTGTGGCGGGGGGGGGCAGATAAATGGCTTCAGGGGGCCGCATGCAGCCCACCGGCCATAGTTTGGGGACACCTGCTCTAGAGGGAACAGAAGAGGCACTGTGATGTGCTCCAGCCACATTCAGATGAATGAGTGATTCAAAGGAGAAGAAAGGGAATAAATTAGGGAAGAGTAGAGCATGAGTGGAGTCACTCCCATGCCCTCAATGCTCTCCTGTGTCCCTGTGACCCACTCTGTTCCCACTCTGTGCTTCCTTCCTGCTCGCAGGCTCTGCATGCCCTCACCTCTAGCTCAGGATAAGGGACTGGATCCTGCTTCTATTGCTGAGTCGTGTTGAAGTTAAAAGAGTTTAATGGGGCCAAGCATGGGGCTTACGCCTGTAATCCCACCATTTTAGAAGGCAAACTGAGAGGATCACTTGAACCCAGGAAATCAAGGTTGCAGTGAGCCATTATTGCACCATGACATGCCAGTTTAGGTGGCAGAAATAGACACTATCTAAAAAAAAAATAAGAAAAGAGAAAAACAAAAACAGAAAAAAGAAAAAATTTAACAGATGCTCAGACCACCTAGAAATTCAAGAGTTTGTATAGGTTCTAAAAGGGACTCTAGAGGCCACAGATGGGTCTAGAAGGTCAAGTATTCACTTAGGTATAAGGGGAAAGGTGCATTTTGACGTGGCTTCATGGACTGTGACAGATTCAACCAGGCTGAGTGCCCTAGGCACTGGAGTCTCTTACAACAAATCAGGAACATCACCAGGGCCTGAATTTTGGCTGCAGAAAATAAGACCATCCTGTTATGCTGAATTGGTCAGAGATGCATAAAAGCAGTTTATAATGGGGCTGGAGAAGGAGAGAGAATCAGCAGACCCTTCCAAATGAAGAAAAACAACACTTCACAGTACATATCCATGCCTTCCGACAGTGTCAGTATGTCTGACTGTGTCAGGTACATCCTGTGATAGGAAATGCATGGACTGCGAGGTCCCAAGACCTCGATTTAAATGATGCCTCCCACACATATGCAGATGTCTCCAAGTCTCAGTGCTCCCAGCTCCATAGTGGGCATAACAGCAGTTTCCTCACAAGAAATCCATTAAGACCAAGAGATCTATGCACATCAAGTGCCTAATAGATGATGGGTGGTTGGTAGCTATCCTCCCTGCCCATGGCTGTTAAAAAACTGGGGAACTTTGCTTTTCTCCCTTTAGTGCATTTCATAGTTAACTCAGACTGTGGTAACAGAATACCACAGACTGGGTGGCATACACAACAAACATTAGCTTTTCACAATTCTGGAGGCTGGGAAGTCCAAAATCAAGGTGATGGCAGATGCAGGGTCTGGGGAGGACCTGCTTCCTGGTTTGCAGGTATCATCATCTCATTGCATCCTCACAGGATGGAGAGAGCAGAGAGAGAGAAGCAAGCTTTCTGTTGTCTCTCCTGATAAGGACACTAATCCCATCACAAGGGCTGTATCCTCCTGATGCAATCACCTGCCAAAGGCCCCATCTCCTAATAAGATCTCATTGGGAGTTGGGAGCTCAAGGTAGGGATTTTTGGGAGACACAAACATTACACCATAACAGCTCACCCTGCCCATCATCATTCTGAAACTCAGTTCACCTCCCAGGTGCAGTGGGAGTGCAGCATAGGTTGTGTATACACAGCTGGGAGGAAAAAGGTGGCCTGAAAGCAGGGGTTAGTAACCATATGATCGGCTCTGCATATTCTCAGCAATGGGAGACAGATAGTCCAGTGTTGCAGCTGAGAAGCTGATACCCCAAAATACGGCATTTTGACATGCTAAAATGAAGAAGCCATTCCCATCCACTGTCTCTTCCAAAGAAGCTGACATTTCTTTATCTGCCTAATATCCAGACGCACCAAGGAGAAGGACTGATTTTTCTTCCTTTCCCTGTTATCTCATTATCTATTGCAAAGAAGACCAAGGTTTAAGCAAGCCTGAGAAGACCCTCTTAGAAGCATAATCACTATCTCCAAGGATCATTCATATTACAGAAAGAACTGTTTACAAGTTGGCCAAGTACAGTGGCTCATACCTGTAATCCCAGCACTTTAGGAGGCTGAGGCAGGGGGATCACTTGAGGTCAGGAGTTTGAGACCAACCTGGCCAACATGGTAAAAGCCCATCTCTACTAAAAATACAAAAAAATTAGCCAGGCTTTGCAGGGCCAAGGAGCGGGTCACTGTACTCTCAGCTACTCGGGAGGCTGAGGCAGACGGATGGCTTGAACCTGGAAGCTGGAGGTTGCAGCAAACAGAGATTGTGCCACTGCACTTCGACTCCATCTCAAAATAAATAAATAAATAAATAAATAAATAAATAAATAAATAAATAAAAAGCTTT